>NC_137281.1:112800000-114050000 GCF_054371585.1 Giraffa tippelskirchi
TGTTATAATGGGAGACAACATAAGCCGAAAAAGTTAGTAAACCCACACATCTTCTCATTATTAGCATCTGACTTCTCTTAGACATTTTGAGATATATGGGGAAATGTTTCAATGCCTTCAAGTTGATCAAAGTCTAGAGTACATCCAGGTATATGCAATGGGATAATACTTTGAAATAAGCTAATTTACTAATTGTGTCATTCGCATATCCTTGCATTTCACCTGTCCCCTCTTGTACGGAAGTATCCATTGGCCGAAGAGGAAACTGGGACAGTGATAGCAAGGATGCCAAGAGAAAGCAGTCCACACTGAGTTTTGAAACCCAGAATAGCTATCTTGAACACCCAGACAAATCTCAAAAGCCAGGCTTTGTTATGAGAAAGAGTTTTCTAAATTTAACTCCTAGTAGGAGCATGGGCCATGCTTGGTCATAAAGCAAACTGGCCTCCAATGCGCAGAAAGAATACGCCTTCTACCATTAGGGGCTTGGAGTGAGGAAGATGAGGCTGAGTGGGGACCCGGTCCGGATAGGAAGCAGAAACAGGAAGCACAGCCCTCTCTTTCATCCCAGTGTTGGGGGGTGGTGTGAGGAGGAAAGAGGACAGCTAACAAACAAGCCATCCCTTTTCTCCCTCTTGGGGTGAAACCTAGAGGTGGAAAACTGGTCCAAATGCCCACATGTGTTTGGAGAAGCTGAAAACACTGTAGTGATACCAGACGAGGTTGAGGTCTGTGAACTGAAAAAAAATCCACAACCTAAAATTTATGCTTTTTTTTTTTTTTTTAAGTGTTGATTTATTTTTGGCTATGCTGGATCTTCATTGCTGCATGGGCTTTTCTCTAGTTGTGGTGTGCCAGCTTCTCATCACAGTGGCTTCTCTTGTTGTGGAGCACGGGCTCTAGGACATACGGGCTTCAGTAGTTGTAACACTTGGGCTCAGTACTTGCAGTTCCCCGGCTCTAGAGCACAGGCTCAGTAGTTGTGGCACAGAGCTTAGCTGCCTCACAGCACATGGGATCTTCCTGCATCAGGGATCGAACCTGTGTCCCCGGCACTGGCAGGAGAAATACCACTGAGCCACCAGGGAAGGCCAAGAGTTATGTTTTATTTGGTGGACAAAACTGAGGACTTAAGCCTGGGACATACCATCTCAGATAACTCCGAGAGACTGTTCCAAAGAGGCAAGGAGGGGAGCCAGGATATATAGGAGTTTTTGAAACAAAGACCAGGTAATCAGAACATCAAAACATTACCGTAAATTAAGGAAAACCAGGTATCTCAAAGGAATTTAGCACTTTTCTATATATGGGAAGATACAAAGCCTGGGCTTTTTGAAATCATTCCTTTGCTATGCACCTCAGCTATCTGCAGCCAGTACTCTGTTCTTATCCAGACTCTCCTCAGGGTGCACTGACAAGGATACCTGCAGTGGCTGACTGCTAGACGGAGAGGGGTCGTGCCTCCTTCCTGAGTTCCGTCAGGGCTCACATTCTGGGTGGATGTAATATAAAGGTTTGAAGGCTGCAACATTCTGATATGGCAGGCAATATTTTTCATTCACAGGTTCTTACTTAAGAAACTCAGCATGTGGCCCTGTCCAACCTGGTTTGGGAAGCAACAGAGCAGCTGCTGGACAGCTCCAGGCTAGATTCTAGAGTGCCCAGCTGAGGGAACTGCTGGTAGACCTGCAGGGGGGCAGGGACAGAGGGACTGCTCTGTCCGGACTTCTGGGCAGATACAAGGATCAGCATGATGTGGGACACACTCAAACAATCTTAGCTAATAGAGGTGGTGTTGGCTTATCAGCAAGCACAAGCCCGGAAGTTCCAAATGTCGATGCAAATACTCAATCAACAATCTAGGAAAGAAACAGAAAAAAAGAGTTTCATTCAGCCCGACTGAGGACTACAGCCCAGGAGTGCAGGCTCTACCAAGAAAGAGAGCCCTCTGGAGAAGCATGGTTTTCAGCAGAGCTTTTTTTTTTTTTTTAATTTATTTATTTTAGTTGGGGGCTAATTACTTCACAATATTGTAGTGGGTTTTGCCATACATTGACATGAATCAGCCATGCAGCCATGGGTTTACATGTGTTCCCCATCCTGAACCCCCCTCCCACCTCCCTCCCCATCCCATCCCTCTGGGTCATCCCATTGCCCCAGCCCTGAGCATTTGTCTCATATCTTTTCAGAATGAAGAACATCAACGATGGTAGAGGTATTAATATATTCTTTAAAGGTTTCAAATGAAACGGATTAACACATATACAGCAAGTCAGTGTGACCTCGATACTTGGGAAGGGAATCTTGTCTTTGAAGGAGTACTAGCCTAGGCACTGTCTGGGGGGCATTCATCCTTATCTTCACAGTGGACATACTTTAGTTCCAGATCATGCATTCTTCTCTGAATGGCTAAAGCAGATGTAGAATGCATTATAAAAAGGCTATAAGACAGGCCATTCTCAATACCTGAATTCAAGCCAGACCATGTATAAGCCAGAATGAATGCTCAATGGGTAAACATTTCTTCCATCACAAAGATCTTCATGGCACTGGAGAAGCACATCCAAATTCAAGCCAAACCATGTATAAGCCAGAATGAATTCCCCGTACCTCAATGGGTGAACACTTCTTTCTTCACAAAGATCTTCATGGCACTGGAGGAGAAACACACGTATGATGGGACAGAGCACGTGATGATCCCAGGTGCAATTTACTCTTTACATATTATGTCAGCACGGCACCATTTGGGAAGACAGAAACCTGCCTAAGATCAGTATTTCATGCACAGAATTTACTACAGAGAATTGGTTATCCATGGTATGGAAACTGAGAGGCCAAATAGGGAACAATGAGGCAATCAGAGATGATAAAAGCATGAAAAATAAAAAAGCTACAATTTAGCCAGAAGGCCAATACATTAGTAGCTAGATGGGTATGGAATGCCTGAATAGTAAACTGTGTTGTTTTATAAAAATAAGAAGATATAGGTGAATTCTTCCCCTGGGTAGCTGCCTGGCTCCCCGCTTATTTCCATCAGGCCTTTGCATCTGTGCAAGGCCTTCCTTGGCCATCCTCTTTTAACTGGCACCTCCCTTCCTGTAACTCCCTATTCCCAGCCCCTACTTTATTTCCCTCCAAGGTGCTTACCATCAACCGACCAGCTTGGCATTTACGTGCCTATTGTTTTTTCTCCCCAGCTTCACCTCACACTAGGCTTGAAACTTTATAAAGGCAGAATTTTTGGTCTGTCGCATTCATTGCCACATCCCAGCCAGTGCAGAGTTGGTGCTGAGTCACCTTTACAGTTACAGCTTGTCTACGGTACTCTCATGCGTCCTCACAGCAAAGCCTACTTCTAATTTCTCTGGTTTCCTGTTCTAGGAAAATGAGATCTGAGCTCAAGGACCTCCAAGGGCTCTTCCACAGAGGCATTCCTTGGTTCTGGGTTCTTCCAACTGGAACATATTCCCTACGTGTGGAATCTAAAAAATAAAACAAACATGACTATAACAAAGCAGAAACAGACTCACAGATATAGAAAACAAACTAAGCAGTTACCAGTGGTGAGAGAAACCAGGGAATTCCCTGGTGGTCCAGCAGTTATGGCTCCATGCTTTTACTGCTGAAGGCCCAGGGTTCAATCCCTGGTCAAGGATCTAAGATGGGCTTCCCTGATAGCTCAGTTGGTAAAGAATCCGCCTGTAATGCAGGAGACTCTGGTTCAATTCCTGGGTTGGGAAGATCTGCTGGAGAAGGGACAGGCTACCCACTCCAGTATTCTTGGGCTTCCCTTGTGGCTTAGCTGGTAAAGAATCTGCCCGCAATGCGGGAGACCTGGGTTTGATCCCTGGCTTGGGAAGATCCCCTGGAGGAGGGAAAGGCTGCCCACTCCAGTATTCTGGCCTGGAGAATTCCATGGACTGTATAGTCCACGGGGTTGCAAAGAGTCGGACATGACTGAGCAACTTTCACTTTCATTTTCAGTGGGGAAAGGGGAGGAGCAAGATAAGGGTAGGGAATTAAGAGGTACAAACTACTATGTACAAAATAAATAAGCTACAGGGATATATTGGACAGCAAGGGAATACAGCCAATGTTTTATAATAAACATAAATGGAGTATAACCTTGAAACATTTTGAAACACTATGTGTACACCTGAAACTAATATTGTAAATAAACTACACTGCAATTTAAAAACAAGGTTTTCTAGAAGTTATTCTATTAGAAAAGACCATGATGCTAGGAAAGACTGAAGGCAAAAGGAGGAGGAGGCAGCTGAGGACAAGATGGTTGGATAGCGTCACTGACTCGATGGGCATGAGTTTGGGCAAACTCTGGGAGACAGTGGAGGGTGGAGGAGACGGGCGTGTTGTAGTCCACAAGGTGGCAGAGTCAGACACAATTTATCAACTCATCAACAACAAGAAGTTTCTATTCCCTCCACATGAAGGCAGCAAAGGACAGTGAAGGGCTCGCCAAGTGGTGAGCTCTCTCTAGGATGCCAGCAAGTGACGAGAGAGAGCAAACATTTTCACCTCCTTCCATCCTGCTCCCCTATGGCCTCCGGAGTCTCAGAAAGGAGTCAGAGCTTAGCTTTCTTTGTGTCTCCATCCTATCACCAAGGAAACTGGGTCACAAGTTTGAAAATTAGACCAAGCATGACAATTAGGGATAAAAACAGACCAGGGGTGCTCTTTGTGCCCCCTTCTGATGCCTATGTCAGAAGCTTTCTCTATCTCCTTTATACTTTAATAAAACTTTATCACACCAAAGCTCTGAGCGATCCAGCCTCGTCCCTGGCCCAGGATTGAATTCTTCTCCTCCAGAGGCCAAGAATCCCGGCCGTTTTCTGTGGCTCAGCAACAACCTTTCATCTTGGGGGCTCGTCCGGGATTCTTCAGGACAAGATGGGAGTTAACAATTCCAGCCTCACTCCTTTGAACTGTATCCTGAAAAACTGGGATAGATTTGATCCCCAGGGCTTAAAGAAGACACACCTGGTCTTCCTATGTGATACTGCATGGCCGTGGTACCCACTGGAGGATGGCGAACGGTGGCCAGTTGGAGGGTCTCTTAAGTATACTACTGTTCTACAATTAGACCGGTTCTGTAAAAAACAAGGGAAATGGGTAGAAGTAGCATATGTGTTGCCCTTTTTCTCTCTGCAAAATATGCCACACTTGTGTCCTAAGGGTATAGGTTTGGGTGTGACACCTTCAGCTCCCTCCTGTCCTCCTACTTTGCCCCCATACCCGGGGCTCCCAACTGAAAACCAGAAAACCCCCCCAAGAAGGGCTGCCTTGGTCTCAGTGGAAACCCAAACTGAGATTCAAACTGCCCATGCAGAGGTTGAACCAACTCCTGTCTCAGTACGACCTCAGACTACTTTGGTTTCAGTAGAAACTCAGACCATCGAAGTAAGAGATGGGATGGAAGACAGGAGACAAGGAGAGAAAGAAAATCAGGTTTCTCCAATCTATCCCTGGAATCTTATGTGCAGAGCAGCCAGAGAGACCGAGGAACAGCCGCACAAGCTGTTGCCTCTTCATGAAGCACCCACCAGGAGAAATAATCAGTCTATGAGAGTGAATACACCTTTTTCTTATCAAGAAATACAAAAAATTAAGGAGGATCTGGGAGACTATTTAGAGGACCCAGAAAAATATATTAGAGCTTTAAAAGGTGTTACTTTGCTTTATGACCTTACTTGGAAGGATGTGATGTATATCTTGGGACAAACGCTGACTCCTGACTCAAAGAGTCGAGTCTTGGGAAAAGCAGTTGCTTATGGAGATTAATGGCTTGGTAATGAATCAGTAGGGAAGAGGGAGGACGAAATAGCTGCCCTCCCCACTGGGAATCAGGCGGTCTCAACTATAGAACCAGATTGGGACTACAACACAGCTAAAGGAAGATGGGATCAGAGTCATTTTGTCAGATGCATTCTTGAAGGACTCAGGCAGGCGCGTGCTAAACCTTTAAACTATGGCAAATTGGCAAACATAGAACAGGAGGAGAAGGAAGCTCCTGGTAAATTCCTAGACAGACTGAGAGAAGCCCTTCGCAGATTCACTGAGATTGATCCCGAAAGTGAGGATGGAAAAGTGATCTTAAAAGATCGATTTCTCACTCAGTCGGCTCCAGATATCCGCCGTACGCTATTAAAACAGGCGTATGGACCTAACCAGTCTTTAGATAATCTGTTACAACTGGCTCGGACAGTCTATTATGGTAGGGAATATGAGGAAAAGACAGAAAGGCAGAAAAAGACAAAGGAACAGCCGGAAGCCTTTGCAATGGCTGTAAGAACTGTTCTTAAACAGCCTGAGAAAAATGCCCAGAGGGACCCAGGTGAAAAGGGATGGGTTTGCTATTACTGTGGAAAGGAGGGGCACCTCAAGCGGGATTGCCCTCAGGCATTTAAGCCGCCCCCGGCTCCATGTCCGGTCTGCAAAGGACCACACTGGAGGAGAGACTGCCCCCAGAGGCGTAGGTTTCAGGGGTCTGACTCTCAAGACAATCAGGACTGAAGGTGCCTGGGGGTGCCCACACAAGCTCCTGTCCTAATTCCACCTGAGGAACCCTGGGTATTAATAACTGTGGGAGGCCAATCCGTTAATTTCCTTTTAGATACTGGGGCAACTTACTCCGTGCTTACTGAAGCCCCTGGCCCACTTTCTTCCCGATCCGCTTCCGTAATGGGACTGTCTGGATGAGCCAAAAGGTATTACTTCTGTGTTTCTGTCAGTTGTGACTGGGATTCGGTGCTATTTTCACATGAGTTTCTGATCGTGCCAGAATCGCCCTCACCCCTTTTGGGGAGGGATATACTGAGTAAGGTCCATGCCTCTGTTTTCATGAATATGGAGCCCTCCCTCTCCCTTTAATTGAACAAAATGTAAACCCTAGAGTATGGGCTGATGGAAAATCGGTGGGTTGAGCACAAAATGCTATTCCTGTAGTTGTTAAGCTCAAAGACCTGCACTTATTCCCACATAAGAAGCAGAATCCACTAAAACCTGAGGTTAAGGAAGGGTTAAGACCCATCATTGAAAATTTAAAGGAGCAAGGACTATTAATTCCCTGTAACAGTCCATGCAACACTCCTATTTTGGGTATAAAGAAATCAAATGGTAACTGGAGACTAGTTCAAGATTTACGAATAATAAATGAGGCTTTAGTTCCTTTAAAAAAAAAACACAAAAAACAGACCAGAAGCCCCCTAAAGCAATCAGACATGCCTGAGATAAGCTAATAACAATCACTGAGAAGTGAATTTAGCTACAAATTTCTAGACATCTGGGCAGGGCCAGGCTTAGGATGAAGTGAGTGAGCCCTCATCTCAAACACCAAATGTAAGAAGAAGAGCAGCCCAAAGATAATAGTACTTTTGTGCAATATTTCTAAAAATAAAAATTAACCAAAAAACAACAAAAACACCATGATGCACAAAATATTTAAATAAAATTACATAAAACATGTATATGGGGCACATAATTTTCTTTCTGCCTCAGTTCCAAAATAGCTTCAGACAGCACGGTTTGAAGGGGTTTGATATTTTGTTCATTGTGCATTTTTTAGCATTATTTTTGATTTTTTAAAAATATCACATTAACATACTATTTATCTTAATTACAGAGGTTTTGGTGTCCCTTTATATTTTCCATTTTGGCTCACCCTAATTTCAGGCCTGCCAGGGGCCTTCCCAGGTAGTGCTAGTGGTAAGAACTAGCCTGCCATGCAGGAGATGTAAAGAGACGCAGGTTCCATCCCTGGGTCAGGAAGATCCCCTAGAGAAGGAAATGGCAACCCATTCCAGTATTCTTGCCTGGGAAATCCCATGGACATAGGAGCCTGGAAGACTACAGTCATAAAGAGTTGGAAACAACTAAAGCGACTTAGCATGCATGCAGGCAACCCAGGCCTGCCAGGTCTGTCTCCCTAGGGGGCATCAGATTCACTCAAGCCTCCTGGCTGGCAAACTCGTGCAGGGCATCCTCCATGCCTGGGATGTCCTGGTGAGAACCTGGCAGAGGTGTAGCACCCAGATGGCGGCCCTGCTCCTTGGCTCACATGCCTTGGCTCTTCCCCTAGAGTCCAGCACCAACCTCTGGATCCTTCTTGACTCAGCCCAGGCAGCAATATTTACTGATCAGAATTGCCAGATGAGACAAAACCTTATAAGGACCTGGGAAATCATCTCTATCAGGGACAACTGACATAACATTGTAAAGATGCTGCTACTGCTGCTAAGTCGCTTCAGTCGTGTCCAACTCTGTGTGACCCCACAGATGGCAGCCCACCAGACTCCCCCATCCCTGGGATTCTCCAGGCAAGAATACTGGAGTGGGTTGCCATTTCCTTCTCCAATGCATGAAAGTGAAAAGTGAAAGTGAAGTCGCTCAGTCATGTCTGACCCTTAGCGACCCCGTGGACTGCAGCCTACCAGGCTCCTCCGTCCATGAGATTTTCCAGGCAAGAGTACTGGAGTGGGGTGCCATTGCCTTCTCCGAAAGATGAGGCTGGAGGAAAGTTCCAGATCCAAAGCTCATTTCAGCCTGACCAATGAAGGTACAGAGTTGTGGACAGAGATGTCAGTTGAAAAGATGAGGAAATTATTGCTGTAGATCAGGGCTGTCTGATAAAACTTTCTGTGACAATATAAATATTCTATATCTGCACAGGACAATACTATACACTAACCACAGGTGGTCACTGAGCATGTAAAATAGGGCAAGTGCAATTGAACAACTGAGTTTTTAAATTTATTTAATTTGAATTAATTTATACTTAAATTTGGGCTTCCCTGGTGGCTCAGCAGTAAACAATCCGCGTGCCAATGCAGGAGACTTGGGTTCAATTCCTGGGTCAGGAAGGTCCCCTGGAGAAGAAAATGGCAACTCACTCCAGTATTCTTGCCTAGGAAATCCCATGGACAGAAGAGCCTGGTGGGCTACAGTCCATGGGGTCACAAAAGAGTTGCACACAACTTAGCAACTAAACAACAACATATTTAAACTTAAATGGTTGACGTGACTAATGGCTATTGTATTACAGTACAGTTCTAGACCAGCGATCCTCAAACTTCACTTACGTT
The DNA here is from genome assembly GCF_054371585.1 of Giraffa tippelskirchi. Classification (NCBI taxonomy): domain Eukaryota; kingdom Metazoa; phylum Chordata; class Mammalia; order Artiodactyla; family Giraffidae; genus Giraffa; species Giraffa tippelskirchi. The sequence goes on from NC_137281.1 coordinate 112,809,099, forward strand.
GGAATCTTCTGCAGGACTTTAGTTAATGTAGACTGCTGAGCCCATCTCAGAGTTTCTGATGCAGTAGGAGGTCTGGGGTGGGGCGCCAGAGTTTACATTTCTAACAACTTCCCAGGTGATGCCGATGCTGCTAGTCTGGGGACACACTGAGACCACAGATCCAGAGAGGATTATGATTCCAATAAGCTATGGGATTATTAAACCAATAACATTATGTTGTGGGTGTTGGCTTGCGCGTGTGCTACTAACTCGCTTCAGTTCTGTCGCTCAGTTGTGTCCGACTCTCTGTGACCCCATGGACTGAAGCATGCCAGGCCTCCCTGTCCATCATCAATTCCTGGAGTTTACCCAAACTCATGTCCAATGAGTTGGTGATGCCACCCAGCCATCTCATCCTCTGCCGTCCCCTTCTCCTCCCGCCTTCAATCTTTCCCAGCATCAGGGTCTTTTCCAATGAGTTAGTTCTTCACATCAGGTGGCCAAAGTATCAGAGTTTCAGCTTCAGCATCAGTCCTTCCAATGAATATTCAGGACTGACTTTCTTTAGGATGGACTGGTTGGATCTCCTTGCAGTCCAGGGGACTCTCAAGAGTTGCTTCAGTTGTGTCCAACTCTTTTCAATCCTATGGACTGTAGCCCGCCAGGCTCCTCTGTCCATGGGATATTCCAAGCAAGAATACTCGAGTGGGTTGCCATTTCCTCCTCCAGGGGATCTTCCTGATCCAGGAATCAAACCTGTGTCTCTTATGTCTCCTGCACTGGCAAGTGGGTTATTTACCACTAGTGCACCTTGGAAGCCCTGGAGCAAAATGGCAGCCTGGGCTTTGTCGAAAGATAAGACTCAAATTCCTGCTCCTGCTCTAATTAGCTGTATGACCTTCCATAATCACTCCATCACAAATGGAAATAATAGTACATACCTAATAGGGTAATTACAAAGATTAAACATGATAAGGTATATATGCCATTTGATGTTTTCAAGGTCATTCCCTGCTCAGAAAGTGTACTAACAAGATTATATATGTGGACAATGCAATTTGTAACATAATTTGTGACGTTTCCACAAAATAATTCTGTCAAGATTTCTGAGTGTTGTTGTGCTAATTACTGCGTAAAACAAATTACCCTAAAATGCAGTGACTTCCAAAAGCACATATTTATTACCTGGCAGTTTCTGTCGGCCAAAAACTCAGACGTGGTTTAGCTGGGTATTTCTGACTCACTGTCTCCCTTGAGACTGTAATAAAACTGCTAGGGCTGCACTCTTACCTGAAGTCTTTATTCAGTGGTTGAAGAATCCTTTTTTTTTTTTTAATATTCTTGAGGCAACTATACATAAAATTTACTATTTTAATCAGCTTTAAGGGTACGGTTCTGTGTCATTAAATACATTCACATTGTTGTATAACCAGCACCACCATCCAACTCCAGAACTTTTTCATCTTCCCCACCTGAGACTCTGTACAGATTAGATATTAACTTCGTTCTCCCCACCGCATCCCTCAGCCCCTGACAACTATGATGCTACTCTCTGTCCCTTTGACTTTGACTTCTCTAGGTGGCTCCGTGGTAAAGAATCCGCCTGCCAATGCAAGAGATACAGGAGACACAGGTTCGATCCCTGGGTCGGGAAGATCCCCTGGAGAAGGAAATGGTAATCCACTCCAGTATTCTTGCCTGGAGAATCCCCATGGACAGAGGAGCCTGGTGCGCTACAGTCCATGGGGTCACAAAGAGTCAGACATGACTGAGCACGTACACAGGTACCTCATTCACGTGGGATCATAGGATATTAGTCCTTTTGCGACTGGCTTATTGCACTTGGCATAGTGTCTGTGTGGTAGCATGTGTCAGAACTGTCTCCCTTCTTATGGCTGAATAGTATTTCATTGTGTCCATACACCAGGTTTTGCTTATCCATTCAACTGTCAGTGGATACTTGGGCTGATACAGCCTTATACAAACAAGTCTCAAATGCCAACCAGCCATTTGGGCGCAGCCACGCCTGTTCTGCTTCTCAATTCCCGACTAGAACTCTGGGCTCTTCACCCTCAGCCTCCATATCTACCTTCATCCTTCCTCATCTGGAGTCTGTCCTTCCCAAGCTCTGATCCATGGATAAGACCAACTAACTTAAGGATCTGCCCAGCCCTTCCCTACATTTAGGGATTATCCCCTTGCTGATCCTGGGTTCTTAACATCTTTACCCTGGTTGTACTGTTCTTTCTTGTCTCAGGCTAGGATATCACTTTCTTCAGAGATTAATCACTGCCCATACAGTCCCCACAGATAATGGGACACTTTGGACCAAAACAGGCATCCCCATATATTTCCTATGTCTCACCACCAATATTTATCCTCCAGGCCACCACTTGATCCTTCACCACTTGATTGATACCCAATATCGCATAAATTACTTCAGCATTTTGAAAGTGATAAGCCAGCTCCTTCTTTTAAATCATTGTAATCTCCACTCTACAGATAAGAAAAATGAGGCTCAGTAAGGTTAAGAGAACTGCCCAAGGTCACACAGCAGTAACAGAAAAACTCCACATAGTTACCACTGAGTTTCCAGGATGTCCTGAGTGGTATGTGATTTTCTTTTTTTTTTCAGGCTGAAAGCCTAGTGGGATGACCACAGTTTAGAGGGGTCTGTCTTTCTTATTCTGTCTGCTCTGTACTCAACCAATACAACCCATCCCCAAATGCACAGAGCCACTACTTAGGACAGCTAAAGACAGGGGATAAAATGCCTGTGATACTACAGTCCTGTGGCATCAACTACCCCACCAGCACTGAAACAACCAGAGGAAGACATATGACCAAGCAAAGGTAGTAAGACTGCCTCTCTTGTGGGCTGTGCTCTTCGAATCTGTGACCCCATGGACTAGGGCCCACCAGGCTATTCTGTCCATAGAATTTTTCCAGGTAAGAATATTGGAACAGGTTGCCATTTCCTACTCCACGGGATCTTCCCGACCCAGGGATCAAATCTGCATCTTTTCTATCTCCTGCATTGACAGGTGGATTCTTTATCACTGCGCCACCTGGGAAGCCCTTGGAATTGGAGCATTAAAATGCAAAAGGACGCGGATGGCAGAACTGTAAGGTTACGCAGAGATGGGGTTGGAGTCGGTGGTCTGGCAAGTCCAAGTTATGTGGGAAGCAAGGCTGTATCTTTAGAGGTAGGGGAGTGCACTGGTTAGGTACCCAGACTGTGGAAGTAAGCTGCCTGGTTTGGATCATGGCTCCTACTTACCAGCTGCAGGATTTGGGGAAGGTTGCTTCACCTTTACGTGACTCAGTTTTCTCATCTGTAAAATGGGGAAACAAACAGTATTCAACTCCATGCACTGTTGTTATAATGAAATGAACGAATACCCACCAAGGTCGCAACGTGGGCATACAACACACGCTGGGAACTGCCCGCTGCCATTAGTCCAGAGCCGAGATGGCACCCAGAGCTCTGGAGACCCAAGGATGGAGCAGCTCCCTGTGACTTTCCAGGTCCCAGCAGGTCTGCCAGGACTCAAAGCACTTTATTGCAACCACCAAAATGTTTCCCCAGAAAGCAAGAGATTTCCTACCGTATTTTACCTGATTTACCTCCCACAAAAAGGCTTTTAAGAATCATACACCACATTCATTTAGAAGTTTTATTCTTTTTATTGCAAATTTCTGGTAAAGGAAAGTACAGGGAAGCTGATTCTCATTTAAACTTTGGTGAAAAGAGGATGTGGAGCTTGGGACTCACTACACGTGAGTCACCTGGGGGCCTCTGACAGGTGTGGCTGCCTGCATACCCTTCCAGAAGTTCTGACTTAGTTCGTCTCAGGGAGCAGCCCAGGCACTGGTAGCTTTTTGAAGTGCCCAGGTGATTTCAATCAGCCACAGGGGAGAATCCCCACCAAACTCCCAACAGGGGGACAGAAGCATCACGTCACCCCTTGACCTTAGTCCTGCCAGTACACCTCCTCCCAGGTGTGACATGTGCTGATTCCTCCTCCTTGGGGGCCCCAGAGGAGAGAGATGCTTGAGGAGCCATGGCTGTCTGTGCTGTGGTCTGTGCTTAAACAAGGAGAACTATATAAACACGGTTACTCGATCACAAAGAGAAACTCACTTTCTGATTGCAAAAGAGCATTAACCTTTTTGTTTTTTCATTGTTAAGTGGAAGCAGTCTTCCTGAATAGAGATGGGAAGATGTGTGACAAAATAAGGAAATATATGTTGGATGACATATTCTTTGTATGACTTCTCAGGTACAAATTAAAAAGAAAAAACTTTGTCAAGCCATTGAGGGTAAACTATTATGTACTTTAGCAGCATAATTTATATGGGTAAACAGTAATAGCCAGTTACAGATTTCATTTACGATTTATTCTAAAATAGAAAATGCTTTAATTTTCCTGAGTCCTTGGCAGACAAAAAAAGGTTTTTAAAATTTTCAAAGTATTCCTGTTTTCTTTTTCTTGGGCACCCTCACAGTTTGGAAGGGCATGTGTCTCACTGTTAGTTTTTACATATACAGGTGAACAGATACCACTGGTGCCAATTTCCAATGACTAATCAAATATGGCGATTGAAAATAAAACACCCATCACCTAAGAAATTGCTCATAATGAACATTTCTTGACATTGTTATAAATGCAGTATCAATTTGATTTTCTGGCCATACAAAAGTATGAATTTCTATTCCATTAATGATACTGAATGATCAACATCTTAACAGTGATAAAATTTTTAAAACATTTAAAAAGTACATAGGATCCCGTCTTTACATCATAATTCTGATGTACTATTGTGCCTTCTATTTTGTCTGCAAAACTTCTATAGGGTACAGTGCACTGATGTGATAAAACCAAGGCACAAGAATACAGTTACAATAATTGTATATAAACCTTTAGCACTCTGTGCCAATTTTGGAAAAATTTAGAGAGGAGATCAAAAAGCTTGAAAAATTTTCACATCCCATATGATTAATGAACAATCAATTATGTAATAAACAAGCTACTACCACCATTTCATTATTGAATATATGGCTATCACTATATAGGCTGTGGATAATTGAAAAAAGCTTTCAGTATTAAAACCTGGTATTACTAGGTGGTTGATACATATAATTGTGCCTTGCATTATCTAGATAACTGTCTTAAGTTTCCATTTTAATTTGTAATCTATATGGCAGTTATCAATTTTTAAACTATTTTCATTGCATAAGTGGTAGATTCTTTTCCCAAATGTTAAATCCCCTCCCCCTACAAAAGACAGATTTACAAGAAGAGAACCAATATAAGAAATGTACAGACAACAATAATAAAATCCAAATATGGACTCAAAGGTTGAATTCTAATCCATCAAAACATTCTCTTAATTTAGAGTGAGGAGCAACACATTCCCAAGATGATTCATTAGTTTCTTCATTTAAAAAAATCACCATGACATTTTCAAGAGTAAAGTCTTGGCTAGAGAGCATCACGAATCAAAGGGAAACTGTTAAGTCTTTTCATTCATAAAATGAAGGGGATAAAAACCTTTTAAAATCCAGGGAGGGGAGGATATCTGCTTGAATTTAGGTAAGTGGAATAAAGTGGTAAAAACTGTATGTAATATTTTTAAAGAAGAGTGTTTTCAAGACTCAAGGTAAACATTTAGACCCATGAAAACACATTTCTTGTTACATGCACACCATGAATAGAACAATCCTGAATGTAGTGACAGCCTGGCTACAGAGGTATCCAGCTTCTGGCCCCACTGGCAAAACCACCTTTGAGGTCCATGTCCGGAGTCCCTTCACATGGGAGCTTCTGGCTTCTGCATCTGTTGGATTTGCTTCTGTAGCTGGTCCTTGTCCAGCTTCATCTTGGCTTCGAGAACTTGCCTGAGGGATCCTATGCTTTCATAGATGGCAGTAAACCCTTTAAGAAAGGGTAAATTTCATAAGAGTTAATATTTAAAAAGAAAAAACAAAACAACAACACTGCATCAAATCCTACAGCAGATAGTACTGCTTGATTTGGGCAAAAATTATCAATAGATTATCAAAGTACTGGAATAAAAGTTTAATGGAAAACAGAATAGTTACATAGTTTCACAGTGTCTCCCTACAGATACAAAGGGAAGCATGAAATATTACCATAGAGAAATATGACAGACACCACTTTAACCAAGGGTCAAAGCTATCTTCACCAACACTGGGAGGATCCAACATTATGTACCCCTGATGAGAAAACCCTGGGAAGAAGCCTGGGTTCTGCATGCTAAGACAGACCACCTCTGCGCTGTCTGCACAAAAGTGCTCTCTGACTCAAGAAGCTAAATTCCGTGACTCCATTAGTAGGATGCTCATGGTTTTCATTCTTCACATTGATTTTGGAGAAAGGATTTCAGTGCTGCCTCATGACATCATTACTGGAAGTAGAGTCCTTCAGTTTCAATCTGCTAAAAGATGAAGCCCTGAGCCACTGGAGTGGGAGCACTGACTCTAAGACCCTAGACTATCAGAGAACTCCTAACCTTAGGGGGTATCAAATAGTGAGAACTCCCACAAAGGGAACCACTTGAACACAAGACCTGACATCACCCAACTACCAGTAGCACTCTGTGCAGGAAGCCTCATCCACACAACAAACGACAAAAATACAAACCCAACCATCAGCAGACAAGATTAACCACCTCCCTCAGCCCTGCCCATCAGAGGGGAAAAAAAAAACCTCAGCACAAACCTCACCCTATGTGAAGCTTACACAAAACATTGGACCAACTTAGGAGGGGAGAAACCAAAAGGAAGAAAGAATTCAACCTTGAAACCTAGGAAAAAGAGACCTCAAACACAATAAGTTTTAAAAAAAAATAATGAAAAGCCGAGAAATACTGCACAATTGAAGGAACAAACTTGAAACACAGAAGTCCAAATAAATGAAGAGGAAATAAGCAAACTACCTGAAAAAGAATTCAGAATAATGATAGTAAAGATGATCAAAAACCTTGAAAACAGAATGGAGAAAATGCAAGAATCAATTAACAAAGACCTAGAAGAATTAAAGAATAAGCATACAGAGACAAACAACACAATTACTGAAATTAAAAATACTCTAGAAAGAATCACTAGCAGAATATCTGAAGCAGAAGAATGGATCCGTGAGCTGGAAGATAAAATAATGGAAATAATTGCTGAAGAGCAGAATAAAGTAAAAAGAATGAAAAGAGCTACAGATAGTCTCAGATACCTCTGATAAGATATTAAATGCACCAACATTCGAATTATAGGGGTCCCAGAAGAAGAAGAGAATAAGAAACGGTCTGAGAACATTTTTGAACAGACTATAGTTGAAAATTTCCCCAACATGGAAAAGGAAATAGTCAATCAAGTCCAAGAAGCAGAAGAGTCCCATACAGGATAAACCCAAGGAGAAACACGCCAAAACACATACTAATCAAAGTAACAAAGGTTAAACACAAAGAAAGAAGATTAAAAGCAGCAAAGGAAAAGCAACAAGTAACATACAAGGGAAACCCCATACACTTAACAGCTGATCTTTCAGCAGAAACCCTGCGGGCCAGAAGGGAATGGCAGGATATAATTAAAGTACTGAAAGAAAAAACCCTGGGAAGGACACATCACTTCTGCGGCATGTCTGTCCAAACCACACAACCTGAATCGAATTAAAAAGAAGCAAAAAGACCCAAACGGTGGGACATTTCACAAAATACTGGCCTGTGTTCTTTAATGATGAGAACATTACTGTGAAATTGATCCAGATTAAAAGAGACTAAAAAGGCTAAGGCAATGGCACCCCACTCCAGTACTCTTGCCTAGAAAATCCCATGGATGGCGGAGCCTGGTAGGCTACAGTCCATGGGGTCGCTACGAGTCGGACACGACTGAGCAACTTCACTTTCACTTTTCCCTTTCATGCACTGGAGAAGGAAATGGCAACCCACTCCAGTATTCTTGCCTGGAGAATCCTAGGGACGGCGGAGCCTGGTGAGCTGCCGTCCATGGGGTCGCACAGAGTCGGACACGACTGAAGCGACTTAGCAGCAAGAAGACTAATAAGAAAAATAAAACTAATTCAAGCCATTAGTTTTATTTTTCTTAACTTTAAATGTATACATGAAAATATATATTAAAATGTTCTCTAAATAAAATAAAAAAAAAAAGAAGACTAATAAGACTAATAAGAAACATGGTAACTAAATATGACGCAGTGATTCTGGATGAGAACCTGGACTGGGGATGGCTTGATGTAAAGGAAACAACGGTGAAATTTGAAAATTGAATATTGAACAATGTTTCATAAATAGTACATTGTAGTATACTTGTTTAGGGCTTCCCCCAGTAGCTCAGTGGTAAAGAGTCTGCCTGGTAATGCAGGAGATGAAAGTTCCATCCCAGCGTTGGGAAGATCCACTGAGGAAGGAAATAGCAACCCATTCCTGTATTCTTGCCTGGGAAATCCCATGGACAGAGGAAACCGGCAGGCTATAGTCCATGGAGTCAGAAAAGAGTCGGATACAACTTAGTGACTAAACAACAACATGGTTGTTTAAGAGAATGTCCTTGGCTGATTTATGTCAAGTATGGCAAAAACCACCACAATACTGTAAAGTAATTATCCCCCAATTAAAATAAATAAATAATTTTTTTTAAAAAGAGAATGTCCTTGTTCTGAGGGTATATACTTTGAAATAGTAAAGGGGTAAAAAGGTATTCCATTTTCTGCAACTTACTCACAAATGATTCAGGGAAAATTATATTCATTCACATTCACACATTCATATACATCACGCAAATTTCAAAACTGCTAAATCTAATTGAAAGATGTATAGTTTTTGGACTAGTCTTACGGTTTTTCTAAATTTGAAATTACTTCAAAATAAAAAGCAAACTAGAAAAAAAATTCCCAATAAAATTCATATTATTCTGTATTTCTATTGGTTTTTAACATCTTATTTACCATAGAGATATTAATACATCTTTTGTTACCCAAATATTACAGACTGAAGACATTTCAATATTTACTTACATAACAAATCACTAGCCACAAGTGTTAGTTTCTGCAAAAAACTCCTGGTCAATATGTATTAAAATAAATGTCAAAATTATCTTGTCTTCCTTAGCAAATTTAGAATTTTCTCTCAGAAAATTTTCTTTATGCAACAATTCAAGAAGTATAAAAATTACTTGTTAAATATTCCCTAGCAGACCAGTAGTTAGGACTGGACACTTTCACTGCAGAGGACCCCAGATTAATCCCTGGTCAGAGAATTAAGGTACCCCAAGTCATGCGGCACAGCCAAAATAATATATATGTCCTATATGTATAGAAAGATAATATACATAAAAAAGACTTCTGGATAATAGAAGAGTTTTTTAAAATACATTTTGTATTTTATGATTTTCCACTAAGAAATCTGTTTTCATAACAAGAAAAAGTAAATGTTTTTAATTTTTAAAAGGCTCATATGCATTTCTTATCACCATCTCATTAACCACCAATGAAATAGTCAAATATCATATTTTACCAGCCCAAAACACCAAGAAAGAAAATTCACTTTTATCTCCACAAAGTTCTAAAATTCATAAATTTAATGGCAGCTTCTCCATTAAATAAAATAATTAATTTGCGGTGGTTAAATAAGTAAGTGTTAGCTGTTTAGTTGTGCCCAACTCTTTGAGACCCCGTGGTGGTTACAACAAAATTATTCTTGGGGTGGGGCTACTTTTCTTCTCATGTGGCCCAAATAGAACAATTCCATGAAGAAAATTTACAGAACCAGAGGAACAGGAAGGAATCAGGAGATAATTTAGTTCCCCTTCCCACACTGTCTTCTCTTTCCTGACCATGGTCAACGGACCTTCACTTAACTACTTTCAGTAAAGAACTCCCAGGCTCAAAAAGCACCCGTGTCTTTCTAAGACTTCTAACTGTAGATACTTCTGCTTCATAATATGTCTTCAGGTAACTTCCAATTATTGGTCCCAGTTCTGTATTCTAGAGTTCAGAGTATAAATCTAATCCCTCTTGGGATTTCCTCGATGGTGCAGTGGCTAAGACTCCGAACTCCCAATGCAGGTGGCCTGGGTTCAATTCCTTGTCAAGGAACCATATGCCACAACTAAAAGATACTACAAGCTGCCACCAAGACTTAGGGCAGCCAAATAAATAAATATTCAAAATGTAATCTAATCCCTCCTTTATCTGGCAGCACTTTAGAACTTGAAATGAGCTCTGACACTGTCTTCCAAACAAGTGTGGAAGAACGAGCCCTGTGGGCTTCTGAGCAGAGGAACACCATTCACTGCCATGGTGAGATACTGCCAGCAGTATAAAATAAGCCTTCAAAGGCCTCTCAAAGATATATGCTTATTTCTGAGGCATACTGACCTTGGCTATGATCAGAAAAGAATCTGCAGATGGCACTAAAGAAAATGTATATCAGTTGCAAGCTAAGCGATTTTAGGTTTGTTTGCCTGTCTCTCGAGGTCTATCTGTCTTCATGTCCCTGAAGTTGAAGCAATATTTTAGTTCTACTTGGAAAGTTACCTAAGGACATTCCATTATCCAGGTCTGTAGGTAGTTACAGGGGGAATACTAATTAGTTGATTTTTAGATCATACAGAAAATGAAGCATGAGAACTGTTTTCTTATTGACCTACCTGCATCAACTTCGGCTTTCATTTCCTTCATGTCTTCAGTCATCTGTAACTCAAGCTTGCTGATCCGCCCATGCACCTTCTCCTCCTCTTGTTTTGTCCTCTGTACCTCCATATTCTTCTTCTGACTCTCTTCTATTTTGTCCAGCCTGGCTGACATCTGGCTGAGTTTTTTCTCCATGTCCCTTTCACTGGCTCCCTGAGATCCATGATAAGAATGGCACGTGATTACTCCAAAGAGTCTGTATTGCATTCACATCAGTCATAATATCATTTAAGAACAATCTGCAGAGAACAGAATCAAAAAGGTTGCTTGACGCTCACTCCAATATCCACCTTTTTTCCATAACAGATCTCCAGTTTTTAGCTGGGTATAAGGTCACTCAGAATAAAGATTACCTTTCCTATTGTCTCTTGAGTTTGGTGTAGCCATATGATTAAGTTCTGGGTAATGAGACATAAGTATAAACATATGTGGCAACTTCTAGGAAAAGTTAAAAAAACAAAAATAGCTGAGACATAAATAAAAAAACTTCTTCTTTCTTTCTTCTGTTCCTGGAATTCAGATGCAATGACTGGAGCTCTAGCAGCCATCTTGAACTATGGATGCAAGGGTCACTCTCTAGGACTGGTAGAGACTTAAGCCAGAAAGATCATGGGTCACTGAGGACTGATGAGCTACCATAACAGCCCTGCAATCCCTATATCCAGACTTCTTTTACGTGAAAGATAAATAAGCTTCTATCATATTAAAGTCACCATTATCCTGGAGTTTGTTAGTTATTAAGCCAACTCAGATGTAAAAATAGTGATCCAAAAACACAGAAGACTACAAATCAATCAGTAGATCTGATAAAAATATGGAGACATGTAAAGAAATATTTGAAATAGAACATTTTCTTTCCTTTTCTCTCCATCATGCTTGGTTCTTATGAGAATCTGGGTCTGCAGGCAAGCTTTAGAGGCTAGAACTACAAATACCAAGGTATATAAGTGGGCTAAAGCATAACAAAACTCTCGTGATGTGCCCTGTACACAGTCTGCAATTCAACAGCTTGGTATCAAGAGAGAGCAGAGCCAGAGATACAATCTACACCAGTCACTTATGCTCCATCAAAGTCCAAGGGAGAGGAAGCAGTACAAGAAAAGAGAAGGGAGAGGGAGGTCAGGCTAGATAACCAAATCAAAAAACATTTGCTTTCCAAGTACTGATACTGAATGCTACATATGCAAAGCTTTCTGGGTATGGTTTTTGAGCTCTTCTGCAAACCTTAGGCCTACAGGAGAGTAGGGTGAAATGAGAAGGAACACAGAAAAGAAAACTGGATTCTGTTTAGATGTTGCCCTGTGACACCTCATGCTGGGTTTATAGTGTGATGGAGGGGCCTGGAGGGAGAAATCTAGTCAAAGCGACTTTTACCAGACCATGAAATTAAAACTAAGATGAAGTATGTAATTGCTATTTTTATATAGAAATGCAGCTGGACAACTTGGTTCTTTAAGGTCTTGATTTGGATTTGTTTTAGTTGAAAGTACTGAAATTTTCTATTAATTTCCTTTGTTAACCAAAACAAGTCAAAGTGCTCTGTCCCTTTATAACAAAGAATCAGTATGAACCATGGATAGAGATTATAAGGCAAGAAACAACTATTAACAGCTTAATGTAATGCTAAATAAATCAAACATAAGTTACAAGGTATTATTCAAACATTGCGGGTCTCATCAAATAACTTAACTATGTTATGGTTGAACATCAACACCTACACTGTTTTCCTTAACAACCAAGGAAAGCTGATCGATTTTCTGCAAAAGTTCTTTTTCTATCCGTTCTTGTTCCTGTTGCAACCAATTCCGTGCAGATAAAATCTGGTTACTGAGTTCCTCGATTGTACCTTTAAATCTAAAATAACAAAAATTAGCTGTTAGATATAAAACAACTTTAAAGTGACATCAAACAACCTCAGTCTCTATCAAATCTCTTGGAAATATATAAGCATTAAATTCAGTTCACTCAGAATTACATGTTTACCTTTTTCATAGAATTACATTTGGCACTAAATTGGGAAGGAAGGAGAAAAGGAAGCTATAACAGAAAAGCACCTGATAATACTCCCACCTGTGTAGACCTGGTAGTGTGACTACCAAGATATCACATACAGAGCCACTCCAAGTGCTTACCTTTGCAGTTTAAAAGGTCCAGGCTACTCCTGGCTCAAAGGACACAGCAGCCTGGCTCTCTTCTAGGCTCCTCCTTGCCCAGGACTCTTCCCACTTCTCCGTCTTTTCTCCCAGGACCGGAGCCTGGGTCCCTTTCTCTCTTATGTTCTGCAAATTGCTCTTGTCCCATACAGATATTTCTTAGTTTAAATCAAACAGAAAATTTTTTAAAAACTCAAATTTCCATTCCTGTAGTCCTCTCCCTTTCCAAATACCTTAAAATAACATCCCACACTTGCTGCCTCCCCATTTGAATTACTTTTATTATGAAAATAATATTATGAATTTCATTATGAAAATAATAAAAGTACACAAGAATATATGTGTCTTAACAATAAAAATAATAAAATGTACAACCCCCCCTGTGGTATAAGTCCCCAATTCTCTGCAATATCTGTTCTCCTCTTATTCCCTATTAAGAAACCCTCAAATGTGACCTGAGTCCACAACTACCTAGTTAAGACTACACTTATCAGCCCTCCTGGCAGCTATGTGTGGCCATATGACTAAGTCAGGCAATGGAACATGCATAGTAGTGCTAAGTACACTTCCTAGTCATATCATCAAAAACAAAGCTTCTCAGTCTTACATGGGCAGGAAGTCAAGCCAGCAGCCCTGCCCAGCTGTGGAGACCCACCTGAACTGGGGGCCTGACCATGGAGCACAGCAGCTTTTATGAATTCATTTATTCTAACAGTTCTTTGAGGGAGTCTTTAGGGTTTTCTCTATAAGATAATATCTGCAAGCAGGGATAACTTTGCTTCTTTTTTTGTTTTGAATGTCTTTCACTTCTTTTTCTTGCTTAGTTGCTCTGGCCAGGACTTCCAGCACTATGTTGAATAGAAGTGCTGAGAATGGGTATCCTTGTCTTACTTCTGATATTAGAGGAAAAGCTTTCAGAATTTCATCATTGAGTATTATATTAGCTGTGGACTTGTCATATGTGCCTTTATTACGTTGAGATACATTCTTTCTATTAATATACTCAAATTGTTGAGAGTCTTAATTATGACATTGAATTTTGTCAAATGCTTTTTCTACATCTGAGATGATACCGTTTTTATCCTTCATTCTGTTAATGTAATGTATCACACTGATTGACTTGTATATATTGAAACATCCTTGCATCTCAGGGATAAATTCCACTTGATCACGGTGTATGATTCTTTTAAAGTGCTGTTGAATTGGTTTGTTAGCATGTAGAGATTTTTGTATCTATGTTCATCAGAGATATTGGTCAGCAATTTTCTTTTCTTGTAGTGTCTGTCTGGTTTTGTTATCAGAATAATGCTCCTCATAAAATGAGTTTGGAAGTGTTTTCTTCAACTTTTTGGAAGAGTTTGAGAATAATTGGCATTAATTCTCCTTTAAATGTTTGATAGAATTCACTCATGAAGCTATCTGCTGCTGCTGCTGCTGCTAAGTCGCTTCAGTCGTGTCCGACTCTGTGCGACCCCATAGACGGCAGCCTACCAGGCTCCTCCGTCCATGGGATTTTCCAGGCAAGAGTACTGGAGTGGGGTGCCATTGCCTTCTCCCATGAAGCTATCTAGTCCTGGACTTTTTCTTTGTTGAGAGGTTTTAGATTGTTGATTTCATCTCCTTACTCATCAATGGTCTGTTCAGATTTTCTATTTCTTCATGATTCAGTCTTAGTAGGTTGTTTCAGGAGTTTATTCATTTCTGCTAAGTTATCCAATTTGTTGACATACAATTGTTCATAGCAGTCTCTTATGATCCTCTGTATTTCTGTGTTGTCTGCTGTAGTAGTTTCTCTTTCATTTATAATTTTATTTATTTGAACCCTCTTTTTGTTTCGGTTAGTCTAGAGAAAGTTTTGTCTGTTTGGCTTGACAATTACTTTTTTTTATTTTCCCCCAATTTTTTTCTGTTGTTTACTATTCTCTCATTTATTTCTGGTCTATCTTAATCATTTCCTTCTTCCTGCTATCTTGGGCTTAATTTGTTCTTCTTTTTCTAAAATTCCTTGAGGTATAAAGTCAGGTTGTTTATTCAAGGTCTTTCTTTTTTCTTAATGTAAGGATTTAACACTGCAGATTTCCTCACAGAACTGCCTCTGCGGCATCCCATAAGTTTTGGTGGACTTCCCTGGTGGCTCAGATGCCTGCAATGCAGGAGGCCGGGATTCAGTCCCGGGGTTGGGAAGATACCCTGGAGGAGGGAATGGCAACCCACTCCAGTATTCTTGCCTGGAGAATTCCACAGACAGAGAAGCCTGGTGGGCTACAGTCTATATATGCTATGTTTCCATTTTCATTTGTTTCAAGATTTTTTAAAATCTCCCTTTTGATCTTCTTTGACCCACTGGTTGTTCAGGAATGTGTTGTTTAATTCCACATATTTGTGAGTTTTTCAAATTTACTCCTATCATTAATTTTTAGTTTCATACCACTTTGGTTTGAAAAGCTACTTGACATGATTTCGATCTAATTTCTTAAGACTTGTTTTGTTGCCTAATATATGATCTATCCTGGGAATGTTCTGTGTGTACTTCAGAAGAATATGTATTCTGCTGCTGTTGGATGAGATGTTCTATATCTGTCTGTTAGGTCTCTAGTTGGGCAGGGCTATTGCCCATGCTCTGAAGTACAGGTGGAGGGAGACTGTTGGCTGGGCTTGATGGTCATGTGATTCTACTGGCTGGACTTCTAGGGTAGGTAGGGCTGCTGGCTGGGTTGCACAGTCAAATGGAGCCACTAACTGGATTCTGCCATTCCCTCTGGCCAGGTGGGGTCACTGTGTTCCCTGGTAGGGTGGTTGGACCCCCATGATAGGGCTTCAGGCTCCACAATTGGGCAGGCTGCTAGCTGTGCACCACTGATAAGGCAGGTCACTGGCCAGAATCCCTGGTCAGGCAGGGCCACCAGCTGTACTGTGAAGTCAAGTGAATCTGGAGGCTGTGCTTGTGGTCGAGTGGGATTGCTATCTGGGCTCCCTAGTCAGGTAGGGTCACAGGGTATGTTTTCCTTTTAGGAAGTGTTATTTGTTGGGTTCCTTGCTAGGGCAAGGCCAAAGGCTCTGCTAAGCAATAAAGTGGGGTAATAGGCTAGGTTCCACTTCTAGGTAGAGTTATAGGCTGGACAAGGCACCTGGGTCACTGTTAGGGACCTAGGGACCTTCCCTTGTCAGGGAAGTTACATTTTATTTTCAATGACTATATTTTCTAGAAGCCCAATTTGGTTGTTT
Organism: Giraffa tippelskirchi; assembly: GCF_054371585.1. Lineage (NCBI taxonomy): Eukaryota > Metazoa > Chordata > Mammalia > Artiodactyla > Giraffidae > Giraffa > Giraffa tippelskirchi. The sequence continues at coordinate 112,825,183 of NC_137281.1, forward strand.
GTCAATTCTGACTTTTTATTCTTTGGCCACACCATGTGGCTTGTGGGAGTTTAGTTCCCCAACTAGGGATTGAACCCAGGCCCTCAGCAACAAGAGCACAGAGCCCTAAACACTGGACTACCAGGAAATCCCCTTGACTGCTCATTTTTGGTAAGCTCTTACTCCTTAGTCTTATTTTCAAAAAGTGCGTGTGTGAATACCTCCCCCCCCCCACACACATATATATACACACATCCATTCTATCCAGTAATCCCTATATACGCAGTATTTAGGAGTCCGATTCTGCTCATTGTTGTTTCTTCTCACTCTGTTACTTCTGTGATTTTTTGTTCCTTGTGTTGGTCTACAATTTCTGATTTACATTTATGTTCCTTAGAACTTAATCTGTCTGTGGGGAGCCTTGAAGACCGCATATTTGTATTTGCTTCCGCCAGGCATCTTAAGCTACTACCAAATAGAGATCATTCTAAGATAAAATATCTATTCTGGTTTCTTCAAGGTGGTTGGGTAATATGAATTCTAAGTCTAAATCCACATAAAGGTTGTACTGTGGTTTAAAATTTTTTAGGAATATCTTTTACACTACTCAGAATCAAGACTAAGGTAAGTTTCTTTATGACCTCTCCGCAGAATGTTTTTTTTTTTTTCCCTAGTTCATCCAACCAGGGTTCTACCTTTGGGTCTCCAATCTCTCTTTCTCCCCCACAAAGGCCCCCCGCTTGGTACCCTTTCCTCTGGGAACAGCCTTTGTGTCTAGACTTCTGGACTTTAAATTGTAGGAAGAAAAATAAAGATGTTCATGTCTGTTGACTAGTAATATCTGCTAAGGAGAAAATTCACAGAAAAAAAAAAAATGTTTATTTTCTTCCTGTACGATGGAAGGAAGGGGACAGGAGATCTTTCTGCACTTGGAAAGCTTGTAGGATCTCTGAGAAAGAGTGATATAACTCAGGAATGATATAAATACAGATAATTAGAGGAAAGAAAACATGGTTTCTGTAAGGGAATTCCTGTTAAATAATCAATGACCTTGAAGTGGTATTAAGCATGGAGATAATGAGATAGAAGAACCAGAAGAATGATTAATTTAAAATTTCCAGAGATTTCCCTGGCAGTGCAGTGGTTAAGACTCTGTGCTTGCACTGCAGGGGTTAACAGGTTCAACCCCTGGTCAGGGAACTAAGGTACCATATGCGGTGTGACCATAAAAATAATAATGATAATAATAAATTGTCACAAATCTCTAATAAAGTCATCTTCTAAAAAATATAATAGTCAAATACAAACACACACAAATAAACATATATGGTCACTATGGGCTCTGCTTTGGCAGGAAATTTGCCAAGCTTATGAAGATTTGTGACAGGGAAAAGTGTATGGTTCTATGACTGAGCAGAAGAGCAGCAGATGAGTTTTGCTGGGGGAAAATCCAGTTTAAAGTGTCACTGAAACACAATGCAAAGTATAACACCATACAGTGTCCTAACTAGACAGCTCAGCTTCCTCCCAGCACAGACCTCTCTCATCTAAATGCCTACAATGACCCCAATCCACAACTCGGCTTCAGCCCTTGTGATCCATCTTCCAACTGCAATCAAGACCATTTTAAAAAATAACATAAATTTGACTATATCACCCTACCTGCTTAAAATCCTTCAGTGGCTTCTTATTGCTCTAGGGAAAGAAACAGTAAGTCCTGACTGTGTGAAGTCCTGTACGCTGGCCTGCCTCCTCTCTGGCCTCATTCCCCATCCTCAGGCTCTGTCCCAGCCCCTTCTACACTGTGCATATCCTTCATGTCACACTTCTCCCACGACAGGCTCTTCCATCTCCTGGGTCCTCATCGCACTGTTTACTTTGTTGTTCAGTCGCTAAGTCAAATCCAACTCTTTGCAACCCTATGGACTGTAGCATGCCACGCTCCTCTGTCCTCCACTGTCTCCTGGAGTTTGCTTAAACTCTGTCCATTGAATTGGTGATGCTATCTAACCATCTCCTCCTCTGCCCCCCTCTTCTCCTTTTTCCTTCAATCCTTCCCAGCATCAGGTCTTTTCCAATGAGTTGGCTCTTCACTTCAGGTGGCCAACGTACTGGAGCTTCAGCTTCAGCATCAGTTCTTACCATGAATATTCAGGATTTCCTTTAGGATTGACTGGTTTGATATCCTTGCAGTCCAAGGGCTAGTGAATGCCATTCATTCTTCAGCTCTCACTCAGAACACCACCTCCTCAGGAAGGCCCCACAACCAGGCCTCTGTCACTCACCCCAGCAGCACTACTGTATTCGTTTCCCCCAGCTGCTGTGACAAATCACCACACATTTGGTGGCTTAAAACAACACATTTATTCCCTTTTGGTTCTGAAGGCCAGAAGTCTAAATTCAGTCTCACTGGACTCAAGTTGGGGTGTGAGCAGAGGTGGTCCCTTCTGAAGGCTCTGAGGGGAGAATCATTCCCTTGCTTTTTTCAGCTTCTAGTGACTGCCTGTCTTCCATAGCTTGTGGCCCCCTCCTCCACCTTCAAAGCACATCACACTGCAATCTCCGCTTTTACTGTCACATGGCTGTCTCTCCTCATTCTAACCCTCCTGCCTCCCTCTTATAGGGACTCTAGAGATTACATCAATAATGATGATACAGATAACACTGTACCATCTACTTATCTTAAGACCCTTAATTTAATCACATTTGCAAAGTTCCTATTTGCCATTTAATGTGCCATAATTCAGCAGTGGCCACAGGACTAGAAAAGGTCAGTTTTCATTCCAATCCCAAAGAAGAGCAATGCCAAAGAATGTACAAACTACTACACAGTTGCTCATTTCACGTGCTAGCAAAATAATGCTCAAAATCCTCCAAGCTAGGCTTCATCAGTACATGAACTGAGAATTTCCAGATGTTCAAGCTGGATTTAAAAAAGGCAGAGGAACCAGAGATCAAATTGCCAACATCCGCTGGATCATAGAAAAAGCAAGAGAATTCCATAAAAACATCTATTTCTGCTTCATTGACTATGCCAAAGCCTTTGACTGTGTGAGTCACAACAAACTGTGGAAAATTCTGAAAGAGATGGGAATACCAGATCACCTGACGTGCCTCTTGAGAAATCTGTATGCAGGTCAGGAAGCTACAGTTAGAACTGGACGTAGAACAACAGACCAGTTCCAAATCAGGAAAGGAGTACGTCAAGGCTGTATATTGTCACCCTGCTTATTTAACTTATATGCAGAGTACATCATGAGAAATGCTGGACTGGATGAAGCACAAGCTGGAATCAAGATTGCCAGGAGAAATATCAATAACCTCAGATATGCAGATGACACCACCCTTATGGCAGAAAGTGAAGAACCAAAGAGCCTCTTGATGAAAGTGAAAGAGGAGAGTGAAAAAGTTGGCTTAAAACTCAACACTTAAAAAACAAAGATCATGGCATCTGATCCATCACTTCATGGCAAATAGATGGGAAACAAAGGAAACGGTGAAAGACTTGATTTTCTTGGGCTCCAAAATCACTGTGGATGGTGACTGCAGCCATGAAATTAAAAGACGCTTGCTCCTTGGGAGAAAAGGTATGATAAAACTAGACAGCGTATTAAAAAGCAGAGACATTATTTTGCTGACAAAGGTCTGTCTGTATAGACAAAGCTATGATTTTTCCAGTAGTTATGTATGGATGTGAGAGTTGGACCATAAAGAAGCTGAGTGCAAAGAATTGATGCTTTCACACTGTGGTGTTGGAGAAGACTCTTCAGAGTCCCTACAACTGCATGATCAAACCAGTCAATCCTAAAGGAAATCAATCCTGAATATTCACTGGAAGGACTGATGGTAAAACTGAAGTTTCAATACTTTGGCACCTGATGCAAAGAACTGACTCATTTGAAAAGACACTGATGCTGGGAAAGATTGAAGGCAGGAGAAGGGGACGACAGAGGATGAGATGGTTGAATGACATCACAGACTCAATGGACATGAGTTTGAGCAAGCTCTGGGAGACAGTGAAGAACAGGGAAGCCTGGCATGCTGTAGTCCATGGGGTCACAGAGTTGGAACAGTTGAGTGACTGAACAATAACAATGCCATAACATATTCACAGGAGTTAGAACGTGGTAATATTTGCAGGAACCATTAATCAGCCTGCCACAACCATGTACCTTTCCTTCTAAGTGTGTATCACCATTTAGTAATAACATAGCATGCACTAATTTAAGTGATCATTCCATTAACTTTCATCAACTCCCTAGACTATCAGCTCCACAAGGGTAAGAACAAAGCCTGTTCTTCTTCAGATTCTCAGCACTCAGGCCATGTTCATCTAGGCCCAGAAATATTTATTGGATCAATAGATGGATTATTATCCAGTCACTAAAAACAATAATTAGGAAGGTAAAGTGGTAGCAGGCTACAAGGAAACTTTCCCTGTGAACTTCTATTATGGTTTTCACTTTGTATAATAAATAAAAACCAAAAGGGAAAAAACTGTAGTATAAAGAACATCAACAAAAACAGATTTTTCTAAGTTGATTACTCACTTAGTATCCAAAAGCTGAAGCTGGTGGTTACTATCTCTGTGGGACATCTTCAGTTTGGTGCTTTGCTCTGATATTGACAAGTCCACTCTGTTTAAAAGCTGAGAGATCTGGAAAAGAAACTTTGCTTGTAAATACAACATCAAACCTTTTAAGAGGTAATTTCAGAAAACATTAGCAACATGTCTTCTCGTCCATGGCATTAAATTCAATCTAATGTAATAAATTCATTTAGGAGTCCACCTAATCTCTCCTCTTCCATTTCTTTTATACACACCCATCAAAAATCAAGACCAGGGGGGTTCCCTGGTGACCTAGCAGTTAAGATTCTGGGCTTTCACTGCTGTGGTTCAGGTTCAATCTTTGGTCAGGGAACTGAGATCCCAACAAGCTGCAGGGCATAGCCAAAAAAAAATCAAGACCAGCAGCACTGCCAAAATATTCATCATGCAGTGAGCACTCAATTACAGGTCTCTGTTGAGCAAGCCCAGCTCCTGCCCAGGACCAATACTTCCACCTGCTGGCACAAAATGGAAGTCATTTTTACCTTGGAATTTTTACGGTTAGTGTGGCTACTAGTCATAGAGGATGGAATTCTTGTCACTTACAAAACCCATTAGATCTCAGATTTACCTCCAGATGCAGGTTAAGTTATCAGGAAACATAATTTTTCGGCTTCCCAGGTGGAGCTATTGGTAAAGAACCCACCTGCCAATGTTGTTGGCATTGGCATGTAAGAGATGCAGGTTCAATCCCTGGGTCGGGAAGATCCCCTGGAAGAGGTCATGGCAAACCACTCCAACATCATTCTTGCCTGCAGAATCCCCATGGACAGAGAAGCCTGGTGGGCTACAGTCCATGGGGTCGCAAAGAGTCAGACATGATTGATAGACTAACACTTTTTCTTTTTTTTTTCATTCTAATAAAAGGGGGTACCTAGTCAATTTATTGGATTAGACATATTTGTGTCCTAGCTGCCTCCAATAAGGATCCAAAGCTATTTCTGTAAAAAAATTAGTTATTATAAAACCATGAAGCAGAATTCTCCAGGCAAGAATACTGGAGCGGTCTCTCTTCAAATGAAGAACAGCAAGTAAAACAGACATTATAGAGAAAGTCCTAGAAGACAGGCCCCATTGTGGCAAAGGAAAACTTCTAAGTAGCCAAAAAATAAACTGTGAAATGCCAAGAGTTTTGCTTTAAGAAATTAACCTGTGAATTGCAAGGTGGAATACTCTGAAATTTATTAGCTAGCCAACCCTCTAGCTTTGTTCTAATCTTTTCCCATATACAAACTATGTGATGAGGCAGCCCATAAATCCTATGAATAAACTATTTCCTGAATCCAAAATTGGGATTAGTGGCCTGTAAAACAACATTTTTATCACTTACCTGTCTAAGACATGGTTTTGGAGATACAAGTTAGAATTTCTGGAACATATTGTTTGAAGAATGAGGGAAAAGAATACTTAAAATTAGGAGTGTACTGACAAATCTTGGCATTTTGGTTGCATTCTTACAAAGGGTCACTCCAGTGAAATAGAAGGAGGAAGAAGAAGAGGGATGCTTATGCTGACTGCCCTGCCTATTTTCTCCTGCAGGAAATAATTAAACCCATGTTATTCTTGGATAAGAACAAATACCCACTTTCAAAAAGCTACCTAAAAAAAAGCTACCTGAAACAGGTCATACCTGTCCCTCTGCGTCTTTGATTTTTGTTTCCAAGATAAGTTTGGCAGCTTGCTGCTCTTTGTTCAAGTGCTGGAGGCCCTCATAGGTCGTTTTGTGCTCGGCAGAGAGTCTGGCTATGCTGGCGTCACATCTATCCAGATAAACAACAAAGGAAATTCTTATCAAAGTTTTAAAACATGCGCTGAAGCTTCCTTGCATACTATAAAGTGCATGACCCCACTCAGAGAAACTACACTATGAATCATCCCTTTTAACAGAGATTTGGATGAATTCAGAGAGCTGCTCACATTATGGTTTTTGCAGGGATGTTGCTCAATAAGACTAGAGATGTAACCATTAACACAACAAAGGCTTTACAATGCTCATCAGTACAAAACTGAATATGCAGTGAGAGCCCAGTAACAAAAAGCTTACAGAGTGAGCCAGATGTGGTCTGTCACTCTATAGTGCCACCTCCACCTCTCAAATTCAGGGCCTCTGGATTTTGGAGGCAACTTCTACCACATCAGAAAGTACTACTCCCATTTTACCAAACCACCTATAAGGCTATGTGCTTTGAGTGTGCTCCAGGCACGGGAAGGTTCTGCAGCTGGTCCCAGGTGCTCTGCCGTTGAGCCTTATGACTTGGCAGTTCTAAAGGTACACAAAGTATCTGTGGTAGATAATCTGAGCTATGAAGCCTCTGTCAAACCCAAATAGGGGAGTCACAGAATGACCTCCTAGGAATTGAGAGCAAAGTCATGTCCTGTTCCAACACAATCATTTCTGCTTTGAGAAGGACCTGCCAGCTTGCTACTGGGCTTCAGCAGACACGACATGCCTAAGCAGGGGTCACTGGGGGACCAGGCAATCTGGGCAGCCCATTACAAACACCAAGCCACAGATGTAGGTACACAGGCAGGACGCCATCTTGGAGAGGAAGGAGTAAATAGACATCAAGCCTAATGGTCCTAAAGGCAGAAGTAAATTACATGAGCCTGGACTCCTGTGGCTTCTATTCTTACTAATGCCAGCTTTCCTTCAACTCACATGTATGGCCTCGGATCAAATGAGCTTAAAATACATATGTGTTAGGTACTCAAAAATGAAAGACTGATTAACACCCATCAAGAGAACTCTATTTTTTTTAAGTAGAGATAAAAAAAGAACAAGTGGTTAAGAGAAAAAAATTAGAAATCCTAAAATTAAGTTAAAATTTTCTTAGTAGACCTGACAAACTCTAGACTAAACATGATTGAAAATAAAATCAGTGAATTATAAGAAAGTAGCAAGGAGCCTGCTCGGAATGCACCAAAGCCAGACAGATGCAAAACATGAAAAAATAGTGAAGAAAGATAGAGGACAAATAAAGAGATGCTAACATAAGTCAAAGGGAGGCTGAAGAATTTCAAAAGAAAAAATGAAGAGAATGGCAAAGAAGCAATATTTCAGGTGTGAGTGCTATAGATTTTCTAAGACTGAAGAAAGAATATCAAGTGGCATAAGTAAAACTAAACAGACTATGGTGAAATTCATGTAACCAAGATAAAGATAAAATCTTGAAAGCTACCAGATACCAAAGACAAAATGATTTTTTTGATTGACTGTAAGATTGATAGCACATAATACATATCAGAAGACAATAAATATCAGAAGATATTGGAGAAACAGCTTCTAAGGATTGAGGGGAACAAATCTATCATCCAAGAATAAGTGCAAAATAAAGACATTTCAGACATACAAAGATTAAGAAATGTATCGCCTACACACTCATATTGAAAAAGTCATTAAATAACGTACTTCAGTAAGAAGAAAAGAACACCCAGAGAGAAGGAGTAGGACGCAAGAAACAACAAACTGAGAAAATTTTTGGAAAATTTAATTTTTTGTAGACTCTGAAAAAAGTAAGCTACCAGCTCAATTACTTCAAACTTCTTGAGATTTTACTTGGTAATGACTCACATTTTCTCTAAGTTGAACAACCTGTTTAGCTTAATCATTTGACTAAAACGCTATAATCCTCTTTGGAAATAACAGAAAATGTATTAGGATAAAAAAAATTTTAATATTGATGAAAATATTTTTAATATTTTGAAATACAATCTAAAAAACTGCATATATACATGTGTAAATTTCAATATTCATAATAAAATAGACACAAAGCAGCAATCATGTCACTATCCATCTATTAATGTTTACTGCCCAACATTGGAGTTTGTAGAATTAAGCTACATCACACATTGCAGGTGGAATAGTGAATTTTACAAGTTTTCCTGAGGGCAACTTGGCAGTATATACTTCAAATCTTGAAACATAAATATATTTCGATGTACTAGGTATTAACCCCAAAGAAACAAAAGTGTGAGCAAAGAAAAATCAAACTAAATTCTGTATAAATTCCTTGTACAATTTCCTGCTATTCTAGGATAAAACCAAAATCCTTTAAAATGCTCAGAAAGAGTCAGTCCCAAGCCACCTACCTCTCTGCATCATCTTATATATTCTGTCCCTTTTTTCCTCTGTACTCAGCCACACCATTACATTGCAGGCCTTTGAACTTACTTCACTCCTTCCCCACTTTAAGGCCTTGATCCAGGCTGTTCTCTCGGAAGTCTTCTTCCTTGACCTTGTCACTTGACTAGGCACTATACATCCCTCAAGCTAAGCACAATAGTCACTTTCTTACTGAATCTTTCCTGGAGATCAGGTACAGCAATTAAATACTTTCCGGATACCCCACATTTTTCTTTTGCTGAACTTCTTATAATTAAAATTTATTATTATTACTATTACTACCACTATTATTATCATTTTCTACTTGCTGTTGTTGTCCAGTCACTCAGTTGTGTCTGTCTCTTTGCAACCCCACGGACTGCACCATGCCAGGCTTCCCTGTCCTTCACCAACTCCCAGAGCTTGCTCAAACTCATGTCCATTGAGTTGGTGATGCCATCCAACCATTTCATCCCCTGTCGTCCCCTTCTCCTCCTGCCTTCAATCTTTCCCAGCATCAGGGTCTTTTCTAGTGAGTCAGTTCTTCACATCAGGTGGACAAAGTATTGAAGCTTCAGCTTTAGCATCAGTCCTTCCAATGAATATTCAGGACTGATTTCCTTTAGGATGGACTGTTTGGACCTCCTTGCAGTTCAAGGGACTCGCAAGAGTCTTCTCCAACACCACAGTTCAAAAGCATCAATTCTTCGGCATTCAGCTTTCTTTATAGTCCAACTCTCACATCCATAACATGACCACTGGAAAAACCATAGCTTTGACTAGACGGACCTTTGTTGGCAAAGTAATGTCTCTGCTTTTTAATATGCTGTCTAGGTTGGTTATAACTTTTCTTCCAAGGATCAAGCGTCTTTTAATTTCATGGCTGCAGTCACCACCTGCAGCTCACTTTATTCATTGCTCATTTTATTCATTGCTCACTTTATTCAGCTAATTATTTTTAAATAACTGCTCCTATTTTAAATCCTGTGTCATCATTCCCTTGTTCTCCTTTTAAGACTGTATTGCACACACATATACATGTCTGTTTATGTATTTATATATATATATATACATATATATACACACATATATATTTCTTAAAAGTATGTGTATGTGTGTATTAGTTGAATTCAACTGTTACAAAAGCCATTATGTCATATGTAATATTTTGATACTTATTCTTTTCACTTACTGCTAAGCTTCAACTATATTGTTAAACACTACAGTGTTAAATAACTATAGTAGTTATTCATTTTAATTACAAAATAACATTCTATTGTTTGTTACAATTTATTTTCCAAACTTCCACTAATGGGCACTTTGGGTTATTGCAAGACTTTGCTATTTTGAACAATGCTGCTATGAATAGTAGTTATTCATTTTAATTACAAAATAACATTCTATTGTTTGTTACAATTTATTTTCCAAACTTCCACTAATGGGCACTTTGGGTTATTGCAAGACTTTGCTATTTTGAACAATGCTGCTATGAACATACCCTCCTGTGGTACAAGTTCAACAATTTATCTTGGGCATAAACTGATGGATCTCAAAGTATGCGGACATTCAGCACTGAGAGGTAATATCAGACCTCACTAGTTTATACTCCTACTAACAACAGGTAAGAGATCTTGGGCACCTACACCCTTTCTAATGCTTGGCATTTTCAGATATTTTAGATGCCAATCTACTGGGAGTGAGAAAGCATATATTGGTGCTTTTTAAAATTTTTATTTCAATATCAACCAATGATACTGAATCTCCTCACATGTTTTTTGGCAATATATGTTTCTTCTTTGATGTCAGTTCATGTCTCTTACCCATTGTTACATTGTATTGTTTGCATTATTCTTAACTTTACATATATTCTTGGCACAACTTTTTAGTATACAATGTCTTCCTCCATTTGTAACTTCTCATTTTCTTATTTAAGAATGATGAGCAACACTTTAAATTTTAAAATAATCAAACTTCTGAATGTCTTTTATATCAAGAAGAAATCCTCCCCTACCAAAAGGTCTAAAAGATATTTCTCTATATGTTTCTATTAAAAGTTTTAAGTCTTATGTTTAGCATTTAAGTCCTTTACTCATCTGGAGGTGATTTTATATGTGGTCAAGGAGACATAAGAAAGCCTTCCTCAGCAATCAATGCACAGAAATAGAGGAAAACAACAGGTTGGGAAAGAATAGAGATCTCTTCAAGAAATTTAGAGATACCAAAGGAACGTTCCATGCAAACATAGGCTCGATAAAGGACAGAAATGGTATGGACTTAACAGAAGCAGAAGATATTAAGAAGAGGTGGCAAAAATACACAGAAGAACTGTACAAAAAAGATCTTCATGACCCAGATAATCACGATGGTGTGATCACTCACCTAGAGCTAGACATCCTGGAATGTGAAGTCAAGTTGGCCTTAGAAAGCATCACTACGAACAAAGCTAGTGGAGGTGATGGAATTCCAGTTGAGCTATTTCAAATCCTCAAAGATGATGCTGTGAAAGTGCTGCACTCGATATGCCAGCAAATTTGGAAAACTCAGCAGTGGCCACAGGACTGGAAAAGGTCAGTTTTCATTCCAATCCCAAGAAAGGCAATGCCAAAGAATGCTCAAACTACCGTACAATTGCACTCATCTCACACGCTAGGAAAGTAATGCTCAAAATTCTCCAAGCCAGGTTTCAGCAATACATGAACCGTGAACTTCCAGATGTTCAAGCTGGTTTTAGAAAAGGCAGAGGAACCAGAGATCAAACTGCCAATATCCGCTGGATCATCAAAAAAGCAAGAGAGTTCCAGAAAAACATCTATTTCTGCTTTATTGACTATGCCAAAGCCTTTGACTGGGTGGATCACAATAAACTGTGGAAAATTCTGAAAGAGATGGGAATACCAGACCATCTGACCTGTCTTTTGAGAAACCTGTATGCAGGTCAGGAAGCAACAGTTAGAACTGGACATGGAACAACAGACTGGTTCCAAATAGGAAAAGGAGTACGTCAAGGCTGTATATCGTCACCCTGCTTATTTAACTTATATGCAGAGTACATCATGAGAAACGCTGGGCTGGAAGAAACACAAGCTGGAATCAAGATTGCCGGGAGAAATATCAATAACCTCAGATATGCAGATGACACCACCCTTATGGCAGAAAGCGAAGAAGAACTAAAGAGCCTCTTGATGAAAGTGAAAGAGGAGAGTGAAAAAGTTGACTTAAAGCTCAACGTTCAGAAAACTAAGATCATGGCATCTGGTCCCATCACTTCATGGGAAAAAGATGGGGAAACAGTGGAAACAGTGTCAGACTTTATTTTTTTGGGCTCCAAAATCACTGCTGATGGTGACTGCAGCCATGAAATTAAAAGACGCTTACTCCTTGGAATGAAGCTTGTGGCCAACCTAGATAGCATGTTTAAAATCAGAGACATTACTTTGCCAACAAAAGTCCGTCTAGTCAAGGCTATGGTTTTTCCAGTGGTCATGTATGGATGTGAGAGTTGGATGGTGAAGAAAGTTGAGCGCCACAGAATTGATGCTTTTGAACTGTGGTGTTGGAGAAGACCCTTGAGAGTCCCTTGGACTGCAAGGAGATCCAATCAATCCATCCTAAAGGAGATCAATCCTGGGTGTTCACTGGAAGGACTGATGTTGAAGCTGAAACTCCAATACTTTGGCCACCTCATGCGAAGAGTTGACTCATTGGAAAAGACCCTAATGCTGGGTAGGATTAGGGGCAGGAGGAGAAGGGGACGACAGAGGATGAGATGGTTGGATGGCATCACTGACTTGATGGACATGGGTTTGGGTAGACTCCGGGAGTTGGTGATAGACAGAGAGGGCTGGCTTGCTGCAATTCATGGGGTCTCAAAGAGTCGGACATGACTGAGCGACTGAACTGAACTGAACTGATGAGATAGGGAAAAAATGAATCTTTTTTGAAATGGATAATAAATTTTCTAGCTCCATTTACTTAACAGTCTCTCATTTTTCCACGGATCTGCTATGCCATCTATGACATATATCAAAGTCCCATACGTGTAGTTCAATTTCTGGACTTTCTATCCTATTCCACTGTTCAATTTCTCTATCCCTAAGCTACCAACATAACATCTTAATAACTACAATTTCATAGCAAGTCTTGGTGTCTAGTAGGGCAATTCTCCCCTCTTTGGTCATCTTCGTAAGTATCTTGAATGTTTCTGACTCTTAACTCTGATGTACAAACATTAGGAACATCTTATCAAGTTTCTCCATAAAACTCTGGAATCTAACTGGAATTTCATTGATTCTAAAGATTAATTTGTGAAAACTGATATTTTTAAAGATATTAAAGACTTCCTACCTTTGAATATAATACCTGCTTCTATTTATTTATGTTTTCTTACTATTTCTCAACCAATTTTTTTTTAATTTTCAAGAAGTCTTGAACAATTTTTGTTAGATATATGCCTAGTTATTACATATTCTCTGATTTTATTTTAAATAACATCTTCATTTTAAGTATGTTTTCTAGTTGTTTCCTATTGGTTTACACTAAGGAAACTGATCTTTGTACTTTAATATAAGTAACCACCTTGCTAAATTTAAGTTAACAGATTAAGAGAGAAAAATAATCTGTGATTTGAATAGATGCAAAAACATTTGAGAAAACTTAATACAAACTATAAAGATTCTTAGTAAATCTGGAGTGCAAGAAAACTTCCTGAATCTGATGAATCCATGATTAATCATCATCCAAAAAATGGAAAAACTCTGGAAGTATTCTTATTAAAGTTGAAAACAAGAGAAAGATGCCCATTGTTACAATTTCTAATTAACTGTACTGAAGATTTTACCCAGTACAAGATGACAAAAAAAAAGAGACTAAGGATATGAGGATCAGAAAAGAAGAAATTAAACTGCCAATATATGCAGATGTTATGGTCGTTTCTATAGAAACTCCCCCAAAATCATAAGTGAAATAAATAATTATTTTGCAATAATTTGCTTAATGTCTATCTCTCCTATTAGAAGGAATATAAACTATATTTAAGGAAGAAGGGCGACTGCCATTTCTATCACTAAAACCCTAGTGCTGAGCACATTGCCTTGCTTGTAGTAGGGGCTCAATAAATACTTGCCAATGAATGACTATAAGGAATATTTACTATGTACCATGCACTGTCCAAGATGCATAACATATATTAGTTCATTTAGTCCTCAAAATCATCCCCACTCACAAATGATGCTTAAAAACAATATCAAATACAGACCCCTCTTTTTAATTTTGAGCTCAAAATTTTTAAGCAAAACATTATCTAAATTATATTTGGGGAAATCTGAAGTTTTAAATTACCATGAAATACAAAAATATTATTTTCCAATTCAAATAGCAGCTTAATGGATGGAAATTTGTCAGGTAACACTACATCATACCAGTTCATCATCTTCACAAAGCAGTTCAAGGGACAGATTATGTTTAAAGAAGTTACTTGAAAAGGTCTCAAAATGATCCTAAAGCTCATGGCTCACAGATTTGCACTAGCTATAGCTTGGCTTCCATATTTTGTTTTACTTGGAAACACAAACACTACAATATTGTTGTTCAGTCACTCAGTCGTGTCTGACTCTTTGCAACCCCATGGACTGCAGAACACCAGGCTCCCCTGTCCATCATCTTCTGGAGCTTGCTCAAACTCACGTCCATTGAGTCGATGATGCCATCCAACCATCTCATCCTGTCTCCCCCTTCTCCTCCTGCCCTCGATCTTTCCCAGCATTAGGATCGTTTCCAATGGGTCAGCTCTTCGCATCAGGTGGTCAAAGTATCGGAGCTACAACATACATTTCCATTAATACAGGAGTGGCTAAATATATTAAATTATGATACATACATGGAACAGAATATCCCATATTTAATTAAAAAGTAAGTCAGATCCATGTGCATACTGGAAGGAGGCCCACAATACACTGTCATGAAAAAACAAGTGACAGAATAGTATGTAAAAGTGCAGGCGCAGTAGTTGTGGCACACGAGCTTAGTTGCATGTGGGATCTTCCTAAACCAGGGATCAAACCTGTGTGCCCTGCATTGGCAGACAGATTCTTAACCAATGGACCACCAGGGAAGCCCCCTTCTCCTTTCTTTTCAAAAAACACACCTCATAAAAGGCAGCCTTGGGGCTCGCATGTAGCTGTGGGCACAACTCAATAGATTTAGTTAAATAAGAACCTGCACTGAATTCCGACCAGTTGTCCTGTTTTATCTTGATGTAATATTACAGATGAACTGCTAATGTATTCATTCCAAAATTTCCCTTTTAGGGTCTTTGGGCAGCTGTCTTCCAGGTACAGTTCTTGGTTGTGGCAGTTAGGTGGCAGAGTGACTCTTATCACTTGGCTGTCTGATCAATGATGGCAAGGAGGTGGTTAAAAGTCCAGAACAGGTCCCAAATGTCTAACCACAGACATGACTTGAGTTTCATGCTTAAGCAGATCTTCTCTTACAGCTTGTGACATGGTAGCATATGGCATTTAAACAGCAATGACACTTACAGAATGCCTATGTCATTCATTTTACTTCATCTGTTCACATAGGCATTTTATAATCTCACAATCTTGCAAAGGTAGATACACTACAATAAGATATTCTGGGAGAGAGACCACATTCACATAATATTTTTTTACAGTAAACTCTTTTTTTTTGTTTGTTTTTTGGTTTTTTTTTTTTTAATAAATTTATTTATTTTAGTTGGGGGCTAATTACTTTACAATATTGTAGTGGTTTTTGCCATACATTGACATGAATCAGCCATGGGTTTACATGTGTTCCCCATCCTGAACCCCCCTCCCACCTCCCTCCCCATCCCATCCCTCTGGGTCATCCCATTGCCCCAGCCCTGAGCATTTGTCTCATGCATTGAACCTGGAATGGTGTTCTGTTTCACATATGGTAATATACATGTTTCAGTGCTATTCTCCCAGAACGTCCCACCCTCACCTTCTCCCTCAGAGTCCATAAGACTGTTCTATGCATCTGTGTCTCTTATTCTGTCTCGCATATAGGGTTATCGTTACCATCTCTCAAATTCCATATATATGCATTAGTATACTGTATTGGTGTTTTTCTTTCTGGCTTACTTCACTCTGTATAATGGGCTCCAGTTTCATCCATCTCAATAGAACTGATTCAAATGTATTCTTTTTAATGGCTGAGTAATATTCCATTGTGTATATGTACCACAGCTTCCTTATCCATTCGTCTGCTGATGGACATCTAGGTTGCTTCCATGTCCTGGCTATTGTAAACAGTGCTGCGATGAACGCTGGGGTACATGTGTCTCTTTCAATTCTGGTTTCCTCAGTGTGTATGCCCAGCAGTGGGATTGCTGGGTCATATGGCAGTTCTATTCCCAGTTTTTTAAGGAATCTCCACACTGTTCTCCATAGTGGCTGTACTAGTTTGCATTCCCACCAACAGTGTAAGAGGGTTCCCTTTTCTCCACACTCTCTCCGGCATTTATTGCTTGTAGACTTTTGGATAGCAGCCATTCTGACTGGTGTGAAATGGTACCTCATTGTGGTTTTGATTTGCATTTCTCTAATAATGAGTGATGTTGAGCATCTTTTCATGTGTTTGTTAGCCATCTGTATGTCTTCTTTGGAGAAATGTCTGTTTAGTTCTACAGTAAACTCTTATAATTATTCTATTTTATTATTGATTATTGTTAACCTCTTATTTTGCCTAAGTTATAAATTAAACTTTCTCACAGGGATAAGTATATAGGAAAAACATAGTATATATAGAGAAGCTTCAGTGCTGTCCCCAGTTTCAGGCACCACTGGGAGTCTTGGGGTGTATTCCCTTGGGACTACTGTATCATAATCTAAGCTTCTAATATGGGTGTTATGGCCTAACAAAATATTGGCATTATCAAGAGGTTTTATGACATATGTATGGCTGAGTCCCTTCACTGTTCACCTGAAACTATCACAACATTATTAATAGGCTATGTGCATGCTCAGTCACTTCAGTCATGTCCAACTCTGCAACCCTATGGACTGTAGCCAGGCTCCTCCATCCATGGGATTCTCCAGGCAAGAATACTGGAGTGGGTTACCATGCCCTCCTCCAGGGGACCTTCCTGACCCAGGGACTGAACTCGCATCTGTTGCACTGCAGGCGGATTCTCTAATGCTGAGCCACTGGGGAAGCCCTTTAATCAGCTATATACCAATACAAAATAAAATGTTTAAAAAAAAAAAAGAAAAAAGGAGGTGAGAGACAGGAGTAGAAAAAGAGAGAAGCATCCTATATCACCCTGAGAAGACCTTATTATTGCCTACAACTTGTTTGTCCCCTTTGTGTAAACTTTGGTCTGTTCCCATGTTTTCACTGCATTTTGTAAGAGAGCTTGGTACATATCTGTATTAGAAAATAACTCAACATTAATAAAAGGGGTTCATGATATAGGAGCACCTCAATACGTAAGACAAATACTAACAGACATAAAAAGAGAAATTGACAGTAACACAATAATAGTAGGAAACTTTAACACCCCACTCACACCAATGGACAGATCATCAGAACAGAAAATTAATAAGGAAACACAAGTCTTAAATGACACATTAGGTGAGACAGATCTCACTGATATCTTCAGGACATTCCACCCAAATGCAGAATACACCTTCTTCTCAAGTGCACATGGAACATTCTCCAGGATAGACCACATCTTGGGTCACAAATCAAACCTCAGTAAATTTAAGAAAATTGAAATCATGTCAAGCATCTTCGCTGACCACAACGCTATGAGACTAGGTATCAATTACAAGAAAAAAACTGAAAGAAACACAAACACATGGAGATTAAACAATATGTTGCTAAACAACAAACAGGCTACTGAAGAAATCAAAAGGGAAATCAAAAAATTTCTAGAAACAAATGACAATGAAAACATGACAACTCAAAACCTATAGGATGCAGCAAAAGCAGTCCTAAGAGGGATGTTTACAGCAATATAATCCTACCTCAAGAAACAAGAAAAACATCGACTAGACAACCTAACTTTATACCTAAAACAACTGGAAAAAAAGAACAAAAAGACCCCAAAATTAGTAGAAGGAAAGAAATCGTAAAGAGCAGAGCAGAAATAACTGAAAAAGAAATGAAAGAAACAATAGTAAAGATTAATAAAACCAAAAGCTGGTTCTTTGGGAAGATAAACAAAATTGACAAACCTTTAGCCAGACTCATCAAGAAAAAAGAGAGAAGAATCAAATCAACAAAATTAGAAGTGAAACAGGAGAGGTTACAACAGACAATGCAGAAATACAAAGGATTAAAAGAGACTATTATGAACAACTATATGGCAATAAAATGGATAACCTGGAAGAAATGGACAGATTCTTAGAAAAGTTCAATCTTTCAAGACTGAATCAGGAAGAAATAGAAATTATGAACAATCCAATTATAAGCACTGAAATTGAAACTGTGATCAAAAACCTCCCAAAAAACAGAAGCCCAGGACGAGATGGCTTCAGAGGAGAAATCTATGAAACATTTAGAGAAGAGCTAATGCCTATCCTACTAAAACTCTTTAAAAAAACTGCAGAGGAAGGAACACTTCCAAATCCATTCTAAGAGGCCACCATCACCTGATATGAAAACCAGACAAAGACAACACACAAAAAAGAAAACTACAGACCACTGTCATTGATGAACATAGATGCAAAAATCCTCAACAAAATTTTAGCAAACAGAATTCAGCAACACATCAAAAAGCTCACCATGATCAAGTTGGGTTTATTCCAGGGATGCAAGGATTCTTCAATATATACAAATCAATCAATGTGATACACCATATTAACAAATTGAAAGATAAAAACCATATGATCATCTCAATAGATGCAGAAAAAGCCTTTGACAAAATTCAGCACCCATTTATGATTAAAACTCTTCAAAAGGCTGGCTCTCCAATTCCCAGGCAGTTGTGCTCACTGCCTACCACCCCAGCGGCAAGGACCAGGCCCTGGGGGGGAGCCATGGCAAGGGCGGGGAGGAAGCCGCCTCGAGACGATATGGCCAGTATACTATGAACCAGGAAGTCACCAAAGTTACAGAAAGACCTCCATTTGATCGATCAAGTTCCCAGGATTCTTTGGATGAACTATCTATGGAAGCTTATTGGACTGAACTAGAAAATATCAAGAAATCTCATGAGAACAGACAAGATGATCAAGAGGTGGTGGTTGTCAAAGAGCCTGATGAGGGAGAATTGGAAGAAGAGTGGCTTAAGGAGGCTGGTTTGTCCAATCTCTTTGGAGAGGCTGCTGGAGATCCCCAAGAGAGCATGGTGTTTTTATCAACACTGACCCGGACGCAGGCGGCAGCTGTGCAGAAACGAGTAGAGACTGTCTCCCAGACCTTGAGGAAAAAAAACAAACAGTACCAGGTTCCTGACGTCAGAGACATATTTGCTCAACAGACAGGGTCAAAAGAAAAGGAGGCTCCAGATGGCACAGAATCACAATCAGTCGGAACAGATGAAAACAAATACAGAGGAAAAGATGACCAGGCATCTCATCTAGGTGTTGGTGGAAAGGAGCTGACCCCACTGGTGCCTGAGGAGGCACCTGCCTCTGAAACAGACATCAACCTGGAGGTATCATTTGCAGAGCAAGCTGTCAGTCAGAAAGAGAGCTCCAGAGAGAAGATCCAGAGGATCAAAGGTGACGATGCAGCGTTACTGACTTACAGAGTGCCAAAAGACAAAACAGGCACCACCAGGATTGGTGACCTAGCACCCCAGGACATGAAGAAAGTTTGCCATTTAGCCCTGATTGAGCTGACTGCCCTCTATGATGTCTTGGGTGTTGAAATGAAACAACAGAAAGCTGTGAAAATCAAAACAAAAGATTCTGGCCTTTTTTGTGTCCCATTGACAGTATTGTTAGAACAAGATCAGAAGAAAGTACCAGGAACTCGAATACCCTTGATATTTCAAAAACTGATTTCTCGCATTGAAGAGGGAGGTTTGGAAACTGAAGGTCTCTTAAGAATCCCTGGAGCTGCTGTTCGAATCAAGAATCTTTGCCAAGAACTAGAAGCAAAGTTCTATGAAGGGACTTTTAATTGGGAAAGTGTCAAGCAGCATGATGCCGCCAGCCTGCTGAAGCTCTTTATCCGGGAGCTGCCCCAGCCACTGCTCAGTGTAGAATATCTCAAAGCTTTCCAGGCTGTCCAGAATCTTCCAACCAGGAAGCAACAACTACAGGCTTTGAACCTTCTTGTCATCCTCCTGCCTGATGCAAACAGAGACACACTCAAGGCCCTGCTTGAATTTCTCCAAAGAGTCATAGACAATAAAGAGAAAAATAAAATGACAATCATGAATGTAGCAATGGTCATGGCCCCAAATCTCTTCATGTATCACACATTGGGTTTGAAGTCCGGCGAACAGCGAGAATTTGTAATGGCAGCCGGGATAGCTAATATCATGCACTTACTGATTAAGTATCAAAAACTCCTGTGGACAATTCCCAAGTTTATTGTCAACCAAGTGAGGAAGCAAAATACTGAAAATCATAGAAAAGATAAAAAAGCCATGAAGAAATTGCTGAAGAAAATGGCTTATGATCGAGAAAAATATGAAAAGCAAGATAAGAGTGCAAATGATGCTGACGTTCCTCAGGGAGTGATTCGAGTACAAGCTCCCCATCTTTCGAAAGTTTCCATGGCAATACAGCTAACTGAAGAACTCAAAGCCAGTGATGTACTTGCCAGGTTTCTCAGCCAAGAAAGTGGAGTTGCCCAGACTCTCAAGAATGGGGAAGTTTTTTTGTATGAAATTGGAGGAAATATTGGGGAACGCTGCCTCGATGACGACACTTACATGAAGGACTTGTATCAACTCAACCCCAGTGCTGAGTGGGTTATAAAGTCAAAGCCGTCATAGAAGATTTATGCTGAAGATAGCCATAAGGACTCCCTTAGTCATACTTGCTGGGTCAAGAGTATAAATAAAATAAATGGTGGGACTCTTATTATCCAAATATACCCTACTCGTGAATAGTGACACACTGAGCCTTAAAAAGTTCTAGATTTGTGCTGCTGCCAGATTATGTTAATTACTATTATTCATATTAGAAAACATCTCTGTAGTGAGAAGAAAGGAGCTTAATTAGCTTGTAGGCTATTTTCATCCACTCCGTGGAATGTGTCCAGATGTGACAGCCATTTTTCATTTGAAAATATACTCTCTTCCCCCTCTTTTTCTGTTCTAAAATGATGTATTCAGTAATAATGTGCATTTTCACTTTTCTCTCCTCCTGACACCTGCCTTCCCCAAGATGGGTTTGTTTTTCAACCGGAAGGGTAACCAGGATCAGGTATGGCAAGATGTGAAGATAGTACCTCTGGAAACAGACTGAGTTCAGCAATATTTCTGTCTCTATCGTACATTAATATTCATCTCTTTGAGTCATTTGTTCAGACAATGGCATCCCACTTCTTACTGCTGTATCACATGAAGAGACTTGCATTTTTTTTTCAGTTCAGCTGACATATGTGCTCAGAACTGTATCTAATATCAAGAAAATAGAACTGTCAGAAAACTGCCAATTATTACTGCACTGTTTAAGACTTACATACTCAGAATAAATAAAATATATCCATGTGGAATAAAAAAAAAAAAAAAAAAAAAAAAAAAAAAAAAAAAAAACTCTTCAAAAAATGGACATAGAAGGAACCTGCCTCAACACAGTAAAGGGCATATATTATAAACCTACAGCAAACATTATTCTCAATGGTGAAAAACTGAAAGCATTCCCCCTAAGATCAGGAACAAGAAAGGGTGTCCACTTTCACCACTATTATTCAACATAGTTCTAGAAGTCCTAGCTACAGCAATCAGAGAAATAAAAGGAATCAAAGAAATAAAAGGAATCCAGATCGGAAAAGAAGTAAAGCTCTCACTGTTTGCAGATGACATGATAATATACATAGAAAACCCTAAAGATAGTATCAGAAAATTCCTAGAGCTGATCAGTGAACTTAACAAAGTTGCAGAATATAAAATCAATATACAGAAATCACTTGTATTTCTATATACTAACAATGAAAAATCAGGAAGAGAAATTAAGGAATCAATCCCATTCACCACTGCAACAAAAAGAATTAAATATCTAGGAATAAACTTACCTAAGGAGACAAAAGAACTATACACAGAAAATTATAAGACACTAATGAAAAAAATCAAAGATGACATAAACAGATGGAGAGCTATTCCATGTTCCTGGGTAGGAAGAATCAATACTGTGAAAATGACTATACTATCAACCACAATCTACAGATTCAATGCAATCCCTATCAATTACCAATGACATTTTTCACAGAACTAGAACAAAAACATTTCACAATTCATATGGAAACACAAAAGACCCAAAATAACCAAAGCAGTCTTAAGAACGAAGAATGGAGCTGGAGGAATCAACCTTCCTGACTTCAGATTATACTCCAAAGCTACTGTCATCAAGACAGTATGGTACTGGCACAAAAACAGAAACACAGACTAATGGAACAAGATAGAAAGCCCAGAAATAAACCCACACACCTGTGGGTACTTTATTTTTGACAAAGGAGGCAAGAATATACAATGAGGCAAAGACAGCCTCTTCAATAAATGGTGCTGGGAAAACTGGACAACTACATGTAAAAGAATGAAATTAGAACACTTCCTAACACCACATACAAACATAAACTCAAAATGGATTAAAGACCTAAATTTAAGACCAGAAACTATAAAACTCTTAGAGGAAAACATAGGCAGAACACTTGATGACATAAATCAAAGAAAGATCCTCTATGACCCACCTCCTAGAGTAATGGAAATAAAAACAAAAGTAAACAAGTGGGACCTGATTAAACTTAAAAGCTTTTGCACAGCAAACGAAATACTAAGCAAGGTGTAAAGACAACCCTCAGAGTGGGAGAAAATAATAGCAAATGAAACAACTGACAAAGGATTAATTTTCAAAATATACAAGCAGCTCATACAACTCAATACCAGAAAAACAAACAACCCAATCAAAAAGTGGGAAAAAGACCTAAACAGACATTTCTCTAAAGAAGACATACAGATGGCTAACAAACACATGAAAAGATGCTCAACATTGCTCATTATTAGAGAAATGCAAATCAAAACTACAGTGAGCTATCACCTCATACCAGTCAGAATGGCCATCATCAAAAAGTCTACAAACAGTAAATGCTGGAGAGGGTGTGGAGAAAAGGGAATGCTCTTGCACTGTTGGAGGGAATGTAAATTGATACAGCCACTATGGAAGATGGTATGGAGATTCCTTAAAAAATTAGGAATAAAACCACCATATGACCCAACAATCCCACTCCTAGGCATATACCCTGAGGAAACCAAAATTGAAAAAGACACATGTATCCCATAGTTCACTGCAGCACTATTTACAATAGCTAGAACATGGAAGCAAGCTAGATGTCCATCAACAGATGAATGGATAAAGAAGTTTGGTACATATACACAATGGAATACTACTCAGCCATAAAAATGAATGCATTTGAGTCAGTTTCAATGAGGTGGATGAACCTAAAACCTATTATACAAATGAAGTAAGTCAGAAAGAGAAAGATAAATATCGTATTCTAATGCATATATGTAGAATCTAGAAAAATGGTACTGAAGAATTTATTTACAGGGCAGCAATGGAGAAACAGACATAGAGAATAGACTTATGGACATGGGGAGAGGGGAGGAGAGGGTGAGATATATGGAAAGTGTAACATGGAAACTTACATTACCATATGTGAAATAGACAGCCAATGGGAATTTGCTGTACGGCTCAGGAAACTCAAACAGGGGCTCTGTATCAACCTAGAGGGGTGGAATGGGGAGGGAGATGGGAGGGAGGTTCAAAATGGAGGGGATATATGTATACCTATGCTGATTCATGTTGAGGTTTGAGAGAAAACAACAAAATTCTGTAAAGCAATTATCCTTCAATTAAAAAATAAATTAATTTTTAAAAAGTAAAAATAAAAGGGGTTTCATGATATAAAAACACATCATATGACTATTATCAACTTAAATTCCTAGGTGCCCATGACTGCATACACACTGAGAGAGTGCTTTGGGTTTTGGGGTTTGGTTTTGTTTTCTGCTAGTTATTAAATTGCAGTGAAAGGTATTTGCATGAAATAGCTCTAGTTCCAGTTTGATCTCTTTCAATCAACAGCAATAAAGCTAATGTAAGTTGAAAAAAACAAAGGCAATGAAACTTAAAACATTAGACTGCCCATCTTCCATGTTATAGTAATTATCATATATAATTATTATTATCATATATAATTATTATATGTATACATCATTAGCCCTTAAATGCTGGTGATGATTTAACTGAATCAGACTATACAGCAATTTACATCCTAGGACATTGTCAAAAACAGTAGAACATAATGGATACATATTACTATATATAAATAGGGCTCCCCTGGTGACTCAGGTGGTAAAGAAACTGCCTGCTAATGCAGGAGACTCAAGAGACACAGGTTCGATCCCTGGGTAGGGAAGATCCCCTGGAGAAGGAAATGACAACTCATTCCAGTATTCTTTCCTGGGAAATTCTATGGACAGAGGAGCCTGGCAGGCTATATATGGTCCATGGGGGTCACAAAGAACCCCCTCGCACATGACTGAGCATGCATGCATTGAGATATATAAAATAGATAACCAACAAGACCTACTGTATAGCACAGGGAACTATACTCAATATTTTGTAATAATCTATAAGGGTAAAATAATCTGAAAAATATACATATATATACACACATATATGTATAATTGAATCACTGTGCTATACATCGGAAACTAGCATAATATTATAAATCAATTATACTACAACTTAAAAAAGAAATATATTGGGGATACTAGGTTGTATAATAATACAATAAAAGCAATATTTAAAATGATTAAATTGCAAAGAAGAAAAAAGTAAGCAAACAGGAAAGAAAAAAACAGTAGAGCAATCTGCAAGGAATCAGTGGAGCCTAAGATTTGGGTGTGTCACCAACAGAGGCAGGCAGCTTAATAAAATATGAAGGAAAGAGATGGTCACAGAGAGCCTTGGGAAAACTGCTATCATCACAGGCTGACTGTGTAGCCTCTGAGGATCAGCATCAATCCTGACATGAGAGGCTTCATGTTGTGGGAGAAACAGACATCACTAACATAGTCCAGCTAAGTCACTTTACCAAACAAACAACAAAAACAAGCCTAAGGGCATCAGCTTCCAGGATTGCTACAATATACTACCTAAACATCCAGTTTTTAATAAAAAGTTATAATATATACAAAGTATATTACTCAACAGCTATACTCCTAGGTATACACATCCAAGAGAAATGAAAACATATGACCACACAACCTCGTATGTGAATGTGCATAACAGCATTATTTATAACGGCCAAAAAATTTTAACTTGATGATGTCCAATCTGTTTCTTTTTTTCTTTGCACCTGGACCTAATCTGAGGGAACTTGCACACCTGCCTCAGTATACAAGTATTTTTCCTCTAAAACTGATACCATGTTTTAGAGGAACATTTTTCCTCTGATACCGTGCAAACAGATCTCAGAGAGGAAAGTGGAGGAAGCCACTGAGTCTTGGACAAATAAAGATGGTAAGGCAAAAAATGGACCAAATGTCCCAGTAGGAACAGAGAAGCTAGACTCCAGGCTTTGGGTTCGGGAGGAATGGGAAACTCTCTGAGACAGTCCTGTTCAGGTGTGTTCTGCTTAGTGGAGTAAGGGTGTCTATCATTTCCATAGAGAATTATCCTCTGCCCTTTCCTGTTGGCTCTCCAGGGAGGTATCAGGGTCTGTTTCCTATCAATTACTTCACCAATGGATCCATGAACACTATAAACTAAAACCTGAAATAATACTGCAGCCTGGTAATTCAAGACTATCACTTAAAAAGTTCATATCCTTTCAAGGCCATGACATAATTAATGCAAGAAAGTTAAAACTTTCCCCAGGAATTATTTCACATGAGTTTTTTTCAATAATCAAAGTCTCATTAGCATTCCAGAAGAAAGATGAATAGAGTCACAAAATAAAGCAAAAATATGTGGAGCTCACAACACATTATTTTCACTGTTTCAGAGTAAAAGCATTTGTAACAGAGAAGGAACAAGCTGGGTAGAGATGTTAATAAGAAACTGCAGAGGGAAAATGTAAAATTTCTGAAAGTATTTCAAAACAATTTCTTCATTTTGTAATTAGAACCAGTGTTACAAGGATAATTTCATGGCTGCTGCCCCTGAGACAATAACAGGTCCTATCCGCTCTATATTCACTCCATCTCATGTACACACCAAGCCTCTTCCATATACCACTCAATCCTCATCTGCAACTCAAGTGACTAGGAAAATTTCTAGAGTTCTCCTGAAGTTCCTACTCTGCCTTGTAGCTCTGAAGCTCTTTAGATCCTTCCAATTCTGAGAGGAAATAACAGAGCTGGGGTTTCCTTTCAGCTGATCTCCACACAAAAAAAGCTTCAAGTCCAATTAACAGTGATTTTCCAAATCTTTAATTCATCCAAATAAACATTTGTTGAGTATCTACTGTCTTCCAGAGACTGTTCTATGCACTGAGGTTACAAAAAGATGAAGTACTCCACCCCAAGGCAACAGAGACTCAACAGCACAGAGAGTGGTAGGTGAGTTCAGGAGAACAGCATCTGGGAAAACTTCCTGGAGGAGGTGAAACTTAAGCTGAACTGTAAGGGCTGACTAAAAGTTAGAAGACAATGGTACTCCACTCCAGTACTCTTGCCTGGAAAATCCCACGGATGGAGGAGCCTGGCAGACTGCAGTCCATGGGGGCACTGGGAGTCTGACACAACTGAGTGACTTCACTTTCACTTTTCACTTTCATGCATTGGAGAAGGAAATGGCAACCCACTCCAGTGTTCTTGCCTGGAGAATCCCAGGGACGGGGAAGCCTGTTCGGCTGCCATCTATGGGGTCACACAGAGTCAGACACGACTGATGCGACTTAGCAGCAGCAGCAGAAGTTAGAGAAGAAGGGGAGAGGGCAGGTATAAGAACAGCAAGCACAAAGGCACAGATATAGGAGAGCCTGATCCAATCAGGGAATAACAAGCAGTTATTTCATCACTGATGAAAAGTACAGTGCAAAGGGAGAGAGCCATAAGGCAGTCAAGGGGGTACCTGTTACCAAGGGCCTTACAGAGACTGGAGTTCACCCAGATGAGGAGAGAAATCACACAAGAGTGGCAACCAGGAGCCCTCTGCTATGAAACCGACATTCATCCAGCAAACCTGAATTCACAGGCCCAATATTCAGAGTCCTTCAAGTTTTGTTGGCACAAATACCCTCTAAAACCCTGTCTGGTCCAAAGAGATCTTGGATCCTTTCCTCCCTTCCCACTCTCTGCAGACCACCCTCACTTTCACTGCAAGCTGATTCAAATTGCCTGTTAACTCCACGGCTCCCATGTACCCTCATTCTTGACTCTTAATATCAGCAGAGGGCAGAAGAGGCCCAAGAATGCTTCAGAGATTGTGCATTCCTGACAAGCCCCTGGTGACAGGGATGCTCCTGGTTGGTCCACGGGGCACTTTTTCAGTAGTGAGTCCCTCGAACAGCACTCTTCCTACTACCCAAAAGGAAAGGTCTCTTTTTCAAGTGTAAAATCTACCATGGACCAATACTTTCAGAAAAGGTAATAAAAAAGAATAATGAAAAGATTAAAAATTTTTATTTATTTTTTATTGAAGGATAATTGCTTTACAATATTGTGTTGATTTCTGCCATACCTCAGAGAAAATGAAATTTTAAAAAGACACACCAACCACTGTAAAGCAACTATGGTCCAATAAAAATTTATTTAAAATAAGAAAAAATAAATGTTAGATTTACTTTATTAATAAAATTTTTTAAATCAGTTAGTCCTGATCATCTTAGCTAATAAATGAGATATATAAAACGCCCTCCTCCAAAAAAAGACACACAAACTATAAGTTCCAACATTGTATTATTGGGCTCAATAAATATAACATTAATCTAGCAAATTACACAGGTCAACTGAGCCCTCCGCTCATCACCTCCCACACACACAGCTCCAACTACAGAAGTACAGTTGAATCAGAGCTACTCAAAACAAGGTCTAACTTTCACCAGTAGATTTTATGGACAAAGGAGACAATGTACTAGAAGACAAAGACTCTGCTTTGGCACATCATAAATATATCCCCCATTAAAATGAAGTTGATGAAAAATCACTCTTGATACACAGAGATACAAATACCTGACTACCCACCTGGCCACTCTTCCCCGGAGATCTCCCAGGCCAGAGAGCTGCCTCATCTCCAGGGTCTTTAAGGCAGAATTAGTTCCGTAGCTAATGTTGTCCCGGGCACGGATCTGCTCCTGGAGTACCTGGGCAACACACAAAAACACCAACGAGGTCATCCGGGAACTCACAAGGTACCACAGACGCATTTGATACTTCTGGCAAAAATAAGAATGTTTAACTCCTTTCAGAAGAGGCTCCTTTGTAAGCATCACCTGATGTACACAATCACAGAGAACCAGGGGCTTAGAGAGAGACCTCAGAGATGTCACTCAGACCAAGGGCCTGCATTTACCAGTAAAAACACTGAGACTCAGATGTCAGGTGACTGGATGGAGGTCCCGCCATAGGCAGAGGCAAAGCTGAGACTAGGAGCCTGGACTCGTGGAAGGCGGTACAGAGGTCTTACCCCACTCCAGTGCGGCTTTTTGATTGTCATTGTTTTAGGCAAACAATCCCTAAATCTGAGAAGTAATAAATCAAGAAAAAGGGGCAAAGAGGAACATCAGACAAAGAGGTTCAAATGTCAGTCCCTCTAGCTGTGTGATCCTGAGCAAGTGTCTAGAGCTTTCTGAGCTTCTTTTTCCTCATCTGTTGATAGTAACGGTGACTATAGTCTTAAGGCCACTTTACGGGAAATTACATAAGATAATGCATGTAAAGCACTTAGCACAATGCCTATTACATGGTAAATACAACAAATGCTAATGATTCTTTCTAGTACCTATTCGGTAACAATATTTATACTGGAATGGTAGAATGCATCTCAGAGAAAAGACATTAAACGAAAGCAGAACTGCTGAAAGATGGAGTGACCCAGCACAAAAGCATGACCTCAAGGAGCATCCATCCCGGGAAATCTGCAAAGGAATGATGGTGATGAAGAGGATATCCCTGAAGTTTACTGAGCACGTCCTGGGAGGAGCCTGGGGCTGCACTACATGCTGACATGCACAGATCCACACAGCATTGTGAGGGAGGCACTCTCAGGATCCTTGTGCTACACACCAGGAAGTGAGGCACCAACAGCTGAACTGACACATCTAGAGAGCAAGTGGCTAGCTGGGGCTGGCCCAGGCCTCCTGGCTCCAGAATCCGTGCTCCCAACCATGCTGCAATGCTGCCTGCCAAACTAGCAAAGAATCTGAGACTGAAGCACTTAAAGAGAGACAGACAGACAAGAAAACCTGAATCCTAGGGAACAGGAGATCCCTCAAAAGCAAAAGTCTGTATCAGATGTCTCTCTGAACATTTCATTATCCTTTTGCTCATCCCTTTCTTTCCCTTCCCTCCTCCACTCCCCATATTCTGTCCTCCACACTCCCTGCCCCACTAACCACTCTCTTTCCATCTTTCCAAAGAGAAAGCTTTTGACTTCTCACAGGATCCTTCCCCTTTCAGTCATTTTTTTTTAATTTCCGATTTGTCTGATGTCAGCCTAAGTATTTATGAATAATTCTCTTTAGCTTTCTTTTTTAACTTTTGGTTTTGGACTCTATGGGAGAGGGAGAGGGCGGGATGATATGGGAGAATGGCATTGAAGCATGTAAATGATCATATGTGAAACGAATCACCAGTCCAGTTTCGATACATGATACAGGGTGCTCGGGGCTGATGCACTGGGATGACCCAGAGGGATGGGATGGGGAACACATGTACAGCCATGGCAGATTCATGTCACTGTATGGCAAAACCAATACAATATTGCAAAGTAAAAAAATAAATATATAAAAACTAAATAAAATTAAAAAAAATAAAAGATGAGCACCACGTTCCTTTATTTTAACTATTTCTTCCTTAATAATGAAGATATTTTCCCTCTAGTACAGCATTTGCTGTGTGCATAGGTTGGGTGTAAAGTGTTTTCACTGTTTTAATATCAGTTTTGAATTCCTCTTTGGTCTAAGGATATCTAAGTATCTTTAGAATTACTTAGAATTTCTTCATTTTCAAGTTTTTTCACCACTTTTATTATTTATTTCTAATTGTATTACTTTATGATCAAACGTATGGTCTGTAATATACCTAATTTTTTAATGTATTAAAATTTGCTTTGTCATATATGACTGATTTTTCAAAAGTTCCATGCAAAAAAACTATTCAAAGAACAAAAGTTTCAATATTGCATATTAGACTGAGTTTGCTGATTCCATTACTCATTTTCTTTTCTTTTTAAAAAGTTTTTAGTTATTTGGCTGCACTCAGTCTTTGTTGCAGCATGTGAACTTTTGGTTGCTGCATGTGGGATCTGATTCCTTGACCAGGGATCGAACCCAGGCCCCCTGCATTGGGAGCATGGAGTAGTCTTAGCCAGTGGACCACCAAGAAAGGACTTATTATTCATTTTCTCTAGATCTTATATATTTTTGCCTACTAGATCTTGAATTCTCTCACTGTAAAATGTCTTCAAGTTCTCCTTTCATTTGTAATGTCATTTACTGTATTTAGCTGCCATTTTATTTGGCACATACAGATTTAAGATCAAAGTGGCCATGGCCATTATATAATAACTTTCCTAATGTGATTTAGTGCTTGTAATATTACTTCATCTTACCTAATATTAAAATTGCTACTATACTTTATGAATAATAAAGCAAACATTTCCTTGGTCTAATTATACTAGGCACTGTTCTAAGTGCTGTAGGTATGTTAACTCATTTAATCCTCACAACACCCTACACAGGAGGGACTGTTATTATCCTCATTTCACAGATGGTGAAATCTCTAAGTAGTCAAGTAACTTGCCCAAGTTCAGTTCAGTTCAGTCGCTCAGTCATGTCCGACTCTTTGCGACCCCATGAACCGCAGCACGCCAGGCTTCTCTGTCCATCATCAGCTCCCTGAGTCCACCCAAAACCATGTCCATCGAGTTGGTGATGTCATCCAGCCATCTCATCCTCTGTCGTCCCTTTCTCCTCCTGCCCTCAATCTTTCACAGCATCAGGGTCTTTTCAAATGAGTCAGCTCTTCACATCAGGTGGCCAAAGTATTGGAGTTTCAGCTTCAACGTCAGTCCTTCCAATGAACACCCAGGACTGATCTCCTTTAGGATGGTCTGGTTGGATCTCGTTGCAGTCCAAGGGATTCTCAAGAGTCTTCACCAGCACCACAGTTCAAAAGCATCAATTCTTCAGCGCTCAGCTTTCTTTATAGTCCAACTCTCACATCCATACATGACCACTGGAAAAACCATAGCCTTGACTAGATGGGCTTTTGTTGGCAAAGTAATGTCTCTGCTTTTTAATATGCTGTCTAGGTTCTCTTTCCTTCCAAGGAATAAGTGTCTTTTAATTTCATGGCTGCCATCACCATCTGCAGTGATTTTGGAGCCCAGAAAAATAAAGACAGCCACTGTTTCCACTGTTTCCCCAGCTATCTGCCATGAAGTGATGGGACCAGATGTCATGATCTTAGTTTTCTGAATGTTGAGCTTTAAGTCAACTTTTTCACTCTCCTCTTTCACTTTCATCAAGAGGCTCTTTAGCTCTTCTTCACTTTCTGCTATAAGGGTGGTGTCATCTGCATATCTGAGGTTATTGACATTTCTCCCAGCAATCTTGATTCCAGCTTGTGCTTCCTCCAGCCCAGCATTTCTCATGATGTACTCTGCATATAAGTTAAATAAGCAGGGTGACAATATACAGCCTTGACGTACTCCTTTCCCTATTTGGAACCGGTCTGTTGTTCCATGTCCAGTTCTAACTGTTGCTTCCTGACCGGCATACAGGTTTCTCAAGAGGCAGGTCAGGTGGTCTGGTATTCCCATCTCTTGAAGAATTTTCCACAGTTTATTGTGATCCACACAGTCAAAGGCTTTGGCATAGTCAATGAAGCAGAAATAGATGTTTTTCTGGAACTCTCTTGCTTTTTTGATGATCCAGCAGATGTTGGCAATTTGATCTCTGGTTCCTCTGTCTTTTTTCTAAAACCAGCTTGAACATCTGGAAGTTCACGGTTCATGTATTGCTGAAACCTGGCTTGGAGAATTTTGAGCATTACTTTCCTAGCGTGTGCGATGAGTGCAATTGTGCGGTAGTTTGAGCATTCTTTGGAATTGCCTTTCTTTGGGATTGGAATGAAAACTGACCTTTTCCAGTCCTGTGGCCACTGCTGAGTTTTCCATATTTGCTGGCATATTGAGTGCAGCACTTCCACAGCGTCATCTTTCAGGGTTTGAAATCGCTCAACTGGAATTCCATCACTCCACTAGCTTTGTTTGTAGTGATGCTTCCTAAGGCCCACTTGACTTCACATTCCAGGATGTCTGGTTCTAGGTGAGTGATAACACCATCATGGTTGTCTGGGTCATGAAGAACTTTTTTGTACAATTCTTCTGTGTATTCTTGCCACCTCTTCTTAATATCTTCTGCTTCTGTTAGGTCCCTTCCATTTCTGTCCTTTATTGAGCCCATCTTTGCATGAAATGTTCCCCTGGTATCGCCAATTTGCTTGAAAAGATCTAGTCTTTCCCAATCTGTTGTTTTCCTCTATTTCTTTGCATTGATTGCTGAGGAAGGCTTCCCTATCTCTTCTTGATATTCTTTGGAACTCTGCATTCAAATGGGTGTATCTTTCCTTTTCTCCTTTGCTTTTCACTTCCCATCTTTTCACAGCTATTTGTAAGGCCTCCTCAGACAGCCATTTTGCTTTTTGCATTTCTTTTTCTTGGGGATGGTCTGGATTCCTGTCTCCTGTACAATGTCACAAACTTCCATGCATAGTTCATCAGGCATTTTGTCTATCAGATCTAGTCCTTTAAATCTATTTCTCACTTCTACTGTATAGTGATAAGGGATTTGATTTAGGTCATACCTGAATGGTCTAGTGGTTTTCTCCACTTTTTTCAATTTCAGTCTGAATTTGGCAATAAGGAGTTCATGATCTGATACACAGTCAGCTCCCAGTCTTGTTTTTGCTGACTGTATAGAGCTTCTCCATCTTTGGCTGCAAAGAATATAATCAATCTGATTTCAGTGTTGACCATCTAATGATGTCCATGTGTACAGTCTTCTCTTGTATTGTTGGAAGAGGGTGTTTGCTATGACCAGTGCGTTCTCTTGGCAGAACTCTATTAGCCTTTGCCCTGCTTCATTCTGTGCTCCAAGGCCAAATTTGCCTGTTACTCCAGGTGTTTCTTGACTTCCCACTTTTGCATTCCAGTCCCCTATAATGAAAAGGACATCATTTTTGGGTGTTAGTTCTAGAAGGTCTTGTAGGTCTTCATAGAATTGTTCAACTTCAGCTTCTTCACGTTACTGGTCAGGGCATAGACTTGAATTACTGTGATATTGAATGGTTTGCTTTGGAAACGAACAGAGATCATTCTGTCATTTTTGAGATTGCATCCAAGTACTGCATTTCGGACTCTTGTTGACTATGATGGCTACTCCATTTCTTCTAAGGGATTCCTGCCCACAGTAGTAGATATAATGGTCATCTGAGTTAAATTCACTCATTCCAGTCCATCTTAGTTCACTGATTCCTAGAATGTTGATGTTCACTCTTGTCATCTCCTGTTTGACCACTTCCAATTTGCCCTGATTCATGGACCTAACATTCCAGGTTCCTATGCAATATTGCTCTTTACAGCATCGAATCTTGCTTCTATCACCAGTCCCATTCACAACTGGGTGTTGTTTTTGCTTTGGCTCCATCACTTCATTCTTTCTGTAGTTATTTCTCCACTGATCTCCAGTAGCATATTGGGCACCTACTGACCTGGGGAGTTCATCTTTAAGTGTCCTATCCTTTTGCCTTTTCATACTGTTTATGGGGTTCTCAAGGCAAGAATACTGAAGTGGTTTGCCATTCCCTTCTCCGGTGGACCACATTCTGTCAGACCTCTCCACCATGACCTGTCCGTCTTGGGTGGCCCCACACGGCATGGCTTAGTTTCATTGAGTTAGACAAGGCTGTGGTCCATGTGATCAGATTGGCTAGTTGTCCGTGACTGTAGTTTCAGTCTGTCTGCCCCCTGATCCCCTCTCTCAGTGCCCACTGTCTTACCTGGGTTTCTCTTACCTTGGACGCAGTACTTGCCCAAAGCCACAGTCAATACACGAGGGAGCTGGGAGTGGCACCAGGAGTCTGGCTCACTGACTGTGCTCACAATCACGACATTATGCTGCTTTCTGTTTGTGTTTGTCCCTCCATCTCACTTTTTAAAAAAAATTTATTGTAGTTGATTTACAATGTTACGTTAATTTCTGTTGCACAGCAAAGTGACTCAGTTATACATACATACATATATACATATTTATACATATTAATACATACATACACATATGTATACATTTTCATATTCTTTTCCATTATGCTTTATCATAGGATATTGAATATAGTTCCCTGTGCTATACAGCAGGACTTTATTGTTACATCTCACTTTACATTTACAATTTATGTTGCTTTTTGTTGTTGTTTCCCTTCTCCTTTCCCCTATTTTGCCTGGTTTAATCAGGTCACTATGCATTACCTTTTCTCCCCTTGTTATCTGGGGATCAAAGGTCCCTGGCCATCAAAGGTCCATGAATGGCTCAGTTCACCTTTCCCAACCTTTATAACCATATCTGCACCTACTCCTGGCTCTTTCCCTGCACAGCACTGCTCTCCTCCACATGAGGCACACCCACCCTCCTTCACCCTTCACCCAGGATGACTTACGTGGAAGGATTTTTACTTTTGTCCTCTCTTGCTCTTCCCCACACCAGCCATTCTTTGCTAAAATAACTCAGTACTTCTAGTTGAGATACAATTAGAATTTTGCTTGAATGGCCCTTCTTTAGTATCTTTTTTTTCTTCTTCTTTCTTTTTTTAAGGCTTCTGTTAAATTTATCGATATCCATTTATATGAAATGATAGGGTTTGGGGGTTTTTTGAGTATAGTTGCTTTACAATGTTAGTTTCTGCTGCACAGCACAATGAATTGGCCACACCACAGAGCACTGAGTAGAGTCTCCTGTGTTATATATTTAGTTCTCATTAGAAATGATAGGTCTTTTTCTAAAGATCACCAATTATCTTTTGTGTTTCTCCTTTTCCTTTCCCCCGCCTCAGGATCTCCGGGCACCATCACTGTCTTTTGGTTAGAGTCCTTCCTCCAGCATTTTCCTTAGACCAGACACTTGGATGAAAGACCCTCTGGATCCCTGCTGTGTCTGTTCTCTTCCACCCTCATGGTGAAGGATGGGTGATAAACTGAAAGGGTATGAAATTCTTGACATAAATGCCTTTCCTCCTGGTGAACTGTGAAGCTGACAGGAAGTCTGATGCTTCTTCCCCTAAAAGTACCTTGGCTCCTTATGCCTAGATGCTTGTTTTTCATCTTCGGAGTTGAGGATTTTTATCAGGAAAACAACTGTGGATTTTTTTAAAAATTCATTTCTACCTAGAACTCATTGAACATTTCAGTTTGTAGTCTCAGATTTACCTTCAACTCAGGTTAACATTCTTCTTCTATTATTGTTTTTTCTCCCTCTGCTTTTTGTCTCATTCTGCAATTCCTATTATTCACATGCTGGTTGTCCTGGATCCGTCCTCCAAGTCTTATATCTTCCTCCTCATGATTTCTCTCTCTTTGCGTCTGCCACTGATTTTTCAGCACTTCATCTATTTTCCCTCATAGGCAAGTAATTCAATTCATAAAAGCAATCATCTGTGTCTCTACTGACTTTTACAAATTTAAGTTCAAGGAAGAAATTTTATGTTGTATTCAGATCTCCTTAATCTCTGTCTTATTACTCAGCTGGGGCTGTTATAACAAAATACCTTATAAATAGTAAACAGACAGAGTAACTTATAAATAAACAATAAATATTTATTTTTTTGCAGTTCTAAAGGCTAGGAAGTCTGAGATCTGGGTGCCAGTATGTACTATGAGGGCTCTCTTCCTGGCTTCCCGAATGTTACTTTCTCACTGGGTCTTCACATGCCAGAAAAACGGAGCTCTACCTCTTCTTGTAAGAGCACTAATCCCATAAGGGCCCCACACTCATGATTTCATCTTAAACCTAGTTACTGCTCAAAGGCCCCACCTCTAAATACCAAAAGCCATCATACTGACGTTAGAGCTTCAAACATGAATTTGATGGGGGCGGGGGTGGGGGCCACAAACATTCAGTCCATAACATGCCCTAATTATTTTTCACTCTAGGTCCACCTGTCTCCTACTTTGTTTAGGTTTGTTTTAATCTCTATGCTTATTCTTCCTCCTTCTGGCTGCTGGGCCTCCTTAGGTGTGACATCTCTTTTTGCTCTCCGCTCACTGGAGCAAGTTTAGTTGAAGGGTATGGTGGAGGAAGCTGAAGAGCTGGAGGTGCAGCCAGTGCCCTCACAGAGCCAGGATCCAGCCAGGTGAGGAGCCAGGAGGAAGCATCTCTGCAGTCTCCTCTCCGAAGCCTGCCTAGCCTGTGAGGGCAGAAGACCAGCTCAATCACAGGGTGCATGAGCCCAGGGAGACTGGCCTTCTCGCTCTGACTCCTAAACCACCATGTCCAGGACCTCACTCTCATACTCTCTCAGGCCAGGACTCTGCTGGCTCCCCCAGGCCTTCCTGCCTGCCCATCCCAGCTGATCAGGAAGGTGGCCCTAGAATTGGGGATAGGAAAGAAGGCACACCAAGCCACTGACCTTCCTATTACCTCCTACACCAATCTAGACATTTAAAGATACATTCATGTATAGCTACTTGGTTGCTACCATTTCTGGAAATTTGATGATTGTTGGTATCCTGACAATTTGCAGTCCAATTTGCAAATAAACAGGCAAGCTCCATTAGAAAATATGTTTATGCCTTGCATAAACTGCTTCTGTGCTCCCTTCTATCAACTATTTTTTAAATTTAATTTATTTATTTACTGGCCACACCATGCGGCATGGGAGATCTTAGTTCCTCAACCAGGGATCAAACCCGTACCCCCTGCAGTGGAAGCACAGAGTTTAGCCACTGGACTACCAGGGAAGTCCCACTATCAACTATTTTTTAAGTACAACATATATGCAGAAAAGTACACTTACATACATGCTTTAAGGATTTTCAAACTTCCTTGTAAAAAAACAGAAATGAGGAATATGAAGATTCTGCATTTGCTTTATTGGAAATTTGGCTGAAGTCACTATAGACTGAGTAACACCGATAGTGACAGTAAAAAAAATTTCACTGAAAGGAATTTGGAACTGCTAGACCTATCTGATTTGCTGTAGTTTCCAGCTTTTTCTGAATGAACCTTCTCAACAGAATAGAAGAATGCAAAGCCAGTTACAATCACCTGTGAATAATAAAATGTTAGTCATCAGAACACGTTCTTGCAAGAAAACTTGAGATCTGACTAATCTGGTTCTGACACTCTCCCACTGATGAGAATGTGCTGGTGAGCTCTTTCTCTTTTAATAGGAAATAATGCTTATTGTTACAGTTAATAGAAAGTTAATACTTATTTTTTGGTACATAATGCTTCAAATCTTTGTTTCTAATAAGGCTTATGACTATGGATTCTCCGCCATCTCTGGGGTGTGTAAGGATGCCCACATGGCCTGTTAAACACACAGGTTTCTGGATCCCACTCCCAGGGAACCAAAGCAAGGGCCCAGAAATGTAGAAGGTCATGGTTCATAGATCCCTCCTGGAGAAACACTGCATTAGACACTGTACAAATGACAAAGGCTCCAACCAATAATTTCATTTGCTTCTCAATCAAAAAAGTCACAAAGCAGAGCTTTCCTGGTGGTCCAGTGGTTAAGAATCTGCCTTGCAATGCAAGAGACACAGGTTCAATCCCTGGACTGGGAAGATCCCACATGTCACAGAGGAACTAAGCCCCTGCGTCACAACTACTGAAGCCTGTGCTCCACAACAAGAGAAGCCACTGCAAGGAGAAGCCTCCACACCACAATGAAGAGTAGCCCCTACTAGTCAAAATTAAAGAAAGCCTGCATACAGCAATGAAGACCCAGCACAGCCAAAAAATAAAACACATAAATAAATCTTTTTTAAAAAATCACTAAGCAAAGAACATGAGTGCAATTCACAAAACAGGTGCTAAAAATAAATGACACTTTTTTTTAATGTCTAGTCTTTCTATAAGCAAAGAAACAGGAAATAAAACCATACCATTATAATGCACCACTATGCTACAGATAAGGACAGTGCAGGAGGCTGTGCTTATGTGGGGAGAGGGGGTATGTAAGTCAGAACTCTGCACTTTCTGCTCAAGTTTGCTGTGAACCTAAAGTGGCTCTAAAAAGTGATGTCTATTTAAAAGTAAAAAATTTTAAATCATACCATTTCCATCTATTAAAGAAGTAAATACTTTAGTAAATTTATAATTTTAAAATGTATATCAAAAATTGAAAATGCACAGTTGGCCCTCATGCTACAACTTTTCCAGAGCACAGTCCTTCAAAAATATATTCATAATGTTCATAACCTTTGACCAGTGCTTGAAATAAATCTTAAAACAAACAATAAGTATTATGACAACAATGAATGCACAAAGATGTCTTCATAGTGTGATGCATAGACCAAGTATTTTACAAGGTATCTACACGGTATATTATTATGCAACCAGTAAGAGGTTCATGGAGTGCTCTTAGAAACCAGAGAAAATGTGTACAATTTACTATTAAGCAAAAAGAAAGAGTATAAATAAACACACAACACAATTCCTGCTGTGTATAAGGTACATAAAAAATAATATTAGAATATTAACGCCTCGTTTATCTCTAGGGTTAGATTATGGTTGATTCCTTTTTTGTATTTTCCACAATGTGCTTACATTATTTTTATAACCAGAAAAAAAGTGAGTGCATGTGTGTGTGTGTTAATGCTTAGAGTATATGTAGGTGTGCTTTAATGCTTAGAAAAGTCCATTTAACTTTCAGAATTCTTATGCAGATGAATGAGATATTATATTAGAAGTGTTTTCTTTGAATAATACAGAGAAGAATTATGTCTTAATTTAACACAATATTCACATTACTGAAAAGTTAACGTGAAAACAGAAGGCATTCGAGAGCTTATTACTTGAAGAAATTCTATGATGAAGTCTAAGAGTCAGCTGAGCACCCACATATGGTGAAGCCTTAGAAAAACAATCCTTCTGTAAAGCCAGAAATGTTTTCTAATTTGTCATTTTGGGACAATATATCATCATGATGTGTTTACTTTAAAAAGCATATCATCAACTCTCCATTATTGCCAATTCAATTCAAGAAACTCTTTTCTGCAGGCCTACTATGCACTGAGCACCAAGCATGCCTTCAGGAAGCTCAGTTGTAGCAAGTAAGACTACAGGGTGGGAAGTATATGGCCTAAATCCACATGAGTAGAGAGAAGAGGCCAGTCACCTTGAAAAAGTGAAGTCCTGAGTCTTCATGTATTTTTTCTAATATGTGGCCTATCTTTAAGGATGATCCCTTGCCAGAGGCAAGTAAGAAAGGCCCGCCCTGTGTGAGCCTCACAGCATTCTATCATGCCTTTTATGCAAAGGAGATATAGACCCATGCTTGGGGATCTCACCACAGACAGGCTAGGGGTGCCTAGGAATGTCCAAGAAGAACAGCCCTCCACGTTTCTCTTTCTTCAACTCTCCTCAGATTTGTGAGGACTTGGAAATGAAAATATAACTCCAAAACCCCATGAGGAAGGACCCAATTATGGTAGCGCAGGGCCCTATAAGACAGCATCTCCTGACAATGGCTCTAATTTTCACGCTAGGACTTAAAAATCCCCAGAGTTCCAGCCTCATATATCAACTGCCTTCTTGGCATGTCCACCCGGATATCCGATCCATGTGTGCTCAGTTGCTCAGTCATGTCTGACTCTTTGTGACCCCCATGGACTGCAGCCCCCCCAGGCCTCTCTGTCCATGGGATTCTCCAGGCAAGAATACTGGAGTGGGTGCCATTTCCTCCTCCAGGGGCCCTTCCTGACCCAGAGATTGAACCTTCGTCTCCTGCGACTCCTGCATTGCAGGAGGGTTCTTTACCACTGAGCCACAGGGGAAGCCCTGATGGACCCCTAAAACTTGCCAAGTCCTAAGCAGAAGTCTTTCTAACTCTAATGTGCAGGAAGTCCTATCAGCGCCACTTCCAAGACAGATATAGCACCCATCCACTTCTCTCCATCTCTACCCTGACTCCTTAATCCAAGCCATTCTGGATGCCCCCTGCCCCCATTCTAACTTCCCTATATTCCTTTCTCCAGGCAGCAGTCAGAGTGATCTTTCTGAAACACAAATCATTCTGTAAGCAACACGAGGGCAAGGGTTTTTCATCTGTTTTATTCACTAGTGTATCCTCAGTACCAAACATATGAATGATTTCTCTAAATTCTTTTGTTTAAAATAATGGCTTCCCATCACCCTCTTCCACCCACCCCCTGCCCATGACACTCCAGTCCCACTGGTCCTCTTTCTGCTTCTCTAACATGCCAAGCTTCTTACACCTTATGCCTTGGAACCTGCAGTGCCTCCTCTCTGGAATCTTCTGTGTGTATCTCCTCCCCCTACCCCATCACCTTGGCTTGGCCGGCCCTTCTGTCACTCCAGTCTCAGTTTACATGTCACCTTATACCCTCACCTAAAACAGCTCCACAATCACTCTCCATCAAATTACCTTTTCAGAGCCCTAGACTTAGGCTGAAATTACCTTGGCCACTTAGGGTTTACACCTATAAACCCCACTAGAATGTGCAGCAGGCCTAAAAGCGGGGTCTTGTACGCCTGAGTCACAGCTTTAGTCCTAGTGCCTCACATAAGGCCTGGCTCCCAGTAGATGGCTGAGTAATTTATTATTTTACCTCCATGTTCCAGGATTTGATTGTCTACACTGAAGGCTCAAAGACTCTATTTAGCTGGTGCCTGGAGCTGATCAGGCCCTCAAAGATGGAGACAGACAAGCTAAAATGTATTACAGACAGGGCAGACACCAAAACATCAAATTGTTAATTTACATGGAAAATCTCTATCAAATATTCAGAACTAAACAAATATTCAAACTCCATTCACTATCTTCTCCCCCTAGAGTCAAGCTACATGACAAGCCAAGTCTAGTGGGTAGAGTTAAAAAAAAAAAGAATTTGGATAATGTGATAGTTAATTATATGCCAGCTTAACTAGGCCATGGGATGCCCAGACAGCTGGATAAACATTATTTCTGGGTGTGTCTGTGAGGGTGTTTCCAGAAGAGATTAGGATTTGGATTGGTGAAGTCAGTAAAACAGAAGGTCTTCCCCAACTTGGGGAGGCATTATCCACTGAGTGTCATAATACAAACAAAAGGAGAAGGAAGGTGGAATTTGCTTTCTGACTAACTGAGCTGGGATACTGGATTGCCCTCAGCACTCCTGATTGTCAGGTCTTCAGACCTGGACTGAAGTGAATCCACACTATTGTCTCTCTGGCTCTCAAGCCTTGGAATTACACCACCGTCTTTCCTTTACTCCAGCTTACAGATGGCAGATTGGTGGAACTTCTCAGTCTCCATAACCATGTGAGCCAATACCTTATTGTAAATATATGCTATTGGTTCTATTTCTTTGGAGGTCACAGACTAATACACATGACAGTCATCAATGTTATTCTACTAATATGTCTGTTCCAATGGGACAAGATGATGGAGCTACAAGCTGAAATTCCCTTTTTAGGTAACTATATGAGGTCCAATGGCCAAGGTTCTCTCCTCACTGACTGTGCACTAGATTCACAATGAACCAAGTTCCTGTCTGTTCATCCAACTATATGTTAACATCATTTGTCCACACCTCTGCTGTGACATGTTAATAAGGGCCCCTATGCACTCATCACTTGACTTTAGCAAACTCTTCAACAGCCCATTTGCAAATTATTAAAACAGAAAATTATGTACCATCTAGTGAATTAAATGAGGGTTTGATACATTTTCCCATCTCCCAACTCAGTCAAAGGAAACACCCCAAGCCAGCAGGACATTATGAAACCTGAGCACATGGAAACCAGGAGAAGGTCTTCATATTCCAACCAGCTGGGTAGCAGACCCCACTGCTTGGCTCTCCAAAGGCCAAAGACACAATGAAAGCCCCAAGGGGACACAGGGGTCCCAAATACTTCCCTAAGCCATCAAATCGGCAGGAAAGGGAAAGCTCACCCTCCCCTCCCAAAAAAGGGGCCATGGACTGCTTACCAGGACTTGGTTCCCAGGAACTGATATGAGCTTAAATCAAAAACAGGATTGATAATCTAGACATGTATAATTCATAGTTGACTACATTAGCTCTTCTGAATTTACGATGATGGTAATTTGTGGGAAGTTTCTGAGGAATACATAATTGATAACATACTCCATATAGCAATGCAAACTACCAATGGAGACAATGAGTCAGGATGTATTAAAATAATAAATCCTTTTAGTCAATATTTATCAGGCACCTACTAGATACTAGCCCACAGGAGTCATCTGTTTTGATATTGTTATCTGCTGAAAGAAAATGGGCAATAACTACAGGGTTCTCAAAGAACCAAGGACCCCAGAGCCTTTGATTATGAAAGATTTCTTGTGCTCTTACGATGTGCTAGACACTGTAGAGGTGCTAAAAATAAATTAAGATTCATTTCTAGTTCTTGAGGATCACATAGGCCAGTGGTTTAACAATATATTTTACTTTTCTTCTTGAATATAACTGTGTACAGAGCCACGTGATAATCATAAAGACTTATTGAGCCAAACTTACCAAGATAGAGTATTTTCTTAATATTTATTTATTTATTGGGCTGTGGTGTGCCTTGGTTGCAACACACGGAATCTCTGATCTGCATTGCAGCATGTAGGATCTTTAGTTGTGACATGTGGGATCTAATTTCCTGACCAGGGCCTCTTGCATTGGGAGCACAGAGTTTTAGCCACTGACCACCAGGGATGTCCCAGGATGCAGTATTAATATATCTCAATTCAACTAGCTCCATTAGGAGCCTGAAATGAGCTGTACATGTTGAGAATGGTTTCAGCTTCAGTTTTCTAGTACAAAATCACTCTGTGGGGACATATTTTTACAAAACAAATACCCAGTAAATTTTACTGAGTAAACTGGAAAACCAGTGTGGACCAGTGATGAAATAACCTAAAAACCAGGCAAGGACTTCCCTGGTAGTCCAGTGGCTAAGAATCTGCCTTCCAATACAGTGGTTGTTGTTGTTAGTTGCTAAGTTGTGTCTGACTCTTGTGACCCCATGGATTATAGCCCACCAGGCTCTTCTGTCCACAGGATTTCCCAGGCAAGAACACTGGAGTGGGTTGCCAAGCCCTCCTGCAGGGGATCTTCCTGACCCAGGGATCAAACCTGTGTCTCCTGCTTAGCAGGCAGATTCTTTAACACTGCACCACAGGGGACATGGGTTCAATCCTTGGCCCAGGAAGATCCCACATGCTGGGGGGCAACTAAGCCCATGCGCCACAACTACTGAGTCCATGCTCTAGAGCCCATGCTCTGTAAACAAGACAAGCAACCACAGTGAGAAGCCTGTGGTTCCACAGGCTACAACTAGATCTACAACTAGAGATCTTGTAGCCCCTGTTTGACACAACTAGAGAAAACCCACACACAGCAACGAAGACCCAGGGAAGCCAAAAGAATTTTTTTTGAAAAGGCAATTTACAGAATAAATTCATTAAGAATCTTCAGACAAAAAATAAACCTTTCATATCATTTAAATACAATTTGAGTATCTTCACATCTCTTTGCTTTAAATGTGCATATCGCCTTTACATAGCATCCATCCTTCCAATTTTATGTTGCTTATAAATAAAGACTTACTTTTAGTACTTAA
Organism: Giraffa tippelskirchi; assembly: GCF_054371585.1. Classification (NCBI taxonomy): domain Eukaryota; kingdom Metazoa; phylum Chordata; class Mammalia; order Artiodactyla; family Giraffidae; genus Giraffa; species Giraffa tippelskirchi. The sequence continues at coordinate 112,869,054 of NC_137281.1, forward strand.
AAAATTTTAATCTACACTATGATTTCATTTTAACACAATTTGGCTACAATGTGGCAATTCTGATGTCTCATTAAGCATCTTAATTTTAATTATGTTTGGATAAACATGCTTAGACTCACAATATATAAAAAACTATGTAATTAGTGTTTCATATAAAAGTCTATTAAATTTCCAAACTATCTTCTGTTACTTCATAATGATATATAGTTATTACTAGTTATAAAAAAGTAAGTGCTCATATATGTGAAGTAAAATTTTTTTCCAGAAATAGATTTTCTTCAGACTTCCCTCTCTAAAATGGAAATCATCTATTCATTTGCAAACTACACACTCCAAAAATATATGTAAATGGAAGAGTGCTGTCTGGTTAAGGAAGGAATAATCACTACTCAAAATGTGTTTCAGATGGAAAAAACACAAGAACCAAAATTACTATAAACCCCCATTGTAAATTATTTAAAAAATCATCTTAAATACACATTAAAGAAAAATCATGTTAAAAATATATCTTAAAGAAAAATAATTAGCAAAAGCCTAAATGATAAATGATTTTGGATTTCTAGGTATGCTTGCTATTAACTCTAATTATCTAAACAGTTCAGTGAACTCACACCAAAGGAAAGAGAGAGCAGGGTATAACTCAGTGAGAACTTCATCTTTAATTACTTAGTTTTATGAAGAAATTCTTCCTGGGAGTGGGAAGGGGAGCCAAGGGTAGAAATACTCAGAAATCAAAAAATGACTGAATAGCACTGCCTGTCACATTTGAGAGTTAGTTCCCTAAGATCAGAGTTTTAGAGGAGCTTTCAAGAGGCAAAGTAGAAAAGTGAAAGGAGCTCATCTTTAGAGTTTAACAGTCTGGGTTTAGATCCTGAGATCTAAGAGAAAGAACGGCAGAGGAACCAGAGGCCAGATTGCCAACATCTGCTGGAGAAAGCAAGGGAATTCCAGAAAAACATCTACCTCTGTTTCATTGACTACACTAAGGCCTTTGACAGTGTGGATCATAACAAACTGGAAAACTCTTGGAGAGATGGGAATACCAGACCATCTTACCTGTCTTCTGAAAAACCTGTATGTGGGTCAAGAAGCAACACAGAACCTTATATGGAACAACTGACTGGTTCAAAATTGAGAAAGCAGTACAACAAGGTTGTTTATTGTCACCCTGTTTACTTAATTTCTACACAGAGCACATCATGAGAAATGTTGGGCTGCATGACTTACAAGCTGGAATCAAGATTTCAGGGAAAAATATCAACAACCTCAGATATGCAGATGATACCACTTTACTAGCAAAAAGCAAAGAGGAACTAAAGAACCTCTTGATGAGGGTGAAAGAGGAGAATGAGAAAGCCGGCTTAAAACTCAATATTAAAAATGTAAGATCATGCCATCCGGTCCCATCAGTTCAGTTCAATTCAGTTGCTCAGTCATTTCCGACTCTTTGCGACCCCATGAACCACAGCATGCCACGCCTCTCTATCCATCACCAACTGCCGGAGTCTGCCCAAACCCATGTCCATTGAGTCGGTGATGCCATCCCACCATCTCATCCTCTGTTGTCCCCTTCTTCTCCTGCCCTCAATCTTTCCCAGCATCAGGGTCTTCTCAAATGAGTCATCTCTTCACATCAGGTGGCCAAAGTATTGCAGTTTCAGCTTCAACATACAGTTCCATCATTTCATAGCAAATAGAAGGGGAAAAGGTGGAAGCAATGACAGATTTCCTCTTCCTGGGCTCTAAAATCACCATGGATTGTAATTGCAGTCATGAAATTAGAAGATGATTGCTTCTTGGCAGGAAAGCTATGACAAACCTAAACAGTGTATTAAAAAGCAAAGACATCACTTTGCCAACAAAGGTCCATCCAGTAAAGGCTGTGGTCTTTCCAGTAGTCATGTATGGATATGAGAGCTGGACCATAAAGAAGGCAGAGTACTAAAGAATTGATGCTTTCAAACTGTGGTGCTGGAGAAGACTCTTGAGAGTCCCTTGGACAACAGGGAGATCAAACCAGTCAGTCTTTAAGGAAATCAACCCTGAACACTTAACAGAAGGACTGATGCTGAAGCTCCAATACTTTGGCTGACTGATTGGAAAAGACCCTGATGCTGGGAAAGATTGAGGGCAGGAGGAGAAGGGGGCGAAAGAGGATGTAATGGTTGGATGGCATCACCGATTCAATGGACATGAACTTGGGCAAACTCTGGGAGATGGTGAGGGACAAGGAGGCCTGGCGTGCTGCAGTCCTTGGGGTCACAAGAGTCGGACACGACTCGGCAACTGATCAACAACAACAGAGATCTCAGAGAAGTCTCTTCACTTCCCAGGGCCTTGGATGCATCATTTGAAAAGGACACAGTTTGCACAAAGGACCTCAGGGTCTCTTCTAGTTCTTTTTGCTACCAGAAGATCTGCAATGGGCTTCCATCTGAACTGGGCATTTATTCACTTAAAAAGCATTCATGGCATTTTGTTCCAAACACTGTGCTGAACAATGTAAAGATGAGAAAGACCAAGTTCCTTGCTTTTTGAAGGGCTCCCACTGTCAAGGGATACACTGTGCAAAGAAACAATGCCAGACTTATTCAGTAAATGCTGTGGTAACAGTGCCAAGTGCTGGGTGCCCAGGGTAAATTAAGGGAAAAAGAATTGAGGCCAGGGAGGGAACTGGTGGTGAAGGCTTCCTAGAATAAAGGAACTATTAAACAGCACTGGGGGCTCAGCTGAGGTTGGAAATTACATATTTGAAATGGTTCTGATTGTTGGATTATTACACAGCGCTACCAAAGGGGAAGTTATCCTCCAGATATTCCATAGCTGCAGCTTAAGTACTATCACCTCTTTTGCAGACAGAAAAAAATTCTAATGGTAGAGTTACACTCTCTGCTTTTACCTGAGGATAGTACTGCAGATGGATGGTTTCCAATCTCTGGTTTGTCCTCCACCCACATAAGCAAAGAGAACCAAGCAGAGTACCCACAGCGGAATGCTGGGTATGGGAAGAATGGGGAGGTCACAATATCTTCTAACATGAAACATGAGGGTTTGCAATTTTTTGCGACACATTTTTCACCACTGGTAGAAGGATCAGGGATCTGAGCATCATTGTTTCTCCCCAATCACTTTGATTTTATCCATCACCCTTTCTAGAATGGAACACAGCAGGGCTATCAGCCTCCTAATATATCTCTCTCTTCAAAATGGAAATGTTTAAGTTGGGGTTCTTCAATCTTGAGAAGGTGCCAACTTGAGGCTGCCAAATTATTCAGTCTCTGGGATAAAACTGCTTTAGCACTCAAATATAATACTGGAAAGATCATTCTAAATATAGGCACCACTTTCCGAAAACAAGTAAATTATCTGCAGCGATCTCTTACATGTTCTATGCCTCTTGGATACCATTAGAGTTCTTTGGCTGCCGGCAACTGAACCTGATTCTGGCTTAGGTGAAAAATCTGGAATTTACTGGAAGGCTATAGGGGAGAAGTGCATACAATCGACAGGGCGGCTGGGGATCCAGACTGAGAAAAAGACACAAAAGGCAATTCCTAGGGTCCAGGCAGTAGGACCACTACCTAGTATCCTACAGGTACAGCTGCTGGAAAGATACTCATGTCCTTGGAACACTCTGCTCAGGTTTCAGACTCCAGAAAGTGAGAGTCTCAATGCTCTGGACTGTGTTATGGACTCCAATCCTCATTATGTAAAAATGTGATAAGCCACTCTGATTAATAGCCATCTTAGCCTGTATCCAATGGAATAAAGGTAAACTCCAAAGGGAAAATAGATTGTTATAATCCAAAGAAATTGAAATGGATGCCATCAGTCATCAAAGCAACAAAGATCAACCCCATCCCCTTATAAAAACACATGGTCCTTTTCTTTAAACATCAAAACAAGCAAAGACAAGAAATTTTAGAACCCTGAAGACAAATGTACTCCAATAGGATACAACTCTGTGTAAATCTCTGTCCTTAGTAAAGGTGTGCTGTAATCTCCAAAGACAGTGAAAACTGTTAATCATGTGGTACTCTAGGTTCTCCCTTGAGTATAAGCTGAGTGAGACTTCTCAAAAAAGGAAATCAACTATGCACACAATAGTCATAAAGAGCTGGAATAGATATATTAATATCAGACAAAAGAGACTTGAAGACAAGAAATATTACTAGAGATAAAGAGAGACATAATGACAGAAGAATCACTGTATCAGTAAAATATACACATTATAAATGTATACACATGTAACAACAAAGCCCTGAAATACAGAAGCAAAACTGACAAAACTGAAAGGAGCAACAGACAATTCAACAATAAAAACTGGACATTTCAATAACTGAAAAAAAATCTCAGGGCTTTCCTGGTGGTCCAGTGCTTAAGACCTCACCTTTCAACACAGGGGGTGCAGGTTTGACCCCTAGTCAGGGAGCTAAGATCCCACATGCCTTGCAGCCAAAACACCCAAAACATAAAACAGAAGCAATATTGTAACAAATTCAATAAAGACTTAAAAAAAACACAAGATGCACATCAAAAAAATCTCTAAAAAAAGTCTAAATAAATTTAAAGAGATTAAAGACATGCAAAGTTGTTCTCTGCCCACATTAAATCAGAAATCCACAAAATATCCACTAAATATAGGGAAACACCAAACATTCAGAAATTAAATAACATACTTCTAAGTAACACATATACCAAAAAAAGAAATCACAAGGTAAATTTTACGATACTTTAAACTGAATGAAAACAAAACCACAACATACCAAAACTCATGGAAGCAGCCAAAGCAGTGCTTAGAGGCCATGTTATGGCTTTAAACGCCATTATCAGAAAAGAAGAAAGAACTCAAACCAATTCCCTAAGCTTCCACCTGAAGAAACTAGAAAAGCAAACTAACCTAAAACAAGCAGAGAAAAATGAAACAACCTAGAGTTGAAAGCAATGAAGTAGAAAACAAAAAAAAGCAAATATGAAAAAAATAAAACCAAGAGCTGATGCTTTGAAACACTGAAGACTCAATATTAAGACAGCAATTCTCCCCAAACCGATCTACACATTCAAAGCAATCTCTGTCAAAATCTCAGCAGAGTTTTTAATAGAGCTAATCCTAAAATTTATAAGGAAATACAAAGGACCTAGAATAGCTGAGACAATTTTGAAAAGAGCAAAGTTGGAGGGTTTACACTGTATGATTTCAAAATGTACTCTTAAGCTAGAAACTAAGGCAATGTGGTATTGGCATAGGAAAGCCATACAAATCAATGGTATTCAGAAACTAACCCTTAAATTTTATGATCCATTCATTTTTGACAAAGGGACAAAAGGGAAAATGATCAATTTTCCTTGGATATCCATATGAAAAAAAAATTAACTTAGATCTTTAACTTCACTTCATACATGAAAATTACATGAAAATTAACTCAAAGTAACTCACAGACCTGAATGTAAAAACTAAAATTAATTTTTGAAGAAAACAGAGCACAAAAGCCTTATGACCTTGGGTTAAGCAAACAGTTCTCAAGACACACCACCAAAAATATAAACCATTTTTTATAAAACCTTATAAGTTGGACTTCATTAAAATTTGTGTTTCAAAAGACAGCATTGGGAGAATGAAAATAGAAGCCACAGAATGGGAGAAAATATTCTGCAAATCTCCTATCTGATATGGGACCTGTATCTACAATATACAAAGAAATCTTACAATTCAATAATAAAACAAATAACCTAATTTAAAAATGGGTTCTGACACATGTTACAATATGGATAAATCTGGAAATCATTATGCTAAGTGAAATGACCAAGACACAAAAGGACAAATACTGTATGACTGCACTTATGTGATGTACCTAGAATAGGGCCGGAAAGCAGAATAGAAGTTACCCAGGGCTGAGGTGAAAGTGCAGTGGAGAGTTATTGTTTACTGGGAATAGAGTTTCTGTTTGGGATAATCAAAGTTTTGAAAATCAACAGGGGTGATGGTTTGCATATAACATTGTGAATGTAATTAATATCAATGAACTGCATGCTTTAAAATGGTCAAAACGATAAATATCTTACCACAATAAAAAATAATTTTAAGAAATGAGCAGACAACTTCGGTAGACACTTCACCAAAGAAGACACACAAATGACTAATAAGGACATGAAAACATCATTAGTTATTAGGGAAATGCAAGTTAATAGCCCAATGAAATACCACTACACGGCCACTGTAATGACTATAATCAAAAAGACAGATGATAGCAAATGCTGGGGATGAAGTAGGGAAACTGGAATTGTCACACATTCCTGGTGGTATTGTAAAATGGCATAGCCACTTTGGAAAATTGTTTGGCTACATTTTAAAACGTTAAACATAAGCTTACTGCAAGACCCAGCAATTTCACATCTAGCCATCTACCCAAGAGAAATTAAAATATATCACATGTTCACAGTACCTTTAGTCACAATAGATAAAAACTGGAAATGATCCAAATGTCGATCAGCTGATAAGTGGAAAAACAGAAAGCTGTATATTCATTTAATAGGATACTATTAGGTAGGTTTAGTCGCTAAGTCATTTCCGACTCTTGCAACCCCATACACTGTAGCCCGCCAGGCTCCTCTGTCCATGGGATTTTCCAGGCAAGAATACTGGAGTGGGTTGCCATTTCCTTCTCCAGGGGATCTTCCCGACCCAGGGATCAAACCCAGAGATTGAACCCAGGTCTCCCGCGTTGCAGGCAGATTCTTTACCATTGAGCCACCAGGGAAGTCCAACAGGATACCACTCAGACATAAAGAGAAATGAAATACTGATACATGCTAGAACATGGTTGCACCTCAAAAAGATTATGCTAAGTGAAAGAAGCTGGCTGCAAAGGACTTCATATTGTAAGATTCCATTCATATGAAATGTCCAGAAAAGACAAATTATCTATAGAGACAAAAAGCACACTAGTGGCTGCCTGAGTCTGGTGTAGAAGGAAGGATTACTGGCAAACAGGCTGACAGAAATTTGGGGAGTGATTTAAATGTTCTATAACTGAACAGTGTTGATGGTTGCACAATTCTATTAATTTACTACAAATCATTGAATTGTACACTTACAATGGGTAGATTTCTGTGGCTTTTAAGTTGTACTTCAGTAAAGCTCTTAAAATAAATAAATACAAATCTAAAACTGAAAAAAAAAGTCTTGATTTCAGGAAGCATAATTCAAATACAATCTCCATGACATAAGACAAAGATTTTCCTTAATCTAGCCATATACCTTTTATTTGTATATTTTCAAACTACATGTGTAAGATACTGACATTGTTCAGTGATGTTAGCCCGGGCCCTAAATGATCTTAAGCTTTCTGAATTAAATTCTGTGGTCCCTGTGATTGCTCAATAAACAGCAGTAAATTTACAAACTTTAAAAATAGACAATATTGGCCTTTTCTTGGGCTCATTTCAGAGAAAAATAGAGCAATAAAAGCGAGCCTGAGAAGCAATTCAAATTCCCAGATTGTCTGAGTAATCAACTGTATTATATACAATCATTATGACCTAGAAACACTTCATCTGAAGCAGCAAAGGCTGACCTAGTAATTGATTTAATAGCTGTCTTCAACGACATGAAGGGTTTTACAGGGAAACTATCTGACAAGTTCTCCTCTCTTTCCATTGAGAGTCAAACAAAACAAAGTGATTTAGTAATCAGCAAGGTACACAGAGATTAAACACAAATAACACTGACAGTAACTGCTACCAGATACTGGAATATATTTGTTCAAGCTGTTTCCTTGGCAATCATTAAGACTGGACAAGACAGACGGCTGTGGTCTGATGGCAGAAATGCCTGTGAGGGGTCATTAGATGTGGGGCAGATCTGTCTGTGGGAATGCACCACACTTCTGCGCGCCATACCTCGATATCCCGATTCAGTTGCTTCACTATGGCAGTGATGTTTCTGATGTGCTCCTCCAAGAAAAGCCTGGCTAAGCGGTCGCCTCCCCCTTTGTTCTGCATTTTCTGCAAGCTGCTGACGATGTCGTCTTTGATCCGGAAGGCGTGCTCCACGAGGGCGGCCGTGGTTTTCTCGTGGCAGAGGATCCTGTCTTCTAATTGCTCCACTAGGCTGACGGATGAGTAGGGTGCCATGGTCAGGGACTGGCTGTGTCGGGGCATCGTTCGAACTCGCCTACAGAAGGGAGCCCCACGTTACTAGGGTTGTCAGTTGGGGAAAAAAATCATTTTTAAAGCCAGATTCAAGACTTCCCAGGAAAGGCCAATTATCTATCCATATAAGCTAAATGAAGATTTGAAGCAGAGTTTCTGCCCCAAAGAGTTTTCTTGTGAGATAGGCACCATCTTTAATCAATGTTCCACAGAGAGTCAAGCGTGCTGGTAGCAGGCTCCATGCCCTCCCAAAGCAAGGGGCTGCAGGATCAAAGCTTATAACAAAATCACTGGATCTGCCTTCTTTCCCCCTTCCCCTAAAGCAGTGGCTACAAACTCAAATGCCTAGAAGGGTCAGGCTATGGATATAAATGAGTGAAGCACACCACACAGGATACACTAGGGCATGGTGGGGACTTTGGGAAACTGAAAGGGGCATTCCTCACCTAAGGGAGCCACAATTCTGTTCCACCTATGAGTAACCATCTGGGAATGAAGATTCATTTTTCCAGATCATCTGATATTTCAAGAACCAGGAAATTTAGGTTTGTATGTGAAGTTACCTGATTTTTATTTTATTTATGTATTTTTGGCCACGCCACTAGGCATGCGGGATCTTAGTTCCCTGACCAGGGAACAAACCCGTGCCCCCTGCATCGGAACCATGGAGTCTTAACCACTGGACCACCAGGGAAGTCCCCACCTGATTTTTAAAATGTTACTCATTTAAAAAGTATTTAAGATGATCCAGGCCATACAATGTATTACTTCTATGAGCCAGTTTTGGCCTATGAACACCCAATTTGCAACTTCTCATTTAAAAGTTTTAATGGAGATATCAGCCCATAAGCCTCAAGAGGTACGTTTTATTGTTAATCAGAAGTACAACCGTAATGCAGGGCTACCGTGAAATCTCCACCGGTCACAATCACTGAATGGTCCATAGTTTCCTGCAAGTCAGAAGCTGGAGAAGGGACACAACAATACTACTCTTGCCCTTAGGAAAAGTCACTCTTGGATATAAAAGAAGCTGCAAGGCTTCTTTCATAATGACCATCACGCCCACTAGCAGCCCTCATGGAATTGGTGGAAAGAAAAAGTATACCTTAGATGCATATTTTCCATATATTATACCTTTCCTCGGTGACAAGAGAAGGAAATACAGTGCTCCGTTGGGCCATTTTCTTTTTAATAATTCACATCTGTTGAAAAAATAGGCATTAAATTATTTAACAGTTTATATCTAGAACATAAATGACCTTGGGGATTTCCCTGGTGGCTCAGACAATAAAGAATCTGCCTGCGATGCTGGAGACCCAGGTTCAATTCTTGGGTGGGGAAGATTCCCTGGAGAAGGGAATGGAAACCCACTTGCCTGGAGGTATTCTTGCCCGGAGAATTCCATAGACAGAGGAGCCTGGTGGGCTATAGTCCATGGGGTCGCAAAGTGTCGGACATGACTAAGTGACTAACACATACATACACACAAATCTTACTATTAAGTTACCAAAGGGATCAAAAATTATGCTGACATTCTGATCAATTATATTATTAAATGTCTTATGTGTGATAGAAACAGAAGATGTCTCAAAATAAGGAGAAAAGAGTCAAGAATCAAAATGCTTTTGAACCTAATACCATAAGCCCTGCTGGATATATCAACATGCGTGCGTACATGCTAAGTCAAGTTTCCTGAAGTTTTCTCACCCCATATCTGCATCTCAAGTTTGTAAAACCACTCTTATAGAAACAAGACAGTTTCTTCAACAGACTTAAGTCAATCTTGTACTTCTCCATAAAACTGTACAGAAAACTATCTTAGGAAATTTATCTCAGAAAATTTAGTAAATTCCATAGCAAATTAAGAGCATTATTTTAAAAATAATCTTAATAGAATAATGAATGATCAATGGGATCTGATTTGGGTGAATTTATCTATCTACTAAGGGAATGAAATGATACTCTTCATTAAAACTTTAAAGCTGTATTATAAGATAAGATCATTCACATTACATCAGGCGTATATAAGGAACATTTGATCATCACAATGCACTAGAAATCTGAAAAAACTAGAGGTTTTAAAAATATTTCATTACTTAGGTTTCTCAATATTGCTGTTAATTGCCTTAAAACAGTGAAAGCCTAGTAACTATGATAAGATTCAGTAATTAGTTCTCATTTAGATGCTGGATTGAGAAATGGTTTTCTGATTGAAACCATTGTTTTGGCATCATCTATCCAGTATGTTATTTTTAGAGCTTCAAAATGTGAACTTTTCCCTTTCCTAGACAAATAACTTTGAATTTAAACAAATTACATTTAAGAAAAAAAAGTGTTCAATGCCAAACAAGCTATGATGCCAAAAGAGCTCTTCAGTGTTAAAGAAAATAATTTCTGTCATTTAAACTACAAAAAATTAGGTCAATGTGAAATATTTAGAATCACAGAATCTTTACAATTTTAAAGTTGTAAAATATCTTAGTTGAGATATTAATCTATAGAATAACCCAACCTAAGAGACATTCATTGCAAGGACTGATGCTGAAGCTCCAATACTTTGGCCACCTGATGTGAAGTGTCAACTCACTGGAAAAGACCTTGCTGCTGGGAAAGACTGAAGGCAGGAGGAGAAGGGGATGACAGAGGATGAGATAGTTAGATGGCATCACTGACTCAATGGACATGAGTTTGAGCAAGCTCCAGGAAATGGTGAAGGACAGGGAAGCATGGTGTGCTGCAGTCCAGGGGTCGCAACGAGTCGGACAAGACTGAGCCACTGAACAACAACAACAAAGAGACATTTGGCATCTACTATATAGCCAACTAACCTAGATAGATACAACAAAAATCCCCTCCCTGAAGGGTTTTCTAGCCTACAAAAACAGTAGACATCTAAAGCAACTTTGAAACAATGCAGTAAGTGGCCAACTAACCATATGAACAAAAAAGCACGGGTAGAAAACACTAACTCATAAAGTTATATTCAGGGACTTCCCAGGTGGTCTAGTGGTTAAGAATTAGCCTGCCAATGCAGGGGACATGGGTCGATCCCTGGTCTGGGAAGATCCCACATGCCCTGGGACAACTAAGTCCATGCACCACAACTACTGAAGCCCATGAACTCTAGGGCCCACAGGCTGCAACTACTAAGCCTGTGCACCCTAGACCCTATACTCTACAAAGAGAGAAACCACCGCAATGAGAAACCCACACACCACAACTAGAGAGTAGCCCCCGCTCAATATAACTAGAGAAAACCCACACAATTAAGACTCAGCACAACTATACATAAATACATAAACAAATATTTTTAAGTTATATTCACCCTCACGTTCAGTTCAGTTCAGTTGCTCAGTCGTGTCTGACTCTTTGCGACCCCATGAACAACAGCACGCCAGGCCTCCCTGTCCATCACCAGTTCCAGGAGTTTACCCAAATTCATGTCCATTGAGTCGGTGATGCCATCCAGCCATCTCATCCTCTGTCGTCCCCTTCTCCTGCCCTCAATCTTTCCCAGCATCAGGGTCTTTTCCAATGAGTTGGCTCTTCGCATCAGATGGCCAAAGTATTGGAGTTTCAGCTTCAACATCAGTCCTTCCAATGGACACCCAGGACTGATCTCCTTTAGGATGGTCTGGTTGGATCTCCTTGCAGTCCAAGGGACTCTCAAGAGTCTTCTCCAACACCTCAGTTCAAAAGCATCAATTCTTCGGCATTCAGCTTTCTTCACAGTCCAACTCTCACATCCATACATGACTACTGGAAAAACCATAGCCTTGACTAGACGGACCTTTGTTGACAAAGTGTCTCTGCTTTTTAATATGCTATCTAAGTTGGTCATAACTTTCCTTCCAAGGAGTAAGCATCTTTTAATTTCATGGCTGCAATCACCATCTGCAGTGATTTTGGAGCCCCAAAAAATAAAGACAGCCACTGTTTCCACTGTTTCCCCATCTATTTGCCATGAAGTGATGGGACCGGATGTCATGATCTTAGTTTTCTGAATGTTGAGCTTTAAGTCAACTTTTTCACTCTCCTCTTTCACTTTCATCAAGAGGCTCTTTAGTTCTTCACTTTCTGCCATAAGGGTGGTGTCATCTGCATATCTGAGGTTATCGATATTTCTCCCGGCAATCCTGATTCCAGCTTGTGCTTCTTCCAGCCCAGCGTTTCTCATAATGTACTTCGCACATAAGTTAAATAAGCAGGGTGACAGTATACAGTCTTGACATACTCCTTTTCCTATTTGGAACCAGTCTGTTGTTCCATGTCCAGTTCTAACTGTTGCTTCCTGACCTGCATACAGGTTTCTCAAGAGGCAGGTCAGGTGGTCTGGTATTCCCATCTCTTGAAGAATTTTCCACAGTTTATTGTGATCCACACAGTCAAAGGCTTTGGCATAGTCAATGAAGCAGAAATAGATGTTTTTCTGGAACTCTCTTGCTTTTTTGATGATCCAGCAGATGTTGGCAATTTGATCTCTGGTTCCTCTGCCTTTTATAAAACCAGCTTGAACATCTCGAAGTTCATGGTTCACGTATTGCTGAAGTCTGGCTTGGAGAATTTTCAGCATTACTTTACTAACATGTGAGATGAGTGCAACTGTGCCGTAGTTTGAGCATTCTTTGGCATTGTCTTTCTTTGGGATTGGAATGAAAACTCACCTTTTCCAGTCCGGTGGCCACAGGTGAGTTTTCCAAATTTGCTGACATACTGAGTGCAGCACTTTCCCAGCATCATCTCTTAGGATTTGAAAGAGCTCAACTGGAATTTCATCACCTCCACTAGCTTTGTTCATAGTGATGCTTCCTAAGGCCCACTTGACTTCACATTCCAGGATGTCTGGCTCTAGGTGAGTGATCACACCATCATGATTATTTGGGTCGTGAAGGTCTTTTTTGTATAGTTATTCTGTGTATTCTTGCCACTTCTCCTTAATATCTTCTGCTTCTGTTAGGTCCATACCATTTCTGTCCTTTATTGAGCCCATCTTTGCATGAAATGTTCCCTTGGTATCTTTAATTTTCTTGAAGAGATCTCTAGTCTTTCCCTTTCTATTGTTTTCCTCTATTTCTTTGCAGTGATCACTGAGGAAGGCTTTCTTATCTCTCCTTGCTATTCTTTGGAACTTTGCATTCAAATGGGTATATTTTCCTTTTCTCCTTTGCTTTTCGCTTCTCTTCTTTTCACGGCTATTTGTAAGGCCTCCTCAGACAGCCATTTTGCTTTTTTGCATTTCTTTTTCTTAGGGATGGTCTTGATCCCTGTCTCCTGTACACTGCAGTATTATTTAAAATAATGAAGATATGGACACTACCTAAGTGTGATTAATAATGAAAATGTGAAATACACACACACACACACACACACACGGGGGTGTGTGTGTGTGTGCACGCACATGCACACGCGTGCAGTGGAATATTATTTGGCCAGAAAAAAGGATAAAATCTTGCCACTTGCAACAACACAGATGGACCTTGAGGGCATTAAGCTAAGAAATAAGTCAGATGGTGAAAGACAAAAGCCATATGATCTTACTTTAAATCTTAAAAAACAAAACACATAAAAATCACACCAAACTTACAGATACAGAAAACGGAATGATGGTTGCCAGAGGTAGGCACTGGGGAGCAGGCAAAATGGGTCTAAAGGGTCAAACTTCCAGCCATAAAATAAATAAGTCATAGGAATGTAATGTTAGCATGGTGACTACAGTTAATAATACTGTACTGCATATTTGAATGATCCTAACAAAGTAAATCTTAAAAGTTCTCATCACATACATACAAAACTTTGTAACTATGTGTGTTGATACATAAGACTTAATATGGTGATCATTTTGCAATATACAAATACCAAATCATTTTATTATGTACCTGAAGTTAATATAATGTTCTATGTCAATAAAACCTCAATTTACAAGTTTTTAACATAAAAAAAAAAGGGGGGGGGGGGAAGGGAGAGCGCTTTGTTTTCTTCTGGGTAGCAGCCAGGTCAGGAAAGAACTGATGAGAATGGATAGGATTTCCCAAAGTAGAGAACAGAGAGATTATGCCATACTTTCTCTCCTCCACATTCCAGCATTACTTCTATGTCCTTTACTGTCAACATACTCTGGCCTAACTCCTTCTTCAGCCTCATCCTAGGCCACTTCATACCATACTCATCTCCTCCAGTCAGCTCTAACCTTCTGCATGGCCACACTCCCCACCACTGTCCTTTAGCATGTAATGCACTTCACTACCATCATAACTTTGCCTGTGTACTCTATTAGAAATGCCCTTCCCATCCCTGCCTGCCTAGAAAACTCATCCCCATCCTGAAAGATCCCACCTGCCCTTCAAGTCAATAAAATGGCTTGTCTGTATTCTTCAGCTCTTTATCCTATGAGTTTATATTATGTTTTATTATTTTCAACTCTTTAGCAGTCTGTCACCCCCTACTTATATGCCACTTAAGGGCATATATCAAATCTTTTTTTCTTTTTTAAAGATCTTTTGGATGTGGACCATTTTTAAAGTCTTTATTGAATTTTTTGCAATATTGTTTCTGTTTTATGTTTTGGTTTTCTGGCCATAATGCACGTGGGACCTTAGCTACCCTGACCAGAGATCGAACTCAAATCCCCTGCGTCGGAAGGTAAAGTTTTAACCACTGGACCACCAGGGAAGTCCCTCAAATTTTAATGGACACAGAGCTGACCTACAAGAATCTACACAAAGAGAGCATGACTAGCACTCCAGTATCAGAAACTGCAGCAAGTAAGGCATTAGAGTGGAGAAGGTCATGGCAACCCACTCTAGTATTATTGCATGGAGAATCCCATGGACAAATAAGCGTGACCATAAGGTCACACAGTCAGACAGGACTAAAGCAACTTAGCACGCATGCACGCACGCAAGGCACTAGAGAATGTGGTTTAGTTAAACGTACAGTTGGCTTCCCTGGTGGCTCAGTGGTAAAGAATCTGCCTGCAACGCAGGAGACCTGGGTTCAAACCCTGGGTCGGGAAGATGCCCCGGAGAAGGAAATGGCAACCTACTCCAGTATTCTTGCCTGGAGAATTCCAAGGACAGAGGAGCCTGGCAGGCCTCAGTCCATGGGGCCACAAAGAGTCGGACACAACTGAGCGACTAAAACACAACACACACAGTCCTCAGGTCTCCCCTAGTGGTCCACTGGAAGTCCTCTTCCAATGCAGTGGACTCAGGTTTGTTCTTTGGGGAACTAAGACCTCACATGCCATGGAGCAACTAAGCCTGCTCACCACAACTACTAAGCCCACGCACCGCAACTAGAGAAGACTACACACCACAACGAAAGACCCCGAATGCCGCAGTGAAGATCCCGTGTGCCAGAGCCAAATAAATAAATATTTTGAAAACAAAGAATTGTTCTCTACTGAGACTCCATCCCCAACATTAGCCAGTCAGTATAATACCTGTGAATGAATGCAGACCTTTGCAACGCCCTTTTCAGAAGGTCATTTCATCCACCTGGAATTATCCTGCCTGAGCTATAGAAACGCAGTCATACCCTCTTTCTGAAAAACAAGTCTATCCACCACTCATTGCCTGAGATTGTTTTTCAATAACACACCTCCCTGTAACAAACCAACCACTGTGCCCTCTCCATGACAGAAAATGTCACAAGACATGAGTCCACAACACATACTGAGGTCTGTTCAGAATTGGTGCCCCTTTCACTTAGAGTGTGGGCACACTCTCTGAGTGTGGCAGGTCTGTTTATCTGTCAGGTCTCTTAGCTGGTTAGTGTTCTTTTTGGAACAATGTGATCTCTATTGCCAATAAGTAAGGATTCAAAATAAACACTGGATTTTGAATTGGACTCAAAGTCATTGGATTAAGTGACATCTCAAATATTCTTTCCAGATAGTCCCACTGTCAATTCTGCCCACTGCCTGAAGTTTTCAGCTCCTGCACATTTTATAAATCTGCCCTCTAGCACCACAAGTGGGTCTGCAATAGGAACAGGCAGGTCTAGGTGGTACACTGTTTTGATTGTGCCATGTTTCATTGTTACAGTATCAAACTCCAGTTTATGAGGTTAGAAACTTGGGAAAATTTAGGAAAGGGACAGGTAAGTGCAACAAGGACAGGAGAATTAAAAGAAATAAGAAAAAACAAAATCTCAATGCCTAAAATATGCAATATATCAGTAGAATTTGGAGGTTCACATAAGAGTAAAGGAAAATGCTGTTATCTAAACCAAACACTTACTTGTGGTTAGGAAGATTCTGGGCATATACATATGTATATATATTCTCAGATACATATATATGATATTTTAATGACAAAAGGAGACATTAATGCCAAGCAATAGTTCTATTTTTCTAAGCAAGATGACACTAGATTATTGTTTTAATGTAAAATGATACATGAACAAACTAAAATGACAATTTTTACAGAAAAATTAAAATTTAGTTTTTCAGTTTACTATTAAAATACAGCACTGATATGTTCTACCAAGTGTCAGAATTAAAAAAAAAAAAGGGCAAAGTATTTATGAATAAAGTGGTTGTAATGCGGTGGTGGAAAAAAAACCTGATTTTCTTATAGTTAAAAATAGTGAAAGGATAGAGGGCGGAGAACAGTGGAAGGCATGTCTAGGAAGACAGGTGGGAGTGTTCCCTAACTGATCTCAGAGGCCAGGCTCAAGCATGAACTCTGTTCTGGTGCAGCAAGGAGTGATCAGGGATGGAAGACGCAAGGTTGGTGAATGGCCAGCTGCGAGAGCATCTCAGAATAGAGGAGAGGTCACAGTGGTCGATGCTGTACCAGAATCCAGACTAGGAGGCATGGGATGGGGCCAGGGAGGGAGGAGGGACGGAGGGTTCCCCCAGAGCCCCTTTCCTCCTTCCTCCCCTCTCACTGCCTCCTGTCATTTGATTTTCTTTCTTTTTTCCCACTCATCCCTCTCCATTCATCTTCCTTTTTCTCTCCCTCTTCTTCACTTCCCCTTTCCATGGGCCATTTTCCTTCCCTCCACTGTCTCTCCTTTCCCCTCTCCCTTTCCATGACTACAGTCTGACATACCTTTCCATCATGGAAGACATGGGTGATAGGGTCAAGATGGTCCTTACTTGAAGCCTGGCTCCCCCAATAACCGTATGATCCTAGCAGGCTGGCCTCAGCTAATTGGGTTGGGGACACAGAACTAACAGCTGCTCCCTTTTTGGAGTGTTTACCCCTAGTCAGGGACTCAAGCAGCGTGTTTATAGACATTAATGGAATTCACCCTCACAATCATTCATGAAGGGACTGATCTTATCACCTCCATTTAACCAGAGGAAACTGAGACCTACAAATGTTCAGCAACTGGCTTGACGTCACAGAAAGGAAGACAGCAGGGATCTGGGCCTAAGGCCCCCATCTCTTCATCAGCAGGCATCATCCACAAGGAGGTGGCAGGGTGTCCGGAACAGTCTGGCCTCAGGGCACTTCCTTTCTCTTCCATAGTTAACATCCCTTCATCACATCGGATAGAAAATACATCTATCTTTAAAACTAAAACATATAAAAAGTTCAGCAAATAGTATTCATTTGCTTAAAGTGATGCTGTTTATTGTGGGGAGCTAGTGGGGGAAATCATCAGGTACTTGCTATCACTCTTTCATTTGGCCAAAGCTGTTTCTCCTGGCACAAATATATGCTGAGGTTACAGATGGACTGACACCACGCTACTATCACTTGTATTTTCAAAACCAGAGCAACACACACACACACACACACACACACACACACAATGCCTTGCAACGTATGAAGAAATTTGGAACATTTTAAAGAACACCTTTCCTGCTAGAGCTAAAGCCAGGACGTGAGTCAGTCACCTTGAGCCGGGCGAGCGCTGTGGTCTGAGCAGGGGCAGCAGGGCAGTGGGAGTACAGACTGAAAAAAATGCAGACCACCGGGGCACTACTCATTTCTCCTGCTCTGATCTGCTCTTATACCAGAGGTCTGATCAGGCCTGTGTCTGCCTCCTTCCTGAGTAGACCAGAGAGCCCATTTGTACAGCCTTCCTACAGCAGTGGCCCACTGCAGGTGGCCCAGTGGGAATTCCAGACCAGTGTTGTCTCCTGGGACATTGACACAGAGGCCAAGTTTATTGGCACTGGGGCTGCCACAGTTGGTGTGGCTGGTTCAGGAGCCGGTATTGGAACAGTGTTTGGCAGCTTGATCATTGGCTATGCCAAGAACCCATCTCTGAAGCAGCAGCTCTTCTCCTGTGCCATTCTGGGCTTTGCCCTGTCTGAGGCTATGGGGCTCTTCTGTTTGATGGTTTCCTTCCTCATCCTCTTCACCATGTGAGGCTCTGTGGAACTCACCTACCTACCCCTGCTGCTTCGACTCCAGGCCACGCCCGGTGCTGGAGTGTGCTAATCTTTATCATTCAACACAATGTTTCTCTAAACTCAAAAAAAATAAAGAAAGAACACCTTTCCTTAAAGTGAAAAAATGCTTTTCATGATTAATAAAATAATTTTAAAATTTAGGCTCTACATAAATGCATGAAGAACAAATTGAAAATCACCACTCAGTAAGTGCTGATGTTTATTTCAGTTTACCTTTTTTCGAGATCTCTTCTCAGGATATATATAATTTTTCCTTTTTGAAAAAAATGACATCCTACTCTATAAGTACCTTGCATTTCCTAAATGATACTATATCCTGAACATTTTTATATCAATATATGAAGATACATATCACAATTTCTAATGCCTGCATAATATTCCATTAAATGGACACACTGTAATTGTTAGGTAGCTCCTGACTGATGGATATTTACACTGAAATACCATTTATAATTAGGGTTTGGTTCAACTTTTTGGTCTCTTATTTTCCCTTTGTTCTATGAAATAACACAGGGAGTATTAAAAAGTCAGTGGGGCAAATTGCAAGCTACTTCCAAACCTGAAGTTTAGATGAGACTCTGACCATGAAACCTAAAGAATCAAGAAGAGATGAAGTCAGCAGATCTGTCAGAACAACCCAAGATCCTGCCAACGCTTACAAGTGAAACATGGCAAACAGTCACCACACCTGTGATCACTGGCTCACTGTCAGTCTTTGGCTCTATGCCGTGAGCTCCACGGGAAGCTGTACTGTCCACAGCTTGATCGCGAGTACCCGGCACATAGCTTATCACTAAGTGTTTGCTGGAAGAATGAATCTCAAGGATAGAGGACTAAAACGAAGTCATTTCAAAATGCTGAATTTAATCAATTGAATTATATTCTGACAAAAGAAGGAATGTGCAACCAGAAAGGGAGATGGTACACACAGCGTGTCTAGGAAAAGCAGAGTACAGAGAGGCAAAATTGATCAGTGTTTCCAAGAACCTGGGGCAGCAGGAAGAACCCTATTATGGAGAGGGATGCATTAAGCTCTCAGGGCTCAGTGACATGGACCACTAAGAAGATCCGGCTCACTCCTCCTGCCCTGAGCCCACACTCATCAAGCACATCATTTAGTTTCCAGTGTGGATATGCATAAAAGGAGAAGACACAGGAATCAGCAAACTGGAGGCCCAGGCTAACAGCCAGCTACTCTTATCATGAATCAATACTCTGACATGACACCTCTGATGAGACTTGGACTTGGGTGAGTCAGTCTTCTGAAATCTGAACATCTCTGACTGTCCTAACAGGGCTGAATATTTAAACTATGATGCTGAAACATGGTGATCACAACATGGTACCTATTGTGAAAGCCAGGCTTCTATGTAGGTGGCCCTCACACTCCTCACTTTCAGGAATTTATACCAGTGTAAACCGTCCCCTGAGTGTAGAGGAACCTGGGACTTGCTCTTAACCAACAGAATACAGCAGAGACCAGCTGAGTGGCAACTACCTGGTCTCCGCCAGCAGGTGTAGTCACCTGGGATTATGACACCAAATTATATAGGGTGTAGTTCTGCTTACTGGGAAGAGAATAACTATGTCATAATCAAACATTTCAGAGAAGGCAATGGCACCCCACTCCAGTACTCTTGCCTGGAAAACCCCATGGATGGAGGAGCCTCGTGGGCTGCAGTCCATGGGGTCACTAAGAGTTGGACACGACTGAGCGACTTCACTTTCACTTTTCACTTTCATGCATTGGAGAAGGAATTGGCAACCCACTCCAGTGTTCTTGCCTGGAGAATCCCAGGGACGGGGGAGCCTGGTGGGCTGCCGTCTATGGGGTCTCACAGAGTCAGACATGATTGAAGCGACTTAGCAGCAGCAGCAGCAATCTAACATTTAAGTCTGTTAATAGATTTCTAAATGGTTTCCTTGCTTAGAAAAATCTCAAAAGGCTACTGTAGAAAGAATAAGAATTTTAACAGTTTTTTTTTTTTTCTAACATTGGCTCTGTTGTGGCCAGTAGAAGCAAATTATGAAATAAATCTAGTTTGCTGCAAGAGATAAAAACACAAGAAATACCAATTTATCCCATCAGATTGGCAGGTAAAGTGTGAACAGGAACACATGGGACACACTAGGGACAACGAGAACACCAAGTGGGAATGTGAGTCAGAACCATCACTTTGGAAAATAATCTTCAAGATCTAGCAAAGCTGAAGATGCACAAGCCTCATGGCCCAACAATTTCACAGCTAAGAACTGCCCCAAAAGCTTCTCACACACATCCACAGGAGACCGTTAGAAGAATACTTAAGGCAGCACTGTCTTCTAAGAGCAAAAAAGTGGGCAAAGAGGGGAACTGAACACCCATCACTAGGCAAATGGATGGATAAACTGTGACAGTCATGCAATGAAAGAACTAGTAGTTGTGGAAAAATTGGATTACAATGACAAGTCCAAAATGAATGAATCTCACAAACATATTAAGTAAAAAAGCAAGCTGAAGAAGGATATAGACACGATGATGACATTTTAAAGGTTGACATTTATAACATCATAAAGGTTTAAAATGTGCTAAATAACCTGCCAAATCTATAATATCTAAAGATGAACCAGGAAATGACCAACACCAAATCAGGGTCATATTCATCTCTGAGTGGGAGACAGAGGACTACGGGAAGCTTCAACTCAATGGATAACATTTTACTTCATCAATTTATTTGTCATTATATCACTGAAAAAGAAAGTACTTCCTCCTGCCCCCTCTTTAAAAAAACACAAATCTGTAAAGATCATGAGCTTGAAGGGAGTCAAATTGTTAGTCCTTCGAGGAAATGCACAGAATTCAAACTTGCCCTGTACATTTTGGACACGCACCAGATTAGAATTACAAGGCAACAGTAACTAATTTCCATCAAATCTCTACCCTTCATGCCTTTTTCCGTACTTAATATGTGATCTTATCTGCTGCTGCTGCTGCTAAGTCGCTTTGGTGGTGTCCGACTCTGTGCGACCCCATAGACGGCAGCCCACCAGGCTCCCCCGTCCCTGGGATTCTCCAGGCAAGAATACTGGAGTGGGTTGCCATTTCCTTCTCCAGTGCATGAAAGGGAAAAGTGAAAGTGAAGTCGCTCAGTCGTGTCCGACTCTTAGCGACCCCATGGACTGTAGCCTACCAGGCTCCTCCATCCTGGGATTTTCCAGGCAAGAGTACTGGAGTGGGGTGCCATTGCCTTCTCTGGTGATCTTATCTAGACGTTAACATTTCTATAAACACCTATTGGTTAAATGTCCACCAATAAAAGAGTAAATTAAAATGAACTTCAGTGTTGGAGAAGACTCTTAAGAGTCCCTTGGACTGCAAGGAGATCAAATCAGTCAAACCTAAAGGAAATCAGTCCTGAATATTCACTGGAAGGACTGATGCTGAAGCTGAAGCTCCAGAACTTTGGCCACCTGATGTGAAGAACTGATTCACTGGAAAAGACCCTGACGCTGGGAAAGATTGAAAGCAGGAGAAGAAGGGGATGACAGAGGATGAGATGGTTGGATGGCATCACCGACTCAATAGACATGAGTATGAGCAAGCTCTGGGAGTTGGTGATGGACAGGGAAGCCTGGCGTGCTGCAGTCCATGGGGTCGCAAAGAGTTGGACACAACTGAGTGACTGAACTGAAATGAAAATTAAAATATGGCACATCCACTCAAAAGCGTATCAATAGCTATTTAAAATAATGGTTACAAAGAGTATGAAGTAACACGGAAAAGATTTACTACCTATCATGTTAGGTTTTTTTTTTTTTTTTTAAAGAACAAGATTTGAAAATGGATTTTCAGTACTATATAAAAACATAACCAGGGCCTGGAAACAGAGCTTTGCTCCATGGCACCACAATTTAGGTGGTGCAAACATTTTATTTAGAGGACCCCACAAATTTTTAAGTTCTACCTCTGTCACCTCCCTCTCCTCTACCTCCTCTTCCTCCCCAAGGTGGGGCACTCGCCCAACCTGGGGCCAGCAGAGATGGATAAGTCATCAAGTACAAGACACCTACTGCCCCTCCAGGTGCACAGGCCGCCCTCACCTGTCTCTATCCGTCTCCCATCGGACACCCCGGGCCCCTCTCTGCATGCACAGGCCACCCTCACCTGCCTCTATCCCTCTCCCATCGGACACCCCGGGCCCCTCTCTGCATGCTCCTGTGATTTGGAGCTGCTTTCCCAACCCATCTCACCCTATGCCAACTTGTGAATATTGTTCTATAGTGTGAAGAGCCCATATTTGAGCAAATGCTGTGTTTTCAGTAAAAGGAAGAGGAAGAGAGCTGTGCAACTGAGGCCAGAGATGATGAATTTCAAAGTCATCCAGATTGATAAGAAGGTCAAAGAGCTTTCCATAAATTAATGACAGGGTGCAGACTAGGGGAATGTCTCTGAATTATGTGCACAAATAAGCACCCCCTGTCTCCTACTTAACAGGCAGTTTCCCTCTCCCAACACCTGGCCAGAATTTTGGAGAAGTGAGCATCTTTACTAAAATATACTGGGTTGGCATACTTTGGGAGGTAGATGCATTATGGTTATGAGGTGGATCTGGGGGAAAGTGGGTAAGTCACAAAGGATGCAATGTTATAAGGCCTTGCATGTGTGCATGCTAAGTCACTTCAGTAGTGTCTGACTCTTTGCAACCCTATGGACTATAGCTCACCAGGCTCCTCTGTCCAAGGAGTCTCCAGGCAAGAATACTGGAGTGGGTTGCCATACCCTCCTCCAGGGGATCTTCCCGACCAGGGATCGAACCTGTGTCTCCGGCACCTCCTGCATTGGCTGGTGGGTTCTTTACCACTAGTGCCACCTGGGAAGCCTGTCATAAAGCCTTACAAAGCCTCTAGGATGCTGGGCATCCTCACATCAAAACGTCCTCTTTGGACACATTAGATCAATGGCAAATGAAGCTTACCTGACACAGCCTAACATTTTTTTCAACAGCACATTACCCCAGCAACCCAGAAATCCCTCAGCCATTCTGGAGACTGTGGCAGGGGTTCCAGTTAGAAGTCCTATTACAATTTTTTTTTTAAATAGTGTAAAGAAATAAATCAATATATAAACAATGGCACTGGGTACATTTCTATTCTACTTTTCCTTCTTTTCAAAATATTTCAATGAGTATGCTATTTCCAAGACAAAACTTAAGTAAAAGTTTGTTGCATAAAAGAATGAACCAATGAGAAGATACACAAACAAAAACTGCAGAAATTGCCCATTTCCAGCTATCAAAACCAAGGAAACACACCTGATCCTGAATTTAAAAGACAAAATGCTTCAGTTAAAGTAAGTTTACTGTTAAATTTTGTTTTACTGTGGTTAAAAAGATATAAAAAAATTTACCTTAAACATTTGTAAGTTTACAGCACAGTGTTAACTACTCACACAGTACTGTACAACAAATCTCTAGAACTTTTTCATCTTCTAAAACTGAAATTCTGTATCAACTGAACAACTCCCAGTTTGCTAATTTGTACCCGTTCCCTGTGGGCCAATGCAGGAGACTTAAGAGACCTGGCTCAATTCCTGGGTTGGGAAGATTCCCTGGAGAAGGAAATGGCAATCCACTCCAGTATTCTTGCCTGGAGAATCCCAGGAGAGGAGCCTGGCAGGCTACAGTCCACGGGGTCGCAAAGAGTCAGACACAACTGAAGTGACTTAGCACTCACCTGTAGGCACCAAATGAGACTTGAGCCTAGGACCCTCATTAAAACCCTCATGGAGCCCCTGATCACCCTATTTCAGGCTCTGGGCTGCCCAGTGAGAGTCACCAGCACAGCATTCCAAATGCATTAGGCTCCAGGGAGAGTGTGAGATTTCCCCCGACCCAACTCTGCCACAGGGTCCCAAGGAAGATATTTCCAATTGCTTTTGTGCAAGTGGCCTTGATTCCACTTTGCAAGAATTCTTTCCTTTCCCCTTCACACTAGTGCATTCACCAGAATTCTGTTGAGACTGGAAAGGTGAAGCGTGGCTGTATTTCTGACCCCTGCAAAAACAAACTTCAAAATGTTCAAAGCATTTACAGTGCCCTCCAGTCAAGGCAGGTCCCATAAATATGCAGCACACATGTGACCTCTGGCAGGTCCAGAGGGATTATGAGTGGAAACTGAAATCACCAGGACCCCTGGAACCCAAGGAATGGCCACAATGGTGCTCTAATCCACTCTGCACAGCTTAAAATGATGCTAACAATTTTAGGATAACCCGTGCAAAAACAGATTGGTTTCTGTTCCCATCTATTAATAACAGCTATTTTGAAATGCTATTTAAATCTTCTATTGTTATTTGAACTTCTCGTGGATTCTGGCTCCTCAGCTGAGCTGCTGGGGGGCAGCAAAGACTACATACCCCGTGAGTCTATAACTCCCGGAAGCCCAGCACAGTGTCCCTACACAGACGCTGATAAACATTTCTTCATTTGCTGGTTCTTCTTTCGTAAGGCCCATAGTTCTAATTAGTCGGTGGCCTGGCCCAAGTGACATATCAATTGCTGACTCTAGGTCCCTTCCAGCTGTGAGCTCAGCAAGCTGCTTCGGGGTGCCCTGCACTAAGGACGGGCTCTCACCCATGCCCACACCCACACCACAAGTGTGTTCGTATTAGCTTTCGGGTGTTTTAGTATGATCAACAGCTATATTTGGCAACTTTTCTTTCTAGCATTAGAGAAGGCATTAGAGAAGACATATTACCAAGTGTTAAAAAGGGAATCTGCCAAATGCATCAGCTAGAACAGAAAAAGTATTATTAAAAACCAGTGTAAACTCTCTCCCTTCTAAACCACCTCCACCTCCGATGCATCCAGGATCGAAGAAGGGAAGGCATCATGACTCTATACTCACGCAGACAAAACGCTAGTCGTGACTCTGGGGTTCTACCCGACACGAATCTCTGGCTGAAAAGCTAAGGATCGGGGATGGAAAGAAAGATCCAGCCTCTGGTCTCTGCCCCTTTCCTCACATACAGTGGGAAGGGGCTGGACTTCTCTGCTGAACACAAGGGTCTGTGAGAGATTCTTTTATTTGGAGGAACGACTTGAGTTCAGCACATTAACATTATAACTATTTTAGAGAGAGCATGGGAGGCCTCCTGAGCTCCTCTAAAGATAATTAAAACCAGGAAGAAAAAAAGAAATCTGAAATAAACAAAAAATTAGCTGAAGGCACCAGGGGTTTCTGAATAACATCTTCCTGGTAAAACAATTTTAAGAATTTCATAGTGCAAAAGCAACCCTACTCATTCTCTCCCACATAAACACGCCTGTTATTCCAGCCCCACTCAGCCGAGCAGCAGAATCTCTTGCGTTCACTTCTGTAGCTACTCTGTCCAAAGACGTCATCCACACAAAAGTGTTTTTAGGACAGAAAAAAGGCTGACCACAGCCAGCCAGTGAGGCACACCACAAGGAGGAATACTGTGGTTCCAGTAACCTCGGCAACTCACCATCCTGCAGTCAGATTGTTAAGCACAAATACCAATTTTGCCTTAACAGAGACTGAAAACTTCGGATATTTTGATATTTATCAATAGTATGTTCCCGGTAATTTTCTTGCTGTAGCAGAAAGATAATCAAGTAAATCATTTTTAGGACTTTTCTGACAGTCCAGTGGTTAAGATTCCGTGCTTCCACGCGGGGGCACACGTTTGATTCCTGTTGGGGGAACTAAGATTCCTGAATACTGTGCAGCAAAGAAAAAACAAAATTTCATTATCACTGATAATTACATTTTCAAATACCAAGAACTACTGACGCTTGGTGAGGTGTGTGTGCTCAGTCACGTCCAACTCTTTGTGACCCCATGGACTGTAAGCCTGCCAGGCTCCTCTGTCCATGGGATTTCCCAGGCAAGAATACTGGACTGAGTGGCCATTTCCTGCTCCACAGGATCTCCCTTACCCAGGGGAAGAACCCGGATCTCCTGCATTGGCAGGTGGACTCTTTACCACTGTGCCACCTGGGAAGCCTGACCCTTGGAGGGGAGGGGATCAAAAACAAAAAAAAACCTCACCGAAGTACAAAGCGATTGTTTTATCCTTTTTCACCTGTTTTTATGTTAAAAACCCACAAATGTCAAACGGTATCCAGGAAGTCAAAAAATAAAATCATCAAACCAGGGAGAGGGAAGAACACAGAAGATTTATTAAGAGACAGAAACAGGCAGAAAGAGTGAAGAGGAGACAGTGAAGGAGTGTGGAGGGAGAAAGGCAGTGCTGACAGGAGCAGGGGAGAAGAGTCGGCCAGACAATGGTGAGGAGAGAACAGGTGGTTAGAGGGCTCGAGGGAGGATGTGAGCCTGAGAAACTGCTCCTCACACATTCAGCTGCTCACTTGGGGTGTGAAGAAATAGATGGGCCATTTTTAATATGCTGGTAGGTTTCTCTACTCTTTTTCAAGCCAATCTGCCCTTTCTTTGTCTTGACACGTAGATGCAAAGTTAAGATGTCATCGGGAGAGAATCATTTACTCCACTTACAACATGGAAATACCTTTCTGAATTACATATCATTTTGCTAAGAGGCCTTATTTTGAGCCCACACCCACCTGACTCCTGGAGTAAAGCACAGGTTTCACACCCACCACCGTGTACCACATGGCAGATAACTCTAAGGTCAGCCTGCGCCTTTGCTTAATGATTTTAATCAAGTCAGTTAGTCCAGTCAACAAATACTCATTGAGCCTCTGCAGTGCTGAATAAGACACAGCCCCCGCACTCAAGAGCTTCGCTTCAACAGGGAACTAGAACAGACAAGCCACCGTGCAGGAGTGAAGAGGCTCGTACTAGCTGAGGGGTGAGGCAGCCTTCAGGCAAGAGGCAGGATGGGTTTGAACTGGGCCAGCCAGAAATGCATTTGAGTATCAGGCATGTGAGTGGGATATTCAAAGGAGGGGGTCAAGTAAAGGCAGGACAGGTTGAGAAAGGGTGGAGGGAGGACAGAGCAGAGGAAGTACTGACTTGTGAAAACTACCATGTACAGGGGCTCCTGGTGGTAAGCCATGATAAACAGTCACCAGGACCACGTACAGAGGCCTTGACTCCACAACAGGACAGAAAGGAGGAATGGAAAGAAAAGGACACACTGAGGGAGATGGTGCAGGGAGCACTACAACACTCAACAACCAGCTGGATGTAGGGGTGTGAAGAGTAGAAAAGTCTCTCCCCAAGAGAGCAAAAGCAGGTCACTGAGAGCGTGATGACAGCATGGAAATCATGTCAGTGCACCGAGAGGGAGATGGTATCTCCCTTTAGGATGCTTCCCTGATGATGCATAACCTGGATCTACCCCAAGAGAACGCCAAACCCAAGTTAAAGGGTGTTCTACAAAACCAGCAGCCTTGCCCTTCCAAAGTGCCGAGACCACAGAAGACAAGAGAATGACTGAGGAACTGTCTGGAATAAAGGCAGTGAACAAGGCAAGACAACTAGAAAAGCACAAGGTCCTGGAATGGATCCTGGACAAGCAGGAGGTTTTTTTTTTTTTTTAAGATTTTTCCCCTTCTTTTGCTCCAAAACATGTTATTAGGACTTTTGGCGACACTTGAATAAGGTCTGTAGAACAGATAATAGTACCAATAGAATCAATGTTAATGTACTGATTCTGATGCTTGTTATGTCAGAAAATATCTCTCTTTTAAGGAACTATACACTGACATATTGGAGAGGGAGGTAAAGGGGCATCATGTCTGTAACTTACTCTGAAGTTTCAGGAAAAATGACAAATATGTATGTGCGAGTCTGTGCATGATGTGTGTGTGTATGTGTGTAGAGAGAGAGTGAATGTGTGAGAAAGAAAAAGCAAGTGTGGTAAACAGTTATATTTATAGAATTTGGATGAAAAGTATACAGGAATTATTTAAATCATTCTTGCAACTTTTCTGTAAATCTGAATTACTTCAAAATAAAAAGTTAAAAAGGGAAAAAAGATTAAGGAAGCTAGGAGGAAAAGCTCTTTACAGACAAAATAGCTGGGTTTCTGGGTATTATATTCTGAATGGGGCTTCCCTGGCGGCTCAGTGGTAAAGAATCCACCTGCCAATGCAGGAGACACAAGTTCAATCCCTGATCTGGGAAGATTCCACATGCCGTGGGCAACTGAAACTGTGCACCACAACTACAGAGCCCGTGCTCTAGAGTCTGAGAGCCACAACTACTGAAGTCTGCACGCCCTAGAGCCTGTTGCTCCACAACAAGAGAAGCCACTGCAATGAAAAGCCCATGCACCACAACTAGAGAGTAGCCCTCGATCTCCACAACCTGAGGAAAGATCATGCAGCGATGAAGAACCAGCACAGCTAAAAATAAATAAACAAATTTCTTTTTTAAAAATTCTGAATGAAATTCAGAAGGCAGGGCTGGAAATGGAAGTCTGAAGGCATCTGGGGGAGCTGAGCAAAATCTGGCTAAAAGCGGAGCTCGAAGGCTGGGACTGAGTAAGGAGGGACCAAAGAAATTAGAGAAAGGGAGTAACAAATGGAGCAAGTTCCCAAAAGAGCCAAGAAGGAACGGGGAAAGTACAGAGGATGGAGCGTGCAGAGTGCACACATTAATTTTGGGTAAGGGACTGATAGACATTTTCTTCCTCGGATGAAGAAAATAAAGGTCAAAGAAGAATTAAGAAAGAAAGCTTACGGACTTCCCCGGTGGTCCAGTGGCTAAGACGTCATGCTCCCAGTGCAGGAGGCTCAGCTCAGGGAACTAAATCCCACATGCCTCAATTAAAAGATCCCACAAGCTTCACTAAGACCTGATGCAGCCAAATAAATAACTAATATACATATATTTTTTAAAAAAAGAATGCTTTGGGTAGTGAAGAGAGTAGAGTGGAAACTTACATTAAAGCAGAGGGGAGTTAGCTCCAATGTAAACATCCTTAATCTCATCAATGAAAAAAAAAAAAGGAAGGAAACTGACTGGATGTTTAAGGAATGGAAAAGTCTGGCATCACCTCTAAAGAAATGCAGCTGGGATTTCATAAAAGATGGATTTATTTTTTAACAGAAAAGTAAGACCTAGGTGAAATTAGAGCTAGCATAAATCTGCAGTGGAATCAGTGCAAAGGTCTTTGTGATAACTTGGCAGATAACATGGCAGACAGGGAGAAGAAAAACCAGATGATGAGGGTGATTTTGGACTGACGACTGAAATATGAGAAGCGCAACATGTTAAGACAAAGGATTTGGGATTCCAGACAAAACCAAAATGGCTGGAAAGTATATCCTCTAAATAGAGAAACAGAGCCATAAAAGGATTGGAATAGCAAGTGACTAAGGGACCAGAGTCCTCAGTGATGGTTAGTCTGGTGTAGTAGGTGGGAAAAATCAGCCAAGAAAACTGACATCCAAGTTCCAGATCTTGAAGGTGGAAAAAACTGCCATGACTACACAAGTCCAAGAAGTGAGCCATTGATGTGGAAACTAAGGCCACAGGAGTTGATATGAATGACCTTCAGGAACTCAGTGAATTAATAGAACCGCAACATAAACACGAAAATCACCAGCAAGAGACGAGGTAGAAAAGAGAATCAAGTTAGTTAATCATGCTTGTTTGTTAATTTTTTTGTAGCATCAAGTGAAATGATTCTGTCGACTTAGAAAAAAGGTACAATGTAAGAATTTCAAGTTAAGTTTTATTTGGCACAGAAAGAGGACTGCAGCCCGGGAGACAGCACCTCAGAAAGCTTTGAGAAACTATTCCAAAGAGGTAGTGGGAGAAAGTCAATATATGTGACTTTGGTGAAGCTTCCCTGGTGGTTCAGAAGGTAAAGGATCTGCCTGCAACACGGGAGACCCGGGTTCAATCCCTAGGTCGGGAAGATCCCCTGGAGAAGGAAATGGCAACCCACTCCAGTATTCTTGCTTGAAGAATCCCATGAACAGAGGAGCTTTGCAGGCTACAGTCCATGGGGTCCAAGAGTTGGACACGACTGAGCAACTGGCACATCAGTTCACTTCTCGGTAAAGGAGGAATTCATGCAAACACAAACTTGTCTTTGTAAAGGTTTTCTGCTAGTCACAAGGAGCTGATGTCACCATGAAGGGATTAAGTGCTTTTCCAGATATGAGGAGATGCAAGGATTGGGTTCATAAAATCAGTTCCTGAAAATATCTAACCATCTGAAGACCTGTTCTGCCAGTTTTCCCAAAGCACAGACTGCCTCATTCCTGTTCTCCACCCCCACCCCCACCAACTCCCTTTAGGGCATGTCGAAGGTCACACAGTTGCAGCAGCACTGGATTCAATCCCCACAGAGGGAGATGGCAAGTGCCCTTGGCAAGCACCAATTTGTAGTTAATTCCCAAACTCGGGTGTATATCAGAATCACCTGCGGAGCTTTCTTTTCCCTCCCCATCTCTCCTCCCCCTCCTCTTCCTTCTTTTAAGGTTTGTTTTTAAAATTAAAATGTTTAGGTCCTCCCAACCTTGATGATTCTAATACGGTATGTTTGGGAGAGTCTGAAGTGCCCTGTTTTTCAAAGTGCTCCAGGTGATCCTGAAGAGCCACTAGATTGGGCAAGCACTGACTCAGACAATAAGAAGGAGGGTACGGAGCACAAACAGATGGCAAGAACTGTAGAGAGAAGACTATTAGGGATGGGTTAATGGTTTGCAGGCAGCACTGGGAAGCAAGAGAAAACCCAATCCCTGCACCAGTGAGATGAGAGAGGGATGTTCTGAGGGAAGTTGTTCACTCTGCTTCTGGAGCTAGGGAAGGGACAGGAGATGGACTCAGCTGCAGCAAAATGACCACAAAGGCATGTGCCTGCAGGAGGTACAAAAACAAGAGACTGAAAGGCAGGGTGGAGACACAGAGGCTAGCAGCCTACAGGAGGCTGAATAGTTTGTTACTAAGGGATCCAAGGGTAATGAGGTGTGATTCATTAAAGGATTCCTAGGGCTTAGTGGCGGGATTCTTGGGCAGTAATGATTTGGTATCTGAATGCTATCAGATTTCTAATATGTAAACCATTTAAGATTACTAAACCTTCAGGTAAACAAGCTTGCAGAAGCTTATTCATTAACATTGAAAAATGTGTCTTCCCAAACCACATTTTTATACAGATGAAATCACACTGGAAGGAATATGAAGGT
Organism: Giraffa tippelskirchi; assembly: GCF_054371585.1. Lineage (NCBI taxonomy): Eukaryota > Metazoa > Chordata > Mammalia > Artiodactyla > Giraffidae > Giraffa > Giraffa tippelskirchi. The sequence goes on from NC_137281.1 coordinate 112,900,707, forward strand.
TTGCTTTGGAGCAGAAAGCCAGACAGGGTATTGCCTCCCTTCCCTCTCCCAGGAAGAGAGAAATTCATGAACTGAGGATACAGAAACGGGCCCCAGCCAACGTCAAGAATAGAAGAGGTGATACAACTGACTGAGTCTCAGGGGCACTACTACCCACCCACCCCCCACATACCCCAGTGGGCAAATGCTAGGGAGGTTTCTCAGTAAAAGCGTAGTTACCTTCACAAACCCAACTCATTTAAAGAACAAGCAGCAAACATTCACCCCTGCTTCTCAGAGAGCTGCACTTTTGTGGATTCAAATCATTCGAGCATTATTTCTGCTTACTCCTATGAAATAATTTCTAACACTGACACACATAGACTTTAAGATGAGGGCGTGAGCGCAGCCACACAAGCACGCGCGCGCACACACACAACCTCGTGCATACTGAAGAAATGACTCACTTAATTTGCTGCTGCCTGCCACTATTGGGTTTTGATTCTACCTGTTCAAATACAAACTTTCCTATTAGATTAACTACAGGAAACAAGAACTCAGGAGCTTTAACCCTGATTTTCTTCACGACTTTAGAGCACCCAAGAGGCAACCTGGGCATCATGAGAAGCCACTCTCTAATCAAGCCACTGCTTTCTCTCCACAATCTTTCACAAAACGATAACATATCTTACCACTTGGAGGGCAAATTAATGGAAACTCCTGGTAGAATTAACATGGCTAACGCTTGTATGTCCGGCACCTGCAGTACTTGCGGGACCCTTCTCAGCTCACAGTACCATGGCAGCACCCCGGAACTGCAAAGAACCCGAGCCCCTCCTTTTAAAGATGAGAGAAGGGTGGGGAGGGGGCAGACAGATGAATCCACCGAAGGTCACTCAGCTCTGATCAGCGGGACAGCTGACTGGGAACACTGCCCCCTGCTTCCCCAAACAGTCCCTCGGGGGCTTCTGCTGGTGTGCCAGCACGCAACCTCCCCCGGCCCCCGCAAAAATGCAATGCCAGTCGCGCTCGGTGCCCAACTTCATCCCTTCGCGTCAGCATGCAGTTAACCCTCTCGCCGGCAGCAGGTCACATGGGCCACGCTCAGCTCTCTGTCCCCCAAGCCTGGCCCACCTCACCCCGCGGGCCGTCCCAAGGTCACTGGCGGACCCCGGGCGCTCCCGCCACGAAGGACGGGAGGCGGCCGGGTGGGGATCCGAGACGCCGCACTCACCGGCGCGGCGGGCGGGCGCGCCGCGGCTGCCCATGTCCTCGCCGGCGCGGCTGGGTGCGGCGGCCGCTAGCGCGGGGTGTGCGGGGCGCCCGGCTGCGGGCCCGCGCCGCGGGGAGCGCCGTCCAATCAGCGCGCGCCTGCCGCCTGGCCCGGCGCGCGGCCCGGCCGGGTTCGCGGCTCCCGGGAGGCGCGAGCCGCCGCGCGCCGCCCGAGCGGCTTCCGGGCGCGTTGCCTGGACGCGGTTGCCGTGGCAGCCCGAGCTGGAGGCTTTCCCCGCGCCCGCGCCCAGCCCCGCGGCGTCGCCCCTCCTCCCTCCGCGTTCCCACACCCAAAATAGCCTCTCCTCCGGCTGCTGTTTGCCACCCAGCTCGCAGCCCAGCGACTCCGAGTCGGCGGGCGGGGATTTCGCTTATTGGAAAATAAATCCTGTTGTAGGGCTGCTTGACTTGAAGGCAGAGGTGTTGAAATGGTGCCTGATTAAGATAATAGCCGTGGTGGCTGCACTGTAATTCTCTTCAGAGCCTTCACGTCCCTTCTTTACCAAACCTCCTTCCCACAAACAGCGTTATTATCTCCCCCCACCCTCTTTCTTGCACATCCGGGAGAAGTTATTTTATGAGGCCACTGTCTGGGAAACAGCTTGTGCGTTGACGCCCCACCTGTGCAGGGGAACTAAGTAACCCTCGAGGCGGCCAAGTGACATCTTAATGAATCACCTTGACACTCGCCCCTGGGACCAGGGATAGTGTCTCATTGGAGCAGACGCGAACACAAGAAAGATCTGTCACCACCCGTCTTCTTCACCTCCCTTCCTCCTCCTTTCTGCCTCATCCCCTCCCCAGGGCGTCCTAACTCTTTCCACCTGCCTCTCAGTGTGGATTCTGAGCAGGATGCACAAGCCGATCCACTCAGAATTTTGCTTCCTGTCCGTGGGCGGGATGTAGCAGAGTTGGGGACCCCCACCTATGCCCGCCTCGCCACCTCGGGTTCATCTCTCTTGCGAGTGGCTAGTATTTACCCAGTACGGGTGTTCCTATCCCTCTACCCCCACCAGTCGCAGCCTCTCCAATCCAGGGAAAGGAGTAGGACTTGGTAGACAGACCCTGGGCTGTGGAGTCAGGTTGGGCTATTCTGGAATCCTCTCTCCAGCAGTGATTTCTGTGTGGTCTTAGATATTCCGTTTCCGTACGTATAAAACGGAATAATACCCCCATAAAGGGTTAGTGCATCCATAACATTCAGGGAACAATGTTTATTGGATGCTTGTCAAATGCTGGAAACTGTGCTTAGTTAGCCCGAATACATAATGGTGAAGAAGAAAAAGAGAAACAGGTTTCTGTTCTCATAGAGCCTACAGCAAGAGACACATCAGTCAAATAACAACAGACACCCTTGAAACTGCCATTGCCATAAGGAGAGTGCATGACCTTGAGACCTGTGGTGTGGAGATCTGACCTAGGAGCATCCCTTTAGCTCAGTGATTATTCTTTCCTTTTTTCCCTTTGATTCCCACTGCCTTGCACATGGTATGCACTCAGTAAATATATATGGAATTCAATGCTATGTCATATGTGATAACAGTATCACGCAGTTTCGCACTAAGTTTTTGCCACTGGAAATATATTTGAAACATACATAACTTGCTGCTATGTCTGGAAAGATGTGAAGGTCTTATCGGAAAGTACATATTCAAACCCAGAGCCCATCATGAAGAGTCTCAAGAAAGCTTCATTGTTTCTCGCCTGTTCACATGGGGTTACCGTAGTAAGGTGTGCATCTCAGATGGGCACATGAAAGTCCTCTTTGCCTCATCCCTCTCCCCTTACTATTCTACTCTCTGCCCTGGTCCCAGCTCCATTTTACCACTTCCCCTTGATACAGAGCTGCAGAACACCCATTCCTAACTTCCTAGGAGAGCAGCAGCATCCTTAAAATCCTCAGAGTAGAGCGTCTATAAAACAGAGAAAACTCTCTGCTGTATTTCTGCTGCCTTTGAAGCATAACTGCGTGCTATATTTGCCACAAGACTCCATCACTCTCAAGGGTAGAGAAGAAGAGGACCTGGTAAGTGAGGGCCCTTGCTACATATATACACCATTTTATTCTGACTTTTTAAAAATCATATCAATTAGCATAAATAGAATCCAAAATTTTAAAAGATTCATTAGTAAGAAGACACTTACTTGTAGCTCTTTCAAACTCTGAATTCCTCAATAGGAATCCTGAAGTTTCATAGTAGCCTTGAATTAGCACCACGACTTCCCACTTCTGACCTTTTTTTAACCCCTGTTCAGGTGACATGTTTTGAATCCTGAGGAGACACAGTGCACAATGATTTAAGCCTACCTTATTTTTTTTCCAGCTCAAACTATTTCTGCAGGATAAATTTCAAAGAACTATCTGTTTTTCCAGAATTGTTTGATTGTGACTCGTTACAGGAAATGGATTTTTTGCATTAAATTAAAAAGCTGTGTATTACAAATTATTTAATACTGGCAAAGATTACCAAAAATAATTTCATCAAAGAGAGCAATTATATAAACTTGATGGCTATTGTACTGTTCACCAACCAGTTATTAAATACAAATAACAAGTGCAATATATTTTGCTAGATGCTGTGGAGATTTTTTAAAAGTGATTTATGACTCATGGGATCTGAGTTCCCTGACCAGGGATTGAACCCATGTCCCCTGAAGTGGAAGCGTGGAGTCCTAAACAATGGACCACCAAGGAATTCCCACAACTGCGTTCTGGTCCTACCTGTGTTTCAGCACCAAAAAAAGTCATGAAGATACAATATAAGGGGCTTCTCTGAGGCCATTGAACAGGCTCATCCAGGGACAGGTCAAGGGATTGTATAGGTCAAAACTGGTATTTGTAAAAAGGCTGGAAAACAGGCCAAGTATATGGTGAGCCCTGCAGGGTGGTTAACACTTTATCTTCTAGTCAGCAATTCTCAAATAAGGCTTATAATTCAGTGGGGTATCAAGATCCGTTGTGAGGTGTGTCACACAGTGTTATTCACCAATAATAAAGTGCCAAAGGATTTACCCACAAGCAATGGTCATATGTGGGAACCAGAAAGTGGAAGAGGGTTCCCACAAAGGGAACAATGAGGAAGAATGAGAGACATTAGAGATGATGTCAGAGAGGCTCTGGGGGGAAAGGTTCAAGGTGACAAGTCCCACAGAAGTCAAGAAAATTTAGGGACTAGAAGGTCACTGATGACCTTCATGGGTATTTTTGAGTTATCAGACTGCTGTGGGTTAAGAAAAGGCTGGCTGCTAGAAAAATGCAGGAGCAGGTGTGGGTCACTCTTTAAAGAAATTTGAAGTGCAGGGAGGGTAAGAAATAGGCCAGGAGAAGGGTTTTTGGTGCTAAGTGACCATTTTCAAGATAGGAAAAAATAGTCTTTGCATATATGTATTGTTGGACTCATGAAGAAACGGAGAGCACAATACCTCGTTTTGCACTAACTCAATCTAAATTCTGCCACCAGTTTCATCATCACCATATACATTTCCTTGTTAAAAACCTTTCATCAAATAAGAAAAATCTTACATTGAACAAAGGTGGGGTTCAGACCTTGGGACATTATTCTGTTAATAAGCAGGTAATAAAATATGTGTGATTCCTGATGTGATTTCTTTGGTGGCTTTCCTTGTTGATAATAATAACACCTTAGAATTAAGGAAATCCCTTGTTTTCCTCTTTTATATATAAAAATAATGGATTTTTTCATATGTTTTGAGTAAATTGTAATTGACTTATTTTTATTGCTAATAACTTCCCTTCATGTGTTGGCTAATTCTCTGAAATATTATGTTTTGCTTCTGAATTTGTTGAAACCTATCCATCTCGTAAGGGTTTTTAAAGTAATTATAATTAGGGTACAACCAGCAGGGAAGCATAAAATATTGGAAGATTCTTCCCAAAAGTGTTAACTTAGGAGATGTCATCTTTGTCTTAGGTAATTGCTGGTGTACATAGAAGGGCAAAGGCAGCCTGGATTGTGTTGAAACAGCAAACAACTGAGCTTTAACATGATACTACTCACTAGAAAGTGAAATCTGGAATAAAGGAAAATTTATCTAAAGAATTTATGGCCAGAAGCTCTAGAATAATTCTATAATTAAACTCATTCATCCCAAACTCACTTCAGTGGCAAAGGGAGTCCTGTAGAAAATTCCATTGCAAGGACTTCCCTGGTAGTCCAGTGGTTAAGAATCTGCCCTGGCAATGGAGACACAGACATAGAGTAGGGAGGAGAGGGTGGCACAAGAAAGTAGCATAGCAACATATACACTAACACTTGTAAAATAGATAGCCAGTGGGAATTTGCTGTGTGACTCAGGGAACTCATACTGGGGCTCTCTGATAACCTAGAGGGGTGGGATGGGGTGGGAGGTGGGAGGGATGCTCAGGAGTGAGGGGACATATGTGTACATATGGCTGACTCATGTTGAATGTATGGAAGAAACCAACACAATATTGTAATTATCCTTCAATTAAAAATAAAGAAAGAAAGAAAACAAACAAACAAACGAAGAAGAATCCACCCTGCAATAGAGGAGACACAGGTTCAATCCCTGGTCAGGGAACTAAGATCTCACATGCTATGAAGCAACTGAGCCCACACACTACAACTACTGAGCCTGGGTGCCACAACTAGAGAGTTTGTGCACCACAACAAAAAATCCAACATGACGCAGTGAAGATCCCACAAGCCACAACTAAGACCTGATGCAGCCCAATAAATAAATAAGTCAGTTCAGTTCAGTCACTCAGTCGTGTCTGACTCTTTGCGACCCCATAGACTGCAGCATGCCAGGCCCCCCTATCCATCACCAGCTCCCAGAGCTTGCTCAAACTCATGTCCATCGAGTTGGTGATGCCATCCAACCATCTCATCCTCTGTCATCGTCCCCTTCTCCTCCTGCCTTCAATCTTTCCCAGCTTTAGGATCTGTTCCAATGAATCAGTTCTTCACATCAGGTGGCCAAAGTATTGGAGTTTCAGCTTCAGCATCAGTCCTTCCAATGAATATTCAGGACTGATTTCCTTTAGAATAGACTGGTTGGATCTCCTTGCAGTCCAAGGGACTCTCAAGAGTCTTCTCCAACACCACGGTTCAGAAGCATCAGTTCTTCGGCACTCAGCTTTCTTTATGGTCCAACTCTCACATCCATACATGACTACTGAAAAAACCATAGCTTTGACTAGACAGACCTTTGTTGGCAAAGTAATGTCTCTGCTTTTTAATATGCTGTCTAGGTTGGTCAGAGCTTTTCTTCCAAGGAGCAAACATCTTTAAATTTCATGGCTGTAGTCACCATCTGCAGTGATTTTGGAGCCCAGGAAAATCAAGTCTGTCACTGTTTCCATTGTTTCCCCATCTATTTGCCATGAAGTGATGGGACCGGATGCCATGATCTTTGTTTTTTGAATATCCAGTTTTAAGCCAGCTTTTTCACTCTTTTCTTTCACCTCCATCAAGAGGCTCTTCAGTTCCTCTTTGCTTTCTGCCATAAAGGGGGTGTCATCTGCGTATCCGAGGTTATTGGTATTTCTTCCAACTGTCTTGATGCCAGCCTGTCCTTCATCCAGCCTGGCATTTCACATGACATACTCTGCATATAAGTTAAATAAGCAGGGTGACAATATACAGCCTTGATGTACTCCTTTCCCATGGGAGGGGGGTTCAGGATGAGGGGACATATGCATATCTATGGCCAATTCATGTTGATATATGCCAAAAGCCATCACAATATTGTAAAGTAATTATCCCCCAATCAAACTTTTTAAAAAATAAAACAAAAAAAGAAAATTCCATTGCACATTGATTTTGGAAAAGTTTTCCTTAAAGCAATTTTCAGAAAATAGACATAGACATATATATATATATATATATATATATATATATATATATACACACACACTGTATAATCTTTAAGCTTTTCTGAAGTTTCATGTCACAATGGTTCAGTTTAGTATAGCTGAGCAAACATGTTTATTTACTGTGTATTAACCAGTCAGGACAGCATAGTTTAGAAAATGGAACCCCACATAAGCTGACACTCTTGTTTCAGCTTCTCTGCCAAGTAGTACATTACTAGACAGTGATCCTCACAGGTAGGAGTATTAAGAGACAACTTTCAGTTCTGTTCAACAAAAAAGAAATGACAATACCTACTACATAACAATGCACCCCACATACATGATACATTATACAGTACCACGCTAAGCCACAGTGAAGCAAGGCAAAAGAAAAATCAAGACTACCAATCCTGTACTTGTTGAAATTTTTGATATTTTGTTCATCACTGATTTTTGGTGTTAATTGTCAATTTTCAAAGTATTGTATTAAAATTTTATTTATCTTCATTACTGAGTGTTTTGGGCACCCCCTTAAATTTCACACTTAAGTGCCTTACCTTACCTGGGCCCTACCTAGCTCTGATGCTATAATAGCCAGTGTTTATATATCAGGCCCTAGGCTAAATGCTTTACCTATTTAAATATTTAAGTATTTAATTTATTCCTTGCAACAATCCATGAATAAAACTGAGACTTAAAGACATTACTAAGTCTTGTCCAAGTCCCAAAGCTGTTTAGCACTAGAAAGAACAAATACACAGATAAAGAATATGGAGGCTCTGTTTGCATGTAAGTTTCAGATAGTTCATCTGTAGCTCATGGGCAGATAGGAGTCGTGGCTGATGAAAAAAAAAAAAAGGAGTCGTGGCTGAAAAGGTCGTTACTGTGTCTGATGTTTAGAGTATAACTAGAAAGACTCCTGTTGGGATTTGCAATATTAGGCAGATTTCTAACAGACAGTGGAAATTTCATCATGATAAGATATTTGACAGGGCTCGTAGATCAATAAATTAATTGGCAATAATCTTGATTCGTGGGTGGGATTTTCAGATGTTGGTATTTGATGTTCCTGTATTTGAAATATAACAACAATTTTTCATGTTATTGGCCATAGTCAGATATCATGTAAAAATAGTGATAGAGAAAACTAAATAGATATAGTATAAATTTTAAGTACTATTTGTGTGGAATTTGAAGTACTATATGGTGGAATTTGAACCTGGGCACTTCTGATGCCACGGCCTGTTTTTTTAACCAGGTGCTGGATGGCCTCCCGATGACCACATCAGTCTGGGAGGGAACAATGCATCACAAACTTCAGTACATAAAGCGTGTGGAAAAGTGAATCGTGAATAAATGCTGTTTTTGTTCCCCTTTTCTTCCCCCAAGGATTGCACATATCAGAGAATATGAAGAGTAACATATAAAAAATTTTATTTGGGGGAGAGCAAATTAATTTTAACACTCTAATTTCTTATGCCTTCACCCAGGTCTATACTGGAAAAGAATGAAGATTTAGTGTGATTTTCCAAATGAACCTGATAAAAGAATCTTTAGTTTGATATACAAAGAACCAAAAGCATTTTGGGATTTGAGCACCTTCTTAAACAATGAAACTGAACCAAGAGCTTTATGAGTGCATGCTTGCTAGCAAAAGGTACACAGAGTGATTTTTTTAAGTCCTAACTGATAGACAATACACATTCTGTACTTTAATATTATCCAATTGCTCTTAAAGAGACATATCAAGTATAATCCTCTTTGTTTCCTCTCTAGCATTTAGATACTTTGTTTTCATGTACATATAGCAGATTTCCCAAGGTAATATAAATGAGTTTTAGGATTTTCTAGCAGAAGCTGTAGTTCCCCCCACCCCACATAGTCATGTAGCAGGTTTTCATCACTACAAACTCAGGAAGCAACTTTCTCTTCCCCTTAGAATCATAAATTGTAAACTTGACACTTTTTCTTTAGGAGAATTTTTGCTGTGACTTTCCTGAACACTATTGTTATGTGTTTAGTTACTTAACCTCTCTTTGACTCAGCTGCATCATCTGTAAAATGGGGGTAGTGTAGTGCTTACTTCATTGGGTTCTGATTGAGATCAAAAGCACTAATTCATGTAAAAAAAATTTAGAACATTTAAGTTACTATTTTAATGTTTATTATACTTAATATCATATAAGTTTTATTATTACTATTTTTTCCAAGGACCCAATCAGAAGAGTGGAAGTCTAATTAATCTTGGCTCAACTATTTTATCTTACGTATACAGACAGAAGTTGGTAATTAATCTGGTTGACTCACACCCCATACTGTTTTCTGATGTTGCTTATCTTGGAACAATTCTAAGTTATCCTTCTGGTGTCAGCCACATCCCAAACCATCTCTTTCCCTTGCATGAAACTATCAAGTCCTAGTCAAGTGGATGTACAGTTCTAACATTCTAGATCATTTTTGGCTGCACCTAACACAAATGCCAAAGTCTCCTCTAAGAACAATGAGTGAGATTGTCACAGTACAGCTTCTGCCTTATTTATCTGAATCCTTCCTGCCCCACCTATATGATTCAACCAAATTCAGCACACACCCAGGCCCTTGAAAATGGAAAGAGGCCTATGTATTTGGTGCCATGGGAAAAGTACAAATGGCATCACTAGTCCATCCTCCTTCCTCCCACTGCAAATTGAAGTCATTCTGCTCACAATGGACATCTCTGAGGCTGAATGTAGCCAGCAATGGCAGAGGAGTTGACAAATACAAATTTCTTGCTAATTCATTATAAGTTTAAAACACAAGCATACATAGTATCTAATCTTTTTTTTGTTTGTTTAGTTCTCCCAGTTTATTGCTACCAACCCATCTCCCTCCACCCCCGTGCACACATGCTCAGTCATGTAACCCCATGGACTGCAGCCCACCAGGCTCCTCTGTCCATGGACTTTTCCAGGCAAGAATACTGGAGTGGGTTGCCATTTCCTTCTCAACATAGTATCTAATCTTAATATAATAAGTTTGACAGTTCTTTTTCCAAAGAAGAGCCTACTCTCTTTCCAAGGGGAGGAAATAATAATGGTATCTGTAGAAAATTTTTCACAAGAAATATCAGCTCTCCTTTTATTAAGAGAAATAATAAGTAAAGCTTTAAAAAAACTTCAACACAGGCATTTTTATGACCAGTATTGGATGACAGGCCAACCAATCAGATATTCCATAGCAAGCCCTTTAAAGTCGTAGAAATTACACAAGAAATGTCTTATAAATGAAGGACATAATCATCTAGATTGAAAAGAGTCACCAAGTCCCTTCAAGGGCTTCCCTTGTGGCTCAACTGGTAAAGAATCCGCCTGCAATGCGAGAGACCTGGGTTCAATCCCTGGAAAATCCCCTGGAGAAGGGAAAGTCTACCCACTCCAGTATTCTGGCCTGGAGAATTCCATGGACTGTATGACTCATATCAAGGCAATTCATTTTGAAATATCAGGCCACCAAAGATAAAGAGAAGATCCTAAAATCTTTCAGGCTGTAAGAACCACATACAAAGAATCAGAAGTCAGAGCACATGTTGGTAGTGATATCATCAAGCCCAAGTTCATTGTGCTCACCACACGACAGGCCAATAAATGGGGAGACTCTGTTACTGGAACAAGGAATAACGACTTTAATTAGAAAGCTAGCAGATGGAGATGGCAGACAGCATCTCAAAACACCATCTTCCCTCAGTCCGAATTCTGGCAACTTTTACACACAAGAGGGGAAGGGGCGGGGCCCACTATGGCACCAACCAATGGCTGAGCAGGACCGCTAACGGTCACTTGTTGACAGTTGCTCACTAACTGTCTCTTGCTTGGGGGAGGGGCCCACTATGGCACCAACCAATTGCTGAGTGAGGCCGCTTGCCTCTGCAGGACAAGCAGAAAGCGGCTGGTCCGAAGGACCCCGCTGTTGCAGAACGTCCTCCTCCAGCCCTCCGTGGAGAGAGGCATGCAAGTGGCAGAGACCACAGTGACCATGCAGAGGCAGTTGACCTGCTTGTTAACCAGGCATCACTGTCTGAGGCTGCGGGTGCCGTGGGATCAGCTCACCACTGGCCCCAGCAGTCAGCTTGTGCCAACGAGGAGGCCTGGAAGCTGGGTGCCCTGGAGCAGAGCTCCCACCTGCCCGCTTGCATAGTGGGTGGGTGGTGGGAGCAGGTTGGCCTAGTGGGCTAGGTGGAGCCTAGGGTCAGCAGCTCCTGCCTCAACAGAGCACTGAGACTGGCACCAGGGAGGAAGGGGGGAAGGGCCATCACATCTGGGTTCAGGCTGAGGAAGCCACCACTACAGTAACATTGGAAGCAAGATCAGTATCTGTAAAATCTATTCTGAGAGATGCATATTTCCACTCTAAAATTCTACATCCAGATAAACTATCCATTGAGTCTGAGGGCAAAACAAAGACATTGTCATACATGCTTCTTCCCACAAACGTACCCCATCTGCACACTTTCTAAGGAATTTACTTAGAAATGTAAACCATGTGAGAAAGTAAACCAAAAATTCACACTATATATAAAATAGATAAACAACAAGGATTTACTGCACGGTACAGAGAACTGTATTCAATATTTTGTAATAACTTATATGGGAAAGGAATCTAAATATATATATATATATACATACACACACACACATATATAACTGAATCCCTTCATTGTACAGCTAAAAAATTAATTAAATAAAAATAATTTTAAAAGAAAGTAAACCAAAAAGAAATAGACAAGGGTCTTGGACATGGGTCCAAGAAGTGGAAAATCTACTCCAAAAGAAAATTCTTAGGATTATGACAAAGTCATCTCAGGACTGATGTCCAGCAGGTCTTATGGAGAGCAATTAGTGCAGACTGAAGCAAGAAGTAGAACACCACGGGGAAGATATTCCCAAGAAAATGAAAGAGAGCTAGAGAGAATGTGTGAGAGAAAGACAAAACAGATTACCTAGTATGTTTGTACCACAGTGAAAGGAGTTATAATTCTATCAAAAAGTTTATAGATGAATTAGTGAGAAGTGCAAAAAGAACTAAAGCAGTGGCCAAAGAAGGCAATTATTAATATGAAGAGAAGAAAAAAAGTTGTACAACCATACATAGCGCAGCTGTGAACAACAGACATAATGTAAACATTGATTACCAGTTTAATCAAAAGCTGGTACATTGCCAAATTGGGAAGATTGGAGGAAAAGCATATGTGACAGAAAGTCCATATACAATATGTAACTGTGAAAGACCAAGAAACATCATATAAGCAACTGCTTAAAATTATTTTTATTGGAGTATAGTTGATTTACAATGTTGTGGTAGTTTCAGGTGTACAGCAAAGTGAATCAGTTATGCATATACATATATCCCCTCTTCTTTAAATTCTTTTCCTATATATATCATTATAGAGTATTGAGTAGAGTTCCCTGTGGTATACAGCAGGTCCTTATTATATATTTTATATATAGTAGTGTGTATACACCAATCCCAATCTCCAATTTATCCCTCTCTCCCTTCCCTTCCTGGTAACCAAAAGATTGTTTTCTACATCTGTGACTCTGTTCTGTTATGTAAATAAGTTCATTTGTACCATTTTTAGAGATTCCATATATAAGTGATATCATCCATTCTGACAATCTCTAGGTCCATTTATGTTGCTAAAGCATCTTTGACTTTATAAACTAAGTACATATATTTCTTTGATGCAAAATTTAAAGGAAAAAATCCAGAGTTATGAGAAGAAAATTATAGAGTATTTTAAAAATACATGTACCTATTATTTTGAAAATCCTCAGGTTATTTATTTAAGAGTCTTATTACTGCCTTTCTTCCTAGGACATAATTTCTGTATTTCTATTTCAGACACTTTCAAAATGTGTGGTTAGCAAACCACAATTCTCCCCTTTGAGAATGGCATTATGAAACCTTTTTCAGAGGATATAAGATACTAATTTCAAGGCCAATTTTGTTCAAAAGAACATAAACCCATTGACTGCATAGTAAATTGTTCCAAATTTATTTTAATAACTTTCTGACAAAAAAATCAGTATATGACTTTTCCTATCAGTTTTAGCCCATTAAAAATAGGATAGTCAAGGTAGTTCATTTCAGTCGCTCAGTCGTGTCCGACTCTCTGCGACCCCATGAATTGCAGCACGCCAGGCCTCTCTGTCCATCACCAACTCCCGGAGTTTACCCAAACCCATGTTCATCGAGTCGGTGATGCCATCCAACCATCTCATCCTCTGTCGTCCCCTTCTCCTCCCGCCCCCAATCCTACCCAGCATTAGGGTCTTTTCCAATGAGTCAACCTTTCGCATGAGGTGGCCAAAGTATTGGAGCTTCAGCTTCAGCTTCATTCAAGGTAAGGTCTATTTTATTAACACAAAAACATTTTCCAGATACATTAGAGTATTCATTTAAGGTGTGTGTGTGTGTGTGTGTGTGTGTGTGTGTGTGTGTGTGTGTGTGTGAGTATAATAATGTTTTACAGCAAGGAAAGAGAAAAAAAATTATTTTAGTTAGCTTTTTATAAGCTTTACAAATAACAAAAAGCCAAGGGACTTTTTTCCATTACTCAGATAATGAAAATAATTGCGTTCTGAATGTATATTACATGCATTATCATGTAATAGAAGGGCTCCAGAATTCAATGTGAAAGACTTGGGTTCAAATTTTGGCTTCATCTCTTACTTACTGGATGATTTTGGACACAGCATTTAATTTTTTTGAGCCTTAATTGCTTCATCTGTTGAGAACCTAGACTGTAATAGGCGCTATTCTAAGCATGGGGTTACAGTAGTCACGTGTAGTCTATGCCCTCATAAAATTTATATTTTAAATGGGGAAGATACTAAGCAAGCAAAGCAATTTTAGAGTAATGAGGCTCCTGGAGAAAATTAAAAGAGCCATAGGGGGACTTCCCTGGAAGTCCAGTGTCTAAAACTCTGCACTCCCAATGTAGGTCAGGGAACTAGATCCCACATACCTCAACTGAAAAAAAAAAAAAAGATTCCACATGCCACAACTAAAAATCCCACATACTGCAACTAAGACCTTGTGCACCCAAATATATAGATATATATATTTTTTTTAAGACCCATAGGATAGTGACCGATGTGGAGCAATGTCGGCCAATTTAAAAAGGAGGGCTAGCATGGACTTCTTTGAGAAGCTGGTATTTGACACCTGGATGATCCAAAGTCGACTATGTGAAGATGTAGGGGAAGAGAATTCCAGGCAGAAGGAACAGCCAGTCAAGAAGAGGCTTGGCATGCTTTGGGCTAAGAGAATGCTGGTGTGGCTTAAACGCAGAATGGCGGTGGCGGGGTGGGGGAAGGGGGGCGGGAGCGTTGTTTACTGAATGAATTCAGAGGGTATTGTGTGCAGGAGGTTGAAAGCCACAGGAAAGAGTTTGAGTTTTATCTGAGAAGAGAAACAAAGGACAGTTTTAAGTAGGGGAATAACCTGATTTGCTCTAATGGCTGTTCTGAAAATAAATTATAGGAGGGCATAAGAGAAAACAGAGAAACTAGTTTTAAGCTATTGTGTGTATTGTAATGAGGAATGATGATGGGTGGAATTAGAATGGTTACAGGGGAGATGGAGATAGGATTGTACTGATTTGGAATATAATGTAAAGATAGAGTGAAACTTATCATGAATTAATTAGTCAGGGATGAAGGAAAGAAAAATTCAGTTCCGTCACTGTCTGACTCTTTGCGACCCCATGGACTGCAGCATGCCAGGCCTCCCTGTCCATCATCAACTCCCAGAGCTTGCTCAAACTCACGTCCATTGAGTCGGTGATGCCATCCAACCATCTCATCCTCTGTCGTCCCCTTCTCCTGCCTTCAATCTTTCCCAGCATCAGGGTCTTTTCCAATGAATCAGTTCTTCGTATCAGGTGGCCAAAGTATTGGAGTTTCAGCTTCAGCATCAGTCCTTCCAATGAATATTCAGGACTGATTTCCTTTAGAATAGACTGGTTGGATCTCCTTGCAGTCCAAGGGACTCTCAAGAGTCTTCTCCAACACCACAGTTCAAAAGCATCAATTCTTCAGTGCTCAGCTTTCTTTATGGTCCAACTCTCACATCCATACATGACTATTGGAAAAACCATAGCTCTGACTAGAGAGACCTTTGTTGGCAAAGTAATGTCTCTGCTTTTTAATAGGTTGGTCACAGCTTTTCTTCCAAAGAGCAAGCATCTTTTAATTCTGAAGGAAAAAAAAATTAAGGTGTTTTTTTTTTTTTCCAAATCTGAGCAGATGGGTAAATTTTGATGCCATTTCCAAGAAGGAAATGGCAACCCACTCCAGTATTCTTGCCTGGAGAATCACATGAACAAAGGAGCCTGGTGGGCTACAGTCCATGGGGTCACAAAGAGTCGGACATGACTGAGTGACTAACAACACACATAAGATGGGTATCTCTGTGGGAGGATCAAGTTTAGGGGTAGAAATCAAGAGTTCAGTTTTAGTCATGTTAAGTATGACATGCCTATTAGATCTCCAAGAAAGAATTATGCTGGAACTATGAGTTTGAACTCTGGGGGAGAGTTTGAGCAGAAGATATAGTTGGATTAGCATTAGCATATGGGAGGTACTTATAGTCAAGGGACCAGATAGATAAGATCATATAGGGAATACTGACAGGCAGATGAGGAATTGTCTGTACTGGAACCAAACCCTGAGAGAGAGAAAAACAAACTATATGCTGGAATCAACAACCAAGAATCCAGAAAGTAGACTGAGAAGGAGGAGCCTGTATAGATGAAAGAAAGTCAAGGAAGTATGGTGATGGAGAAGGCAAAGAGGAGTTTCAAGGAGGGTGTTGACCCTGCAATCACCAGGGTCAAAGGATGCCAAAAAGTTTCAGAAGGCACCAAAAGAGAATGATGGATTTGGCAACATGGAGGTCAAAGGAGTCCTTGATGAGGGCTGTTTCAGTGGAGTTGTGGGGATGGAATCTATTTGAGCAGGTTCACGAAAAAATGGGAGATGATTCAAGGAGTGACCACAGACAATGCTTTCAAGGAGGCTTGCAGTGAAGAGGAGCAGAAAGACAGGGAAGTAACCAGAATGACTTTTTATTTTGTTTTTTAAAACAGAATACATTAGAACAAGTTTCCTTTCTGATAGTGGTGATCCAGGAAAAGATCACCTGGATGATGCAAGAGAATCATGATTTTAGAATCATGACAGGACTTCCCTGGTAGTCCTTAACCACTTCCCAACGCAGTGAGCGTGGGATCAATCCATGGCTGGGGAATTAAGATCCCACGTGCTGTGGGGTGCAACCAAAAAAAAGTACAAAAAAAAAAAAAAAAAGACTCCTGACAGCTGAATAATTAGATAGAAGTCCATTAAATTATATGAAAAACTTCCAGCAAAACTCCCTAACTTTGAACAGTTCTATGAAAATTTCTGGGGCTTCCCTGATGTCTCACCAGGTAAAGAATCCACCTGCAATGCAGGAGACACAGGAGACTCAGGTTTGATCTCTGGATTGGGAAGATCTCCTGGAGGAGGATATGGCAACCCACTCCAGTATTCTTGCCTGAAAATTCCCACAGACAGAGGAGCCTGGAGGGCTACAGTCCAAAATGGTGGCAAAGAGTCAGACATGACTGAGTAATCACATGCACACATGAAGATTTCTGGTGTTTTGTTAGCTTTTTCTCATTCCTTGTTTTTAAGCATTTAACCGTGAGTTTACATGTATCTAGTTTTTTTGCTTTCTGAGAGTTTAACTTTCTCTATAATCCATACTTATCACAGATAATAAGTCTGTGTCCATATGAGGTATTATTTTGTTGTGATTAAGAGATCAAGTCCTGGAGTCAGATTGGCGTGGATTAAGCCTCAGCTCTGCCACTTGGTAGAAAGAGGAGCCTGGCCGGCTACAGTGCATGGGGTCACAAAGAGTCGGGCATGACTGAGCAACTAAGCACAACACAGCACTGCCACTTGGTAGCTGTGTGGCCTTGACATGCATTAACTAAAATCTCTGAGCTTCAGGGGTATTTTCTATCGTTAATAATAATACCTAGTTCATTAGGTTATTCTGAGCTTAAATAAGAAACTATATGGAAAGTGTCTGGCATGTAGTAGGCCTTCCATAAATAATAGCTAATATTATCATTACCACCTAAGCAAATAAAAGACAAAATGAAAAAATATTTATGTAGTTAAAAAATATTTACACTTTTCAGAGTTAATAATTTGCCTAATGAATTCAATAAATGACAGAAATTTCTTCTGAATCACCCAAGTAATCTTTACTTTCATACAGCTTTCAAAAGGTAAGTGTTAATTGTTTTGGGGACTAGACAGAGGTGGTTGCACCAAGCATGAGTGTACATGTATATTGTACACTTTAATACATGAACCACACACTTTCAAATGCTTGATTTTATTTTCATGAATTTTACCTCAATTTTTTAAAAAGTGTGCATTGAATACCTGCTATTTGCAAAGCACATACTATGTGCCTCTATCTTATTTTGTTTATGAAAATATAGCCACAGTGTGGGCTTCCCTGGTGGTGGCTCAGATGGTAAAGAATCTGCCTGCAATGCAGGAGACCCAAGTTTGATCCCTCAGTCGGGAAGATCCCCTGGAGAAGCCACAATGAACTTTCTTTTCCTTTCTTGGTCAAGAACATCAAATTAAAGCAGAGATGGATGATACATAGGTGGATGGATGGATAGATGGATAGATAGGTAGAAGATAGATAGGAGACAGACAAATGATCAGGGTTTAGTGGTTTAGAGAGTCTATCCCCAAGGAAAGAGCTTAAAGACCTCAATATTTTTTCCCAGGCAGGACCAAAGGCTCCAGATGTTAGCTAGAAATAAACATGAGGGATAGTCAAGCATCAAAGTCCAAGAAGGGCACATTTTCAAACAAGAATTTAGATTGATGTTTAGGATAAGATAAGAGCTAAAATTCAGGAGGGGATCCTGCAAGGAAAGGAGACTTGGGAGAAGTCTCAAGCAGCACCAGGGAGAGCTCCCAGCCAGTAGGCATTTCTGCCTACTTAAGAGCAAGCTACCCATTTTCCTTCAGAAACTCAGGTCTTCCTCAGCTTGTTCGGCTTTCAGTACAGGGCTATCCTTAAATGGGAAAGAAATCCACAGAAGAGGGAATATATGTATAAATATGACTGATTTACTTTGCTGTATAGTAGAAAGTGACACAGCAGTGTAAAACAGCTATACTCCAATTTTTTTTTAATGGCAATAAAAAAAAAAGGGTCATCTAAAACTTAAGGACCTTTCTGACCTCCAGTCATAGGGACCACATCTGCTTGCACACAAGAAGCTTCAGTCAAGCTTTCAAGGACCTGCCTCTCCACAGAGACCTAACTCTATTTAGAACATTGCTACCTGAAGTGTGGTCTGTGCACCAGGAGCACCAGCACCATTTCTGTGTTAGAATGGAGATCTACATGCCTATGAAACTGAATCTGCATCTTAACAAGATTCCCAGTTGATTCACATGTATCTCAAACACTGAGAAGTATTTGTCTGGCAAACATGACTCCACCAGAATCACGTAGACTCTTGAAGGCTTTCTTTTTTTCCACTGGATAAGAAACAGTGGTTCAAGAGGCAGGAACTCTGGTCATTGGAACCACTGGAAAAAATCTAGAATTTTGTATTCAAAAAGAATCCTAGTGATGTCTTGCCATTTGGAATTTATAAGGAATATCTATTTGATTATATAATAACTCATATAAACAGCCAGGAAGACATGTGATCAACAGGAAGAAACAAATAGGAAAATTCTCTCTAGGCTGATATTCACCATGCAACAATATGCAACAGATATTCAATATGAAACATGTTTATTTTTCCATTAAACTCAGCTGTACTAATTTAAGAGACTCTCCAAAAATATCAGTTTCTATTTAGCCTCCCTCGGTTAAGAGTTGTTTAATTTTTCTATAGACAATGGAGTTGATTCTCATCACTACAGAAGGGAGAACAGAGTGTCATAAAGTCACAGAAGGATGTCCCCACTTACACACGGTCACTGTGCTATGACTAGGGGACACTGTGACGAAAGGCATGTTCTAGTCATATAAACTTAGAGGGATATGATGGGGATTGCCAGAATCAGAACCAGAAGCTGTATAAAGTGATGTGTTTGCTGCTTGTGTTTGCTTTTTGCATTTCAGTTTCCCAGCAGGAGCATTTTTGTCCTGTTTCTTAGATGCCAGTCCCCCAAGGAATGATTCTCCATTTTTATCTTGCAATGGATTTTCAAGGTCATCATTTCAGGGAAACTCTCTGTAAATCAATCAAATATGCACCAGGCATTTGCTCTGAGTCCAGTTCCAGGCTGGAGAGTGTGAAGAGGGGAGGGGAAGGGAATTGGGGAGTGAGACCCAAAGTGTATTTAAGTTCCACGATTCCTAGCCTTGACAGGTTTATTGTCTTACTGGCTTGAATTAAAATAAAAAAGATACACACACATACACACACACACACAAAATGATACACACAAACAAAAAAACCCAGAAACCATTGGGAAGAAATGAAAGAGAGTAATACAGTGCTAAATTATATGGTTCACACTTTGAGTGCTAGAGAAGGTCAGAAAAGATGGAGTTCTTTTCTTCTGAAAAGGGGAAAGGAAAGCTTAAAATGGGCTCCGATGAATGCGTGGCATTTTAGTATATAGAAGTGGGATTAGAGCAGTTCCTAGAGAGAAAAAAGAGTAAAAATGAGCTATTTAATATCTCTCCATCTGCCTTTTCACTTCTCTGAATAGGAAAAAAAATAATAGTATTCATTTTGATTGACTCATAGGTTTTTATGTGAATTAAATGAGATTATGCTTATAAATGTTTTACATCCAAATAGTTAATCAAACAGATGAAATGATTTCAGCAACTAAATTATCAGTAGTGATTTGAAACCAGAATGTCAATTTCTCATGACTAACTAGAGAAAAAATAACCCAAAGACTTGTATCAGTCTTCTACATAAGGTTTTTTCCTGCAATCAGTCTATCCAGAAATCAAATAATAAATCAAAAAGAGAGTGATGATCCTGATAATATTGACCACCATTTATTGTGTCCCAGTGTCTTGGGCTCTTTGTCCTCATGACCTTGCTGATTCCTCACAGTAGTTCTGTGAGGAGGAAGTATCACCACTACTCTGCACTGGCCAATCTTCACAGCTTGTAAGTGATGGTCCAGTGGTTAAGGCTCTGCACTCCCAAGGCAGAGGGGCCTGGGTTCAATTCCTGGTCATTGAACTATCCATGTGCCACAATTAAGAGTTCATATGCCACAACTAAGACCTGGCACGGCCAAATAAGTAAATAAAATAATTTTTGAAAGGAATCACTGCAAGAAATAGGCTTTCCTGGTAGCTCAGCTGGTAAAGTATCTGCCTGCAATGCAGGAGACCCTAGATTGATTCCTGGGTCAGAAAGATCCCCTGGAGAAGGAATAGGTTACCCACTCCAGTATTCTTGGGCTTCCCTGGTGGCTCAGCTGGTAAAGAATCTGCCTGCAATGCAGGAGACCTGGATTTGATCCTGGGGTTGGGAGGATCCCCTGGAGAAGGGAACAGTTACTGACTCCAGTATTCTGGCCTGGAGAATTCCATGGACTGTTTATTCCATGAGGTTACAAAGAGTCGGACACAGCTGAATGACTTTCATCATATTTCATAGAGCAAGAAACATTATTTATTAAAGTTTTCCATACCTTGCCTCTTGTTAGCATAAACAACATTTGGAGGAAAAAACAGCTGAAAAAATGAAGTAGTCCTTATACCAGTCTTGAGAAGCACTTTTGCAGCTTATGAGCTATCAATCAGACTACATTCTAACAACCTGTTTCAGCTTTCTTAACTCACTCTTGGCAAGACTAGATTCCAGAGAGATCACAGAACTACTGTGCTTATCCCTGTGAAGTAGAGAATACTGTTTTCTAAAAGGGGAAACATTAAGCTACAGCTCATGAATTTGATGAATTGTGAAAATCAGTTTGGGTAAGTTACCAGGCACCTTTTTCCTGCATCAGGTAGGTTTTCTGTTGCCACTGTTCACTGCTTCACCTCTGCAACTAGTCCATCAGCCCAGTCTTAGAACTATGTCCCAGCTCGTGTTGTATCCTCAGTGTACCATGAAGTTTATACTAGAATGTTCATTTGGTTTCCTAGAAGAGAAAGGCTTAATGTCTTCCTGGTAAAGCAGAATGAGTTTTTGGCTTTTTTTTTCCTATAGCTATGTTGATCACAGAGTAAATTTAACATGTAGAACTTGAGGAGATGATATTTAGAAATTCAAGTAAATATGAAAGGGAGATGAGGGAATTCCCTAGTGGTCCATCAGTTGGGACTCCAAGCTTCCACTGCAGGGGGCACGGGTTTGATCCCTGGGTCGGGGGACTAAGAGCCTGCATGTTGCACTGCTTGGCCAGAAAAAAAAGTGGAGAGGGAGATGAGAAGTTGAGATGGCAATGGAGCCACTGACTCAGCATCCACAGAATTTGGGGGATGGGAAACTACTGAATCAAGATGCTGGAGATCTCAGCATTCATCCATTTGGAACTGCAGTGAGCTCCACTCATGTTTTTAACCAATAAAGTCTCCAGTTTTGATTTTCCTTTAAGTTATTTCCCAAGATTCTTCAAGGTCAATGACAGAAGCTCCTCTAGCTGCTTCACTACACAATCCCCACCCTACCCCCCATCAACTCTTTCAGTGGTTGTGGGCACATCACTTGGGAAGACACACATGCAGAAGTCTACGACAGTGGTTTACAGACTCTTCAACTGCTTACTCACAAAGAATTTTGGAAAACTACAAACCCCCACATACATTTTAAAGTTGACATCTCAAAATATTCACCATAAATTCAAATAGTTGCAAAAGATGTAATTTCTGGCACAATAACATTTTAGAATTGAACTGTTCCAACACACTTTGGAATGATTCCAAATGATATCCTCTAAGCACTAAAGCTCTTTGAAATGTACCTGATAGGGTCATTATGAAGACTCAAGGACTTAAGAGATGACAGTGCCCTGCACATGATGAATACTATGCATTTGCTATGTGTATGTGGGTGTAGAGAGAGGTGGAGAGGGGTGGCAAGATGTTAGCTGTTAGTCTTAGGAGGGGTTGTAGCAGGTGATATCGATGTTTCACACCACATCTCCTCAGTCCATGTTTGAGTTCATGCACTGCTGTGGGGCACAGTTTCTGCTGTGCTGAAGACTTTTATCTCTCACATGGTACATAGCTCTGCTTCGTTGCCAGAGAGCTCTTTCCAGCTCAAAGGAGATTGCTAAACTGATGCTTAGACACAACCTGCAACCTGAGGCCGTTGACTTCCTCAGAGTCAACATTCAACCAATGGGAGACAGGAAGCAGTGGAACAAAGACCCAGTCCCCCACTTCCATTCTCTGGTGAGACAACTGTGAAATGTGTTGTACAATTTCCCAGATGGTCCCCCAGCAGGTCTGAGCCCAGGTGGCCCACTGTCTTATTAAAACACACATTATTGCTGTTTTTCCTTTCCTGTCTTTTCAAAGTAAATAAATAGATTTTTTAAAAATGTTTTAGAAAAGCAGCCCCATGGTATGGTTGGGCATTGTTCCTGGCTGTATGCTCCATAGACTGTTCTATGGCCCTCCCAGAGTTTCTATAAGCTACAGAATGAATCTTTATAAATCTATTTCTGCTTAAAGAGAAATCTTTGGTATTTAGTAACAAGGGGTACAGAAGAATGGTTCTGAAGGAGTAATCATTCTGTCATTTAAGGATATCTCCTGTTTCCACGGAGAAGGCAATGGCACCCCACTCCAGTACTCTTGCCTGGAAAATCCCATGGACGGAGGAGCCTGGTAGGCTGTAGTCCATGGGGTCGCTAAGAGTCAGACATGACTGAGCGACTTCACTTTCACTTTTCCTGTTCATGCACTGGAGAAGGAAATGGCAACCCACTCCA
This sequence comes from Giraffa tippelskirchi, assembly GCF_054371585.1. Lineage (NCBI taxonomy): Eukaryota > Metazoa > Chordata > Mammalia > Artiodactyla > Giraffidae > Giraffa > Giraffa tippelskirchi. Next base: position 112,923,792 of record NC_137281.1, read on the forward strand.
GTATTCTTGCCTGGAGAATCCCAGGGATGGCAGAGCCTGGTGGGCTGCTGTCTGTGGGGTCACACAGAGTCGGACACGATTGAAGTAACTTAGCAGCAGCAGCAGCAACCTGTTTCCACCATTAAAAAATTAAATTTGGTGGCTTATCATGACACAGATTATTACCTCACAATTCTATAGGTCAGAGGTCCTATATAGATTTCACAAATGGAGGTGTTGGCAGAGCTGCATTCCTTTCTGGAGGCTTCAGAAAAGGCTGTCTTCCATTGTCCTTTCCAGCTTCTAGGGACTGCCCACCTTCCTTGGCATGTGGCCACTTCGTCTACTTTCAAAGCCAGCAACAAGTGGGTTGAGTCTTTTTCACATGATACCTATCTGGTCCTCTCTTTGCTTCCCTCCTTCACTTTGAATAACTCCTATGACTAGATTGACCCCATCTCAAGATTAACTGACTAGCAATCTTAATTAAACTACACCTCCAACCTTAATTCCCTTTTGCCATGCAACACATTTTAAAGTTCTGGGATCAAGAACATCTTTTGACATCTTTGGGAGTACCATTGTTCTACCTATCAGAGCCTCAAGACAGCTTGATCCCCATCTCCCTAAGAATGACAGGATCGCCTGGGAGGAAGCTGTGGCTTCCCAAACCAATGAGTTTCCAGGTCTTTTCCTGAGAAATGAACACAACCAACTACCTGTGGCCTAAGTAAGAACTCCTGCACTCAAATAAGGAAGAGCAGGTAATGGCTTAGAATGCTTCAAATTTAGGCTTAAGTAGAGAGATTTTGGGGTCTTCTCAGGTAACTCAGTGGTAAAGAATCTGCCTGCAATGCAGGAGACTCGGGTTTGACCCCTGGGTAGGGAAGATCCCCTGGAGGAGGGCATGGCAATGCACTCCAGTATTCTTGCCTGGAGAATCCCATGGACAGAAGAGTCTGGAAGGCTACAGTCCATAGGGTCGCAAAGAGTCAGACACAACTGAGCAACTAACATGTTCACTTCTTTCACTTCAGAGAGACTTTTGTATGCTTCCAGGTTTATATGTCCCCTAAAATAAGGAAATGAAGCTTGCATCCTTAGGTTCATAAAGTGTAATATGGTTTATTCAAATACTGATGACTCAGTTTTGAGGGCCTGGCTAGAGTTCAGTCACCTCCTCTCTCTGAGCAGTCAATTAAATCCACACCCCAACCACTTCCTTTATCAGGTGCTCACACTCCAAGCTGCTATGTACCATACTAGTCACTCCAGGGCCAGGTATCAGACAATCAGGGACAGCCCCTGTGCCCCAGAACCTGCTGAAATTATTCAAGTCAGCCAAAGCTAAACCTCGCTTGTTCCTTCTCACAGAATCCACAATAAGGTGCTTGCACCTGGTTCTGCTTTCTTTAGTCTGTGGCCGCCCTGGTATTTCCCCTGAGCGGCCCTGGAACAGCTTCTTGTTTCTCCCCAGGGAGCTGTGAGTGCAGCAAAACTGTCACACTCTTTCCAGTTTCTCTCATGATCCATGTCTGGCCTCAGTCAAGGTAATACAGTTAAAACACTGGGTAAGTGTGTTTAATCGATTTTTTTTCACTGTAAATTTTGATTGGGGCTTCCTTGGAAGTCCAATGTAGAGGGCACAAGTTCACCCCTGATGGGGGAACTAAGATCCACATGCCGCATGGCTGAGCCAAAAAAACCAATTTTTTTAAATTGATTTTTCTCTCCACAAAAGATTCACAAAAGACCTTTCTCACTAGGTTCAAGGCAAATTTTAACACCAAAAAAGGTAAGTCCAGAAATCCCAAGGCAACTCTGCTGAGGGCACCCCTCTGTTCTCTCACCCCTGATGCTAAGAGATCTGCTCAGGCCACTCCATAGCAGATGGCAGGAAAGAAAGTGCAGGGAAGGATACTGACTGCAAAGCGGTTCTTTGGAACTAGCTTTTGATTGGTCCACAAACCAGCCTCCAGGGTAGGAACAGGAATTCTGAACGGAAGAATTGGCTCCTCTTCATAAAGAACCCAGACTGCTTCTCAGATCCACGATACTCCAGCAAGTCTTTACAACAAAACTCCTACAGTTCCTTCCCCATCACAAATGCTGCACCATCTGCCCCAAACTTCCAACCTTTCCTCTCCACCTTACACATCAGAGGCCACTTTCCATTCAGGAGCCCTAACTCTCTCCAACATCATCTCCACACTCAGGGGGCAGCAGAAAGCTAAATCCATGTACACATCTAGGTAACCAGGCCATGAATTCAAAGCCCTCCCCGCTGACTGCTCCCCTCCTATCTCACTCTGTCCCATTCTCCCCCTTTCTCTTCCCCAGTGTAGTCTCTTCTGCCTCATTTTTCTCCTACCCCCTCAAACAAGGGCAGCAGCAGACTCCACCCAGAGGCAGGGATCCAGGAGAGACACAGACAAAGCACTTGATGCCTCTGGTGGAGAGAAGTAGAGAGATGGTCACTTTTCCTACACTTGTGTCTCTGCCCTGGTCTGAAGGAGACGTGGTGCAGTTGTGACAAATCTGTTATGTTTGAGGACTGCTATAGAAATTCCCTAAGGGACTTCCCTGGTGGTCCAGTGGCTAAGACTCCCAAGGCAGGGAGTCCGGGTTTGACCCTTGGTCAGGGAACTAGATCCCACATGCTGCAACTAAAGATCTTGCAGGCCACAAGAAAGACGGTAGATCCCACATGCTGCAACTAAAACCTGTCGCAGCCAAATAAACAAATATTTTTAAAACAAGAAATTATCATTAATACTTGGAGTAACTTCCTTCCCCTAGTCTTGCTTCCAGCTGAATTCTTACTGGGAATGCCAGTGTTCTCTATGGGAAGATACAGACATAACACTATTTCTGCTGAGGACCTAGGTTCATTCTACTTCTTCTTCCAGGCCTCCAAATCCAGCTCCGGGCTCCCCACAACCTCACAGCTCCAGACACCCCTCCCTCCTGTGTGTCCCCTGCCCCAGTTACCTTCCCAAAGCAAATCCCAGCCAGTGTTCTGTGCTCTGTCCACGCCCCTGCCTACCTGTGAGACTGAGATTTGTGTTCATTCATACAGCAGAACTCATTTCTAACTTTCAAAATGGTTTCTTTCTTCCCAACACAGGATGTGGGAACATTTCCCAGATTAATTAGTTACCCATTTCACTGCAGGTCCTGGCTTCCCAGAAAATACCTGAAATTCTTTCTCCTTCAGCTACTGTGATGGATTCTCAAAGTCCCATCTCAGATCCTCCTTCCCTGTGCACATTCATCCCCCGCCCAGGGCGGGGGAAGCTGGAGGTGGGGAGAGTATTCCTACAGTTAAGAGCTGAGCACATTCAGCTAGCTCCACGGCCACCTCTGTAACCTTAGATCAGTTCACTTAAGCCCTCTGAGCCTCACTTTCCTAAAAAATGCGGCCAGTGATAATAGTACTGATACTATTTTCTGTACTAATAACAGTATGATATTGTTTTTGCAATAATTTTTGCCCTACAGTAATAGTTTTTTTTCCATACTGCGTGACTTGTGTGATCTTAGTTCCTCGACCAGTGGTCACAACAGTGAAGGTACCGAGTCCTAACCAGTGGACTGCCAGGGAATTCCCCCACCCCAGTAACAGTGAATAATTTCTGCACTATAGTAATAGTACTGATACTATTTTCTGAACTAAGAATTTCTACTCTTCCAGATATAATTAAAAGTCTATACTACTAATAATTTTATAATAATAATTCTGTATAACTTATATGCTAATAACATCTGTACTAATAATACTGTTTTCAGTAGAGTGGGGCTAATAATACTACTGATTTCATAGTTATTCTGAGCATTATATGAGATATACAGAGCATGACACAGAGTGATGCTTAATAAATACTAGCTATTATTATTGTTGTTGTTTTTAGGCTTCTAGTCAGTCTCCCTGCAGTTCCTGCACCAGAGAAGTTTGCACCAGAGAAGTTTATGAATAAAACTTAAAACTGGCTTGTTCATTTGAGCAACATGGATAGGCCTAGAGATTATCATACTAAGTTAAATAAGTCAGACAGAGAACACAAATATCACACGATCTCACATATATAAAGCCTCAAACAATAATACAAGTGAACTTATTTACAAAGCAGAAAGTCTCACAAACTTAGAAAACAAACTAATGGTTACCAGAAGGGGAATGAGGGGGAGATACAGTTGGGGAGGAATGAGGGGGGAGATACAGATAACAAATAATAAGTATTTGTTATTTGGGGTTAACAAATACATACTACTATATATAAAATAGATAAACAGCAAGGACCTACTGTATAGCACAGAGAATTATATTCAATATCTTATAATAACTTATAATGGAAAAGAATATATCTATTCTTTTTGGAGTCATTCCATTATAGTTTATTATTAAGATTTGCATATTGTGTGTGTATATATGTATGTATATGTACTCAGTCTCAGTCATGTCCAACTCTTCACGACCCCATGGACAGTAGCCCACCAGGCTCCTCTGTCCATGGGATTCTCCAGGAAAGAATACTGGAGTGAGTTGCCATTTCCTTCTCCAGGAGATCTTCCCGACCCAGGGATCGAAGCCGGGTCTCCTTCATCTTCTGCTTTGGCAGGTGGATTCTTTACCACTCAGTTCAGTTCAGTTGCTCAGTCATGTCCGACTCTTTGCAACCCCATGGACTGCAGCACGCCAGGCTTCTCTGTCAATCACTAACTCCCGGAGCTTGCTCAAACTCATGTCCATCGAGTTGATCATGCCATCCAACCACCTCATCCTCTGTCATCCCCTTCTCCTCCTGCCTTCAATCTTTCCCAGCATCAGGGTCTTTTCCAAGGAGTCAGTTTTTTGCATTAGGTGGCCAAAGTATTGGAGCTTCAGTTTCAGCATCAGTCCTTCCAATGAATATTCAGGACTGATTTCCTTTAGGATTGATAGGTTGGATCTCCTTGCAGTCCAAGGGACTCTCAAGAGTCTTCTCCAACACCACAGTTCAAAAGCATCCATTCTTCAGTCCTCAGCTTTCTTTATGGTCCAACTCTCACATCCATACATAACTACTGGAAAAACCGTAACTTTGATTAGATGGACCTTTGTTGGAAAGTAATATCTCTGCTTTTTAATATGCTATCTAGGTTGGTCATAGCTTTTCTTCCAAGGAGCAAGCATCTTTTAATTTCATGGTTGCAGTCACCATCTGCGGTGATCCTGGAGCCCAAAACATCAAGTCTGTCACTGTTTCCATTGTTTCCCCATCTATTTGCCATGAAGTGATGGGACTGGATGCAATGATCTTCATTTTTTGAATGTTGAGTTTTAAGCCAACTTTTTCACTCTCCTCTTTCACTTTCATCAAGAGGCTCTTTAGTTCTTCTTCACTTTCTGCCATAAGGGTGGTGTCATCTGCATATCTGAGGTTATTGATATTTCTCTTGGCAATCTTGATTCCAGCTTGTGCTACATCCAGCTCAGCATTTCACATGATGTACTCTGCATATTGGAGAAGGAAATGGCAACCCACTCCAGTATTCTGGCCTGGAGAATTCCATGGACAGAGGACGCTGACAGGCTACCGTCCATGGGGTCGCAAAGAGTCGAACACAACTGAGCAACTTTCACTCACTCACTCACTCTGCATATAAGTTAAATAAGCAGTGTGACAATACACAGCCTTGACATACTCCTTTCCCAAATTGGAACCAGTCTGTAGTTCCATGTCTGGTTCTAACTGTTTCTTCTTGACCTGCATACATATTTCTCAGGAGTCAGGTAAGGTGTTCTGGTATTCCCATCTCTTGAAGAATTTTCCACAGCTTGTTGTGATCTAAACAGTCTAAGGCTTTGGCGTAGTTAATAAAGCAAAAGTAGATGTTTTTCTGGAATTCTCTTTCTTTTTCGATGATCCAACAGATGTTGGCAATTTGGTCTCTGGTTCCTCTGCCTTTTATAAATCTAGCTTAAACATCTTGAAGTTCATGGTTCATGTGCTATTGAAGCCTGGCTTGGAGAATTTTGAGCTTTACTTTCTAGCGTGTGAGATAAGTGCAATTGTGTGGTAGTTTGAACATTCTTTGGCATTGCCTTTCTTTGGGATTGGAATTAAAACTCACCTTTTCCAGTCCTGTGACCACCTCTTAGTTTTCCAAATATGCTGGCATATTGAGTGTAGCACTTTCACAGCATCGTCTTTTAGGATTTGAAATAGCTCAACTAGAATTCCATCACCTCCACTAGCTTTGTTCATAGTGATGCTTCTTAAGGCCCACTTGACTTCACATTCCAGGATGTCTAGCTCTAGGTGAGTGATCACACCATCATGATTATCTGGGTCATAAAGATCTTTTTTGTATAGTTCTTCTGGGTATTCTTGCCACCTCTTCTTAATATCTTCTGCTTCTGTTAGGTCCATACCATTTCTGTCCTTTATTGAGCCCATCTTTGCATGAAATGTTCCCTTGGTATCTCTAACTTTCTTGAAGAGATCTCTAGTCTTTCCCATTCTATTGTTTTCCTCTAGTTCTTTGCACTGATCACTGAGGAAGGTTTTCTTATCTCTCCTTGCTATTCTTTGGAACTCTGCATTCAAATAGGTATATTTTCCTTTCCCCCTTTGCCTTTAGCTTCTCTTCTTTTCTCTCTTTTTAGCTTCTCTCTTTTTTGTAAGTCCTCAGACAACCATTTTGCCTTTTTGCATTTCTTTTTCTTGGGGATGGTCTTGATCACTGCCTCCTGTACAATGTCACGAACCTCCATCCATAGTTCTTCAGGCATTCTATCAGATCTAATCCCTTGAATCTATTTGTCACTTTCACTGTATAATTGTAAGGGGTTTGATTGTAAGGGATTTCAGTCATACCTGAATGGTCTAGTGGTTTTCCCTACTTTTTCCAATTTTTAAGTCTGAATTTGGCAATAAGGAGTTCATGATCTGAGTCACAGTCTGCTCCCAGTCTTGTTTTTGCTGACTGTATAGAGCTTCTCCATCTTTGGCTACAAAGAATATAATCAGTCTGATTTCAGTATTGACCATCTGGTGATGTCCATGTCTAGAGTCTTCTCTTACGTTGTTGGAAGAGAGTGTTTGCTATGACCAGTGTGTTCTCTCAGCAAAACTCTGTTAGCCTTTGCTTGCTTCATTTTATACTACAAGGCCCACCTAATCACTTTGCTGTACACCTGAAATTTTGTAAATCAATTATAATTCAAAAAAACTGGCTTGTTTTTAGGTCTTGGTAAAGAAAGGAACACCTCTGAGAGATGGGGGAAGGGGAGAGCATCACCTTGCCTTGAGGGCTTCATCAACTCACTTGCCGCCTTTCCACATCTGGAGAGAATTTGTTCTTGGTGAGAAAAGAAGTGGGTATGAGAGGGGTCGGAAATGACTAAGTGGTCATTGGCAGGGTTTTGTTCTCTCCCTGGGGGGAATGGAAGTTTCATTCAGAGGAACAGGGATGGTGTTGGGATGAAGGAAAGGGTTCAGCTCCCTCATTTCTCTCTCCACCTAGGAAAGGAACTTAGGTATTTGCCCCAGAGAAAGATGTCTCAGGAGTAACGGAGGGTCTGGAAGCAGTGGAGCAAGATCCCTAGGGAGACCCAGGTCTGGAGCAGAAGTAAACATTACAAGTTTTTATGGCCATAGTGGGTGGGAATCAGGGAGAGAGTCAGAGAATCGACTCTTTGCTATTGTCTTTCATGCTTCCGCTTCCAGGGAGGAGCTTCCTTACTGGGTACAAGCTGGGCTGGTGCACTGTAGGTTGGTCTCCTGGATTATGTTTTCTCAATAAGATTTGTAGGGCTTCATTTCACTCTCTGCATTTTATTCAAAATGGAAACTTTCCTGAAACTGTTTCAAGTAGAAGTTCATGAATTAAGCAATGATTCCACATGTTTGAAGAAATGAGAAAACAGAAAAATCAACACGTATGATTCCCCTACTTTGATTTTCTGCTCCCAGCCTGACAGCATCCAGGTCTGCCTCCTTAGAAGCCACGACCAGTTAACAAACACACACTTCCCCTCCAGGCCTGCTGCAGAAGTGGAGGTACAATGCCTTCTTTTTGGGTTTATCCACAGCAAACCTCTGCTCTGAATGTTGAGAGATGTTAAACAGTCTTCACAAAACAAGTGTGTTTTTTCACAAAAGATAATGCAGGATGATTTCATTTATACAAAGTATCTAGGAGAAGCAAATTTGCAGACATGAAAAACAGATCAGCGGTTGCCCAGGGCAGAGGGTGGGAGGGGGATTACCTGCAAATAGGAATGAGGAAACATTTGGGGCAGTGGAAACATTCTGAAACTGCAGTATGGTGATGGTTGCATTCAATTGCCAACTTAACAGTGGGCGAATTTTATGATATGTAAATTATGCCTTAATAAAGCTGTTTTTAAAATAGTGTAGGTAACTGGTTTAAATTAATGTACCAAATAACAGTGGTTAGTTAGTATCCACATTATGGTCCTGACTACTTGCAAACCATGTGAGTTGGAGAAAAGTAGTTCACATCCCTCAGCTTCAACCTCCCCATGTGTAACATGGAAGGTGACAATGAATATCTCTTAAACAGAACAGCAATTAAATGGGATAACTTGTACAAAGCATTTAGTTCTGCAGCTGGCACAAAGCTACTGCTTTTTTTTTAAACTTTTATTTTGTATTGTTGCTGTTGCTCAGTTGCTAAGTCACGTCCAACTCTGAGACCCCCATGGACTGCAGCACGCCAGCCTTTCCTGTCTTTCACTATCTCCCGGAGTTTTCTCAAACTCATGTCCATTGAGTCAGTGATACCACCCAACCATCTCATCCTCTGTCATCCCTTTCTGCTCCTGCCCTCAATCCTTCCCAGCATCGTGGTCTTTTTTTGTATTGGGGTTAGCTGATTAACAATGTTGTGATAGTTTCAGGTGAACAGCAAAAGATCTCAGCCATACATATACATGTGTCCATCCATTCTCCCCCAAACTCCCCTCCCATCTAGACTGCCACATAACACTGAGCATAATTCCGTGTGCTATATAGTAGGTCCTTGTTGGTTATCCATTTTAAATATAAAAGCCACTGCTTCTTGAATATTATGTTTTATCCAGAACTAGAAAGGTAGGGAATGCCCTGCAAGTAAGTGTGTATATTAATCTCTTCTTGACTTGGGAGGGAAGTTCATTCTGGATATTTTAATGAGAATGATCTAGAAAGATCTACCATAGCATTGTCTCCAGTCTCTTAGGCCCACCAATGCCTTTGTGTCCAATGGTTCCACAGTTCCACCCTCCCTTTCCAGGAGTACCTGGACATTCTTTCACTTCATCCTAGATCAGGTTGTGAAGGGGGTAGGAATGAGATTTGTGACCAGTCACACAGAGAGAGCAGATGCTCTAGGCTCCTTGCTGACTATCCCAAGCTGACTGCCCTACCGGATGCTCTGAGGGAGATAAGACTGAGGCAACGGGATGTGCACAGAGTCCTTATCTCCTGAGCGATGCCTAAATGAGCCCAGAAAAGCCATATCTGACTTGACTGCTGGGATCAAAATAGGATAACTGGAGTTTGCCTCTAGAAAGAGGCAGTGCAGGAGGAAGGTGGGTGGTCCCAAGACCAGTTGGGAGGGCTTGTTCTCTCCTTGCGTGTGGAGGACATTTTTTCCTAAAGTTCTTAGGGACAATGGACAGAATGAAGTAGCAGACATTCTTGGACAAAAGTGGCATGTAGTTGCATCACGCACACCTTCACGTTTCTCATTCCCACTCTGTAGCTAGAGTGGAGTAAGAGGAAGGCATGGTGATGGGAGATGAGTTCGGGGCAGTGGTCAGGGCCCAGACCGGTTGGCCTCACTGGCCACAGGAAACATGAATTTCATTTGCGGTATGATGGGAAGCCATTTGGAGGAGTGTTTTGGGGGCAGGGGAGACAAGTGTTGTGATGTATAGAAGCTCATTCTGGCTATGGAGAGAACAGACTTCTAGGTGCGGGAATATTCTCAGTGAACTACTAGTACAGAATTCCACACCAGAGTGGACAGCCCCCTCTACCAAGAAACCCTAGTGACTCTCTCTGAGTGGGGAAGAAATAAGGACCGTGGGTCCCACATTGCTGGGATAATGAGATCCCTCCTGCTTTCTTGTCCCAATGGGTCTTCCATTTCCTGTTTAGGTTCTCCAATGGATGTATCTCTCACCTCCTCTCCAGCCTCAAGAATAAATGGGTTTGTTTGTTTGTAAAGATTTACCTTTAGAAACAATCTAATCCCCATTAATTCTCTGGCATTGAGTCTTGAAGACATTGAAGAAAACTTTTATTATGATTTGGATTAAATTTACCAAATAAAATGTTTTAACATGGAAAGAATTAATTTCTTCCCCATGTGCCATGCAAGCTAAATCTTTCCTTTTTTTTTTTTCTTTTTGGGAAACATCTCTACAACTCTAACCAGATCTCCATTGCTGGACTAAAAGAAGACCTTGGGTAAGGTTTCCTGTGGATGTGTGCTAAGTCACTTCGGTCATGTCTGATTCTTTGCAACCCCGTGGACTGTAACTACCAGGCTCCTCTGTCCATGAGATTCTCCAGGCAAGAATATTGGAATGGGTAGCCATTTGCTTTCCAGGGGATCTTTCTGACCCAAGGATTGAGCCCTAGTTTCTCTTGTCTCCTGCACTGGTAAGTGGGTTCTTTATCACTAGCACCCTTGGGAAGCCCAGGGCTTTCTAGCCAGATGCATTTGTCCATAAAATAACCCAGAGAAAGGTGCCTGTTAGTTTGCTAGGGCAGCCATAACAAAATACCACAAACTGTGTGGCTTTAACAACAGAAATTTCTTTGTTCACAGTTCTAGAGGCTGGAAGTCCAAGATCAAGTTGCCAGCGTGGTTGGGTTCTGGTAAGACCTGTCTGCTTCACTTGCAGATGGCCACTTCTTGCCATGCCCTCACATGGTCTTTTTTCCTATGTACAAGCATAGAGAGGGAGCTCTGGTATCTCACCTGGGGACCCTATGTCTGTGGCCTCCAATTTTCAACCATAGTTTCATTTAACCCAAGGTCACATGCCTCACACTTGAGCAGTCCTCATGTTGTCAATGCCACCTCCATGAGGGTCTCAAACTCAGTGTTGCCAAGGGAACAGATGACATACATATCAACAGAAGTGAACTTTTTAAGCCAAAAAACATTCAAATGCATTTAACATTTTCAAATGGCAAAAAATTTTGACCATCCTTTTAGTCAAACAAAACACATTTTAAAGTACTAATGCAGACTGTAGGCCACTAATTTGTAGCCTCTGATGAGCATAATGGATGTGAAGCTTGTTTCCAAGTGTAGGCTGTTGGAACAGAAGAATTCAAGCAAACCCTTCTTCCGGAAGGTAGCTCTCCATGGGCAGCTCTCCTGAGACCCTCAACCCTCAAATTCCTGCTGGAACTTGAGGCAGAAATGTTCTGGGTCTGCAAAGTAGTTAAGAGATGTTAAGATAACACCACTACTGTTAATGTTTAGTTGCTAAGTCGTGTCTGACTCCTTTGTGACTCCATGGACTGTAAGCGTCCCAAAGACCCACAAGACTCCAGCACAAAAGCTTTTATTGCCTGACTAGAGTTAGGGGTTGAGATGAAAAACTGGTCTGAAGTCCCTTCCTGCTTGTCTTCCTCAAAAGCAACAGACTTCTTTATGTTCTGGGGATTTATCTCTGTCTTTACAATATTAAATTCCCACTAGTGCCTCCCTAGCATTTCCATTTTTCATTGTGGCCACATACTGAGACACAGAGTAAACTAGTTAATGAAAAGGTAAAATCAGAAAAAACTCCCCCAGTCTTAGGGTTTCATAATAAACAGAACCAGATACTTTATCACATTATATTTGACCAGTGGTACAGAGCAGTTTTGAAGTACTGCTTTTCTTGTCATGATTTGATGCTTGTGCTTCTGGTTCTAGAGCAGGGATGGACTCATGGACCCCTATGGGTGACCCAGCTAGGGAGACTGTTGATCAAACAGCAGCAAGTGTGAAATCACAAGGCAACACGTGTACAAAAGGGAAGAAATACGGGAAATATGGGAGGATGGTTCTTAGCAGACTGAGAGTTTAGGAACAACCTCCCCAAGAGAGCAACCAGAGCAGAGAAGGGAAAGATGACAGGCATCCACCGGGAGAAAGCAGGGGCACGCAGCTTGTAGGAAAGTGCTGAGACAGGAGGCAGGGCAGAGGGTTGCCAACCCGACTGTTGACTGAAGGGAAATGGGAGGGAATGGCTCTTGGGTGGTGGGAGTGGTGTGGACTTGAGAACCCAGCCCTGGACCGAACACAGGAAGAAAACCCCAGCAGGGACAAAAGTGGCAAGGAAGGGGGACTATGATCATCTCATGCTGTGAATGATGACAGTGCCTGTGGCATGTTCAGATAGTAGAGGGTCCAAGTAGGTGCAGGGCAACCAGATTGATAAGCACTGTGGTAAGTCAGGAGCACTTGGCAGTAACTTGGACTAGCCTGGGGCAGTGAAGCTGGAGAGGAGGAGGCAGATGTGAGAGCTATGGGGTGGGTGAGCTGTTGGATGTGAGGGGCAGGCAAGAGGGGGGAGCTCAAGTAACTCTCCATTTTCTCACCTAAGTGAGGAGATGCTTTGAAAGTACATTCCTGGATACAGGAGACATTGAAGAGGAATGAACTTGGGTGGTAAAAGCATGAGTCAGTCTTGGACAAGTTGACTGGGAAGTGGCTTTGCATCCCTCAGTGACCCCTTGTCACCCAATTTACAGATCCCATTGGTCATGGTTGTGACAGTAATGGAAGGAGGTTATCTCCTAGGTGTGGAGGGGCAGACCAGAGCCTCTTGGGGAGTGCTCTCCCTCAACCCCTCACACACTCTGGAGCCTTGTCAAGGAGTCCACTGAGGACTCATTTCTCATTCTCAATTTTTCTATCCTGAGGGGAAAACAAAAATCCTTCACAAGGATATTGTGTTCTGTCTGCTCTTCCCTTTCCTGCCCTGGAGGGAATGGCCACTCAAGGTAAACTTGGAGAATCAGACAAAGCAGGAGACACGGGAGAAAGCCAGGCCTCTGGGAACATCACTGGAGAATGAGGACAGGCCTGAGCCTAGCCTGGGGATGGAGTGTCTTTCAGTCCCTCCAACATGACCAGCTTCCTCTCCCTACAGCCTCTTACATGCAGTCCCCTCCTCTGAAACACTCTTCCCTTCCTCCCCTCCTACATCCCTTTTGTCTAGAAGAGTCCCTAATCATATTTCGTTCACTCTGTGCTCAGACATCCTCTTTTTCAGGAGGCCTTTTCTGATGTCCACGGTTCAGTGTCTGTGGTCAGGACTGCTAATCATATCGCCCAGTATCCATTCTCTTCTTTCTTTCTTGGTCCCAGAACCCCTAATTTTTAAGTATAGGGTGCTTGGGATAAAGACTGTATTTCCCAGCATCTTTTTGCAGCTATATGTGGCCACTTGGCTAAGTTCTGGCCATGGACATGAAGGTGGAAATGTTTGCAACTTCCCAAATGTGATCTTATAGAAAGGGAATACGGCTTTCTTCTCCTCCCTTCATTTGCTGGAGGGTAAGATGGCTGATTCTGTAGCCACCAAACTGTACCATGAAGACAAGTAAGCCAGGCTTACTTATCCAAACACAATGCTGAGAACCACTTCAAAGGCAGCTTTCCAGTCTTGGGTTCACAGCCTCAAAGTGAGGTAGTGATTAAGACTAGGTCCATTTCTCCTCTAGTGCAATTTCTCTCTCATAATATCTGCCTACAATGCAGGAGACATAGGAGGAGTGGGTTTGATCTTTGGGTCAGGAAGATCCCCTGGAGGAGGGCATGGCAACCCACTCCAGTATTCTTGCCTGGAGAATCCCACGGACAGAGAAGCCTGGTGGGCAACAGTCCATGGGGTCACAAAGAGTCAGACACGACTGAAGCAACTGAGAACACACAGCACACCAATAAACCACAGACCCCAAGGTAGAAAGTACACACACAAATGTCTTTATAACTGACATCTCCTACTCTACATGTCCTGATGTAGTATTTGGCAGATCAAAAATAATTTTTAAAACTCTGACGGTTTGGCATTTGGAATATCGAAAGCAATCTGGAAAATCCTGATAGTGTTTGTGTCTCCATCACTAGCTTCAGAAACCGATTGTCAGGATGGTTTTCAATAAGATCAGAGGAGTGAGTGTCTCCAGCTAGATCAGCTCATTGGTAGCAGTGTTAATGAGCACTTGGTGATACTCTCTTCCTCAGACTCTAGCAATACGTCTATGCTGAAAATTCAGCTTTTTCCCACAGAGCCTTTCAGTGGTCAAATACGATGTAATGGTGTTTCACACCCTTACACCAAGGGTTTATGGTTTAATTGGCTCACTTGCTATTGATGAAGGCTTCAAAGCATAAGCAAAAGTAGTAATGGCCAAGACCTAGATAGAAGCACTAAACCTGGAGACTATCTTAGAAATCTGAAAAATAATTGCACATTATCAACAGAATAATGCTCAAATGTCTAGACAAATCTGATAATCTTAAAGGTTGAGGTCCCAATTATGCTGTATTTTGGGGCTTTCTTGAGCCAGCAGAAGCTTCAATAATAACTCTTATCAGAGGACAAATATTTATTAGCTTAAATGACTATTTAATTCTCCATGTAATAGTCCATCTGATTCTCCTTTTCCAGCTCCAAAACCACAGTCACATGCCACGGCTTGGAACAAGCATCTCTTGTTTACGGCTCTGGCCAAAGGACTCACAAGTAGCCTCACTCCCCAGAGTATGGCCACGAGACTTTTGCAAGTTTAGCCTCGAGCCCAAGGGTCAGAGAGTCCAACTTGGCAATAGCTACTGATATACAGTCTTCAGAAAATTCAAGTTAAAAAAAAAGAGAGGCAAAATAATAGTGCTGCAGGAACCCAAATAAAATGACTTATCTCCCTTACATTACATGAAATCTTTTCCCCAGCAATGGGTTGTGCTCATATTACTCTGGTTAACAACCCTCTGCCTACCTGGCTCCAGGGATCACCCTGTAACCATTGCGACAGGGCTCTCCTTTTCCCATAGCTGATAAGGAGAAAGTGGGAAGGTAGAAGTTTTGTGCTCATTTCTCCATTTATCTCTCCAACCTTGAATTTGCAGTGAGGCAGTGGGGCAGGCGCACCTCACAGAGAGGATCTATGGCTTCAGCATCACTGGACAGAAACTAGATTCACCATAGTGGTACAAAGGCCAGACTTGCCTATTTGACTGGCTAGAAGTCTCTCTTAGACTATGTTCAGCAAGAATCAAGTGTTTCCTGGAGGTAAGACTGAGATAGTTTTGGCTAAAGCTGTTTTTCTGGTTACATGTCAGCTCCTGGGAGTAATTTGCATGAAACGTGTAAGAAGTGCATTTTCAAGCCCTGAAAACACAATATTTGCCTGATTTAAGGTAGGGACTTTGGTCAACCAGACATCTGACCGCTAAGGCTTTACCATGCATCACCTTCTAAGAACCAATAAGCCAACTTCAAGGTTAACACTTCAGAAGAAGCTTGGTCTACAAAGGCATTCAGGAACCTATGCTAGGAGGACGGGGAACGGGATGTCAGGACCCATGGGGTGGAGAGGTAAGATTGAAGGCAGCATTGGCTAACTAGAGAGTCAGTGTTCTGGAGTCAGCAGACCGAGGGTGAATGAGTTTCTTCATCTTTAAAATGGAGTTAATGAGAGTACCAATCAGAAAAAGTGATTGTGATAGCTGAATGAGTTAATGCATACAGCTCAATCTGCATATTGGCTGGCATACAGTATATTCTTGACAAATGTTAACTGTCTTCATCATCACCATTTTTATCCTCATGGTCATCACCATCATCTTGGCTTTTCTACTTATTATGTATGTGACCTGGAACAAATTTCTTAACATCGCTCAGTTTCATATTCTTCATCTTTACATTGAAGCTAAAAAATATTTACCTTCAAGGATATAGTGAGGGTGAAACTAGATGATGATGCACATAAAGCATCTAACACAGTGCTTGGCACATAGTAGGTGTTCATGGGGTGGGTATTATTACCTAACTGGCTGTATGATTTTTTAATATTATTATTTTAAAAATTATTTTTATTTATTTATTTATGTGGCTGCACTGGGTCTTAATTTCTGCAGTCTGGATTTTCGATCTCCATTGTAGCATGTGGGGTCTTTAGTTGCAGCACTGGAATGCTTAGTTGTAGCAAGTGTGATCTAGTTCTTTGACTAGGGATTGAATCAGGGTCCCCTGCATTGGGAGCTCAGAGTCTTAGCCACTGGACCAACGGGGAAGTCTCAAAACACTTCCTTTTTTCTTGCCATGCCTCTTGCAGCTTGTGGGAACTTAGTTTTCTGACCAAGGGTCGAACCTGGAACCCAGGCAATGAAAGTGCTGAGTCCTAACCACTGGACCACCAGGGAACTCCCAAGGTATTTCCTTTTTTGACTGGTAGTGAAGAACAGGGATTCTGACACAGATGTGTCAGGAAGACTCCAAAGTCTCCCAATGGGAAAATTCTACTGGAAGAAACATTCTAGTTTTCAATGGGAGTCTCTCTTTATATTATCTCTATGGCACAATGTGACATCTCTCAAAGGCTTCAGACATCCTTGAGTGTTCTGTCTCACACACTATAGAGATTTTGTTTTTGAAGAAATCAAAGAAGATTGAACATCTGAGGACGCATGGATATAGGGTTGCCAGGTTTAGCAGATTTTTTTTTTTTTAAAGTGCCCTAGGGAAGAGAGTTCCAGAAAAACATCTATTTCTGCTTTATTGACTATGCCAAAGCCTTTGACTGTGTGGATCACAATAAACTGTGGAAAATTCTGAAAGAGAAGGGAATACCAGACCATCTGACCTGTCTCTTGAGAAACCTGTATGCAGGTCAGGAAGCAACAGCTAGAACTGGACATGGAACAACAGACTGGTTCCAAATAGGGAAAGGAGAACGTCAAGGCTGTATATTGTCACCCTGCTTATTTAACTTATATGCAGAGTACATCACGAGAAACGCTGGGCTGGAAGAAACACAAGCTGGAATCAAGATTGCCGGGAGAAATATCAAAAACCTCAGATATGCGGATGACACCACCCTTATGGCAGAAAGCGAAGAAGAACTAAAGAGCCTCTTGATGAAGGTGAAAGAGGAGAGTGAAAAAGTTGGCTTAAGGCTCAACGTTCAGAAAACTAAGATCATGGCATCTGGTCCCATCACTTCATGGGAAATGGATGGGGAAACAGTGGAAACAGTGTCAGACTTTATTTTTTTGGGCTCCAGAATCACTGCTGATGGTGACTGCAGCCATGAAATTAAAAGACGCTTACTCCTTGGAAGGAAGGTTATGGCCAACCTAGATAGCATATTTAAAAGCAGAGACATTACTTTGCCAACAAAAGTCCGTCTAGTCAAGGCTATGGTTTTTCCAGTGGTCATGTATGGATGTGAGAGTTGGACGGTGAAGAAAGCTGAGCACCACAGAATTGATGCTTTTGAACTGTGGTGCTGGAGAAGACTCTTGAGAGTCCCGAGGACTGCAAGGAGATCCAACCAGTCCATCCTAAAAGAGATCAATCCTGGGTGTTCATTGGAAGGTCTGATGTTGAAGCTGAAACTCCAATACTTTGGCCATCTCATGCGAAGGGTTGACTCATTGGAAAAGACCCTAATGCTGGGTAGGATTGGGGGCGGGAGGAGAAGGGGACGACAGAGGATGAGATGGTTGGATGGCATCACCGACTCAATGGACATGGGTTTGGGTAGACTTCGGGAGTTAGTGATGGACAGAGAGGCCTGGCGTGCTGCAATTCATGGGGTTGCAAAGAGTCGGACACGACTGAGTGACTGAACCGAACTGAACTGAGGGACTTCCCTGGCAGTCCAGTGGTTAAGACTTCACCTTCCAATGTAGGGAGTGTCGGTTCAATCCTTGGTCAGGGAGCTAAGATCTCACATGCCTTGCAGACAAAAAGTCAAAACACAAAACAGAAGTAATATTGTAGCAAATGCAATAAAGACTTTAACAATGTTTTTAAAAAAGTGGTTTCTATTTTATCTGGCAGTGGTACATGGATGTCCATTTATCTTCTTGTATAATCCAACCTAGGGGTTGAGATACATTTTGTGACTTTCTATGATGTCACAAAATTCATATTCCAAATCTTTCCAGAGAGACAAAGATTCTATAGAACTTGCATTTGATTTATCAGAGTTCATGACTATCAGGGGGCTCATTTACCATGAATCATGTTAGGTATGGTTGGTAAAGACCCTGATGCTAGGAAAGATTGAAGGCAAAAGGAGAAGAGGGTGGCAGAGGATGAGACGGTTAGGTAGCATCACCAACTCAATGGACATGAGTTTGAGCAAATTCCGGGAGATAGTGAAGGACAGGGAAGCCTGGCATGATGCAGTCCATTGGTTTGCAAAGAGCTGGACATGACTTAGTGACTGAACAACAAAATGTTGGGCATATATAGAGGCAAAATGGATCCTGGAGGTTATACTTCAGTACAAAGGTCCTGAGATAATTTTCTCAAGATTTCTCTTCATTATTATTTCTTGTTATTATCAATAGAGTGCTGCATATCCTCACTTCCCCTCCCAGACCCTACAATGTGCTTTCTCTCACTTAAGGGAAATACTGCAGGCTCTCCACAGTGTAAGGAATGGAGTGAACTGTGACTTTCTAATGATGACATTATGAGAACCCAATGCAAACCTAGCCTCCTGGGCTCCATTTTGGCCAACCCATAATATTCAGGGGTTATATCACTTCTCTTTCCAAACTCCCAATGGCATTTCCCAGTAACTTGACTCTTGAAAATGTAGGTGGTAGAGCAACTACCAAATTAATGATATTCAGCTCAAAATCAGGATAGTATACTGACTTCCAAGTGTTATTTTTGGTGGAGATGACAGGAATAGACTTCAGAGAAGGATAAATATTGTGGACTTTCCATCTCACCAACTGCTGTACCCTAAAACACTGTCTTCTGCAGAGTAGGTCTTGATGTAATGCCTTAGTGTTTATGAATACCTCTCTAGAATTTTTGTGTCCAGTCGTTATACCATTCCTGGCTGAGATCACCTGACTAACCTTCACAGTAGAGTCTTTCAGAGCCTAGTAGCTAAAATGACAGTTTGGCAATCCTCATTTTTGGAATAGCATATGGGAACCCCAGAATTCTCCGCCCAAACATCCCCAAGCTAGCTTCTAGGCTCAGAGCAGGCTTTTTCCAGGTCAGTCAGTCCTTCCAATGGTGACCCCAAGCCCAGTATGTACACCACAGGCTTAAGAAGTTTTAACAAAGAGTATGTGTGGAGGGCAGTGAAGGAAATTGGGTACATGGGTTGAGGAGTCCATATGAGTATGCAAGGGATCCCTGCTGACGTGAGGAGGGCTGGAACTGAGAGTAGGAAGAGAAAGGGAAGCGGGATGAGGACTGAAGCAAGGCCTGGCTCTCCCTGTGCCGCCATGTTCTGGCAACAAACTCTGAGGAGTCCAAGAATTCTAAATTCAAATCTGGACTTCCAGGTTGTCCTGAGGTATTTTTGTCAAGGTAGGAGGACAGAACATATTTTATTTGTTAGCTTGCTTTATAATATTTAGACACATGTTTTGTGAGCCTCCATTTGTGCTCTTGTCTTGGGGCCTACCACACCCCTATACCCTTCTAGAAAAGCCTTCACAGCCCACACAGCTCAGTGGTCCAGCTGAACCCACATGCTGAATAGCCTTGCATCTGTCTTACTTTTCAGACTGCCCTATTTTAGCTGCTAAGAGTGGTTAGATCATACAGGCCTTTGAGTTAAGGATCCACCCTTATGGCCACATGTTTGTTTCTGGGTTTTTTTTTTGTTTTTTTTTTTTTAGTTCTATCAGTTTATTGCTACCAACCCATCTCCCTCCACCCTCGTTCACACTTGCTCAGTCACATAACCCCATGGACTGCAGCCCGCCAGGCTCCTCTGTCCATGGACTTTTCCAGGCAAGAAGAGTGGAGTCGGTTGCCATTTCCTTCTCCTGGCCACATGTTTTGTACAAACCCTGTATTAATTTCCATGTTTGTGTCACTTAGGACATTAAGATTATAAGGTTTATCTGGCTTCCAGCGGCCATTATATTAATTCAATTGAACTAGGAGCCTTGGAAGGGGCTTCCCAGGTGGTGCAGTGGTAAAGAATCCACCTGCCAACGCAGGAAATAAAAGAGATGCAGGTTCAATCCCTAAGTCGGAAGGATCCCTTGGAATAGGAAATGGCAACCTACTCCAGGCCAGAGGAGCCTGGTGGGCTACAGTCCATGGGACTGCAAAGATTGGGACATGACTGAGCACACACACACCCCGGAGCCTTAGAGACATGCCTGAAAAAGACGAGCAGTTCATATTTGGCTGACAACCTGATTTTCTTTTTACTGGGCAGTGTGTGCTGGCTGAAGAAGAGAACAATGTCTGCCACAACAGGCCCCAGGAGGCAATTTGAGGGGGAAAGTGGATGAAGCCACTGCTAGGAGAGAGACTTTTGTTTTTTGGCCATGCCAGGTGGCATGAGGGATTTTGGTTCCCAGATCAGGGATCAAACCTGAGCCCCCTGAAGTGGAAGCACAGAATCTTAACCACTCTCCTTAAGAAAGAGATTCTGAAGAAAAATTAGAAGTATACACAGGTAGTTTTAGGGAAATTTTCTGTATGTTCTGAGGAACTTGCTGAACTTCTCTAAGAAAAGTCAGTGAACTCTCTCCACTATTCAAGATAGTTTATGGGTTTGGATTTGTTGTTTTGGAGAAGGGTGACTGAAGGATGGGACCTGGTGCTGAGTATAGCGCAAAGATGATCTTGGAGTGACAACAGAAGCTGCAAAGGGCCCATTCGGGTTAACTAAGTAAAAGGAATATTGACCATTCGTTTCTCTTTCCCTAGAGCTGATTGTGTGAAGGCTTTAAAGGACCTATGTGATGACCACATAGCTGAGATTGAACCCAAGGGCAGTGGCCACAGGCTTACTCCGGGCTTCCTGGAAGATGAACTAAGAGCGGGATGAGCAGTGTGCTTGGCCATGGTCCACCACACTCTGCTTTTCAATATGTGCTTTGGTTGTTTCTGTTTTCCCTATAAAAGTAGTTCAGGGTCATGAAAAAAATTGGGAAATATATAAAAAGTTAGAGGAAAATAAACATCATCCATGGTCCTGCCATCTGAATCCCATCAATGTAAACATTTATTATACTTCCTTCAAGGCTTTTTTTTGTTCTTTGTAAAGATGGTGTGTGTGTGAGAGAGAGAGAGAGAGGAAGAGAGACTGATTGTAATATAATTGGATTCAGTTCCCTAAAGCACTGTTTTCAAGGCAACTGGATTAATGTGATTAATGTAAGTACTAAAATGAGTCATTTTAGGATTACTGAGCAACTTCATGAGGTTTAGTGAAAGCAAAGTTGATTTTCCCTTATCTTGTCATCAGGAATCACCTATTCTAATCTTCAGCTGCTTTTTCATGGTCCAAGTTCAGTAAAACAAGAACATGGATACAAACCAAGAGATGTACAGGTTGAGAAATACAACTAAGGCATGCATGAGCTATTATGACTTTAACACTTAGTAAATTATTACACAAACCCAAGTCCCTTAGTCACAAGAGACCTATTTACGATAAAGGTTAAAGAAGTTAAAAATCAGGTTTAATCATTTCAATTTTCTGCTAAGTCTTGCCACAAAATGGATCAGGATTAGATTTTTGTGGCATAAGTAGCTTCATATTTTCTTGGTGACTTTTCTCCAAGATGAGCAGTAGATGAGATCTGACAAACCTGAGAATGGAATATCAGTAGTATATAAGAAGTTGCATTTTATATTGAGCACAAACTGGGAAATCAAATTCATTTTGCCATAGTTTCTAAGAGACAAAAATGGACTCTCAGCTCATTATTTTCTCAGAGAGTTTGAGAAAATGTCCTGGGGAGAAACACTGCCAGTCAACTCTACTAGCTTTCATACCCCTAGGCTTTTGCTTGTGTGTGTATGTGTGTGTGTTCTCAGTCGTGTCCAACTCTTTGCGACCCCATGGACTGTAGCCTGCCAGGCTCCTCTGTCCCTGGAATTTTCTAGGCAAGAATACTGGATTGGGTTGTCATTTCGTTCTCCAGGAGATCTTCCTGGCCCAGGGATCAAACCCGAGTCTCTTGCATCTCCTGCACTGGCGGCAGATTCTTTACCACTGTGCCACATCCTAAAACCCGGAAGATCTGTGCTAATGCACCATCTTTCTAAATCAGCATTTAAGGCCAGCCAGCTCAAATGCCAACACTCAGGAAGCCCTTCTATATTTTCAAAATCTTTGTTTCCAGGACCCCTATTTAGCCTCTGTATTATTCTGCCATATGGAACAATGTATTTTGTTTGACAATATTTTAAAACATTTCTGAGTAATATGTTTACAGCGGTTCAAAAAACAAACCACATAGGCCATCATTAAAAAGTCTACAAATGATAACTTTGGAGAGGGTGAGGAGAAAAGGGAACCCTCTTACACTGTTGGTGGGGAATGTAAATTGGTGCAGCCATTATGAAAACCACTATGGAAGTTCCTCAAAAAAACTAAAAATAGAGTTGCCATATGATCCAGCAGTCCCACTCCTGGCCATATACCCAGACAAAACTATAATTTGACAAGATATATGCACCCCAATGTTTACAGCAGCACTATTTACAATAGCCAAAACATAGAAACGTTGAGAGTTTGGGTTTAGCAGATGCAAACTAGTATATATAGGATGGATAAACAACAAGGTCCTACTGTATAGCACATGGAACTATATTCAGTATCCTGGGATAAACCATAATGAAAAAATATGAAAGAGATTATATATGTATAACTGAGTCACTTTGCTGTACAGAACTTAACACAGCATTGTAAATCTACTATACTTCAATAAAATTAAATAAAAATAAAATGTACCCCTCCCCCAAACAAACAAAAAACAAAAAATCAAGTAATATGAAACATATCCAGCATACAGTCTTTTCCCTGCCCCTGTTCCCACATCTCACAAACACATCTGTAAGTTTCTCGTGTCTATTCCACATTCTTCATGTGAATCACATTTTCTTCATGCAAACATAAACACAAACCTATTATTTCCCCATCCCTGTTTTCTTACACAAGAGGTAGCTTGATAGACATCCTATTCTTGATATATTAATACATTCTATTCTTAGATATACATAGATTCTTTAGATATACATACTATTCTGTACTTTGCTCTTTTCATTTTAACTTATCAGTGCATCTCGGAAATTCAGTTCAGTTCAGTCGCTCAGTTGTGTCTGACTCTTTGTGACCCCATGAATAACAGCACGCCAGGCCTCCCTGTCCATCACCAACTCCCGGAGTTTACCCAAACCCATGTCCATCGAGTTGGTGATGCCATCCAACCATCTCATCCTCTTTCGTCCCCTTCTCCTCCTGCCCCCAATCCTTCCCAGCATCAGGGTCATTTCCAGTGAGTCAACTCTTCGCATGAGGTGGCCAAAGTACTGGAGTTTCAGCTTCAGCATCAGTCCTTCCAATGAACACCCAGGATTGATCTCCTTTAGGATGGACTGGTTGGATCTTCTTGCAGTTCAAGGGACTCTCAAGAGTCTTCTCCAACACCATAGTTTAAAAGCATCAATTCTTCTGCGCTCAGCTTTCTTCACCGTTTAACTCTCATATCCATACATGACTACTGGAAAAACCATAGCCTTGACTAGATGGACCTTTGTTGGCAAAGTAATGTCTCTGCTTTTAAATATGCTATTCTAGGTTGGTCATAACCTTCCTTCCAAGGAGTAAGCGTCTTTTAATTTCATGGATGCAATCACCATCAGTGATGATTTTGGAGCCCCCAAAAATAAAGTCTGACACTGTTTCCACTGTTTCCCCTGTTTCCCCATCTATTTCCCATGAAGCGATGGGACCAGATGCCATGATCTTAGTTTTCTGAATGTTGAGCTTTAAGCCAACTTTTTCACTCTCTTCTTTCACTTTCATCAAGAAATTTCATCTTGGAAATTATTCCATATCAATTCAGAAAGAAATTCCTCTTTCAGTTTTAAAAGCCTTGTATTTCTTTTTCATTTATTTATTTATGTCTGTGCTGTCCTGTGCTTAGTCACTCAGTTGTGTCTGACTCTTTGTGGCCCCATGGACTGTAGCCCCACAG
Organism: Giraffa tippelskirchi; assembly: GCF_054371585.1. Lineage (NCBI taxonomy): Eukaryota > Metazoa > Chordata > Mammalia > Artiodactyla > Giraffidae > Giraffa > Giraffa tippelskirchi. The sequence goes on from NC_137281.1 coordinate 112,947,987, forward strand.
ACTTCTCTGTCCATGGGGATTCTCCAGGCAAAAATACTGGGGTGGGTTGCCATGCCCTCCTGCAGGAGATTTTGCCATGCCCTCCTCCAGAGGATCTTCCCATCCCAGGGATCAAACCCGTCTCTCATGTTGTGGGCAGATTCTTTACTGTCTGAGCCACTAGGGAAGCCAAAAATACTGGAGTGGGTAGCCTATCCCTTCTCCAGGGGATCTTCCCAACCCAGGAATCGAATCAGGGTCTCCTGCATTGCAGGTGGGTTCTTTATCAGCTAAGCTACCAGGGAAACCCTATGTTTGCACTGGGTCTTTGTTGTTGCAATGGCTTTCTCTAGTTGCGATGCCCAGGCTTTTCATTGTTGTGGCTTCTCTTGTTGTGGAACATGGGCTCTAGAATACTTGGGTTCAGTAGTTGTGGTGAATAGGCTCAGTCACCTAGAGGCATGTGGGATCTTCCTGAACCAGGGATCAAGCCCATGTCCCCTGCATTACAAGGTGGATTCTTAACAAATGGGTCATCAGGGAAGTCCTTTAAAGGCTTTTAAAATTAAAAAAATTCTATTATCTATGTCTCCTAATATATTTCACCAGTTCCACCAATGATAGACAATTTGGGTTGTTTCCAATCTTTTGCTACCTCAATGATGCTTTGAAGACATATGTTAATTTGCATTGTGTATGTACATCTTTGGATAAATTCCCCAAAGCAGAATGGCTAGGTCAAAGATTGTACAGTTTTGTAATGTTGCTAGATAGTGCCAAATTGCTCTCCATAGGGTTTCTACCTATTTATACTCTCATCAAAAAAATAGAAGAAACCTGTTTTTCCACAGCCTTGCCAACAGAGAGACAAGGAAGGAGAGAAGGTTTAGGAAAGAATGGTTTGGTCTCAAAAACAAGAAGACAATTAGATGAAGACTGCAAAGGCACAGACAATGTCAGACCTGACCTATCCCCTGAGGTTCAGCCAGTCTCTCTCAGAGATACCTGGCGATCTCTCCCAGAGATCTCTGTTAAGTCTAGCTGAGCATGTCTAACTTGGATTCACTAAAACTGAAGCCTCCTCTTTTCTACCAGTGGACTCACCATTTATTCATATTTAAAACTTTGTAGGAGGAGAGGGTACGGGTGACTAGACTTTCTCACTTTTTCCTTTACAAATTCTGAATTCATATGCTTTATTTTATAATGTGAAGTATGTATTTCTTTTGTAATTTAAAACCAGTGATAATGTACTGCGAACAAAATTGTGAGTCTAGTTATCTTTTAGTCTTTATTTATCTATTCAACCACTTTTTCTGTCGGCTGTTTTTTTCCCCTTTTTCTTTTCCTGCCAGGTGCTTATGGTTTTAACTAGCTTTATAAGGCAACTGGCTTCCCAGGTAGCGCTAGTGGTAAAGAAATTGCCTGCCAGTGCAGGAGACATAAGAGATCCAGATTTGAATCCTAGGCCAGGAAGATCCCCTGGAGGAGCACATGGCAACCCACTCCAGTATTCTCGCCTGGAGAATCCCATGGACAGAGGAGCCTGGTGGGCTACAGTCCATGGTGTTGGAAGAGTCAGATAAGACTGAAGTGATTTAGCAAGCATGCATAAAGAAATTAATCAAGAAAAAAACCATTACCTCTACTTTATAAATTATTTCTAAGCATCCTCTTCCCTGGCACCACTCTCATACCCACTCCCCGTTTTTAAACTGAAAAGAAATTAGGAAAAAAAATTCTTAATGATATGTTTAAATAATAGTTATTAGAACTGGGATACTATTTAAGAGCAAATTTATAAAGTTAGAATTTATAATAGCTGCATAGTATTTTAATGTGCTAAATACCCTGTGGACTGTAGCCTGCCAGGCTCCTCTGTCCATGAGGATTCTCCAGGAGTGCGTTGCCATGCCCTCTTCCAGAGGATCTTCCCCACCCAGGGATTAAACTCATGTCTCTTATGTCTCCTGAATTGGCAAGAGGGTTCTTAGCGCCACCTGGGAAGCTCATAATATATATCAATACTTTTCAATCCACTAAGGTCCTTTAAGTAACAAAGGTGCACATTTATCTCCATTCTATACCATTTGATGGAGAAGGCAATGGCACCCCACTCCAGTACTCTTGCCTGGAAAATCCCATGGACGGAGGAGCCTGGTGGGCTACAGTCCATGGGGTCGCTAAGAGTCGGACAACTGAGCGACTTCACTTTCACTTTTCCCTTTCATGCACTGGAGAAGGAAACGGCAACCCACTCCAGTATTCTTGCCTGGAGAATCCCAGGGACGGCGGAGCCTGGTGGGCTGCCATCTATGGGGTCGCACAGAGTCGGACACGACTGAAGCGACTTAGCAGCAGCAGCAGCATACCATTTGAAGCAAAATTGTACTTACTATCTTAAATTATAGAAACTTACAACTGTTACATTCTTGGTCAAATATATAATTCACTTGTTATCAAAGCCTTATTGAAACATCCTTAGATGGAAAGCTATCATCAGCTTTTTCATGTCTGGCTTTATTTTGGGATTTCCAAAGATTTAATACAGTAAAAGGGAAAGTCCATTTCCTAGTGCCCTTGATCTTTGCACATTCACTTTTGTACAGATAAGGACACCGTACATTAATGTAGCTAACCCATGTTTCCTATGTGGCACCAGGTGATAAGCCAGGTAACAAGGGAACATGTTGATGGATCTCACGTGGTTGCTTCCTACTACCTCAGCTCACAGTTGGGTTCCCTCTGTACCAAGATCTTTCTCAGCCTTGTAGCCTTTATTCAACTGTGTTCCTACTAAGTTGCATTTAGCTTTGTTTCTTTATCAAAATGTGTGAAATATGAGAAAAATACAAATCCAAGCAGCAGTCAGCAGAAGTGCAGTTCTCATAAACTTAAAACAATTGAGATACAGAAGGAAATCAGGTGGTGAATCTTTAGCCTTAATAATGAGGACTCATACTGAGAACTCCCTATGCCTTAGTCACTATTCTAATCACTTCACATGACTTAATTCATTGATTCTCACAGTATGTGAGATACAAATGATGGAGGCATTATCATTCCCTCTGTGTTTTCTTTTTGTTTTTTTGGCCAAATGGCATGTAGGATCTTATTTTCCCGACCAGGAATGGAACCTGGGGCCCCTGCAGTGGAAGCGCAAAGAGTCTTAACCACGGACCACCAGGGAAGTCCCTCATTCCCTCTGTTTTTACAGATAAGGAAATCTATCCACTATCCATAGGGAAGTAAACAGCCTGACCCAAATTGGGAAGCTGCCTTCCAGACTTTTGATAGTCAGCTCCACTCAGCTGGGATGTGCTGTGGTTAGTCGCTCAGTTGTGTCCGACTATTTGCGATCCCATGGACCACAGCCCACCATGGGGATTCTCCAGGCAAGATATACTGGAGTGGGTTGCCATGCCCTCCTCCGGGGGATCTTCCCCACACAGGGTTCGAACCCAGGTCTCCCGCATTGCAGCAGATTCTTTACCAGCTGAGCCACGAGGGAAGCCCAGGAATACTGGCATGGGTAGCCTATTCCTTCTCCATGGGATCTTCCAGGAATCGAACCAGGGTCTCCCGCATTGCAGGTGGATTCTTTACCAGCTGAGCTACCAGGGAAGCTGGGATGGAGAAGCTTAAATTTAAAGAACACCCACTAAATTTTGGAATTACAGCTATAAGAGACAAGACACAATTAGGAATTTTGGACTATATTTTAGCTCGCTGGAAATGGAACTCTCTCCTTGAAAAACACAAATCTGTTTTTGAATTTGATACATCTAACATGGGTGTGTATTTTCTGGAGCATGTTGTATACCGAAGTAGGAAGCCCTTGGGGTGGTGTGTATGTTTTTGATGCAAATAGAAAGATGTGAGTCCCATGGGGACAGAGTGTCTAACAGTTCTCCAGTGCCTACTGCTACTGCTACTGCTAAGTCACTTCAGTCGTGTCCGACTCTGTTCGACCCCATAGATGGCAGCCCACCCAGCTCCGCCATCCATGGGATTCTCCAGGCAAGAACACTGGAGTGGGTTGCCATTGCCTTCTCCAATGCATGGAAGTGAAAAGTGAAAGTGAAGTCGCTCAGTCGTGTCAGACTCTTAGCGACCCCATGGACTATAGCCTACCAGGCTGGTCCATGGGATTTTCTAGGCAAGAGTACTGGAGTGGGGTGCCATTGCCTTCTTTAGTGCTCAGCAAATGTTTGTTGTGGTGGTGAGTGAATGGGGTAGTGGTTTGGAAACCATGCCACCAACATGTGGAACACCAAGATCAAGAAGCACTCTACTGGGACTTCCCTGGTGATCCAGCAGCTAGGACTCCATGCTTCCACAGCAAGGGGCCAGGGTTCAATCCCTGGTCAGGGAACTAAATCTTGCACATCAGAACTCAAAGATCCTGAGTGTCCCAATTAAGACCTGGCTCAGTCAAATAAATAAGTAAATATTTAAATTTTAAAAAAGGACAAACTTTTTTTTTTTTTTAAAGAACCACTCTACTGAAGTAAATCCCCCTGTTGATAATGGGGGAAGCTATGCACGTGTGGGGCAGGTGTATGGAAAATTTCTGTACTTTCTCCTCAATTTTGCTGTGACCCTAAAGCTGCTCTAAAAGATAGTCTATTTTTAAAATTTTTTTAAGACAGTCTGTTTTTAAAAAATTAAATCCCCCCAAGTGTCTGTAACAATATCTTGAAAAATATGTCATCTTAAACACACACATCTATGTGTATATACAAATATTATAAGCATACATAAACACAACATTTAAGTGCATGATAATAAAAGCAAAACATATGTCACATCTTAAATATGTAACTACATTTATTTATAGGTCTATGACAATAAAGTTGAAATAATGGCTGTTGTAAAGCCTATGCTTTTTTTTTTTCCCCCAGTTTCCTGAAGCTTGTGGAATCTTAGTTCCCTGACCAGGGGTTGAACTCAAGCCAATGGCAGTAAAAGAACTGAGTCCTAAACACTGGACTACCAGGAAATTCCCTCTATACGTTTTTTTCTGTTGAAGAGGTGAGTGAAACTTCCCTCCTGGCTTCACTGAGACAACTGTGTATGAATTAAAGGAGCAGGCAGTTGTGGGTGGCAAACAGCTGCATGCCCCAGAGCTGGGGTATCCTCTCCTCAGAGACTGTCCCCATTCATCATCTCTTCTTTTTTAATATATTTGTTTATTTATCTCTGCTGGGTCTTAGTTGTGGCACATGAAATCTTTTTAGTTGCAGCATGTGGGATCTAGTTCCCTGACCAGGGATCGAACCCCGGCCACCTGCATTGGGAACGCAGAGTCTTAACCACTGAACCACCATGGAACTCCTTACCATCTCTTTTTAACAGGGCATAACTCCAGGACACCACCCTTGTAACAGCCCTTGCTTGGAATGTGATTACACAGATACCTGGTCCAAGCAGAGCTCCCATAGGCCTTCCAGTGACCTATGGACAGGGTGGCATGGTTTGAAAGGCTGAGCTGGTGGAGTTAGAGTCTCTTTCTCTCCCTCCCTTTCTTTCCCTGGAACTTGAATCCGGAGACCAAGAGGGAAGTTTCCAGTCAGTTGTGGGCAGTACAGCTGAAAGGTGGTTTGGGGGCCTGAGCCAGGATCATGACAAACTAGAGACACTTTGCAAGCTGAAATTATGGAAGGAGGAGCAACCATGAGTAAGTGGGAGAAGCTAGAAGAGACAAAGAAGAACATCCATCCTTGCTGAGAAGCCAGGAAAAGACAGAGAGCATATACAGCCCTACCTTCCTCTGTATTTTTTCCTGGACTCTGGGGCATATATACTTTTTTTTTTTTGCTGCACCACAGAGTATGTAGGACCCCAGTTCCCTGACAAGGGATTGACCCCACACCTCTTGCCTTGGAAGCCTGGCATCTTAGCCACTGGACTGCCAAGGATGTCTGGAGCATATACACCTTTAAAATATTTTTCTCACAGAACAACCCGTGTCCTTTTTTTTTTTTTTGCTTCTTGTTACTAAAGGAGACTAGATTGAAACAGCAGATAGCAAGAGAAAAAAGTCTCTGACATGGAGGGTATAAAATAAAAAATAAAAGACAGGATAACTGTACAAGTACAGCAGTCCAGGGACATAAAGTATAGTGGCAAACAGTGGTTCCATTCAATAGTCCCCAAGGACCTCAGTTCAGTACAACCCTCTGTGATAATCGATATTTATAGTGATGACCTTGAGTCTTCAAGCACAGGCTGCTTCACATTCAGCGTATTTTCAAAAGGCAATAAAGCATGTAGAAAAATTTTCCTTCAAGTTAAAAAAAAGTTTTGGTGCTTAAACAAGGCAACGCTCATGCAGTTATGTGTCATTTTTTAGTTTGTTAAAGGCATATACTTATTTACATATGCCTTGCCTTTTCCAGCAAAGATTAAAGATGACGTAAAAGAAAACAAAAATTTCAACAAGATAGCATAAGTTGACAGTTAAGGGGGAAGAAGAAAGAAAACCAGGCTGTGGTCACATTGTTGACCCAGGAGATTCAGTTATCAGCAAAGCTCCCTTCTGTGGATCACCTCACTCCTTGATAGATCACAGGACATCATAACTAGTATTACTCATCATTCAATCATTTTAAAATCAGGAGCAAGGTCAAGACTTATCTTCTGAATGTAAAAATCAAATTGAAACTGGGAGAAAGAAAGAGAGGAAAATATTGGCTTGTATCAGAGAAAATACAATCATAAATTTATATAAATGTGCCTTTAGTAAGCTGTCAATTTAAATGCATGTTTCAGTAATTACTGTTCTTTTATTTTGGTAAAGGAACTTGGGCCTTGGCAAAGGAATTTGGTAAAGGAACTATGGGCTTCCCTTGTAGCTCAGCTGGTAAAGAATTCACCCACAATGTGGGAGACCTAGGTTCGATCCCTGGGTTGGGAAGATCCCCTGGAGAAGGGAAAGGCTACCCACTCCAGTATTCTGGCCTGGAGAATTTCATGGACTATACAGTCCATGGGGTCGCAAAGAGTCAGACACGACTGAGCGACTTCCACTTCACTTATTTTGGTAAAATAATTGTTATATTATAGTAAAAATTATATTAATCAGAAGTAGCATCATATTATATTATCCCACTGTTGAAATTCTTTACTATATCCTTTTCACAAATCAATATTAACATATCAGAAGAACAAAGAATGTTTGAGTTAAACTCTCTATACAAAAGTAATTCATATTCCCATAAAAAGGCAACAATATTTCTAGAAGACAAACTTATGGTTATCAAAGGGGAGGAGGGGTCAAGAATGAATCAGGAGTTTGGGATGAACATATACACACACTACTATACATAAAATAAACAACAAGGAACTACTGTATAGCATAGGGCACTATATTAAACATCTTGTAATGCCTGTAATAGAAAAGAATCTGAAAAAGGATAGATATATACGTATAACTGATTCACTTTGCTCTACACCTGAAACTAACACAACATTGTAAACCAACCATATGCCAATTTAAAAAAATAATAACAAATAAATAAATAACCAGCAAGAATTTTTCCAGGATCCTGGTTTGGACAGGCTCCTAAGGTGGTGCTAGTGGTAAAGAACCCACCTGCCAGTGCTGGAGACCTAAGAGACACATGTTTGATCCCTGGGTCAGGAAGATCCCCTGCAGAAGTGCATGGCAACTCACTCCAATATTCTTGCCTGGAGAATCTCATGGACAGAGGACCCTGGTGGGCTACAGTCCATAAGGTTGCAAAGAGCGGCACTCGACTGAATTGACATAGTACTAACATTTTAATGTGTGCTTCCACTCATACTGGACCTGCATAAGGGGAAATTTTTTCTGATGTTCATTCCTGTTACAGAGTTGCTGCTTAGAAGGTAAAAGTTTCAGAATTAAACAAATGTATATAGATTTGATGCATGGCAGCTGAGTGATATCTTGGGCAAGTTACTTCAAATTTTTACATTAGCTTCTTAACTGAAAATGAAGTTAACAAGGTTGCATGGAAGATAAAATAAGATACTGTACAGTAAGTACTTAGCTCAGTATCTGATACCTCCTGAACCTAATAAATGATGCCTGTTATGGTAGAAACACTGATAACCCAGGAGATCTCACATTGATGTGACACAAGCCTTTGATTAGTGTCTTATTAAAGACTTCTGCCCTCATTTTCCCGTTAACACATTTTTTCTGTGTTGTGAACGTATTCTGATGTTCTTTTATGAAACTCATTTCATTGCCCTATATTATCTTCTTACTAATTATTTTCTAAAATACATGAGCAGTGATTTTTCGTTCACTAATGGATTTGTCTAGGGATCTGCACTTTGTATTCATCTAGATTTTTTTGTTTTGTTCCTTTTCATTTCACCCCAGATAAAATGCAGATAATCATGCCAACTTCTGTATAAAGTCTTATCTGACTAGCTCCATCATGTGTCTAGAAAGAGTTTTACAATTTTGAAAGTTTTCACTTCATTGCTACTGTGATCTCAAATAAGAATAAATATCTGGTAAGATATTACTGAGTCCTCTAAAAAAAAAAGGCATAAATGAAGAAAATTGGAAAATCTTCCATTTTAAAAAGTGAGGATTTTTTGGGAGGTGAAATTTGGCCAAAAATCTATGGTGACCATGAAAAGTCTGACATTTCATTTCAGACTTATATCAATCTATTTTATAGTTAAGGGAATTGAAGCTCAGAGAAATTAAGATCTTACAGACAGTTGAGTGGAAAAGCCAGACTACAGATTTAACCTAGTTTGGTTTATCATTCAAACTAGGCCTTCTGGGAATGCAAGAGGGGAGCACTTAATCATTTTATTGAAATAAAGGCATTAACCAGGGCTCCCCCAGGTAGAGGGCTTCCCAGGTGGCTCAGTGGTAAAGAATGTGCCTGCCAGCGCAGAAGACATGAGTTCGATCCCTGGGTCAAGAAAATCCCCTGGAGAAGGAAATAGCAACTCACTCCCGTATTCTCGCCTGGGAAATCCCATGGACAGAGGAGCCTGGTGGGCTACAGTCCTTGGGGTTGCAAAGAGTCAGACACAACCCACAGACTAAACAACTGCCAGGTAAACCAGGATGTCACCCCAGCCAAAACTGATAAGGTATCTTCCTAAGATGGGGATGGAGCAGCCAAGGGCTTAAAGGGATTCTTCATGAAATTATAGGCCTTTCCACATCATCACACTCTGTATTCCATGCTCAAACTGTGAATTAGTGGATTCTGCTTTGCTAATCCAAGTGAACTTTTGTGCTTTTAGTAACAGACTCAGTTCTAATTCCTATACCTCAAGAAAAACACAATGATAGAGACAAAGATCCAGAGAGGGATAACTAATATGGTCAGGAGCTGTTGGTCCTAATGGTCGGCAGTTATGGCATCTTTGAGGATTTGATGAAAGCTATTAATATTAACTCTCCTTGAAGAAAAAGGCACACATAGTCAGCCCCTCAAAGGACTTGGCATGCATTCAGATGGCCAAGGACTGTCTGATCTCACTCAGGGATCCAGGTCTGAATCCAGAACCTAGAATGCATGGTGTAGATGAAGGGAAAAGGGAACCAAAATTTGTTGACCATCTTTGTGCACATTTCATTTCAGACTTACGTCAAGCTATTTTATAGTTAAGGGAATTGAAGCTCAGAGAAATTAAGATCTTACAGACAGTTGAATGGAAAAGCCAGACTACAGATTCAAGTTTATGTGCATGAAATTTCATATTCTAAATATTGCCTAGACATAGGTATTAATCTATATATTTATATTTCAATCTGGAAAGAGTTATATTACATAATCATGAAAAATAAACACAAGCAGATTTCTTCATCGAAGTTGTACCTACTAGAGCTGGGAATTCTTCTTGAAACTGGAAAGAGACTATTAGGGCAAATAAAAGTACGCACTTAAAATCTCAGGGACTTTTCTGGCAGTCCAGTGGTTAAGACTTCGTCTTTCAATGCAGGGGGTGCGGGTTCGATCCCTGGTCAGAGAGCTAAGATACTACATGACTTCCAGCCAAAACATAATACAGAGGCAATATTGTCATGAATTCAATAAGGACTTTAAAAATGGTCTACATAAAAAAACACTTAAATGCTAATACAACTGAAAAACAGTTTCAAGGTAGTTTTAGATAAATCCAAGACTGATACGTTGGTGATGGATTCCTAATAAGCTCAAATTTCCCTTTTGGTAACTTCTGTTCATTAGTGGGTTTTTTTGCCGCTCCACTTGGGGATCTTAGTTCCCGGACTAGGGATTGAACCTGGCCCTGCAATGAAAGCACTGAGTCCTAACCACTGGACTGCCAGGGAATTCCCTATTCATTAGCTCTTTTTTTTTTCCAGGCTTTTAGAATGACTTTATTTAAATATTATATGCAAACAATACATAAAGAGTAATACATGGATTGGTTGTATGAAAAGAAGGACTATTCATAGAAAATGAAAAATTAAATTTAACAAATATTCAAGTTGAAGTGAAATAGTTCATGTTTGGAAGAAAGGCTTTAGTGTTCTTTTTCTCTTTGAATTACTATACTCTGTTCATTAGTTTTTAAGACACTTGCTCATATTTTGAAGCTGACATGCCCCTGAGACATGGATTTACCTGAGAATAATGAATTATATCTGAATGTACTTAGCCAATGATCACCCCTAGTACCTAGTACATGATGAGTGTTCATGGACCTAGTACATAATGAGTGCTCAACAGATGCCTTGCGGGTTTCCTGTCCAGTCTGTGCTATAGAATGCTTCCAGATCAATTATCTAACCTATAGCTTGAAATATGGCAATTCCTTGTACAAAACTACTTTTACTTATTATATTTGTATCTTTCCTGTAATTATTTATTGTTTTTATCTTTTGTCTCCCTCCTTCTAAAATTGTAAGCTTGATGAAGTCAGAGACCACTATATTCATAGTGGCCATGATTAGGTCATTCAATTACATCTATTTGCCTTCCTGTGTAGATGAGGACAAGAATTTGGTCAACATCATCTTTCAATTTTTAAGACAGAGATATAATTCACATACTATAAGGTTCACCCTTTTAAAATGCACAATTCAGTGCTTTGCATTGTAGTATATTCACAAAGTTGTGCAACCATCACCACCATCTCCAGAATATTTTCACCAATAAGGAAACACACAACTATTAGCAATTATTCCCACACACGACTGAGCAACTTTCACTTCACTTCACCTCTCTCCCCAGTCCCTGGAAATCAATGTTATCAATTTCTGCCTCTATGGATTTCTCTAATTTCACATAAATGAAATCATATAATATGGCATCTTTTTTTCTTGGATTCTTTCACTTAATATTTTCGAGGTTCATGTTGTAGCACGCGTGAGTACTTCCTTTTTAATAGCTGACTAATATTTTATTCTGTGGATATACTACATTTTGTTTACCCACTCCAGACAAGAGGATTTTTAACATCCATTCCAACTCGAGGATCCTTTATTCAAGTGAAGGGTTGCCATCGAAGTTCATAAAGCAAATCACAGTGAATCATTATGCTTGGTAGTTTTTCCGTGCCCTGAAGTTTTCAAATCTTACCTACCACAGATCCAGAGAGGACTATCTTGTTATGACCCAGCATGTTTACTTCCTGAACCCTGAAAACAACATCAGGTTCTCTAATTTATTTCAGGATTCTGCTTTTCCCCCACCCCAATCATCTCCTCGCTGCCCACCTGATTTCTTGACTGTAATGCAAATTGTTATCAGCAGATCTGTGCTGACTGAGATTGGGTGGGCGCTTCCCACGCCTCTCTCCCCTGGCCTTGGGCTTAGTGCGTATGCAATTTCTTCGCCATCAAAAACGCCCCCTTTTCTCCTCCCCCTTAAAAAGCTTTCCTTTGTTTTCCAAGGAAATTCAGGTGAAAGAAAGGGTGGGGGAAACGATATTTTTGACTTTCCTCACAATCCAGACGTCGGAAAGAAAAAGGATTTCCTTTGGGCTGCTGCCATGACTCTGATCTTTTATGCTGATAAAATATTTCCTTCTAAAAAAAAAAAGCTATGGGAAAAAAATACACTTCAGCTACACCTACTCTAACTTTAGCGTTAAAAAAAAAAAAGTTCTCCAGTTTACTTCTCTTTCATAGAGTGGTTTTCTTCTTACCAGTTCAGGGATTGCAAGAGAGAGCGAGCCAGGTCAGCAGCGCTTCTTGGAGGCTGGCGTGGAAGAGGACTACAGGATCCAGAGGGCTTTGGAAACTCCAACAGCTCCAAGCTTGTTGGCTACTACGGTTTCCCTGAGGAGTGACGCTGTGAAAACAAACCCTGATTGGTCAGGCCAGAGCTGAATTCTCCATTTATGGACAGATTGCCCTGCCCGAGCCGAGGCTCAGCCAGAGGAGTACGGAGTAAGTGGCCGAAGAAAGAGGAGCAAGGCAGGGCAGCTCGTGGGACGCGCGGAGAGCATTGCACTCACCTAGGCGGGGCGGCGAGCGCCGGGTCTGGGTGGACCCTGGTCCTCCGCAGTATGCACCCCGCCTGCTAAACAGCCTCCTGCTTGCCTTCACCTACCGCCGCCGATTCCGCCTGGATGGAGTCCCCCTAGAGTTCCCATTGGTTCCTGTGAGTGCTTGGGTTGTCGAAAGCCTGTTTTTGGCGAAGGGAACCAACTTTTGAAGTTCGCCCAGGAGACTGCGTTCCAGCCCCAGCTCCCTGGCAGCCGGACCCGGCAGAGGCGCGATCGCGGCGCGAGTCACCATGGTGAGTTGGCCGCGCGGCGTCCCGGGACGCCGGACCCGGGGATGGGGCGGGAAGCCCGGGCGCGGGGCACCCACCTTGGGCGCGCTGCCGAGGCCGGGAGTGGAGAAGGTGGACGCTGGAGTCGGCACGTCGCGAGCCCTGATTTCCTGCCGCTTTTCCTCCACCCGGGCTGGGGGAGAGGGAGTGGGGGGCCAAGGAAAACTTTCTTTCAAGTCGCTTTCAGCGTCGCCAAACTTTTCGAGGCCGGTTGGCTATGGCTGCCAGCTGTCGGAAGCCGGGGAGATCCACGTTCAGGGGCACGGCCCCCCGGGAGGGGGTGGGCATCGCTTTCTCCAGGCTGGGAAGGTAGCGGCCACCCGCGGCACCGGCGCCACGGACCCCGCTCTTCCTCGGCCGCCCTGCAGCGCCGCAGTTGTCCAGCTGGCATCCGCGCGCCGGCGGGGGTGACGCGGCCGCACAAAGGCTGCGGGGCGCCAGGTAGGGCGAGCACCTGGCGGTGGGCAGGCGGCTGCGGGCGAGGGTGCCTCGGGGCAGCCGAGAGCCGCGCCGGCCCGAGCTCTCCTGCGCGCCGGCCCGGAGGGTCTTTGCACCAAAAAGGCCGAGTAAACACCACCCTCCCCTTTCTCCAAGTGCGAGGTGGCTGGCACTTTTCGGGTGTACAGCAAACGGTTCGCAGGGGAGGAAGTTGAGTTTTTTGTTCTTTTTCCTTCGGTACTTGGAAAATTGATGGAAGTGGCTGGCTCTTTTTCTGACTCGTTTATGACTTTTCCTCTACCCCCTAACCTCCCGCCTCGACTACCCCGCCCCTCAAAACCGTAGCCACGTCCCTTGGGCTTTGGAGTGGTGTGTACTTTTCTTTCCAAAGCACAAAAGCAAGGGCTCTATTTTGAAGAGATTGGCAGCCCATCAGCGGAGGGGAGGGGGGAAGTTCTACCCCAAGGCTTCATAGTTTCCACACTTGCTTCTTTTCAGCTAATCCGACTTAGGACTTAGCTGGTCCTCTTCTGGTTGTTTTGTTTTTTTTTTTAAGCGACTGTGAAAGTGGCGCAAAGTAAAAATGATAACCCGTGCAGCACTAATTTAAAAATCTCTATCCTGCAGGAGCTGGGGGAAATTAGCAAAGGCACATAGAAACTTACACACAACTAAAAGGAGCACTTGATCCAGTGCTGTGCTTATTCAAAAGAATGATTAAAGACAAACACACAAAAATCTTTATAGGGGCACCCTTGGACAACGCTTTTTTTTTTTTTTCCACTTAGTCCAAAGTTATGTCCCCCTTGCTTCTACCTAAGAGGATACTTGATCTGTAAATAAAATTTCCCTTTCAGTTTTAGGGTTTAAGAAGTCAGCCCACCCCACATTATTTTTGGATCCTTTATAGAGAACCATTTACTTAAACTGTGTGTTAGGGTGGAGATGCCTAAATTGGGCCACAGCCTAATTGGCTACTTAAATTTAAGGAGTACGAGTCTTAGTACTTTAGAATTGCTATAATTATTTTCCATGGTTAAATATTTCCAAAAAAAAAAAATCAGTGTGTTTTATGTCAAGAGCTTAAAGAATCTTACTGAATTTAAATAGTTGAGTGGTACCTTGAGAAAATTAACTTTACCTTAGTTGACTCATTTTTCATGCTGTAGAGGCTAAAAAGTATTGTGTGTGTGTGCTTAGTCACTCAACCGTGTCCCACTCTTCCTGAGCCCATGGACCGTAGCCCGCCCGCCAGGCTTCTATGTCCGTGGAATTCTCCAGGCAGGAATACTGGAGTGGGCAGCCAACCATTCCCTACTTGAGGGAATCTCCCGGACCCAGGGATCAAACCTGGGTCTTCTGCATTGCAGGTAGATTCTTTACTGTCCGAGTCACCTACTGTAGGATGCCTTTTCTAGGGACCTTGGAAAGTGGTCGCTCAATTCAGTCCATTGCTGTTGAAGTAGGTGGTTGGTGAAGTGGTTGCAGAAGAAACATGTTCTAAGGAAGAGTTGTTTCCAGAGTGTGTAGGGTGTCGATCGAAGGGTGAGGTGTGACTTACCTATTGATGAGTTCCCTGCCAGCAGCACAGATGGCAGTACTGTAGGCCGCCGGGAGACTATCAGTGCATCAGATACGGTTGCTGAGGCCACAATACCCTGATGGAAAAGTTGAAACAGCTGGCTGTCCTGAAATAGGAGCTGTGCCATCAGTCACTCCATCTACTGGATCTAGAATAATTTGGCAAAAATGAAATGAATCATTTCTTCACTGGATTGCAAAATTAAGTCTGCACTAGATTTGTGAAGTTGCCTTAGAACAGAGCATAGGCAGCTTCCATAGTGAGAAACTTTAGTTACTATGTTTACTATTTATGTAAGACCCCCTTCCAGCTAAATGAAGCATTGATTTGTGTTTCACATCTGTCTGCCCAGCTGCATCCCTCAGCTGCTTAGAAGAGGAAGAGAAGGGACATTGCCTCCAGTGGGTGTGGCTCAGTGTTAGGGAGAGTATAATTGACTAGGAGCTTGGCACCTGTACTGTGGATTTTCTCCCTCTCTCAGATATCTTAGGAAATCTGGTAGCACATTAGGAAGGCTCTCTACCTGTACCCAAGATCCTCCCAAGGCTCACTCAGTTGTGATTCATAAGGGAGAGTGCCATTTTCTGACTCATGAACAAAGTGTACAGCTTACAGTTTACCTCATGTCTTCCTCCTCACTTTGGGACACTTTTTTCTCCATCTTTGGGGAACCAAGAACAGTACCAGGCAATAGCAAATTTGTTTCTTTTTTTCTTAGGTGACTTGAATGGGGAAAAAGAAGAAAAACACCAAAAAAATCTCTGCATGTCTCTCTAATTTTGTACACATTGGTTAAGAGGGCACAGCAATCTCTTTTGACTTTAATTAAAATACCCATCTAAGATTTCCTTTGTAGAATCTGGCTTATCATTAGCCGCAAAGGAAGTTCTGCTTTTGTGGCCACGAGGAGTTTGGACTGTCTAATGAACTAGACCCATGTGTGTGCCTCTGCTGTGTACTTCAGAGCTAGAAGCTATGATTCATAAGGCTTTTATGACTTAGATATACTGACATATTTAAGTACATCTGAATTGGCCATCACCTCTGAATATGTTCAGGATATGTTCCCTTCTCTTTGCTTGCTTATTACTTGTGAATAAATTGCAGACATTATACATAAAAATACATAGGAATAGACTTATGAACCTTGAAATCTGATGAAGCTGACTACAAGTTAGGTAAGTTCCTTTGAGTTGAAGGCATGGCGTGTTTGATATTTAGAAAGTCTGGAATCTATTCCAACCATGCTTTCTGGGAAGGTAACCTAGTCCATTCCCACTGATTAGTTTATCACATTTCTTATAGCCTCCCAGCCAAAGCAATACAACACAAAACAAAACAAAAACAGAAAAGAATGGAATGAAGCCCAGAAAAGTTTTTTTTTGGGGGGGGGGCGCTGCACCATGCATCATGTAGGATCTTAGTTCCCTGACCAGGGATTGAACCAGCATCCCATGCAGTGGAAGTGTGGAGTCTTAACCACTGGATACCAGGAAAGCCCCCAGAAAAGTTTTGATGGAGGTAGAGGGTTAGGGCAAGAGTGGATGCAGGACATTATCTACATGCCTCTGTGGGTGGCCTGCCTAGTAGAAAATGTTTGGCTGCCCAGTGGAGCCGTGGATGGAGCTGCATGGAGAAGTGGAGGAAGCAGGCTGTTGCAGAAGCTGAAAGCCACTTCCTCCTTGGTTTTGCTGGGGATTTCAGCTTTGTCAGTGGACGCAAACTCAAATGTCTGCAGAGGCCAGGATACGGGTTTTGTTGGGGTGAGACTGGCCTCTGGAGAGTAGATATAGAACGTATGCCCATTGGAAGAGGCATCATTACTTGATCCTAGGCTGTGGTTACATTGACCACATCACCAAACTGTCTGCTTTTTCAAGAGAAGCTGAAAATCCAGATTTTTATACCAGACCTGCCAGTTTTTAAAAGTGTGCTGATGGTCGCTGAAAGGCCAAAACAGTTCAGCTGTTTGCAGCCACTCTGTCGTAAATCTCAAAGCGGTGTTCTTACAAACCACCATGCTTCCTTTCATTCACTTACCAGTGGGAATGTCTAAACTTTAGCCACATGCCCAATAAAGGCATTAGATTTTTACTGACACATCCGCACCTTCCCACTCCATTTCCCTTAAGAGAGGGAGTTTCCTGGTATTTTCAGCCCATGGACTCGCTAAGCTATCAGGCAGGGGCAATCTGCATTCAGCTGCTACCATTTGGAGCTGGCTAAAAACACCTGTGTAGATCTATGAGTGGTGAGGCTGTAAGCTGTCTTAACACTTCAACTCCGTTCTCTGATGGAAAGGCACTACCATCTCCATACTATGTGATGGACCTCTTTTATCACTTCTTTCCCTGTTGCATCTCATGAATTCAGGGTCTGTTTCAGGGATTCTCCTTGAGTGTGTGTATGCACGCTCAGTCCTGTTTGACTCTGCAACCTTATGGACTGTAGCCTGCCAGGCTCCTCTGTCTGCGGGATTCTCCAGGCGGTGAGAATACTAGAACGGTTTGCCATTTCCTCCTCCAGGGGATCTTCCCGCCCCAGGGATGGAACCCGCATCTCCTGCTTTAGCAGGTGGACTGTTTACCACTGAGCCACCTGGGAAGCCCGGGTTTCTCCTTGAAGCTAGATCATGAGCATTTTCGTAAATATAACGTGGAATACAACCTTTTGCCCTTGACTTAATTTCACAAGCTCATGTGAGATGAAATTAAAGAGTACCTCGAATTTCCTGATGAGGAGAGGACCGAGTCTCATTACTTGGTAAGAACTTGAGAAAGCTCTTTTCATCAGCTTCAAAAAGCAGAAATATTTTGAAACCTCTATACAAATGCAGAGCTTCATTGTGAACTTCATTAGGGATCATATAGAAATTATGTACAGTAGTAATTTTTCAAGTTCGACTCATCTACTATTTTTTTTAACAAAGATGCAACAACTTGTGTTTTCATCAGTATGTGATTAAAATGAGTTTCTCCATGGTCAGGTTTTAATATTTTACTTTTTTTTAACATGCTGGGACTTAATATTTACAGAACAAATAAGGGTTAAAGGTTAAATGCCAAAGGTATTAAAAATAAACAGCTTGGCCTTGTAAGCACATTCTGTAATAATGGTAAGCAAATTTTATGTTTTGAATTTCAACTTCAGAATTTGTTTTGGCAGAGATGAAAGGTTTTGGGGCATCTTAGTGAAGTATTTTTGTACATATCTTTATGACAACCTTACTTCAGAGAAGTAGAACTATGAGCCGGTTCTACTTATACAGATTGTCCCAAAAATAGGGACATGGGCTTAGACACTATGCATCTGGGTGAAGTCAGTCTTCCTTTCTGAGTTGCCACCGTGGGAACGTTGTTTAAGGCATTTCCAAATGGTCATTTAAGAAAAATTTTTTACTTTCTTTAAGACCTAAAATATTAGTGTCCAGCCTGATCACCCATCTTGGTCCCTCTTAGCTGTTGCCAGAAATTACATTCTGCCTCAAAGGGAGAATAAACTAATCCTGGAGATGTGCAGTATCATGTAACATAGGCTCTGGGGCCCTGAAAGGAGGTGGTTATTCCATCAGTAGTGTTAAGAGCTGCTCCGAAGGAGGCCACACTGTGTTGGGTGTTTTGAGTTCTGATGTGTTTGTTAAAAATTCATCCGTGTGCCTTTATAATCATACAGTGCATTGTAGAAAGTAAAACACATTCTACATTGTAGAAAGCTCAGAAGAGAGTTGGAAGGGTCTATCCTAAACCCTTTTGCTTGGCTTCACAGAAAGATCTAGAGGAGTTAAACAGCTTCAAAAATCTCAGAGCTATGTTTTGGCTGATCTGGTGCCAGAATCCAAGTTTTCAGATCCCAGCCTAGTAAGACTTTCTCCACCAAACCACTGTGGTGGATTAGAGTCTAGGCATGACCAGGTAATTTTCTTTCTGGGACTCTTCAAAAAAGCTTGCTTGGAGATGGAAGATTGTTCTTTATTTTTGATTCATTACTGTATCAACTTTAAGAGATTATAAAAAAATTAATTTAGAGGAATTCTCCATAATACCAGTACCCTAAAGGTAATGATTTTCATGTCTTTGGGATTCTTTCCAAACTATCCAAAGGCACATCATTTTTATGTAGTTGTAATTGTGGGGCAAATACACAATTTGTGTTCTGTATTTCCCTATTTATTTTATATTATAAATTATTTTCCTTGGTAAGCATATTGGTCGTATTTTGGTGGTGGCTTGAGAATTCCACATAGCCTGATGACCCAACTTGAGTCCTGACTCCAGAGACCTGACTTGGCAGATGCACTGCTGACTGTTATTCCCTGCCCTCATTAGAACTGCCCTGGTCAATGCTGGGCGGCTGGCTCAGCCTCCTGACCTGCTTTAAACCTAACCTGCTTTATAGTTCTCTTTGGTTTTAAAGTCTGAAGCCAGGATGGGCTGGCTTGGTGTACACTCCGTACTTGGTGCTCTTGAGACGTACTGTTTGTGTTCCCCTGAGATTGTGATGCTGCCACAGCATCACAATGTGCGACAGCCGTGGGTGCTCAGGCCTCTGACTCCTGCTTGGCCGCTATGAGTTCCTCTGTCAGAGGACCCAAGTGGCTGGAGACAAGGAGCTTTGAACCCCAAAGTAGAGAAGACCACTATTTGCATAGGAGGTTAGCATACATGCTTGATAGGTAGGAATCCTTATCAAATACATTGGTAACCCTAGGAAATCAAAGATGAGTTAAGTTCTGCCTCTGCTTCTGAGATACTCATAGAGCAGTGGATAACAAAGGGCGTTCTTTTTATTTTCTTTTTTTTAAAATATTATTTATTTGGCTGTGCTGGGTCTTATTTGGGGCATGTGGGATTTAGTTCCCTGACCAAGGATTGAACCCTGGCCTGCTGCATTGGGACTTCGGGGTCTTAGCCACTGGACCACCAGAGAAGTCACACAAAAGACTTTGCTATAGATGATTTCATCTCACACCAGTGATGGTTTTTGTTGCCATTTGATAGTAAGAAAACCAAAGTGTGGTGAGGGAAAGGGAATTGTTCAGGACCATTCCACTTACATGTAATGAGCCAGGTCTGCTAACTTTATGCTCTTTCAAAAGCAATTGCATGTATTGTCTCTGAATCTGAAATTTATGGGTCCAGATACCTGTATAACACTTCATTATTTTACATACTCCCAAGGAAAAACAAGGTTGACTTTAAAATCTATTTTAAAATCTGAGGTGCTTAATGTCCTTGTTTGTGGATGTTTGCATGTCACCATGTTTGAGGACTAGATGATACCACACTGGGATCAAGCATAAAAGTAAAAGAAAGTCATACTGGAAAGCTGTCTGATCTCAATTAAAAAGTAGAAAATAAGGGAAATAAGTAACTATATTCCTAACTGAAAAAAATTAAAAAAAAAAAAAATGGAAACAGGATAACCGCAAGAAACTTAGCCCTGGAATCCTTACATACATGACAAACAAAAAAATAGGATAGCATGTTATTAGTTTTAATAATTTAATTGGTGTGACCAATATTTGATATTGACAGTGGTTTAGCACAATATTACTTGGTAGTAGAATGATTTGGACAGTATTGTCTAAATCTAAAATTTCCAACAACAAAAAAATTAGGGTTGTTTTTAGTGTCTCAATTAGATATGGACCTTTGCTACATGAAATTTTGGATTTGAATGAAGACGCATCTATTAAGCTACTTAGAGTATGATAAAGATAGCACCTCCAAGACTTGGGAGTGCTCTGATGCAGAAATGTATCTGCCAAATTATGACAATTCTCCTTTTTCCCATCAGATTGTCAGAGATTCTTAACATTTGGGGGTGTCCTGAGGCCCTCTGAAAGAAACTATGTTGGAAATTATTGACGTGTTTCCTGACAGTGTTTGCAATAACAAGAGCAATAACAACAAAAAACCAACCAAACAAAAAGACAGGAGCAATCTAAATGTCCATTAGTAGAGAAATGCACACGTGCTGTGACTTATTGATAATAGGGAATCAAAATGGATAGATACCACAAAGGTAGTATGTAGTGAAGAAACAAATTGTAGAAAGATACATGTAAAGTCATTTAAGAAAAATTTCAGAACACAAAACAAGGCTATCTATATTGTTTGGGGATATATATTCATATATGTATATATTTATGTGTATGTTCTTTTAAAAATATAAATTGGACTAGAAAGATATCAAATTCAAGCTGCTGAAGAAGGGAAGGAGGAAAGAAGAGAACTGAGGTGAGCAGACTAACTAACATTATTAGAAATGTTTTATTTGCTTTATTAAAATATAAAGCAAATGTAGAAAATAGTATTAATTCTGGATTGTATGTGCATAAATACTTTTTTTATTCCTCATAATGTTAATATCTTTTTACAATTAAGAAGAAAACCTACATAAACAGAATTCTTCATTTAATTTTAGGAGGTTCATACACCTCCAAAGCCCATACAATATCATTCCCAGAGTCATAGCAAACTTTGTCTTGAGGTGAGTGTTAGGCAGTAGGCAATTTGGACTCTATGTCAGGTTGTTTTAATGACAGCTGACATACAGTCAAATCAGTAGTAAGTCCCACTGAGTTATGTAAAGTTCATTAGAAATTATGTCCCAGGATGTTCAGCTTTTCTTAAGCATCTTTTTTTCACCTTTTCAACTTAGAGTGTGTGCTAAGTTTTAATATAATTAACCACCCCGAACTTGGTGGTTGAAGTAGTAAAGGTTTATTATTTGTTATGATTTTGTACATCAACTGGGGAGCTCTGGGCTAGATTGGCTCATCAGCTCCCTGTGGTCAGTTGGTGGCTTGACTGGAGATGGAGCAGCTGGGATGGCCTCACTCACATGTCAGGTAATTGGTCCGGGTTCAGCTGGGGCAGTAGAGATGTCTTGGCCACCTGTCTGTTTCACAATGGGCTAGTCCTGGCTTGTTGACATAGCAGTGGTCATAAGGTTTCCAAGAACAGCAAGAGAGAAAGTGAGTCAGAGTGCACAAGCATTTTTTAACCTCTGCCTGCATCATGGTTTATACTGTCTGATTGGCCAAAGCAAGTCACATGGCTACCCTCAGGGTTAGTGTGGCTGAAGACTGCCCCGGGGCTCAGATATTTTTCCTACTTTCCACCTTTTCTTTTATCATGTCTCAGTTAGGTGAATACACTGAGGCAGGAATAGATTCAGTGCAAATCCAGTTTTCCCTGCTGATCTGCTGAACTCTTGTGTATGACGGAAGCCCCCATTGCTCCTGATACATTCACTGCTATTTTCCCAGAGTTGTGGTTATTGTTTAGTCATTAAGTTGTGTCTGACTCTTTGTGACATGGGATTTCCTAGGCAGGAATACTGGAGTGGGTTGCCATTTCCTTCTCCAGGGGATCTTCCTGACCCAGGGATCAAACCCTCATCTCCTACATTGGCAGGCAGAGTCTTTACTGCTGGGCCATCAGGGAAGCCCTGTTCTCCCAAAGTACAAGGAACTCAAACCTGTATTATGGAGCCTGAATATGATTCTTTTGAAGTTTGTTTTTGGCAGTGTGAGTCTTTGTTGCTGCGTGGGCTTTCTCTAGTTGTGGCGAGCAGGGGCCACTCTCTAGTTTCAGTGCATGGGTTTCTCATTGCGGTGGCTTCTCTTATTGTGGAACACAGGCTCTACTAGGCACGTGGGCTCAGTAGTCGCAGCTCCCAGGCTCTAGAGTGTGAGCTCAGTAGTTGTGTCTTATAGGCTTTAGTTGCCCATGAGGCATGTGGGATCTTCCCAGACCAGGAACAGAGCCTGTGTCCCCTGCCTTGGCAGGTGGATTCTTAGCCACTGTACCACTGGGTAAGTCCCTCAATATGATTTTTAAATTGATATTTCTTTTTTGAAAAAAACCAAAAGCAGAAACTAACAAGAAGAAAAATAAAAAAAAAATTTTTTTTCTGTTAAAGGGAACTTTGTGAAAAATAAACATTTCACGATTAAGGCCAAACTTGGAGAGCAGTGAATCATGCCAAACCAGACTGGATTGGGTGGCCTGTTGGAAATAACAGTGGACCGATACTGTTTGGAACAGGTGGGGACAATGCTGTTCACTGCCTAATTCTGCCTTTTTGGCCAGCCCTTCATTGTCCATGTGGAGAAAGACATTCTTCGCACACAAAAATACTTTTTTGTCTTGGATGAAAGTCATGTCTTTTGGATTATATGATGGTTCCCAGAATAACCCATATTGGTGTCACTTCCTTATTCTGTGTGCCACAGACTGTGCTATCTGGATGCCTCAACAAGCTGTGAATTTAGTAGGATTAACTTAACTTTGTGCACAGATTTCAACGACAAAAAAATCCATTAACCTGTGACACTTTCACTTTGATTTTTCTCTTCTCTTTTTAAATGGAAAAATTTTAACTACACAAATGGAGAGAAAATTCATTGCCTAACTTATTTTCTCTACTTTGTTAATGTGATGTATCACATTGATTGCAGATGTTGAACCATCCTTGCATCCCTAGAATAAATCCCACTTGATCATGGTGTATGAACTTTTCATGTATTATTATTATTTCTTTTTTTTTTTTTTCTCACAGCTTGCAAGATCTTAGTTTCCCAGGGATTGAACCCAGATCCTGACAGTGAAAGCGCCAAGTCCTAACCACTGGACTGCCAGAGAGTTCTCTTTTCCTATATTACAGAATTCGGTTTTTTAGTATTTTGTAGAGGATTTATTAGCATAATGCTGGCCTTATCAAATGAGTTTGGAAGTGTTCCTTCTCTTCTATTTTGAGAAGAATTTGAGAAGGATTGGTATTCATTCTTCCTTAAATATTTGGTAAAACTTACCAGTAAAGCCATCTGGTTTTGGAAATTCTTTTGTTAGATTTGGGATTACTGATTTAATCTCCTTATTAGTAATTGATCTGTTCAGATTTTCTATTTCTTCATGATCCAGTCTTGGTACGTTGTATGTTTATAGGTTTCTTCTGGGTGTCTTAATTTTTTGACATAATTATCCCAATCTTCTTAACTATCTCTATCACACTGGCATTTAAATAAAGGAAAACTCAGCTGTCAGCTCTTGGTACTATCTTCTCTTCGGGTTGGAAGAAGGGGTGTATTTCATAACCTAAGTAAGTAGCTTTCCTTTGACTCTTTTGGGCTTTGTTTTACAGAATAATGTAGACATCTCCAGTCGCTGGGTGGACTCTTTAAAACTTGGCCTCATTGTGTCCACAAGAATATCTGGTGCCAATTTCTCAGCATTCATAGTTTTGGTGTGCAGGGCAGAGGTGGCCCCCCACTCTACAATCCTAGCTCTACTCAGGCACTACCTAAATTTAGATAGGATTTGCAGGGTCAATTCATGCTTATTTGTCACTTCATTCCTTCTGATATGTACCTGTCATGGTGCTGGCTATGCAAATAATAGTTGTTTCTTTCAGTAATTAGATACCTTTAAACATAGAATATCAAGATGAGAGTTGTCCCAGAAGGAGATGAAGGAGAAGGGAGGAGGGGGTCTAGGAAATTGTACACTGAAGTTTGTGCCTGTATCCATGTGTGCATTTCTTTTCCTGGGAAGAAGAATTCTTAAGTCCCTAATGTGGTCCATGGCCCACCCAAATGACTAAGGTCCAGAGAAGTTAAGTAGCCTGACCAAGTTCACCTGGCAAGTTAATAGAAGAGGTGGTCTTAGAGTACAAGTCTCTTGTCTAGGATCTTGCTCCTAAACCTGCTTTTACTGGAAATGTTTGAAAAGCGAATGTAATAATGCTTTAGAGAGAAGGAAAGTTGAAAGTACTGAGTTAAAATAACTTTGTAAGATTCCCAGAGATACTTTTCCAATTTACTGAGATTAAACCAACGTAAGTTACCATGAAACAATGGTCGGTATTATTTGTTGGCAACTAATTTGATTTTTCAGAATAGTTGTAAAGCCTAAAAATAGTTACAACATTAGTTTTTTATTAGATTTTTATATTCTCTTGTGATCACGAAGAGAAATATGTCCAGTACAGACTTAAAATGTAAATCAAGGGCATAATGGTTTGACATTTATGAAAACATTCAAATGCTTATTTTTTCCCTGATGAGGATTCATTATTATTATAAAATTAATATTAACTAATTGAGGACACATAAGGAAGTTGCTGGACTCTAATAACTGGACTCTAGAGCAGAGTTCTGTGCTCTGTTTCTGTTCTGTAGGACCAGCACTTGGGGTGTAAGAAAAAAATTGAAATTGTGGTAGCCTCTTCCTTCTAGCTTTCTCTTCCCTGCCCCCAAGCCCTAACCACATTCTCCATCTATCTTGCATCCTGAGAGGAGGAGGTTGCAAAGAGCAGAAATTGTAAGCAAGTGAAAATGATATAAATGAGCACACATTATTGATTCTGCCAAAAGAAGGGGAGCACTCTCCTCTCATCTTGGAACCCTCTTTTGCCTCCTCCTCCGAAGAGAAAGAGGGTTAGCACTCTGCAGCCAGTGGGAAATGAGCATCATCTGCTCTACAGAGACAATAAGACACTGTCCTCTTTGGGGCTATGAATATGAGTCTTCTTCAGTTTTTGCAGTAGTTCTATTTATGACCATTGGCAAAGGTGTGTTTCATATAGGCTAAGATGTAATGAATTGCAAAATTCTACCACCTGCCAAGTCCTATGCATTCACCTGTGCAATGTGGCTTTAACCTGCCCTTTGTGCGTTGTCTCTCACTGAGGTCTCCTGGCCAGATTCTACTACTTGCTGTGCCCCTTGCAGGCTTGGATAATCTCACCTTTCTCTGCCTAATGTCTGGCAGCCATCAGTTCCTTCCGCTTCCCCAACCCAATGGTTTAAATCTTCTTGGAAGTCAGCCCCACTTCCACCATCTTGAGTCTCCTAGTTGGAAGATATCTTCAAAACCCCAGAACTGTCGATCTGCAAAGATCACCTGACTGTTTATGGACATTTTATCTTCCCTTCTGATCAGCCACTTTTCAGGTAGAGTTGTTTCTTCTTCATCTTTGTGTTCCACCTCCATTTTGGGACTTGTGATACTCAGTGCTTCCCTAGTAACTCAGTCAGTAAATAATCTGCCTGCAATGCAGGAGACCCAGGTTTGATTTCTGGGTTGGGAAGAGCCCCTGGAGAAGGAATGGCAACCCACTCCAGTATTCTTGCCTGGAGAATCCCATGGACAGAGGAGTCTGGCGGGCTACAGTCTGTGGGGTCGCAAGAATTGGACACGACTGCAACTAAGCACACACGCACACATACTTGGTGTATATAGTACTATTTTTAAATGTAGTATTGGAGGAGAAATGCTTGCATTTCCTTCTGCTGTGAGTTATACATTTGTTCAAACTGCTCCCTAGGCTTTTATCTTGAGGGACAATAGTAGAGTGCAGAACTGCCAACACAGTGAAGCTCTCTTAAAATGCACACCAGTGAACTGCAGCTCTTAGCCATTCAGCTAAAGGAATGAAACAGGGGAGGAAGGGATCCATGAAAGAGCCATGCAATCAAAATGTCACCGGAGCTTTGATTTTAGTGTGAATGCTGAAGTTGTCTGATGTAGGTGTCACTCCTCACTTCATTCAGCATGTCCTTTGGAAGATGGAATAGTGAGGACAGAAAGGGGAAGAAGCAGAGAGATGCTTCAAAGGCACCTGAAAGGACAGCCGCTCATTCACCAAAAGCTGGGGAGTCATTCTGCCCATCATCAGGGCTTTCTTTACTCGCCAGCCAGCTATAATGTTGAAACCAGGGCAGACAGCCTTCCCCCCGCAGCTCTTTCAGAGTCTGTGAAAATAGTTCTCCCGGAAAGCTACATCCATTGTATAGGTTACCAGTGATTTTCCTAAGTGTAGATGTTTGAGAAATAGGCAGAGATAGTAGATGGGAGAAGGAATTGAAGGAGTTGAAATGGGATTTTGAAGCAGACAATAGGCTTTTTTGTTTTAATTGCAGGTGGTTTTGGAGGATGGGGTGAATGAGGATATTTGAAATTCATGGGGCCTCCAAATTCAGACTGTAAATTCAGACTGTCCTCATGAAATCTTTGTACTAGAACTCATCAACCAACAAAATGGACAGATAGGCACCTTTTGAGCTTTGTGGAGTATAAGTTTTCCATGTTCAGTCAGCTCCAGGTGGATGATTATGGTATTCTAAGCCTTCCAGAGTGTAGAAGGGACCTCCAAGATGAGGCAGGAGAGAAGGGGAGAAGTCTGGTAACTGTTACAGAGTCTGGGAACATATGTATTGTGATCACCAGTTAGAACACTTGGAGTGAGGGGATTTGGGTGGCTTGCAGACCAGGAACTCCATGGATGAGACAGGCAAGAAAAGTTGGGGCCCTTCTACCGATGGGAGATTTTTGAGTGATATTATTTCAATAAATATACTTATTGTTCTGTCTTATTGGGCTGTAAACTCCCTGAGGGGCCACTGCGTCACGCTTATTTTTTATATTTTCGCTACCACTCTTGACATCTGGCACGTAGTAGCATCAGAGAATTTGTTGCATAGAACCAAACCTCCCACTAGGCCAAGATGGTACAGAGGGTTGAATGGTTGTAGCGATGCAGGCGCCAATGAATTGATGAGTGATTTAAAGTAGGTGGTTAACTCATTGCAAACTGGAAATGTTTCCAAGATAAAGAGCCCCCTCCAATGAAACCAGTAGGGCTTTCTTTTGTGTTTTCTTTTAATAGAACAGGATATTAACAAGTTGAGCTTGGTTTCTGTAGAAACCAGAGACTGAGTGGGAGCTGGGTGGGCTTCTGCACCTGACCCTCACTCCTTTTACTCCAACCTTCCTTCAGCTGGGATCAGATGAGGTGGGGTGATTGCCTAAGGCCACACAGCCAGTCCCAACTTGTCCCCTTAAGGGCGGTGCAACTCTGCAGCCAGAAATGGGGACAAAATTCACCAGGCCCCTTTCTAAGGAAAAGTTCCCATATTCAAATGGAAACTTTTAATATCAGGTGTGACTGGTGACCTCTGTTAAGGGCTTTTCTTCACTGTTGCAGAAGAGTGGTTAGGCAGGTTTTGGTAATATAAAGGATCACTGCCAGAGTAACACAGGGTAAGAAGGTTTTTCTTGTTCAGCTATGTAAAATTTCTTGAAAAAGTTTTTATCTATCCTGGCTGAAAGAGGAGTATTTAGTGCCTTTGTTTTTCGATAGTCAAACTAACCACTCACCTTGCCCAAGTGGGATCATGCTTTGCTCTTCTCCAAAGGCCGGATTGTCTCCTAGGAGACATACTAATAGCTTAATTGTTTTGTTTATTTTGCTCCTTACAAATTCCAGTAGCTTCATTTGCATTGAGAGTTAGAACTTTTCAGTGCCCTGGCATTTCCTTGGGGTTTAAATGGCTCTAAATGTTTGCTCTTAATGTTTTTTTGAAAGGTTGGTCACCCTTAGCGATAGGTGTGGCTTTCTCTAAATATGAGTTTTTCTGGGTCTAGGGTGGGGAAAGTGAGAAAAAGGGAGAGGGAAAAAAAAAGTTATACACTATATATGTACAACAAACTGTAGATTATTTTGGTGCCAGATATTTATGTAATTATGTTCACTTGGCTCACGTACTTTGGTTTTTGGGGTTAAAAGATGAATGCATGCCAGAGAATATTGATATTTATCCTGGCAAAACTAAGCATAGAGCTGTGGTTTGCTTTTCAAAATGTAGAAATGTAGAGAAGCTTTGCCTCTTCACCTGAGACAAAGAATTACAAGTGTAAAACTGTTCTGGTTCATGTAGTAAATACATTTTTCTGAGTTTGTCACACAGCTGTATAATGTATTTCAGGAGTCATTGTCAATGCAGGGTGGAATCGGACTTTTGGGAAAAGGAAATCTGAATGTTGAAGAAGCTTAAATACACTGGTGTTGGTTAAATCTAGGTATACTGGCCTCTTTAGAAAAGAAATGGTTTCTTTCCCTGCAAACTGAAGTTTGAGAATTTCAGAGCTGGGAAATCATGTGGTAGATCTTAATGTTATAAATCACTTGGACAAATAAAGGATAATGCTATTTTGGGATGAGTTTGTAGTTATGCAAGATTGTTATTATTGTTCGGTCTCTAAGTCGTGTCCGACTCTTTGCAACCCCATGATCTGCAGCACACCAGGCTTCTCTGTCCTTAACTATCTTTCATGGCCATTGAGTCAGTGATGCCATCCAACCATCTCAACCTCTGTTACCCGCTTCTCTTGCTGTCACTCTTTCCTAGCATCAGGGTCTTTTCTAATGAGTCAGCTCTTTGCATCAGGTGGCCAAGGTATTGGAGCTTCAACATTAATCTTTCCAATGAGTACTCAGGGTTGATTTCCTTTAGGATTGACTGGTTTGATCTCCTTGCTGTCCAAGGGTCTCTGAAGAGTCTTCTCCAGCACCACAGTTTGAAAGCGTCAGTTCTTCGGTATTCAGCCTTCTTTATGGTCCAATTCTCACATCCATGATTACTGTAAAAACCATAGCTTTGACTATAGGGACCTTTGTTGGCAAAGTTGATGTCTCTACTGTTTAATACGCTGTCTAGGTTTGTCATAGCTATTTTTCCAAGGAGCAAGCGTCTTTTAATATCATGGGTGCAGTCACTGTCCACATTGATTTTGGAGCCCAAGAAAATGAAATCTGACACTGTTTCCACATTTCCCCCATCTATTTGCCATGAAGTGATAGGACCAGATGCCATGATTTTTGTTTTTTGAATGTTGTTTTAATCCAGCTTCTTCACTCTCCTCTTTCACCTTTCAGAGGCTCTTTACTTCCTTTTTACTTTCTGCCCTTACAGTGGTATCATCTGCATATCTGAGGTCATTGATATTTCTCCTGGCAATCTTGATTCCAGCTTGTGATTTCATCCAGCCTGGCATTTCTCATGATGTACTCTGCATAGAAGTTAAATAAGCAGGGTAACAATATACAGCCTTGATGTACTCCTTTCCCAATTTGGAACCTGTCCGTTGTTCCGTGTCCAGTTCTAACTGTTGCTGCTTGCCCTGTGTACAGGTTTCTTAGGAGACAGGTAAGGTGGTCTGGTATTCCCATCTCATTAAGAATTTTCCACAGTTTGTTGTGATCCGCACAGTCAAATGCATTGGTGTAGTCAGTAAAGCAGAAATAGATTTTTTTCTGGAACTCTTGCTTTTTCAATGATCCAGCGGATGTTGGCAATTTGATCTCTGGTTCCTCTGCCTTTTCTGAATCCAGCTTGTACATCTGGAATTTCTCAGATCATGTAGTGCTGAAGCCTGGCTTGAAGGATTTTGAGCATAATCTTGCTGGCGTATGAAATGAGTGCAATTGTATGGTAACGTGAGCATTCTTTGACATTGCCTTGCTTTGGAATTGGAATGAAAATTTACCTTTTCCAGTCCTATGGCATCTGCAGAATTTTCCAAATTTGCTGGCATATTGAGTGCAGCACTTTCACAGCATCATCTTTTAGAGTTTGAAATAGCTCAGCTTCAATTCTATCACCTCCATTAGCTTTGTTTGTAGTAATGCTTCCTAAGGCCCACTTGACTGCACACTCCAGAATGAAGATTATGCAAGATTATATGATGATAAAGACTTTTCTACGCTTTTCTAGTTTCTGATGGTTTTCTGTCTTTTGCATTCTTAGTAATTTCTTCTAGAGACCTTAGCGTTGGGGGCATGGGGCAGGTAGGTAGGCTGTGAATTTAACAGCTATCTACACCACTGAAGAGCAGGGAATCTGCTATCGAAATTAACAGTTATTGTGGAGCCCCTCTGGATCATCCAGCGTTTGTACCTCTTTTGAGGTAAGTATTATTTTCCTTGGGCTTCCCAGGTGGCTGCAGTTAAGAATCCTTTTGCCAATGCAGGGAGTGCGAGAGATGCGGGTTTGATCCCTCAGTCAGGAAGATCCCCTGGAGAAGGGAATGGCAACCCACTCCAGTTATTCTTGCCTGGAAAATCCTTTGGCCAGAGGATCCTGGCAGGCTACAGTCCACAGGGTTGGAAAAGAGTCAGAGACAACTGAGCACACACATACACACAGATTATTTTTCTTGGTTTCCAGAAGAGGAAACAATATGTGAGTGAAGTAACCTAGTCAAAGTCATCCATCTGAAAAGTATCAGAGGAGGGATTTAAATTCAGGGTCAGCTGAATCTAAGATCTGCTTTGGAGAGGAGCTGTCTATCTTAGACATGTACTCAAGTACATCAAGGCAGCATGGGCATCACTTGGGATGTTACAACTGCAGAACTTCAGCCCACCCTGTCCTCCCACCCCCCAGACCTACTGAATCTGAATCTGTATTTTAGTAAGATTTCTAGGTGATTGCAAAGCACTAATGCATCGGAACATTGCAACCCAAGCAAGGTAACATGATTGTAAACACCCCCTGCCCCCCGGGAAATTCTGATGGCTGCCCTCCAGGACATCATCTCCCAAGGTTAGGGATGCAGTTGAACACCTTGAGCTTTCAGGAATGTGATCAATAGTCTCTAATTATCCTGCTGAAGCAAAAATGTCAGGATTATGCTTAGGGGTGGGACTGAGGGAAAAGGTTTTTCCCAGGCAGTTCTGGAGACGGCTGTCCTGAAGCAGATACATGGGAATGGTGGTTCTCTGCAAAATGCCTGGAAAACTGGATGTCTCCTCTGGCGCTGCTGTTGATGTTGAGCTTTCTGCTCTTACTGATTCCTTTGAGGACTACTGCATTTGTCAGTTAATGACTTGTCACTGTGAACTAGTCTGTCTCATCTTCTAAAGCTGCCTGAGAGCAGATTTTATCAGGCTGGGGAAGGAAGAAAGAGATCCAGACTGGGGAATATCAATAGCGTGAAAAGAGAGAAAGGCATTGAAGAGAGCCTGAGGCAGGAGCTAGATGGGCTCCAGGTTAGAGTGCATCTGAAATCAAGCCCAGCCTCCAGAACATTCCAGCCCTGAGGCTGGAGGAAGTGTAGCTAACCTTCCCCTCCTAAGTGGTTTCCCTTTTAGAATTCCCTCGGACACCTAGACAGGAGACATCAGGGTCCTTGTCTGTTGTCCCTCTCCCTTCCAGATTCCTGTTGGTTCCCAAGCCCCACGAGTATGTCTTCACACGGCTCTGCCTTCCTCTTCACAGCTGTTGTGCTAGTTTCAATCTGCATTGTCTTACACTGGAACCATCCAAGAGTTTCTTAAGTGGTCTTCACTCTTCTCCCTGTATTTCACAGAAACAGCATTGCCAGAATCATCTTCCTGGTAAATAGAGCTTTGCACCTGTCACTCTTACTCAAAAATTCTCAGCTCTTACTGAGAATAGGCTTTAGCTCAACATGCAGTTCTGTCTCAAATCTATTCCGGGCTGCCTCTGTCCAACTCCAGTAGTCCTTCTGGAATATGTAAACTTGATAAGGGCCACCCGAATGCCTAGACTAGAGTATTATCTCCTAGCATAGTGCCCACATTCAGCCGCTCAGTTGTGTCTGACTCTCTGCAGCCCCATGAACTATAGCCTGCCAGGCTCATCTGTCCATGAAATTTTCCAGGTGAAAATACTGGAATGGGTTGCCATTTCCTCCTCCAGGGGATCTTCCTGGTCCAGGGATCGAACTCTAGCCTCTTGCATCTTCTGCATTGCAGGTGGATTCTTGACCACTAGTGCCACCTGGGAAGCCTGCCTGCATGCTATAGGTGCTCAGTAAAAATTGATTGGATGAATGAATGATGAGCTGATTTTCATGTCCGTATTGTATAGCCTGGCTGGAATATACTTCTTGGTCAGGCCAGTTTCCGTGACTGGACTTCCTTTCCCTTTCTTGTCATTTATCAAAAACTTTGAGGTCCAAATAAAGTCTCATTTCCTGGAAAACCTTTGATTTGGCTCACCAATATCACTCCTTCTTCTCGTCCTTGCCCATGTCTTGGAGTTATTTATTTGGTACTTAGTAATATGTAATCTTGCATTGCTATCTGTGTGTATATGAGTCATACTCCAGAGAGACTATAAGTCCCTTGAGATCAGAAATGATTTATGCTTCTTTATACATCTCAGAGGGGCTTCCCTGGTGTCTGAGTAGTAAAGAATCCCCCTGTTGATGCAGGAGATGTGGGTTTGATCCCCGGGTCAGGAAGATCTCCTGAAGAAGGAAATCGCAATTCTCGTATTCTTGCTTGAACCATCCCATGGACAGAGGAGTCTGGTGGGCTACAGTCCATGGCGTCGCAGAGTTTGACATGACTTAGCAACTAAACAACAATACCACTCAGAATTTACCATCTTTCCCTTTGGTCTTTTGTATTCCTGTCTGCCCTCCTCATTCCCTGGTCATTCACAGCTTTTCCATAGCACTTAGGTGGAGTATTATGGTTGCTTGTGGATCAGGCATCCTCTCCTGCGAAGGAATGCCTATGGTCCCTGGGGGCACAGACGGTATCACCTAGTTAGTTTCTCTTTCTGTCATCTTTGGTTTTTTGACTGATAGATGCTATAAACTTTGTCCTTTTTGATTTTTATGTGCCTTCTTTTTCTTCCGCTCCATTCTTAAAGCTCCAGTTTTCATACTTCAAGTGTGCTCCAGCAGCTAATGCCACCGTGACTCAGTGTGCCCTCTACAGGGGTGTGGAGGTGACTCAGGAGCCACCTCAGGCAACTGGAGTAGATTTGTTCCACCCTGAGCCAGAGGCAGGAGCCTGCCTGGTGATCAGGAAAGAGGTGTTTTTCTCCCTCATTGTTTCCTGAAACTGAGGTCAGAGGAGCCTGGTGGGCTACAGTCCTTGGGGGTCACAAAGAGTCGCACACAACTTAGCAACTGAACAGCAACTACTTCAGTTTAATTTATTTAAAAAAAGGAAATGAGAATAGTTTTTATTCTCTTTTCTGGTGGTAATACATTGCTACTGCTACTGCTAAGTCACTTCAGTCATGTCCGACTCTGTGCGACCACACAGAGGGCAGCCCACCAGGCTCCGCCGTCCCTGGGATTCTCCAGGCAAGAATACCGGAGTGGGTTGCCATTTCCTTCTCAAGTGCATGAAGGGGAAAAGAGAAAGTGAAGTTGCTCAGTCATGTCTGATGCTTAGCGACCCCATGGACTGTAGCCTACCAGGCTCCTCTGTCCATGGGATTTTCCAGGCAAGAGTACTGGAGTGGGGTGCCATTGCCTTCTCCTGGTAATACATTGGGTATTTTTTAAAAACTAATTTTATTTATTCATTTTTGGTTGTGCTGAGTCTTCATTACAGGCTCCTCTCTAGTTGTGGTGGTTTCTCATTGCAGTGGCTTCTCTTGTTGCATGACTCTGGGGTGTGACCTTCAGTAGTTGCAGCTCCTGGACTCTAGAGCACAGGCTCAGCCGTTGTGGCGCATGAGCTCAGTTGCTCCGAGACATGTGAGCTCTTCCGGACCCGGGGATTGAACCCATGTCTCCTACATTGGCAGGCAAATTCTTTACCACTGAGCCACCAGGGAAGCCTACATTGAGTATTAATAAGAACATTGCTGGGGGATGAACTGGGAGTATGAGATTAACAGATGCACCCTACCAATACAGCGATTTTACCAATACAAGGATTTTCTGTACAGTGCAGGGAACTACGTTTAATATCTTGTAATAAACTATAATCAAAAAATCAAGAAAAAAGTGCAGATATACACATACATATATAACATCTGAAATGAACACGATATTGTAAATGAACTATGCGTGTGTGTGTGCTCAGTTGCTCAGTCATGTCTGACCCTTTGCGATCCTATGGACTGTAGCCCTCCAGGCGCCACTGTCCATGGGATTTCCCAGGCAAAAATACTGGAGTGGGTTGCCATTTCCTCCCCCTGGGGATCTTCCCAACCCAGAGATCAAACCCATGTCTCCTGTGTCTCCTGCATTGACAGGTGAATTCTTTACCATTGCGCCACCTGGGAAGCCTGAAATGAACTCTGTTACCAAAAAATTGAATATTATAGCATGCTTCAGATCCAATCATTGAGAGTATGTGAAGTTTCACAACCTTATCAAGGCTGAAGCTTGATACTAGATACCCCTCCTCCTGTCTCTCCTGCCTCCCCCCAAAGCTAGAGACAACTATATAGTTAGTACATTAGCATTTTTCAAGTCTTGGCTGACTAGACTTTAAGGAAACCATACCACTTATCTCCAGTCTCTTAACAGGCAACATGTAACTCAAAGACAATTTGTTAAGGAAATACATCCAAATACATCCAATAAGGTTAGAAATGTTTCAGGGAAACAGACACATCTCAGCTTCCTCTGCCCAACTTCAGACTTTGACATCTACTGATTTGGGGAGGAACGAATGGCAGGGAAGAGAGATCACCGAATGAAGCTTATTAGTAATGTATTTGTTGAATTTGGACAGGTCAGCTTGGCTGTTTGAAAAGTTCTTGGCAAAATGTCTCATCACCCTCCTCTCTAATTGGCTGGGTAATATAAAGTAGGCTTATTGTATTTGAATTTTCTGAGTAGAATGAGTTCAGTTCACCCTTTTGTACATGATGGATTGTTGGAAGTGCATTAACAGGGTGGGAGAAAGACATCCTTTTCTGCTTTATCCCCAGGCTGGGAGGAGGAAGCACAGCCTTGTCTAGAAGCATGATGACCGCATGATTATTTCCATTTCATACACATGACAGAAGTCTTATAAGTTGGAAGGTTATAATTGCAAGAAATAGTGGGAATTTGCTGTCTGACATAAGGAGCTCAAGTCCAGTGTTCTGTGACAATGTAGAGGGGTGGGATGGGGTGGAAGGTGGGAGGGAAGTTCAAGAGGGAGGAAATATATGTATACCTGTGGCTGACTCATGTTGATGTACGGTAGAAACCCAACACAATATTTTAAAATAATTATCCTCAAATTAAAAATAAATTTAAAAAGACAAAAATAATTGCAAGAAATAATAAGGGAGGGCATATATATGTATATAGTGTATGTGTGTATGTGTATATATACATATATATATGACATATGGTATTTACTATAGTATTATAGTATACTAAGGTAGTTTCCCAAGCGGCGCTGCTGCTGCTGCTGCTGCTGCTAAGTCACTTCAGTCGTGTCCGTGGTTAAGAACTTACCTGCCAAGGCAGGAGATGTAAAAGACACGGGTTCAACCCCTGGGTCAGGATGATCCCCTGGAGAAAGAAATGGCAACCCATTCCACTATTCTTGCCTGGAGAGTCTCAAGGACAGAAGAGTCTGGTGGGATACAGTCCATAGGGTCACAAACAGTTGGACACAACTGAAGCGACTTAGCACCCACACATGCGTAGTATAGTAAATACAGTATATGTAGTAAGTAAGTATATATATATATATTTAAATCTTCATATGAGAAGTTATGGGGGACAATGAAGTAGTTACTAACCAAATAAGGTTTCTGATGATCCTTTTTTACTCCTCTGCCTGGGTGCCCCCTCTCCATGCCCAAGTCTTAGACAACTTTCTAGGTCAAGGCTCCACAAAATCCCATCCCCTCAAAGAAGTCTTCCCAGGCAGACTCCTCTCTCTCCCATATATCCATGGCACGTTGCCTGGAATGCTCTTATCTCATACAGCGAGTTTACCTTGTATTAGAACAGTCAAGATTCTATGTCTTATTAAGGTGTGAAGCTCCAGAGAGCAGGGGTTGTTTCTGGGCATGGCCAGTGATCTCAGTCCAGTTAAGAAGCACCTGTGGATCTTTTTAAAAACTGTCAATCCTAGACCAGTTGAAATCGAGGTTCCCTGGGGGTGGAACTCAGGTGCACTGTATGACTTTTCAAAGCTTCCTGGGTGACTAAAAGAAGCCACTGCTGAGAGTCACTGTGAATAGATATTTAAGAATTGATGACTGCCATAATTTGATGCAACATCTAAAGCAAACTGACTAGGATGTATTTTTGCCATGCTGCAGCAAATGACTGAAATTAAGAGGCTTGGGGGCTTTTTCTGGTGTGAAGAAAGGAGAGGGATGGGGGGAGAAATTTGTTTAATACAGCTGACTTCCTTAAAAAGGAAAATAGTTCCCAGGGGACTTTACAAAAGGGGAACCATTGTGTGTACAACACCTGGGAGCCTTCAGTGATGGCAAGGCTGTTGTAGCCTGGTGAATGCCTTGTAACCTGAATCTTTCTTCCCCTCTCTCCACTTTGGTGGTGTACCCTGGACTGGAGGCCTCTGACATATCGTGGGGTATCACATTCACCTGGGGAGGTGATTCAGCAGGTTTGAGATGAGGCTCAGGAATGTAGTTTTCACAAGGGTTCCGAATGATTCCACTTTCCCAGTGGCTGATCTACAACTCTCTGGAAAATACTGGAGGTCTGGATTCATAAGCAATGGGTCTTTTTCTTTGTGGAGGTGGTGGTAGTGGTTCTTTACCCTGTTGTTTTTCTTACCCCCATATTTATAATCATGTACGTATTTTCTCTAGAATGTTTCTGTGTTTTCGAAGTTGAACTCCTGTGTCATCTGAAATTTACTTATCTGGCATGAGGGGTCATATAACTTTTTTCAATGGATATTTAATGGTTCTAAAAATAAGTTATTAAATAATGTAATCTTCATGCTCTGTTCTAAAGTGCCACCTCTATCCTATATTAAATTCACATATGTAATTTGTTTCTGGCATCTTCTGTTCCTTTGACCCTTTTCTGTATTTTTGAACCAGTTACCAATACCAGACTATGTAATTATTCTAGTTTTAGAATATGCTTTCTTGTTTGTTTGGGCAAAACCTCCCTAATTATATTCCTTCTTAAATGAATTCTTGGCAATTCATCTTCATTTACTCTTCCAGATAGAATTTAGGATCAACATGTCAAAGTTCCAGAAGAAAATCTCTTTAGAACTTAGACTGTAGTTTTATAGGCTATGGAGGGAATTTGGAAAGGTGAACATTTTTATAGCCACATCTTTTTAAATCTATAAACATGATGTGAACATCTCTATCAGTTTTTTTCTTTTAAGACCTTCAGTAAATCCTGTGTTTTTTCATACATGGTTCTATCACATTTTTTCATATATAATTTTTCTGGCCATACTGCATGGCACATGGGATCTTAGTTCCCTGTGCAGGGATTGAGCCTTCATCCTCTGCATTGGAAGCACCAAGTCTTACCAACTGGACAGCCAGAAAAGTCCCTTACATTTTTATTAAGCATATTATTGGTATTTTATAACTTTTGCTCCTAGTTTGAATAGGATCTTTTCTATAACATTGTCTTTTGAAAATACTAATAATTTTTTTCATTTTAAAAATAATTTAATGGTTATCATGTCACAACCTACAAAATTAAAATAAGAATCTCATTTACTTGAGTAAGTAGAAATTGTAGCATTTGGTTCATTCTGTTTTTAATGAATGTATGTTTTTTGTTGTTATTGTTAAAAAATGAAAATACCAGCCACCAATGTCTGAAGTATACTCTTTTCTTAGTTCTTTTTTTCATTAATAGAGTGGCTTGGACCATTAGGTCATCATTCTGAAGACTCATAGCCTGTGGGTGCAGAAGGGGCAGAAGAAGCTGGACCAAATGTTTTGGTAGCAGGACATACCCTGCAGTTGTTCTTCTCAGTAGATCCCTGGTAGTGGCCAGATGCTCAGTGATGCACCTCCTCTTCCTAAGGATCTAGAAAGCACAGTTAAAAGTGAAAAGAGGAGAGAAATATTGCAATTCTGCTTAGCAGAATGAGGGATTTAGAAGTGGGAGCCAAACTTTTGCTAAGAATCTCAGTAGGAAAAAAGACTCCAGGAATCAAATAATTCTAATTACATAAAAGTGTCTTGCATACTATAAAGTGATATTCAAATGTGTTAGGAAGTACTAAGACCATGTGTTTTTAGCTACACTTGAACGACTTTCCTGGTGATCCAGTGGTTAAGACTTTTTTTTCCTTTCTTTAATTGGAGGCTAATTACTTTACAATATTGTGGTTTTTGCCATACATTCACATGAATCAGCCATGGGTGTACATGTGTTCCCCATCCTGAACCCCCTCCCACCTCCCTCCCCATCCCATCCCTCAGGGTCATCCCAGTGCACCAGCCCTGAGCACCCTGTCTCATGCATCGAACCTGGACTGGCGATCTGTGTCACATATGATAATATACATGTTTCAATGCTATTCTCTCAAATCATCCCACCTTCACTCTCTCCCACAGAGTCCAAAAGTGTCATCCCACTTTCACCCTCTCCCACAGAGTCCAAAAGTGTGTTCTTTACATCTGTGTCTCTTTTGCTGTCTCGCATGTAGGGTTATCGTTACCATCTTTCTACATTCCATATATATGCGTTACATATACTGTATTGGTGTTTTTTTCTGAGTTACTTCGCTCTGTATAATAGGCTCCAGTTTCATCCACCTCATTAGAACTGACTTAAATGCATTCTTTTTAATAGCTGAGTAATATTCCATTGTGTATATGTACAACAGCTTTCTTATCCATTTGTCTGCTGATGGACATCTAGGTTGCTTCCATGTCCTGGCTATTGTAAACAGTTTGCTTCACGGCTTAGATCTCTGATAAGGGAACTGAGATCCTGCATGCTGCAGGGTGTGGCCAAAAAAAGGAAGGGGCGGGGGCTTTCAGAAAATAAACTTTAAGCCAGTACTGGAAAAAGCTTGGTCCATCTACCCCAGAATTGTCTTAGTTTTAGAGCGAGTTTTATGTGAAAGCAGAGGAAACTGCAGTATAACTCTTCAATCCAGCTATTTGTCTGAACCATGAATAACACTTGGGAAGCCTTGGGATTCTGGTAATTGGTGAATGTGCTATCTGTTCTTAGCATCCACACAGGCTAAATTAAATACTCCTCCAGTCGCCAAGTGAGGGTATGGGAGAATAGTGTCACATTAGCAACAATTAGTCCCATTCCTGGTGCATCTCTTTGCTTTCCCTTGTTTTGCCTCAGTCATCTTGTAGGAAATAAAAAGTAGTTTGGCCATTCTGTTTTCTGATATTAAGATAAAAGCTGAAAATTAATGCTTAACCAATTGGGCTCTAACAACTAGTAGAATCAAGAGTTTCATGTGCAAGTAGTAGGTAATCTGTGTACCTAAGAAAGTACTTTTTTTCATCTTCATATTTTCACGTTATATCTGCCTGCTGTGAAATAAGTAGATGTAAGATTTTGTTTTTGAATGTTGATTTTCTTTTTTAAAAAAAGGTTAGGAGAAAATAATCTATAAAAATATCGAATCGCTATGTTGCACATCTGAAACTAATCGTATTTTAAGTCAACTATACTTCACCTTAAAAAAAGATTTGTAAGGAACAGAAAATTTTAAAAATCATTGATTAAATGCCAGGATGTATTTTAGGAATTTAAAAATAAAAAAGGAAGGTTTAGGAAATCACTACAGAAACAATATATGCATTAAAAAATAAAATTGGTCCAGGAAACTGACAACCTGTTTATTATTACTGGAAAAATTATGGGGAGGAGAAGGTAACCATTAGAGACTTCCTAAAACAGAAACAACTGAGAGTTCCTGGAATGTATATTTTATTTAGGATCTTTGATTCTATCCTTGAGTAGATGTCTATACTGTGCATCTCTCCTGAAGTGAATTTAGATGTCAAGATGGTTTTACTGGTGAGTTCTATAACACTTTTAAGGGATACACAGTTTTTCTAAAAAAAAAACAGTTTCAGAGCAGAAAAAAATGATTCCGAATTTTTTCCTATGGGGTTAACAAATCTCAGTTAAAAATACTGCACAAGGATGGCACTAAAGAAAACTAGAGGCGTTTCACTCGTGAATATAAATGCCATCCATCCACTTTAGAATTTTTGAGGTAGAAGATACTTTGGAGACACCTACATCACACCTTCCATTTTTTAGGTGAGAAAACAGGTGAGAGTGGCCGAATGCTTTTATTTAAGGTCATAGTTTGGTTGCACCTGTAAGAAAGGTTGTTTCTTGACTTTGGGAAGTCAGAATAGCGCCCCTTCAGGAAGGGTGGGAATTAGCAGTAAGTGAGGGTGTGCCTCTGCCCACCATGGGCTCTGTGTGGATTATCTTCTCATTTTATATGAGAAAAGAATCTGAAAAAAGAATGGATATGTATATAACTGAATCACTTTGCTGTATAACTGAAAGTAACACAACATTGTAAATCAACTATAATCCAATACAATAAAAAAATAAAAACACCTTACGTTTGCCAACTGAAGGATATTCTGTTGTCTCTGTTGTTCAGAAGAGAAAGCTGTAGCCCAGGGAGATTACATGGTTTGTGCTAAGAGTCAAATCTAGTTCTGTTTATTTTTGCTTTTTTTATGCTACTTTTCTTTTGCAAAGTTCTGTGCTCTGCTTGGGCTTTCCAGGTGGGCTAGTGGTAAAGAACCGCCTGCCCATGCAGGAGACCCAAGAGACTTGGGTTTGATACTTGGGTCCGATCCTTGGGTTGGGGAAGATCCCCTGGAGGAGGGCATGGCAACCCATTCCAGTATCCTTCCCTGGAGAATCTCATGGACAGAGGAGCCTGGCGGGCTACAACCCATAGGGTTGCAAAGAGCCAGACACAACTGAGACAACTGAGCATACACACTCCTGTCCTGCTTAGGTTTTTTCCAAATCTAAATACTGCATTTTTGAGTACCATTCCCTGACTGCTTTAGGGAAAGCGCTTCCAATGGACTAAACACATTTAATAATGCACTGTGGCTTCTAAACTTCCCTCTCTATGGGAGAGAAGTGTCTCTTCTGTCCACTTGATTAAGCCTCTTTTAAAATGTTTTTTATTTTTAATTTTTGCATTTAAAAAATTTTAATGGAGGTACAGTTGATTTACAGGGTAATATTAGTTTCAGGAGTACAAAGTAGTGATTCAAAATTTGCATAGATTATAGTCTATTTGCAGTTACTGTAAAATATTGGCTATATTCCCTGTGTTGTACAATGTATACTGATAACTTGCTTATCTTATATATAGTAATTTGTACCTCTTAGTCCCCTACTCCAATTTGTCCCTCCTCCTTCCCCCTCTCCATTGGTAGCCATTAGTTTGTTCTCTGTGTCTGTGCATCTGTTTGTTATATTCATGTTTGTTTTATTTTTTAGATTCTGCATATAAGTGATGACATACAGTATTTGTCTTTCTCTATCTGATTTATTTCACTAAGCATTATCTCCTCCAGGCTGATCTATGTTGTTGCCAAAAGGACAAATTTCATTCTTTCTTTATGGCTGAGCAGTATTCCATATATTTACTGCATCTTTATCTGGTCATCTGTTGATGGATGCTCAGGCTGCTTCCATAGCTTGGCTGTTGTAAATAGTGCTATGTGAACACTGGAGTGCATAGAGCTTTTTGATTTAATGTTTTCATTTTCTTGGGATAAATACCCAGGAGTAGAATTACTGGATCATGTGGTAGTTCTATGTTTTGTTTTTTGAGGAACCTCTGTTCTGATTTCCATAGTGGCTGCACCAATGTACATTCCTGCCAACAGTGTACTAGGTTCCCCCTTTCTCCACATCCTCTCCAACATTTGTTATTTGTGGTCTTTTTGATGATTGCCATTCTGATAGGTGTGAGGTGATATTTCATTGTGGTTTAATTTGCATTTCTCTAATTAGCAATGTTGAGCATCTTTTCATGTGCCTATTGGCTACCTGTATATCTTCTTTGGAAAAATGTCTATTCAGATCAGCCCATTTTTAAAATCAGGTTGTCTGCTTTTTTGGTATTGAGTTGTATAATCTGTTTATATTTTCAATGTTAACCCCTTATTGGTCATTTCATTTTGCAAATATTTTCTCTCAGTCTGCAGTTTGTCCTTTCGTTTTGTTTATGGCTTCCTTTGCTATGCAAAAGCTTTTAGGTTTAATTAGGTCCCATTTGTTTATTCTCGCTTTTGTTTCCTTTGCCTTAGAAGACAGGTCCCAAAAAATATTTCTATGATATATGTCAGAAAGTGTTCTGCCTATAATTTCTTTTAGGAGTTGAATGGTTTCTGTTCTTATATTTGGGTCCTTAAACCATTTTGAGTTTATTTTTGTATATGATGTGAGAAAATGTTCTAATTACATACTTTTACACGTAGCTGTCCAGTTTTCCCAGCACCACTTATTGAAGAGACTGTTCTTCCCTATTGTGTATTCTTGCCTCCTTTTCCTTAGGTTAATGGACCATAAATGCAGAGGTTTATTTCTAGGCTTTCTATTCTATTCCATTGATCTGTGTGTCTGTGTTTATGCCAGTACCATATATGTTGATGACTGTAGCTTCATAGTATGGTCTGAAGTCAGGGAGCTTGATACCCCCAACTCTGTTCTTCTTTCTCAAGATTGCTCTGGCTACTCAGAATATTTTGTGTTTCTATACCAATTTCAAAATTATTCTAGTTCTGTGAAAAATGTCATTAGTATTTTGATAATGATTGCACTGACTCTGTAGATTGCCTTGGGTTGTATAGTCGGGCCTTTTTCATTCTTTTTTTCTTGATTGTCCTTCATGAAATGTTAAGACATTTTAGAAAGTTCTTTTTTCCCCCAAATAAACTGCTTCAAATCATTTTGCAGGCTGTGGTCATAGCTCTTCAGTATGAAAACAGATGAACTGACGAATAAAAATGACATGCTAGTTTGTGTTCTTGGCTCTTTTATGCCTGTTGATTCTTCTTGCCTATTAACTGGCTACTCTCAGGGCTGCTAGTATTTATTGAATCTAAATATTATGTTCCTTTAAGACTTTTCTGCAACACTCCCTTGATTCTTATCCCCAAATAAAAAGTAAACAGTATAAAATTAGCTTTAATTTTAACTTAAAGTGTCCAAGTAAATTAGAAGAAAGAAAAAGGAAAAGGGCAGTTATTTGCAAAGATGATTGTAAATATATTATCTTCTCCTTTCATTTGATGCTACACAGTAAAAAAGCAATGAGTTGAAGTCATAGAGACCCACCCGAAGTCTGACCTTTTCCTGTCTTGGGAATTTTCCTCCTCCCTCCAATGGTGCACAGAAAGTAGGCTATCGAGAGAAAATGCAACAAGAACTCAGCATTTTAGAGACCTAAACCTCAATGAAACAGGTTTTCTGTGAAAGATTTGCATTCCTTAATTTCAGTGTTAGGCTAGATTTTTAAGATTCTTAACAGAGAAGGCCTTTGAGTGATATGTGAAGGCAAGGAAAGCCCTCTCTTTTCATATTTCAACTTAGCCCTGTCCACCTCTCCCTGCACTTCCGCCTTGCTCCTCAGGCTTTTGTGTTCACCTCTGTGTGTCCTTGGCACTGAGCTTGGCGCTTTCCCTGTTCTGAAGTATATAGCAGTGACCTCTTTTTCCTTTTGAAAGAAGATACTCTGCAAGTCCAAGTACATTTATTCCCACTCAACTAATGTAAGTACCATACACTGAATTCCATTATGCACATCTTTATTTTGGTTGCTCTATATTCAAATTTCATCTTTCTCCAGGTGAATGTATTTTAGGGGAGGAAAATATCCTGGATGTTGACCAGGAAGTTGCCTGGAGAGGCAAAGAGAAAAATAGATGAATCAAAATAAGGAACGCCTGGGAAGGGAGCCTAAAGTCCCTAGGCCCGCCCTACAGTGTCTGTTGGAAGAGGCGTTGGCCTAGAGGTCAAAGAAAAGCTTTACAACTTGAGAAATATCAAGCCCACAGCACAGAATAGGTCTTGTCAAAGATTTCCCACCTCAAGTAACCAAGTTACTTTCCATCTCTGATTGCAGTCGGGAACCAGAAAGTCAGTTGAACATTTGGTTAGAGAATCAGTCACAGGGGAACAAATGTCTCTTATTACACATAAAATCTATGTTGGAGCACAATTAATCCACAAACACTCATTAGACCCACTGGAGGGGAAGACCCCAGAAGATTTTGGTCTAGCAAGGAGTGACAGAATGGAAGTTGAGTGTAGTGCCCATTATTGCTAGTTCAAGATGTATAAAATGCCATTGGCATTTTAAAAATAGGGTGTTGTCCTTATTATTGGGTGATTCAGTGGCTAAGATGCTGCACTCCCAATGCAGAGAGCCCAGGTTTGATCCCTGGTTAAGGAACTAGATCCCGCTTGCCACAGCTAAGGGTCCACGTGCTGCAACTAAGATCTGGTGCAACCAAATAAATGTTAAAAATGTGGTTCATGCCCTGAGAACTCCCCCACCCTCCTTTACACCCCAAGGCCTAGGAGCCAACTGGCCAGGGGTCAGCC
Source organism: Giraffa tippelskirchi (assembly GCF_054371585.1). Taxonomy (NCBI): domain Eukaryota; kingdom Metazoa; phylum Chordata; class Mammalia; order Artiodactyla; family Giraffidae; genus Giraffa; species Giraffa tippelskirchi. The sequence goes on from NC_137281.1 coordinate 112,992,863, forward strand.
CGCCAACAGTGCACCCACAGTAGTTGTCCCACCACATCAGAAGGGCCCACCCAGTCCATGTAGGGAGCACCCCAAAAGCATATGGCTTTGGTGACCAGAGGAGAGAGTGCTGCTGGGTCCCAGGGGAGGTCCCCTATATATGGCCACTCCTGCAAGATCCAGACACAACTGACTAACCTGCCCTGGAGAGATAAACATTGAGAACTGGGGAATATGAGGAGACAGAGGAGTATGTTCCGAACAATGGGTCGAGACAAGAGTTCAGAAAGAGAACTATACAAAAGTGGAGATAAGCAGTCTACCCAATAAAGAGTTCAAGGTCATGATCATAAGGATGATTACCCAACCCAGGAGAAGAATGGATGAACGTAATGACAGTGTCAACAGACACAATACAGAGGAGAACCACAGGTGAATTAATCGAGTGGCTGGAATAAAGATGCTGATGAGATTTTCACAGCTTCACTCTTGGCTTTGGTCCTCTTACGTGGGTTTTCCCTGGCATCCTAAGTTTGTAGCCACAGGATTTGGGGGACCTTCCCCCTCCTACTGGGCTTCCCCAGTGGCTCAGCTGGAAAGAATCTGCCTACAGTGCAAGAGCTGCAGGAGACGTGGGTTCAATTCCTGGATTGGGAAGGTCCCCTGGAGAAGGGCATGGCAACCCACTCCAGTATTCTTGCCTGGGGAATCCCATGGACAGAGGAGCCTGATGGGCTACAGCCCATGGGGTCGAAAAGAGTTGGGTGTGACTGAAGTGACTGAGCATATACACACAGACCTCCTCCTAGAGTGACGTGATCACAGGTTAGAAGGGATTGAAACTCCCCTGTTGCCTTTCTCTGGTCAGCAGGCCAGGTGGGAGTTGAGCGCAACTTGAGGAGCGGAGTCGGCTCAGTGTTTTTTTGAACATGCTTAGAGAGAGGGTTCTGAAAATAGAGACGGAACGCTTCTCTGTTTCCCAATTCCCACTTCATAATTCAGCAGATGGTGTGCCTTCGCCATCTGAGGTTTAATACAGTCATCTCACTGACCAACAGGTTGAAAAAGAAAGTTTGCTGGGCACCGATCTGGGAGTCAGGAATGGACTGTGTGCCGAGTACATTTCAACTCCTCTTTGAAGCAAAAGGAAAGCTTTGACACTGACCTAGTTTACATGGCTACTGTTAAAAAAAATTCTGTTAGTGAAAATAGAAACTCAGATGTAAATAAATGAGGCTACAAATTTCTAAATCATCTATTAATTTTTTTTCCAAACTTCATTCTATTTGCTTCACCTCACAATGCAATGGTTGCTAGAGGCCACTTTAGTTACACCTAGTAACTGAATCTGCAATACCACAAAGCAGTACTTCCTTCAGAAGAACTTAATTTGATTAATTTGCACTCTTCGGTGACATTTCTCAGTTGAGTAGGCAGGGAAAAGCTAGTGTAATTTAACTATATTTCCTACATCACGGATGGAGAAATGTAAGGAGAGTAAGTGATTTATTTGCCTTATTACTTGAGTGAAGATATTTCTAAGCTTAGGTTTTACCTTGTTCTCTAAGAACTTTATGAGCAAGATATTTTGGATTATGGTAGTTAATGTTCTTTAAGTCTGGTACTGCAGGCTAAAGCTCTATTTTCTGCCAAATGTGAAAGAGCAGAATGAAACCATGTGCTTTACATTATAAAAATGGTACTGATGGATGTTCATGTTTAGAAAAACCATCAAGATCACCATCTGTAGATATGGATAACACAATCCTTTGCCAAATAAAGCTGGTTTCATCATAACTGCTTACCTTTGTGTGTCTTATTTTTCATAGCTCTAGTAAACTAGATTTGGTTAGATATACTATTAGGTGGAAATCTGTAGTTTGGAGCCTGGCTCTTAAAATCTTAGAGCAATTTCCTCAGTTTTCACATCTGTAAAGTAGAAATGTTCATAGTATTCATAATTATAAATCATTTTCTAGAGTTGTTGTAAAAGTCAAATCAAAGTATCTGGAAGTATATTGTAAGTTGTAAAAAAAATTTAATAATTGTAAGGATTTTACAAGCATGGATTTGCTTTAAAACAAGAGTGTTCTTAGGAAATATGCTATCTGAATTACTGAAGGTACCAGAGAATTTTCCAGATGGTCCAACATGTGTCCAAAATTCAAGTCCTATTAAGACACGTATTTTAAAAATAAAAGACATTTGTCATGGCATTCCCAGATCTAGATTTAAAAGGACATAAGTAAACATTGAACAGTTTTTTGTTTTTGCTTTTTTTAAATTCAGGAAAGAGCTTCAGGGTTTGCTTTTTCTTTTGGTATTTGCTGGATGTAGTTGGGAAGAGGAATAGCAAACAGAAGTCACTGCAGGACTGATCCTTTTGTGTCATCAGTGAGATTCTCACACCACAGAACCAGGAAATTTTCGCCTGAGAAGGCACTGCAAGCCTGTGTACAGAGAGCCCCGCCTATATTTTAGATGACAACTTGGAACATTCCTCCACATAAAGTAGGGCCATACATCATTTCAAATGATAAACTTTTTCCCCCCATATTCTCAAGTCATTCACATTTATTAGTCCTGCGCCCCCGCCCGCCCCCGTTGTACTTGCCAAAGTTTGTTAGTAAATAAATACTCAGGCTGTTGAGCTGTGGCTGTGCTCTGGGGCATGGAGTGTGATAGTTTTAAGTGCAAATCCATCCTAGCCTCCAAGTAGCCAGGAAAAACAGGTGCTGGACTTCAAAAAGATCTGAAAGCAAGCCTGGCTGGGTGTCATCTAGTTTTGTAGCCCTGATCATCATATGGCATGTGGATGGGACGCAGTAAAAAGCAGCCTGCTTTCAAAAATAAGTGGATTTTTTATTATTCATATTCAACACAGATATATTGATGTAAAAAATATGCTTTCCTGATATGGCCACTGAATCATCACTTGCTTCTTTCACAATCCCTAAAATCTTGTGTTCTGGTGGTATTTGGCAGATCCCATCTCAAACTGCAGCAGCTCATGCTGGCCCGTGAAGTGTCTGAAAATGGTTTCAAGTAATTTCAACAAACTCTTTGACAGTCCACCTGCTCACTACGTAGAAAGAATAGTATACCTATGTCCACCAAGTTGGCCACATCTTGTTGTTCTTTCTTTTTTAATTTTAACATCAAATTTAAAAAAGAAATACTTTGTTTAATAACAAAAGTATAAAATATTTTGTTTAATAACAAAAGTATAAAGCCATGAGCCAGGCAAGGAATGAATAAAGACTATTCTGAGTAGACTTGTGTCCTACGTAAGTGCCTTTTTTGTTTGTTTGTTTTATAGTTTGGCCATTGTGGTGTGAATATTCTCTTTGTATTGTATTTTTCTTATAAGAGATATTAAAGATGGTTAAATCTTTATACTAGTAGATGTGTTAAGATTTCCTCAGTAGTGTTCACAGCTGGGAGGTGTTGGTAGATGTTTTTTTTTTTTTTTTTTGCAAATAAGCTTCCTATGTCTGCTTAGTAATTTCCAGGTTTCTGAAAGTATAACCCATAGATGACATGTATGGGTGGCTAGAACAAAATGATGGAGTTATTTGTGCCAGCCTGATAAGTCAGTAATTCTAATAGGCAAGGTTAAAGAGTTGGCAAGTTTCTCTCAGATTCCCTACTATTCTTGACCCTGCCAACTGGGCCAAAAAGACCTGGCAGTGTGAGGAGAAAGAGCTGCTCCCTTTGCCAAGTGATTTTTTGTCTAGTCAACTTACAGAGCCCTAACAGGCTTTGGAGAATATTTGGATGAAGTTGGTGGCAGTTTTATTGCTACCATCTGATTATTCTTTGGGCCTGAAGAAGTTTCTGCCACTTTGTGACCAATGGGGAAAAAATGCTATTCAGTTAAGTTCAGTTGCTCAGTCATGTCTGACTCTTTGTGACCCCATGGACGGCAGCATGCCAGGCCTCCCTGTCCATCATCAACTCCCTTAGTTTACTCAAACTCATGTCCGTTGAGTTGGTGATGCCATCCACCCATCTCATCCTCTGTCGTCCCCTTCTCCCCCCACCTTCAATCTTTCCCAGCATCGGGGTCTTTTCAAATGAGTTAGTTCTTTGCATCAGGTGGCCAAAGTATTAGAGTTTCAGCTTCAGCATCAGTCCTTCCAATGAATATTCAGGACTGATCTCCTTTAGGGTAGACTGGTTGGATCTCCTTGCAGTCCAAGGGACTCTCAAGAGTCTTCTCCAACACCACAGTGCAAAAGCATCAACTCTTCGGCGCTCAGCTTTCTTTATAGTCCAACTCTCACATCCATACATGACCGCTGGAAAAACCATAGCCTTGACTAGACAGGCCTTTGTTGGCAAAATAGTGTCTCTGCTTTTTAATATGCTATCTAGATTGGTCATAACTTTTCTTCCAAGGAGCAAGCATCTTTTAATTTCATGGCTGCAGTCACCATCTGCAGTGATTTTGGAGCCCAAGAAAATAAAGTCTGTAACTGTTTCCACTGTTTCTCCATCTATTTGCCATGAAGTGATGGGACCAGATGTCATGATCTTAGTTTTCTGAATGTTGAGCTTTAAGCCAACTTTTTTACTCTCCTCTTTCATTTTCCTCAAGAGGCTCTTTAGTTCCTCTTCACTTTCTGCCATAAGGGTGGTGTCATCTGCATATCTGAGGTTATTGATATTTCTTCTGGCAATCTTGATCACTTAAAAATGCTATTACTGTAATGGAAAAAGTTGACATTCAGTAGCAGTTTCCTCTCTTATCTCAGAAATCATCTAAAATGTCATAACTTTGAAGAGCAAAGCATTCTATTGATGTTGCTTGGCTCCGAGGCATTGATTACTTATTCTCAGTTGAAATGATGCTGTCCATTGTGAGAGTGAGCAAGAGGAACTAATAGAAGGGAGCAGTGAAGGCATGTGGAGGTCCCTTTGACCCCGACTTCCACTGGGGTCTTATAGCTCTGCCACTCTATGGGTCCAAGGGAGACAGAGATTCTGTCCTGTTAACCACTTTTTCTGCAGAACTTAGTGTAGCACCTGGCGTAGACTAGGAGCTGAGTTTGTTGAATGAATGAATGGAGTGAATGAAAAAAACCAAATAGAAAAGACATTCTGGGAGCAGCTGCAAGAATAAGCAAGTCACATAATCAATTGCATTTTATGGTTTTTTGTTTGGTTGGTTGATTGCTTGGTTGGTTGGTTTTCAAAGGCTGAGAAGTATAGGGAAAAGCTCACCAGACTCTAGTTTTTTTGTTTTGTTTTTATTTCTTTATTTCTAGCTGGGCTGGGTCTTTGTTGCTATGTGAACTTTTATCTAGTTGTAGCAAGGAGGGGATATTCTGTTTTGGCGCACAGGCTTCCCATTGCGGTGGCTTCTCTTGTTGTGGAGCACAGTCTCTAGAGCATTTGGGCTTTAGAAGTTGCAGCATCTGGGCTCAGTAGTTGTGGCTTCTGGGCTCTAGAGCACAGGCTCAATAGTTGTGGCACACTGACTTAGTTGCTCCGCGGCATGTGGGATCCTCCCCGACCAGGGATCAAACCGATGTCTCCTGCTTTGGCAGGCAGGTTCTTTACCACTGAGCCATTAGGGAAGTCCCCAGACTCTAGTCTTTGTGTGGTTGTTGTTCATGATGTGGATGGAGTGAGGGCATCCTTTCTCTATCCTAGCATTTCTTTTTTTAATTAATTTTTAAAAGTTTATTGACTTTTTGAATTTATTTTTTATCCTAGCACTTCTCATGTTGTGTCTTGAATATCACCATCAGTCACCACTACATCCCCTTATTGCTGCTATTCTCTGCTGCTCAGAGATACCCAGCATTGGCGGACATTTAGATGATTTCCATTTTTGTTAAACACTTCTGCTAATATTCCTGTTCAGTAGATTCTGTGAGGCAAGATTTGCTGGTTCATGCTTGTTGCACTTTTTTAAATATGTTTCATAATTGTTTTCCAGAAAAGTTTTGCCTATTTACATGCTCACCATGGGCATAAGTGAATAGTTATGAAAATAAGGTAACACTTTGAAATTATTGGAGCAGAATTTCAAGTAACTGAAAACTACTTGTAAGCTCACGAAAATTTTGAGGACAAGAGATTCTTTATATTTTATATTCTCTACCATACAGTTAACTGATGAGTATAATTGATCTTTCTTTAAAAAAAAAAAAAAAAAAGAAATTTATTTATTTGGCTGTGCCAGGTCTTAGTCGAGACCTGTGAACTCTTAGTTGCAACACATGGGATCTCATTCCCTGACTAGGGGTTGAACCTGGGCCTCCTGCATTGGGAGTGTGGAGTCTTAGCCAGTGGACCACCAGGGAAGTCCCTATAATTGATCTCTTGAGTCAGGAAGTCTCTTTTATCCTCTTCCCCATTACCTCAGGCATATATCCAGGGGATTTCAGAGGAAGAAAAAGTAGCCCTTTTCTATGAGGATATGCTGACTTCTGTGTTTACTTAGATACATGGTGGAAGCTCAAAAGGTATTTATTAAACTTGATCTTGTGGTTCAGCTTTCAACTACTAACATTATAGGAATAAAGGTGGGGGGAAGGGAAGAAAACTAGAGGGTGACATTAAGGCAAGAAGAGAGTACCTCTAGAAGGAAGTGGAAAACCAGATGGTTCAGAGGAAGAAGGAAGGACACGCCACCAATGGGAAATTGGTCTAGTGTGTGGGGTGGTGTGGGTTTGGTAGCAGAAAGTCTTAGTGCAGCAAATTGGTAAGTAGATGTACTAGAAAGGAGATAGTGATACAGCTGGTTAGGTAAAGCAGAAACTTGTAAGGCGAGATGTGGGCTAGGAAAAGAGGATTTCAAATTTAAAAGAAATGTGATATTTCTTAGAAGGTTGTATGTCGGTTGTTGAGGCTACCATGTATGGCCAGTCCAGATAAATTAGACCGCCAAGTCATCATGGAAAGGAAAGAAGAACTCGGGACTCATATGTCTGCCCAGCTTAGCTCCTTTTTAGGGTACAGTTGTGAGGGGAGCTTCCCCGGTGGCTCAACAGTAAAGAACCCGCCTGCAGTACAGGAGACGCAGGAGATGTGGGTTCGATTTCTGGGTTGGGAAGATCCCCTGGAGGAGGGCATGACAACTCACTCCAGAATTCTTGCCTGGAGAATCCCATGGACAGAAAAGCCTGGTGGGCTACAGTCCATAGGGTCACAAAGAGTCGGACACAACTTAAGAGACTGAGCATGCATGCCCGTGGGGGTGGGGCAGACAGATAAGGTTAGGTTTGTCTACATAATAGGAAATACTCGATTACAAAACAACATGGAGCTGCTCGTGACAATCAAATTGGCTGTATTCAGTAGAATGCCAACAGAGTCAGTTCTGAAATCTGTTCTGTTCTGTGGTAACATGAGTGATGGGAAAGTTTAGCTTATGTGACTTTAGCATTAGGGTAACCTTGGAAGGAAAGTTGTGACCAACCTAGACAGCATTTTAAAAAGCAGAGACATTACTTTGCCAACAAAGGTCCGTCTAGTCAAGGCTATGGTTTTTCCAGTGGTCATGTATGGATGTGAGAGCTGGACTATAAAGAAAGCTGAGCGCCAAAGAATTGATGCTTTTGCACTATGGTGTTGGAGAAGACTCGTGAGAGTCCCTTGGACTGCAGGGAGATCCAACCAGTCCATCCTAAAGGAAATCAGTCCTGAGTGTTCATTGGAAGGACTGATGCTGAAGCTGAAACTCCAATACTTTGGCCACCTGATGCGAAGAGCTGACTCATTGGAAAAGAGTTGATGATGGACAGGGAGGCCTGGCGTACTGCGGTTTATGGGGTCACGAGGAGTCGGGCACAGATGAGGGACTGAACTGAACTGAACTGAATGACAGTTCTGCTGTGGATTTACAGGACAGGGACTACTATAACTAGAAGTACCTGAAACTAGACTGCTGGTGCTGTTCAGGTTCATCTTTATTCTAACGAAAATGAACATCACCACCCCAGTGACAACCCAATAATGGCAGTCCTGGATCAGCATGTTCACTCATTTGGGTCTGTGAGTCATAATAGGAATATTGAGTTTACTTTTGATTTTGAGCAGGTAAATGTGTTTGTTAGAGCTATAGAAAAACCCAGAACTCATTTCCACTACATTGGCTTAATTCTTGGACATAGTAATCCTGTCACACACTCTGTCGCACATGAGAAGTAGCAGCAATTAGGAGACTTTGAATTCTTTACCCGTGACTTTGATGCAGGTGATTTAACCCCTCTGAGAACACAGTTCCTCATCTGCAAAGTGGAAATAATGTCTACTTCTACTTCCAGTCACAGGGTTATTTGTGTGCTAAAAATGGCAAAGGAGGTAAAAGTTAAAGTACCGTAAAAGTGACAGGCACTTTTTGATTTAAAGTAATTTTTACTCATTTGTCAGTTTTTTATGGAGAGCTTAGATTCTAGGCTAATAAAAGAGAGCTCTTAGCTTCATTCCATGTGAATTATCCCTGTGTTATCCTTACTTTAAAATTTGTTTTTGTGTTTCCTTCCACGTCTTTTGAGAGTCACTGTATCCTTCAATAATAAAATAGAGCTGCCAGTAGCGAAGTGAGGCTGTGAAACTATAGACTGGTAAAGCTGGAACTAGCTAGCTGTGGGTGAAGAGAAAAGCAATTGGATTAAAATAACTCTCATCAAGTTGAAAATGACCAACAGGTCTAACTCTAACAGGATTATTTAAAAATTTTTTGACTGTTACTCTAAGTAAATTTCTAATTGTGGAGGATATGATATATTGATAACTTGGGACTCAAATTTCTTTCCAGCTCAGTGTTTTTGGGGATAAGGAAATGGTGTGTCTACAGTTTTCCATGAAGGAACAATTTGCGGCTGACATTGACAAATAGATTGCAATTCATCCAAGAGGAAGTCTCTCCCATCTTTTTCTTGCAGTTTGTATAAACTATACCCCCTCCTTCATCTCATTCTAAAATATGCGGCGATCACTGGGTTCTAAGGCACTCCTCTTCTGACATGTTGCTGACCTCTAATTACACATATGAGAGTTTTTCCCTTAGCTTAGGGATGTGCTTCTATTAATTGTGGACGGGAGTTTGAAATGAAAGGTGGTTGTGATGTAACAGGCTTGCCGCTTCTCCAGATATTTCAGTCTCCCCACAGTGCTTCCACAACATAGTGAGCACCATGGTGGACTGTGCAAGGCCACACTCATACCTTTGGGATTTTCTTTTTGGGATTTGGATTTCAATTTGTCCTTCTATGTCAGTCAACAAACTTCTTTAAGAGTTAGCTAGTAAATATTTTGGTAAACAATATGGTCTCTGTCACAGCTTCTCAAGTCTGCCACTGTACATGAAATCAGCCATAGAGACTACATACATGAATGAGTGTGACTATGTTCTAATAAAACTTTATTTACAAAGATGAGCAGTGAGCCATTTGACTCACATCTTGAAATTTGCTGACCCCTTTATTTCCATAAAGATAGAACAGATGCACTTATAACATTAAACACAATTCATTTATTAATTTGGGGTATTAATTTGTAAATATCCTAACATTGACTCAAAATTTTTTTTAGGAACTTACCTGCAAAAGACTATATAACAGTATTATTTCTTTACCCTATACATTTGACCCTTGAACAAAATGGGTTTGAACTGCACAGGTTCATTTACAGTATGTGAAATGTATATAAATATATACATGTATATAAATATACATATAAATTTTCCATAAATATATATATATATGGAAGCAATGTTTCCAATATATATATAGGAAACATTTTTTTGTGACAATTTGAAAAAGTTTGCAGATGAACTACCTAGTCCATAAATTTTGAAAAAATTAAAAAAGTTAGGTATGTCATAAAGGCATAAAATATATATAGACAATAGTCTATTTTATCATTTACTACTATAAAATTTACATGAATCTATTATAAAAAGTTAAAATTTATCAAAATTTATGCACACACTTACAGACCATACATGTGCCATTTGCACTTGAGAGAAATATAAAAAAGATGCTATATTCAATCATAACTGCATAAAATTAACTGTAGCATAGGCTGTACTATTGTAATAATTTTGTAGCCAATTTTAATCCATTGTTTATGGGTAACAGGTGAGGCTTCCAGTCAACAGTAGGCTACTCCCAGTTAATTTGATGGGATTGGGGAGGAGGATCAAAAGATATATGTAGATTATTGACTGTGCAGGGGTCAGCACCCCTAACCCCCGAGTTGTTCAAGGGTTCACTGTAAGGCCTGGCTATGGATTTAGGAATATTTAATTTTCTCAAGTATTTACTTTTCTATATGCTTAGCCTAGCATTTTTCATGCTGCAGTGTCATTTTAAATAAAGGCCATGGACCTAAGGCCAGCTATATGCTATCTATCCAGAAACTGGTAAAAGGAAGAGTAAAAAAGGGATGAGAGAGAAAAGTTAACCTTAAATGAGCCTTGAAGTCAGCATCAGATACCTTGAGAAAGAAGCCACCACTGCTTGATTTTTAAGATCTTCAATTACAGTTCTTTGATTCTTAACCTTAAAAAAAGAATTCTCCTGCAACCATTTCAAGCCATGTGGAATATCTATTACTGCTTAGGAATTTACTGTGGTTTTTCATTGATCGCAGCCCCAGACTCTGGAATATGTATTAATTTATTTGGGCAAAGAGTGCAGGAATCCACATGCAAAATAAAGTGAACTTTCTGCTGAAGCAGAATATTGAAGCTGGGAATGATTAATTCTTCAAAAACGAACCATTGGCATGAATAAATATTGAATTCAAGATGGTTATTTTGGGGAGTGTGCTTTTTAAAGTATGGAGGTATTCTAACCAACTTCCCATTTGAAAGGGAGGGTATGTTCCCCCCATGAACAATATTTGTTTAGCATCATTAGTAAATTATTAATGTGCATTCCAGTGTTACATGTTTGAAATACCAGTCCTGCCTGTCTGTGCTGGATTTGATCTCACTAATCAGTAGAGTGTTCTGGATAGAGGGGGAATGACTGTGGTTTGCTCTTTTAAAGACCTTAAGATAGAATCAAAAAGCCTTGGTTATACAGGAAGGAGGCCTGTCTAGTGCTTGACAGCTGGCAGTTTCCATATCGAGTCATGTGATGCCATGAACTTGGAAGGAACACTAGACTGTGGGAAAGTTTGGGTGGGCTTCCTCCTCCCTCTGATTTACAGATGTCCTAGAATGTCCTTCAAAGTGTTTCCGCAGCTCTTTTGAACAGATGTCAAAATCTCTTTTGGTTTGGAGCTACCCCAGATATTTATATTCTTTGGTCCATTTTCTTCCGACTGTGCATATGTAGGGTTGCTATTGGGGCATCTAATGAATTGGACTGGTAATAAGATTCCAGGGAGCTCTGCCTCTGGCTCCACACCACTTTCTAACTATGGCACAGTGGGTGGGTCACTTAGTCTCTCTGGTTCCCTCACTGAAGGGAGGTTATGACAGTATATACATCACAGTGTTATTTGAGGGTTAAAAGGAATAACTCGTGCCATTTGGCCTGAGGTTTCCTCCACTAGAATGTAAGCTCCTTGGGGAAGCTGTATTCCCAATGCCCATAGCAGTGCCTGGTACACAGAAGGAGCTCAGTAAATATCTGATAAATAAATTAATACTGAGCACTCAGTAAATGTTAGTTATTACAGTCATTATTGATAATATTCTCATACTTATTATTACTTATCTTAGCCTCATATTTAAATGTCATTTTGAGTCCCTCCTTTCCGTCTGCTGATGACAGGAACCTTGATGAAGCAGCTGTGGTGTTAGCAGAGTGCTGGGTTCGGATCCTGATCTGCCCTATGTGCAAAGTTGCTTAATCTCTCAGAGCTAGTTTCTTCATCTATCAGTTCAGTTCAGTCGCTCAGTTGTGTCCAACTCTTTGCAACCTCATGGACTGCAGTATGCCAGGCTTCCCTGTCCATCACCAACTCCCGGAGCTTGCTCAAACTCATGTCCATCGAGTCGGTGATGCCACCCAACCATCTCATCTTCTGTCGTCCCCTTTTCCTCCTGCCTTCAGTCTTTCCCAGCATCAGGGTCTTTTCCAGTGAGTCAGTTCTTTGCATCAAGTGGCCAAAGTATTGGAGTTTCAGCTTCAGTATCAGTCCTTCCAATGAACCCCCAGGACTGATCTCCTTTAGGATGGACTGGATGGATCTTCTGGCAGTCCAAGGGACTCTCAAGAGTCTTCTCCAACACCACAGTGCAAAAGCATCAATTCTTCAGTGCTCAGCTTTCTTTATAGTCCAACTCTCACATCTGTAAATGGGGATTATGGTGCCCTCTCACAGAATTTAAGTGTGCTATATCTCTGCCTTTGTTTTCTTGAATATATGACCTTTGTTTTCTTGAATATATGATTATAAACAATCAAGTACTTACTCCATTTCTTGGATGTTCACATGCCCTACTGCTTAATCCTGTAGGCACTATAGACTCCACCCTGGAGCCCACTGTACATTGCCCAATGTATGGAGGTCTAATGAAGTCCTTTCCCCGGGAAGAGCCATGTTGAGATTTTTCTCAAGTGGCCAGGGATTTGTCTCTCCACCTGGCTCAAATTATCTATGTTTGGATCAGGCTCATCTCTGGGCAGCTGAAATTGTGTATGTCCTTTCGATTTCCATGATTTGTCTTCATAAGATACTGACAATAATGCTACTTCATGTTCTGTTGGTTGGAGAGATACGAAAAACACCACCACCTCTGGGGGTTCCCAGAGGTTATAAAATGAAGTTTCTCACACCCTTCCCAAAACGTCTGGTCAACGTCTGACCAATCATCAACCCAGTGCAGGTCGGTTCCTTTCCAGAGCCTAAAGTCTTCATAGTTGGAGCCTGGGAGTGGGATCAAGTTCTCTTCCCTCCTACAGAATCTTTCATCCAGGCCATGCTCTGGGAGGTAGCCTACGTCCAAGTTGAAGCCACTTCTCCAATGTTAGCAAATGCACGGCTCTGCGCCTACCTCTGATCTTTGGTTTGAGCAGAGGCCAAATTCCACAAGGCCTTTTAGTGCCTGATTAATACCCAGGGGTGAACTTTCTCTCACCCTCTTTGTTGATATCTCTGTCACCTGGACCTTTGCCTGCTGGGTATAGTGTGACATCATCACAGCTGCTCCTGTTGGAACCAGCCCATCACCCCTCAGTCCCACTACCCTGCTTCCTCTCCTTCAGAGGCAGGAACCTCTGGGAGGCTTTGCCCTCTCCTCTGCCTCCTTTCAGCAAGGGGTGAGCTCCTGCACTCTTGTCCAAAGTGCCCATGCTGTTGCGCCCACCCCCTCCCCTCTCAAGACAGCTCCCATGTGTGGGGGAGGGACAGAGAAGAGGATGTCCCTGTGGCTAACATTCCTTTTCCACTGGCCCAGGATGTGTCTAGAAATGGCAGCCCTCCCAGCCGTTCCCTGACTTCACTCTTTCCCACACCCGCCACGTCCTGCCATCAGCACACCTTTTTCTGCTTATAAAGACACTGCAAATCTGGCGGCTCTGTTATCACTCCATAGCTGCCACCCTAATTCATAGACTATCATTTCTCAGCTAGAATGGTGTAGGATATTTCTAACTGGTCTCTCTGCCTCCATACTTGTCCTTCTGAATTTTACCACTGGACCAGCAGGAAATTCCTAGCAATGCGTCTTTTAACACAAAAGCAAGGTCCATAGACAAAATCAGAAGGATTAAATCATAAAAATGTAAATCTGTTGTGTAAGATTGTGTAGGAATCATTTAGACTCAGAGAATTATTTAAAAACCAACAGATATCACCAGCTGATGTGATGTTGAAAAACATCTTGTGACTTTAAGTTGGAAGGTGGGTTCAGGCTGACCACCCAACTAATTCTGTGCAATTTTCCAGAGGAAGTGAAAATTATTTGTGTACTGAGAGAAATGCATAGCTGTCTGGGTTTTTCTCTTTTCCATATAAGCACCTGATAATAAAAAAATATACCCAGTAGAAGAGGAATGAGATCTTTGAGTTTGATGAGAGTTTGGTGTTTAAAGTATCTGAGACCATGAAGAATGGGTGGTGACTTTTTTCTTCCTGCTACTTTGGAAGTTCCAGTTGTTTTGCTTTGAGAAGGTTCTTGATGCTTCCACATTCTGATTTCCTGGACAGCCCTGGTCACAGGTCACAGAGGTCAGAACTGGAAAAGGTTGTGAGGGTCCATCCATGTCCCCCATTTGACAGGAGAGAGGATCAAGGCCAGATACTGGGAGTTCAAAAACTTGCCTAAGCTGATACAGGGTCATGACAGATGTGGTGAAACAGACACCAAGCTTCCTCACTCAGCAGCTTTCCCCCAGCCTCAGTCAGTTTAATTTTAACTAATTTATTAATTTACCAAAAAATAAGGAGGGTATGATAGGTTAGCTTTAAAAATGACTATTAGTATGCTTTCATGTTAAGCTTACAAAGTGATTGGACATGTACATCTTAGTACCTGTTTTCTAAAGGCTGTATTACTAGATTGCACTGTCAGACACTAGGAAATCTGAGTTGAAATGGTAAATTGTCTTCACTCATGGTTTCTCTGGGAGCTGGGTGCTGATCTCACACCCTGCTGACTGGGACTCACTACAGGAATTTAAGGCCTTCAGTCAAGCTTTGATCGTTTCCACAAAATCCCTGGTTATGTAATTTGGAGATTTTTTTTTTTTTTTCCTAATAGAAAAGGAAAACTGAATTAGTTTAGATAGTGAAACCCTGCTGAAAGGGGAAGATATTAATAATTCTCCAGGCTAAAGTCATATCTTTGTAAAAAGCCTTAGAATGCTAAATATAAAAGTAAATCCAAGTATTACTTTAAACTTGTAACTTGCAGTTGAAATAGCCTGGATTCTCCTCAAGACCTTCCTTGCTCCCTGATAGAAGTAAAGCCCTAGGAATCTTTTAACATCCTTAGGATATGAGACTCCTTCTTAGTCTGAAAGTTTACTCAGCAGTCAGACCGAAGCAGGTGCCACACTTGGGCATTCGTTCAGTAATTCTGAGTCTCTGCTCTGTGTTGCTGTCTGTGTGAGTTGCTCAGATAGGAATCAACAGTCAGGACACAGCTCTCATCTACCTGGGCTTCAGGGAGAACACTCATGGTTTGGGGAACTTGGGGAACTCTGTGTATCTGCATCTCTGAGATGCTTCTTCCCCACTTCTAACTTGAAACAATCCAGATTCTCCACTCTCCTGATTGCTCCCCTAAACCTGCCAAATTCCCAAGACAAGACATCCTGATTTTCTAAGACTATTCTCTCTTGCTTAACTCAGGATTAAACATTTTTTTCCTTTTGAAATTTTCAGCTCTTCTATCACAGTTCTTTTATTATTATTATTATTAGGCCATGTTGCGTGGCTTGCAGAATTTCAGTTCCCTAACCAGGTATCGAACCCAGGCCCGCAGCAGTGAAAGCATTGAGTCCTACTAGGCTTCTGGGGAATCCCCTGCAATTCAGGATTTAACTTATTTGACCAGTACTTGCATTTTTGTGTGTTCACAGTCTAGGGACACTGCATAGTAAGTTTAGTGTGGGTTTTCTAATGGTTTGGATGTCGTATACTCTGCCTCATTGTCAGCATAGATATATGTACTTATCTAACTTTGTGCTGTGTTCTTTGACCTCAGAAAATATAGTTACCCTACCTTCTCCCAACCAAGCCTTCTTTTCCCATTTATCATATGTAGCCAACACGGGTCCTGTCTTTCCCCCACCATCTTTTCAAGTCTTTTCCACTTTTATAACCTCAGCCAGTGTGTCACACTTGGTGATGTTGAAGCCATGCTATGAACTCTATGACGAAAATAGGGTGGTTGACATTATACTGGAGTGGATAGCCTTCCCTTCTCCAGGGGATCTTCCTGACCCAGGGATTGAATCTGGGTCTCCTGAATTGCAGGCAGATTTTTTACTGAGCCACCAGGGAAACCCTAGATATATATACTTGTCTGACTTTGTGCTGTGTTCTTTGACCTCAGAAAATCTAGTTACCCTACCTTCTCCCATCTAACCCTTCTTTTCCTGTTTATCATTTGTAGCCAATGTGGGTCCTGCCCTCTAGGACCAAGGCCATGGGGAAGGATGCCCCACTTCATTCAAGTGTACAGGTGGGACAAGGGGAGATTCCCTCTCCTGCCCCTTTATGTCTTGAACCTCACATGTCTCTAGGATTCTGTTTTCATCCTGTTTTTGGAAGCTTCCTCTGTCAGAGAAGTCACAGTGGGTACACAATGGGCTTGTAGCTCTGAATTCAGAACACCAGAGCCCCGGAAGCTTAGTAATAATAGAAGGTGACAATCACATCTTCTTTATCTATTCCTCTAAATGTCCATGAACAGAGGAATAGATAAAGAAGATGTGGTACATTATACATTGGAATATTATGCTGCCATAAAAACGAACGAAATCATGCCATTTGCAGAGACAAGAGTGGACCTCAAGATTGTCATATACAGTAAAGTAAGTCAGAAAAAGAAAAACAAATATCATATATTAACACATATATGTAGAATCTAGAAAAATGGTGTAGACAAACTTATTCGCAAAGCAAAAATAGAGATACAGATATAGAGAACAAACGAATGGACACCACGGAGGGAAGGGGGTGGGATAAATTGGGAGATTGGGATTAACATACATACACAACTATGTATAAAATAGGTAACTAATGAGAACCGACTGTATCACACAGGAAACTCTATTCAATGCTCTGTGGTGACCTAAATGGGAAGAAAATCCAGGGAAAAAGGGATATATGTATACATGTGGCTGATTCACTTTCCTGTCCAGCAGAAACTAACACAACATTGTAAAGAACTATACTCCAATTAAAACAACAACAAGTAGAAGGCGACAGCCTCCCAGATACTCTTGTGGGCCAGCCAGGTCACAACCCTGCTACTTTCCCTTACCCTTGAGTACCCCTCCCCCATAGCACACACCAGAGCTGATGCAATGCACACGGCTCTTAGCCATATCACCCTTAATTCTTTTTTGTAATTTTACTGAAGTATAGTTTATTTACAATGTTTTGTTAATTACTGCTGTACAGCAACGTTACTCAGTTATACATGTATACACACACACACACACACACATTCTTTTTCAAATTTTTTTCCATTATGGTTTATGACAGGATATTGAATATGGTTTCCAGAAAGTGGGTGAACAATAAGGTCCTACTGGGTAGCACCCTTAATTCTTGAATGGGAATTTTAATTCTCATGTTGAAACTGTTTATATATCATCTTTGGAAATGACCACATTTCATCAAAACTAAGTCTCCATTGGTTTATTTTTTTAAGAAACTGATGTTTATTTTCTGTCAACTGTTTCCATTTTCTGTTGCCATTGATTTTTAAGAAGCACCATTTAAGATGTATATTTAGGAAAGGAAAATGCTATTGACTAAAAAGGGACATGTCATCAATTTTAGGATACAGTCTAATCTCAGCTATGTTAAAAAGCAAAAACAAAGCAGTGTGCTTCTCTCCCTTTCCCTCCCCACCAATGTGCTTCTTAGAATCAATAAAATCTGGGTCAGGATTCAATTAGATTTCACTTTCCCCTCTGACAGAACTACTTAGGTTGTTAAAATAGCCAGGTAAGCAGCACAATTTCCTTTCAGCCTATCACAGGCTCTCTGACTTCCTTCTCAACTGTGCTCTGTAAGTACTTTGAACTTGAAGAACACTTAACTATTCTCTCAACTGGTCTGGATTGTTTAACCATTTAACCACAAAAGGTTTGGATTTTTATGTCTCAGAGTGCTGTGGATTTTTTTGCCTTTTAATTTCACCTTTTAAAACTAAAAAACAGCTCATTAAACTAAATAGCTCACTTAGTTTTTAAAACTAAAAAATAGCTCATCAAGGTCAAGTGAGCTTGACCTTGACCTTTGACGTGACCTTGACCTCATCAAAACCACTTGTAGGTATAGATACAGCTTCACTGTGACAGTTTCTTAAGCTGTAAAGATAACGTGAGCTATGCTTAGTCACTCAGTCGTTTCCTACTCTTTGCGACCCCATGGACTGTAGCCCGCCAGGCTCCTCTGTCCATGGGGATTCTCCAGGCAAGAGTACTGGAGAGGGTTGCCATGCCCTCCTCCAGGGGATCTTCCCAACCCAGAGACTGAACCCAGGTCTTCCACATTGCAGGCGGATTCTTTCCCGTCTGAGCCACCAGGAAAGTCCAAAGGTGACATAAAGGACACCTTTTCTCAGTAAAGACCAGTAGCATCATCCAGGGAGAAGGGTAATACTGAGAAGTGACCAACCAGTGAAGGGAAAAGGCAGGAAGTTAAGAGAGATCTGTTATGTGCTGTTATGTTGCTGCTTTCCCTTGTCCAGAAATCCTTCTGACAATTTCTGACAGTATTCTTAAATATGTGATTAAGAACTCAATGTCTTAGAAGGGAGCCTATTTATTTTTGAACAGCTACATTTATTAGAAATGTGAGGGTGACTGTTTCTTTTGTTTTTCTCTTTTAAAAGAATTTTAAATAATCCATGTTTAAAAAATTCAAATAAATAACAGGTTACCACAGAAACCTGACGTTTGAGCTAAAATTTATTTTTTTATGACATTTATCCATTCATCCTGGTTCTGCTCCTCTAGAATTACCCAGCCATCAAAGTCTTTCTAATCCATTATCATGTCTTCTTTCTCCTCTGAGACGGAAGAAATGCAGGAAATGTCCAGTTCCTATCAGAAATGAAGTTAATTTCAAGTTCAGCTCTACAGTTTACTCACTGTGTGATCTTGGGTAGCTTACTCATTTTTCTCATCTTTAAAATGGGAATAATAAAGAGTTTTATGAGAAGTAAATTAGTCGGTGCATGTACAGTACCTGGCAAGTAGTAAGTGCTCAGTGTTAGTATTCTTAGTCACTATTCTGGCCGGCTCCTATTATTCCCTACCTCCCAGATTCAAGAAAAACATCTTACTACTTTTAACTTTTCATTTCTATGAATGGCGTCACAAGTGTTCCAGTCTTGGAATTTTGAAATCCTGATGTCATTTTCTTTTTTTTCCTTCAATCTTCCCCTTGATTTCAGTGTCTGATCAGTTATCAAGTCTTCTACCCACCCCTTCCTCTAATTCTCAGGACCACTCATCTTGACAGTTGTAAGAATCTACCACCTGGTTTCCTTGCCTCCAGCTTTCCTCCGACAGTGTGGTTGGAACAGCAGGGACTTTCCTGATAGTCTCACTT
Organism: Giraffa tippelskirchi; assembly: GCF_054371585.1. Lineage (NCBI taxonomy): Eukaryota > Metazoa > Chordata > Mammalia > Artiodactyla > Giraffidae > Giraffa > Giraffa tippelskirchi. The sequence continues at coordinate 113,012,057 of NC_137281.1, forward strand.
GAGTTCATACTCTGATTCCACCACATACAGCAATGAATGGACACTTTGAGACTTAGGCCCAGTGTCAGTGAGATGGGAATCTGTTTCTTTCAGAGGGAAGATTGTTGGGTAATGAGATAAAATAGTAAGAAAAGTCTGAGGCGGTCTGGACACACCTGAGGCATTCATTAAGTGCCAGGTACCCTCCCCAACCTGTCCAGTTCATTTTCCTCCATTCAGTGACTACGTGAATTCCTTATGTCAGTGTTTAAATTACATAGTACCTTGCTTAAAAACCCACTGTGACTTCCCGTTTCCTATTAAGGCATGCCTAACATCTTCAGCACACATGGAATGTGGAACAGATGTTCTCGAGCCAGGCTGGGTGTGCCTGAATACTGGCTCCATGACTTGCTAACAGCCTTGGACAAGTTTTGTGACTTCTGCCTCAGAGTTTTTTCTTTTGTAGAATGGGAGTGATAATAATATTACTACCTCATGTTATTCATGTTATTGTTGTTTAGTTGCTGAGTCATATGCAATTCTTTGTGACCTCATGGACTGTAGCCCACCAGTCTCCTCTGTCCATGGGGATTTCTCGGGCAGGAATACTGGAGTGGGTAGCCATTCCCTTCTCCAGGGGCTTTTCCCAACCCAGGGATTGGCATCTCCTGCATCTCCGGCATTGGCAGGCAGATTCTTTACCACTGAGCCACCAGGGAAGCCCCACCTACCTCACAGAGTTAAGGTCCCTGATGCCAGTACTCCCAGGCCCTTCCCAATATCCCATCAGCTTTCTTTCCTGGCACTTTCTCATGACTCTTCTGTACTCTTAGGCTCCTAGTAAGCCAGATAATTTGTTGTCCCAAATCTGTCTCACTTCTGCCTCCCCTTCTCATAAAGGTTTCTATTGCTGCTTTCTTCACAAATTATCTCCTCTGTTGGTTACCTTGGTAATGATGAGTTTAGAGTTTGTCCTAAGACTCTGGACTATTTCTATGATTCATATCAGATTAAATTCTCTCAGTTCCCTTCTTCCAAGTTTCTTTAGGGAAGAGGATGAGAAGAACATGCCTTACTGTACATGACTCTTATCAAACTCTTAGAATTGTTTGTTAGCCTGTCTTTATGCCTCATTGGACTGTAAGCCTCAAGAGAGATGAGAGAAGTACCTGTCATGTTCATCTCCATCTCCCAACTCATAACAAGGTGTCTGGATGTAATAGGTATTCAATATGTATTTATTGAAAAGATGAACGGAGAGCACGATTGGTAAGTATAATGCCCCTTTTGGCATTTCCAAATTGCAAATATCAGATGTGCTTCTTCTCTCCCTAGGACAAAACCACTTCTAGCAAGAATGCAGTCCAATGTTTTAGAATACTCTTGGGTTCCTGAGGTTATTTGGGGAGCTTTGCTACTGATAAAGCCATCGGAAGTTGATTATTAGCATGTATGAGTGATATCTTAATCATATTAACTTTAACAAGTACTTGGACTGAATTCAGATTTATTTTCCTAGTATAGTTTTAATTTTTAATGTACATTATTTGCTTTATATGATACCTTACTTACCTAGCTTGGTGCTTTCATAGAAATAATGAAAAAGAATTGCTAATGAACTCAGAAGAACTCACATAAATCCTTTGTGAAATCTGCAGTGGAAAGCAACAGAACCAGTGTTTGATATACACGGGATGAAATGAACTTTGTCATTGAAAGACCAGTTTATTTGGCAAAAAGTGATCAGAAATAAAGTAGGAAGGACAAGTGTAGAAAAGTGTATGCAGTCATTTGGTCTTGATATCAGAATTCTTTCTGGATTTTATTCATTTCCATTCCATTCCTTTCTTTCTCTTCTCTAATACTGCTGGAAACAGAGAGTACTACCCACAAATTTTTTGGCAGACTAGGGTAAAAGTTAATTAACATTTTGGCTTCCAGTCTGGAGAGCAGACCCTGTTCTCTTTGTAATGGGTGCTGTCAAGGAAACTTTTCAAAGGCAGAGGGAAAAAATGGTGCCCACTCCACTGTTAAGGATTTTTATGAGGGTCAAGTAGCCTTGGCGAGGATTCAGCTCAGAATGGCTTGGCTGTTGCAAAGAATGCTACAGCCCTGTGACAGGTTAGATTTGCCATAAACCTGCGTTCACTAAATTCTTAAGATGGTGAGAGATTGCTACACTCTGGCCCAAGAGTTTCTTGTATACTTTTGTTTTTATTTTTTTGCAAGGGCAGGTTGGGTAGTTTGCTGCTCTCTCTTTGCTCACTTTCCCTCTTGCTGTTCATGCCCCGTCTTAGAATCACCGTAAGCCAAATCACCTTAAGACTTGTCCTCCAGGGCATCAACATACAAAATATTCTATGAGATCCACACAGTGTTCCAAAAATGTGTCTCAGTAACATAACGTGTCTCAAATAAGCCAATGAGACATGGCTTATTTGTTCTGGGAAAGTCTGATTTCATGCTCAAGTTCCACCCTATGTGAGTTTTTATGTTAAGGGTCAGACAAACGTTAACATTAACCTTGATCTGTGCATGTGCACTAAGTTGCTTCAGTCCTGTCCAACTCTTTGCGACCCTATGGACTGTAGCCCATCAGGCTCCTCTGTCTATGGGATTCTCTAGGCAAGAATACTGGAGTGGGTTGCCATGCCCTCCTCCAGGGGATCTTCCTGACCCAGGGGTTGGACCCACATCTCTTACATCTACCTGCGTTGACAGGCATGTTCTTCACCACTAGTAGTGACCTAAGGTGTGCTAATTTTATTACTTTTATTAATAGCAGCAGTAGCATTGGAGCATTATTTCCAAAGGCAAAGGATTCAAGGAGAGATTGAGGTGATAGTATGAAGTCATTCAGCCTTGTTAACAGCTCACTGAAGTACCATTATCATTTGACCGATAAGGCAACTGAGGCATGAAGAAATTAAGTATAGTAATTGGCCAAATGTTTTTCTTGGAATGTCAGGACTAGATTTTTTTTTCTAAGGTTCCTTTCAACCCTGAGAGATTCAAATTCTTATTTGAGTGGAGATGGTGCGTCAGGTCGAAGATGTAGCAGAAGTGACTTCCCTGTGGTTCAGTGGCTAAGACGCCATACTCCCAATGCAGGGGGCCCAGATTTGATCCCTGGTCAGGGAACTAGATTCTCCGTGCCTCAGCTAAGACCTGGCACAGCCAAATAAACAAACATTTTAGAACAGATACAGCAGAAGAAGTGAGAGAGAGAGGTGCTGGGGTGTGTACTAGTAAAAATCTTTGGGAGACAGGTATAACATCCTGTGCTGCCTCACAACATCCAGGGAAGTAAGGGGAGAAGCTGTTTAGCTTCACAGAGTTGTGAAGGAGACTTTGGATCTTCTTCCATGTCAGAGGTTGAAAACTGTTGACCCCTAGCCTCCATTGGGCCTGGAGATACATTCATTTGGTCCATACATTAAAAAAAAAAAAAAAAAAAAAAGAACTAGAGTTTAAAAATCAAAGAATTCATGTGAAAATACAGATTTCCAGCTTCTCTAGAAAAAAATGGAATCTGGCAACCTTGAGTCTTCATTTCCTGGGGTGACACAGAAGCCGCATAGCGGCTGCCCTCTTCCTCAGATCCTGTCCCTGCAGTCAGCGTAGCTTCCCCACTGCCAGAGTCATTCCTTCATTATCTACCTGGACCCTGTAGGCATTTGCCTTTCAACTACCTCTTTGGAGCATGGTTTCTCATCCTTGCTAGTGCTGACGTTTTGGTCCTGATAATTCGTTGTTGTGAGGGGCTATCCTACATGTTGAGGGGGGTTTAGCAGCATCTCTGGGCTCCACCTACTAGATGCCAATAGTATGCCTTCCTCAATGTGACAACCAAAAATAAATCCAGAATGCCCAGTGCCCCCTGTGGAGTAAAATGGCCCCATGAGAGCCACTGGGGTTTTATAATGGGCCTGTGCCACTGGCAGCTCCATCTCTAAGCCTCTCTGTTATCAATTTCTGGGTATGAGAATCTGATTGGTCTTACTTGGCTCAGGGGTCTCCTCCTGGGGTCAGGTGACAAGATGGCATTGACCATCATGACTGCCATCTCCTGCAGAAAGGGAGCAGGTCAGGCAAACCAATAGGTGCCCATTTTAAGAAGGATGCAAAAGATGCTATGTGAAACCAGAGAGTCCAAGTGTAACTCTCAATAGCGTAACAGTCTTCACTTTCCAAAGGATGTTCTTTGTACCTGTTCCCATTTATTTTTCTCTCTGTCATTCTGCGAAATAGCCTAAGCAGATAGTTTGTCCTTCTCTTTCAGCACATGAGGAAGCAGAAGTTAAGGTTGCTACCTCAGCGCACTAAAGGGACTAGAGGGACTTCCTTGGGGGTCCAGCGATTACGAATCTGCCTTCTAATGCAGGGGACTCAGATTCGATCTCCTGTGCTACGGGGCAACTAAGCCCAAGTAGAGCCACAGTTAAAGTGAAGCCCGCACGCTGCAATGAAAAGCCTGCCTGCCACAACTAAGACCCAGCACAGCCAAATAAATAAATATTAAAAAAAAAAAAAGAGCCATTAGATAGAGGAAGGACCAGAACCCAGGCTTTTTGAAGCCCGCTGCTCCTCCAGTTACCCCTGAACTGGCAGCCCCTGGTAATGCAGCACCCTGTCTGCTCGAGGGGGATTGAGGGAGAAGAGCAAGACCAGCCGTCACCAGACAACCCAGCCCTGAAAACATGAACGACTCAGTCACTCATGTCTGCAGAGCAGGTTTCTTTGGCAGGAGGCCACCCTGTCTAAGTCCTTCTCCAGTCCGTCTGGGTGTAACCCAGCCATTATGGTCTCTCGGGTTTCAAATGCACAGGAACAATTAAGTCATTCTCATAATTTCATGTGGTACAGAAAGTCCCAAGCCAAAAATACCATCCTTGCTTCCTACTTTTAGACTTCCAGGGAACTTCCCCCTTCCTTTCTCCCTACAATTCACTTTGATTCCTTCTATTTTTCTCTTGGATGCATTGGCCAGATGCGGAGTCCTAGTTTATTTAACGAGGAGCTTCAGACCCAACACAAATCAAAATAAACCCAACCTCCATTTGGCAGGAGTGGTGAAAATAGGGAATTGTCGGTGGCCCTCAAGTACAGAAGGTTAAAACACAAATGAATGTTCAGATCTCATCTCCAGTGTATGGAAATAGAAGAGCTGATGACCATGTGATCACAAAAGAATGATGGGGTGACAAGGGAAGCAGTTGTATCTAGCATATTCCTATTATTTTTCTGGCTCCTAGGTAACCATAATGAAGTCACATTCTTCATCTTCAGTATATAAAATTTCTTGTCTCATAGGACTGTGACATCAGTCCTGTGTCGCTTCCTTGAATAATTTTTCTAGGTCTTTCTCAGATGCATATCAACAGTTACTTGCCGACAGACAACGGATTGGTCTTTGTGTACACACACATACTTGGGTGCACACACAACGTCTCTGCCTTGGTGCTTGTTACACATTGCTGGACCACCATTTAGGTTAGGTCAAGAAGGAAGTAAATAAAATGAATTCCAGTTCCAGATGATTTGAAAGTTTCCTCTGCAGGAATAGATAACGATAAGCTTATTTGTAACATGTCTTCTTCCTAGAGCAAAAAACTTCTCAGAAAACTTTAGCCTGCATCAGAATCACTTGGAGAATTCATAAAAACCCTGATTGCTGGTCCCACTTTCACCCCCAGAGCATCTCATTTGGTAGGTCTCAGGTGGGGCCAAAACTGTGCATTTTTAATAAGTTTCTAGGTGTTGCTGGTGTTGCTGTCTGGAGGTCCCTTTTGTGAACTAGACTAATCACGAATGGTGCTTTGGGGAATTCCCTGGCTGTCCAGTGGTTAGAACTCTGCACTTTTACTGCCAAGGGCCTGAGTTCCACCCCTGGTCAGGGAACTAAGATCCTGCAAGCCGTGTGGTGCAGCTTTTAAAAAAAGGCGTCAAACTGGCATCCTACAGATCAATGAATAATTCCAAAGGGAAAATGTACCTTAAAAAAAAGAGAATGATGTTTTGATTACTAGGTTTCCCCAGCAGTAGTGCTGACTTGCTCCTTCTGCTTCTGTGCCTTCATTTGTGTTGTGCCTGGAAAGCCCCCCTCCTCCCATTGACCAGTCAAACCCTCTGCATCTGCCAGGCCCAGCCTAAGCTCCCATTCCTTCACCTACCCTTTCCTGACTACTCCAGTTCACACTTGTCACTTCCCTTCTCTGAACTCTTCTAGCTGTAGAATTGAACCTGTTGGCCTGCGTCATGAGCACGGTACTTGTTAGTCCTTTCCCCATCGAGACTGAACACATTTCATGAATGAACATGACTATGCCTTATATACTCTTCTGTGTCCCTGCACCTTGCAAGGGCTAAGCGCACTGTAGGTAATTCAATCACTTATTGATTGGTGAAGGGTCCAAGTGCATTCAGAAAGGAAATAGAATACCACCAACTGATACTGCCTGAGACACCCACCAAATTGTATTTCTGAGGTGTGACCCCTGTGACTTCTGTGCTCAAAGCCCCAGATCCTTCTGCTTGATTCAGCATTGCCCAGAGTTAGGTCTTTATAGGAAGGACATTATGGCCTGGCTCAGGATGGTGGATGCCCAGGACCACTCTTGAGGCCAGCTGGGTGGTTGTCATCACCATGGCTGTTGTCAGCTGTGCATGAGAATCAGTCACTGGACCCCAGGGCAGTGTGGTGGCTGGAGGGGTCAGCCTGCAAGGAGAAGTGTCAGGAGGAGAGGGAACGATGGCAGTTGTGCTGGAGAAGTAGGTTGGGACCAGGCTGTGAAGGCCTTGTATGACGTATTAGGGGCTTGGAGTTTGTCCTATAGAAAATAAAGATTTGTTTTTTTGTTAAAGAAGGGTGTAATCAGATTTGTCCTTTGGAGTCATAATTATGGAGGCCCCTGGCTTCTTATGGAGACAGCAAGAAACTAGCAGAGGCAAACTTGTGAAGAACAGTTGTTTTGATTTGAAAATTTTCTTTCTTAATGACTATGCTGAGACTTCATTGGTGCACTTGGACTTTAGTTGTGGTGAGCAGAGGCTACGCTCTTGTTGCAGTGCATGGGCTATTGGACGTGCAGGCTCAGTAGTTGTGGCACATAGGCTTAGTTGCCCCATGGCATGTGGAATCTTCCTGCCCCAGGGATCAAACCTGTGTCCCCTACATTGGCAGGTGGATTCTTAACCACTGAACCACCAGGAAGTCCTGAAGGCTGCTTTCTTGATGGTCAACTCTCCTCACCTTTCTTTAGGTACTGTTCTAGTTTCCTAGGGCTGCTGTGACAGATTATCAAAAACCAGGTGGCCTAAGACAACAGAAAGTTATTCTCTGAAAGTTATTCAGCTAGAATCCAAACTCGGTAGGATTGTGCTCTATCTGAAGGCTCTAGGGGAGCCTGCAATCCCTGCCTCCATCATCGCATGGCCTTCTTCTTCTCCTACTGTGTTTGTCTTTAAGGACATCAGTCATACTAGATTAAGGTTCACCTAATAACCTCCTCTTAGGGCTTCCCTGGTGGCTCAGTGGTAAAGAATCCACCTGCCAATGAGATGCACGTTCGATCTTTGGGTCAGGAAGATCCCCTGGAGGAGGAAATGGCAAACCACTCCAGTATTCCTGCCTGGAAGATCTCATGGACAGAGGAGCCTGGTGGGCTACAGACCATGGGGTTGCAAGAGTGAGTCACGACTTAGTGACTAAAACAACAAACCCCTCTTAACTTGATTACCTCTACAAAGACCCTTTCCCAAGTCAGGTCACATTACAGGAACTAGGGGTTAGGGCTTTGACATATCTTTTCTTGGAGAGGGACATGATTCAACCCACGGCAGACACTTAACTACCCCTTATTATTTTAGGGCTCAAGGAAGCAGTGGGCTTGCTGCTGTATCCAGCTAGTCAACTCATCTGTGTAATGTGTTCCTGGGGAGGGTTAAAAAGTTGCCTCCACTTCCAGTAATACCAACAGTTCACTTAAGTATTTATCCAGAGAAGGGTACACAGGACCGAAGCAGTGGCAGATGAGGAACTGATTACAAAGACCAATTAGGGTGCTCCTGCAGGTGAGAGATAATGAAGTCAAGTATGCCATGGCCATGAGAATAGAGAAGAGTAGAGTGGAGGAACAGGTCCATTGTAGAGCCAATAGGATTGGGTGTCAGGGCAGGAAGGACTCAAGTGTCATTCTTAGCCTGTTGGAAAATGTGAGTCTTTATGTGTGTATAAGTATGCAATATCTATCTATATATTATATATGTGTTCTTTTGGCAAAGATAAACAAAGCCCTAGAAACAAAAGTTTCTCTTTCTTTTTCTCTTCACAATGAACTCAAATGATGCTTTATTGTGCTGGAAAGGAGAATAATAAACTGGAAATGATGTGGAAGAAAGTGAAGAGCAAACTTGGAAATCTGTAGGGAGTGATTGTCTCAGGGCATGGCAACCACTCACCTGCCATGTGGACACAGCCCTGAAGGCCCTTCATTCAAATCCATTCCCGGCCGTTTTCTTCAGCCTGAGACTGGGCCACTGACTGACCGCCAGGGAGACGCAGATGTTCTTTGTGAACATAAGTTGCCAGGTCCTGGCATCAGCCTCATAATGTTCTCTTCACCCTTCAGTAGACGCTTTTGCATCTATTATCTCATTTTGTTTTCACAACCTTGGCCAGTGGAAAATCCCTTGACAGGTCAGAAGAACTGAATTTAAGTCCTCTTGGGTTTTTCTTTTCCCCCCTGGGAGTGGGGTTACTGTTTACACAAGACACTCAACTTTGCAAAGCTCTGTTTTCTCATCAACAGTGTACCAATAACCCCCTTCTTGTAAGATCATTGTGAGGATGAACATCAGAGAGTGTTCACTGGCAGTGCCGAGTCTTAACCATTGAACCACCAGGGAATTCCCTTCTTCCAGGTTTTCTGGTCTTGGGGCCAGAGCTCTTTGCCATTCTATTCCTCTGGAAATAAAGCATAAATAAATAAAGAATAGATAAGTTATGGGATTCCCTGGTGATCACTGGTTAGGATCCCAGGTTCCCACTGCAGGTTCTGATACCTGGTTGGCCTACTAAGATCCCATATGCTGCATGGCACAACCAAAACCAAGCTAGATTAAACTGAATTCCTGTAGAGGGTTTGCTTTAAGCTCGCTGGAATCCATGATAAGTTGCATACTCATCCAGAGGGCTAGATCAGGGGTTTGGGAGTGCTTGAAGCAAATCTGAGAGTGAAGGTGAAATGGAAACGTCAGCATTATAATTGGGAAGAACGTAGATCAAATTGAGGAGGCGGTGGCTGCTGCTCCCTCTGTCCCTTTCCCACGCTGGCCTGTCCCAGCTGCTGTTATCTGTCAGCTGGGCCTCTGCTTGTTCTCCTTCCAATAGAAAACGACTCGGCAGAACCTCATCTTCCCAAGGTATTAATGCAATTGCTTGCGGATCTCATGGACTCCAGGACTACCCGAGACACTGGCATGTGGCCACTGCTCAGGTCCCTGTGGCAGTACCTCTGAGCAATATCCACTTGGATTTAGTTTCACTCTGAAGTTAGAAAGCATTGGCCTACATTACCAGCTACATAAAACTGGGGATGATGCTTTAGTGAGGCCCGCCCCTTCACCTTCTGTCTGTGCTCTCCTGCATTTCCCCAATAGCGGTGCTTTCCCAGGGCCCCTTCTACCTGCTCACAGCCCATCCTCAAGTCCCTGATTAGAGGTCCACGTCAGGGTCCCTCCCATAGAGATGCAGATGCAGGTACCAGAAAGCTTACTGCAACATTGCTTATAACCCAAAGGGCCATCCACAGGGTTTTTTAGATGGATGGCTTCTTGAGCAAGAACTCACCCTCTGAGAACTTCTAGCACCTTGTTTGTTCCATGTAGATTACAAATATCCAGCCTGATTATAAGGACTTTGTGAGATGATGAGTATGAAAGCACTTTCTAAATTGCAGATGGTTTTACAAATGTGAGAGGGGATATGATAGTCAACAGTGGAAAGAGTCCTTTGAGGCCTTTTACAAACAAAGGCATTTTTATATATTTAAACTCTTGGCACTCACAAATTTACATTTGAGGGTTTGCCAATCTGGGGAGCAATCTCATAGTAGTTTGCAGTTTAGCTGAGGTGTATATATTTTCATCCATCCATAAATGTGACTATCTCACAGGAAGATGAGAAGTGAACAGATAAAGTAGTAGATGTTATAAAATATGATTCCATTACAGAGTCTTTCAAGGCTCATTAAAACATATTTGTGTACTATCTTTTATGCCCCAACCTAAGGGCTCTGGATTATTGGGAAAGAATGAGACAAAAAGGTAAAAATTAGAAATACACTGTATAATAAGGTAAACCATAAGTACACTCATAAAACAGTTAGTAAGCATAGCAAAAAAAAAAATAGCTATACACGCCATTATTATAAACAGATTCTGTATCCTGGGTGTTCTAGAAGAACTTCTGGGGTTAAATTTAATTTTATTACATTTAAATGTTGGTGGGCGGTGCGGAATGCCCCTCTCGAGAATATGCAGATGCAATTACCAGTGGGTTTGATTGATTGTTACAGGTATGAGTATTGACTTCCCTCCCACTTAACATTCTGGGATGTAGACAGTGCAGGGCTGGTGTGTGGAGCCCTCCGGCTGTCTAGGGTACAGGCTGCCTCCCATTTTCCACTCTGTCACCCCTGGGGTGTGGCACTGATCTTTATGGATTCTGGCCACCACCTGCCAATTTGGAGCGAGGGGGGGGGGGCACACCCATTCCCTTCTTTATGATGTTCCTAGGACTTGAGCACATCCCTTCCGCTTCCGTCACCTGCCCACACCTAGACACACAAGAATCTGGGAATGAATTCTTTGTTGTGAGCAGCTGTGTGCCCAACTAAAAGCCAGAGACTGTATTATTCAAGAAAAGGAAGCCTAGTGTTGGGGAACAACTCGCAGGAGCCAACACAGTTCAGCCTCCTGTCTGCCCAGGAGCTGATGGCTCAGGTGGGAAGAAATCTGCAGGGAGGAGGAGATGGGTCGATGCAAGAAGACTGTGACTCAGTGCTTATCCAGTCTGCTAGGGAGTTCCTGGGGTAGTTTAGTGCTGATTGTATTTTTGGTTTCACAAGGAAAGGTTTCATTTGAATTAAATTATCATTGAGCGATTTTTGGACTTTCCATTTGATATGAAGGCTGTGCAGAGGCAGTTGTTTAAGAGAGGAAAAATCAAGGGCTGACTTCCTGGCATGATACAGCTCATCCTCTGTGCTGCCGAAGCCAACCTGGCACTCAGGGAGAGGCTGTGTTCTCCTGTTGGACAGGAGCAAGTTCACACAGCACCAGCCTCAGACAAGGTTCCTCTGAAACCATGTTCAGGTGAGGCCAAGCGAGGCCACTGCCTAATTTCCTCTAAGCACAGACCAAACTACGGTTCCTGTACAACCCACTATACCCACCAAGCATCTTCACCAACTCCCTGCTTTCCCACCCCCGACTAGTAGATGTGGCCACTGCTGCTTTACCATTTTATGATCTTCTTGGTCATCTCATCACTGCTCACTGTAAATAACATTTATTGAGATACTCAATCCTAGAATCACCACATTTTCTGACAGCACCCAATCTAGAGCAAACCCTTCCCTCCTTAGAGCTCCCTAAAAACCACCCAACACAAGCTTGTCCTGGAAGAGGTTCTGGTGCCTTCTTTCTGAGAAGGTCCTTCCATTCCCCATGGTGCCCACTCTCCCTCCCCTCAATGAATAATGAAGCCAGCTTGTGCAACCATATGTAATCTTGGCGGCCTCTGACTTTAAGGTGTCAACATATTGTATAGTGGAAGGAGTAATACTGTCCTGTACATTTAGAAAATCTGTGTTCATTTAAAGGAGACCTGACTGCAACCTTAGGCCAGTTTTTTAACCTCTGAAAGCTTCAGTTTCCTGATCTATAAGTTGAGGATGGTAATATCCACTTCACCAGGCTGTGAAGGTTAAGTGAAAGAATATATGGGCAAGTGCTTTTAAAATTACAAAGCACTTTACAAATCTAAGGCTTTTAATTTTGATTATGACAGGGAAAATAATGACAAATTCTGTTTTTTTCTGAGATATGATTTGAGCTGGGGTCAATGAATATCTCGGTTTATAACTTAATTATATCAGTAAGTAATTTTGCATTCATAGTCCTCATGTATCTGTACATGGGAAGGAATTAGCAACCAAGAGACAGATCCCTTGCCATTTCTATCCAAATCAGGGCAGTTTCAACAGAGCCCTCTTGAAAAGGAAGTTTTTCTGAAAAGAAGATAACAAGAGTCATTTGAACAGAGAAAATGAAAAAGGTGAAAGTCAAATTATGATATATTTTGTGTCATACCTAAGTAATTAGAAGATAACCCTTTTTCTTAATAATCTTAATAAAATTTTCATTGGGCTTCTGAAGCCTAAAGGAAATCTTTAGAACTAAGACATATTTCAGCTTGTTATTTCTCAGAATCACTATCACCCCAGATTTGTGAAGAGATGAAAAGAGGTTACCTGAAGCAGTGGAGTAAGAATCCACTCTGCCTTTTGCTTTAGTGTGACATTGATTAAGTACGAGACCATCAGTTTCCTCATTTAGAAAATGGAAATAGAGATGCTTGACTTACAACTGCAGTTGTCTTGGGTATCCTTGGGGGACTGGTTCTAGGACCTCTGCAGATAACTAACATCTTCTGATGCTCAGGTTCCTTTATTTAAAATGGCATTGTATTTGCATATAACCTAGCACATCCTCCCATGTACTTTAAATCATCTCTAGATTGCTTATAATACCTTGTACAGTGTGCATGCTATGTAAATAGTTGCCAGTATGTTGCAAATTCAAGTTTGCTTTTTGAAACTTTCTGGAATTGTTTTTTCCCCAACATTTTTGGCTTGCGGCTGGTTGAATCTGTGGCTATGGAGTACTGACTGGACCTGAGCCGCCACTCCAATAGGAGCATGTGAAAACTCTTAGCTGTGAAGTGCCATATATTCAGGAAAGAAACGATTATATTCCTGGTTGTGTTATTTTGTTGGGAGTGGGCCAAAGGACTGCTTCAGTATAGCAAGCTGTGTTCGAGTGCTGATTTTGTGCCATTCACATGTGTGATAAATTGTACCACCACTCTTGGCGAGCCACATAGAGAACCAAATTAAAGGAGGTGTTTGTGCCTCAGCAGCAGTACTTGGAGTCATAACCTAGCTGTGAGTACAGTGCTTACTCCAGATAGAAGCCTAGAAGGCACCCTAGCCTCTCGCTTCTATATTTCAGACAATAGACGTCATCAAGTTGGTAGCTGATTCTACCAGAGTTAGACTTGATTGGAGTCTGAAAGTCTTGAAGGCTTTCTTTGCAGCAAAGAGGTTACCTGTTAAACTGGTTTCTAGAAATACCAACCAGGATGTCACATTTTCTTGTATGTGAGAATCAGTTACTGTGGTAGGTAGCTTGGAATGAAGCTAAGGACTAGTCTCACCAGACAATAGGTGAGAGTGTTTCCTTTCTCCACTTTAGAGATGCCCTAGGGTGACAGACTAAAGTCATAAGTGCCCTTACCACAAACATTCTCTCATGGGCAGAAGTAGAGTGTTCTTACCTTCCAACATCATTTTATATTTTGGGTTAGAAAACATCTTTTATTTGCCTTCAGTACCGTACCTTTACATACATAGACCTTGTGTATCCAGTTTATAATGCACTGTGCCCCTCATCGTTCAATTATATATTTAATGAGATCAATCAAGAACCGAGGAGTGCTAAGCACTGTGCTCGGTAGATTCTGGAAGTTCAAAGAAAAAGGGACAGATTTCCCTGTCCACATAGGACTCAGAGTTGAGTCAGAGAATCAGTGAGAGCTGGACAATAAAAAAGGCTAAGCACCAAAGAACTGATGCCTTCAAACTGTGGTGCTGAAGAAGACTCTTGAGAGTCCTTTGGACAGCAAGGAGATCAAACCAGTCAATCCTAAAGGAAAAAAAAAATCAACCCTGAGTATTCGTTGGAAGGACTGATGCTGAAGCTCCAATACTTTGGCTACCTGATGCAAAGAGCCAACTCACTGGAAAATACCCTGATGCTGGGAAAGATTGAAGGCAAGAGGAGAAGGGGACGACAGAGGAAGAGTTGGTTGGATGGCATCACCGACTCAATGGACATGAGTTTAAGCCATCTCCGGGAGGTGGTGAGGGACAGGGAAACCTGGTGTGCTACAGTCCATGGGATTGCAAAGAGTCAGACATGGCTGAGCAACTGAACAACAACAAAACGTTGAGACAACATGTCCAACCCAGCCATTGAGCTGGGTCCTGGGTTTTGCACATTTCTCTTCGTGGCCCTGGGATTCCCAGATGGCTCAGTGGTAAAGAATCCACCTGCCAGTGCAGGAGATGTGTGTTCAATTCTTGGGTTGGGAAGATCCCCTGGGGGAGGAAATGACAACCCATGCCAGTATTCTTGCCTGAGATAATCCCATGGACAGAGAAGCCTGGTGAGCGGCAGTCTGTAGGGTTACAAGAGAGTTGGATGCAACTGAATGACTGAGCACACTTAATGGCCCTATCATCATTTTGGCTGGTTGATTTTGAGGCTCTTTTCATGGATGAGGAAAACGAGATTGAGTGACCACATGACTGCTGTGGTCTTTTCGCTAAGGTGACCTAACTTGTAAACATTGGCCTTTTCCACCATCCCCCACCCCCCATCACTACCCCACACACTACCCTGTCACTCTTTTCTTGTCAGTGTCCTTTCATAGCTGCCATTTCCAGGTGACAGATTAACGTCTCTGTTAATGGACAGGGGAGCCTGGTGGGCTACAGTCCACGGGGTCGCAAAGAAGCAAACACAACGACTGAACAGCAGTTATGCAGAAATTGTATTTGGGGTTGACTGTTCTCTCCAGACATTTAGTGAAGTGCCTTAGTTATCTGGACACGTACTAAGTCTTATTTCACTAGCCAACTGGCCTCTTCATGGGCTGATGTTCTGTTCACTTCAAGGTGTTCCATTTTTAATCTTTCCCAGCTTTCCCTTTCCCACATAGCTGCTCATTCTGCCCAGGATCTGCCTGAGGTGTGAGCCAGATCCCATCCCCATTCCCTCCAATGGAAGTTTTACCTTTGCAGGGCAGTGGACAAGTTTACCCTTCTTTTAGGTGTTCTTCGTGTCTTTTTAGAAACAGGTTTGAGGATAGGGGAAGGTACATTTTGCAAAGTATTTGTAGTGTGAGGGCATAAATAGGAGAAATTAATGAATTAAATGGTATCCCCATTCTCTCTTGATGTTATCACAATAACTTATTTATATGGCACCACCAGTTTACAAAGGACTTCCTGTCTTCTATCTCACTGATCCCTCACTAACAACCCTGAGATGGTGGGAACAGGTAGTTTTAAGTAAGTCCCCAGGCCACCCAGCCAGTAAATGGCAGAAGAAGAATCTAAGTCCATACCTGAGGCTCCCAGTCCTGGGCTTTCCCTCTCTGCCAGGTCATGGCAAAATATGGACTTAGTGATCATAGAGTTGGCTCAAGCACTGAGAGTGGTTGTTACTTACTTTATTCCTTCCAGCATCCAAGAGAATCTTCTCAATTATAAATGAGAGCCTCCAGCTTGAACCCTGAAAACTAAATGCCTTCCCCCACTTCCAGGCTCCTGTTAAATCTCTGAGGATCATGAATGCATCACAAATAAAGGGTGGCTTTTCAAGACTGCAGCCAATTATGGTAAGATTTCCTAGGAACAAGAGCATTTCAGAGAAATGAGAAGGTAAACTCTAGTGACTGCCAGGTTGTCATAATATAAATGGGATACTTACTACTTTTAAGTACTCAAATGTCAATATACATAGTAATTTGGAGTCCACATTTTCCTCCAAAGAGAATGCTTCCTAGACTGTTGAGTACATCAACTTATGTAGGTCCTTAATTAAGGATATATATATTGAGGGGTCGGAGAAGGCAATGTCACCCCACTCCAGTACTCTTGCCTGGAAACTCCCATGGACGGAGAAGCCTGGTAGGCTGCAGTCCATGGGGTCGCTAAGAGTCGGACACGACTGAGCGACTTCACTTTCACTTTTCCCTTTCATGCACTGGAGAAGGAAATGGCAACCCACTCCAGTATTCTTGCCTGGAGAATCCCGGGGACGGCGGAGCCCGGTGGGCTGCCGTCTATGGGGTCGCACAGGGTCGGACACGACTGAAGCGACTTAGCAGTAGCAGCAGCATATTGAGGGGTAAGTAGGAAGGTTGTGCTGCCATGGCATGTGGGATCTTAGTTCCTCGACCAGGGTTCTGACCTGTACCCCCTGCATTGGAAGCACAGAGTCTTAATCACTGGACCACCAAGGAAGTCTCAAGGAGAAATTTTAAGGAAATCCCAAGGATTTATATGCTGTCCCTGCTAAAATGAAAAGGGGGGGGGGAGGTATGAAATAAGCCCTCTCAAAGAGTTTATTTCTATTACTCTTATTATGATTATGATTTTGTCATTTGAATATTCCCTTAAAGTTGGTCTGTGAGCCCTTCAAAAAAAGCCTGCCCCAGTTCTTCATCACCATACCTCCAACCCAAGATGAGCTTTTTTGGAATTTCTTTTAAAATTAGAACCCTGGGAGATTTATAGCTAGTAAGCCAACACGGGTTTCTAGATGTGCCAACTAGCTTATTGTCTTCAACCAGCATCAACTTCCTTTTATATCATGTGACCCACTTCCAGATTTCAAAAACTGTGACAGCATCAGGGGTAGATTCACTTCCTCCTGTGATTAAGTCAGGGAAAGCAGTGGGTGGGAAGGATGGGTAGGTGGGAAGGATGGGTGGGTGAGAGTGGTAGTAAAGACATTAATGCTTTAAACTTCTGGTATAGTCTTCTGCCCATGAAGACATAGGAAAAGGGACGGCTTTCAGCGTGAGCAGAGTGGCCAGAGCCCTGAGAACAGGAAAACCCAGTCACGCTTAGCCTATCTCCAAGGACTGGTCTTGCCAGACCTACTGGTTGGAAAGAGCTGCCCTCCATTATCTAGGAGAGATTCAAGGGGACCCAAAGCCCAGGTATTTAACACTTAGTTAGTGCTTTACTGGGGGATAAATTATAAAGGAGCTAACTGGTCTGTAGGAAACAGTTGCTCAAGGCCTGTTCAGCTTCTCAATGGCAACAAAGTATATGTGACAAAGCTCTTACATTAAAGATTTAGGGATTCCAGTTAGGATATTTAAAACCTCATGCCAGGCAAGAGACAGTATCACATACCTCACACCAAATTGCTGAGTCTTACAGCTGAGCATAGAGATTTCTTTTTTTAAGCAATATTTGAGGTGAAAGCAAGCAATTTTGACAAAAAACCTGGTCAACTTTACTTAATGGAATAGATTAGAGCTGATTGTTGTTTGACAAGGCTTGGGTTGGTGTTTCTGAAATGAAATTAACTACAGAGTTCTTGAAATGAGGTCATCAGGTTAGAATTCAGTTGTCCACAAAGATAAATGATTTGTGTGCCTTTCTCAGCTTACCTGGCAGCCAGGGGTAATATTTCACAGTTAGGTGTGCTGTGCATTCACGTTCTTTTTTTCTGGTAGTCACGTGCCCACTTTGTATTTTTATGTAATGAAAGAATTGAACGTTGTGTTAACAAAATTCATTCTTCACACTGGAACTACTGCTGCATACTTAGGTAATTAATTTGTAAACCTTTCTATCTTAAAAAAAAAAAAAATTAATGTATCCCCAGGGCTTGACACATTGCTTGGTACAGCTATTATAGATGGAGTTAAAATGTTTCAATCAGTGAATGACTGAATAAGTAAAAAATGTAGGATGAAGTTCAAGGAAAAGATTATACAGCAGTTGTCAAAAGAATGCCATCTCTGAAATTACTGTTATTGATGCCAAATCTCATGTATGTTTATGAATCCTTTAGAAATTGTGAAGTATCTATCAATACTTTATAGCTCATTTCTCTAGTTAGGAGAAGCAAATTCTTAAATGTTAATTTTTTACCTAAAAGGTGTAAAACTTTTATTTTTCTAGTGGTGTTTCAGCAGTCATTGTTAAAAATCACTAGCCTACATGTGCATTTCAGGTATGAGCTTGTGTAATGTTGACAGGATGAGGAGAATCTTTGATCGCCAAATAAGCTCCCTGGTCTTCCTTTCTTTGCTAATTTGCTGGAGACAGTTTGGGCTCCTTCCCAAGGTTCCGTTCCAGTCACTCCAGTTGTGGAAGTGGCCATCTACTGGTGGCTCTTGTATAATAAAGTCCTCTGAGGTAATTGCGAACATGTGTGTGCTCAGTCGTGTCTGACTCTTTATGACCCCATGGACTATAGCCCACCAGGCTCCCCTTGTCCATGAAATTTTCAAAGCAAGAATACTGGCATGGGTTGCCATCTCCTACTGCAAGGGATCTTCCTGATGCAAGAATCTAACCCAAGTCTCCTGGGTCTTCTGCATTGGCAGGAGGATTCTTTGCCAAGGGCACCACCTGGAAAGCCTTCTGCAGTAATTATTCCCACACAATGATTTTTAACAAAAAGAAAATGTTGGCTGTCTCAGGGTGGTAGCAGACTCCCTCATGGGAACAAGAATGGCTGGAATGGGAGGTCAGGCCTAAAGAAGGTCTGCCCTCTTTGTGCCTCAAGAACAATTGCTGGCCACCTCTTTGAACTGTCTGGTTGGACTTCATCCTTTTTACACACATTCTTTTCCCTTGACTCCCTTGTCCCCACCTTGCTTTAAGCTCTCTGGTCCAAAAGGACTGACCCCACTTCCACCTTTTAAATAGGAATTTGTTCAGTGGCACTGAAGCTAATGAGAGGAGGGGCGGGATTGGGTGAGGATGAGAGGCACGGGCACCTTGATGGCGGGAACCAGGCACACACATCCCACATATAGCAGCTTTGCATATGGACAGGCCTGACTTCTTTGTATACGTCTTTCCATGGGGCTGTCTGGGCCAGTAAGAATCACTTCGACTCATACTTCTGTTTTTCAATTCAGCTTCTAGGAAGGCATTATTTCACACCCTGTGGGAGTGGAACTGGGTGTCACAGGTGGAGGAGGACAGCCACCTCAGCCTGTCTGGAACCCAGCAGGTCAGAGGAAGCCAGCTACCCCGTCTCTGAGACACCCACAGAGATCCTCGGTAGCCCTTGTCTGTCTGAGACACACAGCTTCCGAGAGCAGTGCATTCTCTCTGAGTGCCAAATAACTGGGCTTGAAATTTTAATTTTGTCAAAGCTGGTTGTCACAGTTTGATGAGGAACAGAATATTTACATAGTCTCAAAGTATCTCCCCACAAATCGCTTAGTAGTTACCAGAGGGGAAAAAAATAGAAATTAGTGGAGAAATGGGACAGTACTTAATGAAGTGATATAAATGAATACCGCCCACAAACATGATGTCCATCCAGACATGATATCCCGAGAAGGATGCTACAGCATAGGACTGGATTCTAGTCCAACATACAAAAGCTGAATCTAATTATGAGGAAACATCACACAAACCCAAACTGAGGGCCATTCTATAAAGTAAGAATTCTTTAAAATGTCAGCATCATAAAAGACGAAAGCTGAAAAGCTGTTGGAAGTTAAAGGAAACTAAACAGGTAGGAAAACTAAATACAATATGTGATCCTGCACCAGGAAAAAGAAAATCTTGTCAAAGGACATTATTGGGATAATTGATGAAATTAAGATATTGACATGGATAAAAAGTATTGTATTAATGTTACATTTCTGGAAGTTGTTTACTCTGATTGTATACTAAAATTTCCTTATTAAATACATACTGAAGCATTAAGGAGTAAAAGGGCATGATGTATACAATCTATTTTTAAATAGTGTAGATTTTTTAAAAAAACTATACATATATATAGAGAGAGGAAACAAGTTAGCAAAATATTATAAATTGATAAAGAGTATAAGAATTCTTTTTTAAAAAACTTTTTTGAAATGTTGCGATTACTTCAAAATAAAGGGTTTTTAAAAACCATACTTTTGTGATGCTACCATCAAAAACAAACTGAACAAAATGCCCAGTTGTCTCATTTACCCTGGGATGGCTTCGCAATCACCTGCAAGGGCTGGAAGGCGACTTCCAGCCCCTGCCTGTCCCCAGATCCATACTCCTAAATCACATGGGTGTATGTGAACAATTGCTGCTGAGACACCAACCTGCAGGTCCGGAAGGGCAACAAGTCTGGGGAACTGCTAGGCGAGGTTGTTCTTCTCCGCATCACGGCCCCAAAGAGCCAAGAATTCTCTCAGCCACAATAATGGTGGCCGCAGATTGAGGTCAGTAGGAAAACAGATCTGTTTTGGGTTGTGATGTTGCACATAATGCGATGAGTGAACAGAAAAGAATGTACCCCAGTGAAGGGACAGCCTGTGAACTCCCGGTCTGATTCTGAATATTCTTATGATGCCCAGCGTAGAAAACAGGAAACATCAGTTAAAATGGGAAATGGCTGTGGGCTGAATGACTGTAATTCCTCGTCTTACTTAGAAGTTGGCATGGAATAGGCCTTCATCCGCAGCCTGACATCTCCTGAGCTTCCACGCCTTGATAATTTTGCCCTTTCTTAAGGGTGGTGCATTACCAAGCAGAGAGGCTTTGAGGCTGGAATTGCTACCTTTAAGTAGGCTGAGAGATTGTGTTTTTAAAAAGCTGTTTGTTTTTCTCTGTCTCTCAGTTAAAAGCAGCCTGGCTCTGCCTCTGCTTCTGGTTCCCTCCTCCTGCCCTCTTTCTTAAGTAGGCGAGATCCAGCACACAGAACGACTCACAGCCCAGCTTAATAATAACCCAGCAATAAATGACATAGCCATTATTATGCTAGATGGATAAACAGAGGGACAGTCCCCAAAGCTGGGGAGCCCAACCTGAAATTTACTTTTCGGTCCTCCCCGTGTCTCCACCACTCCTTTGGGATTCTCTAAAGTATCAGGGAAATGTTGCAGACTGTCCAAGCTGTAAAATGGAGATAATTATTCCTGCTCCCTGCCTGCCTGGCTGGCTGAACTGCTTTAGAACTCACACGGGATGATGAGCAGAGAGGTAGCAAGACTCTGAAAGCAACCTACAAATAAGAGGCAGTGTTATTTCTCTTACTAGGTGGGGATCTGACTAAAGTAGTCTGGGCTCATTCCCTTTGGAAGGAAGACAGTTTTCCTGTGTGACCTGGGCTGCACCCTCTGATGGGCAGTCCCATCTTGACTGCCTGTTTCCTGTCTCCAGTGCCAAGTGCCTGCCTTTCTGGCCTTCCCGCGGCTCTCTCTGTTTTTCCTTTCGCTCTGTTCTGTTGGTTTTCTGCCTCACCAATGAGAAAGGAAGCTTGATAAAAGCTGGAGTCTTGTCTGAATGGTCTGCAGGTGCTACCCCAGTGCTTAGAATAGTGCTTGGCTCCTGGTAGGCACATAACTATTGGGAGGAATGAATGAATGAACCAATGGATAAAATGCTTCTCATCCTCTGTTTTCTTATCTCTTGTTGGCTCCCTGTTCTGCACAGTCCTGCTCACGCCCATGATGTGGGTGGACTCCTGGCCCATTTCTTGCTCCTGAGCTCCAGAACTCCAGATCCAAATGCCCAATGCCTATATGAAAAAGCTGAGTAAAAAAGGGATTATGAATGTAGATTCTGACAGCAGAATATTTGTTCACTGGTATTGATCTGGGGCAAAGGTTATAACTTCTTTGTGCTTCCTCATCCTTAAAATGAGGGTTAATAATAATGCCGACCTTTTAAGTTTGCTGAGACAATTAAATGATTTAACGCATGTAAGGGCTTCCCAGGTGGTCCTAGTGGTAAAGCACCCAACTGCCAATGCAGGAGACAAAAGAGACGCGGGTTTGATCCCTGGGTCTGGAAGATCCCCTGGAGGAGAGCACTGCAACCCACTCCAGTATTCTTGCCTGGAGAATCCCATGGATAGAGGAGCCTGGTGGGCTACACAGCCCATAGGGTCACAAAGAGTCGGACACAAACGAAGCAACTTAGCACACACATGCACGGTGTGTGTAAAAGAGCTTAGACCTTTGCTTGGTATATAGTGAGCCATTGGTAGAGCTCACTGGGGTTTTCCTGGTTTAGTGTTCCATCTGGGAAATTGGGCGTGATTGTCTTTTTTTCATATAAAGGGGGGCTCTCTCTATATGCTGAATCCTGCATTGTTTTCTCCCAACCAAGTGCAGATTTATTCTTTGCTTGTGGTATTTGGACTATGGGTACCCATGCCCCTCTGCTCAGCACTAGAAAAGTGCATTTTCCATCCAGCAAACATGGCAACTAAAGCATTCATGGACTGTGCAGCCCACTTTGATCTGCAAACTCCCATTCCCTCCCCCACCCCCCACCCCCACCCCCAGCCCTGGGAGCATACTGTACAGGTTGACTCCTCAAGCTCTGACTGCTAGAAATTCAGTCCCTTCTTTGGCTATGTGGATATGCTTTAGGCAGCAGGTGGTGGGTTATGTTCAGATAAGAAAAGACCCCCCTCTAGGCAGGAGGCCCCTGTTCATGTTGCAGTCTTGTTTGTAACTGTAGTCCTGTCACAATTCAGTTGAAATTTTCATCACCCTGGTCAGGAAATTCACGGTGAAGGTTACTACAGCAACCTTCACTCCGCTCTGGAAAGCATATCACTTACAATGGGGCCTTTCAGTGGCTGGGCCCCGAAGCCGGGCAGTGATTTTGTCTATTCAGAACACAATGGTGCAAAACAGAATAGAAAGGAACCACACAGTGTTTTAGGCTCCCGTTGCCATCTGTGGCATTGCATATTGTTGTCCATCCTTGCGTCCAACTTCAGGTTTGTTTCTTCTGTAACGATACACTTTTAATTTCACAATGCACATGCCTGCCAGTTGAAGTGCATTTCATGGAAGTTTAAATAATAGTAACAGTGCTATAGGGGTGTACAAACTCGGCCAGGAAGTGTTGTGGAAATATCTTTGAGAAAAGGTGATACAGGCTTTTGATTTAGAGACAAAGGAAACACAAAGTGGGTTTGTTTAAAAATACTCAAACTACTCTTCAAAACTGATTCTTTTGCCTTGGACTCCTGTAGATTTTTTTTAATTTAAAAATTTAAAATGACAGAAAATTTAAATGACAGAAAATCAGATCACCCTTGCCTTTATTCACAGCTACTCAAAACAAACCCACCCACCAAACAGAATTTACCCAGCAATAGCAAATGATTGGTTCACTTACATTTTTTTAAAACAGCAAAAACTAGAGAATGTTACAGAGGTATTTTCAAAGCTGAATTTATATATTAAGCATGTGAGCTATAGTTGTACCAAGCAAAAAAATTGTGGTTTACTTAGAATGGAAGTTGAAAGAAAACTCTTCTCTCCTTTATTTTTTTTTTCCTTTAGAGCATTTATGGTATTTTATTTATTCACACGCCTTGCCCTCTGATCAAACAACTTTTCTTTGTTGTATGTTTATATCTCTAGGGTTGTTTTATGTCCATGCCTTCTTTAATGTTTCCCGTATGTTTAATTTAAATCATTTGCCTTTTATCTTTCTCCAGGTTGCAAGCTCTTTCTCTCTTTTCTAACCTTTGTACTCTTCTTGCTGCACTGAATTAAAAAAAAAAAAAATGAAATGAGTTTTTTTTCTAAGTGCAAAGCTAAGATACTTCTGTATCTTCAACCCAGCCAACCTCCGTCAAGCAAATGGTGATTCCATTTTGCTTTTGATTCCAACGAATCTTCATTGATGTGTGTTCACTCCCAGGTATCTCTGGGTATTGGTTATTTGATCAGTAAGTAATACTGTGCTTTTGGCCCAACTCCCAGGAAGAGAAGGGGTCACAGCCAGCGAGAACCTTAGAACTGCTGGCACTACATTTCTTCATTTTTGGGGTCTCAGGGTTCAGGTAGAAAGGGAGTTTTGTGCACTTGGGAGCAAAGCATAGTACAAATCCTTTCAGCGTTTCTGCAACCAGAAACCATGCAAATGTTTTTGCAAATCGACTTGTGGTCTTGCTGGCAGTTTTTGAGCATGGCCCTCTTTGTGATACAGTGATGTTGACCTCTATTTTCTATTCACTCTCCTGCCCCAAAGTGAGCACACTGTTTTCTCTATAACCGGGTGGGCATACTCGTCTCTACCTAAAACAGAGAGCCGCCGGCCTTAGGTTTGCCTGAATTCTTGCACAGAGTGATTTTGGTTACTACTGCTTTGGGATCACTTATGTATCAGCTCCAGCCCCCTTTGACCCTCACTCCCATCCCTGCGACAAGGAAGAACTTTGCAGGGCTGGGAGCGGCTGCGGCCTGGTTTCGGAAGCTCTGGAGCAGGTTCCCCCAGCGGATCCCTAGCTGGGGCCGTTTTGGCAGTTCATGGCTACCTTGACTATTTTGTCAGAGTGAGGATTTCTGTGAGGTTATTTTTAACCTGAGTGTCCTTACTGTGCTGAGGGGCATCTTTGTCACACAAGGAAACCATGCCTCATCTATCTACTCCCCAAAGAATTTTGAACAAGAAACCTGAAGACTTACTGA
This sequence comes from Giraffa tippelskirchi, assembly GCF_054371585.1. Taxonomy (NCBI): domain Eukaryota; kingdom Metazoa; phylum Chordata; class Mammalia; order Artiodactyla; family Giraffidae; genus Giraffa; species Giraffa tippelskirchi. Next base: position 113,036,574 of record NC_137281.1, read on the forward strand.
AGGTGTGGGGCTCTGGCCTTGAAATTGGCTATAGGGAGTCCTTTGAAGGCAGAGGCACAGTGTCGCAGGATGGCTCCAGCCCTTTGGCCTCTCACAACACCTGTTATCTTTGTAACCATCAATCCTGTGAAAGTAAAGTGGAAGTGTTAGTCACCCAGTCGTGTCTGACTCTTTGTAGCCCCATGGACTGTAGCCTGCCGGGTTCCTCTATCCATGGAATTCTCCAGGCAAGAATATTGGAGTCGGTTACCATTTCCTTCTCCAGGGGATCTTCCCAATCCAGGGATCAAACCTAGGCCTTCTGAACTGCAAGCAGTTCTTTATACCGTCTGAACCACCAGAGAAGTCAGGAGTCAATCCTATCTATGCCTAAAATGCCCCTGTTGAGAGTGGTGATCTCTGTTCCTTCATCCATCTTGCCAGGGGGACCTAAAAGGCAGTTTCTGGTGCTACTTTTGAAATCTTGTTATCAGAGAACGGGTGCCTTGAACACTTTCACACAGTGGGGAATATGTTTTGTTTGACTTCCAGGGCCTCCGTGGAAGCTGCTCTGGGTTTGTAAACCCACCAGTACAGATCTGGACTCCATGACTGTCTCTGGCCGATTTTTTCATCTCTTACACAGGGGTCATAGTACTCCCCACCCCCAATTCTACAGTTCTTTTGAAACCAGATGCAATGAAGCACCTAACAGTGTTTAGCACCCAGTAGGTTGTTAAGAAAAGCCATGCTCCTTCCCTGCTCCTGAACACTGTGGACCACACCTCTTAATGACATGGGTTGCCTTTTTGATGCTGTAGTGTATTTCACAGAATACGATGAGCAACGGATAGCGATCACAGAGACTTTCTTGGATTTTCTGTGGAGTTGTGAACTTTAAGCTGGTATGATTCCCCCGACCTCATAATTGCGTCAGATATGGTTAACTTGTGTTTTGATTTCAATTTTAGTTGTTCTGGCAGAAAAAAGTTACTATTGGAAGGAGTGCCATGGAATTACCCAGGTATCTTTAGTTAGATTACAGCTTTCCAATTTCCGCGGGCATTTCCCCCCGTTTTCTGGAGATTGCCTTTCTCCTTTACCTACTTGTTTCCAATTTTTTAAGTCAATGCTTTGACTTCTTTTCCCCCCATATCTTGGGTGGAAGGCAAGGGGTTCTAGGAAAGTGGTCCCCAAAGCGTGAGGTCTGCACCTTTGCCTGCAAGGTAACTCACTAGAGAGAAGGTTTTAAAGCTTCGATTCACATTTATCTTAATATTAAAACTGAGAAGAAATTAAGCTCTTCAAATATTTACTATCTGGATGGACACCAGTGGCCCGATGCAGTCTGATTGCTCAAAGGTCATGGTTCACAAATGATCATGTTTATTAGTTGAGACATTTAAAATATTTAAATGCCTAGACTCATTTGATTCTTTTTCCTGGAACTTCTGTGGGTGATGAAAACCTTTGCTACGTATAGGTTTGCTGGGGAGGGGCTGGTGGTAGAGAGCCAACCACTGACTAGGAGCTGGAAGGCCCATTCAGACATATACCTCCTCTCTGGCCTCAAGCCTCCTTATCTGCACAGTAAGAGCTTTGGGCTGGTTGATGAATAGGCAAGGCCCCTTCCAGCTATAAAATGCTCAGGTCAGAATGTAAATGTAGAGGTATTGTGCCCCATCCTTATGCCTCTTCATTTGTAGTTTGTTTCAACCCTTCACTTTTTTACCTGTAAGCCATCTGTTCATGGCTCAAGCCATCCAGTTTTTTAATTAATTTTTTATTGGAATATAGTTGCTTTACAGTGTTGTTTAGTTTCTGCTGTACATCGGAGTGAATCAGCTATATGTATACATGAAAAGTGAAAGTGAAGTTGCTCAGTCGTGTCCGCTGAGTTGTGTCTGCTCAGTTGTGACCCCATGGACTGTAGCCTACCAGGCTCCTCTGTCCATGGAATTTTCCAGGCAAGAGTATTGGAATGGGTTGCCATTTCCTTCTCCAGGGGATCTTCCTGACCCAGGGATCAAACCTGGGTCTCCCACATTGTAGGCAGATGCCTTACTGTCTGAGCCATCATGGAAGCCTATATATGTATAGATATATCCCTTCTTTTTTTGGATTTCCTTCCCATTTAGGTCACCACAGAGCATTGAGTAGAGTTCCCTGTGCTACACAGTAGGTTCTCATTCGTTATTTGTTTTATACATTCATGTGTGCGTGCTTAGTTGCTCAGTCATATCTGACTCTTTGCGACCCCATGGACTACAGTCCACCAGGCTCCTCTGTCCATGGGGTTTCCCAGGCAAGAATACTGGAATGGGTTACTGTTTTCTTCTCCAGGGGATCTTCTCAACCCAGGGGTCAAACTCACATCTCCTGCATTGCAGGTGGATTCTTTACCACTGAGCCATCAGGGAAGCCTGTCTGGTTTGTACCCTAAACCAACAATTTATGGCTCCATTTTGCCCCTGGAGGAACATGGCATCTCTGTGCAGCAGGTCAGGCCAGATCAAGCAAAGAGTCTAGATATGCCCTTGCCAAAACCTGGAGAAGATGCTGAAGGCATTTCTCAATTCTGTATTTCTTTCTTCATTGTTGACTGTGGTGCTTGAGGGGCACCTCTCATTCCTGAACTTGGCTTCTATCCTGGACTCAGTTTCCCCCATGGCTAATCCATGACAGAGACTGTCCGGTGCCCCCAAGATACCCTTGATCACACTCCAGACCCTTCCCTCCACCTACCACATTCTGAAGCACTCATCCTGGGTTTTCTCATTCGTATATGCCCCAACAGTTCATTCTTCAGAAAAGGTAAATTATGCTTAAAAAAAACACCAAATGAGTTGATTTTCTTGTGTTGTCATACCTCTACCATTTTGCATGACATAAATAATACATGTTTTGTAATCAGTGCAGAAATATGCTGTGAATGATAGTGAGTCCTGGAAGACTGTTTTTAATCAGGTCGATATCAATTCTACTGGAGTCTTCTAAATCTTTGCATATTTTTCTTTTTCCTCAAAACAGCGTTTGAATTAGAATTTCTTTCATAGTACAGAGTAATAGTTCATTTTAAGTGACAAGAAATTGCTCAATTATCTTCCTGTTTTTATTTCCATTTCAATTAATAGTATGAACAAGAGCCATCAATGCCAGTAGTTCTAGCTGGTCTGCCTGCATCATTACTTTGACTTCTTAATTCAGTTTAAGAAATTTACTGAACAGCTACCATTGCTTCAGGGACTATTATTTTCAAGCCAAAAATTAGGATACATAGTCTGATAGGACTTTTGGTCATAGATTCATTAACCAAGAAAACAAAATCCTATCAGTAGAGGTGCAAAAACTAAACCACATTAATATGTGTATTTAATAGACTACTTGGATTATGAAGAATTAAATTCCATGAAACTGACCTTGCCAAAGGTCACAGAGGTAGAGCCTATACTTGAACCCGAGTCTGTTCATTGTAATCAGCTGCTTGGAAACAGGAGTGATGATAGGTAGGTCCCTGAAGGGACTGATAAATGCTTGACATGTTGTCAAACTAGCAGAACTGCAGCTGAAAAGACGGAGACTGACATCAATGTGACTCTTCATTTGTTTGATTAAAATGTAAATAGAGACAGAAGTAAAAGGAGCATTTGTCACGTAATGGAATTTCAACCATTTGATTTTTTTTGTAGCTTGAAATGTCCTCACTCTGTGGTCAAAAGTAGCCTGTTTTCCTTACCTGGATGACAGTGGACAGTTAAGAGAGAATTGTCTTTAGGGGCAACTTCTCTTCCCTTTGATCTTCTGGGCCAGGGGCATTAGGAAAGCTTCAGAAACTTTTTTCCTTGGGGCCACCCCCCCGCCCCCCCCACCGCCATGTCCCCCTCTGACTGGTGCCATAATGAGATATTTTTTTATTTATTTATTTTTGGATTTGTCCTCCTTTGCTGAGACTTATTTATTACTTTTTTTTTTGCATTATGGTTCATTTTTATTTTTTTTAAACTTTTTATTTTGTGTTGGAGTATAGCCATTTTGTTCACCTGAAATTATCACAACATTGTTAATCAGTTATACCACAATACAAAATATTTTTGGTGTTAAAAAATAAAATTCAAAAAAAGAGTGAAGGAGAGTCCATATACCCCCACCCCGCCAAAGACTTTGTCATTGTTGTAGTTTGGGGAAAGAAACAAAAAGCAATTTTGTAATAATTTCAGGTGGATAGCAAAGGGACTCAGCCATACATATGCATGTATCCATTCTCACCAAACTCCCCTTCCATCCAGGCTGCCACATAACATTGAGCAGAGTTCCCTGTGCTATATAGCAGAGATACTGTTTAGTTCTGAGATGAACCAAAGCTGCCTGGAATTCACTGGCCCAACTAGTACTGATTGAGCATGCCTACGTGCCAGGCACTGATCTGCAGGCTGGGGACATGGCCAGGAGTGAATGTGCTCTCAAGGCCAATGACCAGACTGCTTCCTTTGGGGACTCCTAGGTGCTGAGCTTTACACAAGGTACCGTGTGTACCAATAATAAAAGTATCTACTTCGTGCTGTACTGTAGAGGAAAAAAAAGTTGATATGTGGCAAGCAGTGAACATTCAATAAAACAATTACTATGGACACTAGCATTATTGCTGTTTCCAACAGTCACTTACCTTATTACATGACGCAGTAGGTATAATGATTAAGTGCAAAGAGAGCTGATTGGCCTGGGTTTGAAGCCCAGCTGCTGAGTTTGGGCAAGTTATTAATAGTTAACTTCTCCATGCTTCAGTTTCCTGCCTGATAAGGTTGTGAGGATTAAATGAATTATCATGTATATGTATACGTAGGGCTGACTCATGTTGATCGATGGCAGAGGCCAACATAATATTGTGAAGCAGTTTTCCTTCAATTAAAAATACATGCTTGGAGAAAAAAATGATCATGTATGAAATGTTTAGAATAGTGCTAGTATGTAATGAGAATTAGCTGTTGTGTGAGAAGAGTATTTTTCCCAGAGGAGAGGGCCACTATCCTAGTTTACCCTAGAGACTGAAGGGGGAAAGGATAGAACAGTGCTGGTAATCCTTGCAGGAATCACTTCCCAGAGAGAAAGAGTAAATCGTAGGTGCCCAAGAGAGAACTTCCTTGTCGGCCTCAGGACAAGCCATTGCTCCAGGGGACTGATCAAACGTCCCATGTATGGCTGTTTGCCCAGGTGAGAGGACTAGAGGAGAGCTCTGGGGACCCCTGATGGAAAGTGCAGGAGATTTGGAACATGAACACAAAACAGTTTCTACTTGTAAAAATGAAACCTCGCCTCTCATCTGCTGTCGAGAGGGGGATCTGGTCTTGCCATGTGAGATTGCTCACAGCAGAGAAAAATACGTCTAGGAAATAGAAGTCATTTAAATTCTTTATGTCTAGATTTGAAATTGGTGGGAATAAGCTCAGCAGAGAATGGCAGTGGGACCCTCATGCGAGGGACATGGCAGCAAGGTATACTGTAAGGTCCCTGTGTCTATGTGTGTGCTTTTTTTTCTTAATTTTCATTATTTTTTGGCCACACCACTCAGCATGGAGGATCCTTGTTCTTCAACCAGGGATGGAACTGGTACCCCCTGCAGTGGAAGCGCTGAGTCCTAACTACTAGACCAGCAGGGAAATATTGTCAATCTTCATTATTATTTTAACACATATAAGAATAAAACTGGTGATTTTATGAAGATGTTAGTTTAGGATTTAGCCAGATTAAAAAGGACAATTTATATAAAAATTTGAAGCATAGGACTGGTGACACTTAGATGGAGGAAAGCTGTTAAAGGGGTTGAAAATGAAGTTCAGCAAACACTGGAGTAGCGTGTGTATGAATGAAGGCTGGAGCTCATTGCAACCACCTGGGGTGGACATAACCACTTGTGGGCAGTGGTGAGGGAGGCGGGGTTCCTGCTTCAATGATCTTAATGAAAGTGAAAGGGAAGTGAAAGTTGTTCAGTTGTGTCCGATTTGCGACCCCATGGACTATACAGTCCATGGAATTCTCCAGGCCAGAATACTGAAGTGGGTAGCCTTTCCCTTCTTCAGGGAATCTTCCCGACCCAGGAATCGAACCGGGGTGTCCTGTATCACAGGCAGATTCTTTCCAACTGAGTTATCAGGGATGCTTTCACTTTCACTTTTTAAAAAAATACTGAAGAGATTTTTAGATTGGAAGAGGTCTAAGTTGAACATGCCTTTACAAACTGATAAAGAAGGAAATGGCTACCCACTCCAATATTCTTGCCTGGAAAATTCCATGGACAGGGGAGCCTGGTGGGCTGCTGTCCATGGGGTCACAAAGAGTTGGACACCACTGAGTGACTAATATACATTTACAAACTGAAGTTTGCCTTGCAAACTTGAGACCTGATGTGGGCAGTTTGATATGAGCTGCTTGTCATCCAGGACACTCACCCGTATGCTATTTGGAATGGGGGTGGAGAAAACAGCTACAAAAATTGTCACAGCAAACCCTCTAGAACTGGGTAGTTGATCAACCTCACCAGTAAAACCACTGCACAGTTCCTGATGTGACATTAGGACATGGTACAATGCTTCCAGAATAACTGAAAGCTTCATAATCTCTTTGATGATTTAAACAGTGACCTCACATTTGTAAAGGGCATAGAATGGGGCCTGGCTCCTCAGAAGTGTCTTGTGCCATAATCCATCAAACCTAAAATGCTCCTGATTATAAGAGTTAAGCTGTGATACAGCATTGGTTATAGGACACATTCTAATGTCACATTGTAAGAATATGAAAAAAATGCATCTTATTGATAGAATTGATGGAATATGTTAACTGTTCATTTATACCATGTTAGGTTTGAACTGTCCACTGATATAAAAAGTGATCCTTTTGGGAGCCACATTTCAGTCAGAATAAGTGAAAGAAAGGGTATTTCTTTTCCTGATGAGGGCCCAATGTTATTTAAAGAAGAGTTTACTATAGGTGCAGGCTGGGATGAACAAACTAACACAGAATAACAAGAGAATATGGGAAAAGTGTCATTTATACACAGATTTCATTTCATTGTACAAAGTATTTATCCCTTATTTGTATCTTATCTAATTTTTTTTACTGAAAAGAACTGTATATGTGTGTATACATTTTATAAATTGTGTACTCAGTAGAGAAGTAAAACCATACAGAAACTACACTTAGATAAATAACTGCATCATTTTAACAACTGCTTTGCCATACAGAGATATCATTCTATATTAATAATATGATGGTTGAAATTAAAACCAAATTTGGGCACCTTATCATCGCTCTCCTTTTTTTTTTCCTCCAAACCTTTTTTTCTCTCCCCTACTCAGTTAGCCCAGACACTGTTGCCAGACTGGTCTGTACCATTCACACTTTACCGCCGATCATGTCATCATGTAAAACCAACTCTGCCCCAAGAAGGATTTGAGGTTGGTGTCATTATCCTCTGGGGGCAGTGCAATGTCAGGAACCTCTTTCTCCTGAGCAGACCACTGAGAGGACCTGAGAGCCTCAGAGAGGCTTAGTGATTTGTGGGAGACCCTGAGGATCTTGCTGGGAGGGCTGGTCTCCAAGAGTTGCCTGTGATTTTTGTGGGATCAAGTTGGTCACAGATGCAACTATGCAGCCTGAGACGGTCCCAGTTGATGCCTCTTGTTCCAGCTTTATTATTAACAGCATCCCCTTCTGCACTCAGTGCCTTAGTTTGGATGATAAATTGGGTTTGCCCTAATGAGGAAGGGTGACTCTGGCCAACCCTGGTTTAGAAACCACTGGATCTAGTGATCCTGGAGCCAGTGTCCACACTTGGCCTTGATAATGGTATTGGAAGTGAGCTGTGGTATAGCAGAAAGAGTGAAGAAAAGGAAGTCAGAAATCCCCATGACAGGTCTCAGCCCTGGTCCTTTGTCATAGGGATTAACTGAGGCCATGTATGTGGAAATGCTGCACAAATATTCAGCTTTTGATCAGTTTACATGTACCTGCATGAGTGAAACTAATGAACACATCTTCTACATTCATTGGGCCTCCTACTCTGTGTGCTAACCTCCCGTGGACTTTCCCATCCTCAGCCTCTCCAAGCAGAGGCAACTTGGTATGTTATAATCCCAGGCCTCACTTTACCCATTTGTAAAATAATGGTGGCATGATTGTAATATTCACATCTTATGGGTATTGTGAGAATCCATTGAGATACCATAAAGCTTCGGCATATATTTATGGGTTCAGTAAGAGTCAGTCCCAGTTACCGTAAGGACAGAGGGGATTAGGAGTTTTGTGGGCTCCTGACTGCCCCTTCTCACCCCTAGCGCTCACTCTTCCAGAAACACCACTTCCTTGTGCTTTGTTCATTGCAGCTTAGCACCGACACATACTTGCTTCAGATATCCGTCTTCACACCACCAAAATAGTGTATGTGTGTGAGGAGGCATGGGAGCAGGCGGTGATCTATGTTTCATGAAGTTGAAACACAATGCTGGCTGACTGTGCCCGGTACATAGACAAACAAATATTTATGGTTGATTTTTCCATCATTTGCAATGGAAGTGTTTTATTCCAGTCAAACAGCAGAACTGCAAAAAGTAGAATACCCAGACTGTCAATTAAAAAGATTGGAACATCTACCAGAGAATTAGATGTCCATGCCTTTCCTGTTATGAGTCACTGGGTCAGAAAATCCCATTAAAAAACAAGTTCAGCTCATCCGCAGGCCAGAGCATTACCCATTGTCCATTGTTGACAATAAGAATATGGTTTCTCTCTCTTTGGGGGTCACCTGCTTTTAACATTGGGGGCATTCTAGTCCCAGGTTTTTGGAAATCACCATCCCCAGAAACTGCTTGATTTCATTGGCATCATATTCAACACTTCTATTTTGTATTTATTAATTAATTTACTTATTTTTGGTTGCACTGGTCTTTGTTGCTTTTTGGGGGCATTTCTCTAGTTGCAGTGAACAGAGGCCACTCTCTAGTTGCAGTGTGCTGGCTTCTCATTGCAGTGGCTTTTCTTGTTGTGGAGCACGGGCTCTACGCACACAGGCTTCAGTAGTTGCAGCATGCATGCTCAGTATTTGTGGCACATGGGCTTAGTTGCTCCACGACATGTGGAATCTTCCCTGACCAGGGATCGAACCTTTGTCCCCTACACTGGCAGGTGGATTCTTATCCATTGTACCAGCAGGGAAGTCCCCAACACTTGTTTATTTTTAAATTTTACTTACACATGCATATGGTTTAAAACAGCAATAAAAAAGTACACTGTGCTGCCAAGTTTAAAATGGAGAGTAAATGTCACCTTTTCTCTCCAGGCCTTCTCCCTGATGGAACCTTGTGTATCTTTCAAGAAAACAATTACAACACATGTCTTTTAATGTGTCATTCAATACTTACTGCAGTCATTCAATACTTAATTCATATACTGATTGCTATTTTCATACATCTGTGGGTCTTGAAGAACTTTCCAAGTCAACACAGGCAGATTCCTTCCAGTGATGACGTGGAACTCCTCTCAGGGTGGGCCATGATCTGATAGGTCTTCAAATCCTGTGTCCACTTTTCCCCATTACACACTTCGCTGCAGTGAAGAACCCTGTGTATACATCTTGGCATCCTTGGTAGATTTTAAGGTGAATTCTTTAAAATAAAGGTGCTGGATCAAAGAGAGTATGCCCGTTATTTCTGTTTAGTTAACAGTGTATTGGTCTGTGTGACTTTAGTTTCTATCCCTAGTCCCACACAACTCTCTTAACGATACTGCGCCAAAGAATTGATGTTTTCACACTGTGGTGCTGGAGAAGCCTCTTGAGAGTCCCTAAAGCCTCTGACTGTGGATCAAAACAAACCAGAAAATTCTTACAGAGATAGGGATACCAGACCACCTTACCTGCCTGCTGAGAAATCTGTATGTGGATCAAGAAGCAACAGTTAGAACTGGACATGGAACAAAGGACTGGTTCAACATTGGGAAAGGAGTACGTCAAGTCTGTATACTGTCACCCTGCTTATTTACATTACATGCAGAGTACATCCTGCAGAATGTCGGGCTGAATGAAGCACAAGCTGGAATCAAGATTCCCGGGAGAAATATCAATAACCTCAGATATGCAGGTGACATCACCCTAATGGCAGAAAGCAAAGAGAAACTAAAGAGCCTATTGATGAAGGTGAAAGAGGAGAGTGAAAAAGCTGACTTAAAACTCAACATTCAGAAGACTAAGATCATGGCATCTGGTCCCATCACTTCATGGCAAATAGATGGGGAAACAGTTGAAACAGTAACAGACTTTATTTTCTTGGGCTCCAAAATCACTGTAGATGGTAACTGCAGCCATGAAATTAAAAGACACTTGCTCCTTAGTAGAAAAGCTATGACCAACCTAGACAGTGTATTAACAAGCAGAGACATCGTTTTGCTGACAAAGATCTGTATAGTCAAAGCTATGCTTTTTCCTGTAGTTGTGTATGGATGTGAGAGTTGGACCGTAAAGAAGGCTGAGTGCCAAAGAATTGATGCTTTTGAACTGTGGTGCTGCAGAAGACTCTTGAGAGTTCCTTGAACTGCAAGGAGGTCAAACCAGTCAATCCTAAAGGAAATCAACCTAAATATTCATTCAAAGGGCTGTTGCTGAAGCTGAAACTCTAATACTTTGGCCACCTGATGCAAAGAGTCAACTCATTGGAAAAGACCCCGATGCTGGGAAAGATTAAGGGCAGGAGGAGAAGAGGACGACAGAGAATGAGATGGTTGGATGGCATCATTGACTCAATGTACATGATTTTGAGCAAACTCCAAGAGACAGTGAAGAACGTGGGGTCACAAGTGACTGAACAACAACAAATACTTTCCCTACAAGAGAGCAAGGGTGTGTGTGGCCACCCCTCCCCTAGGCCCTGCCCAACACTGAGCCTCTTGTGTTTACACAGCATGTTTGATGGCCTCCCTTTCCTGGGCATCTTAAGGGCACTTCAAGAAGTAAAGTTACCTAGTATATGATCATCTCCTCCCTCCGGGATGAACCAAAGAAGAAAAATGCTCAGAGACACTAGTGAGAGTGTGACAGTGCCCCGGCTGTGGGCAGGGCTGCCTGGGGGCCTCTTTGTGGGAGGTTGGCTTTCAGGACAGTACCTGCCTTTGTTCGCTGACTCACCTTTGCTCATCCCGGTCCCCACCCTGCTGAACACACACCAGTTCATGACACTCCGCCTTTCAAAATCAGTGCACTGGCTTCTTCCTCCGCGTGAGGTACTTCTGTGTCTTGATGCCACCTCTTAAATGTGAGGAGTACACCAGGCCATTATGTGGATGTGGGTGAACCCCATGTTTTAAAACTTGAATATGAATCTATGCTTTTTATTCAGCTGGTTCATAATTAGAAAGTAATTATGGACCTGAGAAAATCTGCACTCAATCTTTATCTAGTGGGAAGTATCTTGTTCATATATTTTTTTTTTCTTTCTTGGCCACACTGTACAGCATGTGGAATCCTTGTTCCCACACCAGGGATTGAACCCATGCCCCTTACTCTGGAAGTGTGGAGACTTAACCACAGGACTCCCAGGGAAGTCCTCCTCGTTCAGAACTTGTAACTGTTGGCAGGGTTAGGAGTGACCTTTTATCATCATCATCATTATCATTGTTATTATCATTATTATTATCATTTCTTAGCTGGGGCATCAGCAACCACATTCCTGTCCTTTGTACAGCAGTGCTTCACTCACCAAGAGCTGTTAGGAAATGAAATACCTTGCTGAGTGCCCCTACTTATTCAAATATTTCCTTTTCTGGTGGGGAAACAAAAAGGTGTTACCCACCCAGAAAGCCCATAGAAGAGAAGAATGCTGGCCTAGTAGCCTGGACCGCGGCCATGAGGAAAGATGTCCCTCCTCACCCAGATGGGGATGTCCCTCAGGTCCTGCCCCTCCCCTCCCAGTCAGGGGCAGGAGAAAGAAGCAAAGGGGTTGAGGTTCTGTGCCCCCAGGAGCACCATTCTTATCCACATAATTCTATGACCATAGTTTGTGATCTGATGGCAACTTTCAGCTTCTGCTTCCGAGGATATTGTCCAGGGTTGTAAGATGACAACCATTTCCCACTCCATTCCCCGCTTACTCCCTGTCAGTGACTGTTCCAAGGAAGGCCTCTGGGAAAGTCACTGTGTGATCAAACTCTATGGTCCCCTACAGGAAAACAGAAAACTGTTGTTCTTTTTCGCTGTGGGGAACATTTAAGCTTCCCTGGGCTGGACTGGAAGCCTGTGCATCCCTGTTTGGTTTCCAGGCTCCCTGATCCAGTTCTCACCCTCTGCTAGAACTGCCCAGCCCAGCCCTCTCCCAGCTTTTATTTACCCATGCGTGGGTTCTGACCTTGCCCCTGGCACCCTGGGTAGGTCAGCCTTCCCCCATGAAAGCTCCGATTGCTCCCTCTCGCTCTTAGTGTTGTTTGGAATGGCCAAAAGAGCAATTGCCTCAAATCAAATGACTCACTGCCTTGCTCATAGTAACTGTCACTCATTCTATTGGTTCCTTATCCTCTTGTAGATAGAAGTCTGGAGAACCAGCCAGGGGAACTTTTTTTGTGTGGAGGAATATTTGAAACTCCACACAAGGAGTTCTGTTGTGCTGGGAAGTAACTGCCAATAGAAAGAGGACACTGCCTTTGAGTTGGGACAGACAGTAATATATCACTCTGCAGTGAGAGAGAGAGAAAAGACAGTTAGATTGGACACCAAGACAGACTTGGGTTACATTGAGAAGGCATTTCTGTGGATCAGTACAAACACATACACTGTGACATAGAGCTCCTCCATTTCTTGCCCTTTGTAGATGTTAAATAACAACTTATTAGTAGCCCTCCTGTTTTGTTCAACTGTGCTTCTATTTTTAAAGAGAAAATAACATTTTGGCCCTCTTTTAAGTAGATGTATATTTATTGGTGTTGAAACTCACATACTGGTTAATTATTCCAGGAGCTTAGTTTTCTCTCCATAGTAAGTTTGCAGGCGTCCAGAAAGAATATTCAAGCTGGAAAAGGAGGGAGGGCAGAGGAGTCTCCAGGAATCTTTATCTGGTTGGAAATAGACTGTGGACCTTCGACTGAGATCCAGTGAGTCATCCTGTGGCCAGTGCTTTCTGTTTTGCCACAAGAGGAAGGAGAGTGGTGAGGTTTGAGGTAATTTTGTAGAACTGATGCTGCATGTGGTTCTGAGAAAGTCAAATATATCATGTAATGATTTCCCTTTGCAAGGCAGCATGGGTGGCAAGCCTTCCCGAACCCCTTTTTGGAGCTTGAACCTGTGGCGCTGTGCTTTTCCCATGATGGCCCCTTCTTTGGCTGGTTTTATAATAATTGCTTTCCCAGAAACTCTTAGAATTTGCTGTTATCGAAGGACCCATATCTCCTGCAGAGAAAACATTATGCAGTTTTTTAAAGGGAAATTTAAAATGTTACCTATCTTGTTTCCTTCCACCTCCCCCTTCTCTCAAAGAGCCTATTGCCTTTTCTCATCCTACTTTTGACATTTGACAGGTGGCCTTTCTAGATACCCTTGTTCAGACATTTTTTTTCTTCTTTATTCAGACTCCCTCCCACAAAAGTAAACTCCCCCCAAAAGTGAATTCCTGAGGAGGGAGAGGAGCCAGTCTTGTTCAGTTCAGTGCCCACCACCCTGATCCAGCGTGCGACATGTCCAGTAGAATGTACGGAGAACTCCAAGGGAAGAAAGAGCCTTCCAATATCTTGTCATGTGTTATTTGTCATTATTTCATATGCATTGGCTTTTTTTATTGCCTGTGAGTGTAGATTATAATGAACATCCTTCTTTGTCTAGTCTTGTCTGGCAAATTCAAAATATTATAGATCCATTTCTCATGGCACCTTCTCCACGAAGTGGTTTCTGTCTCTCCCGGGGCAAAGGACTCGCCACCCACACCTGGAACACCCATTTTATACATGTTTACATATTGACTGTTGCTGACGCACAAATTATGATTAATTTGGTGGATATCTTGTGTCCTTCAGAAGCTCCCTGAGTGCAGCCACCATGGTGTTCGCATCGGCCCTTAACCCCAGGGCGTGGCACATAGCCCAACACATGGGGATCCCATGGCAGAAATGCCAAGTGATAGGAAATCCTATCTGGTGCTCAGAGCCACCCCTGGTGTTAAGTTATAAATCCAGTAAGCAGACAAGGGCTCTACCTAGCCAAGGAGGCTGTGGGATCAGATGAAGTTCTTCTGTCCCTAGCATGTTCTTTGTTCATTTTAGGCCATCCTGTCCATTTCCATGTATGATCAGTCATCAAAATGTAGCTTATCTTTTGAATGTATGTGTGTATGCTCAGTCACTTCAGTTGTGTCTGACTCTTTGCAACCCTATGGACTGTAGCCCACCAGGCTCCTCTGTCCATGGGATTCTCCAGGCAAGAATACTGGAGTGGGTTGCCATGCCCTTCTTCAGGAGATCTTCCTGACCTAGGGATCGAACCTGCATCTCTTGTGTCTCCTGCATTGCAGGCAGATTCTGTATGCACTGAGCTACCTGGGAAGGCCGATCTTTGAATGTGGAAAGTTAATATTGCATCAACAGTGATAAGTTTATGGATGGAAAGCAATTCAGATGGCTTGAGAAATTATGACCACATGACATAACTATTGTGGGATACATGTTCTTCCCACTTCTGAGTTCTGTCAAATAATTTGCAAAACAAGTCTGGAATGTTTCTATTTCATTGCTTATTTTGCCAGTCAATTCTACAAAACAGTAGGCTTGAAGGAATTATCCAAGCCTATTGATCATTTACTGTGCCGTACTCTGGATATTGCACAGTGCTTTACGTGTTGCTTTATTTAATCCTTACAGCAACTCTGTGAACTGGGTCTTATTTTTCCCATTTTTTTAAAGAGAAAAACTTAAGTGACACAAAAGCTTAGATCACTTTTCCCTGCTTCACTTAGGTGGCAAAGCTGAAATCTGAATCTAGATAGAAAGATATTTGTTTGCTTTGCGTGTTCTTATTTGATATAAGGAATATTTGGGAACTTAGTGGCAGTTTTTTTCCCTCCAGGAGAAAATAAACCATCCTCATAATTGTGTGTTTTCCATTTGCAGGGAAGCAAAGGAGCCTACCGGTATCACTGGCAGAGCCACAACGTCAAGCACAGTGGCGTGGATGACATGGTCTTGCTCTCCAAGATCACAGAGAATGCCATCGTGGAGAATCTAAAGAAGAGATACATGGATGACTACATTTTTGTATCCTTTATTGGTTTCTTCGGACGTGTCATCTTAATAAGATGACATCTAAGTAAGAGACCATCTGAAATTCCAAACTGATGCTTATGTGTTCAAGTCATTTTCACTATTTCAGAATGTGGCTTTGTGCTTTTGGTTGCTTGATTCAGGCTGTGGGAAGGGCAAAGATGGTGCTAAAGTTGTTTTTCTTTTTTTTAATTTATTTTTAATTGGAGGACGTTTGCTTTCTAATATTGTGTTGGTTTCTACCATACAACAACCAGAATCAGCCACAAGTGTACATATATCCCCTCCCTCTTGGCTTCCCTTGTGGCTCAGATGGTAAAGAATCTGCCTGCAGTGCAGGAGACTGGGTTCAATCCCTCAGTTGGGAAGATCCCCTGGAGAAGGGAATAGCAACTGACTCCAGTATTCTTGCCTGGAGAATCCCATGGACAGAGGAGCCTGGCGGGCTACAGTCCATGGAGTCACAAAGAGCTGGACACGACTGAGTGATTAACACACCTCCCTCTTGAACTGCCCTCTCTGCCTCCCCCCATTCCATCCTTCTAGGTTGTCACAGAGCACTGGGTTGAGCTCCCTGTGTTATATAGCAACTTCCCACTAGCTATTTTACATATGGTAATTATATGTTTCAGTGCTATGGGGCTAAAGTTTTTTCCTGGTGTTTTTAAAGTTTTTTCCTGCATCAAAATCATGATGCAGCCAAGGACTTCCCCAGAGATCTAGTGGTTATGACTCTGTGCTTCCACTGCAGGGAGCACAGGTTCAATCCCTGGTCAGCGAACTCAGATCCCAAGTGCCACACTGGGGAAAACAAAAAGATGAAGCCAGTATTCTCTATTTCAGTCCATGGCACTGTACCTTTGATGTGCTCTAGCCATGCACATGTTGTCTAAAACCTGTGCTCTTCCTAAAGAATGTCCTGATCTGCAGAATTCTACTGATAATGTTCCCTAATTGCAAAGCAGAGACTGTTAAGTCCAGACCTAAAAGGTTTAAAATAGATTGCCTCATGCAAAAAACATGCCATTTTGCCTGTTTTTCTCCATTCTTATGTTTACTAAAAGAAACAAGAGAAGCGAAGATCAATTACTGAAAATGACTGACATTCTTGAGTTGTGCTTTATGTTTCAGTCTTAGCTTGCCAGATGCCATTTTGGGTAGGACTGGAAAACATTCAGAACGGAAATTTGATTCAAATGTGTGTTGACTTGATTATAAACTTCATGGAGAGCTATGATAGTTGCTTAAGTTCCTACAGAATTCAGGAGTTCTGTTTGGTGCAACTATGTAAAGTTATTTTAGTATAATTATTGCAGAGTTGGTCATAGACAAGCAGGGGTCTATAAAATCTGTATAGTAGTGTCAGAAAGTTTATGCTCTTGGTGGCTCTTGGTGGTGATGCTACTGGTGGCTTCTGAGGGTGTGGTTTTCTGCATGGCCATTAAAAGTGGAGTCTTTGCAACCATTGTAACATACATTTTTAGGTTTTAACCTCTAAACCTTGGGGAGGTCAAGTCTTTACATCTGTAGCTTCTGTGTATTATTTACACCACTCCTCTGACTCTTAGGGGGCTTCTCTGGTGGCTCAGACAGTAAAGCGTCTACCTACAATGTGGGAGACCTGGGTTCGATCCCTGGGTGGGGAAGATCCCCTGGAGAAGGAAATGGCAACCCACTCCAGTACTCTTGCCTGGAAAATCCCATGGACCGAGGAGCCTGGTAGGCTACAGTCCATGGGGTCGCAAAGAGTTGGACACGACTGAGCGACTTTACTCTGACTCTTAGATAAAAGCATCCATAAATATGCAGCAGTAGTTTTGCATCATTTCCATCATTGATGAGGAAGGAACTCAGCTTACCATGTATTTATGCTAATAAACATTATTCCAAGTTACTTGGATGTTTCTATCCAATACTGTGCTGTTTCTTGATTACCATAGGAAATTTTACCAATTATCTGGGTAGTTAGATCCCTAAACCCCTGCTTTTAAGTATTAATAGATATATTTGGATTCATTAAGCACATTATAATAGCATCTTGATCAGGTGTGGAAGCCCACTGCCTACAGACAAAACCCCACCCACCACAGGATTTTATTGGAATGCAGCCATGCTGGTTGTTCTACTTATTGTCTGCCACTGCTTTTATGCTACAGTGGCAGACTTGAGTATTTGCAACAGACCCTGTGATCCATAAAGCCTGAACTAATTATTCTCTGATCCTTTACAGGAAACATTTGCTGACTCCTAGATACCTGTGCAGAGCTTCCTTTAATTGTATGGAAGCAGTTGTATGTAGTTGTAAGTTTTCATTTTATTTGGCAAAAAAGTTGAAATATGCTCACTTTATCTAGGCTTTTCATTAAAAAGTTTTAATAACTTTTGTGTGCAAGCCCCATGGAAACTGGCCGATGATGGACCAGAAAGAGTTGGGATGAATCTGGACAGCCTGGCTTTGAGCCTTAATCTGCATGAGCTTGGTGATCTAATACAAGTTTTGTGATCTGTGTTCCTTGATTTTCTGACCGGTAAAATGGAAGTGATGGTAAAAACTCCTACATGAGGCTGTTTAGGATGAAATGAAATAACAAATACAGTGAATACATGGTTAGTATTAGTTATTATTATCATACATTGAGGTAAGTGTACAAGTTCTCTCATATTTCTGAATTATGTTCCAAAAACTCAATTATAAAGTTGCTTTTTGGACATTCAGATACGTTTTACCATAGAAACTTTTAAAGGGAGGATTGGTTTATTGACAAGCTTGTAAAAGGCTAATTTCCAATGAATGTAGTTGAACTCATTATTTATTGGAATGTTCTTAGAACATGGGCTCATTATTTATATAGACATGGTTTTTGATCAGCTGGGTAAGAAAAGAAAAAAATGTCAGTGGTTAGCAGCAGTGCATCATCAACCCAGTCAGATTCGCTTTTCCCCTATGGTCATTTACCCCTAAAACACTAGAAATCCCTTAACAACAGGGATTGTGTCCTTTACATATCTTTTAAAAAGTAAAGTTAAAAAAACACTTTAAAGCAATAAATGTTCATTTAACATGATTTACAAAATGCAGTTAACTAGAAAGGAGAACACTAAAATCCTCTGAAATTCCCACCATATAAGGTTTGCTCCTATTAACCTAATATATTTTCAGTTTAATCACATATAGACACATGTATGGGCTTCCCTGGTGGAATAAATAACAACAAGACATGTGTATACATGCATGTGCCTTCTTGTTAATTTTAGCTAAGAAATGGCACCATCCTACATTGTTTATTTCTTTCCCACATAATTCTTGGCATGGTGCATTATATTAAGTGTTTGTTAAAAATTTGTTGACTATGAAGACTTGCTTTTTATATTCAGACAGCAGAATTCTAAAATGACTCACACAGAGGGGGCTGATTCCCAGTCTTTGAATTAATGTGTTTGAATCAATGAATGACTAATCATGTGTTCTACCAAGGAAATGAGTTAGTTGACCACTAATAGACTTTGTGTTGTAGAAATCTCTGCCCACTCAGTGTATGAGAAATTCGACATCAGTGTGCTTTCCGGCAATAGCACAGAGCAGCTTTCAGCTTTGAGGAAGCTTGGTGGCTCTTTTGGATGTTTATGAAATAATACCAAGGGTCTAACTGTGAATCTTTTCCTCTGATAGGAGATAAGAGCCTCCTTTATCAGTTCAATGCCAAGGGAATATTATTATGATAGGGTCACATTAGTATTGTAAATGAGTTCTCCCCCCTCTTCTAAGCTCAATAGTGAGGATAAGAAGAGATTCAACTTTAGATTTAGTTATAATATTGTTCATTTGACCTCTTCTGCATCTAATAGCAGCGCATTGTCTTGTGCTGAAGGTTAGCCTTTGAAACAATCAATGGTTAATGCATTCAGGCTGATGGCACATTTCTTTGTTCCACAGTAGAAAAAAAATCTGCTTAGAAAATACAAATGCTGTCAACCAAGGAAAACCCATTTTTTCAGTTATTTATCCTAAGACAGGAAGGTTTCATTTCCTGTCTATTTTTCCGAAGTGTCGCCACCCTTCTTACAATTTCAGTTCTAAAATATAGGAGGGAAACCTTGCTATGTTCGCCCTCTGCTTGGTGAGACATCACTTACAGCCACTTGGCTGACAAAAATAGTTCTTGAACAAAGCACTATGGCCTCATTGGGTCCAACTTTTTCCAAACTTGTTTTTCCTCAAAGACCACACTCAAGTGTGCTTGGTGTTTTCAGCCCTTCAATTAGGAGTTGAGACGCTTGTGCCAGACCAGCCAGAGCTCAAAGCAGCGTCCTTGCTCCAAGTGAGGTTTGGCCCTTTGCTGTCGGTTCATGTTGGGGTTGGGGGGGTGTCGCTGCAGTGAGATGAATGTGGGTCTGATGGCCAGAGCCAAGGGCTCAGGTTCCATCATTTCCACATATGTGACTTCACACGTCACCTCACCTCCCTGCCCCACCTCAGTGATGAATCCAGAGAGGTTGACTAGATCATTGTGGACAGTTAGAGGGAATTCACTGGCTGTTGAAATGTTTTTTAAAAAAGTTAAACTCTTGTTACAAAACAGAAAGAGACTCAGAGACTTAGAAAACAAATGTATGGTTGCCAGGGGGAAGGGATAGTTAGGGAGTTTGGGAAGGTCATGTACGCACTCCTATATTCAAAATGAATAACCAACAAGGACCTGTTGTATAGCACATGGAACTCTACTCAGTGTTATGGGCCAGCCTGGATAGGAAGGGAGCTTGGGGGAGAATTGATACATGTGTATGTATGGCTGAGTCCCTTCACTGTTTACCTGAAATTACCACAACATTGTTAATTGGCTATACCCCAAAACAAAATAAAAAGTTTAAAGTTTAAAAAATAAAATAGAGTATGACCTATTCTAAATAAAAGAAGTTAAACTTTTCCTTATAAGACCATTAAAAACAAATTTATAGAAGCTGTGCTACCATCACATTTCATAAAAGAAAGAATATTTTAACACCCTCCAAAATAGAAAGGAAATAGTTTAAGAGTAAAGGATGGCCCTTTATACTGAAAAATTGGACTTTATGACAAATTGAGGGCAGTGTTTCTCTTTTTGTCATTCTTGTTGCAGATCAATGAAAGCTTATGGATCCACGGACAAACATTTGGGAGCCAGTCAGTTAAAGATCTATTGGCTCTCTTCTGTCTTGCATATTCTGTTGGCAATAATAAGATGGCATTTATTTTATTTCTTTTTTTTTAAATCATAGCCTTGTGTATCTCCATACAATTTGAAAGTTAGCCTTGGGCCACACCTTTCTAGCCAAAAGTTGTGTGGGTAGAGACAGTGATGGAACAGCTTTTTCCAAAGGCACACCTGAATTATGCAGCAAGGAGTGGGAGTGAGTATTGGAGTTACCTGGAAAGTGGCCCAACCCAGTAGAAGACCTGTGCTCTCTTGAAAGGAGCTGAGGTGTCTGCAGACCCAGGCAGGTGGGAAAAATATGTTTGTTTCTTTTAAATTCCAAATCAAATTCTCTTGTCTCCATTCTGATTTAAGTAAATTTGTAGCTACTTGGCCAAGATAGGAGCTACATTATCCATTTCAAACCAAACTTTGCTGTTCAGGAGTCCCTGCTCAAATAATACTTCCCATGAAGTCCTACTAAGATCCTTCTTCCAATCTGAATCACTACTGATTCATGATTGGCCTAGAGTACTCCAAAAGAAATTTTTTTTCTCTGAACATCTCCTTGCCAGAATTTATATAGACTACTTAGTGAAAAATCAAGACTTTTTCTTTTCACATAGCAACATAGCAGATTATTAACAGTAAAAAAAAAAAATGTTGCCTCCTATAGGAGTTCAACTCCTATTGGAGTTGCCTCCAACCCAGATTTATTTATTGGAGAACCAAGGTTGGGTTCAGTTCTGTTCAGATCAGTCGCTCAGTTGTGTCCGACTCTTTGCAACCCCATGGACTACAGCACGCCAGTCCTCCCTGTCCATCACCAACTCCTGGAGTTTACTCAGACTCACGTCCATTGAGTCGGTGATGCCATCCAACCATCTCATCCTCTCGTCCCCTTCTCCTCCTGCCCTCAATCTTTCCCAGCATCAGGGTCTTTTCAAATGAGTCAGCTCTTTGCATGAGGTGGCCAAAGTATTGGAGTTTCAGCTTCAGCATCAGTCCTTGCAATGAACATTCAGGACTGATTTCCTTTAGGATGGACTGGTTGGATCTCCTTGCAGTCCAAGGGACTCTCAAGAGTCTTCTCCAACACCACAGTTCAAAAGCATCAATTCTTCGGTGCTCAGCTTTCTTTATAGTC
Organism: Giraffa tippelskirchi; assembly: GCF_054371585.1. NCBI lineage: Eukaryota > Metazoa > Chordata > Mammalia > Artiodactyla > Giraffidae > Giraffa > Giraffa tippelskirchi. The sequence goes on from NC_137281.1 coordinate 113,058,147, forward strand.
CAACTGTCACATCCATACATGACCATTGGAAAAACCATAGCCTTGACTAGACAGACCTTTTTTGGCAAAGTAATGTCTCTGCTTTTTAATATGCTGTCTAGGTTGGTCATAACTTTTCTTCCAAGGAGCAAGCGTCTTTTAATTTCATGGCTGCAGTCACCATCTGCAGTGATTTTGGAGCCCTCAAAAAAATAAAGTTGGCCATTGTTTCCACTGTTTCTCCATCTATTTGCCATGAAGTGATGGGACCAGATGCCACGATCTTAGTTTTCTGAACGTTGAGCTTTAAGCCAACTTTTTCACTCTCCTCTTTCACTTTCATCAAGAGGCTCGTTAGTTCTTCTTGGCTTTCTGCAATAAGGGTAGTGTCATCTGCATATCTGAGGTTATTGATATTTCTCCCGGCAATCTTGATTCCAGCTTGTGCTTCATCCAGCCCAGCATTTCTCTTGATGTACCCTGCATATAAGTTAAATAATCAGGGTGACAATATACAGCCTTGACGTACTCCTTTTCCTATTTAGAACTAGTCTGTTGTTCCATGTCAGGTTCTAAGTGTTGCTTCCTGACCTGCATACAGATTTCTCAAGAAGCAGGTCAGGTGGTCTGGTATGCCCATCTCTTTCAGAATTTTCCACAGTTTATTGTGATCCACACAGTCAAAGGCTTTGGCATAGTCAATAAAGCAGAAATAGATGTTTTTCTGGAACTCTCTTGCTTTTTCTATGATCCATCAGATGTTGGCAATTTGATCTCGGGTTCCTCTGCCTTTTCTAAAACCAGCTTGAACATCTGGAAGTTCATGGTTCAGGTACTGTTGAAGCCTGGCGTGGAGAATTTTGAGCATTACTTTGCTAGTGTGTGAGATGAGTGCAGTTGTGCGGTAGTTTGAGCATCCTTTGGCATTGCCTTTCTTAGGAATTGGAATGAAAACTTGACTTTTTCCAGTCCTGTGGCCACTGCTGAGTTTTCCATATTTGCTGCTATGGCTCAGGTCCTCTAGCAACTCTTTTTTTTTTTTAAGATTTTTTTTTTTGATTTGGACCATTTTTAAAGTGTTTGTTGAATTTGTTACAATGCTGCTCCTGTTTAATGGGTTGGTTTTTTGGCCATGAGGCATGTGGGTTCTTAGCTCCCCAGCCAGGGATGGAACCGGCACCCACTGCATTGGAAGGCAAAGTGTTAATCACTGGACCATCAAGGAAGTCTCTTCTCTGTTGTTCAGTCGCTAAGTTGTGTCCGACTCTTTATGACCCCATGGACTGCAGCATATCAGGCTTCCCAGTCTTTTGCTATCTCCTGATGTTTGTTCAAAGTCATGTCCACTGAGTTGGTGATGCCATCCCACCATCTCATCCTCTGTTGCCCCCTTCTCTTCTGCCCTCAATCTTTCCCAGCATCAGAGTCTTTTCCAATGAGTACACTCTTTCCAGTCTCCCTCTGGCAGCTCTTGGTTCTCTGAATGCAGTGATCAGTTCATTCAGGTGGCATTCATAGTAGTCCCTTTACAGCTAAGGAAGAAGCACCCATTCTCCAGATGTAGGCATAGACATCTCCCTCTTCTGAAATGAATGTGATCATAGTAATGCTGTATTTTCTGAATATTGAAAATTTCTCATGTCTCAGTTTCCTCCTAGTAAAATTGGATTAAAATAGTATCAAGGTTGTCATCAGAAGCTTAGATTGATGCCATCTATACATGTATGTGTTCGATCAGTGTTTTTATCAACACTTGTTGAGTCTTGGCTGTAACACCATGCACACTTATAATCTGCTTACTAAATCTAACAATAAATCTATTCTAAATCTTACCTCAAAAAAAGTCGGCTACTAATCTGTTGTTGGCCTCCTCTGACTTCTGCACCTGGAACCACATTTTCTCTTGGCCCTTCTTCCATGATTCTGGAGTGATTTTCAGTTATGATTCACTGCCTCATCTGCATTTTCTTTCAGTGCCTTGGTCTGCCCCTGCATCTGAGCAGTGCAGGGTGCATCTGGGTGTGCTGTGAAAAGGGACCTATCTTCTCTACTGCTACTGGGTTGGCTGAACGAACTTTTTGGCCAACCCAATATTTCACAATCAGCCCTTTTGAGTCTGAAAATCTTTCTGTTTAGTGAAAAAGCAAAATTGCAGCCAAATCATTCCCCATTCTCCCCTTCATGTATAAATATTATTTTTTAAATATTATATGATCCATTCCACACTTGACTCATTTGTGTTCAATAATACTAACACTGCTTCTCAGAGGTGACACGGTGAGCATCTTGAAGTATATGAATTAAGGAAATTGCCTCTACTACATATCAGACATTGTGCTGAGCATTTGATACTGTATTGCTTAATTCTCATAACAAAACCTATCAAGTAGGTTCTATTTACCCCATCATCCAATTGGAGAAGGCAATGGCAACCCACTCCAGTACTCTTGCCTGGAAAATCCCATGGCTGGAGGAGCCTGGTAGGCTGCAGTCCATGGGGTGACTAAGAGTCAGACACGACTGAGCGACTTCACTTTTCACTTTCATGCATTGGAGAAGGAAATGGCAACCCACTCCAGTGTTCTTGCCTGGAGAATCCCACGGACGGGGGAGCCTGGTGGGCTGCCGTCTATGGGGTCGCACAGAGTCGGACACGACTGAACCGACTTAGCAGCAGCAGCAGCCGCAGCCAGTGACCACCACTTAGAGATGAGACTTGCCCAAGGCCAGAGTAGAATAGAACTGGGTGTAGGGAGCTTGGTAATCTGATCAAACTTTCCTGTGTTGCTCTATTTGACACTCAGGTCCTAATATATAAATGTCCCCTTGGGGAAGGAAATCTCAAAGCTTTCAGAGATGGAAAGGTGCATTGTGCAGAGATCGAAAGGTCGCCTGCATTGTGAGGCAGAGTCTTAACCGCTGGACCACCAGGGAAGTCCCAGCTTTACACTCTTAACTGCAAAATTTCTAAACATTTTGAAGTCATTGATTAAAAGAAACAATTTTGAGTATTGTGTATATTGTCTTTTTTGTTGATGTTTGCATTTTTTAATGATATTTTTATATCTGTTCTCTCTGTTTTGTCCACTGCTGTATATCCCCAGCATATGTAACAGTGTCTGGCAAGTTGTAGACATCCAATTCGAACTAGTTGATTGTTGAATGATAAATAGAAATATTTTGTATGTTATAATAACACTTCATTTTGGGAACGTAAGTAACACGTTTTCTTCTGAGGGGCCTTCCAAAATTTCCCATACATAAATAACACCTTCTTCCCTAAACCTGATCTATGCTCAGATGCCCAGTTGTGTCCAATTCTTGGAGACCTCCATGGACTGTAGTCCATCAGACTCCTCTGTCCTTGGAAGTTTCCTGGGAAGAATACTGGAGTGGGTTGCCATTTCCTTCTCCAAAACCTGATCTATATGCATTTGTAATTTTCTGCTCTAAATTCTACTTACGGATACAACTCAGTTCTCCATGGCTTCTAAAGAGCAGGACTATTGAGTTCATCTTATATCCCTCTGTTTACTAAACAAGTAAATGAATATGTTCTCAGTATACCTAAGAGATGCCAAGGAAAAAACATTTGCTCTTTTTAGTCCTTGATCATTTGGGTTTTTTTTTTTCTAGCCATGCATGTCACCAGTCTTGAGAGAATGTGTTTCAATTCACTTAAAGTAATGATTTATTTTTGTAACACCTTGGTAATTAAGTTCATTACTCTTCCTGAAGAACAAAACCTGAACTACTTGGTAATTGCTTTTGTCTTTATTTGTAATCTTTTAGAAAACAAACGCATGAGCTTTTCATTGGGACAATCATTATGAATTCTTGATAACATCTGGTTGCTTAATTCGAAAAATGTGTAGCTGTGAAGATTAATGATAGACCTTAACTGGATTTAAATTCAGACATATATAGGATCCGTATTAATCTCAGTCAACCCTTTCAAGCAGATGCCATATTTTGGGGAAAAGGAAATTGAAATGTACCAAGGAGCGGTAAGTTACATGCCACATAAATTACTGTAGTGTTTGGGGGCTTTTATGATGTATGGGCGATTGAAGTTGGCCATACATTTGCATTTTCTTATATAAATTATTTATTGGGGAAGCTTAAATAGGTGACATTGTTTGATTTTTTAATGATGTACTGCTCTTTAGAGTACAACTCAAAAAAAGCATAGGACTATTATAATATTGGAATGTTATATACAATATTAGTTTAATGGAATGTAGAACTTACAGCTTCAGGCATCTTCCTCCTTCCACATACGTCACAAAACTCTAAAGAGTAAAAAATTCAGTAATCAGTAAAAAAAATAAATTGGGCAATGGGAACCATTCTCTCCAAATCACTGAAACCGTGGCTATGACTGGAACAAGAAAAGCAGATCTTTTTTTTATTTCACTTATTAATGTGACATCCTCATCCCCATTCAGACCCAGCTTCATAGCCATTTCAGTTGTGACATAAAAATAGAATCTGTAATCCTAATTCATATATTTCATTCTCTGGCTCACCATTTCCCCAGGCCTCCCCATCTCTACATCTTTTTCCTTCCTTCTTTCCTTTGCAGCAGAAGCACAAGAGCGTTCATTAATCCTGACCCCTGGAAAACAAACAAAAGGGAGCCCACACAAATTCATCAGTTGAAGTGGAAGGCAATTTACCCAGAGCAAGAGCCCACCCCATTGTTGCCAGATGAATGGTGCTGGTAGCTGGAGCCGAAGGAGGCTGCCACGCGAAAGACCTTTGATAATGCTGCCTTTATGGGAGCCCAGCACAAGGGAAACACTGTCAGCAGAGGCTGGGCCCTGCACTGGCGCCCTGATCAGCAGGGCCCTGGGGCAGCCGGCACGGAGCTGGCTTGGAGTCTGCAATGACAGCCAAAGCGGGGTGGATGGAAGTGCTGTGTATTCGTGCTGTTTCTTTCCAGTTCTCTGAAAAGCGTTCTTACATGAGTCCCTTTGAGACCGTTCATCTTTTGAAGAGTTCTTTTTAAAGAAATGCCCTAGAATTTTAAAAAATATATTTATTTTTAACTGCTGATGGCAACAGAATGTTGTAAAATTGGTATTTACTTAGTGCCAGGTACTATGTTTATATTTGCAACAATAATAAAGCAGCCCTGAATGCTGGCTATGTATTACTATGCATGCCTATTTCACAGATGAGGAAACAGAGGCTCATAGAGGTGAAGTAATTGAATCTATTGAGTGTTGGAGCTAGGAATTGAAGTCAGGTCTCAGTGACTTTCAGGGGTTTTCAGGCAAGGGCAGAATCATGTAGAGGAAATGGCTACCCTACAGTTTTCATCATGCGTGCTCAGTTGCTTCAGTTGTGTCTGGCTCTTTGCGACCGTGTGGACCATAGCCCACCAGGCTCCTCTGTCCAACAGATTCTTCAGGCAAGAATACTGGAGTGGGTTGCCATGCCCTCCTCCAGGGATAATTCTCATCAGTAGCTGAAAAATACCATGAGCCCAGAGATGAGAAACCAGTTGGAAAAATGGAGTGATACACAGAGGTCAAGTATAACTAGTTAAGTGGCTTTGAGGCCTTACTGGGGAATGACTTGCCTACTCCTTTCCCTCCACTGCTCACAGCTTTCTCTCCACTCTATTTCCATTTTTTATTTTTATTTTTGGCTGTGCCGTGTGGCATGTGAAGTTCCCTGACCAGGCATTGAACCTGTGTCCCCGGCAGTGAATTCATAGAGTCTTAACCACTAGACTGGCAGGGAATTCCCTTGTTCTCTTTTCTTTTCCTCTATTTCCAGAGAGGTATTAAATGTAATCGTGAATGAGCATCTTGCATTTCCATCCGTGCATCCCCTTGACTGTGAGGTGAAGGCAGGAATGACATATTTTTGTCCCTATATAGAATTATCCAGTTCATCAGTCCCAGGAATGAGTTTTAGACCTCACTGAGCAGTTTCCCTCCTGGGGCCCCTACTCACACATAGGGAGCCATGGGCGCTGGATACACCAGTGCTTAACTTGGGTGCAGACATCAAAGCAGTCACCCCTCCTCATCACTCAGCTCTGATCCGCCAGAGGTTGCAATGAGTGGCCATTTCTGGGGCAGGCCCGTTATGATATAGTAAGTTGTTGCATAATAAGACTCAAAGTTGGGATACAGTACATTCTGCTTTCCCTCTGTGTTTCACTAACCTTTTCTAATTACTTCCCATTCATCATCTCAGTTACCTTGTGAGATGTGGATACCATGGACCTTGTTATCCCCACTCTGGAGATGGGGACCAGAGAAGGGAAGGACAGAGTCTAAATGTCTTCTCACTTTGGATGTGACTTTCTTCTCACTCTTCTATGTTACATAGTCTTAAATTTAAGGAGTGTTCTTTCTCCAGCTTTCCACCATATGAAGTATTTTTCTTTTTAGTGACTTTGGTGGGAGTGGTAGAAGTGGTGCCAAGAAACTGAAAAAAGCAGGGCTGAAGTCGTCCTGACGCAGTGAATTTACTGGTGGATTTATATTATGCATAGCTCAGATATCCCATGAGACTCAAGTACAAACCCACTCTCTTGGTGTGGTAGGAATTTTTGTTTTTCCATGTTGAGATGGAACAAACTGGTCAAACCTGTTTATCCCTCTAAAGAACCACACCTCCTGCCTTCTTCTTATGGAAAATAAGGTTTTTTCCTTATTTTCTAATAGTCTCAGTTTCCTCTAGGGTCCCAAGATCTCCAACGTGCCTCTTAGGGAAAAAAAAAATTATGTAGAAATTCTGATTTAGTACAAGTCAGATCCAGGTTTTTAGTAGGCCTCTCTTAAGACCTGTTGCCCAAATGCCTTTCAGAGACCTTTAGAAATGGAATGTGGCCTGCAGAGGCATGCTGCGGGTAGAAGGGCGTGGTGTTGGAGTACCTGAAGACCGTGGGTCATGTCTGAAGGCTGAATCACTCATAGGCCTACAGAAAAGTCCTTCCAAATTCCTTCCATATTCTTTGTGTTAGGTGTACCTCCTCAGGACCTTGGTAACTTTATGATTCTTGTATTACGCAGCCTTTAAGACAGGGACTATACAGTGGCATATTCACTTCCAAAGTCAAGAAAAGAAATGTGTTGCTTTTATCTGACCATGGTTTTGTTTTGTTTTGCTTTTCTAGGCACAGTATGAGAACCCACCACATATCTATGCTCTTGCAGATAATATGTACAGAAATATGATAATTGACAGAGAGAACCAGTGTGTCATCATCAGGTATGGAAAAGAACATTTTTAGGTCCGGGGAATACAAGACCATGCTATACATAGGATGTTGTCAACGAGCAATGCTTTTGCAATAGTTGCTCATTTCAGAGGCTGGTTAATGTATCTGAGTAACAAGTAGCCTGTTAGCTTTACCTTGGTGTATTTTATAACTTCAAATCGTAAAGCTTTGCGCTTCCATGAGGTTGCTTTTTGTACCTGTGTCACTTGAAGCATTAAGGCTTTAGAGCACACGGTTCTAGCTCAGTCTTTCTCTCATTGTCATCAGGCCCGGAAATAAAATCTCAAGACACTTTCCCTCCCATTTTGGATTGTGTTGTGGTTTTACTCTAAATTGGAGATCCTTTATTCTACGAGTATAGTAAGCATGTGTCACTGTTTTGTCAGCTGGAGTCCTTTTTTTCTAGGTCCTTTTTCCTTAATATTTCAAGTTTGAACTTTTTGGGGGTTTTTTTTGTTGTTACTTGCTTTTAATTTTCTGAAGGCATTACTGGTCAAAGCCAGCATTAGGCGTCCACAGCTATATTTCGCAATCCTTTTAACCTGACCTAGCTCTGAGTCTTTGCTGGCTTGAAGTGCTTTTACAATTTTGTTTGCTGTTACAAACATTTTCAAACATACAGAAAACACAAGCAATCCCTATTTCCATCACTTAGAACTTGACGGTTAATAACATTTTGTTATTTTTGCTCATCGTTTTCAGTGCTTTCATTTTTTAATTCTTAATTTTTTTAATGAAAATTAAAGGAAAAAATCCTATTCGTATTTACAAGCATACACAAAATTATGAAAAGTATTATAATAAGCCCTGTGTACCTGTCATCTACTTTGTACATTTATTAATATATGGCCAACCCTGTTTTACCTAGTCCTCCCACTCTGCCCCCACTTGATTCAATCCTAGGTAGAAAATAATTTCACCTGTCAAATTCAGTGTATACCTCTAAAAGACCATTCTTATCACAACTGGAAGGAAATAAGTAATTCCTTCAGTATGATCTAATATTATTGGTATTCCAATTCCACGATTGTCGTATAAATTCTTTTTTTTTTTTTTAGAGTTGATTTATTTTTATTTGGGTTTCAAAGGCTCATGTTTCATACTTAGCTGTGTGTCTCTCAAATCTTTTAATCATTAGCACTTCTCTCTTATTCTTTTTGTTTTCTTGGTGTTTATTTGTTAAAGAAAAAGATTTATCCTGTAGAATTTTCTGCAGTCTGGTAATAGCTAGTTGCATCCCATGACTTTGCACTGTCCCCTATATTTCCTATAAATTGTCAGGCTTTGAAAGCTTTGATTAGGTTCTGTTTCAGTTTTTTAACAAAAATGCTCCATTATTGATGCCTTGCACTTAATGCCTGTTTGTCTAACTTTTTGTGATGTTCAGACTTCCAGTGAGTCCATCCATTATAAATTCTCATTTCATAATCATTTAATTAATGGTTGAAAAATAATTTTATAATTGTATTCCTTCCATATTAATTTATTAACTGGCATTTTCATTTGCTTATCATAAAATACAATCTAGATGGGGAAATTGGATAAAAAGCTTGATTTGTTATTTTCATTTACTAATTTTCAAAGCAATAAGTTGATGCCCTAGCAGCCTCCCAAAGTATAATGTTTTGTTTTTAGTATCATTCTGTCCTGGTGGGTTTTAAATACCTTACATGTTTAACTGCATTGCAGTTTTTCTTTTAGGTTCAAATAATCCTACCTTTGGCTTGTGAGAGTCCTTTGTATTGGCTCCTTTGTCCCTTTGATATGATTCCAGTAGTCTTTGATAGTTTTCTTGTATAAGATGTTCCAGGCTTATCTTGTACATTTTCTGCCAAGCCTTAGGGTCAGCCATTTCATCAGAAAGCCGTGGCTCATTTTAATGGGAAATAGTATTTAGAGACCATCAATCTAGTGATGAAGAGTGCTCACTGCTGTGTGTTAACGGTGCTTCTTGTTCTTTTCAGAGGACAAAAGCAAGGAATATGAACTTTTTAAGAAAAACATGAAACATCAATTCACACTGATAATGTCCAGTTCATTTGTAAGATTATAGAGTTTTTATTTCTTTAGATTTTATATTTGAATGCCATTTCTTTTATTCCAAAAACCTTGGTTCCTGATAACATTGTTAGAATTATTTGTGCTATACTATGTCTGTGCATAAAATTATAAATAAATAAGTATATACTTATACTTAAATAAGTGTATATTTATAAAAGATACATTGCATAATAAATAATGGGGTAAAGCAAATAAATAATTCTATTAATGCTCTAAGATAACAATACCAACATTATTTGTAGCAATACTATTTCACTTTAAAATTTCTTTGTTCTTTTTTGTCCTTAGGATGTACAGTCAAAATATTGGATTTTAAAAGTCACTTAATATTTTTCTGTGTCATTAACATGCCAATATGACCTACAGTTAGGTTCGTGTATTTCATTTTGGATTTTAGAAGTTTAAATTTTTCATTTTAATTTTGTTTTAAAATTGTTTAAACTATTTACATGGCTTCAAAGTCAAAACTATAAAACAGGAACACTGAGGCATTTTAAGATATAGACTTCATGATATTTTATCTCCAAATATTTCCATATGCATCTCAAAATATTTTCTAACTTAGTCCCAATACCATTATCACAACTAAATAATAAATAAGCAATCCACATTTAAATTTCTCTAATTGTTGCAAACATGTCCTTTTTTGCCAGTTTATGTAAATCAAGGAACACTGGCTGCATTTGGTAATGAGTCACTTTTTAAATCTTACCAGAGTTCCTTTCTCCCATTTTTTTGTTTATTTTTCCCATTGACTTGGTCAAGTGAACAACCTAGTTTTCTGATCAACACCTTTTAGATTGGTCAGGTTGCTTCCTCGTGGTCTTGTTTCTCTAATTCCTTCAACTTTCTGTAAATTGAAAGTTAGATCTAAATTCTTAATTAGCTTCAGGCTAAGCCTTTTGGAAGGAACACTTGTGTGTTGATGAGTTCGGTTGCTAAATTGGAAATGCTTCTGTTTGTTGCCAAGTGGAAGTCACTGGCCAGTAGAGAGGTGGGGCATGTTTTCTTGACTCAAATTAAATGAGAGAGGATAGGATGAGTTTTCTAACATATTCCCTTGCCCTTTCTCCTTTCTTCTGGGCCCCTAGTAAGATGAGAAGAAAGGGAATGGTCTTGTTGCATGCGTTTCATTAGTTTGGAGCTGCTTCCATTTTTGCTAGTCCACCTTTCTCCCTCTCTCGGATCTCCTCCGTCGGTCCTACGGGAGACAGTTGCTCTGAAGCAGGACATGTGCCCACTTCTAGGAGCCTTCTTTTCAGTGTTCAGGTGTCAAAGACTTGAAGGCCCTGCTCCAAGGAATTCTACTACAGTCTCTGGGCTGGTGGAGATACAGGAGATAGCAGGACGGGAGCTGCTTTACCCTCAAACGTTAACCACCCGAGTCAGTCCAGACTTCACATGTGAAAGGCACCATTCTCCGTGAGACACCAGTTGCACGTTGCGAGGTTCCCACCACCTCCTCGGTTTCATTACTGCAACAACTCACAAAAGTCACGAGAGCCCTGGACTTATGGTTACAGTTTTATTAGAGCCAAAGGATACAAAGCAGAACCAGAAAAAAGTAGAGACAAGGGCAAGGTCTAGGAGGGGTCCAGATGTGCGGCTTCTAGGCCTCCTCCCCCCATGGAGCCATGGACAGTGTTATGTCCTTCCAGTTATGGCGTGGGAACTGACAATACTATTGCCAGCTAGAAAGTTCACCTGAGCCTTTGGTGTCCAGAGGTTTTATTTGGGCTCAGTCATATACTGCCTTCATGACTGACCTGTAGCCTCCACCCCTCCTAAAGATTTGGGCTAATATGTGTAGTCTGTATGTCCTCCAGGAGTCAGAACTTAGATGCCGCTTTCCAAAGCTCTTTTCATAAACCTTTGTCCAGTTCCCAAATCTCCCAGGCAAATAGAGACTCTCCTGTCAGGAAGGATGTTCCAGGGCCCTAGAGAATTACCTCCTAGTATTACCTCCCAAAAGCCTGACCTTTCTGTGTGTTAATTCTATATTACCCAAGAGCGGTGCTTTGTCTGCTTTGAGAAAGTAGCTTTGCTATCTCTGGCATGCCATGGTTCACTCTCACCCGCTCTGTGATCCTGGGCAGCAAATTTAACAGTTGTCTGGTCCTCTCTTCCTTCATTTGTGAGTGAACTGATTGACTTCTGAGGTCTCTGAGGTTTGGGGGTTTTGGAACTCTTTCTTCCAAATAATGCTCAGGGAACTGGAAGGCAGGGGAATGCTGTTCTGGGTAGAGAAGCCCAAGTTTGCAGCCATGACATGGCAGAGCTGGCTGTGGGTTCAGCTAGGGCTGAGTGCAGTGCCGCCTGCCTGAATGCATTTGTGAACAGAAAACAACACCAGCCTTCCTGGAGGCTGGAAAAGAAGTCTGCTCGTTATGCAAAGACCTTCTGCCATAACTGGAGAGACTAGGAATTTTTAGTATCATTTAACTAGAAAATTAAAAATTAATGATGATCTAATCTCTCTGGTGTTCCTTTTAGACTTTGACCTTCCGATTTCCCTGCTATATGGCCTTATCCACATGATGAAATGAATACGCTTTATTTTTTACTTATCTATTTTTAATTTTAAAATAAATTATTCATTTATTTTAAAATCTGATTATTAAACATTTTATTAAATAATGTATGTATATAAATATTTTTTTGTTTAATGCATTTCACTTTAGAGAGAAATATTTGGGATTTCCATGACAATATATATTTTATGCACTTTTAAATCTTGCTATAGAAGAAACTGAAATGAAGATCAGATACATTTACAGTAAAGAAGTATTTTAAAAGAAAATTATATTCAAGTGACAAGAAAAAATTTTGTTTTTTTAAATTAATTAATTTATTTTAATTGGAGGCTAATTACTTTACAATATTGTAGTGGTTTTTGCCATACATTGACATGAATCAGCCATGGGTGTACATGTGTTCCCCATCCTGAACCCCCCTCCCACCTCCCTCCCCTATGATTTTTTTTTTAAGTTGAAGTGTGATTGACCCACAGCACTATGTTAGATCCAGATGCACAGCATAATGATTCAGTATTTCTGTACATTACAAAGTGATAGCCATGAAATGCATACTCTTAGGTGAGACAATGCCACACATAGAACCAATATTATCAGTTCCTCCCAATCTTATGTTTTCTAAAGAGATGGATGCAGTGATAGGATGGACTGGCAGCTGACCATTTCTGGATAGAAATCAGTGTAACAGATTGAATTTTATTTTTATTTATTTAAAAAAATTTTTGGCTGCACTGGGTCTTTGTTGCTGTGCTTGGGCTTTTCTCTTGCGGGGGCTACTCTCTAGTTGCAGTGTACAGGCTTCTCATTGTGATTTCTCTTGAGCCCAGCTCTAGGCACATGGGCTTCAGTAGTTGTGGCACAGGGACTCAGTAGTTGCAGCTTGCAGGCTCTAGAGCACAGGCTCAGTAGTTGTGGCACACAGGCTTAGTTGCTCCAAGACATGTAGAATCTTCCCAGACCATGGATAAGAACCCATGTCCCCTGCATTAGCAATGGAATTCTTAACCCCTGAACCACTAGAAAAGTCCTAGCAAATTGAATTTTAAGAGAAAGAAATCAAGAAAGAAGACGGGCTGTTTTGTCAAGTAGAGACCGCCATCCAAGCCTTGGCTTTGAGTTTGTTTTTTTAAGGTGAAGTATAGTTGATGTACAGTAATGTATATATATAGGTATATTGTATAGTGATTTACAATATTTAAAGGTCATGCAGTTACTATAAAATATTGGCTATATTCCTGTATTGTATAATATATCCTTGTAGCATACTTTATACATACCAGTTTGTACCCCTTGATTCTCCTACTCCATCCTTCCCCCCCCCACTTCCCACTGATTCACTAGTTTGTTCTCTTTGTGAGTCTGTTTCTTTTTTGTTACATTTACTAGTTTTTTGTATTTATTAGATCCCACATGTAAGTGAGATCGTACAGTATTTGTCTTTCTCTATGTGACTTATTTCACTTAGCATGATGCTCTCCAAGTCTATCCATGTTGCTGCAAAGACAAAATTTCATTCTTTTTGTGTAGCCGAGTAGTATTGCATTGTGTATGTATACCACATCTTCTTTATCCATTCATCTGTTGATGGACACTTAGGTTGTTTCCATGTCTTGGCAATTTTAAATAATGCTGCAGTAAACAATGGAATACATGTACCTTTTTTTCTTTTTCTAATTGATGATATATCTATATATGTGTGTTAGTTGCTCAGTCATGTCCCACTATTCGTGACCCCATGGACTGTGGCCCACCAGGTGTCTCCACCCATGGGATTCTCCAGGCAAGAGTACTGGAGTGGGTTGCTATTCCCTTCTCCATATATTTATATATATATATATATATATATATATATATATATATATATATATATATATATGGCTTCCCTGGTAGCTCAGCTGCTAAAGAGTCTGCCTGCAATGCAGGAGACCCCAGTTCAATTCCTGGGTTGGGAAGATCCTCTGGAGAAGGGATAGGCTACCCACTCTAGTATTCTTGGGCTTCCCTCATGGCTCAGCTGGTAAAGAATCCACCTGCAATGCAGACCTGGGTTTGATCCCTGGGTTAGGAAGATCCCCTGGAGAAGGGAACGGCTTCCCACTCCAGCATTCTGGCCTGGAGAATTCCACGGACTGTATAGTCCATGAGGTCACAAAGAGTCAGACATGACTGAGTGACTTTCACTTCACTTCACTTCATATATATATATATATATAGACACACACATATATACATACATACGTATACATACACATGCAGGAATGGAATTATGGAATTGCTGGGTCATTCTATTAGAGTAGTTCTATTTTTAGCTTTCTGAAAAATCTCCAGATGTTTTCCACACTGGTTGCACCAACCTATGTTTCCACCAGCAGTGTACAAGGGTTCCCTTTTTTCTACATCCTTGCCAACACTTGTTATTTGTGTTCTTTTTGATGATGGCCATTCTGACAGGTGTGAGGTGGAAATCTCATTGTGTTTTTGATTTGCATTTCCCTGATGATTAGTGATGTGGAGCATCTTTTCATGTTCCTGTTGGCTATCTGCATTTCCTCTTTGGAAAAGCATCTATTCAGTTCTTCTTCCCATTGTTTAAATCAGGTGGTCTGTTTTTTGATCCTGAGTTCTATGAGCTGTTTATCACAGGATATTGAATATAGTTCCCTGTGCTATACAGTAGGACCTTATTGTTTATCCATCCTATTTATACTAGTTTGCATCTGTTAACCCTAAACCTCCAGCCTTTCCCTCCCCCACCTCCCTTCCCCCTTGGCAACCACAAGTCTGTTCTCTGTATCTGTGAGTCTGTTTCTGTTTTGTAGATATGTTCATTTGTGTCATATTTCAGATTCCACAAAGAAGTGATATCATATAGTATCCTCTTTCTGACTTCACTTAGTATGATAATCTCTAGGTCCATCCATGTTGCTTCAAATGACATTATTTCATCCTTTTTTATGGCTGAGTAATATGCCATCCTGTGTGTGTGTGTGTGTGTGTGTGTGTGTGTGTGTGTGTGTATGTACACATACACACTTGCCACATCTTCTTTATCAATTCTGTTGATGAATACTTGTTTCCATAGTGCTGCTATGAACATAGGGGTTCACATTTCTTTTAGAATTATGGTTTTCTCTGGATATATCTATCCAGGAGTAGGATTGCTGGATCATATGGCACTGTATTTTTAGTTTTTTAGGGAACTTCCATACTCTTCTCCATAGTTGTTATACCAATTTATATTCCCACCAGCAGTATAGGAAGGTTCCTTTTTCTGCATACCCTCTCCAACATTTGTTATTTGTAGACTTTTTAAATGATGGCCATTCTGATCAGTGTGAAGAGGGGGTACCTCATTGTAGTTTTGACTTGCATTTCTCTAATAATTAGCAACAACGAGCATCTTTTCACATGTCTGTTGACCATCTGTACGTCTTCTTTGGAGACATGTTTGTTTAGATCTTCTGCCCATTTTTCAGTTGGGTTGTTTGGTTTTTTTAACATTGAGCTGCATGAGCTGTTTGTGTATTTTGAAGATTAATCCCTTGTTGATCACATCGTTTGCAAATATTTTTTCCCAGTCTTTTTGTTTTATTTATGGTTTCCTTTGCTGTGCAAAAGCTTGTAAGTTTGATTAGGTCACATTTGTTTATTTTTGCTTTTATTTCTATTGCCTTGAGAGACTGACCTAAGAAAACGTTGGTATAATTTATGTCAGAGAATGTTTTGCCTATGTTCTCTACTAGGAGTTTTATACCACCTAGTTAATGTTATTATCACTTTTTAAAATTTGCATGCACTCATTTTCAGTAGTTTTTCAATCCTTGCTGACTAGAAATTGATGTTTCTCTGTTGCACATAATACATGTTTATCATTTTGAAGCTTGAAATAAGCTCTAAGTGCTGTTTGCATTTAGAAAAGGGAGAGATTGATTTAGACTGAAACAAATAGCAAATGTGTCCCAGAGGTCCCAAAAGTGGGACTTGCGTTGAGTCTTCCATATAGGATGGGTGGAATGAAGAAAACATTGATGGCTTGACAAATTCTGAAACCCAAACCATATAATGGGGAGGACATGAGGAGAATATCAGTGTGGTGGTTAAAGAAGATCTCCATTGACAAATGGTCCTTATAAATTACTTGAGGGCCAGAACTAGATCTCCACCTTCTGTTTCTGTATGACAGCCACATGGCATTTGTGCAGTAATGCAAGACTGGTTGATTTGGGAAGATATGGTTGATTGGGTGACATGTACCTCCTTGAATGACAGGCTGGGTAATCTACAGACAAGCTTTCGGGCCTCAGTGATGTCTTGCAGGCCTCTGAGCAGAGACACGCTACCACAGGAGGCTGGTTCACAAAGATGAGTCTATGGGTAGAAAAGAGATGGACTCTTGAGCAAATATGGAGGTCTAGTAAGATGATGAGGACCTGACCTGAGTTGGAAAGGCAAAGAGGAGACTGATGTGTGACCTTCCATAACCCTGTGAAAGAATAAAGGAGTAGAAAGTGAATGTGGACCCCAGGCAGTGTCAACAGAAAGCTACAGATAGCTCTCTTAATATCATCCCTTGTCAGTCATGAGCACCTTAAGACACAGGCAGACACCTGTGAACCCAGTAAATGAGCAACCCAAATCTGCTTTGCCCAATAGTCTTCTGTGCTCTGGAATCCAGAATTTGGATTTGTGTTTTAGAGTCACGCCTGTGGTAGCTTTGGACCTATCAGAGACATCTATGCAAATGTATTTAATAAAATAATACGGGGTAAGAAGGGAAAGTGACAAGTTTTTCTCTTATTCTTTACTATCTCTGTATCATCAGACTAGACCTTGGCACTGTAGCCAGAGGCATTTCTGCAGCCCTTGCCAACTGACTTCTGTAAAGACTTACGGGATCTTGGAGAACATTTATGTGGCAGCTTTAGTGCTGCCATCAAAAGTGAATTCCTATCACTTTTGGCCTGCATCAGCTGTTCTGGTGCATTAAAAATATATATGATGTTGATCTGAGAGCATCACATTTGGTGCAGTTTCTATTTTTTTTTTTTCCCCACATGGCGAGGCTTGCAGGATCTTACTTCCGTGACCAGGGTTCAAACCCAGACCTATGTTCAGTGAAAGCATCCTAACCACTGGATCACCAGGAAATTCCCCAGTTTCTAATATTTTTGTTTGAGATACTCTTAAGCAGCTGTTTTTATTCTGTCCTTAATGTATCCAATACCAGTTTGCAAAGTCTTGTTAGATTGTATCCTGAACATGAGGTGACTTAGCAGTAGCATCCTGAACATGTGACAAAGAAATATTTTTTAAAGAACAAATAATGATATGAGAGATGTTTTGAAGGCACATTGATAAGATTTAGTGGCTGAATTTGAGAATTTTCTTAGAGGAAAAAGAGTTCAGAAATCTTAGATTCAATAGTGACAATGTCTGCTTCAAGAAACATTTTGAGTTTGGAATCCCTAAGATTTGCAGGAGTAAAGATTAAAGACTTAAACAATTTAAAAAATTAGATCACTTCTAATATTTGACTTGTGTCTTATCTCTGCTCTCTGCCTCAGCACTGTCAAGTGTCTCATGGATTCTTGAGCTGTCTTCCTGTCTTTGATGTATTTCAGGAGCCTTTTATTATTAGCATTGGAACTCTTTCCAATTTCTTGTTTATCCCAGCACCAGCATCCTTAGAAACTCCCTGTCCCTCTGGCCTGGCTTTGGGAGGCCCAGTCATCTCACACCCTGACTATGGGATCTATGTGAGCACTGCCCTCTGTCTGCAGTCTTGAAGAACTATGGCTCAAATTTACCCTTTTATCCCAGATTCCCTGAAGATCTTACCTACCACCCTGAATTGAAGAGTGTTATTCAGGAAGCCCAGCTCATTAGCTAGTTTATATATTGTCTATAATCATAATAGTAACCCCCTTTCAAGTACTTGCTTTGTATCTCAACATCCTTTACTTGTATCATTTACAACCTAGGAAACTAGATATTTGGGCTTCCCTGGTGGCTCAGCGGTTAAAGAGTACACCCGCCAATGCAGGAGGCATGGGTTTGATCCCTGGGTCAGGAAGATCCCCTGTAGAAGGAAATGGCAACCCACTCCAGTGTTCTTGCCTGGGAAATCCCATGGACAGAGGAGCCTGGTGGGCTATAGTCCATGGGGTTGCAAAGAGTCAGACAGGACTGAGCCATTAAACAACAAACTAGGTATTATCACCCCCTTTGTTGCAGATCAGGTAATTGAGTCTCAGAGAGGTAGCAAAACATGTTAAGCATCTCACATTTGAAATGTGACAAAGCCATGTACCAAGCCAGGGCTGCCTGGCTCCACTGTTACACTCTGTCCACTTTGCTGCTCTGAGCCAGAAGGTGTCAGTTTGTCTGGTTGGTCATCTGTTACCACCCATGGTAATGTGGTGCAGTGAAAAGATCTCTGGGGTTGAGTCACAGGGCAAACTCATTATTCTGTTCTGTAGAAAGTGTGTGACTTCTGCAAGCCTCAGTCACTTCATCTGCAAAATGGGGATTAATGTTGTTGGTGTTCAGTTGCTAAGTTGTGTCTGCCTCTTTGTGACCCCGTGGCCTGTAGCATGCCAGGTTTCCCTGTCCTCCACTGAGGAATACAGGGAAAGTTGTTGAATAAGAAATACACATAAAAAATTTTTTTAACTGTTAAGGAGTGATGTATTAAAATATCTGTTTTAATAAAGAATTCCTTTTACTGTAGTAACAGTAAAAGAAATTGTAGAGCTACTAAGTAGCTGAGCTGGGGCTCAAACTTGATGTTCAGACTAAACACTGGGTTTTTCCTATTGCATCAGGCCTGGGCCAAGATGAGCATTGCCCTGGGGCCATTTTCTTGGCAGACTCTAGGTGATCTGCTTGACAATACTAATTGATTTGGAAGAAGTCAGTCTTACTTGTCCTCATTATATTAATAAATTTTTATCATTTGCTCAGTCATTTCTGCTTGATTTTGTATTTTATGCATTCAGCCATTGCATGTACTTGAGGCTTATATTTTTCAGTGTTACCACAGGCTCTGACAGATCACCCCTTTCTCTCCAGCCCTGGAAACCTTCAGATAGGCAAACTAAAACCACAAAATTTTAGTTTGCTTTCCAATCTCCTTTGGAATTTGTGTTATTTCTCATCTTCTGGATTCTTTTAGTCACTAATATGTCTATCCTTTATAACTCTAGAATTACAAAAAAATTTTTAACTCTCACTGTGTTTTTTACCCTTGGATTATACCTTCTGAAATAGGAGTCAAGTTTAATAATAATATGTATATGTATGTGTGTGTGTGTGTGTATATGTGTATATATATATATATGTGTGTGTGTGTGTGTGTATATAGATAGACAGATAGATAGATAGATATATAAAGTCAGGTATAAGAAAGTAGGACCCAGTGGGAATTTTTGTAACTTCATTATCTTATCAGTCATTCATTCTAGACAGGAATGTCACCCTCTAATGCTTGCCTACACACACACATCCTTCCTCCCTCCCTCCCTTAGCTGGCTAACTTTAACCTGTCTCATTGAGATGTAAGTAGTGTGACTTGACTTAGCTTATGAATTTTTTTAGGAATCTTTTCCTAATACATACTCAGAAATCCCTAACCCTGTACCCATATCTCCATGGTGTTACCACAGCATCAGTGCATTTGACCTCCTCTGGTGCAGTAGGCTCCTCTCATTCCAGGAGACCCATCTCATTCCAGCCCCAGCCAGCCCTTTGCATGAGGAGGCATTTAGTGCTTGTTGGGTAAACAAATGCACATACAATTTTTGTTTAAAATTTTTATCCTTTATAACGTGCAAATAAGTGTAAAATTGGCAGAGCAACATTTCAGTTACATTAACTTGAACAGTTATAAGGGAACAAAAGCTAGTGTGGTAAGAACCAGAAGAAATTTTTTGAGACTGGCAAGGGGGAGATAGAAGGAATGGGTGACTACTTATTCTATGAGATGTCACCCCTCAAAATAAGGCTGAGATATTTTTAAATTTGCTAGAATCAGTTGAAGTGAATTGAAAACACCATTCATTTTTAAACGAAGAATAACTTTCACACTAAGAATAGCAATTATAGTCTCTGAATCCAGTTATTAGTGTATCATTGTAAATAATCCCCCCTTACCCTGAACATTCTTTCCATTTCTTTGATACGTTAGCAAATGTAAGAACTAGGGGGTTTGTTAGAAATTATTTCTAGGCCCTATCCTTGGAGACTAGGATTCAGCAGGTCTGAAGACAGACCAGACATGGGCACTTCTTTAAGTACTTTGAGGATTGTGGTAGGCTGCTGGACTTAGGGACCACTGGGGCATTTTTCTAATTTTAAGGCACATACATTTCTGGAGTATTTTTTGGTCCACTTTGAAAGTCCAGTGAAGGCAATTAAGAAAGATTGCTTATAATCATAAGCAGAGCAAATTGCTCTCATTGCTATGAGATACAAAGCAGCTAATTTCAGGTATGCTATATAATCTGTCTGATACCTTCACATTCTTTTAATGCGGATTTTTAGTCCAGGGAAAGAAAATGTTTTCTCTCAAAGGGACAACATAATTACCGTTATATATGTATTATAAGCTTCAAGTAATTATGTAACATTCCATTCTTATACCATATTCTGAGCAAAGTACTGGCCTCTGATCAATAAAAGTTCTTTTTATGGGTCTGTAAATTGAAACCAAGAAATGAAAATTCCGATCAGTGTTCAGCCAGACTAATTATTTTAAATCTTCTGAAAAATATCACAGTTACTGAGAATGTAGATATTCTATTATTGTACCCGGCCTACTTATTTTAATACATGAAACGAGTCACTTTCATTATTCTTCCCTTTCAACAAAAGACACAAAATATTTTATGTCTAATCACAGCATTAGCCAGAGAAAGAGTGGGGGCATCACTGTATGAAAGTATACAGTAATTCTAATAGGATTTATTGTTTTGTTTTGTTTTTTCTTTTCTCTTTCACATACACACAGCTTTCTCTAAGGAATTCTAAATGTGAAAGTTGTTTACTTGTGACATAGAAATAATCTAAAGAAACTAATCCTGTTGATTCTCATTGTGATGTGTAATCTCACTTTTTCTGGAAATGCTGTTTTAAAAAATATGAAATATATGGTTAATTGCTTCTTTTAAAACTTTAAACATTAAGAGAAATCACATCAAATGAAACAAGAGTCACCCAAATACCAGCTGCCCAACAAGTCAGGACTATTTTTTGCCTTGTTCCATTGTGGTTCTTGTCCATTCATTATTTTTGCCTAGTTGTAAACTTGTAGTAGGTGCAGTGTCTTCTGCTTATGTTGCCACTTAACATTAACTGCATTGCCTTTGTGTTGCCATACAGTTTTCTATTTATTTTGTATGTCTGTGTAATATTATATGAGCTTCCCAGGTGGCGCTGGTGGTAAAGAACCACCTGCTGATGCAGGAGACCATATAAGAGATGTGGGTAGGCTGGTTGTACCATCGTACTCTTGGACTTTCCAGTATTCTTAAATGTTCACGTTATTTACAACATTATAAAATGGAGTTTCATTGTTGATAAAACCTATGCTTCAAATGAGTGAGAGTGCAGATTTTGACTTTGGATCTAAGGTATAAATCCTCTGATCACATGGGCCATTTGAACAGATAACTTCCTCATGGCACTGAAATATTTATTATACCTACTTGTGCCTGTGAGTAAGCATGGCTTCTGTAATCGGTGTGACACATCATCCCAGGCTCACTGGCTTTCTATTTGCCACCATATCTTATGAAATATCAGTTTGGTTTCCGTATTCATGTGACCTGGAAGTCAGGAACTGAATATTAGGATGCTGAATGAGTTTGTTGATGGAGTTAGACCTTTAGAAGACCTCACAGAGGATGGTTCTCTCATTCTTTCCCATAATCTCTCTAATTAAACATATATTAGTCCAAAGAAATTCAACCACAGAAAGTGTCTTTTGAACTCACAGCACCCTCAATTTTTCATACTAAATTTCACCATTATTTTATACAATACAGAGTTTTTCCTCTAACTAATTCTATCATGGTAACACAAAGGCCACCTGTAGAGAAACGAGAAATCTGACTGACTTAAGCTTGTTTTGAATTGAGGTCGTCATCAATTCAAGGGGATTTTGAAGGAAGAAATGGGGATTTTGAAGATCTGACTCTATGGTGCTAACAAAAGGCTTTCCCTATGCAGTAAGGCCACCAAGCGGAAGCAGTCTTTGTTATGCAGGATGTGATTAATATTACCTCATCATTTAATTTTAGAACTTGAAAATAAAGTTGCTTGCATCAGTTCTCGGTTCATGGCGCATGGTTTGAAACCTGAGCATATCTACTTTTTTTTTTTAATTAAGAAGAAATACATGATTACTAAAAGTTTAGAAAATAATGAACTGAAAGAAGTCTCCCAGGGTATCTTTTCCTTTACCAAAACCTCTGCTAATCTTTTGTGATTGTAGTTCTAGCCTTTTTTTTTTTTGAATGTGATTTTTTTCTTTACAGTTTTTTACATATAATTTGAATCTGATTTACTTCACATAACATTACTTTGTGTGCTTTATGCCCCCCCACCAGTGTTTACAGTCTTGCTGTCAGTTGTAATCTGTTTAGTCTGTCCTTCTGATGTTCTGTAATGTTCCTAATCATGTCTCCTATTATTGGGCATTTAGAATGCTGGACGGTCTCTCCCATCACAGTGGTGATTATCAGGTCACCAGCCCACACACCATGTTAATAGTGATCATACAAGTCACAGAGGTAACCTGATCCTGCTGTGATTTAACTGTGATTAAATCACTGGTTGTGATTTAGTCTCAACCAGTTCTGTGATTTTTAACCGAGTTCCTTTCTACCAGTTTTCTTCTTCAGTTTTATTTGGGGGTGGGGAGTCTTTTCAGAGGAGAGGGAGCTGGTCATGAGCCACTTCATAGGTGAGTCTTTTTGTCTCTCTTTCTTTAGTGGTGAAAGTGGTGCTGGAAAGACAGTGGCTGCCAAATACATCATGAGTTACATCTCCAGGGTGTCTGGGGGAGGCCCCAAAGTCCAGGTGAGTTGGTGCTGTGGCCCATTTTGAGACTTGGTGCTGAGCCAAAGGACAAGGCTCTGTTTGCTGTTTGAAAAAGATTTTTTCTTCCGCAGAGAAGACACTGGTTTTATAACCAAGAAACTGGAAATCTGCAGAGAAACAGTGTATTATGAGATGGAGATGCCTAATATATAATTAATATTGTATACAGTCTAGGAGAAGGTCATAAATCCAAAAGGAAAATAAACACAGGGCATGAAAGCCATCTCATAGAAAAGGAAATATAAATGACTCATAAAACATGTGGCTTCCCTTGTGGCTCACCTGGTAAAGAATCCGCCTGCAATGCAGGAGACCTGGGTTCGATCCCTGGGTTGGAAAGATCCCCTGCAGAAGGAAAAGGCTACCCACTCCAGTATTCTGGACTGGAGAATTCCATGAACTGTATAGTCCATGGGGTTGCAAAGAGTCAGACACGACTGAGCGACTTTCATTCACTCAGAACATGAAAATATGCTCACCCCCATGATAGTAAGAGAAATGCAAATTAAAACTACATTGAAAAACTGTCAGAATAACAAACTTTTTCTAGTGTTTAAAACACTCTGTTGTTAAAAATATAGGGGCATTGGCCCTCTCACACGTTACTAGTGGGAACACTTCTGTGGAGGACATGTCGGCAAAGTTTTTCAAATCTATAAGCAAACACCCTTGACTCATCAGTTCTGCTTGGGAGAATTTATCCTTTAGGTGTCCTGAAATGTATGCAAAATGATACATGTATAAAGTTCTTTGATGTGGCATTTTTTGATGATGGAGAATACTGGAAACAAATATTCATCAGTTGGTGACTGGGGAAATAATTTGTGGTTCATAATAGACTAGAATATTATGCAACCATAAAAATGAAGCTTCATGTACTGATAAGGATTGATCTCCAAGATATATCATGAATTGAAAAAAGCAAAGCTCAGAATGTTGTATATAATGTGCTACCATTTGAAGAAAAAAGAGCATGATTTATAAAACATTTGTTTAGATATGTATAACATAGCTCCAGAGGGATACACATGAAATCGATAAGTGATTTCTCCAGGAGGAAACTGGGAGACTAGGGGAGAGGCATTTCTCCATGTAGACCCTTGTGAACCTTTTATTTCTTATCTTATTGATAGGTAAGAGGTGGATTTATTTAGAAAGATATATACTCCATAGGCAGCATGCTGGCCATCACAGAAAGTGAGAGTGGTTGTGAACCTTTGATTTTTGAACCATGTGAATACATCTCCAATTTTAAAAATTTGCAAAAATTTTAAAATACAGAAAGGAAAGAAAGAAAGAAGGATTAGAGTATTAACGGAAAACATTAGGAGAAGGGGGGAAACCCAGAGAATGAGGACACAGGAGAGGGATAAAGAAAAGGATGGGCTTCCCTTGTAGCTCAGACGGCACAGAATCTGCCTGCAATGCAGGAGACCCAGATTTGATCCCTGGTTCGGGAAGATCCCCTGGAGAAGGGAATGGCAACCCACTCCAGTATTCTTGCCTAGTGAATTCCCTGGACAGACCATGGGGTCGCAAAGAGTTGGACATGACTGAGCAACTAACACACACACACCAGTATGGCAGAGATGGGGCAGATTCAGGAGGACAGTATGAAGAAAGGGGTAGATGCGCCTCATCTGTCTTTAGATTTACTCATTGTGGTAGTGAAAGCAGCATCAGCAGGACTGGGGAAGCCTATCCCCAGAGAGCAGTGGATGATGGTGATGAAGACTAAGGTCAACAAGAACTGCCCAAACTCACAGTGCTCATCACTTGCACAGACCTCTGGGAACTTTTTTTTAAATTAGAAATCATGATCCAAGGTAGATTTCACCCTGAAGATTAATTTCTTAGTTGGAATCATTTAATATGATGTTATTGCCATAGTCAGCTGTAGACTTTAAAAAGACACATTGAAATTCTCTTCCTTATGGCTTTGTCTACTAAATCAATAGTGTTCCATTCTGTCCTGAGATCAGAATGCTTCAGGCAGAGGCCAGTATTCTTACGTAGAGTAGAAAGGTCTTAGAGTGGCCTCCTTTGCCGAATGAAAGGAAAATCTAGAGTAGCACCGTCCAGTAGAAAGATGCTGCGTGTCACATGCATAATTTTAAATTTTTGAGTAGTCACATAAAAAAAGTAAAAAGCATAAGAAATTAACTTTTAAAATATATTTCAGTTAACCCACTATATCCCCAATACTATTTCAGTCTATAATTACTAATGGATTAATGGGATACTCTACATTCTTTTGCATCCTACATCTTTGGACTCCAGTGTGTATTCTGCACTTACAGCACATCCCAGTTGGGATTGGCCATGTTGCATGGGCTCAGCAGCTTCCATGTTGGACAGCGAGTAAAACTCTAGGGCTTAAATTGATGTGGTCCAGTCCATATGCTTTTCTCCATTTGTGTGACCATACCCTGTCTCTAGAAGATGGACATGGAGCCAGAAATCCAGGATACTCTTTTGTGTGTGGCCTGCTTTTTTAATTTGCTCTTTCTTTTTTCCCCCTGTATGCTTACCACATGCCACGAAATTCTGTTGGCCATCTTGATAGTGGATGGATGGATAGATGGATGAATAGATAGATGGATACATGCAAAAGGTTTTCAGTTTAAAAGTCAGTAATTAAAGAGGGAAAGAGACAAAGAAGAGCTTTTCTTTTTTTCTGTCCCTACAAGGAAGTGGTGGAGTGTTGATAAATGGTGTAGGGAAGTTTGGCCAGCAAACAACAAATACAAAAGATTAATGAAGACCCACAAAGTCAAAATTATTTTATGAACAAAAGCAAATTTCATATAAATCCATGAGTTTTTAAAGGAAAATAGGCTGCTTAGAAATATCTTTCTAAACTCTGAAATGGATTCCATGGAGGAACCACCCATAATTTGCTCTGTGTGCCCATTGCTAATGACATGTGCCCAGTGGATGGAATTCCAGTTCTTGTTGCTCTTCAGAATGTTCAGGGGGTGCCAGAGAAGCACTTTGGCTGTTGCAGAGTCAATTAGTGGTTAGTGCCTTCATCTCATCCGATTTGCTATGGACGACAACCTTGTGGCCCAACTGCAGACACTTAATGTTGATTTTTCTCTTCCTGTTTTCCTATGAGGACAATGATACAGAACTCTTGGCTTGAAATTAGTCAGTAGCTAAAGAGCACAAGCCAAAGACTTGTTATTTCTGGAACATGTTTAACCATAGCATGTGAATAATTAGAAGTACAAGGAATGACTCACTGGTTCAAAACCTTCTCCAACATCAACTCGTATCTGTTGAGCTGTCTTGCCCATGGGGTGTTTTATACTTTTCAGTCTGACACTGAATTGGGGTATATGAAAACCAAATTCTTCCCCTCCAATAGGCCAGGAATTGTTCCACCCAATCCAGTGTTGATCCTTGTTGCTCAAATGGGGCTCTATACGGACAAAACCAGCAAAAGCAGGGACACCAGGGCTAGAAACGTGGACTCTTGGGCCCCAGCTCAGACCTACTGAGTCAGTATTTGCATTTTAACGAGATTTCTAGGTGATTCAGGCACATGAAAGTTTGGGAAGCACAGGTCTGTGTGTCTGTAATGTTGTTAAGGGAGGAAAAACTATTTAATTTCCTTCAAGGTAACTCTCATTTGCAGTGAAGAGGGGGATGCACTAGGTGGGGACAGAAGTTGGGTAGAACAGGAGTAGGGATGATTAAGAATCTGGTCAGAAGACCAGAAGATACCAACATGACCACAGCAACGGGGCCAGGTCTGTTGAGAGGAAAGAGTAAACCCTCCAGAAATCCCAGGGACTTGGATTTGAGTCCTCTCACCCTTACCACATTCAGAAACCAGGTCCTCGGGCAAGTCTGGCCTTTCACTGCTGGATAGGTGTTCACATCTTCCTAACTTTGTTCTTTCTGCTGTAACAGCACGTCAAGGATATCATCCTGCAGTCCAACCCACTGCTAGAAGCCTTCGGGAATGCCAAGACGGTCCGGAACAACAACTCCAGCCGATTTGTGAGTTTCTTTCCTGTGATAGAGAGTGCCACCTGATTGATGTTGTTGACATTCCTGATTTAAGTTCTGTGTCCCCAAGGAAATAGGGGTTTTTCACACATTATCAGGAGGCCGCCTTTTTGAGCTTTTTTACTTTTCTCTAGCGGTGAACCGTCAGGCTTCAGTTCACCCTTTGACTAAAGTTCTTTTTGAGCCTTGGGGATATAAATAAGATAATTTTTGAAACCAGTTCTCAAGTTGCCTTCCTAAGGAAAGTGGAAGTGTCACCTTTGGTCTTGGAGAAGTTTCTTTGCTTTGGGCACTGGAGAAAAGGCCTTCTTTCCCAACTGAAGAACTCAGGAGACTAGATCCCAGGTCTTATTGTCAAAACAAGGTCACCCTGTTTTGCTTTGTAGATCTGTGGACCCTGGAGGGGGCACTTCGATCCAGCACCTTAGAGAGAAACTTCTTCCTGTCTGTCGGCCAGAGGGAGCTGACTGCTTACCCTACCCCTCTTGGCTTTGTGTGTGGGTGTTTGGCATGTTCTTGTAACATAATGACATGCCAGAGTGACTGACCTTAGCCTACATATTGCTCCTACCTGGCCTGCTTACCGAAGGTAATGAAAATATCAGCCGAATGCCTTGAATGCCGAGTTAGACGTTTTTCTGTCTGAGTGTCTCCCAAGGGGGTGAACTGGAAGGCTGGCAAGGATGAATACGAATATATTCCCTTTGACAAAAAGCCACGTTTACAGAGAAGTGAATGTTTGCTCAGTAGCTTTGATTTATGTAGATTTTGTATCTTATCTCAACCATAGATTATGTCTGGCAGTAAAGCACTTAGGGAACCATCTGTGATGTGGATTCTGTTCCATTTTAAAATAAATAAGTGAGAATTTTGGAGAAAAGCGATTTCTTTTTTATCCTTCTGTTTTAGAAGGAAGCTTCTATTTCCAAGAGAATTCTTACTCAGTTTTCATGGAGTAATTGTTAAGCTCCCTGGTGAGTTTTATCTGTCAGAATTGCCCTTACTTTCCTCACTGTTTAATACTATTTGAACTATTTACTCATTTGTTCTCAAATTTTTCTGCTCAATGCCAGGGCTATGTTATCTTGAAGTTTGTAGGTAACGAAATAGGAAAGAAGATGTGAATGAATTTTTCACTGGATCTTTTCTTCCATGATTGTCAATCTCATTCTGCCTTATAAAAATGGATTTGAGCAAATTTAACTCTCTAGCTACCCAGCTTCCTTCTTTTGCCTTCCTTACTGAGTAGAAAAGTAACCAAATCAGTATTTCCCTTGATATTTCCAATATAAAATTATTCTTTTGTCTTTGGACAAGGAGACTATAGCAGTCAGTTTTTGTAAAGAAAAGCAAAAATACCCAGAATTTATTATTTTTCTGATAACAGAATTTCATACAACCCTGATGGAATGGTGGGAAAGTGTACAGAAAGGCAGTACACACACACACACACACAGATATGCACATATGCACACGTGCATACACACAGCAAAATGTGATGGGGCATCAAAAGATGTGCTCATTAGTAATGAGAGAAATGTAAATTAAAACCATATATCATTTTTGGTCTCTCAGATGGTGAAACATTAAGGAGGAAGACACTGTTAGTTAAAGACTGACATCTTCTCCCAGGAGAGCAATTTGGCAGTTCTTATCAAAGTTTAAAATGCTCATTGTCTTTGACCCAACAATACTTTTAGGGTATAATATCCATGTTCCCTGTTAATAATAATTTATTTTAAAAGATATCCATAATGTATTATTAATTTTTTTGAAGAGGTTATAGGACAATATCTATAATATGGTCCCATTTTTATTTTAAAATGCACATTTATATAAAGCATAATTAAGGTATCTGCAAATCGATGTTTGAATATACTATTATAGTGATTAGTAGGAGGAGGTAGAAGTGCTTCAGGGTGGGATTACGAAGTTTCGAAAACTGTATTATGAAATATTTCAAACACTATTTTGAAATACAACAGTGAACGTTGAGGTACCCAGTACCTAATTTAAGAAATAAAACATTACCAAGAACTGAGGTTTCTTTTCATTTATGAATTAAAATATCATATCCTCTCTTTATATAGTTTCCTCCTTCCCTCAGGCTGCTTACAACAAAACTAAACTTTTTGATCTCTCATGAGGGATTTTTGCCTTTTAAATTACAATTTTGAGTTGTATATAAGCATTTCCGTTACATTAGAGAAGTGACTCTCAAACTTGGCCACATATGAAGAACACTCAGGTGGACTTCCCTGGTGGTCCAATGGTTAAGAATCCACCTGCCAGTGCAGGGGACACGGGTTTGATCCTAGATCTGGGAAGATCTTGCATGCCGCGGAGCAGCTGAGCCCGTGTACCACAACTACTGAGCCTGTGCTCTAGAGCCCGGGAGCTGCAACTACTGAAGCCCACACACCCTAGAGCCTGTGCTCCACAACAAGAGAAGCCACTGCAATGAGAAGCCCTTGCATCGAAACAGGAGAGTAGCCCATGCAGCAGTGAAGATCCAGCACAGTCAAAAAACACAAACCAGGGACTTCCCTGGTGGTCCAGGGGTTAAGAATCTGCCTTGCATTGCAGGGGACATGGGTTCGATCCCTGGTCAGGGAAGTAAGATCCCACGTGCCGTGGAGCAAACAAGTCTGCCAGCCACAACTAGAGGGTCTGTACCTCACAACAAAAGATCTTGCATGAGGCAATGGAGATCCCGTGAGCCACAACTAAGACCTAACACAGTCAAATAAATAAATAATTTCTTTAAAAAAAAACAACAAAACACAAACCAGCCAGCCAGGCCTCTTACAGCTACTCATGTCTGGGTGCCAGTCCCTAGCAACTGATTTACTTGTCTGGAATGGCATCAGGCAGCACTTCTTAAAGGCTCCCAGGATCTTTCTAGTGGGCAGCCAAGGTTGTGAACCATTTCCAGAAGAACTTGAGAGTTTGCCATTTACCAAATCTGCCCTTCGTGGCTTTGACATCCTGTTTTGTTTCATTTCTTTCCCTACATTGATAGGGAATGGTGGTGGGGTGATGGGGTCAGACACAAATGGACACTGAATTATTCCCTGCAGAACATGCGCAAAGGGAAAGGTGGAGAAGGATGGCCATGGAAGGAGGCACGAAGGGCCTTGTTGAGCAGACTTCGTCATGAACCACTGTGGTTCGGGAGAGCATTCGTTTGTGGTCCTCCTCTATGTCTGCTGCTTCAGGATGTTTGTCTTGGGGTTTATTTTTGGGAGAGGAAAGAGTCAGCAGATTAAGACAAATAGACAATTAGACTGTGGCTTTCTTTTGAAGCCTTTTTGATACCTGAAATCGACATTAACTTAGCAGAAACATA
Organism: Giraffa tippelskirchi; assembly: GCF_054371585.1. NCBI lineage: Eukaryota > Metazoa > Chordata > Mammalia > Artiodactyla > Giraffidae > Giraffa > Giraffa tippelskirchi. The sequence continues at coordinate 113,088,430 of NC_137281.1, forward strand.
GCAGGTACTAGGTGCTGTCCACAGGAGGAAAAAAACGCAGTGTGTTTTTCTTCTCCTTAGTGAGTTACTAGTTCTGGTCGGAGACTTGTGGCTTGGCAGGCTGTATCCCTGAGATGGTGGACTTCATCAGCATACACATTTAAAAAATATTAAATGCAAATGCAGTTAGGCTGGGCATGCTCTCCAGTCTGACCCTAGGTCACACCACTCCCTAAAACCCACATTCTCATCTTTTTCTTCATTTAAATTTACACTCCTGGACCCTTCTGAGGACTGAAGAGAAACTAAATTGTAGTTTTAAAAAAAATTACTAAACAAATCTGGATACCTTTTCAGCTACAGTCCAGGGTTTTATTCTCTTTTGTTCCCTATTAGCAGTCATTTAAAAGGAAATGTTAACAAGAACAACAGTGACAAAAACCCCCACACCCACAGCTAGCTGGAAAGAACTTATAAAAGTATTTTTATTTCATGTTAGCATATTAGATGCTCCTGGGATAAAAAGAAATTGTTTTTGCTCAAAGCCATAAAAATAAGGCTCTCAGAGGGAAAATTTGATTTCCTTTAAAAGAGGCTGGCAGAGTTCACTCTTGTTAGATCAAGGGGACCATGTGATTTTTCTGTCCTATTCTTTACAGCTTCTGGTTTAGCAGGCAAGCACCTACTAAGGGAAAAGGGGAAGGAATATAGTGAGTATATCCATATTTAGTCAGGTTAGAATGATAGATTCTCTCTTTCAATACAGAATTGTATGATTGGACAAAGGCACAGGTTATTGTCTGATAGGAAACAGTGAGGAAGTCTAGACCAGAACTGGGAATAATTCAGAACATATCTCTCATTAATGAATTTCCTTGAATTATATGCTGTATCCCAAGCCTATTTGGAACATCATGTTTTTGTTCACCGACCATTAAAGGAAGTCCCTAATTTTCTTGCAGGGAAAATACTTTGAAATCCAGTTCAGTCCAGGTGGGGAACCAGATGGTGGAAAGATCTCCAACTTCCTTCTGGAAAAATCTAGGGTGGTGATGAGGAACCCTGGCGAGCGGAGTTTTCACATATTTTACCAGGTTTTCCTTTATATTATTTCTTTCCTACTTCTCTATTCCTTCTCCATATTTAAAATGTTCTTCTCTTGGTCCTCAGGTCCGCAGGGTGAGATAGTCTAGTCTGGCCAGCCCAGGAGTCTTTATTAACTCAGAATGTGCAAGTCAGTGTGCGAAAGAACTGTGAGGATGCCCTTACCTGCAGGCAGAATAAGGTCTAGCTGGGGTGAGAAGACAAAAATTTCCCTAAAGTAAAATAATCAATAAAGTGTTGACACACTTCAGAACAAAAGTAGGGATGTTTGATTCTTGGCTAAATAGGAGATCACGAGGAGAGATGTAGCTGGGACAATAAAGAGAGCTTTCAAGGGGGCACAAGATGATGTGGAGGAGAGGTTGACTCAGGTTGAGTCAGATGGTCTGAACAAAGCAAGGAGGGAGGGATGGGGAGCTGGGGAGATGGGAGAGGTAGAGGGGAGGGGATGGGTAAGCTAATGAATGAGCCAGGCTCCAGCCGGATTGCAAGGGCAGAGGTCTCCAGAAGGTGAACTGTGGGAAGAAAGACTTGAAAAAAGACTTGAGGTATTTCTTGCCAGGTCAAAAAGTTTTGGCTTAGACTCTCAGAAGCCATGGAGAGTTTGGGGTTAGAGCAGTCAGCCGGATGCTTTTAAATTATGTTCCAGGCTTCAGCAATCATTTGTTTCAACTATTTTTTTTTAATGATTATTGATTTTTATTGGAATATAATTGCTTTGAATGTTTTTTAACATTCAACTATTTTAACATTTAATTTTAACAATATTTTAACATGTTATTTTAACATTTTAAGTATTTGAAAGTGTAATGATACCATAAACAATTTTTTTTAATGTATGAATTTTTGTATTAGTACTTCATGTACCGGGGACCCACATTAGATTTTCTTTGAAGAATTGGCTGCAACTGCTAGTTTTTTGTTGTTGTTGTTAGAGTTTGACGATTATTGAATTTGAAGGAAGTTAAGCTATGTTGATTGCTCACATTTCAGTCTTTTCAGTTATATAGACATGTTAGGTGATGGCAAACAGTTCTTCTGGTTAGAATCTATTGGTTTAAAATATCCGTAAATGACCAAAAGCTTCTGTCAATTCAGTAATGCTTTTAATTGTATTAGTCAAAGCACCATGTACAGGTCTTTGAAAAGTGATTTCATGTATCACACACACTATATTATTTATTGAGCACTGGACAGAAGTTCATAATTATTTCCCAGATGCTGTACTTTAAATGCCAGCCCTACCCCCCTTCAGAATCCTCTGCCCACAAGTTGGAAAACCCCAGCCTGGAGACTGGGGAAATGATGAATTCAGGCTAAGACAGAGTTTAAGATTCTGACATAAAAGTGATAGTCGAAGCTGTGAAATAGGTGAGAGTCCTGTGGGAATGAATGTGGAGAGAAAAGCCATGCCCATTTAGGACTTGGGGACCTGGAGACCACCTGTGGGATGAGGGAGGCATTGAGGAGCCAGGAAAGTAGTCAGAAATCCTGCAGTGTCACCGAAGCCAGGGGAAGCTTGCGGGGTGCAGGGCAGAATCACATATTCAGAGCTTGGGGGAGAAGGATGAGGCAAGGGCCTGGGGACCAAGCAAGGCCTGGTGGCTTCAGCCACTGGAAAGCAGCAGAATGGTGAGGGGGAGGAAGAAACCAGATGAGGAAGGAGAGGAAGGAGATTCTGTAGCTTGAAGGATTTCAGAGTCAAGGAAAAGCTTCTAAAGAAGACAAAGAAGCATTTGACTGTAGATTGGAGAGAAAGAAAGGGATGTGTGAACATTCGGGTGAAGGGAGTACATGATGTGGGTGGGAGGAGACTGAGACAGAGATGGAAGAAGTTCTTCTATAGACAAAAACAAAACAAAACCAAAAGAAAAAGGAATAGAGTGGTACAAAAAGATTTTAAGGAGATAGGGGGAAAAACTAAGGGAACCTGATGTAATAAGATGACCAAGAACTTCTCCATAATGGAGATGAGGTTCCCTGTTTGAAGGGTGTGAAGCTGGGGTGACATGAGGAACTAAACCAAGATGACGAAGTGTGGATGGGGGTGGGGGCCAGTGGGGGCTGGCACTGGCTTGCATGGACTGTGTGCATTTCTTCCTTCAGTGACATTTCTTGGTAGTTTGAAATCAGTCATGGTAGGAGTATTTACACCACCCAAGTCAGCATCTGCTACAAATTCATTCCCCACCCCCACTTCAAGAATGGACTGTTGAGGACTTCCCTGGTGGTCCATTGGTAAAGAATGCACCTGCCAATGCAGGGAACACAGGTTTGATCCCTGGTGCAGGAGGATTACCTGTGCTGTGGGGCAGCTAAGCCCGTGGTGCCACAAACACTGAGCCCATGCTCTGCAACAAGAGAAATCACCACAATGAGAAGCCCAGGCACCACAACTAGATAGAAGGCCTGCACTTGCCGCAACTGGAGAAACCCATATAGCATAGCCAGCAAAAGAGAAAATGGATTGTTGAACATTTTCTCGCACACCTATAGGGCCCTTGCTCAGAACTAAGGTAGATACCAGAGATAGAACAGAAAGCCAAGGGACAGGACACCAGCGTGGGGGACCTGAGGCTGTACTTGAATATGCACCGTGCTATGAGAAGCATGGAGAGTCTGGCTGCCCTTTAAAAAGCCTTGTGCATTGACTCACGTTGTACAGCAAAAGCTAACACAAGGTTGTAAAACAAATATGCTCCGATTAAGAAAATAAAAAAATACGAGTTTGACTCCACCAAAAATAAAAAAAGAGCCATGTGAAAGTTGAGCAGGAACAAAGTAGTTATAATCTGGCTTGCTTTCCACTGTTCAAGGGATCTCACCAGTGTAACTGTGCAGTTCTGTGTGTCAGATAAGGGAAAATTCTCAGCCCTTGAAGGTCTAATCAGAGTTAAGAACTAGAATTTGCAGAGGTGATTTGGGGCTACTACACAGAGAGCAGATATTCTGAAGCCCCTTCATATTTTTGAGACCAGGACCATCCATCCATTTAGGAAGCAGGGGTAGAAGGTCTGATCGCCTGGACTCCGGGGGTGGTGGGTGGTAGCGGGACCCGTGTGGTACCTTTGCCTGATCCATAGGCTCCACCACACACATGCTGCTTTCTCTTGCTCCAGCTTATTGAGGGCGCCTCCCCAGAGCAGAAGCATGGCCTGGGCATCACCACCATGGACTATTATTACTACCTGAGCCTCTCGGGGTCTTACAAGGTGGATGGCATTGATGACAAGAAGGAGTTTCAGGAAACTCTGGTAAGTGCTGGTGCAGGCTGGGCATGATCTGACATCTAGACCAGGTGTTGTCTATGGCAGAAGGGGCAGGGGAGGTGAACAAAGCAAAGAGCAGCCTGAGACATCACCTCTTTCTGCTGAAAGTGCTCCATTTCTTAAAACACACGTGTAAACACCCTTAAATAGCCATTGGCCCAATTGCCAGAGGACCACTTAATGATTAAACATGGGTAATAAAAAAGTTCATCATTATCCCTCTCTAGGTGTTCTGATTCACATAAAAACTATTTTCAGTAATGCATTTACCATACCTGTTTGCCGAAAGCTTACACAGTTGTTGAGCTGTTTCCTTACAAAGACAAACCAAAAACTGTTCTTATGATTTTAATCGGTTTTAGAAATCTTAGAACACCTTCAGTCTCATCTCCACCTCAGTATTTACAGGTCAGAGGGCAAGCCCTACTCCATTCTTTTCACATTGTGTATACGTTATGGTACACACTGTGAAATCAGGTAGATTATTGAGGGTTCACATCCTTGGGGAAACAACTTACTAACTCAATCAATCTAGAACTTTCTGGGGACTTCCCTGGTGGTCCAGTGGTTAAGACTCCATGCTTCCACTGCAGGGGGCACACGTTTAAAACCTGGTCAGGGAGCAAAGAACCCACATGCCGTGTGGTGCTGCCAAAAGAAATTTTAAAAATAAAAAACAGAATGTTCTAGAGGTGGACTATTCACCCATTTAGCCTCAAAGAACTGCATCACCACTGCCCTTTAAGTCAGGTACCAGCCTGGCTCATCCCTCAGCCTGGATCCAGAACCAAGTGGGAAAACTGAATGGGCAGGTACAGTTTCAGGTGGCAGGGGGACTGACATTATTTGTGCTTGAAAGGGGCAGGCTGTGTCCCAGGTGTCAGGAAAGAGAGTGGCATCAAGGGGCCACATGGCCTCAGAGGAGGTGGGAGAAAACGTGCAGACAGGCCTGCAGCAGTCCTAGAAAAGAGCCCCCTTAAGATACGGGTATCTAAGACTCAGGCCTTTCAGCTCCTTTTATTATAATTTAATGGATCTCAGAAACAAAGCTTTTCTAATGATGCTTTTATTTGGTTTTCCTGGAATTTTTCAAGATCCTTTTGCAAGTACAACTTATTTTCAGCCCTCCCAGTGAAGAGAAAAATCTGTGAGAGTCTGGCGTGGCTGGAAAGCAGCACTGGTGCCCTTAGAGGGAGAGGGTGGCAACAAGGAGAAAATTAAGAGACAAGAACAGACTTGTCGACTGGGCAGCTGCTGCTGCATCTGAATATCTTTCCTTCAGAGCCGTCTCGCATGTATTTCTAGACGATTACATGTTCACATTGGGCAGGTTATTTATTGGGCTTCCCTGGTGGCTCAGTAATAAAGAATCTGCCTGCAATGCAGAAGACGTGGGTTCAATCCCTGGGTCGGGAAGATCCCCTGCAGAGGGAAATGGCAACCCACTCCAGTATTCCTGCCTAGAGAATCCCATGGACTGAGGAGCCTGGTGGGTTACAGTCCATGGAGTTGCAGAAGAGTTGGGCATGACTGAATGACCAAACCACAAAAAAGAAATTTCAAGACTGAACTGCCTTTCCAGCACCATGTTGAGACTTGAACGTGTGAGAGGGCATTGGTCAGTGAAAATGTCTTATGATGACTTCCAGCTGCCATTGCAGACTAAGCCATGTATAACTGCACTACCCCATCCAAGCTTTGGTTTCTTTCTGATGTGTTTCCATAGCTGGTGACTGACTTGTCTGGGTCGTTTCTCTCCCCTCTTCTAGCACGCCATGAACGTGATTGGGATCTTTGCGGAGGAGCAGGCGCTGGTGTTACAGATAGTGGCGGGGATTCTCCACCTGGGAAACATCAGCTTCAAGGAAGTTGGCAATTACGCGGCCGTGGAAAGTGAAGAGTGTGAGTGGTTTGGGCACACGGTTGCCAAATGAGGGGATACAGGGTTTAGTTCGGATCAGGATAACTCACCACTTTCCTATGCTTTGGGTTTTTGGGGAAGAGAGGCTGAGAAGACTGGCATGTCTTGCTGTGGCAGAACTGAAAGGCCTCATGAGGGTCTGTGCCTCTTCTGTGCACCCACACTAGGGACCACTGATGAAATTGTTCTGGTTTATCTTTAACCTTGGGGAAACCTGGCAGAATTTTACACGTAGGTTTAAATATAAAGTGATACTTTAATGAGAATTAGAATCGTCTCCTACTAAAAATCTTTTCTGTAACTGATCTTTAGGGTTGATATTCACCTGAAGTTTCTCTCAGGATGTAAGTAAATATGGATAGCTCACAGGTTTGTAAGTTGCCCCATGGGTTGGGTTAGATTGGGTTTCTGAAAACAAGGGTAAAAAAAATTGGACATTGTTGTGTTGATCTTGCTGCTGATGTCTTTAATGGCCCCTCTGTAGCAGTTAGAAGACCTAAGTGATCGCTTTTCCTCTTTGAGAAGGAATCAGGTGCTCTCTGCAGAGGCACACTATGGGTTCTGTGTACACCGCTGTGCTACAGCCACTGTGGCATGTGACTTTAGCCTCTTTGTCATCAGTCGGCTTTCCAGGCTGCTCTCAGAACCCACACATCCTTTAACCACCCAAGAAGACGTTTCTTCCTTTCTCAGCATTCTTCCAAGATGATAAATTTAGATGCCCAGTAATAAATAGTATCCTACTCATTGCTGACAGTGCAGTGAGGCTCTTTCCATTCCAAATAAGGTTCTTTTTTATATTTTTGTTCTCTTTGGTGATAAAAGAGGGAAGTTCTGCTAACTTTAGATGTCTATCTGATAAGGAGAAACATGAATTATGTTTACCAGGGAAGGGAGTGGGGTGGAAAACAATAAATGCACAGGGTATCCATAAAGTCTAGAAACACAACCCAATGATAATAACTGTGTTTTCATACTTTATGTGCTTTATCCTTCACGTTTAACAAATGCATGTATGTGTCCAGGAGGATCATGAGCACTTGCCTTTCAACACAGACCTTTCCGATTTCTTGACAGTTTCTATAGATGTACACTGGAATTCTCTTGCTTTCTTAAATAGTACAATCCTTGACTGCCTCTTTAGGCTGGAGGGAAAGGTCATGGCTTTGCCACAGCAAGTATTTTCCTGGATGCTTGAGCCAAGAAGCCTCCTCAGCCAACTGGGTAAAACCCAGGATTGGCAACTGCCATGAGATCCCCTGATTGAAAGTGATGTGGGGCTGTCTCCATCAGAGAAGGCTATGCTTGAAGCCAGAGAGCTCTAACAGAGAAATAGGTCCTCCTCCTAGTCGTATTGTTTTCTTCCAGTTGGTAATACCTAAACATGGTACATGATCACAGTTCTCACATCTACCCATTTGCTAGTCAGCTATTCCCCTCTGCAGTGGGAACCACTATTTCCAATCTCTTGTATTCCTTTCAGGGGAATATTGTGTTCCTAAGAAACTACTCATATCTCTTCTTTTTTCCCCTACTATTCTACATTAGTGGGAGTTTATAACATGCACTACAGTTGATTTTTCACTCCACATTGTATCTTGGAGATTATTCTATAGCAATTCATTAAGAAGCTTCATTTAAAAAAAAAATTTTTTTTTGTTTCATGAGTGATTTACAATGTGTTCGTTTCAAGTGTACAGCAAAGTGAATCAGTTATGCATATACATATGTCCATTCTTCTTTAGATTCTTTTCCTGTATAGGTCATTACAGAGTAGAGATCCCTGTGCTACACAGTGGGTTCTGATTGGTTCTGTTCTCTGTGTAGTAGTGTGTGTATGTCCATCCCAATCTCCCAGTTTATCTCTCCCCCTCTCTTATTCCCTGGTGACCATAAGTTTGTCCTCTATATCTGTAGCTCTGTTTCTGTTTTGTAATTTGTACCCTTTTTTTAAGATTCCATACATAAGCAATATCATATATTTGTCTTTCTCTGGCTGACTTATTTCACACAGTATGACAATCTCCAGGTCCATCCACATTGCTGAAAATGAGGAAACCCCATCCTTCTCACAGCTGCATTAGCATTCCACTGCCTGACTGTTCTTTAGTTTATTGAGCCAATCATCTGTTGATAGACATAAAAATGGTTTCCTGTTACTCTTCCAGTTACTTAAAATGAATAACCTGGTTTGTGTTATCTTATCATATTTGACTTTAATATATGGAATACATTTATAGAGGGAAGGGTTAGCCAATGTTTTTATAAAGGAAGAAAGCAGACTTTTCTTAGATATTGTATTGTAGAAAAAAAAATTAAGACTTTCATCACAACTGGCCTACTGAAGCAGAATATTAAATACAAATTAGCTTAAGAACTTTGTTGAAGGAGATAAAAATACTACTTAAGTAACCATGGGAGTAAAGTGACAGTGCCCCTTCTTTGCCTTGTTATTAGTGGGTTAGAAAGCATAGAACCTCAACACCCAAGATTGATAAACCACATTTACTTTGCGATTTCTTTTAAATTTGTAACAGGGAGTTTTGTTTTGCTACATCTTTTTGGTTTCTCTATATCCCCTATACTTAAATGGAGAAATTCAATCCAACTTTGCTTTACACTTGAATGCAGTAGTAGAAATCTATCCTCATTATCAAAATGTGCTAAAACATTCTTTTCTAGCAGGTTCTTTTATGCTCTGCATAATTCTGTTTAACTCTACCAGAGTTACATCAACATTTTTAAAATTAATCAATGCTTTCTCCTTGCTCTCTCCTTCCCAACCCATTCCCCAGCCTCTGAACTTCCAAACTGCCGCTCCTATCCAGCCATTCTTGCATAAACCTTCATAGAAATTCACAGCCGGAACGAAGTCAATATGAGCAGCCCTACCGTTTCAGCACCAGGGCAGCCACTGAAGAAGATAGGCCATAGAAAGCTATACTTGAAAAACATGGCATGGATTTTTTGGAAAAGCAAGTACTAGATTTCCTCTCTAGACTTCTTAGCTGTTTCCCTAAGCTTGGACTCTGATTCTTGGCCAAAACTCCCTGCCTTGTTTTTCGAGTGCCTGGAGTCCTTCACTTTTACCTTCTTCTACTTAAGAGATAGGAGGCCTGGAAGGATATTGTTTCCTTGTCAGTCTTGTCAAGGACCCAAGGACTTATGCCATATTGTTTTATTTCTTTAGCTGTGGCCATAATGGTAATGCCATAAACATTTCTACCAACCATTTTAACTGTGTCCCTAGTTTAGCATGGTTGGGGGCTTGGGAGAAGCACATGTTTCATCTACGTGCTGTCTGCCTGATGAGAGTGATAATAACCAACACTGTAGTTTCTCATTAATGAAGGCCTCCTCGGTGTCAGGTACTTTGGTAAGTGCCTCTTGATTCTCACGCAAAGCTGCACATGTGATTTACAGGCATCTTATGTCCTTGTTCTGTGCAAGGTAATTTTCGTTTTGGCAGAAGACACATCCAGATTCCTAAACATATGTGTGGTGAAACTAAAAAGAAATTGGCCATTGGCAAATTAGTGCATTTAATTTTGTTCACATGCCCTTTGATAAAGGAAGCCCTCTTCCTGTCAGAGCATTTCTGTGGAACAGGCACATAGATAATAAATACCTTGTTCTGGCATTGCACTTTTTGAAAATGCTTTCACTGACTTAATCTCATTGGAAGCTATATACTGAGAAATGTCAGCCTGTTACATTCCAATGCCATCTGTGAAATTCAAGCAGATTTTCTTTATTGGGAGCTTTATGATTTTTGAGCATTATCATAAGGTCTTTAATAAAAATCCCTTTATCAGAGAATTTTGGCAAAACTTTATGCAGAAAAAGAGAATTCATATCCAAGTCCAGAATTTTGATTTGTGTTCATAAAAATCTTTCATTCGTACTGGAAAAAATCTGAGCATTCTTTCATGTCCAGGAATCTCATGCTTATCATTTATTCATATTAGAGTATTTTGACCAAAAGTCAAGAAAATCTGTTTGTATCTCTGGGCCCCCCTTGGTGAGTTTCTTGGCTTGAAACAATTTGCTGAGCCGTGAGAACCTCACCTTTTCTGTCTGAAGACCACAACCTATGCCAACTGCATGTCCTTAGTATGGGATGTTTGTTCTATGGTGTGACTACTATAATCCCCTCTTTTGCTCGTACACCGCCCCAGGGAAATCTGGTAACACCTGTCTCTAGAAGCCATCCAGGCCCCTTTGACTCCAGACCAAATATCCCCTACCATGCAATTCCACCATCAGAATTCATCCTGATCTTTTAGTCACCTACCTTGACCTTCATCTCTAGCCAGTGCTCACCTCAGCTGTGTCTCCCCTACCCAGCGTCCTTGCCTTTGCACATTCCACTCCCCTCTCTCCCTCTTCTTTCTTCCTCTGCATTTGTACAAACCCTATTCAGCCTTTTAGCCCCTCCCCTTCTCCCCACCAAATCCCGCATCTTCCATGACCACCCCAGCAAACAGTAATATCTCTCTGTCCTAAATTCCTCCAGGACTTTATTGTCTGTCCATGTCACATACTCAGCTGTTTGTAGGCTTCTTTATTTGGTAAACTATCTTTGCCCCATCTAAATTGTCTTCAAGATTTCTTAAGTATTTTATCTCCTGTCCTCTGTCTTTAGTAACCCAACACATGGTAAGTACTCAATAACTATGTGATTTGTTATCATTATAAGTTTGACGATATCAGGTGCTTCAAGCTGGGAATGATGATTCTATGAAAACACTCTACCAAAAAGGAAGAAAAACAGTATTTGGAGCCAAAAAAATGTTTCTTCATTTAGTTCCTTCCAGGCTGTCTTGCTGCAGACTTGGAAAGATGTCCGTTTTAGGCATTTGACTGTGATCTCAGTAGGGGGGATTGATTTGCCACCCTTCTTGGATCACTGATTTGTATTATTGAAAGTCTCAGTCGTCATAGGAATTGACTCGTGTAGTAGAACAATTGGGGAAAGTTAAAGTGGGTGGGTGTGTGAGATCTCTGGTAAGCAGTCTTCATTACAGTGAAAGATCTTGGAGGCTGATGATGGTTGGTATCTTGCCTGTGTGCACACACATGTCTTTGTGTATTTGTGAGAGGAATTGTTAAAAATCTGAAAGACAGTCATGTTTTTGTTTTGTTTTGTATAGTTTTGGCTTTTCCTGCCTACCTCCTGGGGATTAACCAGGACCGGTTGAAAGAAAAGCTAACAAGCCGACAGATGGACAGCAAGTGGGGAGGCAAGTCAGAGTCTATCCATGTGACCCTCAACGTAGAGCAAGCCTGTTACACCAGGGACGCACTTGCCAAGGCCCTGCATTCCCGGGTCTTTGATTTCTTGGTAGATGTAAGTAAACACAGATTGACATTGTTGGGGCTTCATATTCTAATGTCATGTAAAGAGTAAAACGTCTCCGAGCTTTGTTTTCACGTTTTGGCTCATTCCTTATGTGATCATCGCTTTACTCCTCCATGTTTTATCCTCACACTGGAACCATTGTTTACTTTTCCACTTTTACTTCTAGTATTGTCCAGCAAAACTCTAATATGGTAGCAGCTTCTTGTGGACAAAATATTTAGTAAAGCCAGAACTACAGACCAGAAAAAGAGGAGGCTCACTGTCGTAAATCTTTCAGCTTAAAGGTTTGGGATTTTGTATTTGTCATCTATTGTTATGTTACAAATTAACCCAAAACTTAGTGGCTTAAAATAATAAGCACTTATTTTTTCACAGTTTCTGTGGGTCAGCTATTTGGAGATGACTTAGTTTGGTGGTTCTGACTCAGGCATGAGAGGGCAAAAAGATGCTGATTAGAACTACAAGGCTTGACGAGGGTTGGAGAATTTGGTTCCAAGATGGCGTCCTCATACGGCTTTTGGCAGGATGCCTCAGTTCCTTGCTACATGGGCATCTTTTTTGGAGCTGCTTGAATATCCTGACAACATGGCAGTTGATTTCCCCTAGAATGAGTAAGAGAAAGAGCAAGGAAGAAGCTGCAAAGATTTTGATGTCCTAATCTTGGCCTCAAATATTGCCACTCTGTCAGCTTCTGTTCATTAGAAACAAGTCACTAAGGACAGCCCACACAGCTGTCCTTAAGAGCGGAGGATTTAATTTCCAATTTTTGGGGGAGAGGAGTGTCAAAGACTTTTCCAATGTATTTTTTAAACTACCACAGACTTTTAAAATGATGATGTAACCATCAGTTCAGTTCAGTTCAGTTCAGTCTCTCAGTCGTGTCCGACTCTTTGCGACCCCATGAACTGCAGCACGCCAGGCCTCCCTGTCCATCACCAACTCCCTGAGTCTGCCCAAATCCATGTCCATCGAGTTGGTGATGCCATCCAGCCATCTCATCCTCTGTCGTCTCCTTCTCCTCCTGCCCTCAATCTTTCCCAGCATCAGGGTCTTTTCCAGTGAGTCAGCTGTTCGCATCAGGTGGCCAAAGTATTGGAGTTTCAGCTTCAGCATCAGTCCTTCCAATGAACACCCAGGACTGATCTCCTTTAGGATGGACTGGTTGGATCTCCTTGCAGTCCAAGGGACTCTCAAGAGTGTTCTCCAGCACCACAGTTCAAAAGCATCAATTCTTTGGTGCTCAGCTTTCTTCACAGTCCAACTCTCACATCCATACATGACCACTGGAAAAACCATAGCCTTGACTAGACGGACTTTGTTGGCAAAGTAATGTCTCTGCTTTTTAATATGCTGTCTGCTAAGTTGCTTCAGTCGTGTCCGACTCTGTGCGACCCCATAGACGGCAGCCCACCAGGTTCCGCCGTCCCTGGGATTCTCCAGGCAAGAATACTGGAGTGGGTTGCCATTTCCTTCTCCAGAATATGCTGTCTAGGTTGGTCATAACTTTCCTTCCAAGGAGTAAGTGTCTTTTAATTTCATGGCACAGTCACCATCTGCAGTGATTTTGGAGCCCAGTAAAATAAAGTCAGCCACTGTTTTCACTGTTTCCCCATCTATCTGCCATGAAGTGATGGGACCGGATGCCATGATCTTAGTTTTCTGAATGTTGAGCTTTAAGCCAACTTTTTCACTCTCCTCTTTCACTTTCATCAAGAGGCTCTTTAGTTCTGCCATAAGGGTGGTATCATCTGCATATCTGAAGTTATTGATATTTCTCCCGGCAATCTTGATTCCAGCTTGTGCTTCCTCCAGCCCAGCGTTTCTCATGATGTACTCTGCATATAAGTTAAATAAGCAGGGTGACAATATACAGCCTTGACATACTCCTTTCCCTATGTGGAACCAGTCTGTTGTTCCATGTCCAGTTCTAACTGTTGCTTCCTGACCTGCGTACAGGTTTCTCAAGAGGCAGGTCAGGTGGTCTGGTGTTCCCCTTTCTTTCAGAATGTTCCACAGTTTGTTGTGATCCACACAGTCAAAGGCTTTGGCATAGTCAATGAAGCAGAAATAGATGTCTTTCTGGTACTCTCTTGCTTTTTCAATATGCATATGTATACATATTTATATATGTATATAACTTATAGATTCTGAAGATTAGTCTCTCAGCACTGTCACTGCCAGTGACAGTCTGTGTTAATCACTGTAGCTTATGGTTAGAATAATAATAACAAGCACTAATATAACACTACATGCCAGATACTGTTCTAAGTATTTTAGAAAAAAAATAATTCTTAAACAACTCTGTGACTTAGGTATTATTATCCCTATTAAACATATAAGCTAACTCTGAGGCACAGAGAGGTTCAGAAACTTCCCCAGGGTCACACCACTATTAAGTGATAAACCTAGAAATTAAACCCAGGTAATTTGGCAGAGCTCCAGCTATTTCACTCCTCTACCTTTTATATATTCCAGCCAGAAGGAACCTCAGGGGAATCCCAGTCATGGGACAACAGGCTGGCCATTAGATCCAGAAAGTCTGTGTTTCACTCCAGGCAACATCTATAAAGCTTAAAGTATTGTTGGGTGTGTTTAGGATTGAGTGGATCAGAGCAGGGTAGGGTAAATATTCTGTGTACTTCTTATGGTTATATTAATGGTAAGATTGCTTAGGAAGGTCAGGGTTATACAAAACATTAGTCATGCTTTTAACTTTTCCAGGCCTGTCATTATATTGACGAGGGAATCTTAGCCCCAAGTATTGGTGATTTCACCCAAGGCCATTCAGCAGGAGGGTTGTGCCGAACTGGGGTTAGAACCTACATCTCTTGTCTCTGTTCAGTGAACCTTCCAGTGCTGGCCTTCCAACTTTATTCCTTTCTGTCTTCCCTTGATTGTGTGGTGTAATGGGGCAGATGCCCTGTGTAAGTGATACTAATTGGAACTGACATTTATTAAGCCCTGACTCTGTGCCAGGCGCTGGGCTAAGTGCTATACATCATTACTTGTTGGCTGATAAAAGATGAATGTCATTTTCTTTGCCTGGAAAACAATTCTGGTACTTAAAAATTCCTCCAGTTATTCTCAACCCCGAGGAATTTTTCTCTTACATTCCTTCCTCCCCTGCAGGCCTGACCAACCCCCTCTAACCTACACCCCCCCTCCTATCATTGTCTGTTTCATTGATTACACATCTCTTTTCACAGTGGTCAAGACCACAGATACAATCATCATACTACTTAAATTGAATTCCAGACCCTTCCTCTTATCCAGTGTGGTTTTATACATTATGATGTTATCAGTGTCATTAAGAGTACTGTAGTGAGAACTAAATGAGACAACACTTGGGAAGCCCTGCCTAAAGCCTGGTGAATGTTGAATCCATGTAAAGTTTCATTACCATCACTGTAATACTAATTAATGGCATTACTGTCCATAGTTGCCTCTGAGAATAGAGACTGTCTTGTTGACATTCCTGCCATATTATGTTAGATGATCATTAATTGACTACAGGGCATACCTTGTTTTATTGTGCTTTGTAGATACTGTGTTTTTTTTTACAAATTGAAGGTTTGTGGCAACTCTGTTGAACAAACCTATCAGTGCCATTTTTCCGACAATATTTGTTCATTTCATGTCTCTGTCACATCTCGGTAATTCTGCCAATATTTCACACTTTTTCATTATTATATTTGTGATGGTGCTCTGTGATCAGTGATCTTTGATGTTACTACTATGACTTGGTGAAGGCTCAGGTGCTAGCATTTTGTTTTAGCAATAAAGTAATTTTTAATTAAAGTATGTACTTTTTAAATATGTAATGCTACTTAAAAGACTGCACTTAATAAACTACATACAGTATAGTATAAACATCTTTTATACGCACTGGGAAACAAACAAAAAAAAGGTATAACTCACTTTTTGTGATATTTGCTGTATTGCAGTTGTCTAGAACCAAACCCACAATATCTCTTATGTATGACTATACTGGATGGGGTTAATGGAAAGAATATTTACAAATCCTGCAATATTGGTTCTTTTTGTGAAACAGGTTTTACTTCACTCATCCAAGATGATATTTTCTTCTAATTCTCAAGACTTTCTGAGAAAAACTAGTTCTGCCAGAAATGAATGGTTTTCATCATGAAGCAAACTCTTTTTTCCTACCATGCTACTTGTTTTTTTTTTTAAGGATTCTGGTGGTTTTCCCACAAACTTGACATTGCACTGAGGCCTTTTTTAAGGGGCAATTCATCTATCTTCTTGTCTGCTTCTGTTTCCATAGGCAGTAGTATCTGCTTTTCTTATCCCTATGCATGCCCATTTTTAATATGAATATGAAAGGAGTTGATTACCATGCTGGTTACTTTCTTCTAGTCTATCAACAAAGCAATGGAGAAGGACCACCAGGAATACAACATTGGCGTCCTAGACATCTATGGCTTTGAAATATTTCAGGTAAGACCAGCTTGAGTAATTGAAGACAAAGAAGGGTAATGCTTTTTACCTGGCTTGAAAGAAATAATTCTAGGCAATGAAAAAAAAAATCATTGTGGCTCACTTTTGCCTTTTTGAGTTCTTCATGTACCTATACTAAATTAGTATCTCCTAAATATAAACTATGCTGTTTCTACTGATGCCACCAACATTTCCGTTAAACCTTTTCACTAAATCACTCAAGGAGTGACTTGAAAATGATTTTGCAGAAACAAGTACATAAAAGTAACACTTTGTCTTTTTCTTTTCTTCAGAAAAATGGCTTTGAACAGTTTTGTATCAATTTTGTTAATGAAAAATTACAGCAGATTTTTATTGAACTCACATTAAAGGCAGAACAGGTGAGCAATCCCTCTTCCTTCATCTCATTCTGTTTCTAGTTTGTTTGAAGGGCATAGATGTCTCTCTTTTGGTAGCAGTTTCAGATTATAGTTTTTTTTTAATTAGAAAATGTACTTAATAGAATCAGGCAGAAAAACCATATGCCACTGTGACATTTTAGTCTGAAGTATAAACACCATCTGCTACATTTTCTTTCTCTGTAAGTAAATGGTGCTGTGAAGTTGGACTTATGACTGGTTGTTTTTACTACTCTATGACTCATTGACCAAGTGGAAATGGAAACTTATTCCAACCCCAATTGTCTATGGCATATACTGTGTTCCAAAGGAAAACTTGGTTTTCTCGGATTTGCCCTGCTCCTAATCTAACATAAAAATAAATGTGTCTTTAACAAAGCTAGTATTTAAATTCTGACTTGAGGTTACTTGTCTTGTTTATACTACCTGCTGAAAGTCCAGGGCAAGTTCCCTTTTATTCTGGTGCCTACTGTTTTTTGATTTCTTAGATTGCTATAATAAGGTACCACCAACCAGATAGCTTAAAACAATAGAGATTTTTTTCCCTCCCAGTCCAGGAGGCCAGAATTCAAAATTAAGATGTTGCTAGAGTAGCACTCCTTCCAGAGGCTATAGAGGACATTCTTCCTTGCCTCTTGCAGCTCCAGGTGCTCCTGGCATTCCTTGCCTTTGGGCAGCATGCCTTCAGTCTCTGCCTGTGTCTTCATGTGTCCATTTTCTCCCTGTGTGCAAATCTCATTCTCTCTTCTCTTACAAAGACACCAGTCTTTGGATTTAGTGAAGTGAAGTCACTCAGTCGTGTCCTACTCTTTGCGACCCATGGAATCACCCTAAATCCATGATAATTTCATTATGAGATTCTTAGCTAATTATATCTCCAGATATCCTATTTCCTCACATTTTGGGGTTCTAGATGGACACAAAATCGTGGGGGACACACTCAACCCACTGCACATATCCGAGGCTGTTTGAAGAATGTTTATTCATGGAAATGTTCATGTCTCTGCTTAGGAACACCAGTGATCAGTAGTTCTCATAGAAAACTCTGCCCTGGAATTCTTCCACTCCTCAGAGTAGCTAGAGCCAAACCCCAAGAGTGGACATGGTAGAGACTGAGATGGGAGAAGGCAGAGGTTGGGTCACAGAGGACCTTTGTAGGGCATGGCAAAGACTTCAGAGTAAGTATGATGGGAAGCCATTGGACGAGTTTCAGTAGAGTGTGACGCCATCTGATTTGTTTTTGACCAGTTGGCTTTGACTCTGTGCACTTAGACAGGGCAGGCTGAGGCAGGGGAGGACAAACAAGAGCAGAAGTTTCAAACCAGACTCCCGGGGAGACTGAGCAAGAATGGTGAGGCGTAGACAGTGATGGCTGCAGTAGAGGTGGGGGCATGGTGAGAGGGGATCAGATTTGGTATATATTTTGCAGAATGAGTCAGTGTGACTTGCTCTCAACATAATTAGCTGAGGAAAGAGGAGTCACAGATGATTCCTACCTTTGCAGTTTGAATAACAGGACCAGTGGGGAGACTGTTTACTGAATGGTAAGGTGAGGAGGAGAGTAGCTGGTTGGAGACAGTGGAGGGATGTAGGGCCAGAGCACTGCTGAATGTGGTAGATTTGAGAGGGCTGTTATCCCTCTGAGTGGAAATTCCAGTATATGAAATATATGTGATTCTGGAACTCAGGGGGCCAGTCTAGACTAGAGAAATACTTTCAGGTGTCATTAGCCTATGGGTATTATTTTAAGCCATGGAGTTGATTGGAATTACCTAGAGAATAAGGGTTGAGAAAACAAGGCTGGGAGATTGAGCCCTGAGAGCCCCCATCATATAAAGATCACGGGGTGGAGGGGAGAGCCAGCAAAGGATGCTAACAAAGCAAGACTGATGAGGAAGGAGGAAAACCAGGAGAGTGTGATGGTGTTCATCATGTTTAATGAGCAACTGACCTGAATGAGGGGCCTTCCTTTTAAGTACCTAGATGCTAATCTGTACTTCTGTTCTATGTTAAGTTCAAAGAGATTATTTCATAACTGGACCAATGGGTTAAGCCATTTTTAACTGCCATCTTTGTAGGTCAAAAACAATTGTATGGAAGCAATTTATATGGTTCTAACCAAACATAAAAATTACCAAGCAATGAAATTCTCTTTTCCTCTTCCTCTTAGAAAATATTAGTATTGTTAGTTTTTATGGAAGGGTATCCAGGTTTTTCTTTCCTGATGATTTATGTGCCTGTTATATCCATCTGTGCTGAACTCTTAACTGGTCTTCACTGAGTCATAATGAGAATTCCTGCTTTCTGTCCTACAGGAAGAATATGTGCAAGAAGGCATTAGATGGACACCCATCGATTACTTTAATAACAAAGTCGTATGTGACCTCATTGAGAACAAAGTTGTAAGTATTGGTCTGGTGTGTCTCTTCACTGTTCACGGGTTTACACTAAGTGAGTTTTTGCTCTCTCTGTAATTGTGTTAGAATAGAGAAAGTGAGAGTTCTGATTGCAGAGAGGTTTTTTTTGTTTGCGTATTTGGCTGTGCCTGGTCTTTATTGTGGTATGCGGGATCGAGTTCCCTGACCAGGGATTGAACCCAGGCTCCCTGCATTGGGAGTGTGGAGTCTTAGCTACTGGACCACCAGGGAAATCCTCGATGCAGAGAGTTTTAGCAATTACATTTATTTTGCTTATACATATAAACAAACAGGGTTTTATTCTTACAGTTAATATATATATGTGTATATAAGTATATTGTCAATTTATGAAGAGAATTTGTTACTGAATTTTAAGAGGAAAAAGTTATCACTTATGTTGATGGCATAGTGTATGAAGAGAGATAAAATTGACCCTGCCTTCCAGACCATTTTTACAACTTCTAAGACTTTAGCCCTAGAAATTATTCAAAATAAAATAAAAGGGCATAAGACAGACCTGTACAGTAATATTTTGTTTTTTATAAAAGTCCCAAACTGGAAATGGTGAAAACATGCACAGAGAATTCAGTCCTTAAATAAATTATAGCATACAAGAGCAGGGAAATATAGCCATCAAAATAATAAGTATAAAGACTGTATAAAACAGGAGGATTATTTATAAACTAGTGCTATGCAGAAAAAGTGATATATGATAGAATGTATCCAGTATGTAACTGTATTATCCATGTCTATATGGGTAACAAGCTGAAAGCAAACATTAAGAAATGAATTAGGAAAAAAAAAAAGAAGAAATGAATTAGGGTCAAAGAAAAATGGTTTTCTTCAGAGTTTTAAAAATCAACCTAGTACAATAAGAGTGAGCAGATAATGATCTTTCTTTGTATGACTTTGAATAGGACTTCGGGAAGTTGAACTTTTTTTTTTGAAAATGGACTTTCTTCCATTGTTAGATCTAAGAGGTGGTTCCCATTTGGGATTATTAGTAGCATCCTTCCTCAAAGAGAAAGACTGACTTCCAAGATGGTATCTTAAGTTTCGGGAGCTGTTTCCTTGCTTAAGGAAAGACCTGATGAACATAGTATGTTTTAGAACAGTCACTGAATTGGGGCTTTGCTTTCTTGGTCCCATCAGAACCCTCCTGGGATCATGAGCATTCTGGATGATGTATGTGCCACGATGCACGCGGTGGGTGAGGGGGCGGACCAGACGCTGCTCCAGAAACTACAGATGCAGATTGGGAACCATGAGCACTTCAACAGCTGGAACCAAGGCTTCATTATTCATCATTATGCTGGGAAGGTATGGCCAGGGAGCAGGGGTTCAACAAAGGGGAAGTTACCCTTTTCACTGTCTACCTGTATTAAGCCTTTGGGTCTGTAATCTGTTTTCTCATGAGGCAACTGAAAGCAGTGTCCATATAGTTTTATCAGCCTCACTGTGTTTTATTGATCCATCATTCATTCATTCAACATGGGGCTTATGAAATATTTGGAGAAACAAACAAAAGATAGTATACACTGCTGCGTATTTTTTAACATGAATCACCCTTATATAACATAAGCATGAATCAGCATATATGTTAACTGCTGAAGGAATGAGCTTTCATATTGCCTCTTATGCCAGCCTGCATTTTTTACTTGCCCATCTTCCTTGGGAGTATAAATAAGGACCAGGGGTTTGTTCTTATAAAATGCATGAATACTGGGTGTTACTGCATACCAGACTTTGTGTGGGTGCTGGTGATACACAGGTAAGTAAACTGAGGTCATGATATTTGGAAACTTCCCAGTACTGTAGAAATGCATTGGTATCACTCTTCATCTCAATTAATTTCTTGTTAACCAAGGAGGATCCTTGAGCATGAGGCTGTAGCTAAATTGATCTAACTCTAACACCATTCATAGGAGAAATCAAAAAGCCTCAGGTGACATGGCCCATTGTAGTGGTTTAGTGTGCACAGTTTCATTTTATTCCATCTTAGCTAAAATTTAGGAAAAGAATTCGGTGTATTATTTACACACCCATATATCTGTAGAAGAAGGGCTATGTAATCGTGAGAGCTGGGGGCCTGGCGATATATCTTTTGGATCGTGTATGCAGTCAGCATCTCTAGGCCTTCACTAAGTCATCTAGCAAGTAAAACATGCACAGCCTTAATGTGACATATCAGGATGAAAGCCCATTTGTTACATCTGAAAATATACATATTCCATGAAAGATAGCCATGCTGGCTTGGATGTTTTGTTCAATGAAATTTTTAAAAGATAAAATTTGATTTCTTTCCATTCTTGGCAAGGTATCCTATGACATGGATGGCTTTTGTGAGCGGAACCGTGATGTGCTTTTTATGGATCTGATTGAGCTTATGCAAAGCAGTGAGCTGTAAGTGTGTTTGCCTTATCTGACACAGAGGTTTGATCAGATTTTTAGTATTAGGACAAACTTGTGATGTTTGAATGGTCACCATTTTGCTTCCTTGTGCTGTTGGGTCTGAGTTATCGTTAGACAATTTGACTTCTTAAAATAGTTATCCCCCAATCTTAGTCTTTCCCTTATCCTTAATACCTCCCACCCCACATTCTAAGTGCCATCTGCAAGCCCTTCAGGGTCTCCAGTTTCATCATGTTCAATGGTATTATCTAGAAGAAGTGCCCATCCTGGGATTGGGTTGGGATAGCCATGTAATCTATGACTGGAATAGTCTGGTTCTGTGAAACTTTGCCCTTGGAATATCATCCTAAGAATTTTCCTCAGTTGCTCAGTTTTTTAAAATGCTAATGGCTTAGCTACACCCAAGTTAACCTGAGTTGCTAAAGCACTTGAGAAATGGCTCAAGAACCCAGGGAAGGACACTCAGAGATCCCTTTTAACTCCCCAGACCCTGACTAAGCTATGGTCATAGAAGCAGTGGAAACACCCCACCTTGCAAGCTGCTGGAGCACTCAGGACAGCTTTGCCATGTCCTTCCCTTCCCTGTTACCTGCAAAGGTCCCCATGGTCCTGGGTAATGGATGTCAGGCATCATTTACATGATCAAGCCTCTCTATGCCAGGCAAATACAACGTTGTACAGTCTTCCAGTTTTTACAAGTTTTAGAGCTTCCTCCAAGCACTAGTGCCCTTTTAGTCTCTTACTTCAACTATCATAATATCAGGGTTAGCTGCTTTATTCAACAGCTGCAAGCTTGATTACTTTCTAGAAAGAGCCTGACTTCTATGAAAGCAAAATCGAGTTTCATTTTTGGTCCACAGTTCAAATTTCTGTTTAAACAGCTCTGTTTAATCCTCTTCCCTCCCACCAGCCTCCACTCCTCCCCAGTCCGCATCTTCCCAGGCTTGTACTTCCTTGGCACTCACACCCCTCACTTCAGAGATTTCTTCACTCAAAACATAAAAATCGAGTTGCTCTTAAAAGGTCAGGTAAACCACAAGTCCTGGCTTGTGGGGTTTATGATAATCAGGTGCAGACATGCTTTCAGAGATTTTTTTTTTAATTATTAAAATCACTGCCAACTTCAAGAGCTATTGATGCTTCCATCTAAAACTCTTGTCGTGTAGACATGGTCTATTGTTTAGAAAACACATGTGCTGTAAAAAATCTATAATTGTGTCTGGTGAGGTTAAAAGTAGATTATTGCTGAGGAGACTTCCTGGGAAATTCATGATGCCCAGTAAGTCACTTGGGCTTCCCTGATGGCTCAGATGCTAAAGAATCTGCATGCAATACAGGAGACCTGGGTTCAATCCCTGGGTCGGGAAGATCCCCTGGAGAAGGAAATGGCAACCCACTCCAGTATTCTTGCCTGGAAAATTCCATGGACAGAGGAGCCTGGCAGGCTAAAGTCCATGGGGTCACAAAGAGGCGAACACAACTGAGCTACTAGCACTATTACTACTACTAGTAAGTCACTTAGGAGGAATTTATATGGATCACATTCATTCCATCAATCAGTCAGTCAGCAAGTATTTTTTGAGCACCTACTGTGTTCAAGGTAGAGGTTATGTCCAGACACTGGGGACACTATGGTGACTAAGACATTGTCCTTGCCCCATGTCCTTTGAGGCAGGCGTATCAACAGATGCAGCTCAGTTACAGTTACTAATGAAGATATATTCAGCCAGCAAAGCATTAGTGAATTAGCTTCAGCTAAAATTGCTCATACTCAAAAGCACAGTTCGTCAGGGTCTTTTGCTTGAAGGAAAGGATAGTAGAAAGAGTGGCCTATTGGCATCTAGTGGGCAAAGGCCACTGATACTGTGAAACATCCTATAATGTGTAACGTACCCCCCACCCCCCACCCCTGGGGTCCCAACACAGAATTATCCAATCCTAAGTATCCTTAGCACCAAGGTTGAGAAACCCTCCTTTAGAGCAAAGCAGAATCTGCGTTGAATCTGGACATTCATACAAATCCCCATGCTGTGGTCTATCTTGTTTAACCCAGCAAATTCACACTCAGCCCCCTCTGTTGTGTCCTGCTGCCAAGGTGTGTCTCAATTATAGTGGGTGGGGAACCTTGAAAGGCAGAGTTTAAAATTTTATGGTTCCAATTTTATTTTCCAAGATGCTTCTGACTTAGAATTCTTTCTCTGTGTTTCTCTTGTCCACTGCTTTATTTTTCCTAAGTCTTTAACTTGATGGCTTGTGCTTTGAGTCAGGTGGCCATTCTGTAGTCAAGGTTCTGTGCTTCTGGACGACTCTCACTTCTCTATGGAAGAAGGTGTTCCAGCCCCCAAGGTACTTGCTGATTGCTAATCCATTCTCTCTTTTTTTCCAGACCTTTTATAAAGTCTTTATTTCCGGAAAATCTGCAAGCTGACAAGAAAGGGCGTCCAACTACTGCCGGAAGCAAAATAAAGGTTTGTTCTATTTTGGGAAATTCATGGATTCCTATAAGAGGTAGGATTTTCTAGGACTCAGGAACCGTACCCCCGGGCCAGGCTGAGGTCAGTGAGATGCAACAGATTGGTTACAGAAGATGGCCAGAAGTGATGTTGCTGCTCTAGAAAGGGTCACAGGATACTAGCTGGGTTTGACTTGGCTGTACTAAAACCCCAAAGGGATATTAAGTACCTCGTAGCTTAATAGTCAGCAGATGATAATCAGCTACTTTCTGAGAGGAAATGGCTTTGTGCTGAATCTAGGAGAATTCACGTTAATCTATCAGAGAAATTTTATGATCTAGAGCCATATTTTGGATTTTGATGACGGTTTTCCAGACCAGACCCCAAAACTCCGCCAAGTACTTTATACATACCTGAAATTCTACTGGGCCTTTTAAGGGGAATTTATGTATCTTCCTCACTGGATCTTGCAGGCCCTTCTTTTTGTGAATTACAGGCATCTTGGCCCCATGGTATCTCAGAATCAGAGGAATTCTTAGTGTATCTTTTGTTCTTTTTTTTTTTGGCTGTGCCTTGCAGCATGTATGATCTTAATTGCCAGACCAAGGATCAAACCCATGCCCCCTGCATTGGGATCTTGGAGTCTTAATAACTGGACAACCAGGGAAGTTCTCTTAGTGTTTCTTGGAAGCCTCTTGTGGGGTGTGCACTGAATTATCAGAGGCCTTGTGTGATAAAATTGTCCCTAACAACACTCTGAATTTAAAGGTTGTGTTGAACACACTCCATCATGTACTTTTTTGAAAACCAGTCCGTAAACTTTTTCTTTTTTAATTATACCAGATGAAAACACTTAAAATTATATACTTATTTTAAATTTTTATTTTATATTAGGGTATAGTCAATTTACAGTGTTGTTTTAATTTCAGGTGTACAGCAAAGTAATTCAATTATACATATCCCATATAGGTTATTGCAGAGTATTGAGTGGAGTTCCCCGTGCTCTACAGTAGATCCTTGTTGATTATCTATTTTATATATAGTAGTGTGCATATTAAAAATGGTTTTTTAAAGAATCATACCGATTAAATACCACCCTGTCTTTATAATCAACAGGATCATCAAGTGATTAACAGTAGGGCCCTGGGGTTCATCATTAGTGTTCAAATCTCTCACCACATGATTGCCAGAAAATTACCTAAATTCTCAGTGCTTCTTTTGCCTTCTCCGTAAGGTAGAGATTTTATTACATAATCTCAGGGGGGATACTGTCGTAATTAATTTCATAATCCATCTAAGGCCCACCCTGCCTGAAACATAAACACAAAAGCGTGTGCTCTCATGTTACATATACTCCATCTGTCCCTTCCTTCTCTCCCGTGCTTCTTCATCTCGAGATAATTCTCAGTGGACACTTGATGTGCCTGTGCTGACTCCCCACCTGGACTGTCCTTCCCCGCACCAGCTGTACAACCAGATCCTACCTGGCCTTCTCACCCTTCTCGATAACCCCAGCCCTATGGATACGGTGGTTGTTCTTGTCTGTTCTGTTCACTGGTTTTTTCTTTTCTGAACATTTCAAGAAAATGGAAGCCTGCCTCCCCAGCCTCTGAGGACACAAACACTGTAATGTCACAGCAATAAGACAATCCCATCCAGAGGAGCCTCGGGTTTTGTGGAGGAAGGCAGATGCAAGCCGGGTCTTGAGTTAGAGGGTAGAGTCCACTAGGGGATAAAAGACAATCCTGTTCAAGGACCTGGAGACATAGAATGTCCTGGGACGGGATTTGGATGGAGTTCCCTGAGGCAGAGAGGAGGTGCAGTTCTCACAAAGCCCCAGATGTTGACCTCTGTGCACAGCTCTGACTCATGCCGTCACTTCTGGTCCTGGAGGAGGATTCGCTTTAGACTGGAAACTCTAGTCACAAGACTGTCACACATTCACATCCAAGGGGCCCAGATCATCAGGGCTACAGTGACTCACTTTCAAGTGGTCTGGATTCTCAGTCCAGTTTATTTCCTATAAAAAGGAGGGCGGGGGCAGGGGCATTTTTCTCCTCCTTGGAAGACTTGAACACTTTGCCTCCTTATTCTTATCTAGTTGAATGCTCAGAGTTGCCCCCTTCCAGGCATACTCAGAATGTTCTGGATTGCTATGGTTGGGGGAGTCAGCAAGCTTGTTTAGGGAGACTAACTCTACATATTCTCACCTCCAATGGTCCCTCCTTGGTCAACCATGTGGCCTCTGGTTGTCTGATGTTCTGCCTCCACATAGGAGTGAGTCTCCATGTTTTATGTCTCCTAAGTCACCTCTTAGAGATGCATAGCTCTGGCCCAATCTCTTACATCTTTCATATCCTCAGTATTTTGCAGTTGCTAAGCATCATCTTTTTTAAAAAAATTTTTTATTAAAGTATAGTTGATGTACAATGTTGTGTTAGTTTCAGATGTACAGCAAAATGATTGTTACACATATATATGTATAACTGTTCTAGGTTGTTTTCCTTTATAGATCATGACAAAATATTGAGTATAGTTCCCTGTGCTATACTGGAGGTTCTTGTTGGTTATTTTATATATAGTAGCTACATATCATCTTAATGATATCTCTGAGGTGTAAGTGTTTAAAGGGATCCTGCGTTCCCTAGAAGAAAAATTAATGTTCAAGGTAGTTTTAATATTGGGTATTTTATGTATTCTAATTCTTTAAAATGTGAAAGTGTTCTGTAGAATTTAATTTATAGAATATTTGATGAGAACTTCCACTATCTTTGTTTATAAAGCGTATTCTTTATTTAATAACATGTGATTGTTGAGGCTTTCCTAAATTCTACATTGTCATTGCTAAAAGGGACCAGTTTTTGAAATTAGAGCTCAAGGTTGATGCTATTGGGAGATAGAATGGAGCTCAGAGTCAGCAAAGTAGACTGGGCTGATAGCTTTATATAAGTGGGCCTGGCCTCTAAAGGAGCAGATGTGACAGGAGATGCAAGTGCCGTGAGGTAACTGGACCAGTAGACACTGAAGATCTATTCCAACCTGCAGATTGAGGTAGTAGAAATATTCTAGTTCTGCTTAGTTTACAGATGGGAAACTGTGGTCCAAAGAAATTTAGTGATTTGTCAGACAGCTTGCAAAGAGCAGAGCCAGGATCCTAGTTTGGACTTGCTGCCAATCTACGTGGAGGGTAGAACGAGGAGCTGTCACCCTGAGGTGACAGCTTACTGTTTGGTCTGCATACCTTGATGGCCACTTCTGCTCAGCAAGTAGCTTTGGTAGCTTTCTGTTCTAAGTCATGGGCTCTTCTTGTCTGGAGTCAGAGTAAATTCAAACTGTGGCTTCCCTGCCACCTCATAGCTAAGTACAGGATAATCGTGATGGTTAAGATAAATTTTTGTTTGCTCAAATTAATTATCGCACAACCTAAAGGTTTCTGTCTAATCCTAGTCCTCCCAGTTAATTCCTTTTGGTATTACAATAAATTATCCAATATCTTCCTTAGGAAGGAGGAAGGCATTGTGATTGGGGAGAAAACTTGCTAACTCACAGACTTGGGTTCAAGCCTCACTGCTGTTGCTTACTAATTGTGTCATCTCGAGCAATACTTAATTTAAGGCCCCATTTTCTCATCTAAAAAATGGGAATGATAATCGTGAGTCATAAATAAGAAAATCCATGTGTCTAGTCCATGAAGCACTTTCAGTACATTACTATTCTGAGCTGGAAAGAACTGTGTCAAGTGGCATATAAACATAAGTCAAACTTGCCCCTGTGTTTTCAACTTGCTAGGTTGAAAAGAGGTGCTCTTAAATGCTTAGGACTAAATAGTGTGCCAAGTTATTTCTAAAAATAAGAGTTTGGGATTAAAAAAAAAATACAATCTCATCAACAAGGAAGATAACAGTCAATTTACATTTTTATCATGGAGCTTTGCTTTGTTCATACAACCTCTGCACCTTTGCTCTGAATTCCAAGCATTGCAAATAATGCCATATTCTGCATATCTAAATTGAGAACTTTTGCTTTGAATACACTGGAGTTTTTCTCAAGGGTTTCGAATTTCCCAAACCCTTGAAAATAGAAAAGTCCTAATTGAAAGAGGGTTGTCTACTGCAGGCAAGTCCCTTCTGCTGACTTGGTAATGGTTTTCTGGCTTTAGAGGTCCTTTCCTCTATTTTCTTTTAGAGGTTTTCTTTCTTCACGCTGATTTGCTTGGAATGAGAGTTTGCGTGTGCCCCATTCTTGGATCCATGGGGTGTGCTCAGCTGTGGGGATAGAAATGCTGATGTGGGCTCTGATGTGTTTTTCGTTTGAGATACTCATGATTTGAAATATGTCATGAGCAATTTTAACTTTATTTATGTGGCTTTTTCTGCTTGAACCCAGTTCCATCGTGGGTACCCAATGTGCAGGTAGTGAGGAATGATTTTACATCGAATATTTTAGTTTGTGAAGGAGTAAGTTTCCTGCTACACTGAAAGGGCTCCAAGTCAGCAAGTCTGTAAAAAGACATGCTGAGGAAGAAGGTGAATGAAATGGCATAATAAAGGTTTATGAATTCTGAAACTTTTATGTGTCTCCCACCTTTTAATTGTGACTTTCCATCATTGTATTAAGATGATTCTCCATTGGTTGCCTGGAAAGAATACAGGGGATTCTAATGATTTATCCTTGCACATAATTTGTGTACCACCTCTCCCTCCAAAGTTTATAAGAAAAATGTATTTTCAAAAGCCCTCAGTTGATACGAAATTAACTAAAGTTGTTAACAATTAGCATGCTTTCTTATTTCTCCTAAAAATTATGTGCCTGGATATACTGGGTTTGGGGGATTCTTTTTTGCTTTTATTAACTATGCTAAAAAGGCCTCATTATTGTCAGAATTTTAAACGCACTTGTGAGTGTTCAGATCAGTTAGTAGATCTTTGAGAAAATGTAGTTGCCCTGAGTTAAATCTAATGAACAAACTGTCATGAGGATGAATTTCTAGCTGTACATTTGCACACAAGTCTCCTTGGGAAGCTGATTTAGAGCAAGTTCCATGTTTCTAAATGATGTTATTCTTCCTTTCCAGAAACAAGCCAATGACCTTGTGAGCACCCTGATGAAATGTACACCTCACTACATTCGCTGCATCAAACCCAACGAAACCAAGAAGCCCAGAGACTGGGAGGAAAGCAGGTATGGCGAAGGCACAGGTGGAGGTCAAGGTCAGCTAACATCAAGGGCAGCCTCAGCCTGTTTTCCCACTGCTCAAGTCAGGCCATCTGGCCTCTGCCCAAGGCAGGAGCAGTTTCAGTTGTCTTCAGATGTGTTTTATGTCTTTGTGTCTTAACTTCAGGAAGAAGCCTATGTATATATCATTTTCCCCTCCTTATTTTTTCCTGAAATGTTGGCAGTGCCCTTCAGTTCAGAATTAGCGATTTATAATGTTGATCTTGGCTGGTCCAGGGGCAAATGGAAAAAAGAAAGCAAACCCCAGTACAGCAGAGTCAGGATGGTTTTCAGACTAGTTTAGGCCCTGTGTAGCCATTCTTAGTGCACTCGGCTCCTCATCAGCACCCACAGGATGTGGCCTGGAATGCTGAGCTCAGGGTTGCAAGTGGGGTTCTGCAGAGCTGGTTAAAAACGATCTGTCGTTTAGCTGCATATGTGGGCAGAGGGGCTGTAGGCTCTGTAATCCCCCAAGCATGGTGCTGATGAGCAGCGTGACTCTCTAGGAGGGAACCAGCCCAAGGGAGATGTGCAGCGTATAAGCAGTGAACCATATCCTCCCTGGCTTCTGAGGAGTCTTACGTCACATTCCTCCTACACCTGCCATTTAGGGATGTGGCCTCTGCAGGATACAATGGGGATGATTGAGTAGGAAAATGTTGATGATGACTGGAGAATATAGTTTTTGTATCCAGCTGGGGAAATTCCTCCTGTCCATAGGAACACAGGAAGCAGGGCTAAAGAGAGACCCTGTGAGTGACTTGGACTAGAGATAGAAGTCCTACCACTGTCACCAGATGAGATGGACTTGAGCATACTGGTGGTCCTATTCATACTAGAATTCATGCTGGAATGCCTGTCTTTTTTTCTTTTTTCTTTTCTCTCTTGGAAAAAAACATAGACTCTTTTAGGTATCAGGTGACTTAATCAAGGTTAAACTCCAATGGGAAGACCAGGATGAAAATTCCTAGCTGCTCATCACCTCCCCCAAGGGACTTGGAGGGTTCATTTCCCATCTTCCCAGAAAGACCCTTTCTAGCCCACAGCAGACAGACAATGCTTGATCATTTCCAGGGAGGAAAAGATAAATAGGAAGGAAAACGCCCAGGTGCAAGCACTTGCTGTCTACAAATCCTTCTTTGTATTTTCACACTTTGTGGTGCAGCCTAAGACTGTTTTCTCACCTTAAGGTGCTGCTGGGATGTGGCAGCCTTCTGTTTGGTTATCTCACAATATTCTGAATAATCTCATCAATAAATGTGGATTCCTAAAACATCTTTTTTATAGAATTATTCAAATTTTTCAATTTAAAATATTCTAAGACTCACTTACAATATTATCTGTAGATGACACTCATACTCTGATGGGAAACCCATTCCTCTTGGGTCATCAGCTCACCTTTGGATACCTCTTGCCACCAGCTGGCACTGCAGCCCTTTTCTAAGTTGGTTTTACTCTATTCGGCCATAAGACCCATTCATGGGACTCTCTGTGTGATGGCTCTTCTGCTAGTTCAAGGCAGTTGCCATGTTTCCCTGGGATCTTCTCTTCCGTGAACTCATCACTTAGCCACTCCAGCCATTCCTCTGAAGGAGCTGGATGTGGAATCCAACCTTGCCCCTTCTTGGTCATTCCTCTGAGTGTGCTTAAATTGCCCTCTGCTTTTCTGAACTGTGTCACACCATTTCTCCTTTGATGTCAAGAGGATAACAGATGGAAAATGTCTGGGTTTTTTTGCCTTCTGACACTAGTTCTCAAACTTGAGTATGCATCAGAATATCCTCTAGAAGGCTTATGACAGGGCCTCTGGGTCGGTGAGCCTGGGGTGGGGCCTGGGGGTGTGCATTCTTAACAAGCCCCCAAGTGATGCTAGTGATGATGGTCTGGGCCTCATATTTGGAGAGCAGCTGATCTAGAGCTGAGTTCTAGCCTATGATTTGGAAGAACTGTATCCTGTGCTGGTCTGTCACCAACTAGTTTGAGTGAAACACTTCATCTCCTGAGTCCTCAGTCTCTTCCTCTTTAAATAAGAGGGTCAGGCCAGAGAGGGACTCCTTCAGTCAGACAGAATGAACACTCAAGATCTGTTCCTCTGTGTCTGTCATCCTGCCTCTGCCTGTCTCTATGGCACTCCTACACTCACTCACCCACACTCACATCTCATGCACATATACACCGAGTAGAAGGGTGGTGTCATCGGCAGCCTCAGAAATAAATTACAAGAGTCTAGAAAGCAGAGGTATTGTTAAGAAGTGCTGTAGCCCACCCTTCCCCCTACTTCAGACTCTCTCCAGCTTCCCTTCCCAGCAAACATAATCATGAATGAAAACATCTCACTCACCCTCAAATGCAGTACCTCCCTGGCACGCTCTCCCCTGCCCCACGTATTCAGCTCTGCTGAAAGTCACTCTAATGTGGATATCTTGCAGTAGCTGCTGGTTGGAAGTTCCTCAATCATGATGCCACCTTCTCACAATCCAAACCAAGTCATTGGAATATCAAAGACTGGATAAATGAAGACAGTGGTACATTTTATTCAGTAAATTTTCATAGAATTTCCCCCAATGGTGTCCCCCTCACCCGCTCTTTTTTTTTTTTTTAAATCACATCCCTTATTTGAATTTCAGTGAGGAACCTCCTAACCTACACTCTTGTAAACTGGTGTTACAAAGACTAAGGTATTCCTTAGTCGAATGTTGATTTGTGTTTCCCGTAGGATGGCATCCTGGGATCTGCCCTCATGTCTTGGTTCAGGTTTCCTGTGACAGATGGTTTCACTCTGGGGCTTTCCCGGTGGTTCAGTGGTAAAGAATCTGTCTGCATTGCAGAAGACATGGGAAATGTGGGTTTGATCCTTGGGTCGGGAAGATCCCCCGGGGAGGACATGGCAACCCATTTAAAGTTCCCTTGCCCAGAAAAATCCCACGGACAGAGGAACCTCGTGGGCTGTGATCTGTGGGGTCAAAAAGAGTCGGACAGGACTAAGCAACTGAGCATGCATGGTTTCACTTCATCTGTGAGCGTGAAGTGTCAGGGTCCATGGAAGGGCAGTGTGCTTCATTGGCAGGGATCACACAGTCAATTGAAGTTCTCGGTGGACAGGGTTACTCATTCCACAAGTTTATGGCATGTAGTTGATTTTTCTTTTCCTGTTGGAAATGTGTCTTCATTTGGCTTTGGGCAAGCTGCCTGCCCTGGATTCTGAATTACTGCCCTGGTGGAGTTCTCTGGCCCTAACCCTCTTGGGTTAATGGCTGAGGACAGTCTTGAAGAGGACTCCTTCTGAAAGGAGGAGACGGCTTACACAGGAGAACAACAGGTATTGCCAGCCTGGCTGATGTTTACTGAGGAGTGATGGTGCTCCAGGAATATGTAAAAAAACATGGAATTTTAAACATAACACAATATTAATATTAATACTTTGAACCGGTTGTCCGGTTGACAAAAATTTCCTAATGACGGAAGTTACAATGAATGGAGCAATGCTTTCACATGAGGCATATTGTTTTCCACGCGATTCATGAGGAAGGAACATTTCTTCTTGAATCAATGGGTGATGCATTCCCTGCCTCAAAGCTTGGGGAGTAGCCAGTATTTGTGAAAAAGACTTAAAATTAGCAGATATCTCTAATTGACAGCATCATGTGTAATTTCCTTAATGGAGAAAAGGTTGATGGTGAGTTTGGGATCTGGAGGATGGGAAAAAGGAAAATTATTTTCCTGACTCAGGTTTCTACCCCTTTGGTTTACCAGATATGTGTGAATATTATATAACCTGAGGACCAGCTCAGACTCAGATTATTATAATTTATAATCTTTTTTAATATGCTTCCCTGAAATGTGGAATTGAGAGTTTGTGGGTATAGTGGGCAGGAGAACAGGATGAAAAGATTATCCAGTCACATCCTGGCTCCCTCTCTCCTTTATAGGGTAAAGCATCAAGTAGAATACCTGGGCCTCAAAGAGAACATTCGAGTGAGGAGAGCTGGTTATGCCTATCGGCGTGTCTTCCAAAAATTCCTGCAGAGGTAAGACTGGTGACTTTGGACTCTTTTATGTTTAAAACAGGTTTATTGAGATGTAATTCACATATCATACAATTCACCCTTTTGAAGTATACAATTCAGTGGCTTTTAATATAGTCATAGAGTTGTACATCCATCACCACAGTTAATTTTGGAATATTTTCATCACCTGCAAAAGAAATCCCACTTTCCTAGTATTCCCCACCTCACCCATGGCCCTAAGCCAACACTTTTTTCTGTCCCTATAAATTTACCTATTTTGGTTATTGCTTATAAATAGAATTATATATGTCTTTTGTTTCTGGCGTCTTTCACGTCACAAAATGTTTGCAAGGGCCATCCAATAGCTTGTATCTGCACTTCATTCCTACTCATTGACAAATAATATTCCCTTGCAGCAATGTTCTAACATGCCACATTTTGCTTGTTCATCCATCAACTGATAGACATCACATTTGGCTCTTATGAATAACAAATAATGTGTTGATCAGTATTCACATACATATTTTTATGTAGGCATATGTTTTTATTTCTCTTGGGTACATACATAAAAATGGAATTGCCGGGTCAAATGGTAATTATGTTTAACCTTTCTGATGAACTGCTAGATGTTTTACAAAGGAGCTGTACCATTTTTACATCCCCACCAATAGTGTTTGAGGGTTCCAGTTTATGTGCATCTTTGCCAATATTTGTTATTATCCGACTGTTTGGTTCTAGCCATCCTGGTGGGTTTGAAGTAGTTTCTCACTGTGGTTTTGATTCATACTTCCCTAATGGAAAATAATGTTGAGTATCTTTCCATGTGCTTATTAGGTGTTAGAGAAATGTCTCTCCAGTCCCTCGATCACTTTTAAATTACTTGTCTTTTTAAATTAGTGGAGTTTCACTGATGTTCTACATTTAATTTCCTTTATGAAAGAAGAAAGCCATATTACTGTTTTAATCAGAAAATAATTCTGTTTTCCTGGTATATGATACAGGAGCAAGATATAAGAACATTTTTTTAAATTCAGATTTTATGTAACAAAGAGGTTTAGGAAGGAGAAGAACTTAATTGCCATCTTTGAAATCCAATATTTCTAATAGAGTAGCTTTCCCTTTGAGGATGATGTTTCTTCTGCTGGGAGATAGGGATGGCTGATCTACCGCCTATCGATGTGGGTCATCATCTGTGGAAGGTCGTTGATGTGGAAGGTCAGGAGAGGTTTGGCCAAAGCGTGGATCATTCCATACAGTAAAACTTCATTGATTTTTGTCTCCACACATTCAAGATTGCTGATAATTTTGGAGGCTGATTAAACTAGGAATAAAATTCACCATCAGGGCTCTCTGAATTAAAAGGCCCACTACACCTCTAGCGTAAGCACGGCAATATGAAAAAAAGTCTTTAGGAAGGTTAGAAAATAAATTTGGAGTGCTCTTGCATCACTGTAGCAGCATCCATTTGCTGACAAACAACTGAGATGTTAATTATGAAAAACTTTGCTCTTCTTTAAACAGATGGCTGGCACTAGCTTAGGACAGGATTTCTCACCCTCAGCTATTGACATTTTGGTTTGGATGAGTCCTCGAGTGAGGCTGTGCTGGACATTGTAGGATGTTTAGCAACCTTCTTGGCTTCTACCTACTAGATGCCAGTAGTACCAGCACCCCCCCATCCCACCCTTACTTTCCCCCAGTTGTGACACCCAAAACTGTATCCGGACATTGCCCACGTGTCCTGGGGAGACAAAGTCAGTTGAGAGAACCGTGGCTTAGATTGTCATGAAGGTTTTTCGCAGAACTGCATTTCTTTGAAAATACCCTTTTTTAATTAAGAGGGAAGAAAGTTAAATATAGAAAATAGTGAAGAAGTAGTATTTCCTCCGACTTGTGTTAATTTCAAAAGGCTTGCCCTCAACAATTCCAAAATGTTTCCAGTTTTATTCTCCTTCAATATTTTTTCTATACTTAAACACTTTTTCTTTTTTATTTAAAGTTCTTTTTTAAAGTTAATTCATTTTTGGCTGCCCTGGGTCTTTGCTGCTTTGCACAGGCTTTCTCTAGTTACAGAGTGGGGGCTACTCTTCGTCGTGGTACACAGGCTTCTCATAGCGGTTGTGTTTTTGCAGAACACAGAATCCAGGTGTGCAGGCCGTGGTAGTTGTAACACATGGGCTCAGTAGTTGTGGCTCACCAGTTCTAGAGCACAGGCTCAGTAGTTGTGTCACATGGTCAAAGTTGCTCCGCAGCCTGTGAGATCTTCCCAGAACAGGGATTGAACCTGTGTCCCCTGCATTAGCAGGCAAATTCTTTACCACTGAGCCACCAGGGAAGTTCCTGTACTTAAAAACTCTTTATTCAGATTCTCTCTAATTGGCATTGCTACTGAAAATGGATCAGATTTTTTTTTTTAATTTTACCTTAAATTTTTTTTTTCTTTTGAGAAACCGATTCCTTCCTTCCATATTATTTAAAAACAAACTGACAAACCTGACTTCCGTAAGCAGTACTGTGAACTCCGCCACTCTGTGGGGAGCAGGAAGTCCACGCTCTCGGCCAGAGTCTCTGGGGTGCCCTGAGCAGGCTGCGTTACCTGTTTGCAGCAGCTCCTTAAATGAGCTGTGAAATGACCTGGTTCTAATATCCGGACCTCTCTCAAGTACCAGGCTAGCTGCATGGCTGCACGAGTGGTACTTTCTTTTGTGCCTTCCAGAGTCAGCGTTTAGTGCATATCTGATATGGCCTTTGTGTTGAGGGCTTTTTTCTGAAATGATTTTATCCTTAGATGCCTTCCTGCTTAGCTCTCCTGCTGTGGGCTTTTCCTTTAAGAAGAGACAGACGGGCCTTCCCGTCTTACACAAAGCAGATTCTTTTGATGTTGTTATATTTTTGTTTTGTTTTGTTTTGATTTGAAAGTACTGGGAGGATAATACAAAGTTCAGAAAGAAAATTTGTTTTTCAATATAAAGTATGTGTTTAGTCTGCTACTCAAAAATGGCTACAAAGCCATATATCTATCAGTGAGCAAGGAATATTTTTCCAGAGACAGTGCTGTTTTCCATAAGGTGTATGAGTCTGGGATTGTAACAGGATTTGTCCAGAGTCTGTCAGTCACTTTCTCATCCTGTGATCCACTGTGAGTAACTGAATCAGTTTATACCTTTATTATTTCAAGCACGGAGTGTAGCGAGTGTCCTGCTGGCTGCCAGGACTTTAGGCTCCCACATCCTTAAATCCAGGTGCCAGAAGCTGGAGGTCACAAGTGTGGGCTGCGTTTCCTCTGAGGAGGAACCATTGGATTGGTCATCTGGGCAATTACGAGAAGCCTTGCAGGACTTCCCTGGTGATGCAGTAGTTAAGAATCCACCTGCCAATGCAGGGGACACAAGTTCGATCCCTGGTTTAGGAAGATCCCACATGCCTCAGAGCAACTAAACTTATGGCCCACAGCTACTGAGCCCATGCTTTAGAGCCCGTGTGCCACAACTACACAAGCCCGTTCACCCTAGAGCCCGTGTTCCCCAACTAGAGAAGCCACCACAATGAGAAGCCTGTGCACCGTACCTAGAGAGTAGTCCCTGCTTGCTGCAACCAGAGAAAGCTTGTGAGCAACAACAAAGACCTAGCACAACCAGAAATACATTTAAAAAAATGTTTTAAAGGAGCCTTGCAGACTAGGGGCAAGGAAGGGAATTCTAGGCAGCGACAACAGCCAATGCAAAGGCCTTGGGATGAAATATTGGTCTTAAACTGAAAACACTTGATGAAAGGATTGTAAGTCATTATGCTCATCTCTGAAAAATTATCATAGGCACCTATTAGGCAGCATCCCATTGCCTTGTGAACCCATTCCCACCAGTATGTCCTGGAGAAACATGAGTGAACTGGGTGTACTTACATAGTGAGAGAACACTGTACTGGAATTATGCTCTGGTCTCTCCAGTGAAGTACAAAAGAAAGTGAGGATAATGCTGCCAGTCTTCCTAAAAGCAAAAGGAACCACCATGAGTGGCCCATGGTCAAAGGGACAGGCAATTCCCATGTCTTACCCAGACCCAAATTCTTATAGGTCTTGTCAGGAAAAAGGAAAAGAAAAAGTCTCTGGAAACCAAGTTCCTTACTATTAAAAAAAGAGAGAGAGAAATACAGTATTATTTTAATAGGGGGTTGATGTGAATAGCAAAGAGGTACCTAGTTGCAGTTGCACAATAAAAATACCTTGGTTTATCATTTTGATTGGATTAAATCAAGCCAAGCAAAATCACACTCTTAGAAGAAACATGTCACCTTGTTGGTCTGCTCTTTCCTTTTGCACCCATACCCTGCGTGAACTTTCTCCCTCTTCCCTTTACATTGCAGATACATTACTACTTCTTCACCACTGAGATCCCCCAGTAGCATCTCTGCTGTCAGTCATTTCTATGAGGCTTAACTGGTGTAGCCGACTTCATTATGCCATGTATGAAATGTATTCATGCTAATTTGTGGCTTCAGGTAGACATTTTCATTTTTAAGCTTTTTAAAATCTCTAATTAGTGAATAGGAGGATTTGCTTCTTGAGGAAATTTATATTATCAGGCAGAATGTGGATATTTAGGAGGAGCAGAGAGGGTCCCTAGAATCACCTTAGTCCCAACCAGCTGGCCCTAAGTGTGTGATGTGCCTGGTTGTGTCCTCTTAGAGAGCCCTGGATCCTGAAGGCAGAGCCACTGTCCTTGTCAAGGTTCCCTCCTCTCTTTGATGCCATTAGTGAGTCTACTCCTCATAGTAGCTTCTGGGAACAGAGGAGGATGGGGGCTTCTTTAGAGGCCTGGGGCCCATTCATTGCTTGTCTTCTAGATGTGCCTGCACATAGAACACACCCTCCAATTTCTCACCCATACTCTCCTCTAATTTCCCCTCCTTTCTGCCATCCTTCTCTCCCTTCCTTCCATCTCAAGTCTTTGGTACCTTTTGTATTTGACATTCTGTGATAGGTTTCTGTCTCCTGTATTAGGTTAGCCTCTTATATAACTGGGCTTTCCTCATAGCTCAGTTGGTAAAGAATCCGCCTGCAATGCAGGAGACCCCGGTTCGATTCCTGGGTCAGGAAGATCTGCTGGAGAAGGGATAGGCTACCCACTCCAGTATTCTTGGACTTCCCTTGTGGCTCAGCTGGTAAAGAATCCGCCTGCAATGTGGGAGACCTGGGTTCAATCCCTGGGTTGGGAAGATCCCCTGGAGAAGGGAAAGACTACCCACTCCAGTATTCTTGCCTGGAGAACTCCACGGACTGTATAGTCCGTGGAGTTGCAAAGAGTTGGACATGACTGAGCGACTTTCACTTTCACTTACATAATTATGATGTTTGTAACATAGACATATGTAGTAGACTGAAAGGAAAGGTTTGCACGTATACCAATCCATGTCTTGTATGTACTGCTGTGATGAAAGAAACAGCTTGGGGTTCAAATCCCAGCTCTGACGTCTGCTAGCTGAGTAGCCTTGGGTAGTTCTCTATTTTCCTCTGTTTCCTGTTTTGCAAAATGGGAAGACCAGCTGACTGAGGTTGCTATAGAAATAAAGCAAGATCAGGAGTCTACTGCACCAAGAACAACGCCTGATGCAGAGAGCACCCTTTACTTACAACAGGTTACTCTTTCCTGCCATGTTCCTGGCATTGTATCAGGTGCCAGATGTGCAGGGTGAGCCCCCCATATGACACCCCCTCATGGAGCTCCTATCCCCATGGGGGTGGCATTAATTACCCGAATAGGTACAGACATGACTATCGTTACAAACTGATATATACTTTGAAGCCAAAATATTGTTTTCTATGAGAGAAAATAGCAAAGGGGACAGTTTTGGCGTGGGTCGTCCAAAAGGTTTCTATGGAAGCGTCATTGAAGGGGAGGCCCCTCCCCGCTACACCCCCGACCCCTGGGTAGGAGCCAGCCACCTGAGGGGTTGGAGACCAGCACATCTGGCAGAGAGAATAGCATGGGCGAAGGCTCTGAAGAGGGAAGTGTGCAGGAAGAGGAGGCCATCCTCCCAGGAGCGGGGTGAGCCAGAGGAGAGCAGAGATGAGACTGGAGAATAGCTGAGGACCAATCACCAGGGCCTCCTGACTCAAGATGCAGAGAACTTCACAGATGGAAGTTGATCCATCGTAATCATAACAGCTGCTTATGGGGAGCTTCATAAAACTCTTCACGTTGACTGTTAAGTGCTCCCAAGAAATCAGGGGAAATCAGTGTTGAGAAAAGACCGTTTGATTTTGGCAGAAGAGTGTCGTTGGTGACCTTCAGTGATGCTATTTTTAGACAGTGGTAGAAAGGAAAAGCAGATTTTCTCCAGGGCGTTAGCATGGAAACGGTTGGAGAAGGAAGGAGTAGGTGGCGGCTCTGAAATGGGCATACCAGACCCAGTGAGTTTTTGCGGTTGTCAAGGTCTACACCTGAGCCTTGGAAGGGAGGCGAGGGGATGGCCAGGACTCCAGCAGCACTGGAGCCTTTGGGGGGCGTCCAGGCCAAGCCTGATCCTTCTCTCCCTTGTTTTCCTCACAGGTATGCCATCCTGACCAAAGCCACCTGGCCCTCATGGAAGGGGGATGAGAAACAAGGCGTCCTACACTTGCTGCAGTCCGTCAACATGGACAGTGACCAGTTCCAGCTAGGGAAGAGCAAAGTGTTCATCAAAGCCCCCGAATCTGTGAGTTTTCTCCAGGCCACGCCTTTCCCCACGGCCCCCTCTCAGCCCCGTCCCCACAGCGTGGCTGGTTTCTTTACTTCATCCTGTGGCTCATGTCTTAAATGTCAGTTCCTCAAAGAAGACTTTCCGCTGCTCCGAATCTATGTGTGGTTCATGCCCCACACCCTAGCACCTTCAGAGTCCTCAGCTTGGATACAAAGCTATCATCACAAGAGATTTTCTTTTCATACTTATTGTCTCTTTCCCATTCTAGATGGTCATTTCCTTGAGGTCAGGGTCTGTTTTGTGTGCCTTTGTGTACTCGTAGCTTCATGAGGAAAGTGGCTCAGAGGAGGTGCCCAATAGTTATTTTTAATGTCCAGTAGTGTCTCAGCTAATAGGTACTTCCTTGCCCAGAAAGGAGGCTTGGGTTAACCTACATCCTCACCTGGGTGACACCAAACAAGTCACGTCACATAAAGGTGGAGCAGAGCATTGGAGTGAGAATTCCCAGGACTTTACCTTGAAGACAGTGAGGAAGCCCAGAAAGGACTTTGAGCAGACCAATAGATAGAAGGGGAAACCTCCAATCTTAAAGGATACCAGTAAGGAACTCAAAACACATAGGTTTTACAATTTACAAACGTATCAGACCTCCACAGATGAATTTAGTGGAACTTCTTAATCTTTCCTGTTGAGCATGTGGTCACCCTGAGCTGAATGATTGTTCACAGGAAGTTCTCAGTTTGAGCAGGAACCCAACACAGCCCCTCAGTCCTTCTGTCCCATAGCTCTCGGGCTGTGGAATGAAGACAGTTCTTTTTTAAGCTGGAGAAACTGCTGGAACTAACCGGGGATGGCTATCACCATTGCTTGAGGTTCCTGTAATAATCACAAGACTATTTTCAAGAGTCTATGGAGACAGACTTCCCTGGTGTTTCAGTCATTAGGGCTCTTGGCTTCCACTGCAGTGGGGCACAGTTTCAATCCCTGGTTGGGGAAGGAACTAAGATCCTGCATGCCATGTGATGTAACCAAAAAGAGAGAGTCGGTGGTGAATTTGGCAAAAGTAGTCACCATATCACCAAGAGAACCTGCAGTGTTGGTCATAATGGAAACCCTTGACTCTAGGCAAATTCTGGTCCTACCATGAGTTTTCTCCACTAGAAGGGGCCCCATCACTGCTGTTTTGCCTGCCTCCCAGGATCAGCCTGAGATCAGAAATGCTAATAGTCGTAACTGAATGACTTTAAAGGCTGTTAAATAAGTAAGTGGCATACATCGATAGAACCCGTATGAAAAGTTTGTGGTAGCATTTTCCACTTTGAGTTATTTGTAGCTTCACAGCAGTTTCATTTCCAAATATAAAATGAAAATGTTGTGTCATACACCATTAAGCAACCCACAGAACAGTTCCTGTTCTTTCTAAAACGGGATGGAGTGATTTATCGGTACAATGGAGAACTCTTCTGTTTTATACTCGCTCCTCTGTTTTTACTTTTTCAACTTGCTGAATTTTCACAGAAACAGCCTCAATGTTTTTCATGCTTTTTTTTTTTCTGATTCAGTTGAGCTTTGAGATTTTACTTTCAAATCAAGATTTATTTTTGGTTTTTCTTTTCCGTGTTTTCCTCCCAGTTGCTTTTTTACCTTCACTTGACTCTTCCTCTCCCCCATTTTTTCACACACACACACACACACACACACACACACACACACACACACACACCCCTCATTACTACTCTCTCCCCTCCCCGCATTACTCATCCATCCATATCTAGCCCTGACATTGCAAACACTTTTACAAAAATTGTTTTTTAGGGACTTGGCTGGCAGTTCATTGGTTAAGACTCCATGCTTCCACTGCGGGGGGCATGGGTTCCATCCCTTGTTGGGGAACTAAGATCCCACATGCCACAAGAAAGGCATGGCCAAAAAGGTTTTTAAAAATCTACCCTGTGATTTTGCTCTAACTTTTATACTAAATGTGCTGAATTTACAAAATAACCCATTTGCTTTAAGAACCCACATTAGACATCAGGCATCAGAGAATTTGGTTTTGTTTTGTTACATGTGTCCATGCTTTTTGCTTTTCTCTCTTCTTCTCCCTCTCACTCTCTTTCTTCTTGAACCTCCCTGATTTCTAACCCCTATGGCTTTTGGAAAGAACCTAAAAACCAGCTCATCTTTGAACTAGCCTATAGGAAGTTGGGAATTGGTTGACTCTTCATCCTTTCTGAGTCACAAGTATATTTTCTATGACGCTCTCAAAATAGTTCTGGGAAAGAAGAAGAAAACGAGACTTACTCAGAAACCCAACACAGAAGATAAGAAAACACCAGTGGATAATCTTCCAGGCAACTGCTGGGCTCAGATTTTTAAACATTCTGTCCAGTTGTTTCAAAAATCTTTTGTTCTTGAAATATGCATCTTTGTTTATTGTATATGGGACTGACAGCTGCGGGATGAAGTGCCCCTCCCTTGATGTGTTGAGTTTGAGGTGGAGCCGTGAGAAGGAGAAGCTGAATGTCAGGAGGAGAGATCACTGTGACTCCAGGGTACAAACCCAGATAAACCAAGACAACAAATCAAGCCCAGCTGCCTTCAAACCACATTTGCTTGTTTAGTTTTTACAATGACATCCGTCATCAT
Organism: Giraffa tippelskirchi; assembly: GCF_054371585.1. Taxonomy (NCBI): domain Eukaryota; kingdom Metazoa; phylum Chordata; class Mammalia; order Artiodactyla; family Giraffidae; genus Giraffa; species Giraffa tippelskirchi. The sequence continues at coordinate 113,130,748 of NC_137281.1, forward strand.
TACTTTGGGTTTTTATTGGTCTGTTTTTTTTATTCCTAGAGAGTCATATAAACTACTTCCTAGGTGAATGAGAGTTTCCCACCATTTTACGAGTTGATTAGGTGCAGATTCTATGTCCAAGTGAGGAGGAGCCTGGCAGAACCTGAAAGACTTCGGTTCACTTTCCAGCTCCACCCAATCTTAGTACTGATGTTCTCCTCTGTAAGTTGGAGATAATGCAAATAAGTGGTACATGTAGTTGTTGAGTGGTTGAATGAAGTAATGTGTGTAAAGCATCTAGAATGATTCCTCATCCATTGTGGGTCCTCAGTTCATTACAGCTGTTTGCTGTCATCTTCGTTACTCTAGAGCTTTGTTGAGTGGTGTATAACAGTATTCATCATTAAGATGACCTGAGTCTCAAGACCTGCCAGTGTCTGATAAGGAGCCCTTAACCAAAACAGTCTCAGCCCCTCTTGGTGAATCCAAGTCCTTATTAACACATCATAAGTCCAGCTCCAATCACTGGTTATTATCCTCTGCCCAATGACTCCCTATAGATTTCTGTGAGGCAGGAAGTCTGTACTTTCATGGAACCAAAAGTTGGGCAGCCCTCTTTCCACAGCAGTATGAGCTTTCTGCAAAAGCTGGAAAATTCTTGTAAGAAGCTATATGCAGCACTAAAAGCTGCCTCCATGAGCTCATTTGATCTAGCCACTTAATATCCTCTTTGGATCAAGGTGGGAAATAAATGGATGTGTGTTAAATCACTCAGTTAATTTTTACAGAGGTTAGGAACAAGGTAGGGCAGGCACCATCATTAAGGTCCAACTGAATACACTCATTTCCAGCTGTTTTCCACTATGTTTTTTAATAAAAGAATATATATAAGGACTTCTGTGGTGGTACAGTGGATGAGAATCCACCTGCCAGTGCAGGTGATGTGGGTTTGATCCCTGATCCAGGAAGATTCCACATGCTGTGGAGCAACTAAGCCCATGTGCCACGTCCACTGACCCTGTATGCCTAGAGCCCATGCTCCATAATAAGAGAAGCCACCACAATGAGAAGCATGTGCACCGCACCAAAGAGTAGCCCCGCTCAACACAACTAGAGAAAGCCCGCATGCAATGATGAAGACCCAGTGCAACCAAAAATGAATTAATTTTTAAACAAAATTTTCAAGTATGTATAAATATCTTGTCTGTGTATATTTATATATAAAAGTTATAGTGACCATAAGCAACACATTTTTTTCACCTTTGTTTATGAGTCTGAGAAGCTGCTTCCCATTGTGTCCTTGACTAAACTGAGTGTCCTTGAAATATCCAAGAAAGTAATGTTCAGGTCCTGTGAACTGACTCACACTTGTCTTCTCTCTATTCACAGCTCTTTCTTCTAGAAGAAATGAGGGAGCGAAAGTACGATGGGTATGCTCGGGTGATACAGAAATCATGGAGGAAATTCGTGGCCCGGAAGAAATATGTCCAAATGAGAGAAGAGGGTATTATAGTCACTTTATTTCATTCATTTACCAAATCTCAAGACTATTTTTGAGCTTAGATGAAGTTACAAGTTCATTGTACTTTGCACATACTGTGCGTTGCAGCCTTGCATTCATTTAGAGTTTCTCTGTGTCTTTCCACACGGAGCATTTTCCTCCTTGTAGGGGACTGATCCTTCTCCCTTCTCTGCCCTTTTGGGAACTGCAGCCTCCGACCTTCTGTTGAACAAGAAGGAGAGACGGAGAAACAGTATTAACAGGAACTTCATCGGGGACTACATCGGGATGGAGGAGCACCCGGAACTCCAGCAGTTTGTTGGCAAGAGGGAGAAGATCGATTTTGCAGACACAGTGACCAAGTACGACAGGAGGTTCAAGGTACGTGCTGATTGCCCACCCCTGGGAGTCACCAAATGGACTCCTTAGTTTTAAAAATAACTCATCATTTTGCTTTTGGGATTACCAAAACAGAACATGCCCATTGTGGATAAATGTAGAAAATGCAGATAAGCCAAGAGAAAAATAGCCCCCTATACCCAGAAACAATCACTATTAACATTTTGTGTGCATCCTTTAGAATGTTTTTACGCAGACATATATTTGTATATTTAGTTTTACAAAACTGAAATCTACCTTTCATGCTGGTCTGTGTTCTGCATTGGTTTTCTCTTAAAATACACCAGGGAGAACTTTCTATATTAATAGATACGTCAGTATAAATTGTTTTGTTTAGCTGCATAGTAGCCCATTCAACAGTTGCCTCACTATTATTTTGAACCAGTTTCTTCTCGTGACTTTTTTTTTTTAACCATCATAAATAAAAGGATACTGTGAGTATCCTTTCACATGGCTTTGTACATTTGTCTACTTATGCTTTTAGAGTAAATTATTAGGAGTAGACTCATTGGATCAAAAGATTGAGAATCTTCTTTGATTCTCAAAATGAAGCATTCCTATCTATTTTCCCTGGGCAAATGCTATGCGGAGCTTTGACAGAGCCACTGGAGGACAGCTGATTCTTTTTTAACCTCTTTCTTTAGACATTGTTTTTTTTCTTTTGCCTAATACAATCTTGACCCTAGTAGTGAAATCTGAAGCCACAATAGATTATGGGCCATTAAGAGCTTTTTACGTGAGTTATTTCTTGTTTGGTTTTTGGTCGGGAAAAAAATAAAGAATGATATTAATTTCACAAGAAGGATGATGTTGTTTTGCCAAAACCAAATCACTCCTTACAAACTGAATATGGTGCCAGCTGCTCTGGTGGCAGGTTTGAATACAAACATGAATGTTAAGTCTCTCAGTATTGTTTGGATATAACACAGTACATTTATATTAGGTTTTTAAGGATTCCCATTGAAATGAAAATGTATCACTTTCAAAAAGTAAAAATTTAATGGACTCACAAAAATTACATACGCAGGGTCCCTTGAGGGATCGCTGTATGAGCAACATCCTGGAGCAGATCATTGGTAGGGTCATCCTGTGTGTTGGTTTGCCCTGATCCCTTAGGTCATATGAGTCTACCATTTTTATGTTAAAGAGAGTCAAGTATCAGCAGTTTTGTATATGTCAACCTAACAATCATAAGCAACATGTTCTTTTGCTCTCAAAAGATTTAGTTAGATGATAAAGGGAATCACCATCCAATCATAGTGAAAGTTTGCTGCCTAAAGCAGCTTCCTTTCACCTGGTCACCAATGCCCTGCGTGTAGATTACTGTCACTCTGACACTTTAAAATACCTGTCCTTACAGAGCGTAAAGCGAGACTTGCTTCTGACTCCAAAATGCTTGTACTTGATTGGACGAGAAAAGGTCAAACAGGGTCCAGACAAAGGCCTGGTGAAGGAAGTGCTGAAGCGCAGGATTGAGATGGAGAGGATCTTGTCTGTGTCCCTCAGGTGAGTGGCCAGGGGTGGGGACGGGGAGCCCTACCTCTGCACGACACTGCCATCTGCTGTTCCAAACAGCCTGGAGAGAGGCCCCGTTGGGCTCCCCAGTTGTGAAAATGACAATGAAGAGAACCCAGTTTTCTCTTCGTCCCTAAGCTCTTCTTAGGGACTCATGAAGGTCATGAGTCTCAGGGAGTACTGCAATCACAAGAAAAAGTTACCTTCTGATATGCTCATCTAGTCAAGGGATACTCAGATCCTTTGCTCCCATAAAATCTGAGGGAAAAGAAATGTAGTCTGTGAAACAAACAGGGCATAATTGCTGTTATTGAAGAGGGGATCAACATTCTTGAGTCCTGCCCCCAAGCCCACCTTGCCCCTGATGAAGACCTAACCCATTTCACCAGGAAAACCCTGAGCAGAGCTGGCCACTAGGTCATCATTGCTGCTTTTTAGCTTGCTGTGACCTTGGATTATCCTAGATAGGGAGTATCTTTGGACTCCTTGAGGCCCCTCTGCCTGTTCATTCTCCCAGGGGTGAGGGGGAATACAAATTGGTCTCCATAATCGGTAACCCTGGAGTCACTGCCAAATGCTCCCTTCAACTCCAGGATCACAGGGAGGCACCCTTGCTCTTCTTGTCAGCACTCTGGTTTATGAAATGAGTGCAGTTGTACAGTAATTTGAACATTCTTTGGCATTGCCTTTCTTTGAAATTGGAATGAAGGACCTTTTCCAGTCTTGTGGCCACAGGACCCTTTGCAGTCCTGTGGCCACTGCTGAGTTTTCCAAATTTGCTGGCATGATGAGTGCAGCACTTCCACAGCATCATCTTTTAAGATTTGAAATAGCTCATCTGGAATTCCATCACTTCCACTAGCTTTGTTTGTAGTAATCTTCCAAAGGCCCTCTTTGACTTCACACTCCAGGATGTCCACACCATCATGCTTATCTGGGTCATTAAGAGCTTCTTTGTAGAGTTCTTCTGTGTATTCTTGCCACCTTTTCTTGATCTCTTCTGCTTCTATTAGGTCCATACCATTTCTGTCCGTTATTACAAGAAGGCTGACTGGTTGTCTGAGGCCTTACAAATAGCTGAGAAAAGAGAAACGAGAGGGAAAGATACACCCAACTGAATGTAGAGTTCCAGAGAATAGCAAAGAGAGATAAGAAAGCCTTCTTAAGGGAACAATGCAAAGAAATAGCAGAAAACAATAGAATGGGAAAGACTAGAGATCTCTAAGAAAATTGGAGATACCAAGGGAACATTCATGCAAAGATGGGCACAATAAAGGACAAAATGGCAAGGACTTGCATATGCTGAGACTTCCCCAAATCCTCCCTGCTAATATCTCGTAGACTAAGTTCCCTGTGATGAGAGGAAATTCTCAGGCCACAGAAGGTGAAGAAAAGGGGAAGAAAGGCCTCTTTGAGGTTTCTTCCTTGAGTCATGTCCTGGGGCCCTTCTGAGGATGCCTCAACCTCTGCCCAGGCAAGCTTCAGGCTGCCATTGTATTAAAATATTAGAGAAGTTCTGGTTACCTGCAAATGCGTCTTCTTGGAATTAGGACTCCTTTACACTCTTATTCCACACACAAGACAAAATCGCTGCTCTTAGGCAAAAGCAGGGTTTTTGTGCACACAGGAAGCTGATTTACCAGGCTAGAAAACCCTGGCTCCAATGCAATCATCCAAAGCAGATTTTAAGTTGTGTCTGTTCTTGCCTGTGTCACTGTGGTTTCTGATTTTGCTGTTCCCAATTTTCCTGATAAAGAGACAGGCAGGGTAGTGACATTAAGTGTTTAAAACACTTCAGTTCAAGATGCGGTAGAACTGGTAAGCAGATGTGTTCATCAGCAGCTCTTTGCAGCCACACCTCAGGTGGTTCTCAGTGCCATGAATTTCACAGACACGCTCTAGGCACTGTCCAGTTTCCCAAAGTTCTTTGTGATCATTCAGCTCGCTGACCAGGCGACCATGACCTGCTGACCACACTTTCCTGGTTACTGGGCCCTGAGACTGCCCTTGCTGGTCCAAGGAATCCAAGTGGAAGCTTCTTTTTTTAATCTTGCATGGGAACAAGCTATACCCTGGCTAAGTTGAGTGAGCTAAAACGTGCTGGGCACACTTGACAGTTGAAAGCCCAGGAGTCACAGCTCTGGGGCACAAGTGCTCACTACTCTGAGAATGAGTGTGGTTCTTACTGTTTCTACTGCCTAGGTGTATCTGCAGCCCTCAGAGGCCTTAAGCAGTGCTTGATCATTGTATATCTACATGTGTATCTAGCACTTTGACACTCAGTGTCTTGTTGATCAAGTCTCTGAGGCTTATCAAGGTGTGGGATATTCACACTGAAGTTTTTTCCCTCTGTCTTTTTCTTTTTTCACAGCCTCTGGGAATACAGTGTCTCATAGTAAGATCAGATTCTTTTTCCCATTTCTTTTTAGTATTCATGGTCTGGATGTTTGCTTCCTTGTGGCCTTTCCTTGTTGGAGGATGTAATAAAATGAGGTACTTAGCCTGAAATTTGTTCTGACTCTAGGAGGGAAAAAGAGCCCGAGTCATTCAAAGGTGTTATCTCTGTGTGTTACAGTCACTGAGCCCCGGTTTGCCAGGATTAATAGCCATTGCCTCATTTCTTTCAGCCATTGGGATAGGCTAATAATCTAAACCAAGATAGGAGTGCAATCAGATAGAGTGTGCAGAATCAAACATAGAGGAGAAATCAATTGCGGTACCAGGAGAACGTATCTGTGTGGATGTGTGTACACGTGCATTCTCAATATATTTCAGTATTAGTATAACAATAAATTTGAAGAGTTGTCTTGCACTTTGGCAAGAGAGTTGTAATGTGTGTTTTGAAGACTTTATGGGACTTACTTCTTGACTGTTGGCTAGAATGATCACCTAATGGCTTCTTCTAATTCAGACTATCAAAGTGTCCTACAAACCTGATCTTTCAGCCCGTCCCTAACTCTTATAACTACTGGGGAGGCCAAATTGGCTCACAGCTGCCTATTCAAACCAACCAACCATACAAGAAAATATACAGGAGAATTTGGGGAAATGTAAAATAACTAAATATTTTACAAGTGTGTTCTGAGTGTTAGTCGATCAGTTGTGTCCAACTCTTTGTGACCATGGACTGTAGCCCACCAGTCTCCTCTGTCCATGGAATTCTGCAGGCAAGAATACTGGAGTGGGTTGTCATTCCCTTCTGCAGAGGATCTTCCCGACCCAGGGACTGAACTCAGTTCTCCTGCATTGCAGGCGACTTCTTTACTGTCAGAGCCACCAGGGAACATGGCAGATATTTTATATGAAGGATTTATTGTTTATTCCTTTAGGTGTGATAATGATATTGTGGTTATTTTTATTTAAGAAAGCTTTATCTTTTAGAGATAGACACTGAAATGTTTAATGATAAAATAATATGACTATACTCTGCTGTAAAATAACCTAGCTGGTGTGTGGAAGTGGGGGGAATGAGACTGCAGATGAATTTCACTGTCTGTGGATTGATCATTGTTGAAACCTCCTGACATGTGGTTCATTCTGCTATTCTACTTTTTGATATACTTGAAATTTTCCATAATAAAAAGTGTTTCCTAATACTTTAATAGACATCATATTTTTAGAAGTCTCTACCTTTTATACGTGTACTGAAATATATCTAGTTGAATTATAATTGAAATTAAAAAAAAAAATTTTTTTAACTTACAAGAAAAAAAAATAGATTAGGCCCAATAGCTCAGACAGCTGTGATGACAACAGTCACTCACAGGGAAAGGAAAACTCCTTATCTAAATAAAAGACCTAACACTGACAACCTGCATTTCTGCCTTCGTGGAGACGTGGAGAGAATATCAGGAGGTGACACACTCCTGATGTCCGATGCCTTTGGGGAGACTGCTGGTAGAAGGCCAAGAATCATTTCTGAAGGCTCCTTCAAGAGCTGCTTCTTGTCCAAATACCGAACTGACCTGTGCGTGTGTGCTTAGTCGCTTAGTTGTATCCGAATCTGCAACCCTTTGGACTGTAGCCCACCAGGCTCCTCAGTCCATGGGAGTCTTCAGGCAAGAATACTGGAGTGGATTGCCATGCCCTCCTTCAGGGGCTCTGCCCAACCCAGGGATCAAACCCGGGTCTCCTGTGTCCCCTGCATTGCAGGCAGATTCTTTACCCGCTGAGCCATCGAGGAACTGACCTCGTCTCACTCTTATTTGAAAAACTCAGTTTGCTGGAAGAGTGGTCAGAAGGTACAATGGCCCGTATTCTTTGCCTTCCTGTTGTAGCTGATGAGGTTTGAAACATAAAATCTCCTATATGGAGCTCTCTCTGATGAAGCTTCTAGTAGTCCTTCTCTTTCCCGTAGCTGACCCCCAGAGGCCTAAGATCAAAAGCCTCGGGACTGCCTGCCTGGGTCAGTAGGTTTTCCAGTACTTGTACATATTAGGAAAGTCAGCCTAGAAGGAGTGGGCTTTAGACAGAGGCCTCAGACCTCCTGGGCATGACATCCTTGCCTAAAAATGGTTCGTTGCCTAATTGTCCTAACCCTCTGGCAATAAGAACAGCCTACTTCACTAGGGACCTGCTCCACTGACCTGATGCTTTCCTGAAATCTTGACTTGCTATGGATTTTGAGCTCTGGGAACCTGGAAGTTTTCTGCATTTTTGGACTGACCACCAACCTTGTGTTCAACTCTGGATTTGCAGTGGGTGAGACACAGTCCCTGCCTCAGGGCGTTCTGGAAGGAGGAGCCATGCCCTGTGTAAACATGGGGCACACAGCTTGCTTGCAAGTGTGGAGAGACTGGTTTCCAGGATATTCCAAAAGATGGGAGTGAGCCTGTCCCCTGTGGTCGGGTGAAGCTCTTCCCAGGAGGCCTGACACCACGTGTATCTGCACTTTCTCAGAGAAATTAAGTAGGCTCCCAAACTGGTGCTACTGGTATGTCTGGGTGGTAGAGTTCTGGATAAGTTTTGTTTTCTCCTGCTTTTAATATTTACCTTCGTAGTTTTCAGTTTACTGAAAGGAACATTGGGGACTTCCCTGGTAGTCTAGGGTTAAAAATCTGCCTTGTAAGGCAAGCAACTCGGGTTTGATCCCTGGTCAGGGAACTAAGATCCCACATGCAAATAAGCCCATTTGCCACAATAAGAGAAGCTGCAACTAGAGAAAGGCTGAGTGCTGCAGCGGAGACCCAGCACAGCCGAAATAAATAAATAAATATATATATTTTTTAAAGGAGCATCTATTTCATAAGCAGGAAAGTCAGAGACTTTAAATAAAAGCAGGGGCCATCCTAGCTGAAATTGCCTTTTTAGTTTAAAAAAAAAAGAAAAAACTCCTTTAAAACTTTACCCAGGGTTTTGTAACTAACATTTTTATGAAGAAGATCTTGGTTAAGGGAGTAAAACAAGCATTTCTAGTGTGGTCAGCAGTACAAAAATAAGCCACAAAAACAGGATAAAGAACCAATCAAGAGCCAAACCAGGGACTAGTTGAGTTTCTTTCAACACAGGCTCCTACGTCAAACATCTGTAAGGAATTGCAGCTTGAGCATATGAAGAAGACGGAGGTAAAGTCCAAAAATAAGTCTGATTTTTTAGGGAAAAAAAAACAAGGTGTAGAAGCTTTGTTTTCAGGCCTAGGAACCTGGGCTGAGGCAAGGGGAATGAGCTGAAGCTCTGGCCTGGGTGAAGAGAATTTCCTGGTTTTTTTGACTCCAATCACCAAAGGGAGCAGCTCTTGAATTTGACGGTTGAAGTCCTAATGTCCAAACAGTCTCTTCTCATTTCCAGATTCATGCTGATAATTGACCTTGATGTTTTGGCCTGCTGGCTTTATTTCTTGAATGATCATGATGATGATCATGAAGCTCCTAATAGTCTGCACACATTAAACCATTCAAGGTTTCTTGTGTTGGACTCCTTTAATAATCCAGTCGAATAATCACTGTCCCACCTAGAGGCCAGCCAGGCAAATGGACATGCCCAGACATGAATCCAGCAGCTGAAATGGGAGTTTCACTCCTCCCCATACACCAAAAAGTGGTGCCTCTTGTTCACTTCTTCCCCCTCTGTACACTCTCCTTCCTGACACAGAGGTCTTCTTAGCCCTGTGCTAGGATGCTGGGACTTTATTTCATTAATTCCAAATGACTTGGGAGAGTTATTCTGAGCAGCTTTTTACACAAGTGCCTTTTGGAGTTTGGAATTGCTGTTGTTGAAGTAATTAAAACAATTCCAGAGTTTTCATCTACCTAGAAACAGGAAGATGATAGGAGTGTTGTGGCCACACATTCTGAGGTAGACTGTTCTCAGAAAAGATTCCAACTCCAAAGCTGGTTAAATTTGTGAACAAGGAAGTAGAGTGGAGACTGTAAGCTGTCCTGTAATACCTGTTCTCTCCTTTACATGATAATAGCTGACAGCCCTACCAAAGACTACACTTCCCAGGCTCCCTTCAGCTAGGCGTGACCATGTGACATACGCTGGCCAATGAGGTACAAGCAGAAATGACTTGTATGACTTTCTGATCATACCTGTAAGGAGGAGGAGTAGACGCCTGGCTCCCAGGCACTGTAGAACTGTCATGTTGGCTCTGAATTGCTTTTTTTTTTCTTATGCTCCTGAGTGACAAAGATAAAAACACTAGGTTCTTTAAAACCACTGGTTGTGAGGGTCTTCAATCACAACCGGAGAAGGCAATGGCACCCCATTTCAGTACTCTTGCCTGGAAAATCCCATGGATGGAGGAGCCTGGTAGGCTGCAGTCCATGGGGTCGCAAAGAGTCGAACACGACTGAGCGACTTCACTTCACTTTCAATCACAACACCACCTGCATCCCAACCATTTCAAGAGTGTGCAGATAGCATGGTTGTGACATAGGGATATTTGGAAACACTGTTGAGGTAACAGTAATGACCACATGCTCCATCCACATGGCCATTATGTGTCCCAACATGCCTGTGAAGTGTTCTGACTTCACATCCAGGAAGAGCTGTTTGGTCTACTGGCCTTCAGTAAACAGGATGTGAAGGGCCAGGCTCCTCTTCCCCGCTGATGGTATCTTGCTGCTAGTCGACTCCATTCCTCCCCTATATTTATGTATGCTGTCATACTGTGCCTTTGCAACCCAACTGTGTTGTGGTCCTACCTTATACATTTTTTCTCCTGTGGATTAAAAGCTCCTATAGAAAGACTGAGGGGCTGAGGTTTTAGATTAAGGGCCTATGGCTGTAGCTAGTGGCTTGAGCAAGTACAAGTCATTAGCTCCCTGCCTTGGAACAGAGAGAGAAGGTTCCTAATAAGCCCAGGATCATCCACAAAGGCTCTCTTTACTCAAGGAAGACTTCTGGTCCCATGGACTGCCCGACCCCACCTTTTCATATTCCTGTGACTGAACAGAGAGACCACAGGAGTTGCTATTTTGTGTGCTTAGTCACTCAGTTGTGTCCAACTCTTTGTGACCCCATGGACTGTTGCCCGCCAGGCTCCTCTGTCCATGGGGATTCTCCAGGCAAGAATACTGAAGTAGGTTGCGGATCTTCCCAACCCAGGGATCGAATCCAGGTCTCCCACATTGCAAGCAGATTCTTTTTACCATTGGAGCCACCAGGGAAGCCCAGTTGCTGTTTAGTTGGATCAGACTCCATGGAAGAAGGCTCCCCACTCTCAAAGATTCTTTATACCCCAGTCCTCTGTACTTGCCTCACTGTCTGGTCATGTCACAGCGCAATAATCCTACTGATGCCCTGGTCCTGGGGCCCCCTGTTCAGGACACAGGAACAGCTCCTGTGTTACTGATAGAGCCATGTCATTGGTATTTGCTGCACTTGGAGAGATTAAAATTTAATCTCTGTGGTCAGTTTACTGAAGTGAGTTCACTTACTTTGTTTTTAGTACCTGGAAAAACACATACTGTCCCTAATGAGACGTCATTCTTAGGAGGGTTGTCTTAAATGTATGACAGTGTTGCTAGGAGGTAATGGTAGGGTTGAATATAATGAAGCCTTTGGGGTGGTAGCCTCTTTCAGCTGAGCAATTGAGCAATACGTCTAGCAACTAAGGAAGAAAAATTCTCAAGTGTATATGTGTTGTGATTTCCACAAACTCTGGCTGGGCCTGGAGAGGAAGTATCGAATCAGTCCCCTTACCACTAAGCATATTCCCTGGAACTGGCTTTGCCCCTCAGCCTCTCTCTTCCATTCTTCCTGCAGCTCCTAACATCCACTGTGGGTATGAATTTCCCCAACAGCCCTACCCTATCCGAACAAGGAGCTCCCAGAAAGGCATGTCCTTTCCCTGACCCACCCTGAAGGTGGGGACTATGCTTGCTGTGTGTACAACGGCCTCTCATTTCTCTGCAGTTTGACGTGTTTGTGCATCTGGCAGGCAGTATAAGCAGAGCACCGAATACCTGAAGGCTCCCGACTGGTGCCTATGAAGCATAGGACTTTGGCTTCTCTTTTGATAATGGAGCTTACAGTTCTTCAAGTTAGGGTGTATTACAGTAGCTGCAACCATATCCTAAATTCTGCTGACTTGGAACTTATGAGGAATTGTCCCCTTTTGACCACATTCATAATATTCTGGATTTTTATGATTTTAAGAACACAGAAGTTGAATTTGAAAATGGACTTTTTAAAATACAGACTAAATTGTCCTTAATTTCCTGATTTTAAAAGTCATGTGAGAGAATATTTTGATTATGCTGTTGGTGGACTATAAACCTCTTTTAAAAGCAGATCTTAGGGATTTTATTTTTGTACTTCATTGTTGTTGTGTTTTGTTTTCAAGATTTTCAGTAGCAGAGAAAGATGGTGGAAATTTAGTGCTATCTTACAGGTTTAAAAAAAGAGTGAAAAAAACCATGAAATCAACAAAACTGCAACTTTCTTTGAGTCTTTACAATCTCTTTGCAGTACTATGCAGGATGACCTTTTTATTCTTCATGAGCAAGAATATGACAGTTTGCTTGAATCTGTCTTCAAAACTGAGTTCTTGAGCCTCTTAGCAAAACGTTATGAGGAAAAAACCCAGAAGCAACTACCTCTGAAATTTAGCAACACGTAAGTTGGGATCTGGGGCCTTGATCTCACTGCTGGGGTCCACTGTGGAGTAGGGGTGGGGTCTGACTGGCTTGGGTGGCTCTAAGGAGCTCTGGGGCCTTGGCTTCTCCTGTGGACTCATAGGGCCTGCAGAGGACAGTCATGGTGGTTGCCATGGACTTTGGAAAGGTTACTTTTGCATGTCTGTGAGATGACTTCATTGAATGGTATATTTTATCCCTTAGGCAAAGGTCCACCAACGTGAGGCCAAGAAAGGCAGATTTTTATATCTTACCAATGAAGCAATATTTTATTTCGCAGAGCAGGTAGAAGTAGTGTAAGGCTGAAGCAGAAGAAAGTGATTAGGGCTTAAGTCCCCAGGATGGGTGCATGATACAACCTGCTGGTGGGGCATTGGGGGGTTGGGGGCTGTGCACAGCCAGTGTCTTGTGTCTGGGCTCACCTTCATTTACTTTAATAACATCGTCTCATGGACCAGACATGGGCAGACTGTTGAACTTCTAGTCTCATGTTTGCCAAGTGATTTATTTGGCTTTTTGTTCTTCTTCAATTTCCCCATCTATAAAATGAGGATACCCTCCACTCTTCCTACTCACAAGCAAAGGGCCAAAGTAAAGTCTTCGTTCCAGGAGTGGGGGAACTTAGCATAACTCATCCTGCTGTGGTTGAGGTGAAATAGACACTAGAAGTAGAATGAAGTCATTACAGCTTTTTCAAACAACAATTTAGCCATGAGCACCAGGGTCAGTTATTTTTGTCTGAGAATTTGTGATAAGGGAGTAACTCAAAAAAAGTAAGAATATGTATAAGCCAAGCTGCTCAAAAGAATAGACAGCTACTGGCAATTATGATTTTTCTGTCTTACAAAATAAAAATACAAGGTTAAAAAAGCAGAATATGGAATTGCATTATGTAGGCATACGGGCAACATAGGAAATAAAAAAACTGGCTGGGGAGTTTTGCATTTGTGAGTAAACTTCCCTTTTATTTGGGTATTGGTTGCTAGTGTCTTTTCCTCTCTGGGGTGGGGGTGAAGGTGGAGGGATAGAACTTAATTAAATAGTAGCCACATTCTCAGCCTAGATGGGAGGGGAGTCTGGGGAAGAATGGATACATGTATATGTATGGCTGAGTCCCTTGGTCATCCACCTGAAACTATCACAACATTGTCAATAAGCTATACCCCAATACAAAAATAAACTTAAAAATACTAGCCGCATTCTGTGCAAAGGAGACATGAGCTCTCCGTCTGGCATCTCTCAGTCCTCCACACACAGACCTGGGCGATCAGAGAGGACACAGTGACGCAGCACAGCCGGTGTGGCCTGGAGGGTGGCCTTTCCTTGTGTCCCCACCTGTCTCCACTTGACAGTGCTCCGATACTGGGGTACCTCCCTTACCAGCTATTATCTCCCAGGGACTGGGCCCCCAAATGCTCTGCGTCTGGTTGGTGGCTCAGCCTGCGCCATGCCCGTCCACTGGGCCCCGGACTGGTTCCCATGATCCAGTCTTGTCTTGTTTTTACAACACAGTTCCAGGCTGGGGTCTGTGAACATGACTTTCTCCCTGCATCTCTCCCTTCCTTTGTTAATTCCAACATATACGCTTGTCACAGGCTTGAAATCAAGTTGAAAAAGGAGAACTGGGGTCCCTGGAGTGCAGGGGGCTCCCGGCAGGTGCAGTTCCACCAAGGCTTTGGCGACCTGGCCATCCTCAAGCCCAGCAACAAAGTGCTGCAGGTCAGCATCGGACCCGGGCTGCCCAGAAACTCCCGTAAGTGTGCACGGGCCCCATGGGCGGGGCCGCTGCTGGGCTGCTGGGCTCCCTGCCTGGCCCCGGCTCACCCTCTCTCCAAGCTGAACTCTTTTGCCACCAAATGCTCATAACACTGCGCAGATCTGTGGGCCAAAGAACTAGTACACTGACTGCTTCCTGTGGCTGGGGTTTTCTTCTGATTGAAACGTTTCAGACTAAACCAACGTCGAAGCAAATGGGCAGGTTAAACTTTTCTGAATGATTTAGTAGTTATGTGTAGTATTCCTGGCATTACAGTATTAATTACGTTTAAAACAAATCTATTTGTTGGCTTTACATTTCCCAGCGCTTTCCAGTCCAGTCTTGTCAACAATACAAACTCCATCCTTTGTGTCAGTGTTAAAGAAGAAACTGACCACATATACCAACTCCTTACAAGGGTTCACTCTGTTACAATGCATCACATTTACTATCTCACTCCTTCACTTTAAATTGTGTCATTCGGGGACACACATGCTCTAACTCACACTCTGTAGTTTGACTCCTTTTACTGGCCTATGATTCTTTTTTTTTTTTAATATTTATTTCCTTGGCTGCACCAGGTCTTAGTTGCAGCATGTGGGATCTAGTTCCCTGGCCAGGGATCCAATCTAGGCCACCTGCATTGGGAGCACCGAGTCTTAGCCACTGGACCACCAGGGAAGTCCCTGGCCTGTAGATTCTTATTGTATACTTTTTCTGTAAGTGATATTTATAAAATTATATTTAGGATGGACATTATAGAGTAATTATAGATGCCATGTACTCATATAATGTATATACCTTTACAGAATACTGTCCACATGTATGATCAATGATGAGTATGCCAAGTATAAAATAGGCCTTTATGGCTTCTGTCTACCAGGTGCACGCTGGCTTGTCCTGTATAACTCACTAATACAGTACAAAAAAGTAGCCACTCAGAAAATGGTGTATGTCTGAGTATCAGTTAGTACTTGCAGAAGATAGCACATTTAGGTGGGATTTTTGAAGAGACTTTTATATAAAAGGACTCTTTACAGAGATGTGGGCAGGATGAAGGGAATAGGGTTGGGGCTCGGGCAGAGAAAACCAAGATGCTACTATTACCTTAAGGATGTAGGTAGAGGAGACCCCAAAAATCTAAAAAAGAACATGTCTCAGAATCACTTTGCTATATGTCAGAAACTTACACAATAATGTAAATTAAATACTTAAATTAAAAAAAAAAAAAAAGTACCCCAACTCCTGTCCCCTCTGGCACCCTGGTCTCCTGCCAGTGCTTCCCAAATGGCCAAACCCAACTAGAGTGCAGAAGCCCAGCAGTCCACTGGCTCAGAGCCCAGGGCACAGAGCCGGGCCAAGGAGAGCTATGGATAACCAGCAGGATGAGTCAGAGCACTGGCAGCGGGCCCCGAAGTGAGACGTTGTCTAATACGGTGTTTTATCGTATCTGCATGTGACAGGGAGGGCAGGAAGGGGGACACCCACACCTGGCTGCCTCCTCTCACCCCAGGATCTGATACCCGGCTCCTCTGCTTTGTGCTATTCACACCTTACCACTTCCTGCTCTTCTCTTTACTAGGAATTTCCTCTGCACCCCTGTTCCAGCTGGCTTAATCGTACTCTCCTTCATGTCCCACTCGAGACCTTGTCCACGGCTGTCCTTTCCAACACATAGTCTCTGCAGAGGTCTCGTCTGGCCCCCAGTCACCCTGCCTCTCTGGGACTCATTCTGGCCCCACAGGGCTCCATTTAGCACTGCTTGTTTTCTGATGCTTGCACATCTGTGTCAAGGATACCAGTCTGCTTCTCCCCTTCAGCATCTCTGTGTTTCCTTCAAAGACTATAGAACACAAACTCTGGTGAGGAAGGCCCTAGATGACAGCAGCGGTGGGGGAGCTGCAGTGTCCACTCCAGGGACCATGGTATGCAGCTAAAACAGCCTCAGCTTCTGTGCTCTGTGGTCAGAACATGAGTGCGAACATTCATTTGACCCATCTGTCTCTTCGCAAAGTCAACAACAATAGAAACCCCTTTGTATGCTTATTAATAATTCTTTGTAAAGCCATTGTCTCTGACATTTCAAATCTCTCCCTCTGTCAACGTGTCCTCTGGCCCCTCCCATCCAGTAGCTGCCAGGACAACATGCCCCTCACACAGCCTGTCCACCCTGCAGCCAGTGTCCTGCAGATCCCATGGAGACCTGCCTTCCAGACTTCTCAAGTTTTCTACCAGCAAAAGTCCATCAGGAGCCATAAAAACCAGCCAGTAGCACTGATCTGAACTTTATCTTGCTGGCTTATTTCAGGTCCTACCCGAAGGAATACGATTCAAAGCAGAGATTATTCCAGCAGGACTCACAATGCCAACTATCCGATGAGAGCTGCCCCTCTGCCACCAGGTGAGCCTAGCATGCGCCATAGGCGAGACCCAGATGTGAAAAAAAATCAAGGAAGAAACGCATTAGCCAACAGATGCCAACATATTCGCCAGCCGTGAGCCGTTTCAGTGTCAGATGTCCTCCTCCCAACATGATGGCCCTACCTGTGACCCTAAAATTCGCAGGACTTGTGTCAGAACCAGACCACACTATAGCTGAGTTAGCAATTTGCATTTCATTACCTGGAAGTATTACTTCCTTAGAAAAGGCTTCCTACATCAGTAAGAGGAAGAAGAGTTCACTGCCCATGGCAACCAGAATGTCATCAGTTTTTACGATGTAGGATGCTGCCTTAACGGAAACTGGAGTTTGCAGGTATAACCCCACCATCACTACCCAGCTCCAGCCAAACGCTGACAATACTTTGCATCTAGTTAACAGCTGAATGAAGAAATAGAAAGTCTTTATTCTTAGTCAGATAGGATCTAGGAGATTGGCTCCAAAAATAAAGTAATATCTGAGAGAATTGCAAAATTGATACCAAAATTTTTTAGATCTTATGTTACATTTTTCTCATTGTTAAATTGATAAACATATAGCATGCAAGTCAAAATCCAAACCCAAATAAATGTAAGAGGTTTTGCCCTTAAAAATCTGTTTAGTATTGGAAGAGTACTCTCCAAATTCACAAGTGTTTTTCCATCACTTACGATTCAGTTAATAAGAAACTGCCTCCAGAATGTTTGATGTTAATAAGTTTAGGGTTGTAGGTCTTAAAAGGGTCATCTTTGGACCACGCTTGACTCAGATCATGCCAGACAAGGCAATCTATTTGTAGCAGCATCCAAAATAAGCAGTAAGAAGCATTTCTTTTGTCTTCTGCCCTGGAATCTCATAGTTGCATACTAAAGTATAGACAACAGTGCCTATCAGTGAGAAGCCAATTCTCATCTCTCTTGGAGTCCCCATCCTGCCTGGCCTGGCTGTCTTTCCTCCTCTCTGCCTTTATTCTTGAAGAAAATCCAAGCACAAAAGAACCTAAGAGAACCAGTGTAGTATTGTGTTACTACTTATGCGCCAGCCACCCGTGCAAAATCTTGGCCAGACCACCTGGAAAGTTCATTTGCCTCAACTACACTGGCCAAAGTCACCTCAGACCAACTACCTGACCTTGAGCACAGCTCACAACCTCTGTACATGACAGTTTCTTCATCAATAAAATGAGGCAATTAGGCCCAAGTCCCTTATGTCAGTACTTAATACTTTCTGTGGTGAAGGATCAAGGGCTAGGGTTTTTTTTTTAGCTTTGGTTTAGTTTTTTGTGT
Source organism: Giraffa tippelskirchi (assembly GCF_054371585.1). Classification (NCBI taxonomy): domain Eukaryota; kingdom Metazoa; phylum Chordata; class Mammalia; order Artiodactyla; family Giraffidae; genus Giraffa; species Giraffa tippelskirchi. Next base: position 113,148,683 of record NC_137281.1, read on the forward strand.
TTTTTTTTCCCCTTAATTTTTAACCCATCACAAACTATACTTTTGTAAGATATAATAAAAATTACTAGGATTTTAAAAGCAATCAAAATACAAGCCAAAATTTCTTATTAGATTCAGGAGACATGAGATATGTCTGTGAAACTGCTATGAACATTTCTAAATGCTGGCTCTTAATTTCTGAACTTAGGAGGGTGGCTGGTTCATGGGTGGCACAGAGCAGCTCATCTGTGAGACCCCTTTTGAGTGACACGGCCCTAGAATATGTCCCACTCTTGATGTCCCTTGGCTGTCCTTGGCGACTGGGGCAGCAGGTGGGGTCTCACCAAGCTCCTTGTTTCTTTAATGAAGAAATTGACATTCTGAAAGATCAAGTGTCTTGCTCAAGGTCATGTAGCTATCAGAGGCAGGCACACCTGAACCTCAAGTCCCCTTTATAACTAAGCGTCATCCCACTGGTACCAAAGAGTTGTTCTCTTAATTTGGATGGAAGAGGTTTTGTGGTGGGTTCGCCAGTGTGTGCCTTGGGGAGCCTTGTTCCCCTTCATTCTTCTGCATACATAACATAGAACAGTTCCCCTTTCGGGCAAGGTGTGCGGTTTGGAGCCCAGCACCGTAATCCATTCCTTACCGGATAATGGGGTCTTGACTAGGAACAGTTGTTTGACTAGGAGAGCTTGCTCTGTTCAGAATAATCCAACCAGTGGCCACATTTCCCCTGCCTGTGTGGACTCCTCTCTCCATCTCCCATGACTGGCTCTCACAGAGTACACCCAGGACTGACTCCTTGAAAATGGATGTCCAGCTGTTTAAACAGCTGCCTGCCAACCCTTTTGAATCATAACCTCATCGTTTTTCTTAGACCCAAAAATGTGCCTTCCTACTAGTCAGAAGCTTACCTTTCTTTGACTGTTGGCTTTGAAACCCTGAACATCTGGTAGTTCTAAAGTCAAGTTCAACAAGCACACATGAGTGTCTGCTATGTTCCACACATTTGCCAGGCAGTTTACGATGTCTTGGGTCTATTCTTCACAATACATGATATTAGCAGTTATGCCCTCAGATGAGGAAACTGGGGCCTGGCAAAGCTAAGTAACTCGCTCTTGGTTAATAGAGGGGAAAAGTTTGAAGAGCCTTTTAGCAAAGAATCAGAAATTTTCAGCTTTGTTATCTCTTCTTTTCCTCTTTCTAGGATTGCATCAGAATGGAGTCATTAAAAGCCAGTTTGTGCCATATCCCCATGCTGCTGGAAACCAGAGGTCAAGTCAGAAGAGCCTGTACACGTCCATGGCGCGCCCGCCTTTGCCACAGCAGCAGTCCATCGGCTCGGACCGAGTGTCACAGGCGCTGGAGAGCTTGGATTTCCTCAAGGTCCCAGACCAGGGTGCTGCCGGGTAAGAGTGCCACCTCCTGTGAGTGACCCTTGTGACCTCCATCTCCATCAGTCACACCACGGTTCAAGAATTTGGGGCATCATCTGTGTGTGATTCTCAAGCTCAGTTTTGCACCCACGTGTGGTCACCCAGCCTCATCCAGCCCCAGGGCTGTGAGGCTCTGGGTTGGCATCTCGAAAAGTACAGCCAAGTTGATGCCACACTTGAAAAGTACAGCCAAGTTGATGTCAAAGGCCTTATCCTGGAAACACTAGAAAAGGGGTTCCCTTCCACCCTGAGATTGATTCACTCTGTGACCTATTTTGCTCTCTGGGATGGTTGAGGAATATTGGGGGTGTTGATTTATGTCTGCTAAAGGTGCATAAACACAATGGCTCAAAGAGTCATTAGAAACATAAGGAATACCATCCCAGCATTCTGTGAGGCGTAGATGTTTGTTTATGAATACAGACTGTCAAGGCTTTAAAATAAGAGCCTGTTTGCCTTTCTAGAACAGAAGAGGGGAGGAAAGAAACCAGCTTTTTAGCTGAAAGAAGTAAAGATTCATAGAACTCTGTGCAGAGAGTTATCAGCAGGGGAAAAGGAGTTGGCTGTGTCCTGTGGCGTCATCTGGCATGTAACGAGGGCCGGCTTTAAGACAAGGGAGTGAACTCGGCGAGGAAGTAGATTTTGGCACCAATAAACAAAAAAGTATTCCAGTAGCCTAAAGATGAACTGCCCTAGGATGTAAGGAGCACCTTGTCCCTGGAAGTATTTAGTCACAGGGCAGATGGAAACCACAGACAGGAGTATTGTAGAGTGACTGTGTCATATACCAGAGAAGGGTGAGAATCCTGTCTCAGCCCCTGTTAACTAATATTGGACCTGCTTCTTAGCTTCTCCAGGCTGCATTTTGCTTATCTATACACTGGTGTAATACCACCAAACTTGCAGGGTTGCTGGGAGGACTAGAGAGAATTTAAATAAAACATCTACCATGGTTCCAGGCACGTAGTTGGCTGCTCAGTCAGCTGTAGCTTGATGATGAAGATGGTGGTGACGATGATGGTGATGATGAAGCAGTTTTTGTCTCACGGTGGCCGAACTAGTGACACTTGAAATTTTTTTTAATTGGAGGATAATTGCTTTACAATGTTGTGTTGGTTTCTGCCGTACAACAACATGAATCAGCTATATGTATACATATATCTATCCCCTCACCCCCATCCCACCCTTCTAGGTCACCTCAGAGCACCAGGCTCTGCTCCCTGTTCTATACGGCAGCTTCCCACTAGCTGTCTGTTCCCCACGTGGTGGTGTATATATGTCAGTCCTACTCTCCCACTTCATCCCACTCGCTCCTTCCCCTGCTGTGTCCGCAGGTTTTCTCTTTTCTACATCTGCATCTCCATTCCTGCCCTGCAAATAGGTTCATCAGTTCCATTTTTCTAGATCCCATATATATGCATTAATAAACAATGTTTTTCTCTTCCTGACTTACTTCACTCTGTATGACAAGCTCTAGGTTCACCCACCTGACTACAACTCAAATGTGTTCTTTTTATGGCTGAGGAGCGTTCCATTGTATATATGTACCACAGCTTCTTTAACTATTTATCTGTTGATGTGAACTAGTGGCTTTTAAGGAGTCTCTGACTCTTGGCAAGAATCTCTGACATGATTCTCAGTGGTGGAGTAGTTCTCTCTACTGAACCCCATAACGGGGCTGCTGCAGCCCACTCTTCCCCTCCCTCTTGCCCACCTCCATTGTCTAGTCTCTCCGTGTCTGTAGAATAATAAAGAACTTTTGAGTGTGATCAGGAGACTCGTGTACAAACGAGAGCAGTGCTGGGTGAGAAGCAACAGCTCCTTCCTTTGGGTGGGGAGCCGCCCATTCACGTGAGGCCTTATCAAAGATGGCAGACTCTTAGGAACTTTCCCAGATCTCACTAGGTTTTCTCCTTGCATTCCTTTTCCCCTGGCAAGTCTTCCCTCATTTGGGCTTCAGAGAGAAAAGCGCTTTGGTTTTAAATATGTATTTATTTAGCCGTGCTGGCTCTTAATTATGGCATGCAAGATCTTAATTGTGTCATGTGGGACCTGGTTCCCTGAGCAGGGGTCGAACCCATGCCCCCTGCATTGGTAGCTTGGGGTCTTAGCCACTGGACCACCAGGGAAGTCCCAGCACCTTGGTTCTATACAAGTGGCCATCAGGAGAGTGGCTGCCACTTTCTATTACATCTCTCTCCCTGCTCCCACCACTCCTGCATATGTAGCTCTATCCCACCAGTTCTCATGATCATAGTTTGACTTGGTCTAAAGAAGTGGTTCTCACACTTTAATGTGCTCCAGAATCACCTGGAGAACTTACTGGCCCACTTCTAGCATTTCTGATTCAGTAGGACTGGGATGGGGCTCAAGAATTTACATTTCTAACAAATTTTGAGATGATGGTGATGCTGCTGATCCAGGGACTCCATTTTGAAAACTACTTTTATCAAATCATTTTCATAAAAACAGGGAAGTTTCTGTGTAAAGGTGAATTGGAGGGGTGCTGTTGCAGCAACAGGATTCTTACTCCATAATCCAGAGCTACACTACTCAGATGGATGAAACTAAAATCATCAAACAAGCCTTCCTGGGCCCAGCTTGAGTTCCCAAAGTAGGCAGGGGATTAAAACCAGTCAGCAAAATGCACCAAATTTCTTAGCTCTGTCTGCTAGCTTCCTACTTGCTTTGGTTTTGGCAAGCAAAACCATCTTTCCAGGCTGCTTTGCAAGTTACAGACTTGCACACCAGCCAGCTGGGAGCATCTGTCGGCCAAAATGCAGGCAGTTTAGGAACATTGTGTCTTAACCAAGGCTGCTCCCTTCCAGCCCGCAGCTGTGCTGTTCCCTATTTAAGTCTTATCACACCTTTGCCACCTTTAAGCTTAAAGATCAGGCATATGTGATGCTATTTTGGCAGTGTCTGTGAGGCTGGAAGGAGAGGGAACCTTCACTCCTGTCTACTAGACAGTAAGATTTTCCTCTATATAAAACTTGTGTATAAAACTCACATGAGGCACACTGAGTCCCATAGCCATAACATCTCAGCCAGCCTCCTCTTTGTATACTGAAATCTGCAGTGATGCAGATTCTTCCTTAAGAAGTCATACCCTGATCAAACAGCTGAGCTTTTGCTTAGTATTTATTTTCTAAAACACATCAAGTCAAAGTTAAAATAATTTCTAATGTGGCCAAAGACCTTAGACAAGCATTTCAGGGCCCTTGTGATTACCTACATTTAACAGTTGTTCATTGCCAAGAAAACATGAGTTGCATTTCCCGTGGGAGGTTGTTGAGCAAACAGGGAACTGTGGGATCCCTAGCTGGTTCGTTTCCACAAAGACAGAAGTTCCTGTTTACATCACTGCCCCAAATGGTGCCCTTGAATTTACCAACCTATAAAAGGGAGGTTACCTCTAGGTCTCCTTGGACTTTCAACTCTTGGGTTCATCTTTCCTTTCCCTCCCCCACCCCCAGTGCACTTTAAAACTTTATTTATTTATTTGGTTGCACCGGGTCTTGCTTGTGGCAAGAGGGATCCCCAAATCTTCATTGCAGCTTGTAGAATCTAGTTCCCTGACAGGGATCAAACCTGGGCCCCCTCTGTTAACAGAATGGAGTCACTGGACCACCAGGGAAGCCCCAGTGCACTTTTCTTTACAGACATATTTAATATAAGCAGTCATTTCTTTTGGATCATGTAATGTGGATAAAATCAAATGGTGTAATTAGCACCTCAAGTTAATTCAAGAAAGTCTGTCAGTTTGTTTTGGGTTCAGTCAGTTGGGTTCTGGGTTTTCTGGTATTTGCTTTCGGAGAGAGCATGAAACCTTCACTAAGTTACCACCCCAAGTGGATTCTTTACCCTCGCCATGCCATGTTTGTTGTTGTCATCATCATAATCATTATCCAAGAAAACTAAGATATAGAAGGAATTATAATCTTATAGTCCCTTAGCATACTTTTTCAACAGTCTGATTCATGTTCAAGATCTGTCCTAATTCTCAGGAAAAGAGGACAGGTAACACAAGAATCATATAAACAATTTCATTCACCAGGCTCTGCTCTGGCTACATAGAAACACTTGATTTACCAATCAAATGTGCCTTATATTTTCCCTCCTGTAACTGAGATGTACATAATCCACCTCCAGTTCATTACTGGAAGCATGAAAACCCAGACTGGAAATTTTTTTTTTTTCTGTTGGCCTTTTTAATCCTGTGGTCCATTTCAGGGGAGGACCACTTCAGGAAATTTCAAGATACTCCAGAGATGAATCCAACTAGAAGTTGGAGAAACAGAAAAATATTGAAAGTGCTCAGTGGTTGGGCTTCTGGCCATGCCACAAAAGAGAGATCGATCGAAAAATGTAAATGCTGTCTGGGTGTCTCCTGACAAGATTCTCCTAATGGAGTCATATTTTTCAAGGGGCTTAAAATTTCCAACAAGTGTCCAATAGCAATATTTCTTAACCCATAATCTACAGGAGCAGCAGCCATATCCTGGCCCAGGCAGACACGAAGCCTAGGAATTTCTGGCATCCATTCCCACATTTCCAGTAATGTTTATAGATTCAACCTTTTGGAACAGAGCATATTTTAAAGAGCCAATGAAATAAAATGCCATTATTTTCCTTCTTGGAATTTTAAGACATAAATTTCACATCTGCAGAACAAAGACATGATATTTGAAAGCTTAATCCCAGCTCTCACTGGCACAGTGACGGAGGCACACCGGGTGCCCCAGAGGTGCGGGGGCTGCAGGGAAGTTCACAGAAAGTGGCCTGGCCGTTTGCAGGGAAGCCAAGTTCACACCAGCCAGGACTGGATGTGAGTCCTGGGTCACTTGTTGAATATTGAACCATGTGCCTTCTGTATGCCACCTGCTGGGCACACCGATTGTCGCACTAATTACCAGCTGACAACCTCACGTGTATCACTTAATCTTCCCACACCTTGGTGTCCTCATCTGTATCATAGAGCCAGTTGTCATAGAAATTGAAAGCCCACTCAAGGTTTTTTGAAGATTAAATAAGGGCTTTGTAAACTGTAAAGCACACTGCCACTTGCACGTTTATTTGTATTTTTTTTGGCTCCACTGGGTCTTTGTTGCTGCGTGCAGGCTTTCTCTGGTTGTGGTAAGCAGGGGCTACTCTCCAGCTGTGGTGCACTGGCTTCTCGTTGCGGTGGCTTCTTTTGTTGCAGAGCATAGGCTCTAGGGTGCATGAATTCAGTAGCTGTGGCGGCGCACAGGCTTAGAAGCCCCAGGACATGTGGAATCTTCCTGGACCAGGGATTGAACCTGTGTCCCCTGCATTGGCAGGTGGATTCTTAACCACTGGACCACCAGGAAAGTCCTATTTGTATTTATTTTATGACTATTATTCATGTGATTTGGTCTTACAGAGAAATATTAATATTCTACCAAGATTAAAAACTGGGTGTCCCCTGGCCCAGTGGCTTTATCCACAAGAACTCAAACCTCTGGCCTGCATAGAGCTTCTAGACTATGGAGGGGCTAAGCTTCAGGAATTGCTGGTTTTAGTCGGGGGGTGGGGGGCAACCTAGGGAAGCCAAGACAAGGGGACTAGTCAGGGAGACAACCTCTCTCACTCCCCCTTCTCTGACCATCACCCATGTAAAGCCACGCTGCTCTCTGTGGTCTCAGACCAAAAGCAGAACAGAGAGCTGAGAGGTTATACTGTAGTAGATACTAGCTGTGTTTCAATAACGGAAATAAAATCCAAAATTCCTTCTTGCGCTATGCTATTCTACAGTCTTTTTCTAGTTAAACCTCCTTTGCTTCAATCACCATAACAACTCACATCCCATGAAGAGAGTGAATGAACAGTCCCTGTCTCTACGTCATTGATGTCACTTGGCATTTTGTGTTCCTGTGGGCTTCTGGCCCCTCGTGAGGTTGGACAGCTGTCTGCAAGGGCTCATATGCCGGTCAGCATCCTGATGTCTCAGGGCAGAGCACCGCTTGGTCTCCCCAGGCACTGAAACAGGGCTTCTCTACCAGTGCAGGGTTTCACAAAGCCAACTGGGTGTGATGTGCCTGATTACTCAGGAAACTCTGTGGCGTGGGCTATGATGTGACTGCATTAGATGTCTAACACCCTACTCAGAAAAAGACCTGATGTAAAAGCAAGATGCTGTAACCGAGCTTCTTCATGTGTTGGTTTTTTTTTTTTGTTTTGGTTTTTTTAATGAAGAATAAACACAGTAAACTGGCAAATGTGTACAGTCCCTTGGTATCCACCAGGGATTAGTTCCATCACACACACACACACCAGATACAAAAATCCATGCATACTCAAGTCACTTATATAATATGGCGTGGTATTTATTTGCAAGGGCTTCCCTGGTGGCTCAGCGGTAAAGAATCTGCCTGCAATGCAGGAGATGCAGGTTCGATCCCTGGGTCAGGAAGATCCCCTGGGGAAGGAAATGGCCACCCACTCCAGTATTCTTGCCTGGAAAATCTCATGGACAGAGAAGCCTGACAGGCTGCATAGATCTCCTTGCTCAATTATGTGTGGTCCATAAGAAATATACTTACTATAACTTCCCAGGTGGCTTAGTAGTAAAGAATCCACCTGCCAAGGCAAGAGATTCAGGAGACATAGGTCCGATCCCTGGGTCAGGAAGATCCCTTGGAGTAGGAAATGGCAACCCACTCTGGTATTCTTGCCTGGAATATTCCATGGACAGAGGAGCCTGGCGGTCTACAGTCCAGGGGATTGCGAAGAGTTGGACACAACTGAGTGACTGAGCACGCACATAGTATTTGCATATAACCTATGCACATCCTCCTGTGTGCTTTAAATCATCTCTAGGTGACCTGTCATACTGAATACAATGTAAATGTTATGTAAATAGTTGCCCTGCCCAGCAAATTCAAGTTTTACTTCTCAGAACTTTCTGGAATTTTTTTTCCAAATATTTTCAACCTGCAGTTGATTGTATCTGCATCTGGGATACAGAACTCCTGGATGTGAAGGGCCAGCTATACAGATTATGCTGAAATGATGGGTCACATGGTAACAGCAAAGCTACTTTACATTGTGCCAGAGTTACATATAATGAAACAACTGGATTTGCTCCATCATGTGGAGTTTTATAACTACATACAAATCTGCATACAGTGAACCTTTATTATTGAAATGGCAGTAGGAAAAATAACTTTGTCATTTTGATTCAGAAATTCTTGCTCCAACCCCCATTATCCCAGTAACACAGTTTTCTATCATGTGAGGTTTAATTGGAATACAAATATCAAAATATGAGCAATACCAAAAACTATCTAAATATTGCATTGTTGTTGTTTAGTCACTCAGTCGTTTCCAACTCTTTGAGACCCTGTGGACTATAGCCCACCAGGCTCCTCTGTCCATAGGATTCTCCATGTAAGAATACTGGAGTGGGTTGCCATTTCCTTCTCCAGGGAATCTTCCCAACCCAGGGATCAAACCTGCATCTCTTGGGTCTCCTGCATTGGCAGGCAGATCCTTTACCGCTGAGCCAGCAGGGAAGCCCCATAAAATCCTGCATATCCATTATAAAGTAAAACTAGTCTAAGTGCTTTCAGATGAGTAAAAGTGAGTTATTATGAGGGGCAGTGGTATGCTGTGAAAGACTAGCTCTCTCTGGGGATGAAAAGGCAGATCCCATGGAGAAGATGACTAACATTTGTTAGTTTCTGCTCTCCATGTGGCCGATTTCAAGCTACCAGGGTGACTCCCCCACTGGTCGCAGAGCTGGGAAGAGATGCAGTCTCCCACTGTCATCCAGGCAGCAGACATTAATAGCATGGATAGATGTAAAATGTGGTAAAATAATTAGGGAGGGTCAAATTATGAGTATTTGTTGCCTTTGCTTTTCATTTAACTTACTCAGTTAGATGTTTTTGATTTCATCTTTGTTGTTCAGTCAGTCATGTCCGACTCTTTGCAACCCCATGGACTACAGCACACCAGGCTTCCATGTCCTGCACTATCTCCTGGACTTTGCTCAAACTCATGTCCATTGAGTCCAACCATCTCATCCTCTTTCACCCGTTTCCTCCTCATGCCCTCAATCATTTCCAGCATCAGGGTCTTTTCCAATGAGTCGACTCTCTGAACCAGGTGGCCAAAGTATTGGCGCTTCAGCATCAGTCCTTCCAGTGAATATTCAGGGTTGATTTCCTTTAGGATTGACTGGTTTGATCTCCTTGCTGTCCAAGGGACTCTCGAGTCTTCTCCAACACCACAGATTTCATCTTTAACGATTCTCTAACAACTGACCCACAAAATTTCTTAAAGTGTGACAGACTGCTCTCACAGGCTGGGTTGAGGCCAGTTCCTGCCCCCTGGGCATGAGAGTCTTGTTTGCTAGGTAAGAACGTCTGAATCCCTTTTTCATGACTGTGAGTGGTGTCTGAAGACACCTAAAAGGCCTTGTTAATTTCTGGTAGCTGGTAGAAAGGAGCCGTCATCTCGTTATTGACTGCACAGGATCGCCACCTAGTGGTAGAAGGAGATAGTCTGGGTTGAAGGCTGAGTCTGTCCAACCAAGCCAGGAAAATGGCTGTTGTGACTGATTTGTGTGATGGTTTCCAGGTCCACACTGCAGTGAGTAAAGAGCCAGTGATCACCCCATCGGGGCAGGAGTCCTGTGTTCCATGGTAGGTCTGACAGTAGAGATCTTAAAAGCACTCTGGAAAGCCGTCTTAGAATTAGGAAAAGGGCCTGGGCCATTGCCAGAATTCCCTGTTTTTAACCCATGAAGACAGATCCCTAAAGATGTAAAGTGATGGATCCAAGTCATGTGCCGGCCAGTCATGGGCCTCAAACCCAGTGCACGGACTCCAATTCAAGCCACAGTCCCTTATACTACTCCTGCAGGACATGAGGCCACAGAGTCTTCCTGGGCCTGACACCAGGTCCAGGGATTACCGTGGTGAGAACAGCCACCCCCATGGACTCTGCTGTCCTGCTAGAAAGACAGGTAGCCCAGGCCCCTGTCCCCAGTGCATCCACCCCCTGCTCACAGCAGGCACAGGCTACCAGAGGATGCTGCAGGGGCTGAAACAAGATCCAAAGGCTGAGCAGGAATTATCAGTGCTCTGTGTGGGCTGGGGAGCATGGGACCAGAAAAATCAGTGTGGTTGGAGTTCTGGGAGCCTGCTGCATATGCATCATGCCATTCGCTGATGAAGCCAGCAAGAAATTCCAGGGACCCACGTCAGTGTTCTCGTGGGAGTGTTGTGAGGCTAAATGAAGCAACATTTGAAAATGCCCAGCATGGTATCTTGCCCAGAGCTCCAGGCAGGGGTTCCCAGACCACACCCCCTCTATGACACAAGAAGAGCGAGGACATGCTTAAATGTGAGAATGAAGCAGAAGTGACCAGAGAGGAGGAGGGCTCGCTTGGTGAAGCTGCTGCCCTACTGGACAGTTGTCCCCTTTCCTGATTACAGAGGACATATAAACAGGAAAGAGCCAGACAGTGGTGACCTTGGGATTGCCAAAATAGCCCCTTTCCTGATGCAGAATGCTGAGCTGTTCTCCACCCCTACGGCCATTCCCCATCAAACACAGCCCACCTCGTCGATACTGCTGCTCCCCAGCAAACAGTGCCCCATTTCAGAGCTGCCTGGAATCTCCCGCTCCCAACTGTGGAGCACTGTGAGCCCCATTCAGCCAAGAGATGCACGACCAGATGACCTTACACTGCATGGTAGCCGTTGTCCAGGGCCTGGGACAATCAAGCCAATGTCCACTGTACACGAGAACCCAATGCCCCAGTAATCCCTGAGGTTTTACTTTGACTTATTCTGAGGAAGTAGGCTCTGATGGCTTGGAATCAAAGAACACAGTGGCTGTGTTCACACAGATGTTTAAATGGTCCTCCATCCCCTCCTCCACTGTGTCCCAGTTCCTGGGTAGGACACCCAGCAGCTGCTTGTACACAAGCTGGCTGAACTGACTCTGGGTACCAAGAGTGCACTGCAGAGCCCAGGGGGGCCCATGCAATTTACTTATTTTAAAAATATTTTTTATGCAAGTATCTTTTACAGAAATATTTATGTATGGCTGTGCTGGGTCTTTGTTGCTGTGCGGGCTTTCTCGAGTTGCGGCAAGCAGGGGCTACTCTCTAGTTGCCATGCGCAGGCTTCTCGTTGCAGTGGCGTCGCTTGTTGTGGAGCCCCAGCTCCAGGGCGTGAGGGCTTCAGTAGGTAGGGAGCACAGACTCCAGAGCACAGGCTCAGTCATTGTGGCACTCTGGCTTAGCCCAGTAGCATGTGGGATCGTCTCCGACAGGAATCAAACCCGTGTCCCCTGCATTGCAAGGCAGATTCTTAACCACTGGACCACCAGGGAAGCCCCTTACTTTTATTTTTGAATCAGCTTTCTTGAGATATAATTTGCATACCATAACATCAACCCATTCAAAATACAATTCACCAGCTTTTAGTATAGTCAGGGGTATGCAACCATCATCATAATCTAATTTAGGAAGATTTGCGTTATCCCAAAGGGAAACCTTCTCCTCCTTAGCAGTCATTCCTCCCCTGGCCCTCAGCAACCACTAATCTACTTTCTGTCAGTATAGATTAGCCTTTTCTGGACATTTCATGTAAATAGAATCATCCTTTTGTTAAATTTACTCCTAAGTAATATTCTCTTTGTATATTGTAACTGGAATTGTCTTCTCGGTTCCTTTTCTAGATTGTTCATTGCTAGTTCATAGAAATACAGCTGATTTTTGTATATTGATCTTGTGTTCTATAGTCTTTCTGAATCTTTTAATCCTAATAGTATTTTTTAGTTTATTCCTTGGGCTCTTCCATGTGCAAGCTCATCTCTTCTGCAAATAGAGGTATTTTTCACTTCTTTTCCAATCTGTATGCCTTTCATTTTTCTTGACTAATTGCCCTGGCTATAGCGCCTCCAGTGCATATTGATGAGCTGGCATCTCTGTTTTGTTCCTGATCTTAGGGGGGAAAGTATATTTGTCACCAGTAAATAGGATGTAGACTAGGAGTATGTGGACAGGGGTCCTAAACCCAGCCAGGGCTCGGACTTGCATGGAGAGAGGGAGGAAGATGCCAGTGTGGCCTGCAGAGGGATGAGAGGATGGGATCAAGTAGGGCCACACCTGGCAGGGACTTTGTAAGCCAAGGGCAGGAGGAAGCTGTTAGAAGGATCATCAATGGAGAGTGAGGTAAACTAATAACCCACTGAGCTGATGTTCAGGGAGCCTTGAAAGAAAGCAACTGGCAGGAATGACATGAAGGGGAGGAGCTGGGTGACCTCAGTCAAAGCTGGAGGCAGGTGGGCAGAGGAGCAAGGAGGGAGATTCTTGGGAAGGCTGCAGGCAGGCTGGCCCTTTTTTCAGAGAGTCATCCAGCTTTGCCTCTACGCTAAGAGGGCCCCCTGCCCACAGAATGCACCCAAGTCCCAGTACTCTTGGGCTCTAGACACCCCAACAACCTGCATTAATGGTGGTAGGTTTCTCCCCATGGACAAAAAAGAGACCAGCTCTTCATCTATGAATATTTGTTGAGTGTATGTGTGTGCACATGTGTGCATAAGCGCACATACCCTCCCAACCCCACTCCCTGGAAGTGCCAGACTGCAGACTTCCTCCCTTCCAGGGTGTTCTAATGCACACACCGCCCCCCCCACAACCCCAATCCACTCCTTGTTGCTGGGAAATCAGATGACTTCTGGTATCCAGGCTAATGGTTTTATTAACCAAATGCTGACACATCTCTAATATATAGGTTACTTAATTAAAAACCTGCTTATCCAGCCAGCCTGCTTTCTCAAGCAGGCGATGGGGATTTCCAATAGACTAGGAAGGAAATGATGTCATGCTAACCATCTATACGATGTATTTCCTCTTCGATAAAAGTGCCTGGTAGGGGTGGGAAGGTGGGCATGGGGGTTGATGTGAGAAGAGTGGAGCCTGAGTTACCTTGGGGTTTGCTCCCTTCTACACAGGGAGCCCCAGGAAGCACTCAAGGAACCCCACCCCTGCTGAGGATAGCTAGTAGCCAGAACCCCCCTACCCTCGGCCACCCCCTCATGATCTGACTTGCTCATCAGCACTCAGTAGCATCTATTGTCACAGGACCTCAGCGAGGACAGTGAGGCTCTGGCTTCTTCAGAACACGGCTCAAAACTGGGTGTGCTTTTTCCCTCCAGAACTCAGGCCCCAGGAAATACCCTCCCTTTTCCTCCATCCTCCCACAGGTGTTAACAGGCCCAGCCAGACCTAACAGCCAGCCTCACTGTGTTGAGTTCAGTCCAGCCCCTCTTAGAAGTCTTAAGTTTCTTTCAGAAGCAAATGAACGTAGGCTTCTTAGTCCTTAAAGGGGGCATGGGGGTGTTTGCTATATTTGTTTCCTAAATGCACTCTCTAAATGCTTTTGATGAACATATTTAATAAAGAGTTATTCCAGACATGTTTCAAGATCTCACTAACTAGGACTGTGCCTTTGAGACAAGGTATGAACGGTGACTGGAGGAAGTGTAGTTTGTAGAAGGAATACATTTAAAGCTAGAAGACATTAAATACATTTAAAGCTGGATTAGGGTCTAAGCACTGGAGATATTTTTGATAATCATCACCAGGTGGAGGAGGTGGTACTGGCATCCGTGGGGTAAAGGCGAAGGATGTTGCTTAACCCCCTACAGGGCACAGAATACCCCCTGCAACAAAGGATGTTGACGCCCACAGCGTCAGGTGTGCTGATGTTGAGAAATTACCTTGGATAAATTTTCTGCACAAGAACATTCATAGCATTTTTCTGTAATGAAACTGGAATTATCCCAAATGACCATCAACAGTGGACTGGATAAGTAAATGGTGACATATTCATGGAACGGAATAGTAAATATAAAGCCATGAGAACGAATGAGTCAGAACTACATGCATCAACAGTGTTCATATCAAAAATGGAAAGAGTGAGGGAATTCTCTGGTTGCCCAGTGGTTAGCACTTGGTGCTTTCACTGCTGTGGCCTGGATTCAGTCCCTGGTCAGGGAACTAAGATCCTGCAAGCTGTGGACCGAGGCCAGGTGGGGGAAAAAAAAATGGAGCAAGTTATAGCAGTGTGTGATTTTTACACAAACAGGTAAACTATGCCTATTGTTTAGAGATACTTACGTGCATGGTAAAACTACAAAGCAAACCAGAATTATTAATATAAAATGCAAGCTAGGGGTTCATTCTGGGAGGGCTTGCAGTTAAGAAGAGACACCTGTAGGCTTCTGTGGGAGTTCTGGTTTCACAGTTGGGAGTGAGGGGAGTACATACATGACTGTCATCATTTAGATGTGTAAATATGTTTTATAAGCTTGTCTTATATATTTCCTTCTATGTTGGGAACACAGCAACAGCAGCTAATGTTTATGCAGAATTAATTACATGCTTTTGCACCGACCTTGTGAAGGGTGTTTTATTCTCCAAGAAAGTTTAGAGATTGACATGTCCTTCTAAGGATAGGGCTAGATTTGAACTTAAGCAGTGTTGGCTCCAGGCTCCAAAACAGCACACAGTGCTACTGCTTCCTGTTGGGTCCCATCTCACCCGCCTCTACTCTCTCCACAGGGCCCGGAGACAAACAACCAGCCGGCCTCCCCCAGCAGGGGGCAGACCCAAGCCCCAGCCCAAGCCCAAGCCTCAGGTGCCACAGTGCAAGGCTCTGTATGCCTATGATGCTCAGGACACAGATGAACTCAGTTTCAATGCCAATGACATTATCGATATTATCAAAGAAGGTAAGTGCACGGCTGGCTGGGATAGGCTCAAAGAGCAGACAGTCACAAGGCTATAAAAACTAGTTTTAATGTGAAGGGAATTTATGGGCTCCTCTAACTGAAATTTGAAGAGGTAGGTCAGGCTTCAGGCTGATTGAACTGAAATTAAACTCCAGCTTAATTTTTTAGTACTTCTGTCAGCTCTGCTCTCTCCTTTGTATTTCTTCCCTCCTCTGGCTGTTTTTCCTCATGGTAGAAAAAAGACTGCAACAGTTCCAGGCCAACAGATCAAACCACGTCTGAAATCCATTTTACTTCTGAAACTTCTTCTCTTAGCCGTTGGATAGAAAGCCTAGGTTTCACTCTGATTAGACCAAAGTGGTCATGTGCTCATTCCTGAATCAGTCTCTGTAGCAAGGCAAATGCTGTACCCTCAGTGGGCTAGACCTGGCGGGGATTGCCCTAGGAAATGGTGGGTAGGACTATCCTACCCAGATTTCATGGCCTCTCATACTGAAGTTAGATGGAATGGAAGCCAGGGAGACAACCTGTAACATCCACTATAAAAATGGTCTGCTCTGTGGGCTTGGCTGAATACTTTATTAATTTGGCAGAGAAGATATGTTAGCACAAACACCACTGCTTATGGAAGCATGAAAAACAAAGATCATTCCTAACTTAGGACGTTAGAAAAAGTACCCTGATGGAAATGACATCTGTGGTGAGGGCTGGGAAGGGGGACAGAAAGAGAAGCCTTGGAGGCTAGAAAAAGCAGATCATTTTAGGAAAATGAGCTGACACGACCCCGGTGAGGAACCCCCAAGGAGATGTCATAGGGGATGAAATGAAGCCAGAGTGGCCTGGTCACGGAAGCCCTGGGTGTCGGGCTTAAGACAAGTTGTCAAGACAGAGCAGAGCCATCCAAGGTGTAGGAGCAGAGCAACGCCAATCCGAGTGGACAGGGTTTCCCCGGCAGGGGCTGCTTTCCGGAAGAGGTGGCCAATTCTCACTCCCAGGAGAACTCTAGGTCCCCAGACCAAAGTCCTTCTAAGCAGCCTCTGAGTGCTATTTTTAATCTCCTTTTAACCACCTGGTTTTCTACAGGCGTTGTTAATATTTTAAGCCATTTAATAGTCTTCAAAAAGTTGGAATAAAAATAAGTATTGAAATGAACTTTAGCAACACAAACAAGATTTTTATCACCAGCATTGTTCAGCAAAAATATGGGAAATGACCTAATATCCAGTGACAGGGATTAGTTAAATAAGCTTTGCCATATCCACTCAGTGAACTTGGATGCAAAAATTTTTGTGTTAATGTTGCAGAAGTACAGTACATTTATTGAAATGGAAAAATGTTCATGAAGAAAAGGAAGAATTAGAGGCTAAACTAGTCTCATTTTGTAAAAAATATAAAACACATGGAATAGAAAAAAATTTTTAATGTTTTTAAAAGAAAATGTTAAAGTGTCCCCTTAAGAGGTGTACTTTCTTTTCAGTATTACTTTCTTTTCATTTCTCAATATTTTCAAAAAGTTTTCTAGAAATAACACAGTGGGTATAATTAAAACAGTTATATATTTGTGTAAAACAATTATATATTTGTGTAAAATGTAGAGTCCTGAAAGTTATCAAATCTTGCTATAAAGTATTGCTGTACTTTAAACAGTGTGGTGTGAGTGTAGGAATTGACATACGTATACAAGGGATAGAATAGCATCCAGAAACAGACCCCTGTGTGTATAGGTATTTAATAGATGATAAATGTGGCATCTGAAATCAGGGGAAAGGATAGAGTTACTTTCCATTTTGAAAAGAAAGTTTGCTCTATGCTTCATATACAAAATAAATATCAGATGAATTAAAGATCTGAAAATATATGACTAAACTATAAAAGTCTTAGAAGGAAACCTTCACTATTAATCTTTGGGTGAGAAAAATCTTCCTATGGAAGATGTCAAACTCAAAAACCATATAGGATTTAACCTCATAAAAAGGCTACATTGAAACCTACATAGTGAATAGCACTGGGAAAGTTAAATGATAGAAAACAGACTAGGAAAAAAATGTTTTACATATATAAATAACTCCTGTATGTAAATAATACAAATAATCCAGCCCCAAAGTGGACAAAGGCTATTGGGGCAATCAATGCACGGCAAAGCCTCCTGTGATGTCAGCAAAGATTAAAATGTGAGAGAATCTACCACATTCCCTTATCCAAATCCTTTGAGTAAATTGAGATTCAGAAATCAGAGCTTCTGCAAAGTTAATAATGGAGTATATATAAACATCATGTAGTATATATACACATGTGGTATATAAAACCCCTTCCAGTTCCCAGGGCAACAGCTTAGATCAGCCAGTTTCTGCTGTGGAAACTAAGAGCCTTCACGCTCAAAGACATCATAAACAAGCCCATGTCAGTTCAGGTCAAGTTTGGCCATCAGATGGGTTATAGAAAACTTTCAATTTTTAGAACTTTCTGGATTTTGTCACTGCAAATAAAGTATGGAGTATAATATCTGTGGTTAGTCAAGGAAATAGGTACCTTCACTAATTACTGCTGAAATAGACTTTTGGGAAGGAAATTTAACAGTATTTATCAAAATTGTTACTTTGGATTTATATATTAACCCCTTCCCCCAAGGTCAGTTCCAATAAATTAATACTTACATGCATAAAAGAAATACAGAAGTCCTTGATGTAAGTATAGGAGAGTTTTCTTTTCTTAATACTGTCAGTGTGGGAAAGGATTTCTAAGACTGTAAAATAATCATTTGATTCAACTGTTCAAATCTTATGTCAAAGAGTTAATAAAAATAGGAAGAAGGACATTTGTAACACATGTGACAGATTCACTAGTATATAAAAAAACTCCTAATCAACAAGAGGCCAACATGAAATAAAATTAAGCAAGTGATATGAACAGTGGGCATATCTATAGAATACAGAAGCTCTTTATACACAGATGTGAAATGATCTTTATATTATTAAGGTTAAAGTGCAGAACACATAGTATGCTATCATTTATATACAAAAGGTGGTTGGCTTTTTAACAAATACTTGACTTTATAGACATGAACTATATCTCTGGAAGAAAATGCAAGAAATAGGTAATACTACTGGCTCAGACAGTAAAGGATCTGCCTGTAATGGAGGAGACCCGGGTTTAATCCCTGGGTTGGGAAGATGCCCTGGAGAAGGGGATCCCCAGTACTCTTGCCTGGAGAATCCCATGGACAGAAGAGCCTGGCAGGCTACAGTCCATAGGGTCGCAAAGAGTCAGACACAAATAAGCAACTAACACTTTCACTATCATTTATATACAAAAAGGTTGTTTTTTTAAAATAAATACTTGCCTTTATAGACATGAACTATCTCTGGAAGAAAGTGCAAGAAATAGGTAATACTGCTTGCCCTCCAAGAAGGGATCTGGGTGACTGTATTCACTGTTAATACTTTCACGTGCACTTTCCAAAGTACAAAAGGATAATCTATCACAAAAAGTAAACTAGATTTTCTTAAAGGATAATAGAAGGTCCATATTCTTTGCTCCAAGAATCTATCCTATACAACTACTTGCACATGGACATTTATTGCATTAACAGCGAAAAATAAGAGAATGGCTATATAAATTTGGTTTACGATGCAGCCATTTAAAAAATGAGATGCAGTCACGGAAAGATGATTGAGTACTGAAAGCAAGATACGGAAGAGTAAGATATAGAATGACCTGTCTAAAATGAATGTGTGTTTATAATCACAGAAAAAGGTCTGGAAGAATATATACCAAACACTTATTACTGGTGAAGGACTGGGATTAAGCTGGGAAGTAAGAATGGTAAAGTGGTGCAGATCAGTTCTCCTAAAAAGATGGTGAAGTCGAGTAAGGTGTGTGAAAGATGAGTCGGAAAAGAAAAAAGGGGACGCAGGATGAGAGTCATCAGATCACAAGCCGACCTCACAGTCTGCCAACCCAGCAGTTGGCCTGTCTCAGAAGTGGGCAGATTCCACTGGGCCAACCACTAGGAGATGGGCAGCAGCAAAACCTCACAACTGGGCAGTAGGTTCTTCTGGAAGGGGGCCTGTGAGGCACATCTGCACGTCTGATTTTCATTAAAAGAACATGAGAAAGAACATGGATGGAGCCTAATCTTTGCCTGTGGGTGCACCTATGGGAGCAGAGCCCCGGACTCACCTTCACCATCTCTGTGTCCCCGCAGATCCTTCTGGCTGGTGGACGGGGCGACTGCGCGGCAAGCAGGGCCTGTTCCCCAACAACTACGTGACCAAGATCTGAGGCACGCAGACTCCGACGCTAGGGACGAAGGAGCTTCAGGCACACGTGGGAGGGCCCGAGTGGGGGCCCTCCTCCTGATCCATAGCGAGCAGCTGCTTCTGCGAGGCCTGGAGCTCCTCGGCCCCCTGCCCATGGAGGACTTCGCAGAGCTGGGTTGGAGACAGGGAGTGTCACTCCATAGGAACCCAGGAGGGCAAAACAAGCACCCACTAAGATTTATTTATTCTATTTAAACCTGGTGAGAGGACGGGCGTGGTCCACACGGACCTTGCCAGCTCTATTAAAATAGCACCTGCTCGCTCACCAGGGCCAAGGGACGGCCATGGGTGGCCGCTGACAAGTGCCTTTAGTTGAAGAGCACATCTCTCTCATCCCTCTCTTCGTTACCTGACATGCGCATTCCTCGGCCACCTGCCCACAGCGGGGACCCACTCTCTGCAGGCGCGGAGGGGGGGCTTGGCGGGAGCGGGCACTTCCCATGCAGATGCCAAGGGCCAGCTGAGCCCGCAGATGCATGGGTGCTGCTGATTTTGCCAGGCAGCAGGGCGGGAGCTGGGCTGTGGGCCAGACTCTCTCTGGGTCTTCAGTTGGTATGTGGCTGGCCCATGTTGGTTTTTGTGTTTAATGCTGTACCTATTATGAGAAGGATCTTTTTTTTTTCAAGCTGTACATTTATAAAAAACAGATCATATACTGTATATATAAAAATCTCAAGATGGTAGAAACATGTATGAATGTACTAAGTAGTATCCCACTGTACTTATTCTTAAGATAGGTTTTATGACAAGACTCACACCAGGTACTTACAGATGTGCACTACTCCTTTCTGACTATAGAACCATCAGTGTTACTGCTTCCTAGCTCAGTCCCTGCACACCCTTCCCAGCCCTCACCTGTTGGGAGTTGTCCTCTGCCCCCCACTCCGTGTCTCCTTCCCTGACCTCCAAAATAAAGGAATCAGTGAACCCACCTTGCTCTTTCATGACCTGTGTCTGGGTTGTATCCACCCCCACAAGAGAAGGTATGTTCAGGTCCTAAACACCAGCACCTTACTTGGAAATCGGGTCTTCACAGAGGTGACTCAGTTAAAATGGGGTCATCAGCAGGGTTCCTAATCCAATATAACCACCATCCTGATAAAAAGAGGAGATTTAGACACAGATCAACACAGAGAGAGGGAGAAGATGAGTGAAGAGTCAGCCAGCTACAGGCCAAGGGAGAGGGCCGGAAACAGAGCCTCATGGTCCCCAGAGGAGACCAGCCCTGCCAACACCTGCATCGTGGACTTTCAGCCTCCACAATGGTGAGGCAGGGGAGTTCTGCTGGTAAGCTACCTGGTCTGTGGTGCTTAATTAAGGCAGCGCTAGCACCCCGAGGCAGTGTTCACTGAAACAGCAGTGAGAAGTTGGAAACAGTGTCATGTCCACCAACAAAGGAACGGTCTCAACCTCTCCTCCTGGTTGCCACAGCCGGTCTTAAGCTCCTGGGAAAGTAGGATTTGATGGCACACCCCTTTTTATCATTTTGGAGTCTCCAAGTCCAAGGGAAAAAAATTATCAGGGATTACATATCAGGGGGAAAATGTATTTGAATTTGGGGCAAATAATTCTGTTCTGCTTCAAGAGCAGAGAGCAAATATCATTTGCTAACAATGTTTAAAGTATATTTCAGTTCCATTTTGTGACCACTTAAGAAAGGAAAAGAAAGCCGTAACGTGATGACAAGGAAAGGTAATTCTACTGACAGTAATAGTCTTGTATTTCACAAGCGACTTTCACTCACTTGGGCTCACTGAAGAGTGGGAGGAAGGAGACAGAAGAGCATCACAGACTCCCCACAGCCCCAAGGCCAGGCCGCTTCCTTAGGAGCGGGACCGTCCAGATCACCTTTGGTGTCACCATGAGCCCCAGGCCCAACTCCCACACGAGGCTGGGCCCAGGGCTCATGGTGACTGACACCAAAGTCTGGGGCCAGGCTCCAGGAATTCAAGCGTTGCCTGAATCAGTGACGGCATTGATGTTTCTAGGTAAAGACTTAAATATGGGTTTCTCTCATCTGTGGATCCAGCCGGGCCTGCCATTTTGTTTAGACAGACATGAGGCTAGTACAGGACTCACTTAACCAGGGAGAACATGGAGAGGCTGAAGGGCCATCCCCACCTCCTAGAACTTGTCATCCTGTTTAGGAGAATGGGTGTGTGTGTACAGCAGTAGAAACTGTTACATTATGAAAAGGTGACAGATCCCTTCAGCTGATGATACAAAGTAACCAAGAACCACAGGAGCAAGCTTGAACTTGGACCCTAGGGCAGAGGTGTTCAAACTGGTAATGGACCAGCAGTTCCCAAACCCTTTGGCTTCAGAACCCCTTTACACTCTTCTATACTATTAAGGACCTCCAAGAGCTCTGCTTTTGTGGGTTGTAGTCATCAGTATTTACCATATTAGAAATTCAAACTGAGAACATTTTAAAACACCAGCAAACACGCACATTCCATCATCACATGTCACATAGCCTCTGGAAGATTCCACCATAAACTACTGACAGGATGAACAGTAAAAAAAAAAAAGCAAATAACATCCTAGTATTAGGAAGAGTTTTTGGCCTCTAGGCCAAGTTTTGAGAACCACAGAGGGGTAAGTGCTAATAAGCAGAGGATGCCACAGGCAGGGAGAACGCCTGGCTTCCTGAAAACATTTTGCAAAGGGTCAACTTTGCACAATGTTTGGGAAAGCAAGACTGACACCCGTGAAGAGGGCAAAGCTGAGTCTTCCTTATGAGCTTGCTCCCCTATCAGCAGGGGTGCAACCACCCATACCCCTCTCCTCCCATCACACCTGACCCGTCACCATTACCAAGTCAGCCCCATGAAGGCAGTAAGGGGTGAGGAGTGCAGTTTCCCATTTAAAGGACATTCCCTCCAAAGTGCACATACCCCATCCACTCCTGTTCTGCTGGCCAGAACTTAGTCCTATGGCCTCAGATGCAGGGGTTTGGAGTATCTTGCTGGGGACAGTCTCTGCCCAGAGCAGCTGGCCCAGTGCTGAGAGCTCACTCACAGCCATGCCTCCTTCCAGGGAGAGATGCTCACAAGCACAAGTGAGGGACAGCATGGTTGTGCAGCCATAGGACTTAAGTCTCCGCAGGCTCGCTGCAGAGCAGGACGTGTACACAACCCAAATCCTCTCCCACATGACTCCCCCTCAACTCCCCAGACCAGTGTGCTGCTGGGCAGGCCCAGCTTGTCCTGCCTCTGGTATAGGTGATTTCCTGGGCGGTTTCATTGGAGAGTTCTGGGAGTAAAGTCCAGGTGTGGGAGCAGAGCATGCACAGTGTCTCTTTGGTGGAAGACCTAACAGCTTCACTGGATCCCTCACATTTGTGGTCGAGAGAATGGGAGCCACTCTGCACTGCTGCCCCCATCCCTCCTTGTTTTGTCTCCCAAGGCCTTGCCAGTCTCACTTTTACTCCTCCCAGCTCATCTTGATGCCTTCCCCTCCCAGTGTACGGGACTACCTACTCTGCTAACCAGCATGTCCTAGCCTAAAATGTCCATTTCGCAAATGAGAAAGTGCAAGGACAATGCCCAGCTAGAACCAGCCACCATTGGAACCCTGATCTGACCCCAAAGTCTATGCTTTTAGTCTTTGTCTTCAATTAAACAAATATTAAGGTGTTTGATAGTCTGTTAACCTTTAAACTGCCAATATCTTTCAAAAATCAGAAACCTAGAAACAAAAATAAAACCTTACAAATATGACTCAGAGCCTAGAAACAAACCCACACACCTACTGTCAATTAATCTTTGACAAAGGAGGCAAGAATATACAATGGGAAAAAGACAGTCTCTTCCCCAAGTGGTGTTGGGAAAGCTGGACAGCTACATGTAAATCGATGAAGTTAGAACACTCCCTCACACCATACACAAAAACTCAAAATAGTTTCCATACTTAAATATTAGACATAACACCGTAAAACTCCTAGAAGAGAACATAGGCAAAACATTCACTGACATAAATTGTACTGATGTTTTCTTAGGTCAGTCCCCCAAGGCCATAGACATAAAAGCAAAAATAAATGGGACCTACTAAACACAAGCTTTTGCACAGCAAAGGAAACCACAAAAAAGAAAAAAGACAACCTACAGGATGGGAGAAAGTATTTGCAAACAATGCAACCAACAAGGGCCTAGTTTCCAAAACATACAAACAGCTCATACAACTCAACAAAAAAACAACCCAATCAAAAAATGGGCAGATGACCTTAGTAGACATTTCTCGGTGTCTATAGATGGCCAAGAGGCACATGAAAAGATGCTGACCACCACTAGTTATGAGAGAAATGCAAATCAAAACTATTCAATAAAATGAAGTACCACCTCACATCAGTGATTAGAATGGCCACCATTAAAAACTCTACAAACAACAAATGCTAGAGAGGATGTGGAGAAAAGGGAACCCTTGTACACTGTTGGTGGGAATGTAGGTTGGTACAGCCACTTTGGAAAACAGTGTGGAGTTTCCCCAGAGAACTAGAGTTTGATCCAGCAATCCCCTTCCTGCACGTATATCCAGACAAAACTATAATTCAAACAGATACATGCGCCCCTGTGTTCATCACAGCACTGTTCACAATAGCCAAGATGTGAAATAATCTGACAGGTGAATGGATGAGAGGATGTGGTACATATATACAATGGAATACTACTCAGCCAAAAAAAAAAAGAACAAAATAATGCCATTTATAACAACATGGGTGCAACAAGAGATTATCATGCTAAAAGAAGTCAGTCAGGAAGAGGACAGATACCATATGATACCACTCAAACGTGGAATCTAAATATGACACAGATAAACCTATCTATGAAACAGGAACAGACTCATGTACGTAGAGGACAGACTTGTGGTTGCTAAGGGGGAGATGTTTGGGGAAGGGATGGACTGAGAGGGTGGGATTGGCAGATATAAGCTATTATATATGGAATGGATAGAGGAACAACAAGGTCCTACTGTATAACACAGAGCTGTCAGTATCCTATGATAAACCATAACTGAAAAGAATATTAAAAAAGAATGAGTATATCAATATATGTATAACTGAATCACCTTGCTGTACAGAAATTAATACAACATTGTAAAATAAAAAAAAAAATTTAAAGAGCTATGTACAATATGTCTTTGAATGCCCAGAGTCCATCGCTTTATAAGACCATCAACCTTCTTAAACTAACAGCCACTAACATCTAGCACCTCCAAATACTTGCTTGACATACTTGAGTACAACACTGTGAGGCAGATACCTTTTTTTTTGGCCACACCGTGGCAAAACATGGGATCTTAACTTCTCCGATCAGGGATCAAACCCACACTCCCTGCATTGGACCACCAGGGAGGCCCCGAGGTAGATGTTCGTATCCCCGTTTTACAGACACAGAAACGAGCACAGAGGTCACACAGCTGCTCAGTACACTTTTACCAAAGCAGCCCAGCTTTAAGGTCTGTGCTCTTCAAATACTGGGGTTCCATCATCTCATTTTCTAATTTCAGTGTTTTTATGATATTATGATTCCTACTTTTACAGCTTATTTCACATTTATAACACTTCAGTTTTAGGTGCCTGGTTGGCACATGAATATCTTAAAAGGTTTTTGGGTTTTTTTTTATGACATCCTGGAAGTATGAATTTCCTGAGTCAGGGTATTTTATTATTTAACTAAGCAAAATATGTAATAAAGAAGTTCTAAAATGCCTTTAGAATATACCTATAAAAACCCTTCCCTTCTTGATGAGAAGTTGGAACTCAAGCGTCCCTTGGAAATAACTGCTTTTCAGAGCCAGGAAATCTCCCTCTCATGGTCTCACTTCGTCACCATTCACGCTGGTGACTCAGTGGGTCTAAGGCTGCCATGGGAACAAGCGTCACTAACTCAACAGGAGATATTTATAAAACTTTACACTAAGACACAACACATAAAGACACCCAGTTCCTCTCCAGGCTCGAAACTTACAGGCTGACTAGTCAGGCAGCCGGGCCTACCCAGGGAGGGGGTGAGGCCTCCGTGGAGTCAGAGCCCTCCCGGGACGGGGCCGTCGCACGGCATGGCTGAGCGCAGGGCCGGGTGCCTGTGGACCTCAGTGCTGCAGGAGGCAGCTTTTAACACATTCTATGTTGAGGAAACCGCATTAAACGAGCTTACTGCAAAGCTTCTAAGCCTTTATGAATCTTACATGAGTTTGCAATGTTTCCCAAATGATCTAACTCCTGTCCCTCAGAAAACCAATTACCATCTTGTTGAACTAGTAGTTTAGGAAGCCATTGCTGTAAGAGACTTTTTTTCTTTTTCAGGTTAGTGGTTGGAGACTGAAAATGTACTCTCTTTTAGAAAACAGTATTAAATGTAATCATATGCCCACCAAAGGGAAAAAAAAGTAAACCATATTGTAGTTAGAACAAACGAAAAAGCATCCTAAGTTTCACCTTTAACAGGATGTCACAGGCCTGCTTCCTTTTTCCAGCTGTGGCCCCTTGGCACTGCTATTCCTGGTCTCAACCGGTGCCTTCGAGTGAAACACATTAAGAGGGTTACTTCTGGAAGCCATCACCCTAGTGGGCCAGGTGCTCCTGTACAGGAATTAGAGGATAGATAAGTATGGTCTTGAACGAGAATGTCATGGTTATTCTCCCATTTTAAATTTTCTATGATGAACCAATCCTCTTATAGTCACAAAGTTTAGGAATAGGTGAGTATTCACTGAAGCAAAGTTCTAGTTTTCTCTGAGAAAATGGTTTAAATCTTCCCCACGTCTACATATTACAATCATAACAGCTCAAAAAGAAATTAGACATAGCAAAGCTTCTATTGACTTCTTCAGTGTAGAATACCCAAACACAAACACACAGGATACCTTAAGAAAATCAATAGCTTTATTTTTCCTCAATATACATTTAAGAAAACCGGTCTAAGAGGTTTCATGAGATAGACCAGAGGACTATATACAAACTCAGGAATTCCAGATCAGCAAGACAAAGTGCACGGACGACACACTCTTCCCCAGGGCCCTGGAGCCTAGGACCGTCCCAGCAGAGGCGACGCAAGCTCCTGGATGGCTTTTGAGTTCAACTGAGGGATCGTGCTGATCTTCAGGAGTTTGCTGCTTGCATACTTATTCTTGACGGCCTGCAGAAGTCATCTGCAATTAAGCACACGTCAGGAGCCCCCCACGATGCCCCCAACCTTATACCTTATTCCTAGTCTAATTTACAAGTATCAAAGGGCCAGATCCACAATCTCCAAAGAGTATGATGATGCCAAACCACTAAAGTTCACAAGTGCTCTAGGCAGGGGTCCCCAACCTCTGGGATCTAATGCCTGATGATCTGAGGTGGAGCTGATGTAAAAATAATAGAAATAAAGTGCACAATGAATGTAATCGTGTTTGAGTCATCTCGAAACTATGCCCCCCATCCCATCCATGGAAAAATTGTCTTCTACGAAACTGGTCCCTAGTGCTGAAAAGGTTGGTGACCACTGCCCTAGGGCAATTTCCTGCCATGCCTAGCAATGGATAAAATACAGCTGGTAGCACAGATGATGGGGAACAAACGATTTCAAGGTCCAGAGAGCAGGCTTTCTCTCACGAGGGGTGGAGGTAGGAGCTGTTTATCATACCTAGTGCCATTGGGACATAACTGATTCACCAACACCAGAGCAATAACTAGCCATAAAGGTGAGCGGTAACTGGTGCTCAGGTCCCAGAGGACACTCTCAGGACCAAAAACACACTGCTTCCCTGGTGTGCTAAGTCACGCTGAAGCTACAGGGGAGGACGCACACCAGACCCTGAGGACGCTCGGTATAGACGGCTTGCTCTCGTCACCAGAGCCTGGGTGAGCCCTGATATTTGGCATCACACAGGCACAGGATAGCACCCTGTCTGGTTTCTCCTCTCAGGTGGGCTACAAAGAGACAGACGCCAGCCCCCAGGACACTTCCTGAATGGGCTGCTTGCCTCGCCTCCTTCACCAGGCTTGCTGTTCAGGTGTAGTGTAGTGTTAGTTGCTCAGCTGTGTCCAACTCTTCACGACCCTATGGACTGTAGTCCACTAGGCTCCTCTGTCCATGGGATTTTCTAGGCAAGAATAGAGGATCTTCCCCACCCAGGGGTTGAACCCACGTCACTTATGTCTCCCACATAGGCAGGTGGCTTCTTTACCACTAGTGCCACCTGGGAAGTCCCTCTCAGTCACTGTCCTAAAAGATGCTGGACAAAGGCCCTGGGTGATGTCACCTGAATACCTGAGCCTTCCACAGGGCACTCAAGCTGGGCCCTCACATGCCGGCCAGCATTCCCTGCTGGTAGTGTGCCCTCCCCAGAAAGTTGGGTGGAGCGTGGGTAATAACCTCAACAGCTGCCTAGGGCTGGACACAGGGAGCCTGTCTACCTTGCTGTAATGGCCATCAGCTCTCGGGGTTTATCAGTAAGCTCCAGCCCCTGGTCTACTAGAGAAACATAACATGTGTAAAACACTCACACATATGCCAAAGTATCTACATGAAGATGCAAACACATACGCACCCGTCCTCTCATACCTTGAACCCGTAACCTAGGGTCTGACCAGTTGTGGGAAGAGTACTCACGGTGAACTTGGTCATGTTCTCGTTGACACGCACGACGTTTTTGGCCATGTGCCGCATGACCTCCAGCACCTCGCTCTCTGTGTAGCCGGTGTAATACTGCTGCTTTAAGTTCTGGAACACAACGCAAAGCAGCCATGAGATGAAACCCCCTCTCCCTTAGGAGAGCACATCTTACATATGCTGACATTAGTGATGTAAAAGCTATAAAAATATCCTTCCCTGCTGGAAATTCTGCTCAGCCTCAACCACTATCACGGTGTCAGCAAAGCTGCCAATAAACACAGGATGACTCTGGCTCTGAGCTGGACTAAGTTAAGACACTACAAAACTCCCAGCTCAATCAAATGGCGAAGGTCCCAAATAATTACATTTTAAAGAAGGTTGCACAGGTAAGTAGTTTAGTTCAACTAACAAAGCTTTCAGGCTTGCCTCTGTCACCACACTGAAAGGGGAAGAAAAGAGGGACACAGTATAAACAAGCCCAAAAAGGGTTGACAGTAAGGGCATACCTCAGTCCCCTCTTAATAGCCCAGCTTGGCAGTGTCCAGTAGGGAGTTGAGAGCCCAGATATCCATACTGGCAGTCAGGGAAAGAGGTTCAGGATTAAGCAATAAACTGTGGGAATTCCCTGGTGGTTCAATGGTTAAGAGTCCACCTGCTACAAAAATATACAATGGAGAAAAGATAATCTCTTTAACAAGTGGTGCTGGGAAAACTGGTCAACCACCTGTGAAAGAATGAAACTAGAACACTTTCTAAACACCATACACAAAAATAAACTCAAAATGAATTAAAGACCTAAATGTAAGACCAGAAACTATAAAACTCTTAGAGGAAAACATAGGCTGAACACTCTCTGACATAAATCACAGCAAGACCCATCTACCAGAGTAATGGGAATAAAAACAAAAATAAACAAATGGGACCGAATTAAACTTAAAAGCTTTTGCACAATGAAGGAAACTATAGTCAAGGTGAAAAGGTAGCCTTCAGAATGGGAGAAAATAATAGCAAACAAAACAACTGACAAAGAATTATCTCCAAAATACACAAGTAGCTCATGCCGCTCAATACCAGAAAAATAAATGATCCAATCAAAAAGTGGGCCAAAGAACTAAATAGATATTTCTCTAAAGAAGACATACAGATGACTAACAAGCATATGAAAAGATGTTCAAATTACTCATTATCAGAGAAATTCAAATCAAAACCGCAATGAGGTACCATCTCACGCCAGTCAGAATGGCCGTCATCAAAAAATCTACAAACAATTAATTTGGAGAGGGTGTGTAGAAAAAGGAATCCTCTTACACTGCTGGTAGGAATGCAAACTGGTACAGCCACTATAGAGAATAGTCTGGAGATTCTTTAAAAAACTGGAAATAGAATTGCCATACAACCCAGCAATCCCACTGCTAGGCATACACACCAAGGAAACCAGAATTGAAAGAGACACATGCACCCCAATGTTCATTGCAGCACTGTTTACAATAGCTAGGATATGGAAGCAACCTAGATGTCCATTGGCAGACGAATGGATAAGGAAGTTGTGGTACATATACATGATGGAATATTACTTGGCTATAAGAAAGAACACATTTGAGTCAATTCTAATGAGATGGATGAAACTGGAGCCTATTATACAGAGTGAAGTAAGTCAGAAAGAGAAACACCAATACAGTATATTAATATATATATATGGAATTTAGAAAGATGGTAATGATGACCCTACATGCAAGACAACAAAAGAGACACAGATGTAAAGAACAGACTTTTGGACTATGTGGGAAAAGGTGAGGGTGGGATGGTTTGAGAGAATAGCATTGAAACATTTAGATTATCATATGTAAAATAGATGACCAATGCAAGTTCAATGCATGAAGCAGGGCACTCAAAGCCGGTGTTCTGGGACAACCCAGAGAGATGGGGTGGGGCGGGAGGTGAGAGGGGGGTTCAGGATGGGGGACGCACATATACCTGTGGCTGATTTATGTTGATGTAAGGCAAAACCCACAATATTGTAAAGTAATTAGCCTCCAATTAAAATTAATTAATTTTTTTAAAAAAGAGAATCTACCTGCTAGCACTATTTACAATAGCTAGGACATGGATGCAACCTAGATGTCCACCAACAGATGACTGGATAAAGAAGTTGTGGTACCTATGTACAATGGAAAATTACTCAGGCATAAAAAGGAAAAAGGAAAGCATTTGAGTCAGTGCTAATGAGGTGGATGAACCTAGAGCCTATCATAGTGAGTGAAGTAAGTCAAAAAGAGAAAAACAAGATATCGTATATTAACACATGCATATGGAATCTAGACAGATGGCAGTGATGGAGATACAGACATAGAGAACAGACCTATGGACACAGGGGGAGGGGGAAGGAAAAGGTGGGACAAATGCAGAGAGAGTAGCATGGAAACATATCCACTGCCATATGTAAAATAGAGAGCCAGTAGGAATTTGCTTTATGACCCAAGGAACTCAAACCAGGTCTCTGTGACAACCTAGAGGGGTGTGATGGGGTGGGAGGTGGGAGGGAGGTTCAAGAAGAAGCAGAAATATGTATACCTATGGCTGATTCATGTTGATGTATGGCAGAAACCAAGACAATACTGTAAAGCAATTATCCTTCAATTAAAAAAAAAAAGGGAATTCACCTGCTAATGCAGGGAACACAGGTTCAATCCCTGGTCCAGGAAGATTTCACATGCCATGGGGCAACTAAGCCCATGCATTATGACAAGAAAAACCACTGCAGTAAGAAGCCCATGCAGTGACTGGAGAGTAGCCCTACTTGCTGCAACTAGAGAAAACCCATGCTCAACAATGAAGACCTAGCACAGCCAAAAATAAATAAATAATTTTTTTTTTTAAAAGAAATAAACCAGGTCATAAGTAGCAATCTAAGCTATGAAACCTAGAAGAATTATGACTTCCCAGGACTCTCCTGGGGCTTCCCAGGTGGCACCAGTGGTAAAGAACACACCCGCCACTGCAGGAGACACAAGAGATGCAAGTTTGATCTCTGGGTCGGGAAGATCCCCTGGAGGGGGGGCATGGCAACCCACGGCAGTATTCTTGCCTGGAGGATCCCATGGACAGAGGAGACTGGCGGCCTACAGCCCATCGGGTTGCAAAAGAGTCAGACACGACTGAAGCAACTTGAGCACACAACACACAGGGCTCTCTCATTGGGCCCTCATAGTTAAGAACTGGAAAACCCACAGCACTCAGAAGCACGTACACCCAGCCTCCCAGGCAACAAAATTTAAGCAAAAAAGACAATTGTTGACTGATAGTAAGACTTATTTTGCATGAAGATATGTAACCTGATGATTTCAGTTTGTGATAAAATTCTAAAAGTTAAACACACTACTTTCATATGCACAATATAATTGGGAAAATAAGCCACAATATAACCTTAATCCTAAAATAGTTTAAAGGAAAAAAGAAGTAAGCAAGAGTGAATCTGATGTAACACACAGCTACTGGCCTTTTGGTATCAACTGCCAGTAAATAGGGAGGCCTACAGTTGATAGGTTTAGAGCCAAGGAAACAGCTCTAATTGACTAAAATGAGCCATTGGTACCAAGACCATGTGCCCTACATGGACCAGCGACCTTTTTTTCTCCAATTTTGTGTGTGTGTGTGTGTGTTTATTTTTAATTGAAGGAAAATTGCTTTACAATGTTGTGTTGGTTTCTGCTATACAACAGCGTTAATAAACCATTGTTGCTGTTGTTCAGTCGCTCAGTCACGTCCGACTCTGCAACCCCATGGACTGCAGCACGCCAGGCTTCCATGTTCTTCACCATCTCCTGGAGTTTGCTGAAACTCATGTCATATATGCCAGAAGGGCATATATATTAAACCTCCCTCCCACCTCCCCATCCTTGCCTATTTTTTATGTCAAAAAATCTCAAATCTACAGAAAAACTGAAAGAATAAAATAATGAATATCTGTATATTCTTTGCACAGATTCATCAGTTCTTAATATTTCACCACTTTCTCTCCTCTTCTCCTTCCCTGCCACTCACTCATAGCATCTGCAACTCATTTTCACATGGTTCAGCAAAAGTTGTATGTGATTTTTGAAGTCATCAAATGGCTGAACCATTTGAAAAATGAGTTGTAGGACTTCCCTGGTGGTTCAAGGGTTATGAATCTGCCTGCCAATACAAGGTTCGATCCCTGGTTCCAGGAAGATTCCACATGCTGTGGGGCAAATAAGCCCGTGTGCCACAACTATTGAGCCTGCGGTCTAGAGCCCACAAGTTGAAACTACTGAAATATGTGCACCCTAGAACTGCAATGAGAAGCCTGCACACCACAACTATAGCGTATCCCCCACTCACCACAACTAGAGAAAGCCTGCATGCAGCAACAAGACCCAGCACAGCCAAAAATGAATAAAAATAAATTACAGAAAAGGAAGTGAGTTGCAGACACCATGACACATCACTTCTAAATGTTTCACAAGTATCTCCTAAAAAGTATTGATATTTTCCTCCCTAGCCACAATAACTGTATCACATAAGAAACATCAACAGTTCCATAATATTATCTATTATACAGTCAATATTCAAATCTCTCCAATTGCTGTAAAAATATCTTTTACAGATTTTTTTTTTTAAATATATATCCAGGGTCCAATCAAGGTACACACAGTCCATTTGGTTGTTGTTGTCTTTGGTGTTTAATTTCAAACTCCCATTCTCTTGGCTTTAAATGACACTGACTTTTTTGAAGGATCCAGGCCAGTTGGTTTGAGAATGTCCCACATTCTGGATTTGTCTGTTTCCTGATGGCTAGATTCATATCCAACATTTTGGACATGAATTCTATATAGGGGAAAATGCATACTTCCTACTGCATGAGAAGGGGGTCAAGTCAGGTCGTCAAAGATACAGGTTTTCTTCAGAATCACTATGCAACTGAGGGGTGATATTTGGGGAACAATGTGAATCTTGTTTTCCAAAATTATTTTACCTAATCCTTATAAGAATCAGTTGATGATCCTTGCTGGAATCAGTTATCACTGGGGGTTTAAAAATTGTGGGTTTCTATCTCTACCATTATTTCTAATTAGCTAGCTTTCTACTGAATTTTTTTTTTAACTCCCTCCCTCCCTTCCTCATCTTCCTTCCTTCCTTTTTCATCGTTATGGACTCACGCATTTTTTAATGCATTATAATCTATTGAATCATAATTCTTTTTAACGCTCAACTGTAGTCAGAAGGAACCCTTCCAAGCCAGTTTCTATGTCTTCTTTTGATGTAACCCCATTGATGTTTGAGAATTTGCTTGCTACCTGTTATAAACTGCTCTAGGCTCACCGGGTACTGCCCCTGCCATAGTCCTGAAATCAGATATTTCTCAAAGGAGCCCTAGTTCCTAGTGAGTCATGCCTTGAGTATCCAAGATGTGAGCACTAGGTATCTTCATTGCTACTGGGTTATCACTCTTTCTGGTCCTTTCATTATGAATGTATTGATATTTCTAAAACAGAATTAATATTATAGGGTTTTCCTTTTGTTTTTAATTGTTAACAATATTTTATCTTCTTACAATGAGAGTTTTCATCCTTAATAATATGAATGTTTATTTGCTTTGAGTGTTAGTCACTCAGTCATGTCAAAATCTATGCAATCCCATGGATGGTCTCCTCTGTCGAGTTCTCCAGGCAAGAATACTGGAGTGGGTTGCCATTCCCTTCTCCAGGGGATCTTACCGACCCAGAGATTGAACCTGGGTCTCCGCATTGCAGGCAGACTCTTTACTGTCTGAGCCACCAAGGAACTCTACTCTTATTTGCTTTATCCTACAACAAAAATAGTTTCAGAATTATAACAGACTACTATTAACCTCCTATTAACAGATTAGTAAACCTCCCAAGTAAGCTTTAAATATGTGACCTTTTTTGATCCTTTGTTTTGTTGATCTTCACATCCCACTATAGATGCACAGTCAGAATGCTGTGTTCAAAAGTTACTAGAATTAATTCTTCCCTCTGTTACCACTCTGAATATATAGTAAGATTTTTTTTGCTTAATTCCAGTTCAGGATTTGCATAGAATGTCAATATTGTTCAAAAGTCAAAAAAGTTACATTACACTGTATACTAGCTAATAAAAAATTACAACCAGGAGTCCTGCTTCCCCACCCTCAACCTTCTACTCTGATACCCACACCCAGAGGTATCCATCGTCATTCATTTCCATTTTTATGTTTTTTGAAAAATGAGCAAATACATTGCACACATACATATCCCCTCTCTCTTATTTCTATTCTTTCTTATGTAAAATGTAAACTCTATCTACTGTGTAGAGGAACAGGTCCACCTTGGTGCCCTGGCACTCTTGCACGTATCCATCACGGGCCACGCAGACAAAGGTTGGAACCACATGGATCTGTCTTGGCTTTGTGATCCTCCTGGTACATGAGAGGATGGCAGGCATGGGAAGGGCTGCCCCAAGCCATCTCGCATTCATTCCCTCTTGCTTCTGGACGGAAGGCTATAATGAGACCCCATCTTATCGCCTCCTGGGTTCGGCTAATGTGTTTGCTCTGCTGTTTGTGGACTCTAGAACTGCTTACTAGGAACCTCCCTGGTGGTCCAGTGGCTAAGACTCTGTGCTCCCAATGCAGGGTATTCCTCATCAGGGAACTAGATCCCACATGCTGCAACTAAGACCTGGTGTAGCCAAATAAATGTGTTTTTTTTTTTTAATATAAATAAATAAAACTATTTAGTGGCAGTCAAGAGTGGGCTTGTCCACAAAAGCGCTCCTCTGACTCTCACTGCAGGCAACAGCCCCTTCTGTTTCACTGCTATCCTTTTTGGCGTCTGAAACAAGAACCCAGGGAGCAGCTCACATCTTTGACTACTTGAATGAACCTGAAAGTGGCTCAATTCATCTTTACCCCTCTAAACCAGGTCAGGCCTTGGCCCTACTTGTCTTATATGCTTGACAACTTTCTTGTTTCACTCAACAAAATAACCCAGAAATCTTATTGTATCAGCTCTTAGTGGCCTTCCTCACTCTTGACGACGCTGTAACACAATATGTGTAATATACCATGGCATAATACCCAGTCTCCACCTGCATCATTCCAGCGGCTCTTTTAAGCCTATGGGCTTTTAACAGCTGTTTCAAGGATAGCGCTGTGAAAATGCTAATACATTTCATATCCAGAGGCCCTAAAATATAGCTAATACATTTCTTCTTAAACTCAATACTCACCCATTTTCCTTGGCCTAGAACCTTCTGGGACAGGCAGGAAGCAGCTGCCGCCACCTTGGAAGGGTGATAGTGTACCATGTCATAGTCAACGAGAGTCAGCTCCATCAAGTATTTGGCTAGAGTGTGCTGTTCAACATCGACCTAGGAGAAAACAGCCGGAGATGGTTAGAAGCATGTCTGTTTTTACTTGCCTGCAAAATTCTGGGTGAAGACCTAGGAACTCAAAGCCACTGAACTTTCTTTTCCTTCCCAGGTACTGCTCTGTTTCACAGCATGTTACAAACACCGAACATAAAGTCTTTTAAGAACTGACAAGTGTTAAGACTTATCTAAGAAATGCTTCCTATCATAAGCTTTCCTTTCACTGGATCATTTCTGGGATGAGACGACAGACAGCAAAATAGAGTCTCCTAGAGGCACTTACTTCCCCAGCTTTCGATGCCCGCCTTAAGAAATGTAGAGGCAATGGTCGACCCAGCTCAAATTTCAGTTCCTTCAAAATCAGAGTTTCCATTTCTCGAATTTGAGAACTAGTATAAGCATTGTCGGTGATGTAAACAAAGTCTTCGATGTTTGGCGAAAACATTTCCTCATACTTGGAAGCCAAGAGCAGTGCCGTAATGCCAACCAGCTGAAGCTTCTTACGAGAGACTGGCTGAGCCTAAACAAGAAAATGTGTCAGAGTCTTAACCAAGGAGAATGGGGGCTCTGGGTGGAGGAAAGTGAGAGAAAACCAAATCCTGGAGAAGCCCACATCGGCCCCGCTCATACCTCTCTTAAGGCCCAGGAAACTCAGCACTGACCGCAGGCACCATCACAGCCCGCGGCAGCTGCCTGTCATGGAGTGCTCGCGGTGCACCAGGCACAGGGCTGAGATTCAGTCATCTCATCGAATCCTCACAAAACACCTGGGCAGTACATACTTTTTCCCTCACAATTAGATGGCCTGAGAAGGGATGCAGACACCAGCCCAAGATCGGTCAATTGCTGACAGGGAAGAATTAGCCTGATGACCAAGCTCCCAGGCAGTGCTCCGCTCGCATCGTCCTGGCTTGAGTGTCTGGGGAAGCCCCGATGTGGCGCTCAGCACGGTCTGAGTCACGATGAGGCCAACCCAAAAAGCAGGAGCTTAACAGGTGAAGAGGGCCAAGGAAGGGGTGCCTCAAGTGTTCCTTTAATCCTCACCAAAAGTACACTCATTATTCAGCCTGAAGACCCTTCCAGAGATGCTTCAGTGTCAGAGGAAATCTAAATCTAGACTGTAAGTGCTTTTCTTGACTTTTTTTTTTAAACTAGGAATTTGCGTGTTTTGCTTTAACTCGCAGTATTGAAAATCTGCCAAAAATATGATAATGCTTTCTATACCATTGAGGATTTTTGGACAATGAAAACCAATGGCTCTATGGTTGCTTAGCATTTTGCAGACTCTCAGGGTCATCATTATCAACACAGTTATTACTGTATTGTTTGGGCACCATTGTACTTGACCTACACCTATATTATAAATGTTGACTTCAAATAAATAAAACGTTGGGACTGCCCTGGTGGTCCAATGGCTAAGACTCCAAACTCTCAATGCTGACGGCCTGGGTTCAATCCTTGGTTGGGGAACTAGACCCCACATGCTGCAACTAAAGATCCCACATGCTGCAACTAAGACCTGGTGCAGCCAAATAAATTAATTAAAAATAAATCAATAAATCCTTATCTGCAGGACTACCTGTTGGTAGATAACACACTAGAGGTTAAGGTCTGGCATTTCTTCTCAGTCAGTGTTCTTGCATTACTGGTTGATATTTTGATGATTACTTCTGCCTCTCAGCTTCATTTCTTACCTTCCTCTTTGCTTTAGACCTCACACTCTGGGTATACTCCCCACACATACCTCCAACCCTTTTAAGAAAACTGTCTCCTCCCTCTTCTACAGTGATTCAATGCTACAACTGGCTGGAAACCATTAAGTTCTCTAGCCAAATCTTCATTTTTCAGATAAAAGAGCTTAACACCAAAGAGTACTGAAGTATGGAAATTGTGCAACTGGGCCTGGAGAACCAGCCTCCAAAGGCACCACGGGCTTCAGATGGACTTTCAGACCATCTGCTGGTTTATCTCCTTCGTTGAAGGATTGTGGTGAGACAGCATCTCCTCTGGGTACTTTTCTGCAGGCTGACCTAACAGCAGTGGGCAGCATTCCTGGAAGCGTGACCTGCTTGAACTACTGCCTTTCCTAGCACTTGAAGGTCTTTGGCGTCTCATAAACTGGCCTGTGGTCTTTTCTTCCGCGCAGAGTCCCCAGAGCATGCTCACCTGTAAATATCGGTCCATGATGGCAACACACATGTACAGCGTTTCCTGCAGCAGCCTGAACTTGGAGTGTACCTGCACCAGCCAGTCCACCAGGATGGCGCGCATGCGGCCGTTTATGTCTCTGCCGTCCAGGAAACGTGGGCTGACGGACTGCAGCGCCTGTGGGTGGGATTGAAAACAAAAGCTGACTTCGGTGAACGACAAGGTCCTGCTGTAAAGCACAGGGAGCTATAGTCAATATCCTGTGATAAACCATAATGGAAAAGAATACAAGAAAGAACATATATGTATATATAACTGAGTCATTTTGCTGTACAGCAGTAAGTAACACATTGTAATTCAAATAATTTTTTTTAAGTTAAAAAAGCGAACTTCATTTCCTTCCCAGCTGTGTGGTAGATTCCACACTGCTGTTCAACCAAACCACAAAGGACCCCTCACCTCAAGCTGCCTTAGATACTGGTAGATATCCTTCACATAGTCGCTGCAGAGCTGAGGGTTCTCCCAGTCCTCAGTATCAATATCCTCAATTTTGCAGAGCAAGGCATCAGAAAAAGCTTGGCAGAGGTTCTCTTCCTTCATGGAGATGTCCTGAGGTGTGGAAGAAGGACCCTGCATCCACAAGGGAAAGCGCATATATCACTACATCAGGAGTAGACTTGATCACAAATGCAGGGTCAACTGGTTTAAAAGCATCATATGCATTTTTATAAATAATAAAGCCCCAACAAATACATTTCAGAGTAAGAGGTGAATAATTCAAGTAGATGAAGTGTTTGGAGATAAACACTTCTGTTTAAAAATGGTCTCATCCTTCAATTAAAAATGTACTTTAGGCAAAAAAAAAAAAAAAGCTCTAATTTCACTCAAAATGAAAACCCAGGTCCTCACAGTGTAGGCCCATGTAGGGTCTATGGGCCCTACATGATCTGGCCCTTCCCTCTTCCCTTGCTAACCTATCTCTTTCTTTTCTCCCCACTGTTTGCTCCTCTCCAGCCTTCTGGTCAGGCCTCCCTCACAAGCAAGCTCCTTCTTCCTGGAAGGCTCACAGTCCCTGTATCCACATGGGTAATTCCCTCATGTTCTTCTTCAAGTTCCGCTTAAGTGTTATCTTTTCAATTAGATTTAGCCTATTAAAAAGTTACCATATGTCTCTATAGCGCCGCCCCCCAACACACACACGTTTCATCTCTCTAGTGTTTTACCCAACGAATCTATAACCTCCTAATATACCACAGAGGAGAGGCCAAGGTGCCCTCTGCTCCTGGGTGATGGAACGGCCCCAGGGTGGCCAATGGCAGCAGTGAGGTGGGGGTGTCCCCGACTCCTGCGCATCCTCCAGCATCAGTTCCAGCCTTTCCCAGAGCCCCTTCCTGGTGACTCCAGCAGGGCCTTTGCCTCGGCCCCCGGACAGCATGTTGACCAACATTCAATGGCCAGTGAAGGTTTACACACTCAACGAGGACCAGCAGGGGGACAACCAGGGCATTGGACATGTCATCCAGCTACATGAAGTAGCTGAAGGGCATGTCCTTGCTAGTCAGGGCCTGATAAAATGTGGTCCACTGGAAAAGGGAATGGCAAATGACTTACTATTCTTGCCTTGAGAACCCCAAGAACACTATGAAAAGGCAAAAAGATATGACAATGAAAGATGAGCCCTTTAGGTCGGTAAGTGTCCATTACGCTAATGGGGAAGAGCAGAGAAAATAGCTCCAAAAGAATGAAGAGGCTGAGCCAAAGACAAACAATGCCCAGTTGTGGATGTGTCTTGTGGTGAAAGTAAAGTCCGATGCTGTAAAAAAACATTACAAAGGAACCTGGAATGTTCAGTCCATGAATCGAGGTAAATTGGATGTGGTCAAAGAGAAGATGGCAAAAGCGAATATCGACATTTTAGGAATCAGTGAACTAAAATGGACGGGAATGGAGGAATTTAATTCAGATGACCATTATATCTACTACTGTGGAGAAGAATCCCTTAGAAGAAATGGAGTAGCCCTCATAGTCAACAAAAGAGTCCAAAATGCAGTACTTGGGTGCAATCTCAAAAACAACAGAATGATCTCGGTTAATTTTCAAGACAAACCATTCAATATCACAATAATCCAAGTCTATGCCCCAACCACTAATGCCGAAGCTGAACTATTTTCTGAAGACCTACAAGACCTCCTAGAACTAACACCAAAAAAGATGTCTTTTATCATAGGGGACTGGAATGCAAAAGTAGAAAGTCAAGAGATACCTGGAGTAACAGTCAAGTTTGGCCCTGGAGTACAAAATGAAGCAGGGCAAAGGCTAACAGTTTTGCCAAGAGAACGCACTGATCATAGCAAACACCCTCTTCCAACAACACAAGAGACCAACTCTACACAAGGACATCACCTGATGTTCAATACTAAAATCAGATTGATTATATTCTTTGCAGCCGAAGATGGAGAAGGTCTATACAGTCAGCAAAAACAAGACTCCAAGCTGACTGTGACTCAGATCATCAGCTCCTTATTGCAAAATTCAGGCTCAATTTGAAGAAAGTAGGGAAAACTACTAGGTCATTCAGGTATGACCTAAATCAAATCCCTTATGATTATACAGTGGAGGTGATGAATAGATTCAAGAGACTAAATCTGACAGAGAGAGTGCCTAAAGAACTATGGATGGAAATTCATACCATTGTATAGGAGTGGTGATTAAAACCATCCCCAAGAAAAAGAAATGGCAAGAAGGCAAAGTGGTTGCCTCAGGAGGTCTTACAAATAGCTGAGAAAAGAAGCAAAGCGAAAGGCAAAGGAGAAAGGAAAGATATACACATCTGAATGCAGAGTTCCAAAGAATAGCAAGGAGAGATAAGAAAGCCTTCCTCAGCAATCAATGCAAAGAAATAGAGGAAAACAATAGAATGGGAAAGACTAGAGATCTCTTCAAGAAAATTAGAGATACCAAAGGAACATTTCATGCAAAGATGGATACTATAAAGGACAGAAATGGTATAGACCTAACAGAAGCAGAAGATATTAAGAAGAGGTAGCAAGAATACACAGAAGAACTGTATGGAAAAGGTCTTAATGATCCAGATAACCACAATGGTGTGATCACTCACCTAGAGCCAGACATCCTGGAATGGGAAGTCAAGTGGGCCCTAGGAAGCATCACTATGAACAAAGCTAGTGGAGGTGATGAAATTCTAGCTGAACTATTTCTAGTCCTAAGAGATGATGCTGTGAAAATGCTGTACTCAATATGCTAGCAAATTTGGAAAACTCAGCAGTGGCCACAGGACTGGAAATGGTCAGTTTTCATTCCAATCCCAAAGAAGAGCAATGCCAAAGAATGTTCAAACTATTGCACAATTGCACTTATTTCACATGCTAGCAAGGTAATGCTCAAAATCTTTCATGCTCGGCTTCAACAATAAGTGAATTGAGAACTTCCAGATGTTCAAGCTGAATTTAGAAAAGAGAAGAACCAGAGACCAAACTGCCAACATCTGTTGGATCACAAGAAAAAACAAGGGAATTCCAAAAATATATCTACTTCTGCTTCACTAACTAAACTAAAGCCTTTGACTGTGTAGATCACAACAAACTGTGGAAAATTCTTCAAGAGATGGGAACGCCAGACCACATTACTTGCTTCCTCAGAAACCTGTATGCAGGTCAAGAAGCAAGTTGGAACTGGGCATGGAACAATGGACTGGTTCAAATTGGGAAAGGAGTACATCAAGGCTGTATATTGTCACCCTGCTTATTTAACTTATATGCAGAGGAAACTATACAAAATGCCAGGCTGGATGAAGCACAAGCTGGAATCAAGATTGTGGGGAGAAGTATCAACAACCTCAGATATGCAGATGATACCACACTAATGGCATAAAGTGAAGAAGAACTAAAGAGCCTTTTTCTTTTTTTAAGAGACTTTTGATGATGGTGAAAGAGGAGAGTGAAAAAGTTGGCTTAAAACACAACATTCAAAAAACTAAGATTATGCCATCTAGTCCCATCACTTCATGGCAAATAGAGATAGAAAAAAGTGGAAACAGTGACAGATTTTATTTTCTTGGGCTCCAAAATCATTGCAGACAGTGACTGCAGCCAGAAAATTAAAAGATACTTGCTCCTTGTAAGAACAGCTATGACAAACCTAGACAGTGTA
Source organism: Giraffa tippelskirchi (assembly GCF_054371585.1). NCBI lineage: Eukaryota > Metazoa > Chordata > Mammalia > Artiodactyla > Giraffidae > Giraffa > Giraffa tippelskirchi. The sequence continues at coordinate 113,190,506 of NC_137281.1, forward strand.
TTAAAAAGCAGAAACATCACTTTGCCAACAAAGGTCCGTACAGTCAAAGCTATGGTTTTTCCAACAGTCATGTACATATGTGACAGCTGGACCACAAAGAAGGTTGAGAGCCGAAGAATTAATGCTTTCAAACTGTGGTGCTGGAGAAGACTCTTGAGAGTCCCTTGGACAACAAGGTGATCAAACCAGTCAATCCTAAAGGAAATCAACCCTGAATATTCATTGGAAGGATTGATGCTGAAGCTCCAATACTTTGGCCACCTGATACGAACAGCCAACTCATTGGAAAAGACCCTGATGCTGGGAAAGATTGAGGGCAAGAGAAGGGGGCAACAGAGGATGAGATGATTGGATGGTATTACAGGCTCAATGGACATGAGTTTCAGCAAAGTCAGGGAGATGTGAAGGACAGAGAAGCCTGGTGTGCTGCAGTTCATGGGATCAAAAGAGTCAGACACCACTTAGCGATTGAACAACAATATATCACAGACTTTATTTATATATGATGCATATTATTTTCTACTTCTACCAGAATGCAAGCTCTATAACCTTACATTTATTCAAACTGATTTTGTCCACTAAGATATCTCAAATACCTATATTATCCCTGACACAGTTTTGTTGGCAAGGTTGCTCAGTCATTCTGCTTTTTTGCCACCCACTGGACTATACCACCAGCCTCCTCTGTCCATGGTATTTCCCAGGCAAGAATACTGAACTGGGTTTCCATTTCTTTCTCCAGAGGATCTTCCTGACCCAGGGATTGAACCCACATGTCTTGTGTCTCCTGGTAGGTGGATTTTTTTTTTTACCACTGCTAGACCTGAGAAGGCTCCCTGACATATAGTAGGTGTTCAGTAAATATTTATTGAGTGAAAGAAACTTAGACACCTAGGTTCAGAGGCTCCTAGAGCTGATAGTTCACTTTGGCAGTGCCCTCTTGAGCAAGCGTAATGTTTTCTTCTGATCAACTAATTTATTCTAAATTGAGAAACTGTTTGACAACGTAAAAGCAGGAAAGCACATTCCAGCCTATGAATAAAACAGGAGGAAGTAAAGACTGAGCAAGTAGGCACCCAGTATTTTATTTTCTTATCCTGACTGGGTGATTATAAAAAAAAAAAAAAATCACACAAATTAAAATTGTATGGAGTTAAAACAAGCATTTAGTTTGAAGCATAAATAAACCATTACTTTTTTTTTTTTTTTCAAGAATAAGAGGTACTTCTCAAAGTATAGCCTATGACTGCTAGGCTGTAAGAATATATATTAACGTAATAAAATATAGAAAGAAAGAGAAGGCAGGATAATAAATTCAACTTACATAAAAGCTCAACAATTACAGTTTATAGTCTTAGAGAAGAAGAAAACAGTAACAACCACAGGATATGTAGCAATTCAAATCATGCCCTTCCCTCTCAAACAAAAGGTCTTGAATTGAGGAAGGGCCAGGTGAGCAAGAGGTATACAGGTATACCTCACTTACTCAAGAATTTAAGAACTACTAGAAGGAATAAGAAAAGCTACCTGAAGTCCTAGGGAGAAACCGAGTAATGTCTTCAGAGATCGTAGAACTCATCGAGTAGGCAAAGGTACACAAGTACAAAGTCCCAGGGGAAGCCAAAAAATAAAGGCAAGTCTGGGGACTGAGCCTTGCTTTGAGAATGGAGGGGTTAGTGTATGAGGTGACAGAAACGGACTCGAAAGGTGAGCAAGAACCTGGCTAAGGAGTTTAGATTTTATCCAAAGGGAAGTGAATCCCTTGAAGGCACTGAGCAAGAGTGACTAGAATCAGATGTGCATTTTAATAAGTATGTGCAGCTTCAGTTTAAGGTTTCCTTTTTAGGGATAATCATCACTACTCTCCCCAGGAGGGGCAATCAGTACCAGGAAGCCTGCTTTAAGAAGACAGAAGTATACTACAAAGCTACGGGCATCAAGACAGTATGGTATTGGTACAAAAACAGAAATACAGACCAGTGGAACAGGACAGAAAGTGCAGAGATAAACCCACGCACCTACGGGCACCTTATTGTTGACAAAGGAGCCATACAATGAAGAAAAGATAACCATACAATGGCTATCTTGAAGATAGCCCCTTCAACACACGGTGCTGGGAAAACTGGACAGACACATGTAAAAGAATGAAATTAGAATACTTCCTAACACCGTACACAAAGATAAACACAAAATAGATTAAAGACCTAAATGTAAGATCAGAAAATGTAAAAAGCTTCGAGGAAGACATAGGTAGTATACTCTGACATGAATCACCAGCAAGATCCTCTCTGACCCACTTCCTAGAGTAATGGAAATAAAAATATACAAATGGGACCTAATTTAACTTACAAGCTTTTGCACTGCAAAGGAAATAAACAAGATGAAAATATAACCCTCAGAATGAGAAAAAAATAATTGCAAACAAAGCAACTGACAAAGAGTTAATCTCCAAAATATACAAGCAGCTCCTGCAGCTCTGTATCAGAAAAAAAAAAACAAAAAAAAACCACAATCAGAAAACAGGCGGAAGACCTTCTTTGGAGACATTTCTCCAAAGAAGACATACAGATGACCAACAAACACATGAAAAGATGCTCTCAACATCACTCATTATTAGAGAACTACAAATCAAAACCACAATGAGGCACCATTTCACACCAGAATGGCCATCATCAAAAAATCTACAAACAATAAATACTGGAGAGGATGTGGAGAAAATGGATCCCTCTTGCACTGTTGGTGGGAATGTAAATTGATACAGGCACTATGGAGAATAGTATGGAAATGCCTTTAAAAACTAGAAATAAGACTACTGTGTGACCCAGCAATCCCACTACTCGGCATATACCCTGAGGAAACCAAAATTCAAAACGACATGTATACCCCAATGTTCACTGCAGCTCTATTAATACAATAAACAGGACATGAAAACAACCTAGATGTCCATTGACAGAAGAATGGATAAATGAGCTGTGGTACATATATACAATGGAATATACTCAACCATAAAAGGAATGAATTTGAGTCAGTTGAACTGAGGTGGACAAACCTAGAGTCTGTTATACAGAGTGAAATAAGGCAGAAAGAGAAAAACAAACATTGCCTATTAATGCATAAATATGGGATCTATAATAATGGTACTAATGAACTTATCTGCAGAGCAGGAACAGAGACACAGATGTACAGAACAGACTTGTGGACACAGCAGAACAGAGAGGATAGGACAAATTGGGAGAGTAGCACTGAAATATATACATTACCATGTGTAAAAAAGATAGCTACTGGGAAGTTGCTGTATGACACAGGGAGCCCAACCCTGCACTCTGTAACAACCTATAGGGGTGGGATGGAGTGGAAGGTGGGAGGGAAGTGCAGGAGGGAGGGGATATATGTATATTTATGGCTGATTCACCTGTTGTACAACAGAAACCAACAACACATTATAAAGCAATTATCATCCAGTTAAAAACAAATAAAAATAAATTTTGAAGAAGACAACAGAGGTATGTGCTTCAGATGCCTTAGCAGCTTGAATATTCACCTGTGTCTACTCAGAAGCACACCCAAGTTTAGTCATATCCAAAAGCCACCAGAATAAGACTAGGATAATTGCTCTGTGCCTTAATTTAGAATTTCTTGAAAGCATTCCTTTTGGACTCCAACATAATTGAATTATTATAAAATCCTTTCTAAGATCTCGCTTGCCTATGGAGATAATAACCTAAGTTCTGTGAGCCAACTGTGCACTGGCCAAACTGTCTGGTGTCTGCTGCATGCAGAGAAAACATGCATCAACTGTCCAACACAGAAGTGGTCCTAGAGCAAAAGCCTCACAGTAGATTGCTGAATGAGTTCTGTGAGTTGTCAAAGAAAACTGAAAAGTAGGCTCAGAAACAATAAAGTTGTGAGACTGTGCTGAACTTGAGAAGTGGTTCTTTGGTAAAGGATGTGTGGAGTGTGAAAAAAGGCTACCGGAGTTCTCACAGCACCAACACTTAATGAGTCAGAGTTCTCCCAGCACCAACATTTAATGAGTTGGGTCTCTTAAGAAAGCAGATTAATATGCATATGCAGGGCTTCCCTGATGGTCCAGTGGTTAAGAATCTGCCTGCCAATGCAGAGGATGTGGGTCAGTTCCTGGTTGGCGAACTAAGATCCCACATGCCAGGGGGGATCTAAGCCTGCTTGCCACAACTAGAGAGTCTGTGCGCAGCAACAAAAGATCCCACAAGCCACGACTAAGACCCAGTGCAGCCAAATAAATAAATAAAATGTAAATATGCAATACATATATATATAGGTATTTACACAAGTTTTGGTGAAACAGAGGTTTTTTTTAACATTATTCTTTACTTTCCGCTGCGCTAGGACTTTGCTGGGCGGGCTTTTCTCTTGCCGCAGGGAGTTAGGGCTACTCTCGTGCTTGGTGCTCAGGCTTCTCACTGCGGTGGCTCCTCTTGCTGCTGGTGCACAGGCTTAGTTGCTCCACATCACGTGGGATCCTCCTGGCCCAGGCATCGAACTCCCACACCCTGCACTGGCAGGAGGATTCTTCACCACTGAGCCACCAGAGAAGCCCCAGGGTTCTTTTATTTACTAGATCTATAATAGATAATGTTAACTCAGTGCAATAAGGAAGGACTCCAAGAAAAGCTGTCGATTCCAGTCAGAGAGTTCATGATTTGCAGCACTGACTGTGTATACACGCATACACAAGCATACTCAGGTGTAGAAAGACAAAGTCAGTTACTGAGAATACCTTTAGGGAATGCAGTGGAATGGAATTTTGAGGGTGGGGAGAAGAGTAAAAATGAACTGATCCTTTATTCTATGCACTCTACTATGTCTGTATTGTCTTGCTTGCTTATGCCTGTTTCTTGTATTATTAAAAATAAAAGACACTTATTTTAATATGAATAGTCGTGCTCATTTCCTTTTATATATAGTTTTTGTTTTAGGGAAAGTTAGACCATAAAAGATTCTTATCCTTGAATAATGACTATCACTACATTTAGTGTTTCAAGCAAATTTGTAAATCTAAAATCATGTCAGAATTTCTAGCTGCCACTCCCAGAGTATGTCTCCTAAGCTTGCATCTGCCTCTGCTACAAGGTATTACAGCACACGCCTTCACTTTGATGTTCCGGGTTTGATTGGGAGGCTCCTGGAACAGGAAGCTGATTCACTTACCTTGTTTTCCCAGTGCCCAGCAAATAAGAGACTAGTAAAAAGCCTGTTTCGTTCCTTCAAACTACTCATGAGTCAGCAAAAAGCCTCATGAGTCAGCAAAAACACAGTTTTCTCCCAAAATTTCAGGATTAACTACTCTAGTGCTTAAGGGTCTCACTCCTCCACTCCACACAGCATACCCTAAGGATTCCTTCTGAATACAGGATGATGTCCCTGAAAGGAGTTCTGGGACATCCCAGCACGTTGAGGTTGTTTCTTAGCACCCACATAGACGGGCACTTAGGAGACATCTAGGCTTATTCAAGACACCGATCAGCCCTTGCTTAGGAAACTGCAGTGCCTTCTAACATGTCCCTTCCATGGTCACCCTACACTGCTTTCATCACTTCTCTCCTCCTCCAAACTTTCCATACATTCTCCTCTGCCTAATGGGATATAATCCAAATTCCAAGGTCTTCAAATCCAACTGCAATCTTCTGTCCAACTTTTTGCCTGCCTCCTCACACAAACCTTCTGACCCAGCTTAGCCTTGCTGACTCTTTGCCCTGAAGGACATAACTTATAGGCCTATTCCCTCTTTGGTGCCTTGATTCCTATTGCTGCTTTGTTTCCACCTTTCCTATCAGCTTTTCTCTATCCTTAAAAATCCCACTTACTCCAGCAAGTTTGCCTTGACCACTCCATCCGCCATGATTCTCTCCCCCCTTTAGATGGGACTCTGCATTCAGTCATCCATTGCCTGTGGGTACCAAGAATCGTGTCCTCGGATTACATATTTAATTTTCAGGTACAAATGCCCCTTCTAGATAAGTCTCCTCAAGGCAAGATGTCTTAACACAGCCTTAACACAACTGGATGTGTATAGTAAGTACTCAACATATTTCTCCAATGTGTCCAATGTTTTACTGAAAAATTTCAAGCAAACAATTATATAAATATCTTAGCTAGAAAGAGTAGTTACTGTATTATCAGCACTTACAACAGTGCTTGCTTCACTCTAATTATATCACTTTGTGTGATCTATGAATAAGAGCATGCATGAACTAGAAGATGGTGGAAGATGAACAGGCCAGTGGGTCCACTAGCATTCTAGCTTTAATTGAACTAACCAGTCATGGAGACTACAATCTCTCAACACCATTACATAACCTGGCATTACTTTGCTCTTCCATGAGTGAAGGTCTCAGAATTGTAAGCTTCCACCACCTTCATAGGCAAGTTCATTCTTATAGTGAATTATTTTTAATAAAATCTATCAAATTTTCCTCTGAGATCACAAAATTTATTTAGGTATTAAGGTATTTAACTTTGTTACTCAAGGTCATAACATTATGTTAAGGTACCATTACTACAAAGATGTTCATTTTCTGTACTGTTGTCTTAAAGCAGAGCTCCTGCTATCAATGTTCTTCAAAAGCGGCATTAACGATAAAGATGCCCTTATACCCTAGCCCCAAACTGGTTACTCTGTTAAGTATGCTTGTAAATTCAGAACTTCCTACCTTTGGAGCCAACACATCCATCTGCACTGGTTTCACAGAGGCAGTAGGTTTCGGGTGCTTGCTGACATTTGTTGTTTTGGTGGGTGGAACAGGTACTTTAGTGTTCTGGGCTTTCTGAAACGAAAAAGAAATGTGAAGAGGGCAAGACAGTCTGTGTTGCCACTCAGTGCTCTACAGGGTCAGCCTAGTGTGCACAGGTGCAGCCCTCACAGTTGTTACCTTAGCTACTTGCATGGCTCGGGTTGTAACCCGATTTCCAATTTCTTCTAAAACTGCCCGCCTGATAGTCACATGACTTTTAGGTTTAGAATTAACTCCAGTGTCATTATTCTCTAAATCGGTGGACACCTAAAAAAAAAAAACAAGGAAAAAAATTACTGAAAGTTGAGATAATTTACAATACTTTGCTGGTGTCAGATCCTCAAGTTCAGAATTGATTTGGCAATGGTGAATCTACTGAGGTCTATCGGCGAGAGGGAAAAGGTAAATTTTAGGAAGTCTAAAAATGCTACTTTCAATTTATAACATCACTCTAAATTAGGCAAATACACTCATTCACTTTTTTTTTAATCCCACTAAGAGCTTCACAGATAAGTGGCTATTTCCTATATGGACCCTGTATATGAATGGCATCTATTTAAAAAACTTCCTGGACAGAGATGAGTAACAAGTGCAATTAAGATGCAATATTAAAAAGCTGTTTAAAAGCCAGATGTTTAAAACCTAAACTAGGTTTTGATTCTACAAATAAGAAGTGCTCAGATTGGCAACATCTTTAAAGACACAGCCTTAGCTGTGAGGGTGCCATAGCATGTAAGCTCTCTTTTATTAGGGATATTTAGAAAGAAAAGTTTTCATGGGTAAAATAGTTTTATCTCAAATTCAGAGAAAGTGTGAATTGTATGAAATAAAATTGTTAGCTGACCTTTAAACATGCGTTAGACAAAATGCACTTAGAAACAAAAACTTGTTAGTAAAAACAAGAAAAGTTTTACATAGAAAAGTTTATTTTATTATATGTGATAAACATTTCAGGAGAAAAAAAACAGCATGTACTATTCTTGATAATCAGGGGTCCTAATCTTAACACATTTCCCAACAGAGGGTTTGAATGGACCTACCAGAATAGATAGATGAGCAGGGGAAAACGCAAGCCTTACCTGAATAGAAGGGAATTTGATTATGAAAGCACTTTATGGGGTAGCTTAGACAAAAATTACTTATCAATTTGACTCAGATTCACAAAAGGGTTACAGTTAAATACAGAATGTATTCAACTTATTAGGATCCTCAAAAGTCACACTGTTCAAATCACTGCCAATTTTAAAAAGTGTTTGAAATTTCCTGTGGGTTGAAGCGTGGTAATCTAGGTCAGTCCACCTGGAAGGGGAAATCAGCAGCTTTTAACAAGCCTACAGCCAGGAGGATGGAGCTCAGGTGTGTCAGGGCCCTCTGCTTTTCATCAAGGAAAAAAGCAGATCCATGTACGAATCAAACCCACAGAAAAAATCCAAAATACCATTAACACTTTGTTTTTTGCGAAGATGAAATAAATGAATTTGGACCTTCTCTCAGTCTGCCATATGGCTCCAAATAATATCTCTATTACACTTGAGTAAATTACTTTTTTAAAGGGACAACCCCATACATGGGCGAACTTAGCCTTGTAAGACTTCGTGTGCAGAAATAAACAGGAAACTCATACAAAGTGAAATGTGCAAACATTTGAAAAACAGCCATAGCTGTTGCTTGATTAAACATTTGGAATACTTTTCAACCTGCGGAATTTCTTCATCCTTCTCCCCTTTCCCACCGCTGATTCCTTAGCTGGCAAGGACTGAAAGAGGAAGAAAACCCCAAGAAGCTGTATTTAGATAACTCTCTAACAACAAAGAGCTCTAGGGGACCGCTTGCCCAGTCCTAGGCCCAGCGCTCCAGGGACTCACTTGACAAGTGCCAGGCCCGAGGCGCTTTCCTACACTCCCCTCGCTCCGCGGAAGGGACGGCCAGGCCAGGAGCCAGGACCCGGAGAGCGGAAGCAAGGCGGGGAGAAGTCAGCCGGCGGGGATAGGCCTCAGGGCCGGCCCTGCCCCAGGGCCAAGGCCGCTCGCAGGAAGAGGAAAGCGGCGCAGGTTGGGACGAAGTTCGAAGCCGAGGAGAAAGAGAAGCGAAAGGCGGCGGAGCAGGGAGCGTGGCCGGGCCCAGGCCCGTGCGGAGGGTCGCCGGCCCACTCACCGTCGGGCGTCGGAGCAGCGCCATGAGGAAACGGACAGGCAAGAGTGGCAGCCCCGCCCAGGGAAGGGCGCGGACTGGACACGGAGAGCACTAGCTTCCGCCGCGCCGTTAGGACTGCTCTTCGGACCCGCAAGCTGGGGATCTTGGAGAAGTCGCCTAGTTCCAGGATTCAAATACCGCGCCGCTCGCGCCTCCATTGGGCAGCCCTACGTACGACGCGCTCTTCCCATTGGCTAGTCAGGAGGCCCTTCCGCAGGCTGATTGGCTGAATTTTCCAAACCCGTTTGTTGTCATAACAACAGGTTGGTTTTTGTGTGTGTGTGTATGTGTCCTCGGTGTATTTTTAAAAAAATCTCGGCTCCTAAGATAAACAAAAATAAAATGCCTCATTGGAAAAGCAGACGTAGGACGCCTTGTCTGGATTTTGACCTGGCCTCAATTACGGATGTCTGCGTTTGTACTAGCTGCGCGGAAGCTGGTTCTAGGGAACACCCTAAAAATGTCATTTCTGACATTTACTCTTCTTCATAAGTTTTGCGTTGAAGTTAGGTCGGATTGGCCTGCCTAGGTGGTGGAACAGGCGCCTATGGGTCCTTTAGGGCTGCGCTGTGTTAGGTGGTAGAGATGCAAACGTGTGCTTAAAGAGTGGAAATTGTGGCGTTTACTCTAAAGCTAACATTCCTAGGAGATGGGAAAAAATGATAAATGCGGTTTGTGTGACTTGTGATTCAGGTAAGCTCTTCATTGTGTTGCCGGCACCTGGCACATTGTTTCCTGTGTGTTGTGATCGGTGCTCAGTAAATATATGTCGAATAAATTATGATGTGCTGAAGATTTTAAAATGAGAAAGACAACTGAAGTGGGATCCAGCCGTGGGGAGGAGGGTGGGAGGATTAGGTCAAGACAAGAAAAGAGGAAAGAAAAAGTGAGAAGAACGGGAAAGAGGAGAGGAAAGGTAGGGTCGAAGGCCCACAGCAAAGGTAGTGAAATGACTTCTGATGATGGGCTCCATCTAAGAATTTGAGCAAGGTTTCCCATCACTCCTACTCTTTAAAAAATGGTTTATCTCTCTGTTACTGGGGTACTAAAGTGAAGTTGCTCAGTCGTGTTGGACTGTTTGCGGCCCCGTGGACTGTAGCCCATCAGGCTCCTCTGTCCATTGGATTCTCCAGGCAAGAATACAGAAGTGGGTTGCCATTTTCTTCTCCAGGGGATCTTCCTGACCCAGGGATTGAACCCAGGTGTCCCGCATTGCAACCAGACACTTTAACCTCTGAGCCACCAGGGAACTAATGAGCCTTACATAAAGTGATCTGAATTAAATTCCTTCTCTTGGAAATAACATGACTACAACTGTTTCCTCTTCAGTTCAGTTCAGTCTCTGAGTCGTTCGTGTCCGACTCTTTGCAACCCCATGGACTGCAGCATGCCAGGCTTCCCTGTCCATCACCAACTCCTGGAGCTTACCCAAACTCATGTCCATCGAGTAGGTGATGCCATCCAACCATCTCATCCTCTGTCATCCCCTTCTCCTCCTGCCTTTAGTCTTTCCCAGCATCAGGATCTTTTCAAATGAGTCAGTTCTTCGCATCAGGTGGCCAAAGTATTGGAGTTTCAGCTTCAGCATCAGTCCTTCCAATGAATATTCAGGACTGATTTCCTTTAGGATTGACTGGTTGGATCTCCTTGCTGTCCAAGGGACTCGCAAGAGTCTTCTCCAACACCACAGTTCAAAAGCATCAATTCTTTGGCACTTAGCTTTTTTTATAGTCCAACTCTCACATCCATACATGACTACTGGAAAAATGTAGCTTTGACTAGACAGACCTTTGTTGACAAAGTAATGTCTCTGTTTTTTAATATGCTATCTAGGTTGGTCATAACTTTTCTTCCAAGGAGCAAGCGTCTTTTAATTTCATGGCTGCAGTCACCATCTGCAGTGATTTTGGAGCCCCCAAAAATAAAGCCTCTCACGGTTTCCATTGTTTCCCCATTTATTTGCCATGAAGTGATGGGAACGGATGCCATGATCTCAGTTTTCTCAATGTTGAGTTTTAAGCCCAATTTTTCACTCTCCTCTTTCACTTTCATCAACAGGTTCTTTAGTTCTTTTTCGCTTTCTGCCATAAGGGTGGTGTCATCTGTATATCTGAGGTAAAACAGAAATAATTGCAGCTACTAAGTGGCATGAGAAGATGTTAATGTATCCATTATCCTAAAACTAAAAATTAGATATCCAGTGAAGAAGTATTGGGAAGGGAAAATAGATGTTTAGGGCACTGGGGTTGTGAGTAAAATTATACCTTTTCTTTATTGTTATATTTTTGTGGTAGTATCAAAAGCTACAATATAAAACAATCCTTACCAACTCTTATGGCTTTGTAAACAGAAATGTTACGAATGGTAAAGTGCTTTTATTAACTGATTTGACATTGTTAAAATTGAATAATTTAATTAATATTAGACATACTGTATTTTCATTTAAAGTAGAGGTACTATTTCTTGTGGCTTATCCCTCATTGCAGCTAACCTAGAACCTTAGAAATAAACTTTTTGGTTCAATCTCTTGTTTAATGAATTATAGTCCTTTATTTTTATTTCCTAGTCCCATCTGTCTTAGATAACATTGCTCACTCTTCCTATATACTAATTTAAATAAGCTTTCTCATAGAATCCTCATAGTCCTTAGATCCCAGGTTTTAGTATTATCCCACTTTGGGGGGCATTTTTAAAATTGATGTATAATTGATATATATTAGCTTCAGATGTAAAACATAATCATTCAATATTTGTACATATTCCAACAGGATCACAATGAGTCTACCTAACATCTGTCATGTGTTATCCCAATCTAACAGATAAAGAAACTAAGACTCAGAGCAGTTGTATGTCTTGGCTGCAATCACAGTCCTTATGGGTTTCAGAGCTAGAGTGTGTACTCAAGTCTGATTTCAAAGTCTTTCTTCTGTATTTACCATTGTCCTCTCATTGGCTTCCCTGATGGCTCAGCTGGTAAAGAAACCACCTGCAATGTGGGAGACCTGGGTTCAATCCCTGGGTTGGGAAGATCCCCTGGAGCAGGGAACAGCTACCCACTACAGTATTCTGGCCTGGAGAATTCCGTGGACTGTATAGTCCTTGGGGTGGCAAAGAGTCAGACATGACTGAACGACTTTCACTTTCCCTATTTACATTTGGCAGAAAGAGTGGCAAAAGCTTGAAATAGTCATGAAAGGGAATTGAAAAGAAAATTAACCAAGGATAAATTTCCTGAAGCCCGGTCTTTTGCAGTATGGTAAAATTCTACATGATCAATTCACTTTATTTCATTTCTTGGTCAAGTACTGCTTCAAATATATGCATATCAGGTGAATATGGTGTGAGGAAGAATATTGCAGGCATAGGAATGCACCCTAAGCAAAAAGCACATACCACCAATATTGGACTGGCATGATTGAAGACATGGTAAGTGGCTTGGTTTGGCAGGAGTTATTACATTTCAAGGTAGGTGTTGCCTAGTATCTTCCAACCATACAAAAGAAAGTCTGAGACAGATTCTGAGATTCCTATACAAATGTTTAGGTCTTGGACTGCCAAACGGGAACTCTTCAGACACTAAGATTCCTCAGTCTGGGATAGAATCTTACCGTTTTGGCTGTCAGGACTATCCTTCTGAATCACCAGAGATTTGCTTGCTGTTGGTCAGACCCTCTTCACTTCCAATGTCTTATTCAGCCACCCACCTCATTCTCCTCCTTGGGATTCTTTTCTCAGACTTCCAAGACCTTCTCCCATTTTGAAAACTTCACATTCAGCCAGTCACTGTTGATGTGGAACTCAAGAAGTTCAGGAGGAAAAAACTGTCCCTGGGCAGGTCAGAGCTAGAAACCTCACCACTCTCCTAGGAGACCCATAAACAGGCACCGGGACAATCTTGAGCTCAGCATAGTTAACTGCTTAATTTGATCACACATTCCAGCATATAAGCTCCACAAGGGCAGAGGAGTTGGTTTTATGAACCATTCTAACTCTAGTGCCTAGAACAAATAAGGCACTTATTTATTGTTGAATTTTATTAGGATTAATGTGGGTTATGTACTAGATTATCGCTAAAATTCCAAAAGATCAGCTCATAGTCATAGTCTCTATATCCTTGAAGAATTCTGTGAAAATTTCAGCAGCTGTTGTTCCAGATCACAGTGAGGGCATAAAGGGTCCAATTTAATCCAGATAATTAACAATTATGATTTTCATCAGCTGGCTTTTTATCAGAACCCAGCTATCTTCCTAATTACTACCATGTTCTCTTCCTCAGTTACTCTTATACCATTTCTATCCCCTACCGTAACTGCCTACCTCTTTCTGATTTCTTCTTCTCCCTCTGAACTAGCTAAAAGATAAATTTGCTCTATTAAAATGTCAGTGTTTGCAAGGCACTGTTAGGAACACAGGGAAAAATAAAGTATAAGCTATGCCCTCAAGTTCAAAACAAGGAGGAGGAGACACATAGGAACAAGATTATTTTAAGAGACAGAACCTATAAAATACTGAGCACAATAAGATTAACTCAAAATGGGGGTAGAGGAAGGAAGGCTTACAAAAAAGGGGACATTTGAGCTGAGTTTTAAAGGAGGGGTTAGATTTTAGAAGGCAGAGATAGCAAAGACATTCAAGTAGAAACAATGAGAATCAATCTACGGAAAAACTGAGTAGTCTGAGGCATTTGGATTATAGAAATATTAAAGTTCTTCTCTGTAGTCCAGCTTGTAGGCAGCCAAGAGGAGCTACCCCACCTCCAAGGTCAGGAGTGGCGGCCGAGAGGAGATACCCTACGTCCAAGGTAAGGAGCAGCAGCTGTGCTTTGTTGGAGCAGCTGTGAAGAGATACTCCATGTCCAAGGTAAGAGAAACTCCAGTAAAACGATAGACGCTGAGAGAGGGCATCAGAGGGCAGACAGACTGAAACCACAATCACAGAAAATGCGCGGACTGGACACGGAGAGCACTAGCTTCCGTCGCGCCGTTAGGACTGCGAAGCCAATTGATCATGTGGACCACAGCTTTGTCTAACTCAATGAAACTAAGCCATGCCATGTAGGGCCACCCAAGATGGAAGGGTCATGGTGCAGAGTTCTAACAGAATGTGGTCCACTGGAGAAGGGAATGGCAAACCACTTCAGTATTCTTGCCTTGAGAACCCCATGAACAGTATGAAAAGGCAAAAGGATAGGACACTGAAAGATGAACTCCCCAGGTTGGTAGGTGCCCAATATGCTACTGGAGATCAGTGGAGAAATAACTCCAGAAAGAATGAAGAGACGGAGCCAAAGCAAAAACAACACCCAGTTGTGGATGTGACTGGTGATAGAAGCAAGATTAGATGCTGTAAAGAGCAATATTGCATAGGAACCTGGAATGTTATGTCCATGAATCAAGGCAAATGGGAAGCAGTCAAACAGGAGATGGCAAGAGTGAACATCAACATTCTAGGAATCAGCGAACTAAAATGGACTGGAATGGGTGAATTTAATTCAGATGACCATTATATCTACTACTGTGGGCAGGAATCCCTTAGAAGAAATGCAGTAGCCCTCATAGTCAACAAAAGAGTCCAAACTGCAGTACTTGGATGCAATCTCAAAAACGACAGAATGATCTCTGTTCATTTCCAAGGCAAACCATTCAATATCACAGTAATCCAAGTCTATGCCCTGACCAGTAACGCTGCAGAAGCTGAAGTGGAATGGTTCTATGAAGACCTACAAGACCTTTTAGAACTAACACCCAAAAAAAGATGTCCTTTTCATAGGGATGCAAAAGTAGGAAGTCAAGAAACACCTGGAGTAACAGGCAAATTTGGCCTTGGAGTATAGAATGAAGCAGGGCAAAGGCTAATAGAGTTTTGCCAAGAGAACGCACTGGTCATAGCAAACACCCTCTTCCAACAACACAAGAAAAAACTCTACACATGGACATCACCAGATGGCCAACACCGAAATCAGATTGATTATATTCTTTCGCCAAAGATGGAGAAGCTCTATACAATCAGCAAATCAAGACCAGGAGCTGGCTGTGGCTCAGATAATGAACTCCTTATTGCCAAATTCAGACTTAAATTGAAGAAAGTAGGGAAAACCACTAGACCATTCAGGTATGACCTAAATCAAATCCCTTATGATTATACAGTGGAAGTGAGAAATAGATTTAAGGGACTAGATCTGATAGACAGAGTGCCTCATGAACCATGGACAGAGGTTCATGACTTTGTACAGGAGACAGGGAGCAAAACCATCCCCAAGAAAAAGAAATACAAAAACACAAAATGTCTGTCTGAGGAGGCCTTATAAATAGCTGAGAAAAGAAGAGAAGCGAAAAGCAAAGGAGAAAAGGAAAGATATACCCATCTGAATGCAGCGTTCCAAAGAATAGCAACGAGAGATAAGAAAGCCTTCCTCAGTGATCACTGCAAAGAAACAGAGGAAAATAATAGAATGGGAAAGACTAGAGATCTCTTCAAGAAAACTAGAGATACCAAGGGAACATTTCATGCAAAGATGGGCTCAGTAAAGGACAGAAATGGTATGCAGCTAATGCAAGCAGAAGATATTAAGAGAAGAGGTGGCAAGAATACACAGAAGAACTGTACAAAAAAGATCTTCATGACCCAGATAATCACAATGGTGTGATCACTCACCTAGAGCCAGACATCCTGGAATGCGAAGTCAAGTGGGCCTTAGGAAGCATCACTACAAACAAAGCTAGTGGAGGTGATGGAATTCCAGCTAAGCTATTTCAAATCCTAAAAGATGATGCTGTGAAAGTGCTGCCCTCAATATGCCAGCAAATTTGGAAAACTCAGCAGTGGCCACAAGACTGGAAAAGGTCAGGGTTTTTTTTCTAATTAGTTTATTTTCTATTTTTTAATTTTACAATATTGTATTTGTTTTGCCAAACATTGACATGAATCCACCATGGATATATACACGTTTTCCCCTTCCAGAACCCCCCTTCCACCTCCCTCCCCATCCCATCCCTCCAGGTCATCCCAGTGCACCAACCCCAAGCACCTTGCATCATGCACTGAACCTGGACTGGTGATTCGTTTCACATATGATAATTTACATGCTTCCATGCCATTCTCCCATATCATCCTGCCCTCGCCCTCTCCCATAGAGTCCATAATACTGTTCTATTTATCTGTGTCTCTTTTGATGTCTCGCATACAGGGTTATCTTTACTGATTGACTAAATACCATATATATGTGTTAGTATACTGTATTGGTGTTTTTCTTTCTGGTTTACTTCACTCTGTATAATAGGCTCCAGATTCGTCCACCTCATTAGAACTGATTCGAATGTATTCTTTTTAATGGCTGAGTAATATTCCATTGTGTATATGTACTATAGCTTCCTTATCCATTCGTCTGCTGCTGGGCATCTAGGCTGCTTCCATGTCCTGGCTATTATAAACAGTGCTGCGATGAACATTGGGGTACACGTGTCTCTTTCAATTCTGGTTTCCTCAGTGTGTGTGCCCAGCAGTGGGATTGCTGGGTCATATGGCAGTTCTATTTCCAGTTTCTTGAGGAATCTCCACACTGTTCTCCATAGTGGCTGTACTAGTTTGCATTCCCAAAAAGGTCAGTTTTTATTCCAATCTCAAAGAAAGGCAATGCCAAAGAATGTTCAAACTACTGCACAATTGCACTCATCTCACATGCCAGCAAAGTAATGCTCAAAAGTCTCCAAGCTAGGCTTCAAAAGTACATGAACCGAGAACTTCCAGATGATCAAGCTGGATTTAGAAAAGGCAGAGGAACCAGAGATCAAGTTGCCAACATCTGTTGGATCATAGAAAAAGTAAGAGAGTCTCAGAAAAAATCTACTTCTGTTTTATTGACTACATCAAAGCCTTTGACTGTGTGTATCACAACAAACTGTGGAAAACTCTTCAAGAGATGAGAATACCAGACCACTTTACCTGCCTCCTGACAAATCTGTGTGCAGGTCAAGAAGAAACAGTTATGGGAAAGGAGTATGTCAAGGCTGTATATTGTCACCCTACTTATTGACTTATATGCAGAGTACGTCATGTTAAATGCTGGGCTGGATGAAGCACAAGCTGGAATCAAGATTGCCAGGAGAAGTAGCAATAACCTCAGATATTCAGATGACACCACCATTATGGTAGAAAGTGAAGAGGAACTAAAGAGCCTCTTGATGAAAGTAAAAGAGGAGAGTGAAAGCTGGCTTAAAACTCAACATTCAAAAAGTGAAGATCAGAGTATCTGGTCCCACCACTTCATGGAAATAGATGGGAAAACAATGAAAACAGTGACAGACTTTATTTCCTTGGGCTCCAAAGTCACTGAAGATGGTGACTGCAGCCATGAAGTCAAAAGACGCTTGCTCCTTGGAAGAAAAGCTATGACCAACTTAGACAGCATATTAAAAAGTAGAGTCGTTACTTTGCTGCCACAGGTCCATGGAGTCAAAGCTACATTTTTCCAGTAGTCATGTATGGATGTGCGAGTTGGACCATAAAGAAAGCTGAATGCTGAAGAATTGATGCTTTGAACTGTGGTGTTGGAGAAGACTCTTGAGAGTCCCTTGGACAGCAAAGAGATCCAACCAGTCAATCCTAAAGGAATTCGGTCCTGAATATTCATTGGAAGGACTGATGCTGAAGCTGAAACTCCAATACTTTGGCCACCTGATGTGAAGAATTGACTCCTTAGAAAAGACCCTGATGCTGGGAAAGGCAGGAGGAGAAGGGGACGACAGAAGATGAGATGGTTGGATGGCATCATGGACTCTATGGACATGAGTCTGAGCAAGCTCCAGGAGTTGGTGATAGACAGGGAGGCCTGGCACGCTGCAATCCATGGGGTCGCAAAGAGTCGGACACGACTGAGAGACTGAACTGAGCTGAACTGAATCTGTTGCTGGCTTGGCAGGGTGTACGGTTATGTCCCAGTCTGTTGTCTGTTCAGTAGCAGGGAGACCCAGAGAGGTAGAAATAAACACCTTTCTATTATGAGCCTCCATTCAAAAGGATTCTTCAAAATTTGGACCTCAAGCTTGTGGATTATCCAAGCTTTTTTGTTGGTGTTTGTTTTGTTCTTTTAATCTACTAAATGCCTTGTATAAGCAAGGCACTGTGCATGCTAATTAGAAGGAAAAAAGAGGGGTCATTAAAAACTGCACCCCTGCAACTTCCCTGGTGGTTCAGGAGTTAAGACTCTGTGCTGCCAATGCAGGGGGTGCAGTTCAATCCCTGGTTGGGGAACTAAGATCCCATATGCCTTGTGATGCTGCCAAAAGATTGAAACAAACAAACCTGAGTTCCTGCCTTCATGGTGCTTAAAGTATAAGGTCCACGAAAGGATAACAGTATAATTTACTCATCTTTAGAAGGTGAGTATAAAAATATGAGGTCCCTTGAGGATAATAAACCATTGACTCAAGTTTTAATATTATGCTGTTCAATTATTCATGCATTTTCTCTTTTCTACTATACCAGATAAACATTGTAAGACACTCTAATTTTTGTCTCATATCCTAATCAGCTTTGGTGTAATCTTGAGGAGCTACAGAATGCAGAGAATGTCCCAGTTGGCATATCAAGCTTTCTTTTCACTAATCAACCCCATCCTGGGCTAAACTGTGCCTGCAGGGTATGCAGGCCAACTGGGACGTGAGAGCCAATCCCACTCTCACACAGAAGGTAGAGTGAAGACTATGTCTCATTTCACTTCAGTTTGTATTCCTTTTTCAACTCATTCTTTGCATTTTCACACCTGTTGTTTAGGAAACCTGTGCACCCTTAGAAAATACCACCATTCCAAGACCTAACTCATTAGCATGAGTAAGTTCAGGTTAATTCTGTACTTCTTTAATGCTCAGGTCACATCCAGAGTGCTGATCACTTTCAGGTATCATATTTTGTGTGTGTGTGTGCACTGTAGTCCACCAGGCTCCTCTGTCCATGGGATTCTCCAGGCAAGAATACTGGAGTGGGTTGCCATTTCCTGCTCCAGGAGGTCTTCCTAACCCAGGGATGACACCTGTGTCTCTTGTATCCCCTGCATTGGCAGGCGGATTCTTTACCACCTAAATATCCCGAAAAATGGTGACAGTAGATAAGAGGCTTATGATCTAGTTTAAACAAAAGGGTTCTAAGGATATTCCACTTGGAAAAGACCCAAATAAATCAAGATGGCTGTCCTATAGTATCTGAAGAGCTAGCATATAGCAAGAAACCACTTATTTTTACACTGCTCCAAAATATAGGATAGGATACTACATTGTAGGAACATCTAACAAAGGAAAAGAATTAATGATTTTTTTAATAATTAATGATTTCAACAGTTTACAAAAAAAAAAAAAAATATGCTTCTTCAATAAGTAGTGACCTCATCAGCCCTGGAAGAATATAACTACAGGCATAATTGGATTGGTTGGGGTTCTTCAAAGATAGAAAGATAGGAAACTGGCCCACACAATTACAAAAGCTAACAAGTCCTGCAATCTTGTCTGCAAGCTGGAAACTCAGGAGAGCCAATGGAGTAGTTGCAGCCCAAAGTCTGGTAGACCAGAAATCCAGGAAGAGCCTAGGTCTCAGTTTGAGTGCAGAGAGAGAAACTATGTCCCAACTTGAAAGTAGTGAAGAGGAGAACTCTCCCTTACTCATGGGGTGTGGGAGGAGAAGAGGAGAGTCTTTTTGTTTTGTTAAGACCTTCAACCGATTGGATGAGGTCCATCTTTATTAGGGAGGGCAAACTGCTTTACACAGTCTACAGATTCAAATGCTGATCTCATCTAGAAACACCCTCAAAGACAGACCCAGAACAATGTTTTACCAAATGTCTGGGCACTCAATGGTGCAGTCAAACTGACACACTAAATTAACTATCACAATAACCATCTGTGAAGAACACTGCAGAATTTCTAAATTACACAAAGATAGGGCAGTCAAAGGAAAAGAAGCACCTAGCTATCTCCATCCATTTCTTTTTCTCAAATATCAGCATAAGGAAGTCAAATTTCCTCCACCACTGATTCCTCTCAGGATTACACTTCAGAGAATAGAACGTTTGCATATATGGCTTCTCCACATGTTGGGCTTCCCTCGTAGCTCAGTTGGTAAAGAATCTGCATGCAGTGCAGGAAACCCGGGTTCAATTCCTGGGTCAGGAAGATCCCCTAGAGAAGGAAATGGCAACCCACTCCAGTATTCTTGCCTGGAGAATCCCATGGACAGAGGAGCCTGGCAGGCTACAGTCCCTGGGGTCACAAGAGTCGGACACAACTTAGCAACCAAACCACCACCACATATGCTAAACTTTGACTTGGGGGGAAAAATAAATGTGTTCAGGAAGTTTGGACCAGGAATTCTAACAAAGCAATAGCACTTGTTTTATCTCACTGTGATAATTAAAGATGGTCATAATTCTTTTTTTGCTGCTGCTGCTATTAATAGACACAGTCTGTTTCCCCTCCCCTTGAATCTGGACTAGCCTTGCTTTGACTCACAGAATATGGCAGAAATGTTACTGTGCAGTTGCAGACCGAGGTCTTAGGAAGCCTGGAGGTTTCTTCTTAGAGTTCTGACGCACCATGTGAAGAGCTCTAGCTATCCCTCACTAGAGAGACCACATCAAGAGAGAGAAATGCCCAGTGAGTCTTCAGCTGTTCCAGCCAACCCTACTAAAGCATCAGACATCAAAGGGAGGCCACACTGGACACTGCATCCCAGTAGAGCTCCCAAATGAATGCAGTCACATGACGAACACAGAAGTCACACTACACTGAGATATGAGCCATCCTCGCCCAGCTCTGCCCACATTTCAAAACGATGAGCAATTATAAATTCTGTGTCTTAAGTCACTAAGATTTGGTGTGGTTTGTTACATGACAGGTAACAGATATATTTACCTGGCAGTATTCTCAATCCTTGCATCAAATAAGCTTTTCTATTTGCTGGAATAGTCTTGTATCTTATTGCTTACGATGGTGTCACAGCTTAGGAAAACATAGCACAATAGGTAGGATTTACAATTATTTGCAAAGGCTGAATCTCAAAAACATTATTCTTGGAAATTTTTTCACACAGGAAACTTTAGTGCCTGAGCCATGTTCTTGCATTTGGCTGTCTTCTGAGGGCACAGTTTATTTAGTGCTGAACCATGGATCAGATGTAACTGACAGTCCTAGGAAGCACTGAGCTGGTCTCATAGAATTTCTGGCCACAGAAGTCCAAAGTCTGGAGACTGGGTCTTGATATAGGGGATAAGGCAGTTACTAACTGTAATATTTTAAAAATATTTACACAAATTCTTGCTATACTTTCCTTCAAATGCTGGAACCCAGTCAGCTCCTCCTGAGTAGAGGCTATATATATTTAGTAACTTGCTTCTAATGAATATGGCAGAAATGAGAGTATAACATCAGACTAGATGAAAAATCTCTCTGTGGCTTCCTCCTTGCTCTTTGTGGTCATTTGCTCTGGGGAAGCCAACTACCCTGCTGTGAAGACATTTGAGCAGCCCTATTAAGTGGCCCTTATAACAAGGAAGTGGGGTGGGGTCTCTTAGCCAACAACCAATAATGAACCAAGTCTCCTATCATCAGCCATGTGAGTGAACCACCTTCCAAAGAGATCATCCAGACCCAGTAATGACTTCAAATGACTGCAGCCCCAGCTAGCACCTTGACTGTAACTTCATGAGGCACCCTGAGCCAGAAGCACCAAACTAAGCTGTTTCCAAATTCCTGATCCACAGAAACTTAAGATGTTTGAGGTTAAGCCACTAAGTTTTATGGTTACCAAGCAATAGAAGGTAATACAAAGCTTTGGGATTTGGGGCATGTGTAGCTAACAGTAAATGGGGAACCTAAAAACATCATAACTTATGCTCTAAGCAAATACTAATAGAATAGTAGTCTTGCCTGGAAAATCCCATGGATGGAGAAGCCTGGTTGGCTGCAATCCATGGGGTCGTGAAGAGTCGGACATGACTGAGCTGCTTCACTTTCATGCATTGGAGAAGGAAATGGCAACCCACTCCAGCGTTCTTGCCTGGAGAATCCCAGGGACGGAGGAGCCTGGTGGGCTGCCATCTATGGGGTCGCACAGTGTTGGCCATGACTGAAGCGACTTAGCAGCAGCAGTAGCAGCTAGATAGTTCAATAAACACATCCATCCCTTTTTAAGGGCAAGCTGGGAGACTACCACATCTCTTCCAATTCTCTTGTCAAAACTCTTCTTAAAGAGGCTCTTGAGAATCTAAAAAACAGAACCCTTAGGATAAAAGGTTTGGAGCATCCCATATTATGGGCCAGGTTGGAAATCTGAGTGTCTTGAACTGTTCTACCAGCCACATAGGCCTTTGCAGAAGCCAAACTCTTTCTTTCTAAATAACACAATAGATCAGTAAAAATCTATAGAATTTTATTTTCAAAGTCCCCCCACCCACCCCACACACATATTGAATATTGCCACCTAAGGTAAAACTGACTTGGCGTAGCACACGATGAGAATTGTTTAATTTATTGATTACGCCAAAGCCTTTGACTGTAGATCACGACAAACTGTGGAAAGTCTTCAAGAGATGGGAATACCAGACCACTTTACCTGCCTCCTGAGAAATCTGTATGCAGGTCAAGTTAGAACCGGACATGGAACAACAGACTGTTTCCAAATAGGAAAAGAGGTACATCAAGGCTGTATATTGTCACCCTGCTTATTTAACTTATATGCAGAGTACATCATGAGAAACGCTGGGCTGGAGGAAGCACAAGCTGGAATCAAGATTGCCAGAATTATCAATAACCTCAGATATGCAGACGACACCACCCTTATGGCAGAAAATGAAGAACTAAAGGGCCTCTTGATGAAAGTGTAAGAGGAGATGAAAAAGTTGGCTTAAAGCTCAACATTCAGAAAACTAAGATCATGGCATCCGGTCCCATCACTTTATGGCAAATAGATGGAGAAACAGTGGAAACAGTGGCCGACTTTATTTCTTTGGGGGCTCCAAAATCACTGCAGATGGTGACTCCAGCCATGAAATTAAAAGACGCTTGCTCCTTAGAAGAAAAGTTATGACCAACCTAGAGAGCATATTAAAAAGCAGAGACATTACTTTGCCGACAAAGGTCTGTCTAGTCAAGGCTATGGTTTTTCCAGTGGTCATGTATGGATGTAAGAGTTGGACTATAAAAAAAGCTGAGCTCCGAAGAATTGATGCTTTTGAACTGTGGTGTTGGAGAAGACTCTTGAGAGTCCCTTGGACTGCAAGGAGATCCAACCAGTCCATCCTAAAGCAGATCAGTCCTGGGTGTTCACTGGTAGGACTGATGTTGAAGCTGAAACTCCAATACTTTGGCCACCTGATGCCAAGAGCTGACTCATTAGAAAAGACCCCGATGCTGGGAAGATTGAGGGCAGGAGGAAAAGGGGATGACAGAGGATGAGA
Source organism: Giraffa tippelskirchi (assembly GCF_054371585.1). Classification (NCBI taxonomy): domain Eukaryota; kingdom Metazoa; phylum Chordata; class Mammalia; order Artiodactyla; family Giraffidae; genus Giraffa; species Giraffa tippelskirchi. Next base: position 113,213,912 of record NC_137281.1, read on the forward strand.
TGGTTGGATGGCATCACCAACTCGATGGACATGGGTTTGGGTGGACTCCGGGAGTTGGTGATGGACAGGGAGGCCTGGCGTGCTACGGTTCATAGGGTCGCAAAGAGTCGGACATGACTGAGTGACTGAACTGAACTGAACAGATAATGCAGATCTAAAGAGGAACTAAAGAGCCTCTTGATGAAAGTGAAAGAGGAGAGCAAAAAAGCTGGCTTAAAACTCAACATTCAAAAAATGAAGATCATGGCATCCAGTCCCATCACTTCATGGCAAAGTGATAGGGAGACAGTGGAAACAGTAAGAGACTTTATTTTCTTGGGCTCCAAAATCACTGCAGATGGTGACTGCAGCCATGAAATTAAAAGACGCTTGCTCCTTGGAAGAAAAGCTATGACCAACCTATACAGCATATTAAAAAGCAGAGATATTACTTTGCCGACAAAGGTCTGTTTATTCAAAGCTATGGTTTTTCCACTGGTCATTTATGGATGTGAGAGTTGGACTATAAAGAAAGCTGAGTGCTGAAGAATTGATGCTTTTGAACTGTGATGTTGGAGAAGACTCTTGAGAGTCCCTTGGACTGCAAGGAGTTCAGGCCGGTCAATCCTAAAGGAAATCAGTCCTGAATATTCACTGGAAAGATTGATGCTTGAAGCTGAAACTCCAATACTTTGGCCACCTGATGTGAAGGACTGACTCATTGGAAAAGACCCTGATGCTTGGAAAGATTGAAGGTAGGAGGAGAAGGGGACGACAGAGGAAAAACTAATAATGACATGTCCAGAGTCGACATTTTAATCTGTGTTACAAATATTAATAGCATTTTTAAAACAGAGCTAGTTTCCTGTCAAATTGTTATGATTCTAATGATGAAACATGCTAGCAGTTAAATGGTATCACCGACTTGATGGACATTTGTTTGAGCAAGCTCTGGGAGCGGGTGATGACAGGGAAGCCTGGCATACTGCAGTCCATGAGGTCGCAAAGAGTTGGATACAACTGAGCAACTGAACTGAGGTGAACCATTCTCTGTAGTGATAAAGGATTAAAGAGACATGCAGTTTGTCTGGGCTAATCAAAAGCTTCTCCTGGAAACCTACACCTTCTACACAGTCATAGCTCTCAGCCTAAGAATAAAGCTTAGAAGCAGCTAATACAACATACGCAGCTCAGTAGTGTGCTTAGTTAACCGTTAATGGGCACCACATCTCTATATAACACAATTTGATGGGGGGGAAATTAGAGAGATTGAGGAGTTCTAACTGTTAATTTCTCCATAATATTTATTTTCTTTTAGCTCAGAAAGGGTGAATGGTTTCATATCCTGTGCCAATTCTGATCCACTGGCAGTAGCCTAAAACACAGCATCAGATGCTTTTTATGGGCAACTATGTGCCTCGTGTGCTTTCAAGGCAAAGGAAGAAAGCACATGTGCTCTGAATCTTCCATTTCTCTGGTAGAAGAAAAAAGGCCAACCTATCAGAGAAGGGCTGAAAAGGATTGTTCATTCTTATCTAGTAATCAGTTGGTTGGACTCAGTAAGAGAAAGATTGCAGTAAACACTGATCTATGGTCCAGCACCTGCCTTTGCTATTATTTGTTATCAAGGGCAAGCGAATCTGGGTGGTGCGGTGGGATGGAGCAAGCATTGGGAGAACTTACTTCTTAAGTATATCCTATATGCAAAGCTCTTTATACTCATCTCATTCAATTCTAATAACAAACTATTTCTGTTATAGGTAAGAATGATGGAGCTCAGAAAGCTTAAGTTTTTTAGAGTTATACAATCCAAAGCCCAAGTCTGTCCGACACCAAAGACTATATTCTTTTCAAAATTTCAGAAGATCAACTGTGTAGCCTGTCAGTCTGTACAGAATACAGAGGAGAGAGATGAGATTGTGTCCAGAAGGCACGACCACAGAATTGGTAACATTTATTTTTCTTAAAAGAAACATGTTTTGGACATAACTCTTATTTCAAGGAAACGAGTGAAATCTATAAATGAGAAAATATTTCAACCTTAATACATCCAGTATTGTGACATGTGAAGTCTTGAATAAGCAAGACAATTTACTGTGTTTCCAGAGGATTTGGAAGTTAAATTAGAAATCAGGATACAGTAATAACCTAAATGGGAAAAGAACTTGAAAAAGAATAGATACGTGTAATACACATAACTGGATCACTTTGCTGTACACCTGAAACTAACAAAACATTGTAAATCAACCATACTCCAATATAAAATAAAAACTTTAAAAAAATCAAGATGCATTTTCTACAAAAGTAAGTTATTCTCATTTATGAAAAACTAATAATGACATGTCCAGAGTCGACATTTTAATCTGTGTTACAAACATTAATAGCATTTTTAAAACAAAGCTAGTTTCCTGTCAAATTGTTATGATTCTAATGATGAAACATGCTAGCAGTTAAAACTCACCAGATAAGAAAAATGCTTCAAGTATCACTTTATCACTTCCATATTAACAAAAATAAACATTAGGATTTGCTGACAAAAGAATTTTAGTTTTAAAGAATTTGGATAGCTATCACTGAAATTTTCACTTTGACATAAGATGTAGCAGGATATGGAAGACACCAAAACAAAGCACAGAAAGGTAAAATACTAAAAGTTTCCTTCCATATTGGTTCATCACTAATCACATTTTCCTGCAACTAACTGTAGTAGCTTAATAAGCTCCTACATAGTTCAGGTATATGCCACAAATACTTGCATAAAGTAAATTTTAAAGTAATGATAGTTTATATTTTTAAATAATCATAGCAAATGTTAAACAAATCAACAATTTAGTTGTGCATCTAAATCTGATGTAAAATAAAAAATAGAGATGTACTTGTGTTTTGGGGAGCATCAAGAGGACTCCGTTGTATAGAATTCTCCCCATTTTATCCCTTGGCCTGGACCATGGGTTTTCCAGTGGTAAAGTCTACATCTAGGCTACCAGAATACGAGCTACTAGCTCTTCTCCCCAGTAAGATGGCAAAGTCTCTCTTTCTCTCATTCTGTCTTGCCACCCCTCCCACAACCCTTCTACAACTGCTGCTAGTATTCTTATTAATTGTGTAATTTTATATCCAATTTTCTTAACCATAATCCACTTTTGATCCCTAACACATACTATGCTGAAGCATGTTGATACTGACAATTACTCAGTGTAACATTTACTAATACAAAAAAAGGGGAAGCAGCCATAACTGAATGAATACAAACAAAATTAGGCAAATGTCAATCTGAGTGAGATCACTGTTTTTGAATCCCATAATGTTTAATGTAGGCTGTTTTATAAAAATGAATTATGAAACACAAAGACAATAGAAATATAAGTTATTTATTAATCAATCCACTTACAAAGCAGGTGGCTTAATGCAAGCTTATTGACATCTTCACATATGATCCATGGGAACATGTCTTCCACATACAGACAGTGATGTTACTGACTGATGCATTTGCAATCTGAGGCATATTAAGCATATTTAGACAAATAAAATTAGGCTATCCTGTATATGAAAGTATCTTGATAATATGCATCCTGAAGTGGATTAAAACTTTCTCCAAAAGAGAAATGTTAGTACATTAACTTAACTTTAATATTCTATATTATGCAGTAAATCTTAACTATAGAAATTAAAATTTTTAAATCAGTGATCGACTCTTGGTTATGTATGAAGTGGGAGTCTAAAACCAGAGCAACAGTAGGTTGACAGTATAATTTGTGCCTCACAGTATCTGCAGATTTACTGTTTTCAAGCTTAAAGAGAAATAAGAGACATGTAGATTCAGCTGACTTTATTTATCTTTAAACTAATAAAAATCCCTTTAAAAGAGATTCTGGGACCTTTAGAAGTTCTATGAATGCATAGATACCTGCCGATGACTGCAATTCTAAATCCTGACTACATGTGTTTACAAAAATCAATGTAGCAGTTATCTTTACTATGCGTGCTCACCAGAAGACTGAATGAAATTCTACATGTCTTCTTCAATTTCCCTAAAATTTTGTTAAATCTGCAAGTATATACAATCCAGCTAATTGAAATTAATATTTAGTGTTCATCAGAGCTGTTTCACAGCAGCAAAAATTGAATCTGGGAAATAAAGTTCTAAACGATGTAGGAAAAAGATAAATACAATAGGAACAGCAGTCTAAATGTATGATATTAATATTCAACTCTATCTGCATTGTGCTAAAAGGAAAAGGATACACCAAGAAGAATTCTATTGATCACTCTGGTGATGTGAGTACCACCTGCATCTGATTGAAAATGGTTTGTATTCTGTTCCCAGTATCAAGGATGGTATTGAACTCAGAACTCCATATTGTAAATATACAGCAGCCATTTTGTCCTAATTAAGGAATGTCTTAATACACAATATTATCATTTTCTAGAGGATCTTTATACATTAAACTAAAGTACATGATTGATTAAATTAAGCGTTAGTAATGGATAAAAAAATTCATAATTCTCAAGACCTGGTACTATGTAAAAAACAAAAAGACCACAAAATTCTACTTACTAAAGCAGCTAATCTTGCCTGCAAGTTTAGGGTCACAAGCCCATAATATGTGCAAAGAAATGCAATACAAGGAACCATGCAAAAATACAGTAAAATGATACAGGAAAAATGTCAAATCTAGAAAAAAAAGCTTTTATAAATACATCAAAATCAACTGTATACATAAACTGTAGGTCTAGCATTAGTTGTACCATGTAGCAGAGCCAGCACTCTTAAGTTCAAGGCTTCCGAATCTGCGCAGGTAAGTCATGCCATCTTTGGTTGACTGCAGTACCAGGAGGGTGGGAATGAGAGGGAGGGTAAGAGTTCTGAAACACGGTGTCAACTTTCACTCGGCAGCTGGGCCTCAATGTCCACTCTGCAAATGGGGCACTTCTTATTGGTGATCAACCACTGGTCAACACACACTTGGTGGAAAAGGTGCATACAGGGAAGGCGTCTATTATAAGCAAACAAAACAAAAAGCAAATGTTAATTTTACAACAAGTGCAGTGGCATTTAAACAAATGATACATGTAATACCTCAGTAATGTTCTGAAGTTACTAAAGATTTTCTCTTCTGTTAAAAAAACACAAACAAAAAAACCCTCCCTACTCAAGATTATATACCTGCATTAAATTAATACTCTGGGCAATGTAATGTATTAATGACCAAGATAATTAACTGTCACAGCTAAAGAATCAAATTATATAAAATCTCAAGAATTTTAAGAACAACAACTACAGTAACAATTATTCCAGCTTTGTTTCTATACATGAGCTGCCAATGTATTGGAGCTGACAATATGTTCCCCACAATATAATACTGTAAATATATTTTTAATATCAAATCACTGTATTTATGAAGCACTTTCAAAAAAATTCTCACTTAATTCTCTCTCAAAAGAATTCTGTACACATACAGCAGCTGTATCATACTAATTAAGGAATGTCTTAATATGCAATATTATTTTCTGTCTAGAGGACCTCTTTAACACATTAAGGTACATGATTGATTAAAGGTTAATAATATTGTTTCATGAGATTGTTTTCATGTTACATCGTACTATGCTACTCTTTTAAAAGCAGATTAAACAGATATGTTTTCTTTAGTACACTACACTATCAATTAGAAACAGAGAAATAAAGCTTCCATGCACTAACATGCTAATGTTAAACCTAACGGTAGAATAAAAGTTACTGACTTAAGTGTCAATTTCAACTTCCACCACTGTTGAGTTGTCGTACATTTCAGATTTCATATTTTGTAAAAACAGCTAAAAAGAGGTGTTCTAATTACTCCCTGCACAGTATTGTCAATAGTGTAAAAAACAATTATCTATATTTATAAATCTTCATTGGAAATACAGTGTTCCAACAACCTTCTATGTGATACAGTAGACAATAAAAGTTTATAACTTTTTTTCTCTCTTAGTCAACTGAAGAAATATGATACAGTTGTTATATATGTTATAGAACTTGCTTCATATGGGATTATGTTACATTAGAAAAAACAGAACAGGAACAAAACAGTTACTTAACAGATTATAAAAAGAAAAGTCTAAAATATTTGGTTAACATAATAACATTTTCTAAATCACATAGTTGCAAGAAGAAAATAGTCTACAAAGTGAGAGGAAATTTTAGGACAATATCACTTTATAAAAGATGATGTAAAACAAACTGCATGGAGCTAATCTGGATCCCTCTCTTTAAGCTTTGGAGAAACATTAATATACATGTTTTGGCCTCCAAAGTCTCTCACCTCTCAAGTTCTTCCTGCAAGATTCAGATAAGACAATATTGACCACAGAATCTCCCTGGCCAAGTCTTGGTGTGGCCCTAAAACAGGTAGTATATTTCTCTTTGATGTTAATACAGAAACTTAATCTTTTCACTGTTTCATTCACTATTAGAAGGCAATTCTACATATCAGAGACTGGTAACAAGGTACACTAGGAATAATCTTTATTTGGTTTCTGGTCTGCTTTATAATAAAATTCCTCTTTTTTTGGCTGTGTTGCAGGCCTGTGGGAAATTAGTTCCCCAACCGAGGACTGAATCAGCACCCTCAGTAGCTCAAAGTGCAGAGTCCTAACTACTGGGTGACAAGAGAATTCCCTCAAATAAAATCTGTTGTACAGTTTTGACAATGAATTTTAGATAATTAGTTTTTAGTTACCTCACATCTTCACCTTCCTCCAAAATAGACAAACAGATAGTACATTTTTCCTCTGTGTCTTCCTCAGTCCCTTCTTCCCCATCTTGTTTGCAGTGCAGTTTCCTCTGTGAGAACCAATCAGTTGTTACCTTGTTAGTAGAGATGACATTATTGAACAACTGAGTAAAGTTTGTGTTTATTTGAAAAACAAAACAAAACAAAACCATACATTCACCCACAACATATTTCCCAGATAAAACTGCCATGAATTAAAGGATGAATTAAGTGACTATCATCAAAGAAGTGTTCTCGTAAGACCCTTAAATAATCAGCGTCAAAATTGAAAGTAACAGAAATTCATTAGTCTGAAATCTATCATTTCTAACCCACAATCAGGATCATATATACTGTTCTGTCCCATCATGAGGCACAGCCAGATAAACTTCGTTTCATTAATGAATGTTTCAGGTAATGTTCAAAAATGAATGCCAGTTATAGTATTTAGCTTAAACAGTTGAGAGGACTTACATTTAATGGTAATACCCCATTAATACTCTTACGAAAAGGGTGAAAAATACAATGAACAGTCATTTTCACACTTCACTAGTCTCTATAGTATAGAACATTGTTTGTTGAAAGAAATTTATTTAACATGCCTACTCCACATCTTCTAGATGTAACACTACATAAGGAATATAAGGGTAGAATATAAGAAATGTAGGTCAATTAAGTTCCCATCCAAACAACTGACTAGCTAAATTATGGTACCACTATAGGATGGAATTCTGTATAAGCTATTAATAAGAATACAGGTCATCTATAGGTGCTGATATAGAATAAAAAGAAAATGGACAAAAACTGCATGCATATTATCCCCTTTGAGTTATTTTTAAAAGTGGAAGAAAAACTATATACATATGCACATTATTAAAAATACGTGGAAGATTACCTAAGAAATCTTTTAGCATGATTTTTCTTCTGGGAAGGAAAACTAGGATCATTAGAGTAACAGACTTCAATTTATAGTTTTAGATTTTTTAACCATATGCATATATTGTTTTAATAATAAAAAAATGTAGTTGATAGACTCCACAAACTTGAAAAAAGTCCATGATATTAAACGTTATGCATTTCAACAATAATGTAGATGTTTCATAGAACAAATGCTTACCTTTTTGTATTTATGTGGATATGTACATCTTTCAATTGTCCCCTGGGATGCTCCACGATTGACATTTCCTAATCTTTCTTCTAAATGAATAAGTTCCTGAAGAAGAAGAACTAGTATTAAAAGCCAGTATGATTATTCCTTGAACAGCACAGTCAGTATTGTAAAAGCAATAAAGTACCATATGTGTAAACATGCAATGTAAATAGAGTATTCAAAAACCCATATATGGTAAGGCAAATGGCTGTTTGTAATTATTTATCAGCTAACTGAAGTGGTATGGCAAAGTTATCTTTGTAGACTAGGGCAACGTATTACCACATGTTCCTATATAAGTCAGTAAGCATGTATGCATCTAGAAGATGAAGTCACTGCAGTAAAATACGGGAACAAGTCAAACAATAGTTCTTGACTCCAACTTTCAAACTGACATGAAGAAACAAAACTTTAATCATATTTAAATGATGTTTTTCCAGAAAATTCAAAGATATTTAGCAAAAAACTGAATTACTTAGGTTTCTTTTTCTATATCAATGCTTCTCTAAAAACTAAGCTTAGTCAAAAAGCATTAGGCATTGATTACAGTAGAAAAATATTTTAAAAACCTAAATGTTTTTCTAGAAGAATGATTAAGTAAATTATATTCATCCACCCAGGAGATTATCAGAACTATCAAAAACAATGTACTAATCGAAAAACTGATAGTACTTATTTCCCAGATATATTGCAAAGAGTAAATTTATAGAAAAAATGTTATCACTAAATTCTAATGTATTATAAGCATCACATGGGTTCAGTAAAGCATATAAGTCTAGGGCATTTTTAAAATTTTTTAACTTCTTATTTCGTATTGGGGTAGAGCCAATTAACAATGTTGCGACAGTTTCTAGTGAACAGCAAAGGGACTGGACACATACACATACATGTATCCATTCTCCCTCAAACTCCCATCCCATCCAGGCTGCCACAAACATTGAACACAGTTCCACGTACTGCATTTACTTAAAAAAAAAAAAGCATTAAGGTTTTTCTCGCACATTTAATGGTATGGTTCTTTATCTGATATTTATATTTATTTAATAAATTTCTACATCCTTCTATTATTAGATATTTTGAATTACTCTTCTTCAATATTTGAGTAATTTCTGATGCTAAGATTAATATTACTTATAAATCTTTCTATAACAATCCCTAGAAGCAATATAGATGTGTTACTGCCTTTTGATCCCCAGTCACTGCAGCAATCCTGTAGTTGTAGCTATTAATATTACATATATTCTCTTTTTGCATTACAGATACTGTGGCAAATATCTTCATTAATGCTATTACATACCTCAAAATTGCCCCTGAAAGGACCTCTGAATGAAGTTCCATCCAAGCCTGATGAAATGTAACGAATGTGAGGGTAGCCTGCCATGTCAGGAACCTATTTTAAGAGAACAGGTAAGCTAAATGAATTAAGAACAGGCTCAAGTTCTACTGCTAATATCGAATAATTCAGATACTCAATTTTCTCCATCTAGCTTCTCAAAAAAATCAACTTCAGGAAGTATATGTAACTCCAAAAAAGGCATTCCATTTAACAGGTTCCTCTTCAAAAATGATCTCGTTTATAATAACTTTTAAATTATCATCAGAAGGAAAAAAACAGAAACAGCAGTTTTGTGAGATAACAGATTCTCTTCTACTTGATTTATTTTGCACAAAGAATCCTAAGTAGAGAATACTCAAACCTAAGAATGATGCTCTTAGTAGCCTAAACATATGAAGAGTAAAATTTTCATAAGATTTGGTCAGTTTCAGAGAGCTTTATTGTACAGTATTAAGTAATAGAAATGCATAAAATTTTCTAACAAAACTTAATTTCAGGACAAAAATTTTATTTCCCTTTCTCTAACTCCCAAATAGCCAAAGGTACCTTTGGCTGCTCTTTTGGTTTGGTTCTATTAGTGAAAGTTTTAACAGTTTCTAATGTTTTGTTAGCTAAGGTCAATCTTCACAATCTTATTTGTGAGCTCACCTACTTGACAGAATTTGTTTATGACTCCAAAATCAATAGTTGTGCTCTCACAAGTCATTCACAGATCTGCACAGAGCAGCAAAAAAATCTAAGTTGCCCAACATGTGCTCCCAGCTGAGGAAGAACAAGACCCTGTCCACTTGTTTCAGTTCTTACATTGTAAACAAGTGTCTTTTTTGCAATGTATTAAATGCAATGTTTTTCACATTTGTATACTTTTTATAGGTCATTTTGTTGTTTACACTGATCCCCAAACATAATGTTTAATTGTTAACTAGAGTTTCTAAGTGCAAGAAGGCTGTGATGTGCCTTATGGAGAAAATATGTGTACATAAGCTTCATTCAGGCAGGAGTTATGGTGTCATGAGCTTGGCCATGTGCTCAATGTCAATGAATCAACAGTATATATCAAATAAGGTGTCTCTAAACAGAAAAATACATTAAAACAAGGTGATGCACTGGTTGTTGGGACTGGAGGCTTGCAATAACCTAGGGCTATATTTACCCTGGGAACAATGGTTCAATATCTACTTTGTCAGTATTCACAGTAACTCGATAGTACATTAACTACCATGAATAACAAGAGCTGACCGTAGTGTTAGGAAAGATATATTCCGAGACCATTCTTGCATTTTTATAAACAAATCTCCAGAATTATTTGGCTTCCACTAAATCATAATACACTTCTAGCAGGTTTTACAGCTTTAAAAGACAGTTCACAGATGGAAAAGAATTTAAAATAAGCAACAATTTTTACCCTTTAAATAGCCTATTATTTAAGTATCTGCAACTTTCCTTATAATCAAGATCAATAATATCTAGCTCTAAGCAGATAACCTATCTTTCTATATATGTCCAAGAGAAATGAAAAAATCAGAAAGGAACTCCTGCCTTCCAAATTACTTAAACCTGCACTTCTCCTGTAACCCTCCCTGGCCTCCTTTCTCTAACTTTTAGGGATAAGCTTCCTCTTTCTCTTACCCAAAGGTAAGCTCTATCATTTGCTCCCCTTTTCTCTTGTTTCCCCAACCTGGACCATCCTTAACTGCTACCCACCCTTTTCCTGGATATTTTCAAACAAGTCCTCCCTAATGTTAACACTGTTTTGTCTTAAACCTAAAATTACCTTCAAATTTCTCCAAACCCAGGTTCTCTCTCTAATCCTAATAGTGAGAGAGTGTCAGTCACTTAGTCGTGTCCGACTCTTTGCCACCCCATGGACTAGAGCCTGCCAGGCTCCTCTATTAATGGAACTCTTCGGGCAAAAATACTGGAGTGGGTAGCCATTTCTCCAGGGGATTGTGCCTACCCAGGGATCGAACCTAGGTCTCCTGCATTGTAGACAGATTCTTTACCGTCTGAGCCACCAAGGAAGAATCAATCCTGGACCAAATGCCAACGCTATTTCCCACCTTCCCTTCACAGCCAAGTTTATAAGGCAAGTAGTTTATATTGAGTCTCCACATATTTTAACTTTCTCTACCTTACTGTGATCTAAGAGGCACCCCAACCTCCATCCCTCACCATTACTGAAATCACTTTGACAAAAGCTGCCAAAAAACCACTCTAATGCCAAATGCAGTCAACATTTTTCAAACTTTACTTTTTTGTGATGAAACACTATTGATCATATTATTTTGACATTATTCTAACTTTGTTTCTCAACTACCCTAGCCAATTCTTGGAATTATTTAAGTACAGTTGTTGTTGTTGTTTAGTTGCTAAGTTGTGTCTCTTTTGTGACCACGTGGACTGTAGCCCACCAGGTTCCTCTTCCCACTGAGCCACCCAGGAGGCCCTGAAATACCGTATTATCATTTAAATACAGTATTATTATTCATCAAGGTTCTTTCAATATCTCATCAGTCTGCACATTTTTCTTAGAAATCTAATCCTCTTCCATGGATTCATGTAATATGACAGACATATGACACATGTAATATTTTATATTGACAGATCACAACCTATCTTTTACTCAAAGACCAGTTTATTATTTGGAGATCCAGACCATAAACCCAACTTCCTACTGGACAGTCCACCCTGACACACATATATCTCAGATTCAATATGTCCAAAACCTAACTCATCTAACCCCTTCCCTAAATCCTCATCTAATATTCTCCAAATTAGTGAATGGCAGCACCATATACCTAACAACCAAAGCTAGATATCTGGGAATCATCTTAAATATTACTCAAACAGAGCCCATCATTTTTAGGTCAACTGCCATTGCCTTTGTTCAAGCATTCATCAACTTTCATCTCTTCTACTATGATGTGTCCTTCCTTCCACCATGAAACCTATTTTCCATACAACTGAAAAGATGGGCTATTTAGGTACAAACTGATTAAATCATTCTAACAACATGAACATGATCAAGACATTCCTCTTTCAATGGAGCCTAAGTTCTAGTTTCTTGGCAGGGCATGTGTTTCATTGCTGAGTGACCTTCACCCCTAAGATCCAGAAACAGCAACTTGGATTTCCCTGTGCTTATGCTATCTGAAAGCTCTTTACATGATATAGCCATTTTAAGAGTACCATTCTCAATTCCAAAGCTTGCTTAGAAGTTTCATGTATAGTAAAGTGTCTTGGAAACCTTCTCTGCAATACTTCTACCCCTACAAAACTACTCACTTCTCTGTACCACGCAATACGTATTATGTGAAAAGCAAACTCAATTGTTGCTGAATTTGCTCTTTAGAACTCAAACTGGTATCAACAAAATTTGAATCTGTTCAAATCAGTTACAGAGAATTAGTATAGTCTTTCTACTGATCAGAAAATAAAGTATGAATACATCAGAACAGACCCATTACCACTTATGATGATAAAGCGTATGTCCCACTAAAAGTGGATAAAGATTGTCATGTGGGTATAAAAGGAAAAAAATGTCATTTTTTACATCAAGAAGAGTATATGTAACACTGCAAATACAAACACATATTTTACTGTATCTAATACCTTCTTATAGCACAATTTCAATCTAATAATAATAATTCTAATCCTCTACTGAAACACCTATTAACAACTAATACATTAAAAATATTTCCAAAAAATAATTCAGAAAAGGAAGAACAGTGTTTGAAGGCAACTATGTCAGAATTTTGAAATCTTCCTATTTTACCATTAAAGGTAGAGCTCCTAATTGCAAGTGATGAAGCCGAGGTGGTGCATGGTAATGGGCCAAGTGAGGATGCAATGCTCCAGGTGTGTAAGTAGCTGCAGTTACTCCAGCTTCAATTCCCAGTTCCCTGACAAAGGAGAACAGTTTAAATGTTAGACATCCTTACAGTGTCTATTATCAACAGAAATGCAGGAGTAGGTTACATTTTTTAATGTCATCTGAAGATTCTTATGTTACTTAGCTGAGAAAAAAAGATAATTTAGCCCAAAAGATATAACTAATAATTTCAAGTTCATTATAGAAACTCAAATTCAAAGGTTCAACTTTGTGACCATGAGGGAGCAAGGCATTTGTATCCAGTTTCACACCTTACAAAGGAAGGACATACAATGAGTTTCTTCCAATCTAAAAGTCTGATTTTTCATGAGAAGCATATACAATTGAGTTTACTTTTTTGGTTTATATGAATGTTGCTCCCAGGTCTTTTGTTTGTTGGATAGTGTCTCTGGATTGTTGGCATCAAGGATAATTCAAAGAGTAAACACTTCTATACCTTATAAAGCAAGGGTAAACAAAATTTTAGAAAGCAAAACTGGTAAATATCAAATCTTCATTTATTTATTCTCATTTTATGTTTTGTCTGAAAAGTCACCGTGGATCAAGATCTCAATAACTACCTACAGACAACAGATTCAGAAAGAAAATTAATGCAAATCTGCCTCATTTCTCTAGGAAACAACTCAAGCCTGGAGGATCCAGGCTAGATTTCCCTTGTCAATAGCAGGGCTTAAGGGAAGTACAGCAAACGTGAGTGCAAAGGTGGGGGTGCTGGATAAAGAAGTTATAAAAAATTTAGCAGTTTTACTTTGATGGTAGATTTCTGAGAAACAACAACGACAAAAAAGCTCTACTCCTGTTTGACAGGGTTCCCTGCCTTAGAACTCAAGCTGCTACTCTTTCCTCCCCAAGTCTCTTATGACTCACCCAGAGACAGTGAGTCACAGCTAAGCTGGAATTCAGTTTCTCTGTATTATCCTTAAAAAAAATTTATAAATCTAGCTATTTGCTGCGCTAGGTCTTAGTTGCAAGACTCAGGATCTTCAATCTTGTTGTGACACGTGGGATCTTTACTTGCGGAATTCAAACTCTTAGTTGTAGCATGTGAGATCTAGTTCCTTGACCAGGGATCGAACCCAGACTCCCTACATTGAAAGTCCAGTCTCAGCCACTGGACCACCAGGCAAGCCCCCACATTACCATTCCCCTACAAAGTATTTCTTCCAACCTTTTCTACCACAAGAAACTGATGGAAGCTCTGAAATAAACAAGATACTGACCAGGCAGATCTCTCTGGAGCCTGTCGAGGATGTGAGGACATAGTCTGAGGCACATGAATATGATGCCCGTGACCATAATTTGGGTGCATCCTATGTGGATGGGGTGGGGGGCGTTCATGTGCCCGCCTGGAAACACAGAACACAAAAAGACCACTGGAAATAATTGAATAATTGGTTATTTCTTAATGTAGAAGAAAACAATCTAGTATTAATATTATAAACATCTATAGTCTTGAAATGAACTCTTTAACAATAAATTATAAAAATGCAATATAAAACAACTTAATGATTAACAACAGATCAAGAAACCATAGCTCCACAAATTCTACTCATTTATTTCAATATCTCCAATCCAAATATCATCCAAGGGAAAAAACAGTATCTTATATAGCAGATATTTTAAATAGAATAACAGGAACTAAATGAAAATAAAATTTTAAAAATTAATACTCCAGCATATGCTACAGACACAAGGAAGTTGTTTTATATAAACATATAAAACAGAAGAAATGGAAACTATCTTGCTTCATCTTTTTGCTGTAATAATATTCATCCATTTTAATGGATAAAACTTCTAAGGAAAAAAGTTTAACCTGTGCATTTTCTTCAAACACATGGAAATACATGTCAACACATCTGGGAAATTGGTACTACTTCTATTCACACTCTTTATTCATCAGTCCAGCTTACTGTATTTTCTCTTTCTAAAGTCTGTCAAATTTACAATGCAAATGGTCATAAAGTTCTAAACGAATGGCACTTGAGAAAAAACAGTTCTAGGGATTCATTTTTATAGTCTAATTCTTATTTTCTACTAGTTTCAAACACATATACAGATTTTTCATATTTAACCTTAATGATTCAGAACAAGTAATTTTCTAGATACTGGAAGATAGAAATATTAAATTGGCAACTTTCTATATAAAGGGTCACTGTATTAAAATGACAGAAATAGTCACAGATTCTAAATATAACCTTAAATTATATAACTAGAGAAAGAAGTTACACAAGTGCCAGATCACTGATTAAATCAAGAGTCTGCAAACATTCTGTAAGGGCCAAATACTTAATATTGCTTGTTCTATAGGCCACATGGTTTCTGTTGTAACTACTCAACTTGGTCTTTATAGTGTGAAAGAAGCCACAGACAACATATAGATGAACCAGTGTAGCCATTTTCCTGCATAACTTTAATAGGCAGGCAGAATAAGACCAACAAAATACAATGCCCCAAATTAAAACATCAGATCCTGAGTTTTCCGAAGAAAACAAAAAGTTCTTTTTGTTTTTATAGTCTTTTCATGTTTGGGGAATATTTTAATATTTAAATAAATAAGTAAAATAACTTAATAAGACTCATTTTTCAATGTCAGCTGTGGAAAATTCTACTAATGCTCTTCTTCCTTCTGACTGGAAACAAAATAAATCAGATTAAATTTTTAATAACTTTATATCTTGTTACTCAGGATCACCAATTTTACCATTAATCTTCAATATGGAATACTGAAGAAAGAGAGAGACTGATTCACAAAAATGACCTTGGGTTATATCTTGAAAATGCTTTACTTCCATGAAATAACCCGATATAAAATTTTTATGTCAACACCTACAACTCAGGATAAGACATTTGGGTTAGTAAAAGATTAATTTCCTAGTGAACTGAGGATTAAGTATAGTTACATCACTTCTGAAGACTTTACAGTTTTAAAAACCAATGGAAATAGAAGGCAAAAGAATAAAGGGTGATTATCTTTTTAAAAACATAAAACATACGTTGGATGCTGCATCATTCTCCTTCTTTGAACTTCCATCCTCTGCATCATTTCATGAGGATGCAGTCTTTGTGCTGGAGGTGCTGTGGCTGGAATATGGTGTGAAATTGGCTGGTGTGTGGGAGGAAGATGCTGAGGGATTGGTGCAGCTGTACTGGCTAAGTGAGTTGGAGGTGGGGGTGCCACGGGGTGAGATGTTGCATGAGACGATATTTGAGAATGGAAAGCATGAACAGGATGAGGAATAACATAATCCACTTGAGGTGGAGGCTGAGTCTGAGGAGGAGGGTTCCCATGAGAGTGGGGGCAGGTAGAGGTTTGATGATGAAGTGGTCTTGTCAAAGAAGCATCTGTAAGAAAAGCACAAGCACCACAAGGTTAAACATATATTTCCATAATACATTCGTGTTATACTTTACAAACATATTAGTGTATTTTTATTTTATAAATACTTTATCAATGCTTGAGTCTGCTTAGTCTTGTTTGGCAACCTGCTTTCTTCTTTGAGTAATCATAGGTATCTTCTCAAGTCAATATATATAGCTTTACTTCATTCACAGCATTTCATTACAGGAAGGCACCAAAATTTATTGAAGAAATCACCATTGATAAAAACTGGAAGCAAACCAAAGCTGCAATAAACATCTCTGTGTATAATTCCTCTCGTGCTCTCTTTCATACATGCATGTACACGAGTGTCTGGAACACAAAGGCACACATTCATACACACCACTCACAGAAAGTTTCTACAGCATAAATTCCTTGAAGCAGTTCTGAGTCTGAAAGAATAATTTAAATTCAGATTATTGTTGCTCAGGTCCAACTCTGTTATTCCATGGACTGCAGCACACCAGGCTTCCTTGTCCTTCACTATCTCCCAGAGTTCAAGGAAACTCATGTCCAGTGAGTCGATGATGCCATTCAACCATTTCATCCTCTGTTGCACCTTTCTCCTCTTGCCCTCAATCCTTCCCCGCATCAGGGTCTTTTTCAGTGAGTTGGCTCTTCACATCAGGTGGCCAAAATATTGGAGCTTTAGCTTCAGCATCAGTTCTTCCAATGATATTCAGGGTTGATTTCCTTTAGGATTGACTGGTTTGATATCCTTGCTGTCCAAGGGGCTGTCAGAGTCTTCTCCAACATCACAGTTCAAAAGCATCAATTCTTTGGTGCTTAACCTTCTTTATGGTTCAACTCTCATATCCACACATGACTACTGGAAAAACCATAGCTTTGATTATATGGACTTTTGTTGGCAAAGTGATGTCTCTGCTTTTTAATATGCTGTCTAGGTTTGTCATAGCTATTATCACAAGGAACAAGTGCTTTTAATTTCATGGCTGCAGTCACCATCCACAGCAATTTTGGAGCCCAAGGAAAGAAATAAAGTCTGTCACTGTTTCCATTCTTTTCCCCATCTATTTCCATGAAGTGATGTGACCAGATATCATGATCTTAGTTTTCTGAATGCTGAGTTTCAAGCCAGCTTTTTCACTCTCCTCTTTCACCTTCATCAAGAGGCTCTTTAGTTTCTCTTTGCTTTCTACCATTAGGGTGGTATCACCTGCATATCTGAGGTTATTGATATTTCTCTCAGCAATCTTGATTCCAGCTTGTGATTCATCCAGCCCAGCATTTTGCATGATGTACTCTGCATATAAGTTAAATAAGCAGGGTGACAATATACAGCTTTGACGTATTTCCTTCCCAATTTTGAACCAGTCAGTTGTGCCTTATAAGGTTCTAACTGTTGCTTCTTGACCTACATACAGGTTTCTCAGGTGGCAGGTAAGGTGGACTGGTATTCCCATCTCTTTAAGAACTTTTCACAGTTTGTTGTGATCCACACAGTCAATGGCTTTAGTGTAGTCAATGAAACAGAAGTAGATGTTTTTCTGGAATTCCCTAACTTTTTCTAGGATCCAGTGGATGTTGGCAATTTGATCTAAATTCAGATACTAGTTGACAAAACACCTTTCCCAGAAGTTTACCGTAATTAATTACCATCAACAGTACATGAGAGTTCCTGACTAATTACACTGTCACATTTTTTACATGCTAATCAGAAAAAACTTTTGTATTCATTAATCAGTTGTATTTCTTTCCAGAATTATCTATTCACATTCTTAGCTTATAATTCACCTTTTTCTTATTGATTTATAAGTATTCCTTGTATACATGGGACCTTTGTCATAAGGTAGTATAAGCATCTTTCCCAATTGTCTCCTGGTAATTTTACTCTGTCATACTCAAGTATTTTGCTTTTGTAAAATCAAATGTATAAATTATATATTTATAAACACATAAACCATGTTTTCCTTCATCATTAATGGTTATAGAGCACTACAGACAGGAAAGGAACTTGCAAGTCCTAGGCACGCCTGTAAACATATACTTCCACCACTGCACTTCTCTCCCTGCCCCATGCTATTTTTCCTGTGCTACATTAAGTAGAGGGCATATTTGCTAGCAACTTGCCATGAAAATCAGCCTTTATAAAGATGGTTTCACCCATTTCTTCAATCTGAATCTTAATGTTGCAAGATGACTGTTGAAAGGTCCCTTAAAGAAATAATTTTCTCTCTTACTCTTAAGAGATAAGTATCAGTTTGAGGTCTAAAAATAAGTTTGTCTCCTCCCTGGATTTCAGCCCTAATTTCATTTTATTTGTAAGATTTTCTTGGTAGCCTGGTATGGAGCCATAGCATTTCTCTAGTTTCATTACGGAAAGATTATCTTCAATTTTTAATTGCTTTGATTTGTGCAGCAGAGGTGAAAGTTAGGTAACCACAGACTCATTCAGCCATACTTCAAAAGAAAACTTGTTAGCATATAATTAAAGGAAACTTTCACTGAGCTCAATTTAAGTTGTGAGATGTATTTTTAAACTAATTTTCTAAAAGTTGTATTTTCAAATCAATGTTTTACTCTAAGAAGTCACAAAGCTCAGTACTTCTTAGTCATCAAAAAATAAGTCACTAAGTTCTCTAACTGTTAACTGCTGCTGCTGCTGCTAAGTCGCTTCAGTTGTGGCCGACTCTGTGCGACCCCATAGACGGCAACCCACCAGGCTCCCCCGTCCCTGGGATTCTCCAGGCAAGAACACTGGAGTGGGTTGCCATTTTCTTCTGCAATGCATGAAAGTGAAAAGTGAAAGTGAAGTCGCCACGTGAAATGATTACCACAATCAGTTTAATTAACATATACATCACCTCACACAGTTGCCAATTTTTGTGTGTGGTGAAAACTTCAGCCATCATTATAATGCACTGTTTATCTGAACAAAATAATTACTAATCATTGTCTAAAGATGATATATTCTGCATTCCCACAGACCATTTCCCTTCTTCTCTGTATTATGTGTTCTTGCCAGCAAAAATAAACAGACAAACAAAAAGTGTTCTTGATCTTGTTTCTTAAAAGTTCAGCATGTCACTTTAACCTAGCAATCTCAATCCTAGGAAGTTACCCTACAGACTAGTAGAAAATTACAAACAATTTAAATGTTCATCAACTGAGGACTAATTAATTATACAATGGAATATTATGAGGATATTAAAAACAATGAGCTAGAATTTTATGTACTACTGTGTGAAAAAAATCTGAGACGTATTGTTAAATTTTTTAAAAATAAAAAATGAAAAAGAGGCAAATACTATGTTTGATATGATCCCATTTTTTTAAAAAAGGAAAGATATGTCATAATAAGAGATGTGTCATAATAACGTGCAGAGAAAGAAAATTTCTGAAAGGGTTTATAATGAACTATAAACAGTTGCTACCACTGAGGTATTGGGATTAGTGGGAAGAATGGAGGAGGACTTTTAACTTCTTATTTTATATTATTCTGTGGTTTGAATTTCTTAAGGTGTACACAAGTTACTTTTACAATAAAAAGAAAACATTAATTTTTTAGATTAGGACATAAAAAAGCAAGGGATACACTTACAAATTGCTTCAGTATATTATTTTTAAAGAGGAGGGGGAGAAAACCATACATTTTGAGTTCCCAATAAAAGGTGATAAATGAAAGATGAATATCAACAACTATTACAGAATAGCCTGTGCATCCTACCAGTGTTCACACACAGAATTTGTCCACTGGTTAATGCTTTGTAAAACTTGCACTCTTGGAAAGATAAATGATGTATCACCAGATTTCACTGTACAAATTCTGGGTTGACTCTAGCTGTGTATGCAGGACACAGATTTTTAAAATTATAGGGCTGGAATCGTAAGAAGATAAATAACTGAACATTATCCCTCATATGTAATCAGGGGACAAAAGCAAATTTCCTTGCCAATGTTTTGCTTTACTCCTGGCATGAATTTTCAGTGCTTTTTTAAAAAATCAAAATATTTAATAAGTTTCCATCTGATTATTAGCTTATGATTTAACAAAGCAATAAATATATGTTACACAGCCTAAGGTTATTTCTCATTTCTTATATCTTATAGATTTCAATTTCTTAGAAAAGTCATATCTGATTCTATTTTAATTGCTTGCATGAAAAGAGTATAGAAAATCTTTCTACAATTGGCTTTCTGTCAAGGAATTTTCTCCTGTGTCTCAGTTAAGTTTCAGAATTCTTAAAGTTTACTTTCCTATGCATAGAAACAACTACTAAACCTTCCAATTTCTTTTTAATACTAAAGGATAAATATAAATTCCTTAAAATTTCCTTTTATAGGAATCTAAAGTGCCATTCAATGTACTTCTAATAGATAGATATTAAAGCGTAAATGTTAAAATGTAAATTAGACAAATATGATACTTTTTATTATTTTCCCAGACCTTTTAAAACAATCTGCCGTTTTTGCTTAAGAAGACCGTTTTAGGTATGTGAGGTGAAGGAAGGATGAAATGGGAAAAATACACTCCACTTTTAGGTCAAGGAAATACTAGAAATTTATAAATTAGAATTACTGAAAGGTTATTAAATGGAGGAGAGTACAATGCTTCATTTATGTGCCTCTAAGTTCTTTGCCTATTAAATTTATACTTACAAGGAGGTGGCATATAATGTCGACAAGATGACAGTGAGGCTTGTGGAGGGGGCTGGGGCTGGGGCTGGGCAACCATGCTTGATCCATAACCATCTATTGATAATGGCTGACTCGGGGCAGCGGCAGCAGCAGCCTGATGGCCAAAGATTGCAGCTCGGGAAGAAGAAACAGGACAGCAGGGGTCAAATGCAGATGCTCCATGAAAACCAGCACTTCCATGACTTCTGATACCACTGCTGCTCAGGTCTACTGGCAATGCCTGCTGTATAAAGAGGAACTATGTTTTATCTTTCTAAAATTTGGTCAAAACATTGTTTATGGTATACTGTAAAAGTACTCAATGTAATCTAGAAAAATAGAATCAATAAATTTGAAACTGGTAAAATTTTGAGTGTGAAGACCTACTGAGCACCAAAAAATACTACGTGTATCTTGGATTGTAAAAATTATAGTGCTTATCCACTTAAAAACTATAATCAATTTTAAATAACCAAGCATGTGATAGTGCTTGAACAAAAGTTAATGTATTATTTTAAGATCTATTTATCTTCCATATACTAGGTCTTAAGAGAAAAAGAAACTTTTAAATCATACTTCGATATCCTCCTTTACACCAAAACTCTGACTAGTAATTTAGGACTCCTTCAGAAAACATATAATCATGCGACTGAAAACATTTAAGGTTTCAGATAAAAATCTGTCTCATTTTTAAATTGTACACAGCAAGGATTCAACTAAAACTCAAATAGTGAAAATATTATCCAAGATAACAAAGGGTCTAAGATTATTCAAGCTAAACCATTAGTTGGCTTTGCCTCACAACCTATTTCACTTAAAAAAGATTAAACCACAATTACTTTTATTAGTAAGATAATTTTAGGGAAGGATCATTTACCAAGTTGAAAAATCAGAGTCTAAATTCCATCCCTACTACAGCACTTTGAAAAGTCCTAAGGAAAACAAACAGTTTACCTTCTACTCTAGAGCAGATAACAGAAACAGAATTGCTTCTTTATATTCTTAAGTATTTTAAATATAAGCCTTTGCTTAGTGTTCAGTATAGCTGCAATTTTTAAAATGTGGTTAAAGAAAATGAAGATATTATATATGGAATAATATGTAGGGATTGTCCACTACTGAAAGCTGAGAGGCTAGAGGTGAGAAAAGCTAGGGTAATGCATTTATTAGAGGCCCAGGTCACTCAGTCCAGTGAGGAACCATAGCGGTCTTAGTATATTTTAAAAATTTATTTTATTATTATTATTTTTGGAGACAGAGTGGTCTTTGTGGTTTCAATGGCCACCCTGTTCAGAGGATAATAGAAACATAAGAAGCTCTGGACATTAAAAGGGAAGGAGGAGGACAGTACAGAATGAGGGAAGGACAATAGAATTACTTTCCTCTTGTATATTATGTGTCTACAATCAATTAAGTAAATGTCTGACGTCTTTCTTCTGAGTTGGCAAATACAATATCAGCTTCTAATTTGGATAAATAAGGTTTAAGAACAATATTTTAAGATTGTGAATTATTACTGATGACTCAAATCCTTTGCGTATTTCCTATTTAGGTTAAAATTTGGCAAACGGACTGGAATATTAACATACTATGAAGGTGAGCAAATTTCCTATCTTCTCCAGCCAGTGATTAAGAAAACTCCCAAAGAGTGAGTAAGGTAGGGTGAAGGTCCTCCTAGAAGCAACCGAGGGTAAAGTTAAAAGTAGAGAATAAAAAGGGGGAAAAAACCAACAGAGAGAGCCCTCTTCTTCACAATCCCAACAGTTCACTCAACTCTTATTCTAGAAGGAAAAGGGAGGTTAAGCAAGATGGTACAGAAATAGCAAATATTACTTTTTTGTTGTTCAGTCACTAAGTCCTATCTGACTCTCTTGCGACCCCATGGACTGTAGCCCACCAGGCTCCTCTGTCAATTGGATTTCCCAGGCAAGAATACTGGAGTAGGTTGCCATTTCTTTCTCCAGGGGATCTTCCCAACTGAGGGATTGATATTTGGTCTCCTGCACTGCAGGCATCTTTACAGTTGTATCCAACTCTTTGCAACCCCATAGTCCATGGAATTTTCCAGCCAGAATATTGGAGTAGGTAGCCTTTCCCTTCTCCAGGGGATCTTCCCAACCCAGGGATCAAACCCAGGTCTCCTGCACGGCAAGCTGATTCTTTACCAGCTGATACACAAGGGAAGCCCAAGAATGCTGGAGTGGGTAGGCTATCCCTTCTCCCATGGATGTCCCCGACCCAGGAATCAAATCGGGGTCTCCAGTACTGCAGGCAGATTCTTTACTAACTTGGGCTATCAGGGAAGCCCTTTACATAGATCATAAATAATGCATAACACTAATTAAACTATTCTATCAAAAGAGAAAGGAGTACTACACCCAAAGGAGTAGTATGATAGTCAAGTGACTACTAAAACTTCTCTGTTGTTAAGACTAATCCTCCTCAATTTTTCTCTGCCTATCTACAGTTTGACAATCATGAGACACCACACAATTATAAATCCTAAGATCAATCTCCTTCTCCTCAGCTTCCTTCTATGTCCACACAGGTCTCAAATGTAGACTATATGAGGCTATCTCATGTACATGTGGTTAATTTCAGAGTCCTACAAAGAGCTACACGAATCTCAAACTGTTCATATCTCCAAAACCTCACTATTTAGCTTCATATCCATTATCACTACTGAATGCCTGATCCTGCTGATTTTCCTCAAGGTTTGTGTATAGTCCAAATACTTCTACTTAGAAATACATGTTAGAGAAGATCTCCTGGAGAAGTAAATGGCAACCCGCTCCGGTATTCTTGCCTGGAGAATTCTGTGGACAGAGGAGCCTGGCAGGCTACAGTCCATAGGGTCACAAAGAGTTGGACACGACTGAGCAACTAACACTTGAGAGAGAGACAGATGAGTAGGTTACACCTATATTTGACACAAAACAATAAAAGAGATTCTACCTATAATTAAGTCACTCAGGTTGTTTTTATAGGCCCAAAAGGTAGAACAGGTATAGTCAATCAACAGATGTTAGCGCTTAGAACTGCTGTTACCAGAGCCAAAACATCATCTAAAATCTCTTTAATCACATTTCCTACTAAACTTTCAATTTTTTTTTTTTATATCAGCAGCTAGTTTCTTCTTCTTAAGGGAACACTTCACTTTCTTAATTTTAATTTGTCAGAACCAGAAAAGATAATCATCAAAAATTTAAAAGATGAAGCAAGTAATGTACTTGAGGAAAGGCCAGAAGGTACAGTAGAGCAGTTACTCTGAATTTCACTTTAACTTTTTCTAGCCCCTTTTTTTTAGCACATGTGTCACTTACCATTTTATATTACCCACTTTGTTTTTTAAAGTATGCACCACCTAGGTTTACATCACAATTATACACAGAAACAACACAGCAAAAGTTAAAATAGCACATAATACCTCACTTTATTTACTCCATGTGATCACCAATACGAATTTAACATTATTTGACATTTTAAGTACTCACTAATAATATCAACCAATTTACTTAATTAGCAAAAAAAAAAATTACTGATAATTTTTTTTGCTGACACTTCAATTTCTCAGAAACTAAAAACCTAATCTGCTCCTGAGAAACAGGAGGTTCCTCCCTGTATGGTTTTGGAGCTGAGAAGTCTGTTTATTTCTAGATGAGTGGGGATTACCGGGAGGCTCCAGAAGGGGAGGTAGAGGAGGAAAAAACTGGGAGAATTCCCTAATTTCTCATGAATGAGGCTGACACTGCAGTTTCAACACCTTTGTTTGAAATGAAATCCTAAACATTAAATCCACTTATATTTAACTAAAAACACTGAAAAACATTCCAGAATAAAAAATAGTATCCAATTATCCACATCCCTGGTCCCCTCAATTGGTTGTAATCATTTACAACATGAGAAAATCCTAAATACTTAATTAAAAAAAAAAAATCACAGATCATTAAATTACGCCATTCTTGCAGGGGCAAAAAGAATGACTTATTTGGTACATAAACTTTATCATTAGATTTTTTTCCCTCTCTCTGGAAGGAACCTGCAATTTTAAAAAATTAAGAAGAACTCATCAAATTCTACATACCTGGTCGTGGTAGCTGGTACTAGAAGTACTATTTGCTCCACAGGGTGGTTGTACTTGTGGAGGTCTTTCCACAGGACAAGTAGGATCACTAAAGGAAGGAGAAACTGGGACAGCTGGGTGGGGAGTATGATGATGGTGGTGATGATGCTGAAAATGGTGGCTATGCTGCTGAAAGCAACTTGTGTGTGGATGTCCTAATGCATGGTGATTCTGCGATGACCCTCCACAGGGCGAGTGCTGGGGACAGCAGGAAGGTAACCTAGGCATTGCAGGAGGGCCAGTTTCTGTTACAGCATTAGACGCAGTTCTCCTCGAGTCATCTTGAAATGAAAAAATGCACAGATCAATTAAATGATCAAGTATCACTGTGTAAAAAATATGTGTGTGTGCTTAGCTGCTCAGTCATGTTTGACTCTTTACAACCCCATGGACTGTAGTCCACCAGACTTCTCTGTCCATGGGATTCTCCAGGCAAGAATACTGGATGGAGTAAGGTAGCCATTCCCTTTTCCAGGGGATCTTCCCGACCCATGGACCAATCCAGATCTCCTGCATTGCAGGCAGATTCTTTACCATCTGAGCAACCTTGTGTATAAATGTGTATAAATAGGTAAATAATAAGTGATTAGTGAATTCAACTATCTGTAAATAATAATGTGATATAGTCACATTCTTAACATGTATATCCTGTAATTTTAGGCAGTGGTCTTCACTGGGATTTTCTTCCAAGCTTCAAGAGGCTTATATTTACCATGATGTTTACGTATCACTAGGTCATGATAAATTATTAGTTTTTTTAAAATAAATTATTAGTTTTAAATTGTATTTTAAAAACTCCAAAGTATCATGGGAGTCCTTCCATTATATACAACAAATACTCTTAATACTATAAATCATTTCTATTTAATGAAGGCTACTATGTCATACTTCTTAAAATCTTAACTTCTTAAAGATATAACCATCCAACTTAGAGCATATCTGGCTACGTCTCACTAACTTCCAATGTCTTTTCCCTTTCTCTGGTCTCTAAACTCAGACCCAATAGAACACAAGAAATGATAAGATTCTACCTGGTTGAAAATTAAGTCTTTTGTAATAATTTTGTGACTCAAAGTTGAATAGTGGGATAAAAGCATGGAGTCAAATGGGCTTAAATTCTAATCCTGAGCCTGTCTAATTTGAGTAATGTGACCTTAAGAAAGTTATTTAATCTCTTTCTCATCTATTAAATGTAGCAGTAACTATCTTGCATGGTTGTTCTTAAAAAAGATAATAATCTTTTAGGTAAGAAACATCTGAGTCCTAATTATGCTCTGTCACATGCCCGGAGTTACTTTGAAGGTACATTCTTCCAGGCCAGAAGAAAAGCAAATGTGTCCCCAGGTTTATCCTAGTGTTTCAAACTCCTCTAAGAAACAATACCCTTTCCTCAAACTACATATGTGCAAATTAAAAAAAGATAAAAATGGAGATACATTTTTTACTTAAAATATAAAAATTAGAGGAATAGAAAACCCAAAGCCTTGTCCTTCTTTTCCCCCATATGACTCATGAGGCATCTCCTCAGAATTCTTAGGATTCTAGAGTACACCTGTGTTCCAGCCATATTTCTAGAGTAACCAATACCAGGGTTACCCTACTCCTATTTGGCTCACAATACAAAGCTATTCTCTTCTGGGTCAATGTACCAATTAGGAATCTTCTGGTTATTTACAAATAATACAAAAAATCCAACCAAAACTGGCTAAAACAATGAAGGAAATTTACAGACTCACATAAATGAACCTGGGTGGCTCTGACTGATGGGTGTGATTGCAGTACACCTCCTTGTAATTCTCCAGGGTCTGCCCTCCTATACATGTCCTATTCTGCTGTTGCTGATTCTCTTCTGGCCAAACCTAAACTCTTCCTAAACCCTGTTAGGCAATATCCCTATTCTAAATCTTTGAATATTGGTTTTCTTCCCCCTCAAGTTCCTATTCTGGCCTATTTGGGCTAATTTCCTGAGCCCTTTTGTATAGGTTCTTAACCTGAGAACTAGAATTCAGGAGTCTCTAAACTCAGATAGAAAAGAATTACACTAATCTCTAGTAGCCTCCTGGAATTAGTACTACCTTGTTATCATAAGTTGAGAGGTTAAATATCACAAGTAATTTGTAACAAAAACAAAAAAGATAAAAAGTCAACAAGTTGTTTACTTTTAAAATATAAATTAGCAGATTCAAAGTCAGTTCCAATAACTACATCCCTTTCATTCATTTGCATTTCAAATTTCTTGAGTAACCTGGAGAGAATCACAACTGGCATACTAGGAACTGACTATGATCAACAGCTATCTTGTTATGCTGAATCAAAAGTAGCTACTTTCTATAGGCTATAATATTTATAGCAATATCATTATTATAAGATTTCACTTCCTACAACATTTCTGGGGTTATATCTCAGTCCCCATGTCAAAATGTTACACAAGTAAATGTCATTTATTATATGTTACTTCAGAAAAGAAAATCAAAAACCTTCAGGACACTAAATCCATTCAGTGGATGGACTAAATGACCTTCATGGTTCCTTCCAACTGTGATGCATTAATTTTACAAATCAGGAGATTAGTAAGAGATCTAGGGACTGCATGACCAAAGTGATAGATATGACATTTATCTGTTTAGAAATGACTTGCCCTCTTGGTCTTCAATTATTCCAAAAACAAAAGTCAGAGTGAGAGAAGAGGAAGCACAATAACTCTAATATCCTTAAGGCTGAATACATATTTAAGGGGCTAAATGATTAACAGTATGCCCCTCAAAAGAGGACTGACCTTATAGCTCTACTTCTTAGGGTACAGTTTGGACTTCCAATTAAATTAATATCTGTTTTCCTACAGTCCAGAAGCTCTTTGTTGCTCAAACAAGGTAGAAATCCAAAGTAAAGACAACTGAATCTCCTCTTGTTCAAGAGTTAATAACCAAAGAAAATTGCCAGAGCAGGGTGAAATACAAACATATCTGATTAAGTAAATAAACCCTGCCCTTTTTTTAAATTAAAATTAGCCTACTGAGTGTCCACTAAAAATAGATCATCACAAATCTACATCAGAGAAATTAATTCCACATCCCAGTGACATCAAGCTGGTTAAAATACTTTTACTGTAATTCTAGGAAGATTACTGAGATGTACTCATGCATTTATTCATTTATTCGGCAAGTCTTACATATAATAATAACATGGCTAAGGATCCATGATCTATAAAGGTACTAGAAAATACAACAGTAAAAAGGAAAGTCGTGACCATTAAAATAATTTAGGGATAGTGTCTGCCTTTGTTGTTTTATCTCTAGCAACTAGAAACAAGCTACAACGTAGGCAGATCAATAAGCACTTGCTAAATTTAAGCTAACCTCACAAGGGAAAAGAGGCATGCCTGCATGGGAGCAGCTTAGTGCTAAAAAAAAGGAAGACTTGATCTTTGGTCCTCAAGGAGCTCATCATCAAGCAGAGAAAATTTAAAAAGAAATCAACCAGTATTGTAACAGAAGCACTAGGTTCTAGTACAGTATATAGCAACACTGTCCCCAACAAGGAGTATCCAGCAACAACTGGAGATACTCTCGCCTGTCACAACTGGAGGGGAGGGGGCACTACTGGTTATTCCGTGGGTAGAAGCCAAGAATGCTGCTAAATATCCTACAATGCACAGGAAAGCCTGCCCGCCCCTACAGGAACTGTCCAGCCCAAAGACAAGAGTACCAAGGTTGAGATATCCTGGCATAAAGAAGAATACAGGATTCAAGCTAGACTTTGTAGGTCTGAATTCTGGCTCTACTGTCATATAACCTTAGATAAGTTACTTCACCTGCAAAATGAAATTAATCATAGAATCTGTCTCATAGGTTATTACAAAAGTCAGAGCTACTATAAATAAATTATTAACCAATATTATCAGTTCAACAGGTGTTCGCTATTATTATCCGCTACAATTGTTAGCTCTTTTTATGTTGTGTTCCCGGTGTCTAGAACAGTGCCTGATACATAGCATGCAATCAATAAACAGTTGTTGAATAAATGAATACACAAGATATGTACGCATACGCTAGGAACACATTGAGAAATCACACAGATGTTAAGCTGACTGGGGGCATGCTGAGTTTGAGGTGATTGCAGAATGGTCCAGAGGAGAGGAAGCTGGATATGTAAGTTTAAAACAAGGAGAGCACTCTGGAAGCACAAAATGGTGAGTCACTGACTACTGGTGGCAGGTGAAAACATCTACAATTATGAGATGGATCAGTGAAAAAAGGGATGAGAATAGAGTTCTGGGAGAGAAGAAGATGAGAAGAAAATTTACTGCCAGATTTTTAAACATCATGTTTGCTTTAAAAGTAGTCCAAGTTAAATGAAGGAGTTTAAGGTGAAGAAGATCCCTTAGGTGTACATAGATTTAACACAAATGCACAGGTACATGTATGAAAGGAATGAAACCAGCACAGATGCTGAACACACAGGCAAGATTAAAGCAAGGTCAAGGACACAAAAAAGGATAGCATGAAGAGCACAGACAAAGAAACTGGAAGCTACAGGAAGGGAGTTAAGAGACCAGCAGTTAGGAGATATGGATAGGTATAAACATACAAAAGTTTTTACTAAAGGGGCTGGAAGTTACAAGTATTCATGCATGAGAACCTTCATTTATTTTTTTAATCTTCCTTCCACCCCCAGAAATGAGAGTCTTAAGAAAAATAAGACAATTTTGGAATAGACACTGAGGGGAAGGAAAGGGAAGGGAACTAATTGAGGTATATCATACTATCACAACTTATTACCAACAGCCCAAGATTCGATTCCATAAATTCAGGAGGCACCAATCTGCATGGTTCTATGATTTTTATCAGCCCCATTTAGAAATCTGGATAAGAGAGAAGCTAGATGGCTCAAATGATTCAAGGTTGGACATATGCAAGAAGGTGCAAAGTAAAGATAGGATGTGAAGAAAACAGGTGAATGATATTCTACAGTTCTGGAAGGAAATGAAGCCAGCAGAACTGAATGCCCCTAATATAGTCTGACTATCTGTATGTGCTTTTATCAGATTTATACAGTGGAACAATTTGGCCTTGAACAAGATTCTCCTAATCTAGAGAAATGTAACATGATTAAGTCTATCACAAGGGCCATCATAAAAAGATAGAATAAATATCATGGAGAGGGTCCACTCATGCAATAATGTTATTATTTAATAGATTAAATGTGAATCCTAACTAAACAAAGGTGTTAAAAAAAAGTACATAAATAAAAGCTTTGAGATAAAGTTTTCTTTAAATAAAGTTGGGACTGTTTCAAACTTGTCTTTATTTCAAAGTTGTCTTGAAATAAAGTTGGGACTGTTTCACATAACATCTAGATAAACATAAGGTACAGAATGCAACCAGAAAAGAGTGCAATCAATAAATGAAATAAAAGCCCATTTCACTTCTGCCTACATTTTCTTTTTCAAAAAGTGCAGTATTTAAAAGATACTCCTAAGGAAATTTCCTTGTTTCCTCAAGGTTCTCCTTTAGTTTCCAGGGAAGGGAGATCTAAACCAGACACAAACAGTTTTCCAATCTGCTCAATGTTAAGTTATAAGGATATAAGAATTAAACATATTATTAAAACAAAAAAAAATTTTTTTGATATAAAATATATGGTGGTTTCATTATTAATTGTGATTACTATTATTACTGATGATAGAGGCAGTCTACGACCTATAGGGTCTATGATGTCTCTGTTAGTAAACAGCAAGTTCCTATCTCTGTGCCATCATTCAGGAGAGAAAAAAGGCTAGTTTAAGACCTAGTCTAACAGCTGATAGGAAAGAACCAGAGATAGCACTGCTAACTGAAACTTAAGAAATAATCTACAAGCTAAAACTATAAAACTCTCTCTTTAAAAATTTTTATTGATATATAGTTGATTTACAATATTGTGTCAGTTTCAGGTATTAAGTGACTCAGTTATTTACATATATATATTCTTTTCTGGCGGAGAAGGCAATGGTACCCCACTCCAGTACTCTTGCCTGGAAAATCCCATGGACGGAGGAGCCTGGCAGGCTTCAGTCCATGGGGTCGCTAAGAGTCAGACATGACTGAGCGACTTCACTTTCACTTTTCACTTTTGTGCATTGGAGAAGAAAATGGCAACCCACTCCAGTGTTCTTGCCTGGAGAATCCCAGGGACGGGGGAGCCTGGTGCGCTGCCGTCTATGGTGTCGCACAGAGTCGGACACGACTGAAGCGACTTAGCAGCAGCAGCAGCATTCTTTTCTGGGGGGTGGAGTGGATGGGCTTCCCTGGTGGCTCAGATGCGTGGAGAATTCCATGGACAGACAAAGCCTGGTGGACTATGGTCATGAGGTCACAAAAAGTCAGACACAATTGAGCGACTAACGCTTTCACACGTACTCTTTTTTTATATTCTCTTCCCTTATAGATTATTACAAGATACTCAATATAGTTCCCCTGAGCTATACAGTAGGTCCTTGTCGGTTATCTGTTTTATATATCAAAGTGTGTATATTTTAATCCCAAGCTCCTAGGGATGATGGAGGAAACAACGTGTTGTTCCAAGAAGGAAATTGTTCTAGGACTAGTGAGAAGACCATCAGCTCATACTGCACACAATCAGCACCATCATATTCCCTTAACTGCCTAGGGGGCCCTTCTTGCATTTATTTTTCCCTTTTTTTAAAACTATAAAACTCTTAAAACTTAAGAGTAAATATTTGTGACCTTGGGTTAAGCAATAGCTTCCTAGACATGACACCAAAAGAATAAAATTGGGGAAATGGACATCGTCAAGCTTCTTAAAACTCCCACTCCTACTTTAAATTCTTTTGGATACGTATTTAGGAGTGGACTTTAAGGTCTTATGGTAACTCCGTGGTTAACTTTTTAAGGAACCATCAGAGTGTCTTCTACCATTTTACACTCCTACCAGATGTTAATAAAGGTTCCAATTTCTCAATATCCTTATTAACTCTGGTCATCTTCTGATTTCCTGTTTCTTGTTTTTGTTCTGTTTAATTATAGGCATCCCGGTAGGAGTAAAGTGGAATTTCATTCTGGTTTTGATTTGCATTTCCCTAATAACTAATGTTTTCATGTGTTTCTTGGTCATTTGTATAAATGACCTTCTTCTTTGGAAAAATGGCTATGTATATTCTTTGCCCATTTAAAAACTGGGTTGTTTTTCTTTTTACTGTTAAGCTGTGCAAGTTCTTTATATATTCTGGATACCAGACCCTTATCAAATATACGATTTTCAAATATTTTTCTCCCATTCTGTAGGGTATTTTTTCACTTTCTTATAATTCCCCTTAATGTATGATAATTTTAAATTTTGATCAAGTCCTATTCATTTTTTTCTTTTGTTGATTGTATTTTTGGTGTCAGCCATTCAATTCTCCCCCATCTCTTTCAGTTGAGCTATAATACTCTGGGGTAACATAGCACACAGAAACTCAAATATGAAGTTATAGTCTAATTCTAATAGAGACCACTTTGTTAACGTATGATGTTTATTCTTAGAATATACTCTTGCTAACACAGCTAAAATCTTAATAACAACAATTCTTTTTCTAACAAAGAGTCTCTCCCCGCCCCTTTTTATTTTTTAAACATACCTCCTGTAGAAGTACCAGTCATATTATTGCTTGTGAGAGTAGTTGAAGTCTCTGACACTGTGGAGGGTTGGCTACCAGTGACAGCTGAAGCAGTATCAGAGGCCTGCTCAGAGGTAGATGGATTTGAATTGTTAATGGAAGCGCTTGTGGTTTGTGATTCCATTCTCACAGAAGTGGTTGGCACTACAGTAGGTTCTACAAAATATAAAATGTTTATTTCAAAACAAATTAGGTAAAGGGTTATATTTTAATAAAAGCTAATATTTTTATAGCTATTAAACTAAAATGTGAACCCTCTGATAAGTACAATATACAATTTAAAAAGAAAAGCTTTCATAAAGTTAAATCAACATTAAAATGAAACGTTACTGTATTTTTAAACATACATGTGCATATTCCAATAATTCAAAGGACTAACATAGTTTTTTTGGGTAAGGATCATGTAAGTTTTCTGATCACAGAGAGGTAAAGTAAAAGTCCCTCTGCTATATTCACACACATTATCACAGGCTGTTAGAACAGCACACAAATTGTACTTTCTCTGGTACCTATGGATTTTGGAGTCACACGGTTTGGATAGAAATTCTGATTTCACCACTGACAGGTTGATTTAGGAGAAATTACTTAACTACTCTCCATTTCCTCAACTATAGAACTAGTAAAGTACAAAATTTTCTTCATAGAACTGTTGTTAGGATGAAGAGAGATCACACATATGAAGCACTTATATATATAATGCTTTACAAATGGAAGTCATTTAATCAACATTAGCTGTGATTTTTAATATCTGTTTTAATTTTTCACATGTCTTTTTGTATGTTTTCCCCCAATTTTTTGCAAATATTTTTATCAGTGCTTTCTAATAAGAATTAAAGTTTCTGTAGTAGAAATTAAAAGAAATTTCAGGTAGACCTTAACTTATGAATGAGTTCTATTTTAGACTCTAATTGTTAAATGACTTTAATAATTAATAATGAGAATAAATCTGTTCAAAGTACAGTCACAATAATTAGACTTGCAAAGAAGATATTTAAAAGTGACACAGAATTGAATGAGAAGACAACCATTCTATACAATGCAGTACAGGAGACTGATTATTGAAACACAAATAGTGCCTGTTAGTCTATATGGAACCCCATACTTCAGATGCTTAAAGAAATATATTTGCCTAAACATAAAAGGGAGAGGAAGGAACTTCTGTTTATTTGTTAATAGTTTATCTCAGTTTCTCAATCAGAGGTATTGACTTTTTCGGCTGAATAATTCTTGATTGGAGGTGGGAGTGGCTTAGAGGTGGGCTGTCCTTTGCATCATAAGATGTTTAGCAGCACCCCTGGGCTCCACCCATTAGATGTTAGTAGCACTCTCCCTCCACTCTGAGAATCAGAAGTGTGTAGATGCTGCCAAATGTCTCCAGGCACACAAAACGGCCACTAGGTAAGAACCACTGTTCTAACTAAACTTATGTTTTAGATTTATTTTTAGTAAGATGGAAGCCTTCCACTGAGAGAAGGGAGTCTATCTACTAATCACTGGAATACTTTCAACCCAAAAGTATTCCGTTTGAACTAAATTCAAGTGGATTAAAAAGTTACTTAGATGGCAGGTGTCACATGGAAAAACACAAAAAGTTTCCAAAAGAGTCATCGATATTTAATTGGATAAAAATCTGGACTTCCTTTCCATTAAGGTTACCACAGTTCATTAAGCAGAGTTCCCAACCATTTCCTTCTAAGATGTAACTATCAGTATCTGAAGATAATTCTCAATTTGAGGGAAAATTCAAAAATGTATTCATATATTCATACTTGCTCACCACATTTCCTAACCTCTGCTTTCCAACTCTAGCGTTGTTTCCTCAGTTACTTGGATGTAGTTGTATGTAAGCCAAAGAAGTGAAGTGTTAAGTCTTAGTCACTCAGTCATATCCAACTCTTTGCAACCCCATGGTCTGTCCATGGAATTCTCTAGGCAAGAACACTGCAGTGGGTTGCCATTCCCTTCTCCAGGGGATCTTCCCAACCCAGAGACTGAATAGGGTCTCCTGCACTGCAGGCAGGTATTTTACCATCTGAGCTATAGATGCCCTGTAAGCCAAAACGAAACACTAAAGCTAAGCAGCACATAAAGTAACCATATTACACTGAAAGATAACGTAACTTGTAAAAGCAAATTCAACATCTCAATTAACTAGTATTAATCATTTATACTCAGTTACATTGCTTTTCTGTTCTGTATTTTAAAACTGATGTTTCTATTTTTCATAGCAAAGTTAAAGTATGACAGCAATATTATAAATGAAAGTAATACATAAGCCTGAGGAAAGATCAAACTACCACTTGTAAAAATAATTTTTTCTAAGAAAACAACTACCAAGCAGTGAAACAATAATCAAAAAGAACTTTTAGACACAACTTACAACCTGGGGTTATATTATCAATTGAAAAAAAACATTAGGATATCTGCCAACTTCTCTGTAATTTAATAATATATTATTGACATATTATTATTACCAATAATAAGTAGCAATAAGAGTTTCTAACATATTAAGATATTTCATTTTACTAAATTGTCTTCATAATTCCACACTGCTAGCGCTCCAACTTACCATCTTCATCAACAGTAAGGTCCACAACTTCTGCTGCATTCTGCCTCAAGGGCTGTATAACAGTAGACATTCTATTGCGGTTCCGTGGCTCCTGTGGTCGACTTGTATGAGAACTTGAACCTTGGCTCCAGTGAGATCTATTGTGTCCAAGAGTTGACCGAGACCTTAAATAACAAAATTTTTAGTCACCTAAGAAATCATAAGCCTTTCTTACAAAATAAATTGTGAAATTCTTCATGCAAGAATTCTCCAGAGAGATAATCACAAAAGAATTTAAAATTATGACTAGCATAATGCCGAGCACTCAATAAACACCTGCTGAATTAAATATTTAATAAATGTTCATCAACCAACTGACCTAAGAAAATGAAAAATATGTTAGGCCTATCATTGGTGTAAAATATACGATTGTGTTTTAAGAATGCTGCTCTCTTTTCAAGGTGTACTTTGAATAGTCACCTGGGTTATAATCAATCATTTACATTTTATGTTAATACCTAAAATTATTCACCATAGATATAGTAACAAAAATATCAACACCCTAAACATTTAATAACATTCACATGATCTTCAGCTTTGGGAGTCCAGAACCAAGTTGTTTCTGGGACTGTCCTAAAAGAGATTTGAAGTACGAGAGAGATTTCTTGCTATCAGGAGAAGTAAGGATAGTTGTAGCTAGTTTACTACAGCTAACTATACTTTGGCAGCTATACATAACATCATTGTTTAAGCCACTTTATGCTTTAAAGGCATACAACTACAAACCCTTAACACTGAATGCTTTTTATAATCTTTTAATTATGCGTGCTACTGCTGCTGCTGCTGCTGCTAAGTCGCTTCAGTCGTGGCTGACTCTGTGCGACCCCATAGACGGCAGCTCACCAGGCTCCGCCATCCCTGGGATTCTCCAGGCAAGAATACTGGAGTGGGTTGACATTTCCCTCTCCAGTGCATGAAAGGGAAAAGTGAAAGTGAAGTCGCTCAGTCGTGTCCGACTATTAGCAACCCCATGGACTACAGCCTACCAGGCTCCTCCATCCATGGGATTTTCCAGGCAAGAGTACTGGAGTGGGGTGCCATTGCCTTCTCTGTTAATTATATGTATTGTACTAAATTACTTACAGGCATATATTTTATTTTTTAAAAATTGTAAAGGATTCACTGTAATGATCTGGATTAAAGGTACAGAGAGATAGTATATAGAATATGCAGTTCTCAGGAACCAATGAGAAAAAAATTAATGTTTTAGGAAGATGGGGTTTATTAAAAAGTTGGTTTTTCCTCCTGCCCAAAATGAATGTAAAACTGCCTATATGCTTATATGTATGTATGTCAGCATGTATCGAAAAAAGTGAGCCAGATCCACTAACATGTAGTCATCTGTGTATGAGATTGATCACTCAAAGTTCATACAGAGAAGTTCAGAGAAGAACTCCAAATTTCAAACTGAGCTGAAAAATGGCCTCAGCAATCATAGAGCCTAGAAGTTTAGAAAGAACTTCAAATTGTAAAATTAAATTTTCAAGTAATAGGAGTATAGAGGTTAAATCCTGAGACACAGATTAAAAAAAAAAAAAGAAAAAAAGACAGTGTATTCCACCAAGAATTGTACATATTAAGGCATGAGGATAAACAAATGTTTCAAGATGAAATAGTTTTAGATAAGGAAAATGATCACCATTAAAAATTCTTGAGAAACCAAGAGTCTTTGATGAAACTGAGCAGCCTATCATTTCTGAGAAACTGTTAATATCTAAAGAAACTTCCAGGTTTTTCAGGTGCTTTGGTGAAAACTTCACAGGATGTACTAACTCCAAATGTAATGTTGAGTGAAGCACCAGCAAAAAGCCTGATGTATAAGGAACAGTTTCAGAGAGCCCTTAGTGGCAATTGTCAAAGCCTGACACAAGCGATCTGAAACATGGATACATTCTCTCTAAAGAGGAAGGGCCAGGAGCCAGTTGAAGTGACAAAGTTAATGTTCTAGGAAACCATAAGGAAAATAAATATGAGTAATGAGCATATATGTCTTTTTCAAGAGCACTGTCTACCACTATGTAAATACATTTGCTTGAATATTTAAACATCTGCATGGTAAGAAAGCTCTCCAATTCCATGAAAAAACAGGTTTTTAGTTTCAACAATCATTATAGCTCATAAAAACCAAGTTAATGTTGTATCAAGCACTATCGGCAGTCACAGGTATCTATGGCACATACCATGGAGTATCAATTTTCCTCGAGGTATGGGAAAATCATTTAAACAAGGATATGTTATAGAGTGCTCTCTTCCATGCCATTAGAGCAGTACTCCAATGAGAAGTGTTAAGTAAAGAAGCATGTTCTAGATATGACTGTAACATGAACATTTTTTTTTCAGTCAATAACATTAAAATACAATAAGCAAATGCATTTCTAAATTCATTCCAACACAAAAATTAAGGTTCAGCCATAGATTAGTTTTGTGCATGAAATAAAAGAGAGGAGCAGTTCACTGCTTCTTTTACCAGTATTTGTAACCATCTAAAGCCCAAAATGAATATAGTATTAGGGTCTCTCTCTCTCTCTTTTTTGGTAAAAGTGATTCTCAAAAGGACAATGTCATTGCAATTATTTATCAAAACAAACGGGGATATCTCATTCATTTTTTACTATAGAGCTTATAACAAATTACTGAGTGAAGGACAAAAAAATTTTAAAAGAGGTTTTATACAAAGTTGTCCTAATATAAAAGCATAAACATCACTGGTATTAATGAGAAACCAGGAGTTTGTGAACTCTGAATCATAAAACAAACTCAATTTTATAAAACACTAAGTAAAACCAATATTTACCTAGAGCAATGACTCAACTCTCATTGTATACTTGGGGTGCTTAAAAAATACTGATTCCTAAGATTCTGGTTCAACTGGTCTGGGCCATGATCGAGTAACAATATGTATTTTATAATCTTCCCAGATGAATCTAACTCAGCCTGGTTTAACAACCACATACTCAAACTAGGTTTAAAAAAAAAAAAGTAAAACAATGAAAATATCTACAGCACAAATGTGTCTAAGTATACTTAAAACTTCAAATATACAACTAGTTATTAAAATCTTACCGATAGCTTTCCCCAACTGTTACTATCTCCACTTCACTGTCAGTTGAGGTAACATTAATTTCTTCATTGGCAGTGATCTGGGGAGTGGAGGAAGCTTCTATCACCACAACATCTTCATCAATATTTCCTAGAAAGAAGAAAATACATTTGAAGGGTGTATGAGATAAACAAAGTCCTACCGTACAGCACAGAAAACTATATTCAGTATTGTGTGATAAACCATAATGGAGAAGAATATAAAAAAAAAGAATGTATATACATGTGTAATGTTATCAACGTGCCATACAGTAGAAATGAACACAACATTGTAAATCAACTATACTTCAATTTAAAAAATTAAGGGTATATGCCTGTCAGCTAACTTATAGACAAAAAAATTTGACAGAAATTAGTCACAAAAGTAAAAATCTTATCTGTCAAATCAAAGTTTTTAAAACCAGAGTTCACTACACATAGTGAAAAGTTACTTACTCTTTTTTTAAAATTTTATTTATTATTTATTCTTGGTTATGCTGAGTCTTCTCTGATGCGTGCAGGCTTTCTCTACTTGCAGCAGCAGGGACTACCCTCTAGTTGCAGTGCACAGGCTTCTCATTGTGGTGGCTTTTCTTGTTGCAGAGCACAGGACTCTAGGACATGCAAGCTTCAAGAACTGTGGCATGTGGGCTCTAGAGTGCCCGCTCAGCGGTTGCAAAGCATGGGCTTATTTGCCCTGAGGCATGTGGGATCTTCCCAGACCAGGGATTGAACCCCTTGCACTGGCAGGCGGATTTTTAACCAATGGGTCACTAGGGAATTCCCAGTACTTACTTTCTTAATCTGTACATATTCATTTTTAATTCTTCTTATAATTTTTGTTTGTGCTTTACAAACTCATAGTAGCTTCCATATGAATTTGCATAATCATATAAGGACATTAACACTGTAATATTTGGAAGGAGTCATTTAAGACCTTATGTAAGATATTCACATTCTGTCTAGTCAAGGCTATGGTTTTTCCAGCGGTCATGTATGGATGTGAGAGTTGGACGGTGAAAAAAGCTGAGCGCCGAAGAATTGATGCTTTTGAACTGTGGTGTTGGAGAAGACTCTTGAGAGTCCCTTGGACTGCAAGGAGATCCAACCAGTCTGTCCTAAAGGAGATCAGCCCTGGGTGTTCATTGGAAGGACTGATGTTGAAGCTGAAACTCCAATACTTTGGCCACCTCATGCAAAGAGTTGACTCACTGGAGAAGACCCTAATGCTGGGAAGGATTGGGGGCAGGAGGAGAAGGGGACGACAGAGGATGAGATGGTTGGATGGCATCACCGACTCGATGGACATGGGTTTGGGTAAACTCCAGGAGTTGGTGATGGACAGGGAGGCCTGGTGTGCTGCGATTCATGGGGTCGCAAAGAGTCAGACACGACTGAGCAACTGAACTGAACTAACTAAGATATTAACCCTTTAACATATAAAATGAAGACACTGCACTCTGCACATTTTCTTCAGGGTTGTTTTTATTTGTGTGATATGGTATCTTTTAAGAAACACAGTAACTTTTTAGTTTTATGCTACAAAATCTTTAATTTTTCTGTACACAATCTTTTCTAAAGTATTCTAAGTTTGGAAAGTGCTTCCTTATCTAGAAGATATTATATTGGGTTCAGTGTGTTTCCTTAGTGTTTACTTCACCTAGAACTAATTTTTACTTATGGCATTAAATAAGATTATTACTAGAATTTGGCCCTGCTAAATGAAATAATGCAGTCGCGCACACACACACATTGTATGATTTCACTTATGAGTGACTATCTAAAGTAGTCAAATTCACAGATAAGGTGGAATGGTGGTTACCAGGACTGAGGGGGGAAGAAGGAAAAGGGAGCTGTTAATTGGGTATGGAGTTTCAGATTGCAAGAAGAAAAAGTTCCAGAGATCCACTGCACAACAATGTGAATATTCTTAAAACTACTGAACTGCACCTTTTAAACTGGTTAAGATGGTTAAACGAAAAAAAAAGATAAAAGTTACACTCCATTTCTTCTCTTGCTATATTTTCCACAAATCTAGGGCTAAACTATCTTTTTTAAAATAGTCTTTTCTCTTCATTACTATCATCTGTCTACAGGTCAGCCAACATTTCTAAGACATATTTGAGATAAGAATTTTCCAATAATAAGGATATTGAGAGCTTAAAATTTCATCCACTTTAAGTGTACATTTCACTGACTTTAGTACATTCATGAAGCATAACCATCACCTCAGTCCAGTTTTAAAATATTTCCAATAACCTAAAAAGATCCCACAACCCCTATTTCAGTCAATCACCATCCCTCTATCTGCATCCCTATACCCCTACAACATGGAGAAGGAAATGGCAACCCACTCCACTATTCTTGCCTGGGAAATCCATGGACAGAGGAGCCTGGTGGGCTACGGTGCATGGGGTTGCAAGAGTTGGACACCACTTAGCGACTGAACCACCCCTACAACAACCAACCTGCTTTCTGTCATTATGGATTGATATGTATTTTCAAAAGCTCAATATAAATGGAGTGATACATTATAGACACTTTCATATCTGGCTTATTTCACTAAGCATGCTTATTTTGTGATTTATTTATCTTTCTGGCATATCAATAGTTCATTCATTTTTACTGCTGGGTAAGTATCCTATCATATGAATATATCACAGTTTATCCATTCTTCTGTTGTTGCTGCTACCGCTGCTGCTAAGTCGCTTCAGTCATGCCCGACTCTGTGTGACCCCATAGACGGCAGCCCACCAGGCTCCCCCGTCCCTGGGATTCTCCAGGCAAGAATATTGGAGTGGGTTGCCATTTCCTTCTCCAACGCATGAAAGTGAAAAGTGAAAGTGAAGTCGCTCAGTCGTGTCCGACTCTTGGCGACCCCATGGACTGCAGCCCACCAGGCTCCTCCGTCCATGGGATTTTCCAGGCAAGAGTACTAGAATGGGGTGCCATTGTCTTCTCTGCTTCTGTTGTTGATGGACATCTAAATTTTTCTCACTGTTGGCTATTATAAATAAATGCATGTACTTCATGTATACATGTGATTTCATTTTTCTTGAGTAAATTCTTAGGAATGCAACTTCTAAATACTATCATAAATTTATGTTTAGTATTTTAATGAAGTGCCATATTATTTTCCTAAGTGACTGTTCAATTTCACATTCCTGCCAGGAAAATGAGGGCTCCAGTTTGTCTACATCTTTGCCATGAATTATTATTGCCTCTTTTATATTGTAACTGTTCTAGTGCATACACAGTAGTATCTTATTGTGGTTTACTTTTCATTTCTATAATAACTAATGATGTTGAGCATTTTTTCAAATGTTTAATAGCCACTGTGCCAAAATATCTATTCAGATTTTTCATTCAAGTTTAACTTGGATTATAAAAGTGTTGAATTATAAATGCTCTTTATATATTCATTTTCTTAATGGTGTCTTATGAAGCATTTTAAGATGGTACCAAAGAATTTATTTGCAGGGCAGCAATGGAAAAACAGACATAGCGAACAGACTTACAGACATGGGGAGAAGGGAGGAGAGGGTAGGATGTATGGAGAGAGTAACATGGAAACTTACATTACCATATGCACAACAGACAGCCAACGAAAACTTGCTGTATGTCTCAGGAAACTCAAACAGGGGCTCGGTATTATCCTAGAGGGGTGGGATGGGGAGGGAGATGGCAGGGAGGTTCAAGAGGGAGGGGTTATATGTATATCTATAGCTAATTTATGTTGAGGTTTGACAGGAAACAACAAAGTTCTGTAAAGCAATTATCCCTCAATTAAAAAATAAATAAAATTAAAAAAAGAAGAAGTCTTTCATTTTGGTGAAACGCCAAATCAGCAATTTCTTTAACGGATCACGTTTTTGGTGACTGTTTATAAACAAACCTCTGCATAACCAAAGGTGACTGAGAATTTGTATGTTTCTTTAGCAATTGTGTAATTTAGCTCTTAACATTTATGTCTGTGATCCATTTTGTTAATCTCTGTGTCTGATATGATATAAAAGGTCTAAATTTACCTTTTGAGCGTGTAGATATATAATTGTCCCAACACCATTTGTTGAAAGGACTAAAATAATTCTATTTTGATACCTAGTACATTCAGGTTTTCTTAATTTTTCTTCAGGATTATAAATCAAGGGGAGAGAAAAATTCCTGAGATTTGGACTGGAGTGGTGGCATTAGACATCAGTTCAAAAGCCCTGATATCTCTAAAATATATATACTTCCATCCAAGGTCATGTCTTGCCATCTACCAATATCATATTTACAAACCCCTAAAAAAATGGAGAATATGGTTTGATTATAAATGCAATTCTATCAGTTCAGTTCAGTCGCTCAGTCGTGTCCGACTCTTTTTTAAATGATACAAAGCTAGCTTTGCTAATGCATTAAAATTCAATTTGTATCATTTTTTATGAATATAGAGGTTGTATAACTAAAAGTTATATAAGTAACTCATTTAGGCACTGTTCCTCTATTTGCTTAAATGTAAATTTTCCAAAAAGAACCTTTATAATACTTGAACACACTACACAAAAATCATGCAACTAAATAACTATCACAATTAGGCAAGATTTGGGTATCTTTAGAATGACTATTATTTAAAACAAAATTTAAAGGAAATATCCCTGAAATTATGAAGTTAACCCTAATAAAGCTTTAAAAAAATCAACAGGTCACTTCTTATTGGACCAATTTCATTTTTATGTTGTCTTTTACACATAGAAATATTAAATGACAAGAAACTTCAGTGTAACTAAAAGTGATGGGACTGCAGGTGATTTAGCTATTTCTTTTAAGATTACTGATTTTATTTGTACTTCATGAGAAAAATAAAATGTAACAATCTGGATAGTGTAACAATGGTAACAAAAACAATGGTTGCTCTCATAGACTTCTTCAAGAATCCCTCCATATCACTTGTTATTTTGGTTTCCCTGTATCTTAAGTCTGGTATGATGCCAATAACAAGAAGAGCTTCCAATTTGTGAGCATATACTCTGTCTCATGTTTAATATTCTACGTGTCTAGCTCCATAAGAAACTGAAACTTAGAAAGTTTAAATCACTTGTCGAACAAACATAAGCAATACTTGGAATTAACACCTAATTCCCAATCTGAACTCAGACTCTTTACATAAAATATATCA
The DNA here is from genome assembly GCF_054371585.1 of Giraffa tippelskirchi. Classification (NCBI taxonomy): domain Eukaryota; kingdom Metazoa; phylum Chordata; class Mammalia; order Artiodactyla; family Giraffidae; genus Giraffa; species Giraffa tippelskirchi. The sequence goes on from NC_137281.1 coordinate 113,257,665, forward strand.
TCAGGCAACGCATACTCAACAAGCTGATGCTAGTTACTATCAAAAGAATCTTCCTGTTACAGTTGCCATTGCTACTGCTCCTGTCTTTTGTAGTCACAAAGTTACTTAAGTTTTGGTAGCTTTGACTCTTCTTCTTTGGGAAGCTTTTGTTGGGTATCTATTCAACAGAAATGAAAACATATACATACACAAAGAATCTGTACCCAAATGTTCACAAATAGTATTATTTACAATAGTCAAATATTAGAAACAATTAAATGTCCACCACCTGACAAATGGCAAACAAAATGTGGCTTATCAATTCAATGGCATACTATAAAGGAACTAAGTAATAAAATGAATAGAATTAAATAAAACCAAAATGAAACTAATTACTGATATCTGCTACAACATAGCTGAACCTCAAAAACACTAAGGGAAGTGAAAGAAGCCAGATACAAAAGATCACATATAGTATGATTTCTTTATATGAAATGTCCTGAAAAGGCAAGTCTATAGAAACAGCAGCAGATTAGAGGTTATATGAGGAAGTAAGTGTAGGACAGAGACTAACTGTAAACAGGCAGGTGGGATCTTTTGAGATTAATGGAAATGTTCTAAAACTGTACTGTGGCAATGGCTGTACAGCTCTAAGTTTACTAAGTCACTGAACTGTATACCCAATACAGATAAATTTTATGATAGGTAAACTATACCTCAATAAAGCTGATAAAAAATCTACAAAACATTCCCTGCAAGATCAAAACTACATTTCAGTAAATGAAAAGACATTCCATACTCTGGAATAGGAACACCCAAAATCTTAAAGATGTCAGTTCACTCTAATTTAGCCTACAAATACAATTCCAAAAAATATATCATCATGTGTCTCCCCACTACCACCATTCTCAAATAAAAAGTTGATTATACGTTCACTTGGAGGAAAAGACAGAAGAAAATAATCAGGAAAATATGAAAGAGTCTATAAGTAAAACTGTACTTCTAGTGCATGGACAGACAGACTGACCAATGGAATAGTAGGAAAGTTCCATAAATAGATCCAAATGCTTATGGAAATTTAACATATGACAAAGGTGGCATCTCAAGTCAATAGGAGAAAGAACATTTTAAACGGTTTGGTTTGGGACAGTTGGATAGTCACATGAAAAAAAGAATCCATTCTTCACATTGTAAACATCAAATAGATCTGCGCTTTGTAAGGGGGGAAAAAAAGGTAAACAATACAGGGGCCAGAGGGAAATAGGTTAGTTCCCTTATAAACTTGGAGTGGGAAAAACTTTACTAATTACGATTTAGAAACACAGAAACAGTAAAGGTCAATAAATGTGACTAATCTAAAACAATTTTTGACACTGCAGAGTCAAAAACTAAAGACAAATTTGAGGAAACTGTGCAATACAGAATACATCTCTCTAATATATATATAAAAAACTTCTAAAAATGGATGGAATAATGACCAATATTCTGAGAGAAAAACAGGCAAATAAAGTGACTGATCACAAGAAAAGAAATGCAAATAACTTTTAAATACATGAAAAGACACACAAACATTACTCATAAAAAATGCAAATTAAATTACACTGATATACTACTTCTTGCCTATCAAACGGACCAAAAAATTAAAATCTGACAACAGATGCTGCTGGAAAGGCTTTGGGGAAATAGGCACTTTCATACAACGCTGATGAATCCAAAATGGTTACAATCTTCACACAGAAATTTGGCCATATTTTTAAAATAACATACTCTTTTGTCTTTGACCCAACAATCCCCTCCTAGAATTCTATCCCAAAGATAAAATGGCATACAAAAAGCTATTCATTGCAAGCCGATTCATAATAGCAAAAGTCTGCAAAATGTTCATCAATAGGAGACTGGCTGAACAAATTAGGATATAACTATACAACAAGTACTGTGGACCTGTGGAAAAAATAAAAGAGGAATGAAAAAGAATGACTAGAGGAATGAAAGCCTACATTTCATATCCATTTTTTTATTCCTCTATTATATCTCTATACTCTAACAATTGAATATATTGTTAAGTGAAAAAGAGAGCTATGTTGTGAGTAAGGGGGGGATGTGTGTATGTAAGCATATATACACATGCATATATATACATTTGCTAATCTTTTTGAAGAGAAAAAATGGAACAAACTAAGAAAAATAGTGAGAAATGACTATTAGTGAGGAAAAGACAGGAAGAGAGGGCAGAGATGGAAAACTAGACCTCAATGAATGCATCTTATTTATAAGTTTTGATTTTGTTCAGCCACTAAGTCGTGTTTGACTCTCTCTGACCCCAAGGACTGCAGCACGTCAGGCTTCCCCATCCTTTACTATCTCTCCGAGTTTGCTCAAACTCATGTCCATTGAATCAGTGATACCATCCAACCATCTCATCCTCTGTCACCCCCTTCTTCTGTCCTCAATCTTTCCCAGCATCAGGCTCTTTTCCAATGAGATGGCTCTTCACATCAGGTGGCCAAAGTACTGGAGCTTCAGCATCAGTCCTTTCAATGAATATTCAGGTTGATTTCCTTTAGGATTGACTGGTTTGATCTCCCTGCTGTCCAAGGGACTCCCAAGAGTCTTCTCCAGCACCACAATTCAAAAGCATCAATTCTTCAGCGCTCAGCCTTCTTTATGGTCCAGTTCTCACATCCATACCTGACTACTGGAAAAACTACAGCTTTTACTATATGGACCTTTGTCAGCTAAGAGATGTCTCTGCTTTTTTAATACCCTGTCTTGGTCTGTCATAGCTTTGCTTCCAAGGAGCAATCGTCCTTTAATTTAGTGGCTGCAGTCACTGTCTGCAGTGATTTTGACTTCAGAACCAGGTATGTGCTTCACAGAATTAAAAAGCAAAACTAAAAATTTTTATAAATCCTTTAAAAGAAAAAAACAAAACCTTGCAGCAACCATGAAACAAATGATCCTAAATGCATATTAAATTGGTGGCATAACCACACAGAAAACCAGCCAAGGGCAACAAAGAAACACACAGAAAAAATTTTGTATTATATTCAACAGAATTATTGTTAGTAATAATTGTAAATATTTTCATTTAAATTCATATATGAATGTTTACTTGTCTAGTTTGTATAGAATAAAAGTTAATATTGTTAAGAATCAAGATTTTCAATGTAAGAGTAAACAGATCAAAAAGTAAAACACAAGCTTACATAAAAACTCTAATCCTAAATTTTCAGTGGAAATACTCACATGAATTAATGATTTATCTTTCTATAATCTTTACAAACTATATCCATTAAGAAAGATGAAAAGCAATGATAACCCAATAGAACAATGAGCAGTTCTGTTCCCAGTGTATAGCTTCTAAATATCATTTCTCAATAAAAAGCAATCAGGAGTACTTGGAATGACTAGTTCCAGGTGGAAAGGATGAATCTGGACTATCTTGTTATATCAGAGAGTAAGAAAATTATCAAAGTTTACTTGAGTGGTATCAGAAGGACACAGACCAACTTGAAGATGCTCCCACTGGCCAAAGATGAAACTATCTGAACATCAAAAAGAATAAGACTAAAACACATCAACTATGCCAAAATCCATGATCTCAAAATGGTACTTGAAAATGAAAAATCTTTTTAAATATTGCTAGAGTTTATTCTGAAAAAATAGTAAATGAAGGTAAAGATTCAAGCATTCATCTTACCTTTCCTGTATGACCTACGTTTCAGAGTAACCAATTAGTTGATGTAGGGAAAATTATTCCTTTTAAGAGAACTCAGTTAATAAATGTAACAGAATGACAGAATTAGAAAGTCAGCATTTTAGAACCCTTAATGAAATAATGTATCTAGACAAGATCATCAAAGCTGCTAAAAGTATTTCATGAAATGTTGATGGGAAATTTTATAGTGGAAGGATCAGGATGACACAATCTACACCCTCATCAACTTTAACATGTGATACAACAGAAAGTGCACAGCACCACCAAGGAAATGTTGCTAAACTGAACCTGAATCTAATCAAGCTTTTAGATCCACCAGTCTGTAGGAAATATGTAGTATATAAAACAAATTAAATGGTATGATGTCAGAAACTGTTCTGAAATTCTCCATTAAAAAAAAAAGTGAGGTAAGAGATGAAATAAGAATGGCAGAATGTTGAAAACTGAAGTTAGATTCTGAATATGTAGGAGTTCCCTTGTATACTTATATATTTTTATATTAAAAGTGTGAAAAGTCCCATATAAAAATTACAAAATAACAACAAAAACTGTTATTTTTAGAAAAGAAATATTCATGAATTTAGATATAATTCACAGTGTAAGGACTTTACAATTCCAAGGGTTGAGCATCTTTACAAGTTGAGTACACTTGTAAAACCCTTAAGTCAATATAGTATGGAGTACAGTCACAAAATATGAATATACACCTGTTGGATACATTTTTAAAAGCTGTAAATAAAGTGTACAGCTATGAGATATAAAACAAAACAAAAAACCTATGCAAAAGGGATTTTCCAGTCATAATAAAAGGAAGAAAGGTATATGCAGTTTGGGATAAAATTTCCAGTGACAACATCACTCATGGAGTCAGCAAGTGCTATATCTTACACAAAGATGAGAATAATATGATCTTGAAAACTGTCTGACTTAAGATGTGGTTCTAGCAATTACCAAGTCACTGGTACCTAAGGTGCCTGTGTAAGTAATAATAATTATTATTATTATTATAATTCCTATTATCAGGAAATGTGAGTACCGACACACAATATTTCTAAATTGATATTTATTCAACATTTTATATATGCAAATAAATCAGTGATTTAAAGACTGACTACTTTAACTATAGCCCTAAATGTATATATTTCAAGACAGTCAAAACTTTTTTTTTCTCCTCAGTAGGAAAGTGGGACTGACATATTGTAGCTCTCTTATTTGGGGCCATACATGGTATTTACATTTCCTTCAAGTCTGGAGGAAATATAATCTATAAATATTTAATTTAAAGTTAGTAAAATAAGGAGGTCCTCAAAAGCACAATTAATTGGGAGAAACCAAAGCCTATAGTACTATGTAATAAAAATTTAAACAGCAGTTCAGAGAAGGCACACTGAATAGCTCTCTGAAAACTTAGCTGCCACTAGCTTATTTTAAAACATATGAAGTTCTTGGCAAATATTGAGAACAAAACAGGATGTATAAATTCTCTACCCAATTGGCAAAGGGAAATAACTCAATGTCCAACAACTCAAGTTGTGTATCATTTTGGCTTTCTAGGCTTGAATAGAGAGCTCTAATAAATTTAAAAGACAATAATGATAAAGCAAAAGGCAAGTAGGGATTACACAGAAATCTGCTGATTACATATGAACTAATTTGTTATGCAATGTAAAGTACTGACTTAAATAACTCATTCTTGGTAATCTGGCAAAACCCTTTAATTATCTACAACAGTTTTGCCTTAGAGAGTTTGAAGGTTAAACAAAAGACTTAACATGTAAAACATTCTTTCCATCAGTTCACTACAATAATAATCAATAAGCGCTGATGAATAGCATTATGAAAAAGTTGTCCCAGTACTCTAGATAATGCCCATTCACATTACAAATCATATTACTAAAGTTCAGTAGATAAATCCTTCCCTAATCGTTTACACACACTAAAACACACTAGACCTGGAGTCAAAAAGCCAGCACTAAAAATACATCTAGAAGAAAACCCTACCTCAAAGAATCTAAAGAAGTCAATTTTTTGAGAGCACTAAAAATTTTTGACAATATACCATTCGCTGTTCACCTGAAACTATCATAACATTGTTAATCAGCTATACCCCAATACAAAATAAAAAGTTAGAAAATAAAGATTAATAAAAAAATACAATAAAGTGGAATAAAAGGAAAAAATGTTTGACAATACATCTAAGTCCCATCAATATTTAACTATTTTGTATATAAATTATTCTAAAATGGTTTTCTAAATGCTTCTCTATGATATGAAGATGATAATGACAGAATCTACCTCCAAAGAGTGGGAGTATTAAATGAGAACACATATAAAACACTTCAAACATTACTGTGCATGCGTGCTAAGTTGCTTCAATCATGTCCAACTCTGTGACCCTATGGACTATAGCCCACTAGGCTCCTCTGCCCTTGGGATTCTCCAGGCAAAAATACTGGAGTATGTTGCCATATCCTTCTCCAGGGGATCTTCCTGACCCAGACATCAAACCCCTACCTCTTATATCTCCAGTACTGGCCAGCGGGTTCTTTACCACTAGCGCCACCTGGGAAGCCCAGAACATCACCAGCACAGAGTAAATACCCAACAAATACTAGGTATTTTTTAAATTTTTATTTATTTATTTGGACTACACTGGGTCTAAATTCATTGTTACACATGGGCTTTCTCTAGTAGCGGCAAGTAGGGACTTCTCTTTGTTGAGGTGCACAGGCTTCTCATGGCAGTGGCTTCTCTTGTTGCAGAGCATGGGCTCTGGGCCCTGGGATTCAGTAGCTGCGGCTTGCAGGCTCAGTAGCTGTGGTTCACAGGCTTGGCTGCTCCATGGCATGTGGGATCTTACTGGACCAGGGATTGAACCCGTGTTCCCTGCATTGGCAGGCAGAATCCCAACCATGGGACTACCAGGAAGTCCCCAATACTAGGTATTTTTAATATCATGATATCCTCCACTGTTGGGGCGTGAAGAACTTGAGGCAAACTCCTTGGAGGGCATTCTGGCAACAATTGCTAGCAAATTTTAAAATGCATATACCCTGTGATATACTTTTCAAATTATTCCTTAAGATATGCTTACTTAGACATGTAAAAAATGCATGCAGAACGCTGAAATACTGATGAATGTAGCAAATTATCAACAAAAATAAGTTGATTAAATTGTGGAGCACGTATACAAAGGGAATACTATGCAGCTCTTTTTTTTTAATGAGGTAACTATACATACTGATATTTTTAAAACCCATATTACTTATCTACATTTATATATACTTCCACATTTTCTGAAGGAAGTAAGAAACTGCTAACTGATTACTTTTGGGTAGCAAGACTGGAACCTAAGAAAAGGTAAACTTTTACTTTTTACTTTCTTGGTACTTTTAAAATTTCACACCAAATGAATATTACTATTAAAAAACTAACTTAAAAAAAAATTCTGGTCTAGAAACGAGAAAACATCAGGAATACTTGGCTTCAACTTTTGGATCTGTGTTTTCAGAGACAAACCATTAAGGGTAATGTTTGAAAATAACGTAATTCTTACGAGAAAGTTTAAAAACCCACATGCTACAACAGTACTAAACAAGATTTTAAAATGAATTAGAGTTTGAATTTATCTTGAAAATTTGAGGATATACAAACTCCTTTCTTCCTAGATAAAGACACCGATCCAGAACTACATTTACTCTACTCTTATGCTTCCTTACAAATACCAGTTCCTTGGAACTTCTGCTTTACATAACCAACCATGCTGTCTGACTAATTTCAAGTAGATGCTAGATTATGTTGCTCCTACTCCCCAAACTAGTCTTCACATTCCAATTACCTGAGAAAAATGTAAAATGTGACGTTTAAGCAAGACAATTCCTATTATCACTTCTCTCTTTCTCAAAAAACTTCAAGGAATGACTGCTGTAACCTTCTTTCAGGTGATCTCAATGAACTTTTTTAAAAACAAGTATTTATGTAGGTTTTAAAAAAAAATGAACTAGCCATAGCTAAGACTAAAATTAAGAACAAAGTTGCTGATTTCAGTGTTCTGGCAAGGACAGAAAAATAAATATGGAAGAGGAAAGGGAGTCTTAAAAAAGGAAGGGACCCACATAGAAGGAGAGAAGAGGGAGAAATGGTCATCTGCAGAGAAGGCTAGTAGGCTTTGCCCTCAACAGGAAGACACCAGGCAAGGACTGGGAAAGTACTGCCAGTAATTGGAAACCATGATCTTTGCCCCATAAAAATCAAGCTTTCTCAAATCCCATTTTCCTTATACTTTCACAAGAAAGTAATCTTTTACCTCAGTTCAGACTTCACTCCTCAACGCTCACTTCATCAAACTACCTTACGTTACTGTAAAGTGTAAAAATGGTTTATATGTAACATACACTTCAGAGACTATACATAAACTTATTCCAATTAAATGTTACATTTACTGTGGTGAGGGGTACACTCGAGCTAATGATTAATCCGTTTTTAACTTACTAATCACAGGCTTAACTGAGCACTGTCAGGACTAAAAGTTTGTGTTCCAGTATCACAATAAAAGCTACCTCTCAAATGCTTGAAATTATTTTTTGGTTATAAAGAACACAACAAAGGCATAGTAAACAGTAAGACTAGAGTACTTGAGGAAAAATTAGTGTCTTTTTTAGTGACCAGAATTGTCCCTACTGTGGCTGAATATAAAAGAAATCTGTCACATAGCTATCTAAAAAGGCACTCATAAAAGGTAAACATATTAAAGAAGCACTACAGGAAAAAAAAAGAAACTGTATCATAAATCAACAATTCATAAAATATAATCTGATATGTATAAAATGAAAATTTTTTCAAAACAACCCTCAATAAAATCTCTTGCTTCATTTTTATCAGAACAGAAAAATTTATAATTTTCTATTTAAAATTTTAGAAAATTTAAACATTTGTATCTCAGAAGAGGGGTCACGGCTAAATAAAGTTGGTTATTTATATGGCTTAAACATAAAAGTTAATAGAGCCTCATATTCCTTTTAAATATAAGGAAATCACCAAATGTAGAAGAAAATAAGGACAAACACAATGCAATAGCTTCCATGCTATACTAAATTTAAGGAACAGCATTTTTACCTGAGGGAACAGTTGGATTGTTTTGGTGGTTTTCACTGGTAGAAACAAACAAATCTTCTTCTCCTTCAGTTGATGAGCTGGAAGAGGATTCACTGCTGAGGTCATTCTCACTGGAACTACTAGAACTGGGGAGCAACGCATATTTCCTTCGGGCTAACACTTCTCGTTTTTTCCTCTGCATTAATATCCTCTCTTTTTGTTTCTGTGTCCTCTGGGAGGAATTATTTTTCACAAATCTCTTTCTGCATGGAAGTCTCCTTAATGAACTGCTATGAAAACAGGGTCTTTTCATTAACAATCCTGAAACGGATTCTGTCTCAGTCCGAGGCCACTTATGGGCCCGTGAACTATGAGTTCTACTTTTAGCACTCAAAATTGCCTGGGAATGTCTTACAGAGACTTCTTTATCCTCATCCGAAGTCACAGTATCAGAATCTCCAAAATGCAGACTAGATGAAGGAGAAGAAAGACAATCACTAAAAGAGGAATCATTATCTTCATCACTTGGTGTTTCTAGGTGTTGTCTCAATCCTAATATTCCCTGGTTCTCTTTAGCACAATTTTGCATGTATGAAGGGCCAGCCTGCTGGCTTTTGCGTTTCTTCCTCACAACACTTTTTTCTTGCTCTTGTTGGTTACCATTCATGTCCTTCTCTTGTTTTTGAGAATCATCACACAAATGAGAGAATTCATTCCCCACTTTACTATTAATCATCTCAACTCCAGCAGGAAAACTTTTGGCTGCCCCGATGGGCTCTGGATGCAAGAGGATCCCTTTCAGACTCTCCTGTGTCTTTGGTGCATCAGAAGGAATCTCACTCTTCATATCCACTTTTAAGGTATACAGCTTGTTATATTCAGGAGTCCATTGAGACATGGGAAACTTTAAGGAAGGCCTAGAAGAAACAACACGATATTTAAAAGATTGTCAATGTGTTTTATTATAATATTTAAAGAGTTCTCATATTCCACTGAGAATATTCCTGTGCGTGCGTGCTGCTGCTGCTGCTGCTGCTAAGTCGCTTCAGTCGTGTCCAACTCTGTGCGACCCCATAGACGGCAGCTCACCAGGCTCCGCCGTCCCTGGGATTCTCCAGGCAAGAATACTGGAGTGGGTTGCCATTTCCTTCTCCAGTGCATGAAAGGGAAAAGTGAAAGTGAAGTCGCTCAGTCGTGTCCGACTCTTAGCGACCCCATGGACTGTAGCCTACCAGGCTCCTCCGTCCATGGGATTTTCCAGGCACGAGTACTGGAGTGGGGTGCCAATGCCTTCTCCGGTGCGTGCATGCTAAGTCACTTCAATCATGTCCGACTCTTTGTGATTCCATGGACCGTAGCCCATCAGGCTCCTCTGTCCATGGGATTCTCCAGGCAAAGATACTGGAGTAGGTTGCCATGCCCTCCTCCAGGGAATCTTTCCAACCTAGGGATCGAACCCATGTCTCTTAAGTCTCCTGCATTGGCAGGCAGGTTCTCTATCACAAGCGGCAATTGGGAAGCATGAATATTTCTGTAACAGGGCAGAAATGCCTTTTTCTCATCAAGATATAAAATGGCTATAACAAGTCATTTTTCTCTGATACCTCTTACAGATCCAATTTTTAGAAACGGAGTAAAGATCATAGAACATAGAACATAAGTCAACTTCAAAACTTATATTAATCAAAAAGCTGACCTTATTGTATCTTCCTAACATCAGCAGCATAATATATTTGGTCAAAATCAAACAACTTCTCCAAAACCTATTACAGTAAAAACAGATAAAAGGATCAGAATTCAAAAGACTTTGATTAGTCAATAATGTTTTTCTTTTGGTATCACATTTTCAAGTGATAATTATATCAAATACTTTCTGTACATCTTGATGATTACTGTGTTAGATGGATTACTATAAATAATGAATATGAATATAGCTTCTCTTTCATGGTTCTTTCCTTCACATTACTCTAGTCTCTTAACGAGACTCAACTCACCAATAGACAGTAGGCACAATTACTACATTTCATGAAGTTTTAGATACATATAGAAAGAAAAAAGCCAAGTTGAGTTGCTTCAGATCACTCAGTTAAAGCAACACAGAAGAACATAAAAATCAAACTCTCCATAGCCAATCTAAAAACCTAAATCACTGTACCTCTAAAATTACGAGCTGCACATCTGGGAAGCCCTAACAAGAGAACCTGAAATTAAAACATCTACATCAAAGCAGTGTATATACAAGAATGGTGATAATGTAAGGTATTAAATATGACTCAAAATGGAATACATTCTTGGGATGGGAGGTGGGAGGAAGGTTCAAGAGGGAGGGGACATATGCACACCTATGGTTGATTCATGTTGATTATGGCAGAAACCAACACAATATTGTCAAACAATTATCCTTCAATTGAAAATAAATACATTTTTTAAAATGGATATATACTCATTTAAAAGGTAGCCAATAAGACAAATGAAGACCTTTACTAGTGCTAAAAATTATTTAAACAATGTTAACAATTTTAACTTAAGATTTTATTGAAGTATAACAAAAACACATATATTCTAAGTTTACAGCCAATGAATTCTCACACACTTATGTAACTAGCTCCAAGATCAAGAAACGTAAGATAACTAGCATTCCAGAAATCCCCTTCCAGTCACTCCACCCACCAAGAGTTTTAACCATTATCCTAACTTCTAACACCATAGATGATTTTTGTACTTAACACCCACTTTGTAAACTACTTCCAGAAAAAAGAGGAAAACAAGATAGATATTTAGTAGCCAGATTTTTCTTCTACACAATTGACAGTTACAGGAATAAACAACATCACAGGTATATGTTTTCATTTGTAAACTATTATCAAATCGATGAAGAGATGACAGCAATTAAAAATTGAAACAACCTATTTCTATAGGAAGCTATCAAAATCTCTATCTTCTTCAAGGGCAGGTAGTATTGTATCCAAGATTAGTCATCAAGCCCTGTCTGGAATTCAGCAGGATCAGCGGTAAAGGAGGAACAAAAGATGGGTTTACATATGTGTACAGCAATGAGCAAACTAAGAGACAGCCAGTCATACAAGGATCACCATAATTAAATGCAAGAAAAACAAGTCACAGTAAGGCACAGGTATATGTGATTCAAGATTCAAGCAGGTCCCACTAGTAGAGCTACAATAAAAACTGTAGATAATAAGAAATGTTGACAAGGAAGTAAAGAAACTGGAACCCTCACACATTGCTGGTGGGAATGTAAAAAGGTACATATACTTTGGAAAAGTAGTTTGGCAATTCCTCAAAAGATTAAACACAGAGTTATCATATGATCCAGCACTTCCACTCCAAGGCATAACCCAAGAGAAATGAAAATATATATCCACACAAAACTTTATACACAAATATTAATAGTACCATTATAGCCACTCACAAGAGCCAAGAAGTGTTAACAATACAAATGTCCATCAACTGATGAATAAGTAAGTCCACAAAATTGATTAACACTCAATCATCAAAAGAAACGAAGTACTGATTCACTTTACAACATTATACGGACCTCAAAAACACTAGGCTAAAAAATAAAAGTCATAGAAGACCACTAATTTAAAGACTCCTTTGATGATTGTTCAACTCAGTGAATATTCTAAAAACCACTGAGTTCAGTACACTTGAAGTGAGATGTGTATGGTATGTGAATTATATATCAATAAAGCTGTTGCCAAAAAGTAAAGCTATAATCAAGATTTCTGGGCATCAGATCATTACGATCACCCTCTGGGTCTTGGTAAAGCAGATCCTGAGAGGCAATAAACATCTGCCAAAAGAACAAGATAAATTCTGAGAACAGGAATCTATAACAGAATTTACAAAGAACTGATTCACAGTATAATTTACTAAATTCAATTCTTTTCCATTAGTTTATGCCCCAGGGCCAAAATAATGAACTCTTTATGTTAACTCTGCTCTAATTTTTGGTGAATTTTGTCTGCCCAATTCAAGGTGGGAAGGGAGTAAGGGAGAGAAGTGTGGAGTAAGGGAGAGAAGGAAGTATGGTACAGCATGTGGTATGTGCATTTGTATGCCAGTAACTGTTCTCTCTGCTGTCACGCAGTCCTTAGAAGCAATATTAACATCCCATGTTACCTAAGATGTTCCCACCAAGGGAGTACAAATGTATGCTCCACTTTGAACAAAGAAAAAGAAGAGCAGCAAGGTCATGAAAAGAAATAAATACCAATTCTATATTTTTTTAACTAAAAAAGCAACAAAATTGACACAAAGGATCAATAAAGAATGCTCTGAACTACTTGCTATTTAATAAGATTACCATCTAGTATTTTATTTCTGTAAAAATTATTGGTTGATCTAATTTATAAAGGTAATTTTGTACTAGATATATCTAGTTCCTTGGCTGTATTATGAACAGTTTGATATTATACAGTGTTTCAATACTGAAACCATAATACTAGTTCTTCTTTGTACTGGATTGATTCAATCATTTTACTGCTATTCATAACAGCAGCATACCAATTACTCCTGATATTAGTTTAGGATACAGAACGAATAGAAAATCTTGCATGAAAGAAGATAACAGCTAAAAAGGCTAACTTTCAAAACTAAAAATCAGGGTTAGGATTTGGCAATTTACATTATAAATTAAGCTTCTGTGATGGTATAAGTTTAATAATGGGGGTAAAAATCCACTAAGTTTATCAATACAACTTTCAGGAACTGTTACTTCGATACAGTGATACAGTTTAGAAAGAGTCATCATTATTGGTATGAACCTTCACTACCAATGATAAATACACTTTTTTATGATTAACACAATATTTTAAATTTTTAAATAAAAATAATTTTATAGAACTCTAAAGGAACAAGATTTTAAAAGGAATACATAAGATAATTTTGAATTTTCTATTAAAGTTTTAGAAGTTTTCAGAAAATGAACTAGAAATAAGTTTACTCTTTATTTTCTTTCATATGTGAAAGTGAAAGTCGCTCAGTAGTGTCCGACTCTTTGCGACCCCATGGATTTTACAGTCTATGGAATTCACCAGCCCAGAATACTGGAGTGGGTAGCCTTTCCCTTCTCCAGGGGATCTTCCCAACCCAGGTCTCCCACAGTGCAGGCAGATTCTTTACCAGCTGAGCCACAAGGGAAACCCAAGAATACTGGAGTGAGTAGCCTATCCCTTCTCCAGTGGATATTCCCGATGCAGAAATTGAACTGGGGCCTCCTGCATTGCAGGATTCTTTACCCACTGAGCTATCAGGGAAGCCCAGAAGCAGCTTTCATATAACTGAATGGGAAAAAAAAGGAAAGAAGATATAGGATAATGAAGATATAGGACAATGGAGTTTAGAACTGTCAGACTCTGAAAGTTGCCTTAGGAGAGGTCTGCTCAGGATCACTATCTCCCCTGAAAGGGTAAAGAGGAACCAAGAAGCACAGAGAGCACCAAGTTTACATTTAGAGTTCACATGGTCTGACTATCTCATCTAAGGCTTACTCTGTGAATGCAGAAGTCTTGTGCCCCACCCTCCCAGTACAAACTGGACCTCCAATGACTTAGGATAGACAACTAGCTGACTAACCAAACTACCAAGAGGAAGATTTCAACACAAAGATATTTTATATCTCCAAAATATTCTAGGAAGCTAGAGGAAATAAAGGCATTACAATAATAACCAAAAAAGCTTTAGCGAATTTAAGAACTTCGGGAAAATATTAAGGAAAAAGATATACTCAAAGGATACTGAGATCAAATTGAGGAACCAGAGATCAAATTGTCAACATCCACTGGATCACAGAAAAAGCAAAAGAATTCCAGAAAAACATCTACTGCTGCTTCACTGATTATGCTAAAGCCTTTGACTGTGTGGATCACAACAAACTGGAATATTCTTAAAGAGATGGGAATACCAGACCACCTTACCTGCCTCCTGAGAAACCTGTATGCAGGTCAAGAAGCAACAGCTAGAACCAGACATGGAACAACGGAGTATGCCAAGGCTGTATGTCAAGGCTGTAAATTGTCACCCTGCTTATTTATCTTATTAGAAGAGTGAAAAGAAAGAAAGTGAAAGCGAAGTCGTTCAATCATGTCCAACTCTTTGGGACCCCATGGACTGTAGCCTACCAGGCTCCTCCGTCCATGAGATTTTCCAGGCAAGAATACTGGAATGGGTTGCCATTTCCTTCTCCAGGGGATCTTCCAATCCAGGGATCTAACCCAGGTCTCCCACATTGCAGGCAGATGCTTTATCCTCTAAGCCACCAGGGAAGTCAGAGTACATCATGTGAAATGCCGGGATGGATGAAGCTCATACTGGAAGCAAGATTGCTGGAAGAAACATCAATAAACTCAGATATGCAGATGACATCACTCTAATGGCAGAAAGCAAAGAGGAACTAAAGAGCCTCTTGATGACAGTAAAAAGAGGAGAGTCAAAAAGCTGGCTTAAAACTCAACATTCAAAAAATGAAGATCATGGCATCTGGTCCCATCACTTCATGGGCAAATAGATGGGGAAACAACAGTAACAGTTAGATTTTATTTTCTTGGGCTCCAAAATCACTGAGGATGGTGACTGCAGCCATGAAGTTAAAAGACATTTCATCCTTGGAAGAAAAGCTATGACAAACCTAGACAGTATATTAAAAAGCAGAGATACCACTTTGCCAACAAAGGTCCATATAGTGAAAACTATGGTTTTTCTAGTTGTCATGTACGGATGTGAGAGTTGGACCATAAAGAAGGCTGAAAGTGAAAGTCGCTCAGTCATGTCTGACTCTATGCAACCCTCTGTATAGCCCATGGAATTCTCCAGGCCAGAATACTGGAGTGGGTAAATGTTTCCTTCTCCAGGGGATCTTCCCAACCCAGGGATTAAACCCAGGTCTCCCGCATTGCAGGCAGATTCTTTACCAGCTGAGTTACCCAGGAAGCCCAAAGGAAGAAGGCTGAGCGACAACGAATTGATGCTTTCAAACTGTGATGATGGAGAAGACACTTGAGAATCCCTTGGACAGCAAGGAGATCAAACCAGTCAATCCTAGAGGAAATCAACCATGAATATTCACTGGAAGGGCTGATGCTGAAGCTGAAGCTCCAATACTTTGGCCACTTGATGCAAAGAGCCAACTCATTAAAAAAGACCCTCATGCTGGGAAAGACGGAAGGCAGGAAGAGAAGGAGATGACAGAGGATGAGATGGTTGGATGGCATCATTGACTCAATAGATATGAGTCTGAGCAAACTGCAGGAGATAGTGAAGGACAGGGAAGCATGGTGTGCTGCAATCCATGGTGTTACAAAGAGTAGGATGCAACTTAGCAACTGAACAACAAAAGATAGTGAAAGGGAAGCTTATAATCCACATTTCAGTGGGATCACTGACAAAAAGGAGTAAATAGTCAACCAAAGTTAAGTGTTTCCATTTGTGTACTAAAAAGACCTGGACTCAAGTCTCTGGCCATGACTAGCTGTGTAACCTAAAGCATATTATTTAAATAAACTAACACAGTTTCTCCTCTATAAAATTGGGACAATAATAGTATTGACCTTGTAAAAGTGCTTTAAGGGTTAAATGAGAGTACCTACCACAGTGCCTAGCATAATGACTGTTATTCCTTTTTCAGAGCAGCAGTTATACACATAAGGTACACAGTGTTTAAGGTCTTCCCTTATAACTAAGAAGTGAAGTGAAGTCACTCAGTCGTGTCCATCTCTTTGTGATCCTATGAACTGTAGCCTGTCAGGCTCCTCTGTCCATGGGATTTTCCAGGCAAGAATACTGGAGTGGGTTGCCATTTCCTTCTCCAGGGGATCTTCCCAACCCAGGGATTGAACCCGGGTCTCCGGCATTGCAGGCAGACTGCTTACTGGCTGAGCCATGAGGGAAGTCAAACTTATAGCCAAAAATAAATGAAATCCTCAGAGTCAGTTCAGTTCAGTTCAGTCGCTCAGTCGTGTCCGACAATTTGAGACCCCATGAATTGCAGCACGCCAGGCCTCTCTGTCCATCACCAGCTCCCGGAGTCTACCCAAACCCATGTCCATCGAGTCAGCGATACCATTCAACCATCTCATCCTCTGTCGTCCCCTTCTCCTCCCGCCCCCAATCCTACCCAGCATCAGGGTCTTTTCCAATGAGTCAACTCTTCGCATGAGGTGGCCAAAGTACTGGAGTTTCAGCTTCAACATCAGTCCTTCCAATGAACACCCAGGACTGATCTCCTTTAGGATGGATTGATTGGATCTCCTTGCAGTCCAAGGGACTCTCAAGAGTCTTCTCCAACACCACAGTTCAAAAGCATCAATTCTGCGGCGCTCAGCTTTCTTCACCATCCAACTCTCACATCCATACATGACCACTGGAAAAACCATAGCCTGGACTAGACGGACTTTTGTTGGCAAAGTAATGTCTCTGCTTTTCAATATGCTATCTAGGTTGGCCATAA
This sequence comes from Giraffa tippelskirchi, assembly GCF_054371585.1. Classification (NCBI taxonomy): domain Eukaryota; kingdom Metazoa; phylum Chordata; class Mammalia; order Artiodactyla; family Giraffidae; genus Giraffa; species Giraffa tippelskirchi. Next base: position 113,274,923 of record NC_137281.1, read on the forward strand.
CCTTCCTTCCAAGGACTAAGCGTCTTTTAATTTCATGGCTGCAATCACCATCAGCAGTGATTTTGGAGCCCCCAAAAATAAAATCTGACACTGTTTCCACTGTTTCCCCATCTATTTTCCATGGACATGGAACAACAGACTGGTTCCAAATAGGAAAAGGAGTACGTCAAGGCTGTATATTGTCACCCTGCTTATTTAACTTCTATGCAAAGTACATCATGAGAAACGCTGGGCTGGAAGAAACACAAGCTGGAATCAAGATTTCCGGGAGAAATATCAATAACCTCAGATATGCAGATGACATCACCCTTATGGCAGAAAGTGAAGAAGAACTAAAGAGCCTCAGAGTCAAAGAAAGGCATAAAATCATCTGTTCCTACAGAACCTTAAAGTATAGAAATAAAGGACAAAGATTTCTGGCACAAAACCTATTAACACTAAAAATTCCATGATGCTGTATGGCAGAAACCAGCCCAATGCTGTAAAGCAATTTTCCTCCAATTAAAAAATAAATTTAAGAAAAAAATATTCTAAACTCTCTTTTACTATGGAGGATTAGCTGAGGAGCAAGATGCTTCCACTCCCTAATTTCTAATACAAGACATGCTACTTTTGGAAAAAGAGAAATTAAATGTCTTTCAAATAATAGGTTTCTATTACTCAATGAATTTAATGATTTTCTTGTTTGTCTTGTTTAAAGTACTCTAAAATCCCTAAGTATTAGTCATCAAAGAAAAATTCAGCTAGCACTTATTTAGGTCTCCTATCAGTACAAACTGGGTGGAGCTCAATATATTATAAAGAGTCTACTGCTGTAGTTATGATTGTGTTATTATCATGGCCAGTAGCAAAATGAAGGGTGTATCTATCCTGCCAAGTCTGAAGAGTATCTGGCAGTCAGTTTCAACTGGTTACGAAGGCAGTATTGCAAATTACAGGGTACAATGCACAAATGTCTAACATGGCTGGCTTGGACTTTGGAATTCATATTACAACATGAAATGTGAGATATAAAGATATTGCTAAAAAAAAAAAGATATTGCTAATTACCTATTATATAAAATATATTCTATCAAGAAAAAAAATGAAAGAATCGACAAAAAAAGGCCTATATGCAATAAACCATAGAACTGTACAATACACTCCTCATAAGTGGAGAGATACCACATTTCTGAATGAGCGAACACTCCAAATTGGCTGTTACAAATTAGAAGATAAATTTTTAAAATTTTATCTAAAGATTAATTCAAATTCATACTGTCTACATTCAGTTTCTCATCATTTTGCTCACTGGAAATTTCAAATAACATTTAATTAAAAATAATAGCAACTATATGGCTATGTGTGTTAACTGAGGAGGGTAGAAGTGAAAGGGCAAATCTGAACTCAAACTTTTTTTTCCTTTTTTAAAATCAAGCAGTAATTTTACAACAAAGAGAAAATTAGGGTATGTTCTGATATCACTTATATGTAGAACCTAAAAAATAAAACAATGAGTGAATATAATAAAATAGATATAAGACTCACAGATACAGAAAACAAAGTAATGATTACCTGTGGGGAGAGGGAAGAAAGGCACACAGGATTAAAAGGTACAAACTACTCTGTATAAAATAAATAAACTACAAGGATATACTGTACAGCACACGGAAATACAGCCATTATTTTAAAGCTATTTCATAATAACTTTAAATGCAATATGATCTATAAAAATACTGAACCACTATGTTGTACACCTGAAACCAAACTATTATCAATAAACTACACATCAATTAAAAATTAAGGGCATAAGCATAAAGTAATCTTCTATGCAGCCTTTGAAAATGAGGCAGCCTCTGTATGGTAATTTTTTAAAAGTAGATTGCAAATAAGTCTGTTAAAATGTTGTCCTTTTTTGTAAAACAACTTATGTTTATACATGCATGGAGAAAATACAGAAAAATATACACTTAGTTTGGGACTGTAATTGTGGATGGAGATTTCAAGCAAGGGTTAGGTGCATACGTATTTATGTTACAAATTTTGGCATGGTTTGAATTTTTTATAAAATGATCATTTGCCACTTCTGAAATCAAACTACAAGAATTTTTAAAGGAGTGAAAAATAAGAACTGACTATATTCTGTTTTTCCTCTAGACCAGGACACAACTTTGTCATTAGCAGATTTCTACACAAATCAAATATATGATAGTATGATTTTTATGAAAATCTTGGCTAAGCATAAAATTTCTCCTTAGTGACCAGAAATGACCACCTGTCCTGGATGATTTAATAACAAAATAAGGCAGAAACTGATAGATGGCAATTAACTGTCGGCAAATTTGTATGAAGTTGTCAAACTTGAGAGTTGATTATCTTTTTTAGTTAATGATACTACTCTACAGTCCTAGGCATGTTGTTTCTGAACTTATCTCTATGAAGAAAATTTTCATGCTTGGAAAGTAATAAACTATCATCAAACCACTTTACAAAATCTTTCACCAATTAAAGCATAATAATTATTGAGTTAAATGAAAAGTATCAGTAAAACGTCAAAAAATGTGCAAGGAAAATAAACCTCCACAATCTTGCATTCAAGTAATCAATCTGTCAGCTTTCAAAAGGCTTAAAATTTACAAACTATTCTTAGAGATTACTATTATTTAAATGTTCACTTTAAAACTGAACTTCAAATGGCCTCCAGGATTCCTTGGCGATTGGAACTCAGTGAATTGAGAATTCTTTATTTTTTAAAGTGACAGAGGCCAATAAAAAGACTTTTTATAAGTGGAAAGATATCTACTTTAACTTGCCTAAATATCTTATCAAAATTTAACAATATGCAAGAGCTAAATGTAGAATTAAACTATACTGCTAAATAAGATCCGAAACCTTCACTGGAGCACATTTAACATTTTGAACTAATTTTTGTCAGTAATTTTAAGAGATTTGGTCTTTTACTTAAGAATAAACAGCCACATATGTTGAATGATGCCAAAGAAGTAAGGAGAAATCAAAAATACAAAAATAAAAATTACTGTGACTTATGCAAGAGTCTTTGAAGAGAACAACCTCAACAAAGCAGTGAGCACATCCTTGTGAGAAGCAGGAAATACTATTTATGATAGGTAGGGTGGATCCAAATGATGGTAGGCTGAGAAAGTCAAAATGAAAATTTCTCACTGATACAGCGTATGCTCAGTTATTCAATTAATTACAGAACGACTAGAGTGAGTGAGTGAAGTCGCTCAGTCATGTCCGACTCTTTGTAACCCCATGGACTGTAGCCTACCAGGTTCCTCCATCCATGGGATTTTCCAGGCAAGAATATTGGAGTGGGTTGCCATTTCCTTCTCCAGGAGATCTTTCTGACCCAGGGATTGAACCTGGATCTCCTGCATTGTAGGCAGACGCTTTACCGTCTGAGCCACCAGGGAAGCTCAAGAATGACTAGAAGTCTACGTCAAAGGCAAATGCAACGACCAGTTAAAGTGCATACACAAGAATCACTACCTATGATGGGCCTTATGGTTCTGTGGGCAGAATATAAATAAGATAAAACAATAAAAAATGTTCAAGGAAAATAAGAAGAGATCAGGGAGAAGGCTTTGCAGTGGTGGGGGCAGAAGGTGGTTTTAGGAGTAGAGAGTCATGTGAAGGAAGGAGAACTTATTTACCAAATCAAGAGTTGAATATCCAGCATCAACCAAACTTCAGCCAAAGTACCAAAATATGACCCTGAGGCCTTCAACATTTTTTCAGAGCACTGCTCAACAAGCAAGCCAGAACCACAACTGCAGAACACTACAGAATTACATTATTTCGGAATGAATGTTGTTTTTTGCTGATACCACACTTGGTCCTAAACTTCATACTACCACCCAAGCAAATACTTGTGTTAAAATGTTATATTTTTTATAATTCAGTAACTTATAATTCCTTTGCATAAAATACTCTTCAAGTTTTATCATGTTGTTGAAATAACTCCCCTTTCTCTTTCTATAAGGCAGAAATAAATACTCCATTTATTTGGAAGTCAGATTTATAGTAACTTTAACTCCTGAGAACAGAACCTAAAGGGAAATGATTCTATGAAGGTTAAAAATAATTATCAGGAAGGTCACATGCAATTCAATACTCAGAAACTATTATTTCATATTTTATACTAATAAGCTTTTATATTATTTTACATTTAATGCTAATAAGCTAATACTAATAAACATTGTTTGGATTTAACAGATGTAATACTGGTGGCAGCACTTAAAAATTAAAAGACAGAAGAACTAAAGCACTTGTCCCAATAACTGAAGAGTCAGCAGTTTGTCTAGATTAAATAACATTCTTTATGTGAAAAGATTCTAAGGGCAATACTGAAATAAAGCAAAGAATAAAAGCTCATGTTCTGAATCATGATTCTGAGCCCTCCAGAAGACAGATGTTCTCAATAAAAGCAGCATACAGCATGTTTCTGACATATTTATAGTAATATGGGTAATTTTTAGTTGCTTACCATGGTTAACATGGTTACATGTCAACTGTGACTAACAATATCTTAATTTTTATTGAAAACGTACAAGATGACAATGTCAATAGTACAAAAAACCTGCAAATAAATTCACAAAAATGGTAAAAGCATAAAGTTTTTAAAAATACAAACTATCTTCAAAATATGAAACTATATTCCTAAAATGCAAAGTTTCTTCAACTGATAAAGAAAACACAGGTGACTTCTATCTATAATGTCTTTTTTTGAGAAATTTAGAGAGCAAAATAACCAAATAGAAAAAAAGAAGGAAAGAGATTCAGCTTTGTTATTTAAAAACTTTAATCCCTAGTGGGTATCATTCCTCAAATCTAAGTTGCTAAATGTAAGTAGGAGAACAAAGGCTGAACTATAGAACTTGTAAAAGACAAGAAATTGGAAAGTTTAGAAAACCTGTGAGTATCACTGAGTCTTTAACTGGTACAACAAGGATGAACTCTGCTGTTCTGACTAAAACCTTTTCAGAGAGCTACAGTTACTATGGTTTTTCCAGTGGTCATGTATGGATGTGAGAGTTGGATAGTGAAGAAAGCTGAGCACCAAAGAATTGATGCTTTTGAACTGTGGTGTTGGAGAAGACTCCTGAGAGTCCCTTGGACTGCAAGGAGATCCAATCAATCCATCCTAAAAGAGATCAATCCTGGGTGTTCATTGGAAGGTCTGATGTTGAAGCTGAAACTCCAATACTTTGGCCACCTCATGTGAAGGGTTGACTCAATGGAAAAGACCCTAATGCTGGGTAGGATTGGGGGCGGAAGGAGAAGGGGACGACAGAGGATGAGATGGTTGGATGGCATAACCGACTCGATGGACATGGGTTTGGGTGGACTCCGGGAGTTGGTGATGGACAGAGAGGCCTGGCGTGCTGCAATTCATGGGGTCGCAGAGAGTCGGACACGACTGAGCGACTGAACTGAACTGAACTGAACTGACAGTTCCTATTTCAAATCAGGTTTTCCAAGATAATTCAACAGTAAACTCTCTGCATGATCCAGGTCCATCCATTTTCTAAAATATTTAATAAAGTTTCAAGGAAGAAATAGATTTAAAAGCTCCAATTTCCATTACCTGGAACCCAAGTCAGCAAAAGCAATTTGGAAAAAGGCTCCAAACTTCCTAATCTTTTACCTGCCCTGACTGTCTGCAAATCATTACCAAAAATTTCAGCATTATGGTAAAGAAAGGTAAGATTGAAATAAAAGCAGTTATGGCAAAATAATATAAATATTATTGATGATGAACAGCAACAAAGATAAAAACGATGGAGAGGAACAGGCTCTAAGAAGACTGCAATTTCTGTAAGCAGAAGTTCTCAAACACACTTCTTTGTCCATTGCAGGTTTCTTGATGATAGATATCCTTTCTTTTTGCATCCAGAGAGTTCATTTTTTCTTAAGTTCAGAATAAAACAGAAGAACCTGATGACTCTTCCCTATCTGGATGCCCTACAACAAGCATGCCTTAAAGCTTTCTAACTTTTTTAAAAACACTTAGAAGTACTTTTGAAAAGCTGCTTTTATGACTCCACAGCAGAAGACAAAGTCAACACACATAGATACTACCAAGTGCAGGCTCAATCGCTCAGTCATACCCGACTCTCCAACTCTTGGTGATTCCATGGACTGCAGCCTGGCAGGCTCCTCTGTCCCTGGTCTTCTCCAGCCAAGAATACTGAAGTGGGTTGTCATTTTCTTCTACAGGGGATCTTCCAGACCCAAGGATCAAACCCAGGTCTCCTGAACTGCAGGCAGATTCTTTACCACTGACCCACCAGGGAAGCCAAATACTTCAATTATTAAATGTATCTCCTGGATTAAAATGTTCAGCAACCATACATTAACAATCAATATGTACACAAAGCACATATGTGCCCAGATGTGTGTGTGACTGTGTTTTAATATGCTTTTGTGATATAAAGAGTAAAGGAAAGAAAACTTACTGTTTCACATGAGAACAGCCAGGTAGTACTTCCAAGCACTAAATGTTACAGTGTTTTAATCATTAAACATATACTGTATGTGACTGTGTGTTTTATCATGTTTTGTGATATAAATAATAAAGGAAAGAAAACTTATTATTACAGGAGAACAGTTAGGTAGTACTTCCAAATACTAAACGCTGCAGTGTCTTAATCATTAGGTATATACTACAATTACATTAAGACAAAACACCAGAATTAAGCCATTTCTTCTTACACAAACTAGGAAATCTTTGGTCCCAACCTTGACAATCTTGGTTTGGCGTTAGACCATAATGAATCTTCTTCAGCTAGAATGTATACCAAATCAAAGAATTCACATGTTATGGACTGAACTGTGTCCCATCTAAATTCATATGTTGAAATCCTAGCCCACAGTATCTCAAAATGTGACTACATACAGGGCCCTTTTACTTCTTTAGAAGCAATTAAGGTTAAATGAGTTCATTATGAGTGGGCCCTAATCCAATTTGACTGGTGTCCTTTATTAAAAGAGGAAATCTGGACACTCATAGAGACAAAGAGAAAAGATCATGTGAGTATACAATAGGAAGGCAGCCATGTGCAAACCAAGGTGAAACCAAACCTGCCCACAACTTGTTCTTGGACTTCTACTCTCCAGAACTGTGACAAAATAGATTTTTGGTGTTTAAGTCACCCAGAATGTGGTATTTTGTTATGGAAGCCGTAGCAAACAAATACACCATGCAATAAACATCTCCTAAATATCTTAATGTGCTAGACTGTCCCAAAAGATGAATAAGACATAGACTTGTCCTTGAGAAGTTCAGTCAGTTCACTCACTCAATCATGTCCAACTCTTTGCGACTCCATGGAATGCAGCACGCTAGGCTTCCCTGTCCATCACCAACATCCAGAGCTTGCTCAAACTCATGTCCATTGAGTCAGTGATGCCATCCAACCATCTCATCCTCTGTTGTCCCCTTCTCCTCCTGCCTTCAATCTTTCCCACCATCATGGTCTTTTCTGATGAGTCAGCTCTTCACAGCAAGTGGTCAAAGTATTGGAGTTTCAGCATCAGCATCAGTCTCTCCAATAAATATTCAGGATTGATTTCCTTTAGGATTGACAGGTTTGATCTCCTTACAGTCCAAGGGACTCTCAAGAGGCTTCTCCAACACCACAGTTCAAAAGCATCAGTTCTTCAGTGCTCAGCTTTCTTTATGGTCCAACTCTCACATCCATACATGACTACTGGAAAAAACTACTGGAAAAACATAGCTTTGACTGTACTGACCTTTGTTGGCAAAGTAATGTCTCTGCTTTTTAATATGCTGTCTAGTTTTGTCATAGCTTTTCTTCCAAGGAGCAAGTTTCTTTTAATTTCATGGCCGCAGTCACCATCTTCAGTGATTTTGGAGCCCAAGAAAAGTGCAGCAGATAGAGAAACCTATCAGTAGGTAATTAAAATACAGTGTCATGAAGGAGGTATGCACTGAAACAGATTGAAGTAGAATCTAATTCAATTCTGAAGGGAAGGCTGTACCAAGGAAGGTTTTTCAGAAGAATAAAAGGGAAAAGTAAAATGGGAAGAAACGAGACTTGAGTACCCTATTTTCCACAGCAGAAGTTCTCTGAATGAACTACATATTTAATGATGAAGTACACCTACAAAATTTTAAAAACCAGTGATCTGAAAGACAACATATGACCTTCTGAAAGCATATAATCTTCAAAGATGTCCTTTCACTTCAAACAATTATGTCTAGAATTATTAATACTGTTAAGAATAAAAGAACATAACATGACTTCATTTATTTATCTACTTATTTATGACTGTGCTGGGTCTTCCGTGCTGCACAAAGGTTTTCTCCAGTTTTGGTGAGTGGGGGCTACTTTTCATTGCAGTGCTTGGGCTTCTCATTATGGTGACTTCTCCTGTTGCGGACCATCAGCTCGAGGTACGAAGGCTTCAGTAGCTGCAGTGTTCAGGTTCAGTAGTTGTGGCACATGGGCTTTGCTTCCACGCAGCATGTGGGATATTCCCAGATCAGGATGGAACCCATGTACCCTGCATTGGCAGGTGGATTCTCAAACACTGAACCACCAGGGAAGTCCAAGATGACTTCTTGGGATACTCATCAGCATATGAAAGAAGAGGCAAAGGTCCACAGAATTACAAAATTTCTCCCAGAAGTTTTCTGAATTTAATCTGAGACAGAAGAACCTACTTCACAAGAACTAAAGCCCTATGTTCTCCTTTAACCTCTACCTGTAACACTAAGCTCCCTACCACTCTCATCAGACAGCACAGTCTCAACTTCATTACCCTTCAGGAGACAGAGAAGAACTGTAAGCTAGAACATACTTAGAAGTTAAAACAGAATAAAGAGCAGTCCCAAAACTTGTCTGGAAATATACAGATAATCAGCAACAAAAAATGAGGTGTATAATTAAAAATTAGCCTACACCATGAATTCTAAAAACTGTTTTTAGCAATGATTTCACATGAAAGCATAAATGGAATGTTCACCATAGTCCCAAGTAACACAAAGCTGAAAAAGAATTACATATAAACTGAATAACAAGAATCAAGACCTGAAAATAAAAGTTTAGAATGAGATGAGCAAAATTACTTAAAAGCAAAAACTTTAATGTAAAGTACAACTAGTTTACCTTATATGTAGATTAAAAACATAGGGGAGGAATTTTTACATTTTTCACTGAATAATTTCCATAAAGTCAGTAACTGCGGAATTCAGAGACAGTCACTTACAAATGCTCCAAGTTGTAACTCTGGTCTAGTTCTACAAAAAGAATATATGATATAACCATCCTTTTTTTGGCCTTAAATATCAAAGTTTTCTGCCCTGAATTGATCAAATTTAAATTTTTTGATTTATGATTTTCATAAATCATCACTGTGTGGTCACTTTTATGAAAGCAGAATGAGAAAAAGTGAGTTCTACCAGCATCTCCCTCATCAATACTTACCTTCAAAAGGATAATTCTCTAGACATCACTCCCAAATTTCAACAAAGAAATTCTCCCCAAACTAATAACATGCAAAAGAAAAATGTATGTCAATATAATAGCGCAAAGCACAGGAGGGAAGAAAATAGAATAAACCGTTGTAAGTTTCTTGTATTATACATGAAATAAGCTATTATTCCTTGAAGGAAGACTCTGAAAAAACTCAAGTGAAAAGGAGGCAAGAAATGGGGAGAAAACAAAAGAGATGGGACAAATAGAAAACAAACAGCAATATGACATTAAAGCCAACTGTATCAAAACAGAGTGCTATTAGCATATGGATAGACTGGAAAGTCCAGAAATAGCCTCACACATATCATCAAATGATTTTCAACAACAGGTCCAAGACAATGGGGAAGGAGACAGTCTTTTCAACAAATGGTGGTGGAACAACCAGTGAATTATGTGGGGACAATTTCAACTCCTACCTCACATGAGACAAAAAATAACTCAAACAGATCACAGCCTTAAACCTAAAAGCTAACACTTTAAAAAGAAATGAGCAGAAAATGTACATGATCACACCACCTGGGCAAGGATTTCATAGATTACAAAAAAGACAAAACATTTTAACTGATAAACTGGACTTAATCAAAATAAAAATCTTCTACTCTTCAGAGATGCCATTAATACCATTAAGGAAAGAAAAAGTCAAGATAGCAAGCTTAAGACGGAGAAAATTACATGTACATACACGTCATTCAAAAAACTAAGATCATGGCATCCGGTCCCATCACTTCATGGCAGATTGATGGGGAAACAATGGAAACAGTGACAGATTTTATTTTCTTGGGCTCCAAAATCACTGATATGGTGACTGCAGCCATGAAATTAAAAGACACTCCCTCCTTGGAAGAAAAGCTATGACAAAACTAGACAGCATATTAAAAAGCAGAGATATTACTTTGCCAACAAAGGTCGGTACAGTCAAAGCTATGTTTTTCCAGTAGTTTTTCCAGTAGTCATGTATGGATGTGAGAGTTGGACCATAAAGAAAGCTGAGCACTGAAGAACTGATGCTTTTGAACTGTGGTGTTGAAGAAGCCTCTTGAGAGTCCCTTGGACTGCAAGGAGATCGAACCCGTTAATCCTAAAGGAAATCAATCCTGAATATTCATCGGAGGGACTGATGCTGACGCTGAAACTCCAATACTTTGACCACTTGATGTGAAGAGCTGACTCATCAGAAAAGACCCTGATGGTGGGAAAGATTGAAGGTAGGAGGAAAAGGGGATGACAGAGGATGAGATGGCTGGATGGCATCACCAACTCAATGGACAAGAGTTTGAGCAGGCTCTGGGTGTTGGTGATGGACAGAGAAGTCTGGTGTGCTAGAGTCCATGGAGTCTCAGAGTCAGACATGACTGAGCAACTGGACAACACATAATTTATATGTATATATTACACAAATACACACCCAACTTGAATCCAGAATATATGTAAAACTCTTACATCTCAGTAAGACAAGCCCACCAAATAACAGGTAAACAATATTTAACATTTTTCTAAACATATACAAATGGCCAGTTAAGTACACAAAAAAAATGCTCAATAGTTTCCGTTATCAGGGAAATCCAAATTAAAACCACAAGATACAACTCAATACCCAAAAAGGGCTAAAAGGCTAAGAAGACCAAAACACCATGTGTTAAGGGATGTGGCACAACTGGAACTCCACATACAACTCCAAGTAGCTTCAAATAAAGTCACATTTATCTAAGCTATGATTCAGTAATTCCACTCCTAGGTTGGAAAATACAGGTATACAAAAATGTTTGTAGGCAAATATTCACTCATAATAACCAAACACCAGAAAAAACAAATCTCCAAGGAGTGAAAAGATAAACAAAATTCTATATGTAGGTACAATGGGATACCAAACAGCAACAATAACAACAGCAAAGAAGGAGCTACTGATACAAGTAAACATTATAGATGAATCTCAAAAACATCCTGCTAAGGGAAGGAAATCAGATACAAAATATCTATCTATACTGATTTCATCTGCATGAAGTTCTAGGTTAGGCAAATTTAATGGAAGATAAACAAAATCAAAATAGTGGTTGTATTCTACAAAGAACTGGGAAAGAACTTAACAGAAGGTACATGAGGGAACTTATCTGAGGTGATGGTAATGTTCTATCTCTTCATAAGATTTTGATTACACAAATGTATACATTTGATAAGACTTAAATGGTACACTTAATATTTGTGCATTTAACTATCTGTAAATTTTACTTCAAAAACAAAGAACTATATATAAATATTCAACTTTAGTTAATGACATGGAAACTGAATTTGTTTAGGGGTAAAATGCACTGTTTGCAACTTAATTTAAAATACAAAGCCAAACAAAACACCACAAACAGCAATTGACTTGACTGGTGAATGATTACAGGAATGGATAGATGGAAGGATATGTGATAAGACAAAAAAGCAAATTGGTAACTGTAGAATCTAGGTAATAGGGAAATGGGCGTTTGCTGTACAATTCTTTCAACTTTAATATGCTTGAAATTTTCCACAGTAAAATGCTAGCAAGAAAACATTTGATGAGCAAAAGAAGCCAGACACAAAACAGTAATTATATAATTCGTATGTATATGACATTCTAGAGCAAACAAAACTAATCTATAATGTCAAAAATCAGATCAATGGTTGCCTGGGACAGGAGCTAGGGATGACTTATGGCGAAGGAACAAGAAAGAACTTTCTAGGATAATGGAATGTTTTAAGTCCTGACTTGGGTGTTGGTTACATGGATGTATATATTTGCCAAAACTCACTGAACTGTACAGTAAAATATGTACCTTATACTTTTTATAAATTATACTTCAATTAAATTGATTTTTAAAATGTGTTCACTATAAAAAATCTGAAATATACAGAAAAAGCACAGAAAAATTAAGTCCCTCATAATCACACCATCTTTCCTTCTCTTTTGACAACAGCCATGCCCAGTAGAGAAAAAATACAGCTTAATGCTTTCCTGAAAGGCAATAAAGAAATACAGGTTAAGCTCCTGAATTCTGGAATTCCTTTCTTAGGTTGACTCAAAACCTAATGAACTTAAATCCTTTCAACCCCATCATTGCTATGAGCCTTCATCAAATTACTAACCATTCTGAGCCTAAATTTCCTCACCTGAATAATGGAAATATTTACCTCAAAGTTTTGTTGTAAATATTAAGCAATCATCCTGGCAGAAAAAGCCCACAATCTTCCCCTGAGATGAATTTTTTCTTTTGCAGAGCTTCAATTCTGTAGGTACACCCACCTCAAAAGTCAGTCTTATTTGAGAGAACCTCAAATTCCTCTTGTTGATCAGACTGAAACCCTGAGTTGTTAAAGCCCAAAAACAAGGACTGGGTAACAAAATAAAACAGAAACTAGATTAGAAAAGATGTCAGCTGTCTTGAGAATGTAAGCTCTAACATCCTGAGCAACAGTATCCAAGGGTACAATTTCCCCCTGAGTGAATTCCAAGATGTATACTTTGATAAAAGTTGTTTCTGCTTTATCGATGTGATCTAGGTCAAAATATGTAACCTGGAGAATATTAATTAAAGAATATGATGTTCCAAAGAATGAGAAAGAGTCATAACAGAAAAACTGACATTTTACAACTGAAGGTAAAGACATACTGAAAACTAGATGGGGGAACACCTCTGGATAGAGTGTACACTCATATAAACTGAACCTCATGAAGGAAAAAAAAATAATTTAGACCATGTAGATCATGCCTGCTATTCTACTCAATGAGTAAATGCCCAAAATGAACACAAAAACGTAATATTTTACTACTCTCTAGTTGGTCTCACTTCTCATGCGCCTCTCATGATATGAGCATCTTGCTGTGCTGTCAGATTCTAATGTTTAGAGCCATTTATTTTTCCTAGAACAAGGACCACAAACACAGCCTACTACAGCCTACTACTTCATCTGGTGTTTAACAATGAAACACAATTTGTTCCAATACTGAAGGAAAAATAGGATGTTTTGGGCTTTTAGAGACTGTGTATCTACATTTTACATTTTATGGGTAACTTTAGGGATTTCCAAGGTTATTTGGACTAAATGACATTTTTGTCTTCCTTGAATCTGTGCATTCAGATAGCAAGTGAAAATCTTTTGTGGCAAAAAGCAAAACTAGCAAGCTATTACACAATCCTAGGGTACTGGTTTGGGGAAACCAAGGAGTTACTATCCAGTATACTAATGTACACTTTACTCAAAAAAACCTTCTGAATTTTTTTTGCTACCAGTAACTGCTCAAGGTGATAATTTAAAAGATAGTTAAAACACTACCCTGTTCCAAGAATTTCACATTCTACATAAATACAGAAATCCTAACCCTAATATCGATTCCTACATGTTAAGTCTAACCTACATTTTTGCATACACTTTTGAGGCAATCTTCAGGATTTTAGTTTTAGTGTACATAAACTGTGACTTCTTCCTGTTATGGAAGAAGCAACTAGGGATCAGTAAAGATGATGGAAGACAAAAGAATGAAAATCTTTTAAATTGGAATTTGTTCAAGATAAAGGCAGATGACTGAAAAATAAGTCCAGGCCTTAGAACTGCTACCTAGAACTGCTATCCATGAGGAAAAATATTCCCTTACACAGGAATAAAATGGGTAAATGCAAGTCTAGGAAGAAGGTTTTAGGAAGATCAATTCAGTTCTAGCAGGATAATAACAGATTAGGCTACCCAAACTTTTTCAATTCCAAACATCTGGAAGCAGATCAGGATCTGGAAACAACACCCAAGTAATAGAAATGAAATTTAGAGCAGTTTATTAACATGTTAAGAGATACAATGTCACTGATAGTATATTAGCTACCATTTACTTACGTACTGTGGTCAGTCAACAAATATTTATTGAGAGCCCATTACAAGTTGTAGGCACAGGGATCAGGAGTGAATGGAATACAGAAAGTTTCTCAAGGAAACTGCATGCAAATGAGGACAAACAAGACACAAGGAGACAAATAGATAATCAAGATAATTTTAGAAATATGTGCTCTTAAGGAAACAAAACAAATAGTAAAGGTTAACCATCAACAGTGTCTTAGATAAGAAGCTAAAAGACACAATCATGAGAAGGAACCAACTACCAGTCAGCCAAGCTACACAGTTCTGGAGGAAGAGCATTCCTAGCAGGGGGAATAGTAAGGAAAGATCATGTGGCAGGAACAGACTTAACATGTACAAAGAACAGGAGTGGGAACAAAGGGAGAGGATGACATACAAGGCGATCAGAAGTGGTCAAGGGCTAGATTAGATAAAGCCTATAAGAAACTACGTGCCATGTTTTTATTTCATTTTATCCTCACTAAAAACTATTATCTCCAGGGAACTGAGAACTACGGAAGTCAAATGACTTGCCTAGAGAGGTCTGACACAAACACTTGGATCTTAATTCCTACAAAAATTGCAGGATTTGGTCTCTCTTTTTAAAAACTAAGTGTATAGTTATGAGGGCTTTTACATGTTCACTCAATATTTCAGTTCTGAGACCTTATTTTTACATATAATCATTATGTTACTCAACCACAATTTCTTCTCTTTATCATTAAGATTTTCAGAACTCAGCCTCCATAGTGAGGGAATGCTTAAGTTTTAATAAAATGAAATAACTGCTAAATAAAGATTAGAAAAGCACAAAATACTACAGAAGAACAAAAGGAAAGGCTACAGATTCCGGAGGAGAAACCACAGAAGCTTAAGAGCTGGTCCTTAAAAGGAAATGGCAACCCACTCCAGTATTCTTGCCGGGAAAATCCCAAGGACAGAGGAGCCTAGTGGGCTACAGTCCACGGGGTTGCAAAGAGTCAGACATGACTGAGCACACACGCAAAAATAAGATTTCCTCAAGTGGAGGATAAGGATAATGGCAAATAGAGGAATAGTAGGCAGGAAGATGGTTATGAAAATAAAATGACCACTTTTATCTGTTACTATATATAGGTCTTTAAAGAAACATGATTTCAGAGAAATTACAATTAAATTATTGATAATGAATCACAATCTGCAGAAATTCTGTAATTAAGATTTTTTATCACATGATTTTAATAAGACTATTTTGTATTAAAGAACACAGATGTTAAAGAAAAAGGTTTTGTGCACATATTTACTGCATATATTTTTTAAAAGCTTTATTTATTCACATATTTAAATAGGATTTAACCAATAGAATTAAGAAAAAAGCCCATTTCCATACCAACAATATAACTTTCTCCTAGTAATACTGTTATATTTACCAAAGCAAAAGTTCACATTATATTTAAACATGGTAAATTATACACATATTTGTATCTCAAATTTCCATGCAATCACCACTAAACTGTCAGTAAAAGAATTTTTTAAACACACACACACAATGAACAGCAAGTACGGAACAGCAACAAAACGCAATCATCTGATTTGACAGCAATTACAAAAAGAGAATAGAGTTATTAAAGCTAACATAAGAATATTTCCTAAAATCAAAGGACATAAACCCTTGCTATCTTTGCCCTGTTGTTCAGTCGATAAGTCGTGTGTGACTCTCTGCAACCTCAGAGACTGCAACCCACCAAGCTCTTCTGTCCGTGAGACTTCCCAGGCAAGAATACTAGAGTGGGTTGCCATTTCCTTCTCCAGGGGATTTCACTGACCCAGGAATTGAACCCACATCTCCTACATTGGCAGGTGGATTCTTTACCACTGAATCACCAGGGAAGTCCACCTCTGTCCTCTTAAAACATTTATATTCTTACGATAAAAGGTTAAACTGATATTTATACAATAAAAGAGGGAATATGAAATGTGTTCTTAAAAAAAAACAATAAAGCAAAATAATCTAAAATTGTGATTCAACTATATTAGGAGAAACAATAAAGAAAGAAATGTGAACTCCTTTTCTATAAGCAGTCAAAAGGTAAGGCTTAAAACCACTTAATCCTGGGATTTCCCTGGTGGTCCAGTGGTTGAGAGTTCACCCTGCAATGCAGGTGATGTGGATTTGACTCCTGGTTGGGAAACTAAGATCCCACATGCCTCGAGGCAACTAAGCCACAACACAACTACTGAGCCTGCTAGCCACAACTAGAAAGTCCACACACCGCAACGAAACATGATGCAACAAAGCTCCTACATGCCACAATTAAGACCCAATGTAGACAATTTTTTGTAAAAATGGTTAAAAAAAAAACTGCTTAATCCTCTGTGTTAACCAGTTGTAGCAGCAGTTTTCAAACTTTTTGATTTGTGAACCCCTTTACATTCAATAATTGAGGAATCTAAAGAGCTTTTATTATGTGGGTTGTATGTAACAGTATAGTATTATAAAAGATAGTTTGCAAATGTTTTAAATTTTTAATTCTAAAAACAGCAATATCTAGTTGCGGTGAGTAGGGGCTACCCTCTAGTTGCAGTGCACAGGATTCTCTTTGTGGTAGCTTCTCTTATTGCAGAGCACAGGCTCTAGGGCATGCAGGCTTCACTAGCTGTAGTGCTGGCTTACCTGCCCCAAGGCATGTGGAATATCCCAGGGGGAGGGATCAAATCCCTGTCCCCTGCATTGACAGGCAGATTCTTAACCACTGGACCACTAAGAAAGTCACAAGGAAGAATATTTTTAATAGTATTTTCAGGTAAGTGTGGATATTATCCTTCTTTGATATTAAGCCAAAACTTAAAAAGTTAATTCTGTAAAGGTAAGCTGCAAAGTGGACTCTGAAACTGTATCAATGGTTTTTTTCAGAAACTTTTCAGACCATTTCACTTAAAATCTATTGCTCTTTCACTTAAGTAGGTCTTACGTCCACAGCATGATTTTGTAATATCATGCATGGATCTTTTTAAAAAAGATGGTCCACTGAGTTATGCACATCTTCCAAACACTGACACACTTCACTGTAAGACAGCAAAGAAAAAAAAAAAAATCACATGTTAACATCATCAATTTCATTAGCAAGGTCCTAAGATCATAGTGGCAGATATGTTTTCCAAAATTCTAATTTCTGCTTGAAAGCCTTAATTTTATATGGCAATAAATTTTGCTGGTCCAAGTGAGAGTCTCACTTCATTTATTTTTGAGAAAATAGGTACAAATATCCAAGTTTAAATAACTACAGTTTGTCACTCTTTCAAGTAAAAATAGTGTTCCATGAAAAAAGCAACCAGCTAGCTAGTTCGGCTCACACCTCAATCACACAAATATTTTTCTCCAAGACAAACATCATAGTTTGGTACGCAGCAGTAATGTCTTATAATATTATTCTCATTTTGTCACAACAAATATTAAAAAAAAAATCTACTCAAGCATCAGGATTAATGAAATTAACAAGCTCTACTGTTTCATGGAGGATATTCTTAAATGAAATCAGCTTCCCCCCACAACCGAAAATGTAAAGTGATACAGTATGACTACTGGTACAATTTTTGCCACTGTCTTCATATGCCATGCAGGACCAGCAGATTTATGCATCACTGTGCCTGCACCACTAATTCAAATGTCAACATTGTAAAGTAGCAAAGAATAAGTTAGTATTATTATGAAATAGTTTCAAACCAACAGGTAATTTGAAACATTTGATGATCCTCTCAAGACTCCACAGAGGACATTTTGAGAATTGCTGCTCTGGAGATACATATAAAATAAGAAGAGGAACTAAATCTCCAGGGGAAAGAACTCCATGGTAGGAAGACAGGGATGGCAAGGAGACATCTTTCCCTGTATACCCTTTGTACCATGTGAATTTGGTATTCCTTGTATGTATTTTATCTTAAAAAATTAGACAATTATTTTCTTTAAATGTAAACTGACATCTTACAGTGGCTAAGTATATATACAAGTTATTTAAATATAAAGGTCAATACACGCAAAAAAAATTTTTTAAGAGCTGAAAATATTCCCATTTAGGAAGCAGAACTAGGAGACTGGGAGAAGTGGCAGAGAAGACTGCTGTTGTTTCACTACAAGCCATTTGGAACTTTTAAACCATGTACATTTTAATTGGTTCAAAAATAAAAAAATCATTCAAAATATTGCACAGAAAAATACTTACAAGGTAAAAAGACAAATAAAGCAAATACCTATGCACAGGTGAGAGAATGGCTGTGAAATACACCAAGATATAACAGCAAATGCCTGGAATAATATGCCTGTGAGTTTTCATTCTCATATAAAATATTATTGTATAACAAAAATATTTTCATTTAAAAAGATAGTTTAAAAAAATTAAAAGCTTAGTTCAAAGGCAACAATTCCCTTAGACCAGAATGTCTAACTCAGTTAAAAACAGTTAAGTATGTAAATCTTGAGTCATTTTTAAGAGTTAAGTGGTTAAACTCTCCCCTCACATATCCACATCCACACACACACACATATACAAATAACATAAAATAAAATAATCTTTCATGTTTTTCTTCTATTTCATTTGGTCACAGTTAAGATCAAATCAGAACTTATTTATTTGAAAAAGAAAATAAAAGAATAAAAGAAGTGCTTTATGGTAAATATAATTGCTAATCTTATGTAATTACTTCATAAACCCACTATCAAAGTCAATTTTAAATAGTGTCTCATAAGATGTCCTGATCAGAAAAGAAGCGATTATTTCTACATATAAATAGGTAACTCAAAAGAAAACTGCATTCCCCACTATACAGACTCAGGGCTCCTTGAAGAATGCCTGAATCCAGGACTGAGACAGAAAAGATGTAAGTTAAACTTGGAACATTTTGCTATGCAAAAAGAGAGGATATACTCCAAAAAAAATTATGAGTATATCAAAAAGACACAGAAGCCAGGGAAGAAAGGCTCCCACAGGACAAATCCAAGACAATCTGAGCAACAAAATAAATAAAGGCAGTAACAGAGTATAAACCATTGAGTAAGATAGGAAGTACATAAGTCCATATCAATGAGATAAAAGGATTTTTCTTCCTTAAAACAGAATGCCTACTGACATAAAAGAAACCAAGTCAGAAAATAATCATTATGCAACCATCAGTGTAAACATCAGTACAGGCAAAAGGCATCAATGGATGTTAATATAGGAGGGAAATTTGATGAAGATACAGATCTGATTAGTAGCAGGATATCTGCACTATCTCAAGGTTATACCCACAGATTGCTTATTAGGTGAAGAAGAAAAATAATAACTATACATCCCTGTGAAGAAACCAGACACCACCCTGATCAGAAACTAAAAAACTAACATCACCACTGAGGGGCAGGCCAATGGCATGTACTTCAATATCATACCCTGGAAAGGATACAAAATCCCCAGTTGGGGATGCATAGCCCAAAATTATGAGGAAACATCAACAAATCCAACCTGAGAAATATTCTATTACATATATAAGCCTGCATTCTTCAAAAATGTTAACACAATGAAAGAGAAAGCCTAAGACACTTTCCGGATGAAAGAAGACTGAAGAGATATGACAACTAAATGCAAATCCTGACACAAATCCTATGGGGGAAATGCTGTGTGTGTGTGAAAGTCACTCAGTCATGTCTGACTCTTTGCGACCCCATGGACTAGCCTGCCAGGCTCCTCCATCCATGGAATTCTCCAGGCTAGAATACTGCAGTGGTAAGCCGTTCCCTTCTCCAGGGGATCTTCCCAATCCAGGGATCGAACCCAGGTCTCCTGCATTGCAGGCCGATTCTTTACTGTCTCAGCCAATGGTGCAAAGGTACAAACGCTATTACTGGGACAAAGGGACAAAACTGGAATAGAGGCTACAGATTACATAATGATATAGTACTATCAATATTAGATTACCTGAATCTCATTAACTGTATTGTGATAATGCAAAAGAATACAATACACAAAGAATATTTAGAGACATGGTTATAATACACGCAATTTATTTTCAAATGATTCAGAAAAGAGCACTAAAGCAAATGAGACAAAATTTTAAAAATGGTAAATCTGACTAAAGGATACTGAAGAGTTCTCAGTACCATTTTGTTAAACTTTTCTTTAAGTATGAAATTATTTCAAAATTAAAAAAATTTAAATAAAGGCAAATTGGATGTCAAAAGGTGGTTTAAAAAATTATTTATTCTGATGCCCTATAACACATATGAATAAGGGAAATGAATGCAACAGTGACTCAGACTGGCACACTGCTGCATACAGAACTTCCTAAACTCTCAATTCTCTAGAAAAACAAAACAAAACAAATTTTGGGGGGTTGAGGGGGAGGGGAGGCAGTTCTGTATGTCATGTGGGATCTTAGTTCCCCTACCAGGGATCGACCTTGTTCCACCAACTCCCACCCTCAAATTGGGAGTGCAGAGTCTTAACCACTGGACTGCCAGGGGAAGTCTCAAGAAAAATGTTTTTTAAGTAACCACATAAACACTAAAATGCTGATCCTGTATACCCTCAGGAAAACACAGAAATCTATGACTTCGTGTCAACACAGACCACAATGAGGGATTCTCCATTCATCCAGCAAACCATAAACTCCTTTGCAGGCAGGCCTGAAGGTCCTGCTCTTTGTTTTAACTCAAGCACTGACACAGGGCCTGAAATACAGTAGACATATTTGTTGAATAAATGATGAATGTTTGGAAAGAGGAACAAAAGTCTGTATTTTATCAAAATTGAGAGGAAGAGAAAGAAAAGGAGAAGACATCTAAATAGGGTATAAATTATTTTAAATGAATTTTAAAATATGAACATTTTCAAACCTCACAAAAGCAGAGAATATTACTACTATGCATACAGCTACCACTCCAACACAATTATCAGGATATTTTACAATTGCTTCATCTACACTCATCTCTCGCATCTTTTTTCCTCTGAAATAAATACTTTTAAACAAATACCAGACATCTGATTTCTCTTCCTCATTCTTCAGTTTTCATCTCTAAAAATGGGCATTTTCTTATATAAACATAATGCCATTAGTATCCTTCATAAAAACTAACAATAATCCCTTGATATCATCTAATAGCTATCTACATTCAAATTTCCTCCTAAGTGCTTCAAAAATTACTTTCTACAATTGGTTTGAGTTAGGACTTAAATAATGTCAACACATTACATTTGGTCACTACACATAAATATTTTTAACCTTTCTTTTTACTACTGTCTATTAGTAATTATGAAAAAATCTATTAGACAAACCAATTAATTAATTCACACTTGTAGATTCTCTAGAATCAAACGCAATCTAACACATTTACTATTCCCTCTGTCTGCAGCTATCTTCCTCCAGACCGCCACTACAGCTAATTCTAATCACTGATCGCAAGTCAAATATTACCTCTAAAAAAAGAGGCCCTTTCTAACCTCTCAATGCACAGTAGAGTCCCACTTTCATTCATCCTCCATTATATGCCCCTGTTTTCTTCATGGCACTTACCACTACATAAAGCTGTTCTGTTTATTATTTCCTCTAATAAAACGTCCACTTCAAGAAGGCAGAGTGCCTTCTTCACTGAAGGCCAAGAATAATGTCAATAACATGAGACAATCAATAATACTTACTGAATGATTAAACAGCAATGCAGTAAAAGTTCAGTTTAGTATTTGTTTTTAAATATTTGTAGCTCACTGCTGACGTCATGATATAAATTGAGTACCTGCAGAAACTCAGGCCAGCTGTTACCAAGACACTATGGGATACAGCAAAAAAAGAATAGAGGTATAAGGCGTTCAAAAGCATTTCTGGACTTTTACTGAACAATGATTACAGGTTTCTGAAAGAAAATTTATTCAGGATGATTTAAAGCACATTACCAGGAGTAAAATAAAGTTTCATTTTTTTTTAGTATCATGAAAGCTATTAAATTAGGAGTAATATCTACAATGGGACAGAAGTATTATCTAGACCATGGCTCACTTGCTTTTTTTTTTTCTTCTCCCTCCCCCCACCCCATCTCTAATATACATATACCATGGAAGAATTTTACATTTTCAGATAGCATTTCTTTCTGGGGAATGGGTCATGATGAATACAATTAATACCAAAAACACCTAACTAAAAATGAAAACCATTAAATTTGAGACCTGGAGAAAACTAGAGTTATCTGTCCCACACTTCTCATTTGACAGCTGAGAGATCTGAAGCCCAGGGTGGTCATCAACAAAGTCACAGACCTAATGAACAGAAAGCAAAGCTACATCTAAAATCCAGATCTCCTGTCTCCAACCCTATACTCTTTCATAAGATAATGTCATTCATAGAATGCTAATATCAAGTTATAATATTCTTTACCATCATTTTTAGTAATGTCACTTCTTTTTTTCCTATTGAAATCCTAGCCACCAGAGGAAAAGTCAAAACAAGGACACATATAATTATACTCTAAGCAAAGCATGTTACAGAAACCCCTTTTTGACAAAATAATACAATAAACGTGTGAAAAAAACTAACTGGTTTGATTCAATGAGGTTTTTATTCCACAGTTTACATTTTAAAGTGAAAATAACTATTTAGAAATATCTGATTATTCCTTCATTTTAAACAAGTAAATTGTTGACCTCTTATATTAAAGATCAGTATAGTTATTTTTCAACTATTTCCAGAAATTGAGTACTGATGTGAAATCTGTGAAGGTGAAACTTCCACTACGATGCATTCAAAACGAAATTATTTCTTACTACATCTTTCTTCAAAAACCAACTCCAGTGAAGAACTAACATGCAAGTGACCAAAAGACCCAAACGTAA
Organism: Giraffa tippelskirchi; assembly: GCF_054371585.1. Classification (NCBI taxonomy): domain Eukaryota; kingdom Metazoa; phylum Chordata; class Mammalia; order Artiodactyla; family Giraffidae; genus Giraffa; species Giraffa tippelskirchi. The sequence continues at coordinate 113,298,108 of NC_137281.1, forward strand.
GGGGGAAAGTGACAGAAAGATCCATACACATAAGATACAGCAACCCTGATAAACAAGAAGAGACTCTACTCTTTCTAGTTTCCCTACAATATTATTCAGATCTATTCATAAATACCCTTGCCAGTTCTTAGAATACTAGTATGAATTGTAGAGGCAAACAAACGCACAGGAGAGATGTCATTTGTCCAAGGTTAAATGACAAGAGATGGACGAGAGTAAAACAAAGCAAGGCATTAAAAAATAATTAAGATTCTCTTCAGAGTGAAGGGGTTTCTTTCTCATTCTACTTGTTGTCTCATAAACGCTACTGTTTAATATGAAAAATAACATTGTTCACAATGACATGAAAATTTTTACCAAAAACATACAGTAACAAAGTATCAAAATGTAGACTTTCACTCTAGTGAAACCAGTATTTTAAAACTTCTATGTAATATCGAAATCACATACTAACATTTGAAAGCAATGACAAAAAAAAAACAGAAATGGGAAAGGAAATGGAACCTTAGTTTATCTTTTCCCAAGTCTGTGCTTTTTGGTTGAAGAGAGCCCTAAAACAAGAAAATTAAACATAAAACACCAAATGAAATAAAGTTTGCATTAAGTCAGGTTCAAAAAGCGTTATGAACTATAAAATGAAATCTATGTCAGCTGGCATCTTATCACCCCAGAGAGTTCTAAATTCATCCTGCACATAAATCAAGAAACAGGAAAGCCTGTTTAAATGGAGTCACCCCACACTACAAACACGAACAAATTAAACGAACACCCTATACTTCCTGGTATTTTTTTAAATGTTAAAACTTAAACCTGAGTTAAGAACTTATCCGTAAAGATCTACTCTAACCTATTTAAGAACTATGTGACAAACCTCATTTCTGCAGCACAGAACAAATATTTCCACAACAACATTGCTACCGGCTCTGATAAATTCTGTAAAAAAAAAATAATAATAAAAATATCAAGCTTCTTTTTTAATGACCAGCCAACCAACACTTTACAAAATCTGACGCGTCTGTATTTCTGCTGTTTCGCGGTCTACGTTTCCTTGATCACAGAAGAAGGCAACTCCCTAACCGTCAGGGCTGACTTAGCGCCCTCCAACACCCCGGGTGCGGGTTACCTTCATCACTCCATTGTCAAATCGCACTCCCACGCCTCAGTCCTCAGCCCCCGTTCTAAGACTCTAGAGAGTCAAAAAAGGGAAAGAAATCCCCTCACCCACCGTCCTTCACTGAGGAGGGTGGGTGTGTCTGTAGACGAACGCTCTGTCAAACACAATTAAATCTTCCGCGGAAACCCAGACCCTAAGCCACAACGGAGCCAGCAGTAACCGGCCGGTCGCCGACCCCAGCCTTCCGCGGCCGCAGCCCTTCCTCTTTCTCCCCTCCAGCCCGGCCCCTCCCCCGTTGCGCGCACGCGCGGCCTCCAATCGATCCCCTCCCCCCTGGCCCCCCTCACCTGAATCATTAGCCACCCTCTTCCCAGGCTCTGGCAATCACTGGCCCAGGAAGGAAGGCAGGAGATGTAAGCGGGGAAGAGGAGGCGTCGAGCCAGTGATCTGCGCCTCAGAGGTTGGCCTAAGAGGCCCCTACGGTCAAGAGCAGCGTCTGTCACCGCCACCAAAACTGTACCAGCGGCAGCGCCTGGTTCGGCCCAACTGACCCGGCTTGGGTTCAAAATGCCTAATTTGGTCCCACGGGAACTCGTTCCCCGAAACTGCGGGCGTTTCTATGCTGCGCAGACAGAACACCTCGCCACCGTCGCCGCCACTGCTGCTGCTCTCCGGTCGCCGCCGCCTAACCAATCCCTCCTCTATCGAGGGAGCACGACACTCAAGGCTTTACGACAGTTCGTAAAGTGAGAGCGCAGTAGCCTTCAAGCCTCCATTAACATCTGTTTGTTTCTGCGCTTGCTCAGATGCCTGTTTCTCACCGTTCGGCCCTCTCTACCCTGGCCCTCCCCCTTTGTACTCTCCTTATCAGTCTGTTCCCGAAACCTAACGATGTCATAAAGCTCATTTTATGTTCATTTGTGAAATGCGTTCAATATTAAACAAAATACTGGCTACATCTTGGTTGATTTTTTTTCATAACTGAAAGTTACACCGCAGAATTATTAACTATACTTAAGGTAACAAACAAAAACGTCATGGTTTAGTCTTTCACAGCAAATGGTACTCAAATCATCCTTACCAATGAGATCATCACCGTTGAGGTGAATTTGCTTTCAGAATCAGATAAAAAAATGGTAATAGATATACTGGGAACTAACTGTATAATCATATGCGTTTTCTTAGTTTATAAAAATCAGGAGACAACAGATGCTTCATTACGTGAATTAGTAGGCTGTAGGCAAAAGACATGTAGGCCTTGGAATCAGTAATACTTCCTTTCAAATTCCAGTGAGTGAACTTACAGTTTAGGAGAGGGGGTTGGGAGTAGGGATAGATGGGGTATTTAGGGTTGACATGTACACACCACTGTGTGTAAAATGGATAACCAACAAAAACCTACTGAATAGCATAGGGAACTCTACTCAATATTCTGTAATAACCTAAATGGAAAAAGAATCTTTCCGTTCCGGTCAGTCACTCAGTCACATCCAACCCTGTGACCCCATGGACTGCAGCATGCCAGGCTTCCCTGCCCATCACCAAGTCCTGGAGCTTGTTCAAACTCATGTCCATAAAGTCCGTGATGCCATCCAACCATCTCATGCTCTTGTCGTCCCCTTCTCCTCCTGCCTTCAATCTTTCCCAGCATCAGGGTCTTTTCCAATCAGTCAGTTCTTCGCATCAGGTGGCCAAAGTATTGGAGTTTCAGCTTCAGCATCAGTCCTTCCAATGAATATTCAGGACTGATTTCTTTTAGGATTGACTGGTTTGATCTTGGAGAAGGCAATGGCAACCCACTCCAGTACTCTTGCCTGGAAAATCCCATGGATGGAAGAGCCTGGTAGGCTGCAGACCATGGGGTCACTAAGAGTCAGACACGACTGAGCGACTTCACTTTCACTTTTCACTTTCATGCATTGGAGAAGGAAATGGCAACCCAGTCCAGCGTTCTTGCCTGGAGAATCCCAGGGACAGGGGAGCATGGTGGGCTGCCGTCTATGGGGTCGCACAGAGTTGGACTTGACTGAAGCGACTTAGCAGCAACAGCAGGTTTGATCTCCATGCAGTCCAAGGAACTCTCAAGAGTCTTCTCCAACACTACAGTTCAAAAGCATCAATTCTTCACGCTCAGCTTTCTTTATGGTCCAACTCTCACATCCATACATGGGTATTGGAAAAACCATAGCTTTGACTAGATGGACCTTTGTTGGCAAAGTAATGTCTCTGCTTTTAAATATGCTGTCTAGGTTGGTCAAAGCTTTTCTTCCAAGAAGAAAGCATCTTTTAATTTCATGGCTGCAGTCACGATCTGCAGTGATTTTTAAAAATTAAAAAAAAAATTTCAGTAATGAAAATAGCAGGTGTCTAATTGATTTGAACTTTGTAAATCTGTTTCCAAAAAGAAAGGAAGGCAAGGAAGAAAAGAAAGAAAATCTCAATTATACCTCAAGTTTTAAAAATCGAAAGCAGGTTAAAAATCTTAAACTACGTTAGTAACTCATGTGATACTTTGTTGCACAGTGCTATCTGGGATCCAGATCCATATGGCTGTTTACTGGTTATGTTCCACAGGCATTTCTAATGCATCTTGTCCAAAATAAATAAATGAATGTACATATATAGTGTTTAAATCTCATCCATCTCAGGTTTCACTGTCTCTTTCAATAGGACCAAGTTATCTAACTAGGAACATAATGGTCATCTTTGACGACTCTCTGTTCCTCACTCCCTACCTCTAATCAGGCAGTAAGTACTTCCAAGTCTATGCCCCGACCAGTAACACCGAAGAAGCTGAAGTTGAACGATTCTATGAAGACCTACAAGACCTTCTAGAACTAACACCCAAAAAAGATGTCCTTTTCATTATAGGGGACTGGAATGCAAAAGTAGGAAGTCAAGAAACACCTGGCATAACAGGCAGGTTTGGCCTTGGAGTACAGAATGAAGCAGGGCAAAGGCTAATAGAGTTTTGCCACGAGAACGCACTGGTAATAGCAAACACCCTATTCCAACAACACAAGAGAAGACTCTACACGTGGATATCACCAGATGGTCAACACCGAAATCAGATTGATTATATTCTTTGCAGCCAAAGATGGAGAAGCTCTATGCAGTCAGCAAAAACAAGACCGGGAGCAGACTGTGGCTCAGATCATGAACTGCTTATTGCCAAATTCAGACTTAAATTGAAGAAAGTAGGGAAAACCACTAGACCATTCAGGTATGACCTAGATCAAATCCCTTATGAGTATACAGTGGAAGTGACAAATAGATTTAAGGGACTAGACCTGATAGACAGAATGCCTGATGAACTATGGACAGAGGTTCGTGACATTGTACAGGAGACAGGGATCAAGAAAATCCCCATGGAAAAGAAATGCAAAAAAGCAAAATGGCTGTCTGAGGAGGCCTTACAGATAGCTGGGAAGAGAAGAGAAGCGAAAAGCAAAGGAGAAAAGGAAAGATATTCTCATCTGAATGCAGAGTTCCAAAGAATAGCAAGGAGAGATAAGAAAGCCTTCCTCAGCAATCAGTGCAAACAAATAGAGGAAAACAACAGATTGGGAAAGACTAGAGACCTCTTCAAGAAAATTAGAGATACCAAGGGAACATTTCACACAAAGATAGGCTCGATAAAGGACAGAAATGGTATGGACCTAACAGAAGCAGAAGATATTAAGAAGAGGTGGCAAGAATACACAGAAGAACTGTACAAAAAAGATCTTCACGACACAGATAATCACGATGGTGTGATCACTCACCTAGAGCCAGACATCTTGGAATGTGAAGTCAAGTGGGCCTTAGAAAGCATCACTACGAACAAAGCTAGTGGAGGTGATGGAATTCCAGTTGAGCTATTTCAAATCCTCAAAGGTGATGCTGTGAAAGTGCTGCACTCGATATGCCAGCAAATTTGGAAAACTCAGCAGTGGCCACAGGACTGGAAGAGGTCAGTCTTCGTTCCAATCCCAAAGAAAGGCAATGCCAAAGAATGCTCAAACTACCGCACAACTGCACTCATCTCACATGCTAGTAAAGTAATGCTCAAAATTCTCCAAGCCAGGCTTCAGCAATACGTGAACCGTGAACTTCCAGATGTTCAAGCTGGTTTTAGAAAAGGCAGAGGAACCAGAGATCAAATTGCCAATATCCGCTGGATCATCGAAAAAGCAAGAGAGTTCCAGAAAAACATCTATTTCTGCTTTATTGACTACGCCAAAGCCTTTGACTGTGTGGATCACAATAAACTGTGGAAAATTCTGAAAGAGATGGGAATACCAGACCATCTGACCTGTCTCTTGAGAAACCTGTATGCAGGTCAGGAAGCAACAGTTAGAACTGGACATGGAACAACAGACTGGTTCCAAATAGGAAAAGGAGTACGTCAAGGCTGTATATTGTCACCCTGCTTATTTAACTTATATGCAGAGTACATCATGAGAAACGCTGGGCTGGAAGAAACACAAGCTGGAATCAAGATTGCCGGGAGAAATATCAATAACCTCAGATATGCAGATGACACCACCCTTATGGCAGAAAGTGAAGAAGAACTAAAGAGCCTCTTGATGAAGGTGAAAGAGGAGAGTGAAAAAGTTGGCTTAAAGCTCAACGTTCAGAAAACTAAGATCGTGGCATCTGGTCCCATCACTCCATGGGAAATAGATGGGGAAACAGTGGAAACAGTGTCAGACTTTACTTTTTTGGGCTCCAGAATCACTGCTGATGGTGACTGCAGCCATGAAATTAAAAGACGCTTACTACTTGGAAGGAAGGTTATGGCCAACCTAGATAGCATGTTTAAAAGCAGAGACATTACTTTACCAACAAAAGTCCGTCTAGTCAAGACTATGATTTTTCCAGTGGTCATGTATGGATGTGAGAGTTGGACGGTGAAGAAAGCTGAGCGCCGCAGAATTGATGCTTTTGAACTGTGGTGTTGGAGAAGACTCTTGAGGGTTTCTTGGACTGCAAGGAGATCCAATCAATCCATCCTAAAAGAGATCAATCCTGGGTGTTCATTGGAAGGTCTGATGTTGAAGCTGAAATTCCAAAACTTTGGCCACCTCATGCGAAGGGTTGACTCATTGGAAAAGACCCTAATGCTGGGTAGGATTGGGGGCGGGAGGAGAAGGGGACGACAGAGGATGAGATGGTTGGATGGCATCACCGACTCGATGAACATGGGTTTGGGTAGACTCCGGGCATTGGTGATGGACAGAGAGGCCTGGCGTGCTGCAATTCATGGGGTCGCAGAGAGTCGGACACGACTGAGCGACTGAACTGAACTGAACTTCCAATTCTGCCAATGAATCATTTCAAATATTGAAAATCCACCCATTCCTCTCTGTACTCTGTACCAGTTCAGGTCTTTCTTATATTTGGTACTGTTCGTTTGTTTAACAAACATTTATCAAGTACTCACTATGTGCTAGACATCGTGCTGAGCATTTTGAGTACTAGATCCATGACCATTGTTTTACGTGAAGTATTTGAGTAGACCCAGAAAGCAAGCCCACTATTCACAATATAATGTGGAAGGTATAGGATGGCATATTCATGCTCTGAGAACACAAAGATAGAATACTGTAGTCAAACCAAGAGAAGGTAACATTTAAGTTTTGCAACATAAATAAGAGTTACATAAAGCAAATAGGGCATTGCCCACACAAAGATCAGCAATGCTAAGCTACAGAATCCTCTAGTTGAAACATCATGAAACAAATTCTCTACTAAGATCTACTGAATGTATCCTGAAAGGAAAGTCTCAGGCGATAAGGGAAGCAAAGTAGACAGAAATGTATTAAGTAAGATTTTTACTAGGATAAGGAATTTAAACTATATTTAAAACTATGAGAAGCCATTAAAGGATATCAATCAGAGGAAAAATAATCAGATTTGACTATTAGAGACACCATTACATAAGGCAAGTAGAGGATAGACTGGAGAAGGACAAGAGGAGAGGAACAAAGACCAGTTGGAATTGCAGGTAAAAAGGGGTGCTGCTGCTGCTAAGTTGCTTCAGTAGTGTCCGACTCTGTGCGACCCCATAGACGGCAGCCCACCAGGGTCCCCCGTCCCTGGGATTCTCCAGGCAAGAACACTGGAGTGGGTTGCCATTTCCTTCTCCAATGCATGAAGGTGAAAAGTGAAAGTGAAGTTGCTCAGTCGTGTCTGACTCTTATCAACCCCAGGGATTGCAGCCTACCAGGCTCTTCCGTCCATGGGATTTTCCAGGCAAGAGTACTGGAGTGAGGTGCCATTGCCTTCTCTGAAAAAGGGGCAAGGGTAGTAGAAATGAACAGGAAGGGACAGAAACAAAAAATAAGAAGAATGAATAACTACGTGGTTATAGGAGGTGAAGGAGGAGAATCTCTGAGACTTCCAGATTTATGGTGAATGGTTGGCTGGTGGCACCATTCAAGAAAGAGACACAGGCTTGAGAAACCCAGCTTTGGGGGTCTGGAACTTTCAACTGGTTAGGATGAGGGAGGAGGTTGAGAGAAAGGAAAGTATTACTTCTTATATTGGGCAAGTTGAGTTTACCCAAAGTGGAGATTCCAATAAGCTGTTGAACTTACATGTTCGAAGCTTAGGAGAGAGGTCTGGGCTGAAGACAGAGATTTGAACTCATTAACTTATAATCTGATAGCCAAAAGAATAGTTCTGATGAGGTCACACAGAGTATAAGTGAGAGGAGACAGATATCTGGAGAAGTCTGATATTTTAAGAGTTGAAGAATTAAAAAGAGTCCCACAAAGCTATGCATGGGCCAGAAAAAAAAGGGATAAACGTGTAACAAACAGGACCAATGGGAAAAAAGTTTCAGTAAAGAAGTGAATGGTGAGGGACATGAAATGTCTGTTAGTTTCACAGTATGGAGATCAGTAAGTAGGAGCAGTTTCAGCAACTCATCTACGTTTTAGAACAGAGGTTTTCAGCTGGGGTTGGTTTTGACCCCCAGGGATTATTTGATAGTATATGGAGATATTTTTGGTTATCGCAACTAGGTAGATGTTACTGACATCTAGTGGTTTGAAACAAGGAATGCTGCTAAATACACAGCACAGCCTCTCACAACAAAGAATTATCTAAACCAAAATGCTAATAATATTCCAACTTAGAAGTCCTGGTTTAGAAAGGACTAAATGGGGTAGTTATACAAGAATCAGTACTTTTTAATGAAATTTGTAGTAAATGGAAAAAGAAAGATAGATACATATCTAGTAGGATATGGAATTTAAAAAGGGGAGACTTGAATCACATTGGTAATTGAAGGGAAAGGAGAAATGAGAAAGGTGAATGGAAATAAACAAACGCTCAGTGGAGGCAGAAGAAATGAGATTCAAAGCTCAGATGGGAGAATTAGCCTTGGATAAGAGAAGGGATGTTCCTTTCACTGAAAGAGGTAGGGATGAGGAAGAATTGATTGTATAAATGAATTAAGTTTGTCAGCTTCAGGGAACAAGTTGAGGGCTTGCTCAAAGAATGGACTTGATATCTCTGCAAAACATGAGGTAAGGCCATCTATTAAGACATCAGATTTGGAAATTGCTGAGTGGAGAGTAATTAGAAGAGAGAGATTAAAAAAAAAATCAGAATAGTCACTAACATAATGGCAGGGCAGACAACAGAGGCAACAGATCAAAGGCAGGAAGCCCAGAGCAGAAAAGGGGTGAGACTGCCAGGAAGGACAGGTGCCAGGGTTGTATTGAAGGGAATAGTGGCAGATGATACCCACTCCAGTATTCTGGCCTAGAGAATTCCATGAACTGTATAGTCCATGGGGTTGCAAAGAGTTGGACGCGACTGAGCGATTTTCACATAGAAGTGGGAAATATCTCTCATCTGAATTACACACAATAGTTTCCTGGTTTCTATGGGTCTACTCTTGCCAGCATCGCCTCCACCTACAACCACTATCAGAGTGGCAGAAACTGAGACACTAAGTTAAAATTCTTCAATAACCCTCCATCAGCTTCAAGATAAAATCCAAAACCCTTAACTTCGCAAATAAAGCTCTTCCAAATCCAGATTCTCCAGGGTCATTTCACACCACCTCGTTCTATGACCCTACTCCCTGTCCTCACTTAGACTTAAGCAGACTTCTCAAACTCCTTGCATTCTGTAGAAAAAGTATACAGTTCCAATATCTTCCTGCCTTTGCACCTACTATCCATTCTTTCAAAATATTCTCACCCTCTCCCCGACCCCACCCCTACTTTCATCTTCTCACCAAACTCTTACCCATTCCTCAAAGCCCTCCTCATGAAGCATTGCCATACCTCTCTCCCCACTCCCACAACAGACCTAATAATCATTACAACTTTGGTACTCTCTTCAATCTTTGCATATATTTCTATTAGAAGTATTATAATTATTTATATGCACACTTGTCTGTCCAAAAAAAACTAAGATTAAAAAAAAGATATATATAGATATATATATATATAATGTTCTCTCTTTAGCATAAAAATATCACTTAAAATATTTATTGAACTTACTGAATAAGAAGATTGGGGGTCTATAGACTTGTGGTTGCTAATGAGGAAAGGGTTTGGGGGAGGGCTAAAATGGGAGTTTGGGATTAGCAGATGCAAACCATTGTGTATTGACTGGATAAACAACAAGGTCCTCCTGTATAGCATAGGGAAGTAGAGTCAATATTCTGTGATAAACTACAATGGAAGAGAATATGGAAAAAAGTATATATATATATATGTATAAGTGAGTCACTTTGATGTACAGTAGAAACTAACACAATGTTGTAAATCGACTACACTTCAATAAAAAATTTTTTATACTTCAATAAAAAAATTTTTATAAGAGAAGATTGGGGTCCTAGTCTCAATTTCACACTAAGAAAACATAAATCTTTAGTTTTAAATCTTTGAACTCTTCCAAAAAAATTAACTTTACTTTCTGTGGAAAGATCAGGGCTATCCAACATATATACTTCAAACCAAATTCTGTCTGCCAGGAACTGCAGCAAAATAATGTTTACCAAATTAGCCTGCACACATGGGCCAGTAGTGCCTAACTATCTGGTAGATAAGAATTTGAGGAGCTGGATCTAAACATGGAAATACTGAGCTGTGCTAATGGATCAGCTGCAATAAATGGGAAAAAAAGAAATTTTCTCCAAATTATTGAAGTCAGAGGGAAAAGCTGGTATGCCCACCATCCATTGCATAAATACTTCATAACTGTACAAAGTTTGAAAGTGAGAGTATGCTTATGAGGTCAGCTTTGTGAGCTTTTTAAAAAAAAAATGAAGCAAAGATTGGAGGTTTAATGCAATGAGATAGGGGGTTGGGGGAACTTGTTGAAATATTTACTAAAATATTTCCTCAGATGAAAAGCTTTGGGAAGAATTAAAAGGATCTAAGAGATGCACTCATCAGAACACTTACTGATTCACAACATTGTACTTTCTTGTTGATGTACCAAGGTATCACTGGAATCTGAAACTAAAAGGAAACTTTTATAAATTCCACAGCACTTCTGATTTAGTTAAGGCAATGCAGGTCCTCATTAAAATTCTATATATATATAATTTGATTTCAGACTATAAGGTTGCAAACAGATTGTGGTAAGTTTGAAGATTACAATCTTTATTATACATACACAGAGAGACAGAGACAAAAAAATAGGAACAGAAGGTAAGGAGTCATTAGGCCATCCACTTATTTCCTACTACTAAACTGTTCTCAAGTCAATGGAATCAATTTTGAAAAATTGGGGAGCTTTTAGTGGAATGACAACTTCAAAAGATAGAATAATCTTCATGAGTATTATCATTTTTTAAAGTTTCTCTGATTGTCTTTGGAATGGAACCTTCAAGATAAATTTGAATTGGTCAAATACTAATATTATCTGTGTGGCTCAGTTATCGAAAAACAGAAGTAACAAATTATGGGCTAACAAGGAGACACAATATGCCTGGAATTTCGTAGACAAGCATTTGAAACTTAAAGTATCTTGAAATATTTCTGGCTATCTGGCCAAATTCTGGGTATATTTAAGGCTACGTGGTTCTGTGAAAGTATATTTTTATGCATGTATGTATTTTTAAAGTGTCTTTATTTATTTATTTTTAGTTTTTTAAGGTTTCCTCTTCATATTCATTTTATTTATTTTAATCATTTGGCCAAACCATGTGGCATGTAGGGATCTTATTTCCCCCACCATGGATCAAACCCACACCCCTTGCATTGGCAGCTCAGAGTCTTAACCACTGAACCACTGGGGAAGTCCTGAAAGTATATTTTTAAAATAAAACTGTAGAAAAATAAAAGAGAAAGTCACCATTCACCCACGGTTGCGTAAGCCTAGCATCAAACTGAGGTTTCCAGACTGATTGACAATTGTTCTCAGAGTAGTTTAGTCTTCTCATTACTAATATTTTTTATATATTTTGTCAAAATTGGTCACAGACTTACCCGTGAACTTTTACAGTAAGTTGTTTTAACTCTTTTTGGAATATTTTTCCAATGTTGTTAAAAACCATAATTTTTAAAGAGCTCACTTTTATAAGTAATAAACAAAACAAGTTTGTGATCATCAAATAGTTAAGACTTATGCTCTCCGAAGTCCCTTAAAACTCTAACATTTCATGGTTTGCTTCAGACCTAATAAGACTTATGTGAACATTGAATATTACAATTTCAAGAGTGATTTACAGACTGGTAAATTATTTGCAAATTCAGAACAGGAAGTAAAGATGTTTCTCTGTACTTGCTTGTTATTTGTCGATTATGTAAAGTTTTCCAAAAGCACTCAATAGTTCCCTAAACTGTATTAGTATTTACTTAACTGCCTAACATGTATCTTGACTATTTTTGATTATAGGATTGTTAACAGACATTGTGCTTTGTTTACTCTACAGATTGTACAAATATATCAGTACATTTAAAATACCGATATATTGGGGGAATATTCAGAAAGAAGGATAGAGAAGAAAAGAAAAACTGTCCATGCAATAATAGGACATTTTTAAAATATTTAACAGCTTGAATCTGAATGTCTTTAGTACTCAGGACTTCTGGTAAGATTTTAATTATTTTTAACTTTTGATAGAGCATAAGTCACTATTAACACTACCGTTTTAGAAATTTGGAAATGTCGGAGATTTTAGTTTTAGATTTTTTTCAGATCTTTACTTTGAAATTTAACTCAAACATTTTAAGTTGTAAAAATATAAATTGGTCAGAGTTGATAACCCAACTCTGAAAACATTTTTATTTGGATTATAAGGATAAATAAAACCTTTCTACCCTGAACTGTTCAAACACTAATTTAGGATTGAGTTAAACTAGGAAAGAGTGCCACCTACTGAATCAAAATTACTTAAACACCTCAACATTAAGTTCATTCTCAGAGCCTCTAAAGTTCTAGCATCAGAGATGTACATTTTAGAGACTTTTCATACAGAAAATACCCTCTGAAAAGTTATTTAACTAAATATTTCTTCCTAGTAGGAGAATAACAGATCAGTCATGTGTGTTTATCATGCCCAATATCACCTGACAAATGGCAAAGGACTCAAAATGGTACAAACCCAAAACAACAAGAGTGGGAACAGGTCATCACCAAGCAAATTATTCCAAATATCTCGAAGACAGAAATCAGAGAGCTGTTAGCTGTTGAGCAGAGTGAAGAAAAATCTACACCGTGAAATACTACGAGAGGGGCTACACTAATTAGGGAGCTGGTGCACCTTGCAGAATACACCAGACACTAAGGACTCAGGCCAAAGACCAGAGAGCCCAAGAAAAAAAAATGTAGAAATGAAAAATAAGAGATTAAGTCTATATGTGGCACGGTCAAAACTCTCTATGCCTCTCTTCAGCACACAAAGAATGTACAGCGTGACTTCCCCAGTGGTCCAGTGGCTAAGAGGTCTTCCCTGGTGGCTCAGTGGTAAAGAATCCACCTGCAATGCAAGAGCTATAGGAGACACAGGTTCTATCCCTGGGTGGGGAAGATGTCCTGGAGGAGGGCATAGAAACCCACTCCAGTATTCTTGCCTGGAGAATCCTATGGATAGAGGACCTTGATGGCCTATAGTCGATACAGTCGCAAAGAGCTGGACACGACTGAAATAACTTAGCAGGCAGGCAGGCCAGTGGCTAAGACATCTCACTCCCTATGCAGGGGCCTGGGTTCAATCCCTGGTCAGGGAACTAGATCCCACATGACATAATTAAAAGATCCCTTGCCAAGCCAAATAAACACTAATACAATATATTTTAAAAAATAGAATGCATAGTATCTAGGTTTTGAAGTCCTAGGCTAAAAACAAGGGCAGGGTTGTTCTGAAAGGAAAAAAAGAAAAAACAGGTTGAATTAGTTAAGTAGCTGGTGTGATAGCTTACACTAACTACTTCACTTTAAATACTAATAGGTCCCACCTGCCAACACCTGCCTGGCAATAGACATCATCCTTTTACACACTGAAGTTTTTTATACTATATAATTTTAAAACATTTAGTTTTTATACTACATACTTTTAAAATATTTACTGAAAACCAAGATATGCTAGATATTTGAGGAAAACCTATAATGCAAAAGAGATCAAGTTAAAGAGGGAAAATATTTTAACCCTCCTGCTAATATCCTCAGATATTTTTTAAAAGTGACACTGCATCCATTGTAACAAAAAAAAAAGGATGAGATGATAAAAGCAAGAAAGAATGGTTGGAAACTAAAATGATGATTTCTAAAATTAAAATTCAATAGAAAGTTTGAGAGATAAAAGGAAGAAAATTTTCCAGGATATGGAAAGAAATATGAGAGAAAAGGTAAGAGTTATAGAGGACCATTCCTAGAGGTAAAATATCTTGCAGAAGTCCCAGAAAGGAAGAACAAAGAACATGGAGAGGAGAAATTATGGAAGAAGTAATAAGATATTTCCCAAACCAAAGATTTCTGAAGTTCTAACACTGTTTATTCATTCATCTCTCCAGAGTCACTGTGATTATTTCTATCTTTTGGCTAATGTGAATAATGATGTTATAAGCATAGATGTACAAGTCTCTGTTTGAGTTCCTGCTTTCAATTCTTTTTGATGTATATGTATGAATGAAAATGCTGGGTCATACTGTCACTCTATGCTTAGCTTTTCGAGGGTTCTAATATCTCCCTGTCCTGGCCAACACGTTATTGTCGGTCTTCTTTACTAGTAGGTCATCTAGCAGTCATCCTAGTAGGTGTAAAATGGCATCTTATTGCAGCCTCACTGTTTTATTCTCTTACTAGTTACTTTAAAAGTTCCTTAACAAAACCATTCTTACTTTTATTATCCTCCCAGGGAAGAATTTATGAGCGGTGTAACAGCATTTACCACATACATCCGCCAACATGCACACACATCCTTTGCAATATTTTTGTCATTTAGTATTGTAATTCTGTACAGTTTAAATGCCACATTGTTCTTTCTTCACACCTCCTACTTTCACTGTCAATGTGATTTAGATTTATTCTCATAATTACAATTTTCTTTGGTCTCCATCACTTTCTGCATCTGTTCTTTCATACAGGATTTTTTTTCTGCATGATGATTTAGAGAATATTCTTTAATGCTTATCTCCTGTTGGAATAACTTTAATTTTCTCAAAAATATAATTTCTTTTAATACCTTCTAAAAATATATTAATTTTACCTTCTTTATTGAAGTATATCTAGAAGAGTAGTTATTTTCTCAAGGCACCTTGGAGATAACATTTCACTGTTGTCTGAAGTTCTTGTCACTGAAATGTCAGTGTCGGGTTTAAGTGCAGTTTCTTCAAAGTTAATGTCTTTTATTTTTTTGATGAGGTATCAGATTGAGTGAGGGAACCTAACAAGATAAATTGAAGTCCCAGAAAAAAAAAGAAAGAAGGAATTTGAGACAACATTTTGAAGAGATGATCATTAATAGTCTACTAATTCAAGAAGCCCTACAAAGCCCAAGCAAAATAAATCCTCAACTAAACACATCTTATAAAAATGAAACTTCAGTAAATCAAGACAGGGATAAAAACATTAAACAAACAAACAAAAAACCCCAAATGATAGCAAAATACACATTCTTGTTGAGTGTACATGGTACATTTACCAAGCTATATCAGTTATACACTGTGACATAAAACAAGTCAGTAAATTCAGAAAGATTACATTCATACAAAGCATCCTTTCAAGTTAAAGTATTCTAAAATTCAATAACAGAAAGATATTTGAAAAAATCTCCCCAAATAATTAAAAGTTAAACACAACACATATATAACCAATGGATCAAAGGTCACAAAAGAAAAAGTCTAATGTTATGGACTGAATGAAAATAGAACCACAATTATTTAAAAGTTATGGGATGCCATTAAAGCTATGTTTTCAAGGAAACTCATAGTATCAAATGTTTATATTAGAATAGAAAAACTTTAATATCAATGACCTATTCTTCCATCTTAATAAATTACAAGAGCAACTTAAACTGAAAGCAAGCAGAAAATAAAATTAAAAAATAATAATAAGGCATGTGGGCACCAGCTAGGGGGCTGTGGGGCCCCCACAGGGCCACAGAGGCTACACAGCAGCTGGACTGGAGGCTCCCATGGCTCCTTTGTTTCCCATGGCAACAAGAACGTGTTTAAGAAATTTTCCTCAAAAATCATTTAGTTCATGTCACTTTAGACTCCTCTAGACTATGGCAGTTTCTCAAGTTTTCCTTGTTTTTGATGATTTTGACAATTTGAAGAGTTCAGTTCAGTTCACTTCAATTGCTCAGTCGTGTCCGACTCTTTGCGACCCCATGGACTGCAGCATGCCAGGCTTCCCGGTTCATCACCAAATCCTGGAGCTTTCTCAAACTCATGTCCATCGAGTTGGTCATGCCATCCAACCATCTCATCCTCTGTCATCCCCTTCTCCTCTTGCCTTCAATCTTTCCCAGCATCAGGGTCTTTTCCAATGAGTTCTTCGCATCAGGTGGCCAAAGTATAGGAGTTTCAGCTTCAGCACCAGTCCTTCCAATGAATATTCAGGACTGATTTCCTTTAGGACTGATGGGTTTGATCTCCTTGCAGTCCAAGGGACTCTCAAGAGTCTTCTCCAACACCACAGTTCAAAAGCATCAATTCTTTGGTGCTCATATTTCTTTATACTTTGAACTTTATATTTTGAAGAGTACTGGTTAGAAAAATGTTTTAGTATGAAGGTCTTTCCTTGAGATCTCTACTTCCAAATCATCCAGGTTGGAATTACTAATGAAGAACACTTTGAAGAAAATCAAGGAGGAGGATCATGAGCACAAAAGGCCCGGGATGGCCTTCTTTATAAAGCACTGACAGAGTCTCTGGACACTTCTGATGTGAGCCAAGAGATCTGTAACCTGAATGTGGGGTTTCCAAAGTCTCTCTGACTTTAGACCTTTCAGCCTGCTGTGTGTATTGGAAGACAACTCTTTTTGCTGAACAGAATGAGCACAGGATTTAACCATCTTACAGAAAAGCACTGTCCATGTGAGGCACCATTTGATGTCTCAGTAGACCCTGAGGAGTGTGTTGCCTATAGTTTTTGCTTGAGACAAAATGCAGCTCCAGCTGAGACTGATTAGTTACTGGTAGTTGCTGATTGCGGACCCCAGATGAAAAAGAAGACTATATACAAAATGACTTAAGGGAACCTACAGTCTCCTCTAATATCATGAAATCTGCAGTGCACTCAAATCTGTGTGGACTCAATCAGGAGGCATTCAAAAAGCAAATAATAGAATACAAAAGGAAGACAAAAGTGCTTGGGGATAAAGAAAGACTTTAGAAGTTTGAGCCCAGTATGACCAAAACAAAAGGAGAAACGACTGGTTGAGTTAACAAGTGGTAGAAAAAGAAGACAGACCCGTCATGGATGATGACATCTGTCCTAAAAAGGATCTGCTGCGTTGGAATGAGTGTAAATGATCTAGATTTTGCTAGTGCATTTTTGGGGGAGCACACACTGGAATATGAATATGAACTGCTAGAAGATAAATTAGAGGCAGAGAGAAGAGGTGACAAAAAGGAACCAAGTTAACTTGTTACAGAACGTGAATAAGTAAGTCTATGAGACATTAGCTCTGCTGATAAACCTCTTTTGTGAAGTTAAACTGATGCAGAACATCAGCTGCCATAAAAATCTCTACTATGTTAGACCTACCATATGATCCTGCAATCCCAATTCTGGGCTTATATGCAGGCAAAACCATAATTCAAAAAGATGCATGCACCCCAATGCTAATGGTGGCACTACGTAAAATAGCCAAGACATGGACAAGCAACCTAAATGTCCATCAACAGAAGAATGGATAAAGAAGATGAGGTGCAAATATAAATGGCATATTACTCAGCCATTAAAAACAATGAATTAATGCCATTTGCAGCAATATGATGGACCTAGAGATCATCATACAAGTGAAGTAAGGCAGACAGAGAAAGACAAATACCAGATGATATCACTTATATGTAGAATCTTTATTAAAAAAAAAAACGATACAAATGATCTTATACACAAAACAGAAATAGACTCACAGACATAGAAAAGAAACCTGTGGTTACCAATGGGGAAAGGGAAGGGGGAATAAATGAGTAGGAGCTTGAGATTAACATATATATACTACTATAAATAAAGTAGATAAACAATAAGGACTTACTGTAAAGCACAGGAAACTATACTTGCTATTCTGTACTAACTTACAAGGGAAAAGAATCTGAAAAAGAATATATATGTATATATAACTGAATCACTTTGCTGTAAACCTGAAACCAAACACAACATTATAAATCAATTATATTTCAATTTTTAAAAAGTCTGTACTATGTTTATGTCTATGTACTATGTCATTATGTTTACACATATTATGAACTCTTCTGTGGAAAACAAATTTGTTAAATTTTCCAGATAGAAAAAAACTAAGACCAGAAATCAATGAAATAGAAAATAAAACGAAAAGAGAAAAGTGAGTGAAATCTAAAGCTAGTTCTTTGAGAATGTCAGTAGTACGGATAAACCAGTGACCAGACTGTTTATGATTAATATAGATAAGAGAGAAGAAATAAATTGTCAATAACAAGAATGAGAGAAAGGACATCACATTAGAGCCACACAATGATTTCATTGTTCTAGAACTTCCCCAAAGAAAACATGAGGTCCAGATGGCTTCACTGGTGAATTCTACAAAACACTTAAGGAAGAAATAATACCAGTTCTATACACAAACTCTTGTAGAAAATAGATAATTGAGTGTTACAGCTCTTTTGGAATTTGTCTAGCAGGTTTTCTGGTTCACATCATAAAGCCAAAAAAAAAAAAGAAAAGAAAATAGATGATTGAATGTAACTCAACTCATTCTATGGGGCCAGCATTGCCCTAAATTAATGCCAAACATATTAAAAGGAAATTCAGAACAATATCCCTCATGAACATAGGTGCAAAAATCCTTAACAAAATTTTAATAAATCAAATTTGGTGATACATAAACATGGATACTATATCATGGTTTAATCACAAGAATGCATGGTTTATATAATAATACAAAAAGTCAGTCAACGTAATTCACCATATTTTCACACTATGAAAGAAAAACTAGATGATTATCTCAAATGATCCAGAAAAAAATTGACAAAATTCAATATCCACTCATGATAACTCCCAGCAAATGAAAAATGCTTGGGAGGAACCTTCCTCAATCTAGAAAAAAAAATCTATAAAACACCTACAGCTATTATCATCCTTAATAGTGAAACACTAATGAGTTTTCCCCTAAAATAAGGAACAAAGAAATTCACTATCATAGGCTGAATTTTCCTATGCCTTTGCAATTAGAGTCCATAATTCCCTTTCTGTCTCAATGAAATTATGTTTATATCCCCTATTAGAGCATGTATTACATTTAATTAATCCATTTACCCTCTAACTGTGCTGTGACCTTCTAAAGGCTAAGTCCTTTGTTTTACTCAGTTTTGTATAAATATTTGTTGAATAATTCATATAAGAGTTATAAAGAGGGGCTTCCCTGGTGGTCCAGTGGTTGGGAATCCACCTTGCAATGCAGAGGACACCGGTTTGATCTCTGGTTGGGGAGGATCCCACACGCTGTGGGGCAACTAAGCCTGTGTACTGCAACTACTGAAGCTTGCATAGCCAGAGCTCCACAACAAGAGAAACAACCACAGTGAGAAGCCCGCACACTGCGACTAGAGAGTAGCCTCTGCTCTCTGAAACTAGAAAAAGCCCGAGCAGCAATGAAGACTCAGCACAATCAAAAATAAACTAAAAAAAAAAAAAAAAGGAGTTGTAAAGGGTCTTAAGGATCATCTAGTTCAGTCATCTTATTTTCCACCACAGTAAAGTAAACTCTACAGAGATCAGATAGCTTTCCAATATCCCAGAACAATTTAGTTAGTAGTAATAATCTATTCTGTTTTTTCATCTAAGAGGTACCATCTCCTTGAACTGATCATTAAGTAAAGTCAACTTCATTCACATTATAAATGAGATAATTATGACTGAGAAAGTTTAAATTACTTAACCATGGTCAATATTAAGTGTTAAGCAGTACACAAAGACAAGATGATCCACGTTAAAAATATTTTCCACTGCTTCACCTTTGGTATATGCAATAAAACCTGTCTTAACAATGAGACAGTGATGCAATCTAAAATTTTGAAACTGAATTTTCAATGTGAAATACACACTAATTCCTTGCCATAAGTGCTAGTTTATTTATATTTTTAAAATAATTATTTATTTTATTTTTGGCTGTCCTGGGTCTTCATTGCTGCATGAACTTTCTCTAAATAGTGTGAGCAGGGGCTACTCTCCAGTTTTGGTGCCCTGGCTTCTCATTGTGGCTGTCCTGTTGTGGAGCACGGGCTCTAGGGCATACAGGCTTCAGTAGCTGCAGCACATGGACTCAGTAGTTGTGGCGCATGGGCTCCAGGGCAGAGTGCTCAATAGTTTTAGCGCAGGGGCTTAGTTGCTCCATGACATGTGGGATCTTCCCAGGTCAGGGATTGAACCTGTGTCTCCTGCACTGGCAGGCAGCTTCATTATTGCTGAGCCACCAGCGAAGCCCTAAGTGCCACTTTAAATGAACCATATTTTATTACATTTACTTATGTGTTTAAACATTTCCATGCCTATTCTCTAATAGTATTTGCAAGAGTTTACATGAACACATGTAATATCAGGGTAGAAACCTAAATAGAGTAAGACTATAGAAAACCAATGAAAAATAAATGAGGATAGGAAAATTTACCCAGAGATAGTTGTGATACAGAAATACACACCATAGAATACTGGACAAATTCTAGACAAGAGCCATAAATCTAGCTTTGGATTCCTTTCAGCCAAAGGCAATAGGGAAATGCAATCAGCTACAAGATTCACAAGTATCAACAAGGTAATATTATCTCAGAAGAATCAGGAATCTTATGTTCAGACTAGAAACAAATATTATTATTAAAAGATAATATTAAAAGAACACTGTGTGACAGTAAATAGCTTTTTTAATAACATACCTGTAATGCAGGTCAGGAAGCAACAGTTAGAACTGGACATGGAACAACAGACTGGTTCCAAATAGGAAAAGGAGTACATCAAGGCTGTATATTGTCACCCTGCTTATTTAACTTATATGCAGAGTACATCATGAGAAACGCTGGGCTGGAAGAAACACAAGCTGGAATCAAGATTGCCGGGAGAAATATCAATAACCTCAGATAGGCAGATGATACCACCCTTATGGCAGAAAGTGAAGAAGAACTAAAGAGCCTCTTGATGAAGGTGAAAGAGGAGAGTGAAAAAGTTGGCTTAAAGCTCAACGTTCAGAAAACTAAGATCATGGCATCTGGTCCCATCACTTCATGGGAAATAAATGGGGAAACAGTGGAAACAGTGTCAGACTTTATTTTGGGGGCTCCAAAATCACTGCTGATGGTGATTGCAGCCATGAAATTAAAAGACGCTTACTCCTTGGAAGGAAGGTTATGACCAACCTAGATAGCATATTGAAAAGCAGAGACATTACTTTGCCAACAAAAGTCCGTCTAGTCCAGGCTATGGTTTTTCCAGTGGTCATGTATGGATGCGAGAGTTGGACGGTGAAGAAAGCTGAGCGCCACAGAATTGATGCTTTTGAACTGTGGTGTTGGAGAAGACTCTTGAGAGTCCCTTGGACTGCAAGGAGATCCAATCAATCCATCCTAAAGGAGATCAATCCTGGGTGTTCATTGGAAGGACTGATGTTGAAGCTGAAACTCCAATACTTTGGCCACCTCATGCGAAGAGTTGACTCATTGGAAAAGACCCTGATGCTGAGTAGGATTGGGGGCAGGAGGAGAAGGGGGCGACAGAAGATGAGATGGTTGGATGGCATCACCGACTCGATGGACATGGGTTTGGGTGGACTCCGGGAGTTGGTGATGGACAGGGAGGCTTGGCGTGCTGCAATTCATGGGGTCGCAAAGAGTCAGACACGACTGAGCGACTGAACTGAACTGAACTGAATGATTATCATGGTGAATTTCATGAAGAGAAAGAAGCTGAGGAGATCTATACCACAGTGAAATCCTCCCTTAACTCCTTAAAAAATTACTATAATAAGCCTTGGAATTAGGTAATGTGAATATCCAGATTTGTTCCCTTTGAAAAACTGTATTGCTATTCAAGGTCCTTTACATTTCTATATAAATTTGAGAATCAGTGTTCCAATTTCTATCCAAAAAGCATGGGATTTTAGTTGGAACTGGGTTGAATCTATGGATTAATTTGGTGTAAAGGACCTTATTATGATAAGGTTACAATAATCAAGACAATGTGGCAATCTTTTAAGGATAGACACATAGCTCAATGGAACACCCAGAGAGTTCAGTAATAGTTCAAAACATATGTTCAGTGGGTTTTCCACAATGTGCCAAGGTCATTCAATGGGGTCATTCATGTAATAAAATGAATTTTGACTATTATTTCACACCATATACAAAAATCAACTTAAAATGGATCAGAAGCTTAAGAATTAAAACTATAGTACCTTCAGAAGAAAACATCAGATAAAAATCTTTGCGTCCTTGGGTAGGCAACTATTTTTAGACACGATGTAAAAAGTATTAATCATGAAAGGAATGATAGACTTGTCCTCAAAGCTTTAAAGTCCTGTTCTTTGAAAAAAAATTATGGTACAAGCTAGCGAACAAGAGAAAATATTTGAAAGTCATATATCTAAAAGAGGACTTATATGCATACTACTTGGATGTCTCAGAAATTGCTAATGGGACTATAAAATGGTATAGCCACACTATAAAAGTGTGGCAGTTTATTAAAAATTGAAACATACATACTGTGTGATTTTTTCTTCTCTACTTTGGAAGTTCTTTTTAAATTAGAGATATTAACTGTTTGTTTTTGACACAGCATTCACATGCTCACGCATTTGTCTGAGAGAAAAGACCTGAGCCCATACGCAAATTTTTACACAAGTGTAAAATGCAGCTAATTTGTGATAGTGAAAGGCCAAAATTAACCAGTCTTTTTTTCAATAAGTGAGTTAGTAACAAACTGTGGTACCTCCATGCTATGGAACACTAAACAATATAATTCAAAATAAAAATTATTAGTACATGTAACATCTTGGATCTCAAGGGACTTATGCTGAGTGAAAAAAAAAGACCATTTCAGTGATTCCATTTCTGTAACATTCTTCAAATAAATTATAAAAAGGAAGAATAGATAAGTGGTTGCCAGGGATTAGTGTTGGTGGGGGTGGGGGAGAGGAGTAGCTGTGCTACTAAAGTAGTAGCACAAGGGAGATGTTTGTGGTGATGGAACAGTTCTGTATGTTGATTGTAGCAGTGGTTGCATGAACCTGTGTATGACAAAATGCCATAGAATTATACACATGCATCATAACTATATAAATTTCCTGATTCTGATACTGTTTT
Source organism: Giraffa tippelskirchi (assembly GCF_054371585.1). NCBI lineage: Eukaryota > Metazoa > Chordata > Mammalia > Artiodactyla > Giraffidae > Giraffa > Giraffa tippelskirchi. Next base: position 113,321,172 of record NC_137281.1, read on the forward strand.
ATAGTTGCATATGATGCAACCATTTGGAGAAACTGGATGAAGGGTATGTGGGAACCCTGTACCAGTTTTGACTCTCTCTCAGTAGTATCTTCTGATGAGCAAAATTCTTAATTTTAGTGTAGTCAAATACGTCAATCTTTTCTTTTGTAGCTAGTCTTTTTGTGTCATCATAAATAATTTTTTTCTTAATCTAAGGTCATAATAATATTCTTCTAATACTATCTTTGAGGAGAGACAGATCTGAGTGCTAACCCTCAGATCAAGCCTGCCTGTTTTGAGTTGGGATATCAGTCTTCTGCATGTGAACTTGGATTTATACCGCTGGCTCCACTGGTTCTCAGGCTTTTAATTATATCATTGGCTTTCCTGGGTGTAAAGTCAGGATGTCTTCTTGATCTATAGATTTGGGAAGTTCAACAAAGACCAAGCAGTATGTATTTCTAAAAAACATATATGAAGACATATGTCCAGATTGCCGATACCAGATCTTGAGACTTCTCAGCCTCCATAATTGTATAAGCCAAGTGTGCGTACATACACACACACACACACACACACACACACACACACACACATTGGATAATGGTTCTGTTTCTCTGGAGAACCCTGACATACATCCAAATTTAAGAGTGATTACATTAACTATTACTGTATTAAATATTTCAGGTAAAAGAGATGACTATCAGCCTAGATTAAATAAACAAAGCCAACTGTATGTTAGTTAGAAAAGCACATTTAAGAAACACACCATAAAGGCTGAAGGCAAAACTTTGTAAACACTAGCGAAGAGACAGCCAGTACAGTATTAAAGGGGAAAAAAATCCACTAAAGAAAAAAGGCTCACTTCCTAATGCTGGGAAGGACTAGGGGCAGGAGGAGAAGGGGACGACAGAGGATGAGATGGCTGGATAGCATCACCGACTCGATGGGCATGGGCTTGGGTAGACTCCAGGAATTGGTGATGGACAGGGAGGCCTGGCGTGCTGGAATTCATGGGGTCTCAAAGAGTCGGACAGGACTGAGTGACTGAACTGAACTGAACTTAATAATGATTAAGATTTAACAACTGTACTTTTGTATGCACCAAAAACAAAGCTTTAAAATATATAAAGTAACCTTTGACAGCTCTACAAAGAAAATCAACAAATCCACATTCTTGGGAAAATTTTAACCCACCTCTCACAGTAATTAATATAACATGCAGACAGAAAATCAGTAAGGACACAGAAGATTTGAACTATGTATTTGTATGTAACAAGCATTTTTGTTATTTTCAGAGGGGGCACTTATCTGATTTATCTCCTCTGTCATTACCTGAAGAGCTCCATTAGGAGAAAGATAAAATGATACAACTATTGCCAACAGTAAATATAGAGGTCAAGCAAGGATATTTCATGATATAAAAGGTTTTAAGGCCTACCTGAGGGCTTCCCTGGTGGCTCAGTTAGTGAAGAATCTGCCTGCAATGCAGGAGATCCAGGTTCAATCCCTGGGTTGGGTGATGCCCTGGAGAAAGAAATAACCCACTCCAGTATTCTTGGCCTGGGAAATCCCAAGAGGAGCCTGGTAGGAGACAGTCCATGGGGTCAAGAAGATTTGGGCATGACTTAGCAACTAAACCACCACCACTAAGGCTTACCTGAAAGTTGGAGTAAGGAACAATTGACTTGAGCAGGAAGATGGTAACAGGGAGTAAGATGTCTCAAAAATGAAAAAGAGTGAATAGTATAAATTGGGGCTTAGCATTAGGAGGAAGGAAAAAAACTCTTTTCGGGGAATGCAAATAAACTTGGATGGAAAACAAGATGTTACAGGAAAAATTCCAATAGGTTTGGAATCATCCTATATTTTCTATTTACTAACTCTATGTTTTAGACTACTTACTGACATGTTTCTTTTAATCAAAAAAAATTTTTTTGACTGTGCAGCATGTGGGATCTTAGTTCCCTGACCAGGGATCAAACCCAGGCCCGCTGCATTGGAAGCTGGAGTTTTAATCACAGGACCAACAGAGAAGTCCCTTATTAACTTCAGGTTAATTTTTGAACATCAGGTTTCTCTTTCATAAAACAAGGATCATTCTATCATCCCTACAAGGGTTAACTTTTCCTATTATAGGCTCTCAGAACACTGTATATTTCTCTTTCATCCCCCTAGCTACATTTGCAATTTTCCATGTGTTTTCACGATTGATTATGTCTTAAAAAAGACATAATCAATAAAAGATTATGCCTTAAAAGGCTGAGTGCCAAAGAATTGATGCTTTCGACCTGTGGTGCTGGAGAAGACTCTTGAGAGTCCCTTGGATAGCAAGGAGAGCAAACCAATCAATCCTAAAGGAAATCAACCCTGAATATTCATTGGAAGGAGTGATGCTGAAGCTGAAGCTCCCAAGACGTGGCCACCTGATGTGAAGAGTGGACTCATTGAAAAGGACCCTGATGCTGGGAAAGATTGAGGGAAGGAAGAGAAGAGGGCAACAGAGGATGAGATGGTTAGATAGCATCACCAAATCAATGGGACATGAATCTGAGCAAACTCCTGGAGATAGTGAAGGACAGGGAAGGCTGGTGTCCTGCATGCAGTCTATGGAGTCACAAAGAGTTGGACATGACTTAGCGACTGAATAACAACATGGGTTTCCCCCAACTTAATTTGAATTACTTCAAACTTATAAAAAAATATAAACAGTATACAGTGAACAACCTTATGCCTTGCATCTAGATTTCCTAATTGTTAATTTTGCCTAATTTTGTCACATTCATCTCCCCAATTATTAACATCTTGCCAGTTATTGTAACTTATTTGTATGTTCTCTTTCTTATCCTCTCTCACACTGCACTCCCCCCCTTTTCCATTTGAAAATAAATTGCAGACAGAACTACACTTCACTTCTAAGAACTTTAGCAAATATCTCCTAAGAACTTGGGCATTCTAAAAAATAACCATGATATAACACTACAGATATTTAACATTGATACCGTAACACAATCTAACACAAAACCAAATTTCCCAGTTGTCCCGTTAGCAGCTTTTTCAGTCTTTGATCCAGGATCCAAACAACAGTGTTAGTTACCATATTTCTTTAGCCATCTTTAATCAAGCAGTGCCCTACTATTTTTACTTTCACGATACAGTCAGGACCTCCATAGCCATGGATTCAACCAATGTTGGATCAAAAATATTCCCCCTCAAATTCCAGAAATTTCCAAAAAGCAAAACCTGAATTTTACATGTACTGATAACTCTTTATATAGCATTCACATTGTATTTAAAATTATGTATACATCATTTGCATTGTAGTAGATATTATAAGTAATCTAGAGATGATGTAAGATATGCAGGAGGATGTGCACAGGTTATATGCAAATGTGTGTGTGTTGAGTCGAGTCTGACTCTTTGTGGCCCCATGGACTGTAGCCTGCCAGTCTCCTCTTTCCATGGGATTTCCCAGGCAAGAATACTGGGGTGGATAGCCATTCCCTGCTTGAGGGGATCTTCCCTACCCAGGGATCGAACTGATGTCTCCTGCGGCTCCTTCTGTCTGTATTGGCAGGCGGATTCTTTACCACTGAGTCACCTAGAAAGTGCAAATATACAAATACAGCTCAAATGGTAAAGAACCCGCTTCAAATGCAGGAGACACAGGTTCAATTCTTGGGTTGGGAAGATCCTCTGGTGAAGGGATAGGCTACCCACTCCAGTATGCCTGGGCTTCCCTGGTGGCTCAGACAGTAAAGAATCTGCTTGCAATGAGGGAGACCTTGGTTTGATCTGGAGAAGTGACTGGCAACCCACTCCAATATTCTTGCCTGGAGAATCCTCATGGACAGAGGAGCCTGGCAGGCTACAATCCATGGGGTCACAAAGAGTCAGACATGACTAAGCCCAACATAACACCATTTTATATAAAGGATTTGAGCATCTGCAGATTTGAGTATCTGAGGAGTTCCTGGAGCCAATCCCCCACTGATACCAACAGACAACTGCTCTGCTTTGTTTAAGAATCCAGGACAGTTATTTTGTGCAGTTTTCTACTGCTAGATTTGTCTGATTGTTTTCTCATGATGAAGTTAAACATTCTTGACAATTTGGCAGGTGATGTGTCCTCCAGTGATTCAGATCAGAAGGTACAGGTCTCCATTTTAAGATAACTCCACTATCAGATTTTTTAAAAGACAGAAACTCATTTATTCAACAGATAACATGATCTTTGGGTTAATATAGCCTAGAAAGTCGGAGAAGGCAATGGTACCCCACTCCAGTACTCTTGCCTGGAAAGTCCCATGGACGGAGGAGCCTGGTAGGCTGCAGTCCACGGGGTCGCGAAGAGTCGGACACGACTGAGTGGCTTCCCTTTCACTTTTCACTTTCATGCACTGGAGAAGGAAATGGCAACCCACTCCAGTGTTCTTGCCTGGAGAATCCCAGGGACAGCGGAGCCTGGTGGGCTGCTGTCTATGGGGTCGCACAGAGTCGGACACGACTGAAGCGACTTAGCAGCAGCAGCAGCAGCCTAGAAAGTGTATTAAAAACCAGAGACATCACTTTGCAGACAAAAGTCTGTCTAGTCAAAGCTATGGTTTTTCCAGTAGTCATGTATGGATGGGAGAGTTAGACTATAAAGAAAGCTGAGTACCAAAGAATTGATGCTTTTGAACCGTGGTGTTGGAGAAGACTCTTGAGAGTCCCTTGGACTGCAAGGAGATCAAACCAGTCAATCCTAAAGGAAATCAACACGGAATAGTCATTGGAAGGATGGATGCTGAAGCTGAAGCTCCAATACTTTGGCCACCTGATGCCAAGAGCAGACTTATTGGAAAAGACTTTGATGCTGGGATAGACTGAGAACATGAGGAGAAGAGGGTGACAGAGAATAAGATGATTGGACGGCGTCATCAACTCACATGCTGCTGCTGCTAAGTCACTTCAGTCGTGTCTGACTCTGTGCGACCCCATAGACAGCAGCCCACTAGGCTCCCCCTGGGATTCTCCAGGCAAGAACACTGGAATGGATTGCCATTTTCTTCTCCGATGTATGAAAGTGAAAAGTGAAAGTGAAGTCGCTCAGTCCTGTCCGACTCCATAGACTGCAGCCTACCAGGCTCCGCCGTCCATGGGATTTTCCAGGCAAGAGTACTGGAGTAGGGTGCCATTGTGAGCTTGAGCAAACTCCAGGAGACAGTGAAAGACAGCGAAGCCTGGACGTGCTGTAGTCCATGGGGTCCCAGAGTCGAACACAACTGAGCGACTGAACAACCACAAATACAATCCCCCTTTACAAGTGTCCACAGAAGGTGAGAGCAGTGTGGTGAGTGGAAAAGACACTGGCATGAGAACTGAGGTTTAGAGCCAATTTCGTCAGTAATTAATTGTGGGTCCTTAGGTTAAACTCTAAAAAACTTCATCTATTAAAAAGAGAGAAAGAGAAAGGATTGAGCCAAAAGATTCCTAAAGATCCTTTGAATTCTAATATTCTATGACTGTGAATCAACTTGTAATAGAGACAGAGGTGGATTTTTGAATCAGGAGACTGGATTTCAGCACCAGTTCAGCCACATACCAGCTATGTGAAAATGGACAAACCATTTAATCTCTCTAAGCCTTACAGAGATTTTCCTGACAGGGTCCAGAAGGATTAAGGGGTTATTGCAAGTCACATAAACCATAAATACTTACCTGACAGGTATTATTGTATAATGTCCATTTTTTCTCTTTTTGCTCTAATTAGCTAATGAGAAAAGGCAATGTAATGCGACCCAGACTTCATCAATTTGAATTTTTAAAACCAGGAAATGCCAGTAAGAATTAAGCGTCCTATTCTGTTTATGGAGTTTATGGAATAGTTTTAATCTATAAATGCTTTTGATTTGATGATTAATCATATTGGCTAAAGTTACTTGTACAGCGTAGTCCCTCATAAGAAGATGGTCCTTGTTCCTGGAAGCCCAAATTATGACGGGGAGAAAACAGTGAACACGGTATACGAGAATGGTAACAAGTACTTACAAACCAAATTCCTTTTTCAGTAATCAATTTTGTGTTGAGCCGTCAAGACTTCTGGAGATGACAACAAACTAAGGCTAGTGCAGATGGGAAGGTGTCCTGTTTTGTTTTGTGTTTTCAGTGAGATGGGCAGCCCTAGAATAAACTAAACCTCCTTGGGAAAAAAAGGCATGTTTTCCCATGAGACGTCTAGTGGGACTTGTCACACAGGCCAGCCCTATATATTCTTTATATTAACCGCCCTAGAGTTTCTTTCCTGCCTTTGAACGGAACTCTGGGAACCTAGTTCTTTTGCGCACGGTGGCCACATTTTTCCGATTATTCAGCAGAACCGGTAAAGTATTCCCCTGGAAAAGGTTTAGGGCAAGCACACGCCCCTTGGTTCGGGTTGAGTAACGCGCGAACTATCTATGACGAGAGTGCCTGGCGCACTGCTATTGCTCAAGACTCGAGACGTTGCCACAAAATATGTAACGAAGCGGTGGAGGAACGGCGGGACGGCAGACGTTGGTACGGTTGAACGCGCCAGATCGCCCAGTCCTAGCAAGGGGTCGCACCGCCCAGGTGGCCGCCACACGCCCCGCGGCGCGCGCCGAGCGCCTTCCCCTACCCACCCTGTTAGTGCGCATGCGCGCCTGTCATCCGGGTGCTGGTGGCGGCTGCAGGTTGCGCCGGGGTGGCGAACAGGGGGCGGGGCCAGCGGCTCATTGTGCGCAGCGCAGCGCGGCGCCGGCGGCCGGCGAGGCCTGGGTCGAAGTTGGAGCTGCTGCCGCCGCCCTGCAGCTCACTCGCTGCCTTGGCAGCGCTCCGCTGTTCTAAAATGGCTGCCGCTACCGGTGCTGTGGCAGCCTCGGCCGCCTCAGGTCAGGCAGAAGGTAAAAAGATCACCGATCTGCGGGTCATCGATCTCAAGTCCGAGCTGAAACGGCGGAACCTGGATATCACCGGAGTCAAGACCGTGCTCGTTTCCCGACTCAAGCAGGTGAGGCCCGGTGAGGTCCGGGAAGGCGAGCTTAGGCCGCGCCTCGGAGCCCCCACTACCGCCGCAGCCCCTGGCCGCTCTCAGCCTCCGGGGCCCGCGGTGCGGTGCGGTGGGGAGGTCCCGGGTGTCGCCCGCGCGCGCGCGGGGAGAATGAAGACCCTCCCCCAGCACCCCCGTCCCCGTGCGCCGGGCCGGGCCTGCCAGGGGCCCGCGAGCCGCCCGGGACTGGCCGCCGTAGCCGAGTGCGCCCCTGCCTCCCCCGGGACGTCCCCGCCAGGCTGCCGAGGTCTGCGGCCGGCCGGCGCGGCCTCCCAAGGGCAATCGTGGAGACCCGGGAGGCGCTCGGTCCCCAGTCTTTAGCGATGGTGAGCGCGTGCATTTCTTGGCCTCGTAGGGACTGGTTACTTTGGTGACTTCTGCGAAGTTACCGTTTAATTGTGCCCAACCGTTTTCTCCCCATACTAGCGGGGAATTGGTAGTGGGATTTGATGGGTGGGTAAGAGAAGGTTTGTCCGCTGGGTTTTTCAGTTTTTGCATTAGCACAATAATTTGCTTTTTCTTCCCTGATTATCTTTCTGGTTTGAGTGAGCGTTGGAATTGTAGTAGAGGAGAACTAAGTTTGCATTATAGACATTAGGGAAGCTCCTTTTAGTTCTTTACTTTCGTAGCTAGCAACTTTTCTGCAATTGAGAATATTTAGAGTTTTGTTCAGTATGATAATATGTGATAGTTAATTTTCTCGACTAGGTAAAATGTAAAGCTCCATGTGATTTTTCTACCTAATTATATTTTCTTCTGAAAGTATCTCTCACTTGTGTAGTTTAATTGCTCCTTTGTGAAGTTGGTTTATGAAATGACTGGCAATTCTAATGTCTTGAGGCTTGAGGTTTGCTAATTTTTTTTTCATTTCGTTTTTATAAAATAAGTTTAGATAGACTGTGTAGCATATTAACTTCTCTTTCTAATGTAGGCTATTGAAGAGGAAGGAGGCGATCCAGATAATATTGAATTAACTGTTTCAACTGATACTCCAAACAAGAAACCAACCAAAGGCAAAGGTTGTTACGAGTTATAAACATATTTTAAAATATATTTTGGTTATATAACTTGCCTCTGCTCTTGTGCCACTTGCCCTGTTTATATAGTGCTACTCTTTGCTATTTCCCTCTGGCACTCTGCCTTGTTGGGTCAAGGAAGAAAAGTACTGTTGCCAGGCTTTGGGTGACTAGTAGCCCTTAAGATTTGGCTGAAGTTGTCCTGAAAGTGAGACCAGTTCTTTATTGCTTCCGAATAAATTACAAAGTCAAGTTTTATAATGTTTATTCCTTCATAGTGTGAAGCCCTGAAGAATATATGGTTTAAAACATGTCTACCTTGCCCCACAATTGGCAGAGTATTGATGGAATTCCTACCAAATCTTTCACCTTGGTTCCTTGCTGTTTTCTCTAGTATATTAAAATTTTATAACCTTTGTGTTTACTATTTTGTTTGTCTTGGTGAACTTAATTTGCATTTAGGCCATTATACAGTCTAATTTTCAGTAAAACTCAAAAAGACCTCACCAATCATACTAACAAGGTAGAGGGGAAAAATCCAAAAATCCATGACTAATTAGCTTTAAAAAAAAGTTTTAACTTACAGGGATATATTAAAGATGTCAATTTTTTAATTTTTAAACTAGGCTAGAATATATTTCTAGGATATGGTGATTTAGTGAATAGGTAAAGGTGGTTTTAAATTAACACTTTAACAATGTAAGTGGGGCTTAGATATGTTTAAAAGGTTCTAGTTGGTGAAATCCTTGCTTGAATAACTACGGATTTCTCCCTTTGTCCCATAAGGACAGTGTTAGAGGGTGGGCATAGTGTGGGTATCTGAATCCTGGTACCTACCTACAATTTCTATGCAGCTGCTGCATTTTAAAAACCTAACACTCTTTACTGCTTGAAGTTATCGATTTGCTACTCTCTGCTTTAGACCAGATTGATTGCAACTACAGTAAAATGGTTGAATGGAATAACTTTGAAAAGAAGGGAATAGTCAAGTTTGAGCTTAAGCAATCTGTATGAGTATCAGGACCAGGGACATCTTGATGGTATCTCTCTATGTGAGTTTTCCTACCTTTGCAAGAGTCTCCTGTTTGTGCCAAAGGAAATTAAAAAGGGCTAAAAAGCATTTCCAGGATAGGATGGGAATGACTGGTGGAAATGGAGTTTACAGGAGTTACAAAGTTACCTTGAAGATACCTGGCTTTCAATTAATTCTTGCTCAGTATATCACTTTGAGAGATACATTTCCCTGTGGTTAGAGAAGGTGTTGAGAAGCCTCTGCTGACAAACCCAGAGGCAATTTCAAAATGAGGAAGCATAAAAAAATTCAGGAATGAGTACATCAGGAATTAACCCTGTTTCTTATAGTGATTTCTTATAATGATTCTGATTCATGTCATTTATTTAGCACATTGTGGTAGTTTGATAGATGTTATGTGTTCACTATGGTCCCAAGTTATTCAAGCTAATTAATGACTTAGCATATAAAGTAAATCTCATTTATTTATTTTCACCTACTTTTAATTTCTGTGTGTATCCCTTTCTTTTTCAGTCATTAGGAACTTCATCTTACCATTAGAAATAAATTCAGCAATATACCATTTTAAGAAGTTTTTCCGTATACATATGTACTTATGTATATATGTGTATGTGTATAAAATAAGTATGTTAATTTTTCCCTCTTGTATAGATTATAAGGATACTTGAAATTTAATTTTTCCATAATCCTGATGTTACAGTATCTTGTGGTATTTAGTTAGGAGTTGCAATATTAATTATTTGTCTGCAGCAGACTACAACTGAGTACTTCATCAGACTCATTCTGGGACATGTGTGATAAATAGCTCTTGTCTCCTTGAGTTCCATTTATCATTGTTCTCAAAATCCTATGAATTACAAAGAATATAATGTAAACCCCAAACTAAGAACCTGGTTTGAATTAATTTACAGTTAAGATGCTTATAAATAAGATTATTTTAAAATTTAAGTTTAGAAATAACTTTTAGGCATCAAATTTGAATAGGGAAACTTTAAATATATAAGTAACTAACAGATTTTTAAAATGAAATATTATTCTAAAATAAGCTTCTTTTTGCCACATCTTATTTCACTTAGTATCTGTCTTGAAAATAATTTTATCTTGATCATACTACTTTTCTTTCAGTGGGTCTACTTCTTTTTTATAAAAGTGGAAAATTTACTAGACCATCTGTAAGTGTCTCTTAATTTTGAAATTTAATAATTATATGTAACCAGGAGCCAGAAGAAAAATTCTTTCTGTTGAGCTAAAATAGATATGTAAGAAAGGAACAGGAAAGCTCATAGTTCCTCAGTTAGCATAGATTTCTTCAGCTGAGAATACTAAAATAGGAAAAGAATAAAGAAAGAGTTTACTTAGAGGCAGTCATGTAGACAAGAGCAAGATAAAACATTTAATAGCTTGTTAGACAAATAATTCTTATGATGATATGGCTTAATGTAGCAAGTAAAAGTTAAATGGTGTTGAATGATAAGGCAAGAGAAGCTTCATGGGTCTTAACATTTCTTAGGTGAAATATTAAGCTTGTTCTCTTACAAGTGCAGAGTCCCTGTTTCTTAAGAAAATTTTTTGTGTTAAAATGATTGTGTTTTGACAGATTAAAGGAAAAGGAATCTGCATTCTTAAGTATTTTGTGGGATATTTTTAAAATACTGTTATTACAAACTCACAAACTTGTAACAAATGTTGATAATGTTATAGTGAGTCCAAATGTTTATGACTAACATATTTGTAAAAATCTATCTACTTGTAGTTGGTATGGTGAAATTTGTAGCTTAGATTGGTTCTCACTTCTGAACCTTTTCTCCTTCTCTTTGCCATGTAGAAGGAAGCTTCACCGGTGAGATTTATGGTCATTATTTGGGTGTGTGTTAGAAAGCGGTTAAACAGGTAGAACTAACTCCTCATTAGCCTCTTTTAGAGATTATAAATGTAAACTTTCTTTTGGTTCACTTGTAAATAGCATATCATTCTTTTGGATTTTCAACCTTTGGAGTCACCTAAACTTTGGCAAAAGTTACTTGAAGTAGTTAATCAGTGCAGTATTCAGAAGTATATATAGTCAGTACTTAACTGAATTGAAACTCATAATACTTTAGGTTTTTAAAAATCTGATTTGTTCCCACTATAGAAACAAGCATATTTTGGGGTTACAGGTTTATCCAGACATAATGCCTGATTATGTGCGGAAAGTACCATACTCAGTATACACAATCAGTATAATTACATGTTTACTCTGTTAAGCTTTCTAAAATTTGTATGCCAAATAATATAATCAACCACATAAAATAAATTTAATAATATCATATCATATCATATCATAGTAAACTAACTTTTTTTTTAACTATAGTATGTTTGTATGTTAAGGAAATTTTAATCAGAACTGTGACATTGAGAAGCATTCTGAGGCCAAAAGTGTCAAATCTTTTTGGGGTACCTACTGGGCTAGAAGTTATGTGAGGGTAAGGGTCTTTTACTTACATTAGTCTCTGTAATGCCTAGCAGCTTGTTTTGCACATAAGAGGTGCTCAGAAAATATTTGTTGAATGAATACCAAGAGTCATATGATGACTTTCTTAATAACTGCTTTGAAAAATATTTCTTTCGGTGCTTACTTTAACTGCATATTTCTTTGTAGGAAGCACTGTATCAGAGATTAATAGTCTTTACTATCTTCCATATGATTTTTCTTTTTAAGGTGCCTTTCTCAACAGCACTAGTGGCTTCTCCTTAAACACTGATGTGTGAAATACACTTACTTTTAGAACACACGAATCATGGGCACCTGCCTTTTCTCCCTCACCCAAGTTGTTGCTGTGTTGGAAAGCCTCATAACTTTTGCTAGAATATTGTCTGACCTCAAAAGTTGTGTATGTCATTTTCATTTCACAAAATCAGGCAGTTTTACCTCTATTCTTAAAACCAGCATTTGACTTATGCAGTTGTATATGGTGGATTATGTTTATTATCAAAGTACTTTTTAACTTATTTTATTGTGTCAAATATGGTGTGTGTCAAGAATCTTGGTGGAGAGATAGGTAAAATTTTCTAGTACCTTAAGAAAATGTCTTTCTCCCATGTCATTCACCTTCCAGGCATTTTGAATCAAGGGCAGAAGATTCTTACTTTCTCTTTCATGAACTTATGTAAAATGAAGTGTGAATTGTCCAGGAATTAGAGGAAAAAGCAATCATTATTACCAGTTGGTGGCATCAGAAATGACTTTAATGAAGAGGTTGAATAATGGTTAGGGTTTAAGGCTGAAATCTACTGATTTATTTAATCAGCTGTAAGATCTCACCTATTACAGTAAAAGGGCCTCAGTGTGGTGCAGTTCCAGGAATTAACTGTTCACGCCATAAACTCCACAGTCCCAGTTAGCCTCTAGTTCTGGTATCCTAGAATAGTTTGTATTAATGGCTTTACAGAATTGTTTTCCAGATAATAAAAGTGAAATGTTTTCATTTTAAAAACTAGATAATCCAGAAAAGTACAAAAAAGTAAAAATTGCCCATAATTCCACCACTCTGACTTTATCAGAAGTTACATTTTAGTGATCTAAGTTGTATATGTACATGTGCATGTGCTTGTAAGAGGTTTATGTTTAAGGATTTTGTTTTTGTTTTTGTTTTTTACCTTTTTGAGAACTAATACAGGTTTATACCTACTCTAGGTGTTTTGTGGAAGGTAGGCAGAATTTAAATTTTCTCTAGTCTGGAGAATCTGAAAATAGTAACCTTCCTCATATTCTTCTTATTCCAACTTCTTTGGTTACACTTAATCTGACCTACATTAGAGTCATTTAAGTTTTAAAAAATACAGGTACTAGGCTCCTGCCCCCCAGAGAGTTGGTTTTGTTTACTCTTTGGGGGGCCCAGGAATCAGTATTTTCTAAAAGTTCCCCAGGTGATTCTCAAGCAGCTAGCGTTAAGAACCACTAGGTGCTCTAGCCTATAGCGTGAAACTTAGCATCATTTTCATTCATCCCTTTCTGCCTGTTGGTTAGTTCTTTATATCTTACACAATTAGTTCTCTATTTGCATATATATGCGATTAATTCTCTACACAGTTTTCAGAAAATTTTCATATTGCTTTACTTGATTTGCACAAAAATGCTGAGAGTTAAGCAGTACTACTTTCTTTTAATTGATAGGATAGAAAAGTAATCCATTAAGAACTCAGTTACATTTTTGCTGCCTTTGAAAATCTTGTGCAGATGTTCACAGATGTGTGTGGATGTTCAGTTTGGTTGTCTTTAGGTGATAAAGTTAAGAGATTTTTAAAATATATGTTTGGTATTTTTCAGATTTACTTTATTATATGAATATGAATTATATTTATGGTAGATTTTTAAAAAATAATAAAATGACCTATGGGATGACTGCTATGTTTAAGACAATGTGCAAATCAGAAATCTGATTTCTTTAATACAAGAGAGGCTAAAACGCATATGCAAACAGTTAACACAAGACAATAGTACATGATTATTTTAAGGTTTTGTGCAGTTGGGGAGAGGTTGTTGCTGGAAACGTTAATTAACATTGTTCTGTTTGGTCTGGTCTCTGAGTCTTATTCCCTCTTCTCTAACAGAAATTTTGTGACTGAACCTTTTCTGCGTTTCATAACTTCCGTAAATGTTTAGTGGAAAAGTTACTCAGCCACAAAGTTTTTTGGCAAAATTACTTTAAACTCTACTTACTAAGTAGATTTTTTGTTTTGTTTTTGTTTTTGGAGGTATTTCTGAACTTGAAGAGGAAAATTACCAACCCTTTTAAGAACCAGTTTGCCTTTGAAGGAGAAAACCAAATTTTCATCCTGAAATCTATATTCTTAACTCTGAAACACAAGTGTTCTGAAAATAAAGTTTTTTCTTAAGTTTGGCAAAAGTGAAGCTATTTATAATCTTATTTCCGTGATTAATTGAGAGACTGTTCCAGAAGCCATTGGGAGGTTTAAATTAACAATTGGTATTTACACTATTGTACTCTTTTAAAATCTGACAGTTCTAAAACATGTCTGGTACCAGTGGTTTCATTAAGGGTTTGTGGACCTATACAAACTTACGATGGATAAATAAGGGGGTGTTTTAGCATCTTCTTCCTTTGGTGTATTTTTACTTTCTACTCTATAATCGTGCAAAGAACACTGCAGTGTATTTTATGTAATTTCAAGATAGCTGTATGTTACTACTATGATAGTTTGAGATGTGATAAGTAATTTTGCTTCCATTTTTTTATTTTGCTATTCAGACTATCTTTATGCTCAATTTATTTTTTAGTTTTGTTCCTCAAAGCATTAGTTAGGCTTCTGTCTACATTGCACTTTCAGTTAGCTTCCTCATCCTGGTGGTGCTGCTTTCCTTTGGACCAGTTCATATTTCTATGGTACATGCCAGATTCCTTGAAGGACAAAAGATTCATTTATTAGTTTGTTATAGGACATTTCATAGCACAGGCTTACATGGGAGATGAGGTATAAATGGTTACTGACTGTACAAAAATGTGCCTAAGCTAGTGGTGCTTGTTGAATTAAGTGGGATTTGATTTTTAAGTTATTTCTTATCTGTGACATCATAAAAGTTAGGAATCTATAGATGTACTTTGTAGTATCATTCAACTCCAAGTTTACAGCCCTTACTGACAATATGGGGTTGTACATGATGCTGTTTTGATTGGCATGTCACAGTGAGGGCTGAATAAAAGTCTGAACTTTTTTTACTGCTAGTGTCCAGCTTAGAAACTACACTATTATCATTCAAGATCTATATAATGCTCATTATATAGCACTGTACCAGATTAGGTTCTAGGCTGGATGATGAACATCATAGCTGTCTGAGAGGTGAATTATCTTTGTATGGGGGAGGGATGATACTTTTTATAAAGGAAGAAATTAAAATATAGTTTCTAATTGAGCATGTGTAAATAAATGCAGTTAACAGATTATGAGAGCAGTCAAAAATTAGTGCGTAAAATGTCAGTTTATTATGTGCCTGTCAGGTTATTATTAGTTTCATTAATGTATGTTTGAAAAATCTTGTCCTTTTAGTTTTTGTTTATAAGCTGATAACACATTGTGTCCAGTGCTTTCATGTGATACAATTGTTAAAAACAATAAAGGATAGCAATTTGGACCTTCTCTGTATCTCTGCCTCTTGCTGCCTGTTTGTCATGGGACAAGTTACATAATCTCTGTGACTCTCTCATTTTAAAATTTTACAGATGTGGCTTGTGGAGCCTCTGTTCATGCTAAAAGAGATGACATTTTTAACTGCTGGCAGTTGTAGCTAATGCTTTTGTCGTTTTTGAGGAGTGGGAGACCTGGGTTTAAACTGAAGCACTGCCCTTAGTAACTTTGTAATCTGATTAACTTTTCAGTATTTTGTAGAATGGGGCTAGTTAAGACAATAAAATACATGCATTAATATATATGAAGCATATATCCTAGTGCCTGCACTGTGGAAGCTACCTAAGCAGTGGTAGTGACTGCATCTGTTGTTTTTGTTGATGTAGTGTAATTTGGTTTTCCTTTAAGTAAATTAAGGCAAGTGAAGGAGAAGGCAATGGCAGCCCACTCCAGTACTCTTGCCTGGAGAATCCCATGGACGGAGGAGCCTGGTGGTCTGCAGTCCATGGGGTCGCTGGGAGTCGGACACGACTGAGTGACTTCCCTTTCACTTTTCTCTTTCATGCATTGGAGAAGGAAATGGCAACCCACTCCAGTGCTCTTGCCTGGAGAATCCCAGGGACGGGGGAGCCTGGTGGGCTGCCGTCTATGGGGTCGCACAGAGTCGGACACGACTGAAGCGACTTAGCAGCAGTAGCAGTAGCAGTAGCAGCAAGGCAAGTGAAACTCGCCATGGAGTGTGCATAGTATATGTAGCTTGTCATTATGCTGAGGGCTTCCATTTCAAAGATGGTATCTATAAATTGAGTTAACCTCTTCTTACTAAAATAATGTCTTTTAAGTAGGTCATAGTAAGATGAAGTGGAAAGAATTTTAGCCCTGGAAATGAGAAGCCTTGGCTTCTAGGTCTGACAATGCCATTTACTAGCCTTGGGCAAGCTGTGTAACCTTGGTTCATTTTCTGTTTTGTAAAGTTGTGATTACTTGCCGTATGTACTGTGGGGTGCTAGAAAAAAATCACCTGAACTTTTTAAGTCCTTTGCAAATTGTAATGCATTTTATATTTATAAAGTGTAAATAGTATTTGCAAATGATCTGAAGGAATATCACTCAAAGGCTCTGCTCTATAGGTTATTTGATGGGGTGGGTGGTGGAATCCTGTAGCTTTAAAAAGCTTATTTCTTCTCAAAACTTTAAGGTTTTATATTGTGGTGGCTGTTGTTCAGTCACTCATTCGTTTCCAACTCTTTGCAACCCTATGGGCTGCAGCATGCCAGGCTTCCCTGTCCATCACCATCTCCTGGAGCTTGCTCAAACTCATGTGCATTGAGTTGGTGATGCCATAACCATCTCGTCCTTTGTCGTCCTCTTCTCCTCCTGCCTTCAGTCTTTTCCTAGCATCAGTTCAGTTCAGTTCAGTCGCTCAATCGTGTCCAACTCTTTGCAACTCCATGGACTGCAGCATGCCATACTTCCCTGTCCATCACAGACTCCCAGAGTTGCTCAAACTCGTGTCCATCGAGTTGGTGATGCCATCTAGGCATCTTATCTTCTGCCGTACCCTTCTCCTGCCTTCAATCTTTCCCAACATCAGGGTCTTTGCTAATGAGTTGGCTCTTCGAGTCAGGTGGCCAGGTACTGGAGTTTCAGCTTCAGCACCAGTCCTTCCAATGAATATTCAGGACTGATTTCTTTTAGGATTGACTGGTTTGATCTCCTTGCAGTCCAAGGGACTCTCAGGAGTCTTCTCCAACACTACAATTCAAAAGCATCAATTCTTTGACACTCACCCTTCTTTATGGTCCAACTCTCACATCCATACATGACTACTGGAAAAACCATAGTTTTGACTATACAGACCTTTGTTGGCAAGTAATGTCTCTGCTTTTTAATATGCTCTCTAGGTTTGTCATAGCTTTTTTACCCAAGAAGCAAGCGTCTTTTAATTTCATGACTGCAGTCACCCTCTGCAATGACTTTGGAGCCCAAGAAAATAGTGTCTCTCACTGTTTCCATTGTTTCCCCATCTATTTGCCATGAAGTGATGGGACCAGATGCCATGATCTTAGTTTTCTGAATGTTAAATTTTAAGCCAAGTTTTTCCCTCTCCTCTTTCACTTTCATCAAGAGGCTCTTTAGTTCTTTTTTTCTTTCTGCCATAAGGGTGGTGTCATCCGCATATCTGAGGTTATTGATATTTCTCCTGACAATCTTGATTCCAGCTTGTACTTCATCCAGCACAGCATTTCGCATGATGTACTCTGCATGTAAGTTAAATAACCAGGGTGACATTATACAGCCTTGACATACTCCTTTCCCAATTTGGAACCAGTCTGTTGTTCCATGTCTGGTTCTAACTGTTGCTTCTTGACTTGCATACAGGTTTCTCAGAAGACAGGTAAGGTGGTCTGGTATTCCCATCTCTTTCAGAATTTTCCACAGTTTGTCGTGATCCACATAGTCAAAGGCTTTAGCATAGTCAGTGAAGCAGAAGTAGATTTTTTTCTGAAGTTCTCTTGCTTTTTTTTTTATGATCTGTGATAGAACAGTTTAGTAAGCTCTTTCTCACCTGATACTGTTTTATTTTTTAAGGAAGGAACATCTCCCTCATTGCCCTTGTAGTAACTTCTAATTTTTTTTTCTCTAAAATACAAATGCCACTAAGTTCCACATTTTGTTTCTCTTGTTTCACACAAGCCCTCAGGGATATGAAGACCTCTTTTACGTCAGTGGATAAAAGAAAACTTTACTCTTCATCTTTTCACGTACCTGGAAGAACCAGTATCTTGTTCCTTTTTTATCTCTCATTCATGGACAGGATTTCCTGTTGGGATTAGATGGAAGATAGGAGCTGGTGAAGAGACATGAGAAAGGGAGTTAACCTAGCTTTTTTTTTTTACAGTTACTTCACAGCCAAACTCTCCTCTGGGGTCATGGAAGCTTGAGATAGATATGTGGCAGTTCCTGTTTTAGGCCAAGGAAAGGTTGATTAGTTGGCCTCAGGAGAAAACATCCATCAACATCTCAAAATAAATAAATTTTTAAAAACTTAATAGTAAAATTTTAACAGCTGTGATTTTTTTTTTTTTTAAACGGCATTTCTGATACATTATGGGTTATCTAAGTAGATTTTTATGGACTTGCTTGAAAACACAAACTTTTAGCCTTGGATCTGTGGAAAACGTGTGTGTGTGTGAGAGGCACTTTTAGCCTTGGATCTGTGGAAAATGTGTGTGTCTGTGTGTGTGTGTGGCACTTTAAGCCTTGGATCTGTGGAAAATGTGTGTGTCTGTGTGTGTGTGTGGCACTTTAAGCCTTGGATCTGTGGAAAACGTGTGTGTGTGTGTGTGTGTGTGTGTGTGTGTGTGTGTGTGTGTGTGTGTGTGTGTGTGTGTGTGTGTGTGTGTGTGTGTGTGTGTGTGTGTGTGTGTGTGTGTGTGTGTGTGTGTGTGTGTGTGTGTGTGTGTAAAACATTTAAAAAATTCCAACCACCAATTTTCAGAGTTTTGAAGTTGAGGGTTGGGTCAGGGAGGCCTGTAGTCTGTCTGGAACCTGTTAACAGTTTTCGGTCTGAAATAATTTCTACTTGCCTTAAATCAGTTAAATCAGTCATCATGTTAAAGCACTACTTAATATTTAGGCCTTTGGAGAAACACGAAATAAGCATAAAAGCAGTCACTGTACTTAAGGTATTTCTTTAAATGGTGAGCAAGAGGTACCCGATAGAACAAGGCAGTATATCATCAGCTGGTCGTGGATTGTGAGGTGTCAAGTGTGAGAATTTTATTTTAGAGAAAGCTTGTTGACAAGGAGAACTTAGGAAGGCTTTATGGGGGATATGAGTCTTGAATTTAGCTATCAGATGTCTGGTTATGTATACAGTTAGTAGAGTACTGTTGAAAGGTGATGCTACTTCTGGGAGAATTAAAGATAGAGAATTTGACTGGTGTAAAGAAAAATGGATCTCATATGTCAAGTCAGTGAAGATGATGGGTTCATATGTAGGATTAATTATTTGCACAGTTTATTTTAGTGAAACAAAACAGCATGACATTGTTCATAAAGCTTTTTTTTGGTTTGGGACAGCTATGGCCAGGTGGTTTATGGCATTTGCTTTGTCAGATGATTTGGGAGTGGAGAGAGATACCTCGGGGTAAACTTGTCTGAATGATTTTTGCTCTTAAAGTAATAAAATATTGGTTGTTAGCCCATTTTCCTTCTTTCGCAGGTAAAAAACAGGAAGCAGATGAGTTGAGTGGAGATGCTTCTGTGGAAGATGATGCTTTTGTCAAGGTAAAGTGTTAATTACACAGGTTAAGATGTCTGTTTTGAGCCTAGTATTTTGCATGATGAATTCATGCATTTTGCTTTAACAATAGACACTGAAATATGTTGGTAAATAGGTATAGAGACATATAATATTGTCAGTCTTAATAATTCTCATAGTTGAGAAATATAATAAATAACTTTAGTTAAATGAGACAAAGCAAAGAATGTTTGTTCGGGGAGACATAGGGGCCAGAGGAACAGGTACAGGACAATTGATACCTTAGTTCCTGGACAAGGTATTGCCCATCACATTTAGCTTTTGTATATATTAATAATATACAGAAATCAGATTAATGTAGTCTTTAAAATGGAGAAAGTTGCTGATGTATTGCTACTTGGTAAAGATCAGATTAAGAAATGTGTTTTTCCCATTAAAGAGAAGCCACGTCTGTATTGGCTAAAAAAGAATATATTTTATTTTAAGAATGTCCAACTAGGAGAACAGAGTATGTAATTTTAATTGAGGTTGTGGCAGTTCTATAAACTGTTACTTTTAATAGTTTTTATTGTTGTTGTTTTCATTTTAATGAAATGTGATCTCCTATTGACTGATCATTAGGTCTTAAGTAGTGTGGCATTTGCAGGAATTATTTAATGAGCATAGTTCCTTTTATATTACATACATTTACACCCCATGTATTCTGTTTTCTGTGTACAGTTAGGTCATATTGCCATAACATCTTGGAATGTCTGTGTGGTCTACCATGAAGTCAGCTCATGTCCCTTCACTCACCCATTCCCTACCATCTAACTCTCTACCCTCCCCCCACACACAGGCTACACAAGCCCCATGTACCTCACTCTTTGTATCTTGCACTTTGATGGCAGGCACAGAGAGAAAGAGATGTTTGGTTGAGGAGTTAGCCCTGAAGTCAGGTAATTCAGGAAATATGTGCTCAGTTCAGTTCAGTCACTCAGTCATGTCTGACTCTTTGCGACCCCATGAACCGCAGCACACCAGGCCTCCCTGTCCATCACCAACTCCCGGAGTCCACCCAAACCCATGTCCATTGAGACGGTGATGCCATCCAACCATCTCATCCTCTGTTGTCCCCTTCTCCTGCTCTCAATCTTTCCCAGCATCAGGGTCTTTTCAAATGAGTCAGCTCTTCACGTCAGGTGGCCAAAGTATTGGAGTTTCAGCTTCAACATCAGTCCTCAGGGATCCATTAAAATGGGTGATTGCATGCCTGTAACCGGCTTTTTTTGAGCCTTTAAGGACTGTTCAATCTTTGTATTCTGTTATCCTTGTGGTATATCTTCCGTTAGGTTTGTTCCTTTGCTCTCATTTTCTCTAGTTGTCTTCACTAGTGAGTGTATGATGAAGCCAAAACTATCCATAAGCTGGAAAAACACTGTGACTTAGTAAAAAACCCTTTTAGTTTTCCAATTTCTAACTTCCTTTCAGCTCTTCAGTGCACAAAAATGTTTCAGTCATTTAAAATGTTACAAGGAGATGTAATATTGCTGTCTTACATGTACCACAAAGGATGCCTTTGTGTAATTATTGAATGAACCTGGTCATAATGTCTAAAAGAACAAAAGAACTTTTACAAAATTCTATTTAAATGTATCGTTACTTTTTTATATTTCTTTTTCCCTTTGGAGGTATCCTCATGTGTGATAAATATGATAGAAACAAAGTGAATATACTTGCCTTGTTTCTCAGAGTTGGTAATTTTGGAATTTATACAGTAATGGTGGGTGAATATCACCTATTGCTTAGATATGTGAATACTATAGAAATTACTTCTACTTGTAAGTGAGGAGAATAGTCAAAATTGTCACTTCAAAGTAGATGAAGTTCCCTCAGTGACTTCCCTTGTTTTGTTTTTTTTTGTTTTGCACCAATTCTTCTATCATCATATAACCAACCACCTACTCCATTTTCAGTTCCAGTGTTCCCCCACTCATAGGTAGTGAAGTTGGTTAAACCTGCTGTCCCAGAGATGACCTGCTCCCCAAGCACTGCACATTCCAAACAATCATGTTTCTTCTCTGTGCCTACCTTCCCAGAAATTTCTAGTCCCTCATTGCAGTTCATCTATGAATAATTAATAGTTATAGCCCTACACTTTTCCCCTTTTAACCCAGAAACTTTAAATCTGTTGGATTTACCATGAGAGTAGGAAAGGAGGAAGAATGTCCATTGCTTTTGACCCTTTGTCTGCAGTTAATGAGAGAGGGAACTAGGCTGATTGCTGCTTTTCTTTATTTATACTGAGGTACCCTTATATCCATAAACTTTGAAGGGCAAACAGATATTCTTCCCTTCACAGAGAGAATCCCAATCTATGTTCCCCTGCTTAATTGGCTTTATGGCATGGTGGTAGATTTCAAAACTAATACATTAGATTAGTTATTTGCATATTTGTAAGAACAGACATTGGTGTAACAGTTGGGATTCCTTATTATAAATTAGAAATAAAGTTTATATTATCATAAGATGTCCACAGTCTTTGAAGGTAAGCCAAACTGTGGCCTTTAGAGAAAGTAAGTCATTTCTTTGAAACCATGTCTTATAGGAAAGCTCATAGGATGTGACTTGGTAAATATTATAACTGGAACTTGAGAGCAATCCAATTAGCATATATGTATTTCAGTGTAAGTGATTTGGGAACTCAGATGCATAGTTTAATGACCTTGGTATTAGACCCCCTCTATTTTTAAAGGCACAGTTAGTATGTAATATAAAATGATTGAACTTTGACTTTGGGAGTAATGTCAAAATATGATAGAAGTGAAAACATTTAGAGATGTAAATTACCAAAAAGGTTTGGTGGATAGCCCCCAGTACTTTGCCTCGAATTGTATCAAATTTTCTTACCATTAAAAGGACTGTGAATTGGAGAATCAAGAGGCACAGGAACAAGATGGAAATGACGAACTGAAGGACTCTGAAGAATTTGGTGAAAATGAAGAAGAAAATGTGCATTCCAAGGAGTTACTTTCTGCAGAAGAGAACAAGACAGCTCATGAATTAATAGAGGCAGAAGCAGTAGAAGATATAGAAAAAGAGGACATCGAAAGTCAGGTCTTTAGCCAGTTTTTTTAAAACGTGACACAGTTAAACTAAGTACTAAATAATAAAAAAGTATTTTTCTAGTTCAATGTGGAAGTCACAGAACTTTCAAAAAATATATTTTTAAAGTTACTTACAAATCACTCAGAATGCTGCAATCTAAGATGACCTTTCAATTTTTGCTTATTATTTTCCACATATGTATCTGTTTTTACCTAGTAGTTATCATGCTATAAATTGCTATTTAGTCTATGTATTTTCACGTAACATATAATGACTTCAAAATTCATACCTTTCATCATAATGTACTAGACTGTTTTCTGGGTGTCTAATAGCTACTCTTCTAATTTGGGATATTTAAGTTTTAAGTTGTTTACTATCCCACTATGAAAGAGAGTACCAATTTAACACTGACCTTGCCAACATTACCAGATAGTAAGTTTTTTTTTCCTACTTTAGTAGATGTAAAAGATTAATTTGCATTTATTTGGTTATTAAGGGTGGGGAAATTACTTACGAAAGTTTAACTTAAAAGCTTTAAAAATATAATTTTTAAATCTTTTCTTTGACTGAAATAGAACATTTGTCCTTCTTTGAAGTATGTTAGTACATCTTAAGAAAATCAGCGGATTAGAGGGTCAGTATTCATGCTTAGAACACTATGTTCTACCTAGCTTAATGAATGAAGGGCTCATGAAGGACTTGTTTCTAATTCTTTTTTTTTTTTGTCTCTGATTCTTTTATCAATGTGACTAAGCTTTTATGTTGGCATAAAAATATAGTCTGAATTATTAAGCATTGGCTTAATACCCATGGTATCCATAGACACTGCACAGAACATGAGGCAAGTGATAATCGGGTGTAGCATAAAAGCATTCTCATGTTACCCAGATATTTTGTAAAGCAAAGCTATTGTATACCCTTTTACTTAGGAAATTGAAGCTCAAGAAGGTGAAGATGATACCTTTCTAACAGCCCAAGTAAGTTTACATTTAGTCCTATGAATTTGATATTGTTGGGTGGAAGGGCTTGGAAAAGGAATCTCATTTTGACTTGATAATTATTTAATTCATAAAATTGCCTTAAATTTAATACTGAGTTACATGATATATACAAAATACTTTAAATTGGTGGCTGAAATTTCTCTTGCTGTGGAGATAATTGAAAGTTATTACAATAAGGTTCCTACCATTTTCAAAATAAAAATAAAAACAGTCTATCCTTTTTTTAAAACATAAGTCTAGTTATCAGTTTTTTGGGAAGCCATCACACTCCTTGATTTTTTTTTTTTTGTCACTTTGGTATGAAATAAATCATTTAAAAGTACTAATAATCCTATTAAAGCTTTAAAATTTTGTTAATTTAACACCATGATAAATATAGTATAAAAATGATAAAAGTCTCTGTTTAAGTAATTTACTTGGGATATGTGTATACATGTGGGTGTGTGTGTATATGTAGAAAATGATTTCTATTGTGTATTAGATTTTGTTTTTGGTCTATGTGATATGCATAGTGTACATTTTAAAGCATGATGTACAGATGCTATAAACAGACATTTATAGCTCAGTTTCTGTATTAAAAATTAGCTTTTGTCTTTTTCCCATTTGTGTACTCAAGAATACCTTGTTCATGTGCCCTCTTTAAATAGTATACTTTCAAATAGAGATAGGGGTTCCCATTCCCTCTGTTTACTAGATTTAGGAAAAATAGTGATCAGGTGTGCTATTTCCTCACTGTAATATTTGCTGCGAGGGTATATCATGCGGTATATATTCATAGCCTGCTTAGCTGATTGCCTCTGGTCACTCCTTCTTTACCCCAGCTCTCTTACGTTTGGAATGCTGGTGAGGCTGTATATTGGTTTTCTGTGTTCATTGTAACAGGAGAAATTGCATTTCTGGGGGAAATGTTTTTGGTAGTTTGGAATATTCAGGAAGGAATTGTTAGGATTGTGAAAGTCTGTAGACTTCTTCCCATACTATCCTCAGGTATGTTCATTTTTGAATGATAAAAAATAGATACCTTTTCTAGATATTACTAATTTGCAAAAAGGTAGAGTTGAACTCTTCATATTCATTGGCAAAAAGTTTTTTAACTTTCATCAAGGACCTCTCCTTCCGTTGCACAAGTTGGAGTGTGTGAAGGGTTACATCTGAGTGTCCCCATTCTCATAATAGATTATGTATTTATTATAAAAATCTAACAGAAGTATCTTAAGGAATGAGTGCCTTTTTTTTAATTTTTGCAAATTTTTATGGGCTAGATTTGGCCTTGCTCTCCTATTCCATCTTGAGAGTGAAAGAACCCTTATTTACTTCTTATCAAAGGACAGGTTTTGCTTATTGTATCAGAGAAGTTACATCTTCAGAGAAGTAAAATGACCTTTTTGCCTCTTCCTTAATGATGTGTGGTGGAATATGTAGAAATATATATGAATGTATCTCCATTCCATCATGATTTTGATGCTTCTAAGCATGACTAATGAATGTGTTGTCTTACTGTGCCTGTTAAGGAATACTGCACAGAGTGTACCCGTCACACAGCTTCTGCTGTTAGCAGTTCACGGGCAGTATTGTTTCATCTATAGCTCCATTCACTTTTCCTTTTCTGCACTATTTTGAAACAAATTCCAGACATATTTTGCCTTAAAAATTCAGGGTATATCTCTGAAAGAGAACTCTTTTATTTTTTACATTATTATTCCTAATATATGATTTTTTAATAAAAATACTCAGTTGTCCTGTTTGTGTTTTTTTTTTTTTTAAGAAAGCTTTATTTGAATCTGTTTGTTTGATACAAATAAGATCGAGATATTGTGATTGATTGAAATGTCTTTTAGGCCTCTTTCAGTCTATAGGTTTTCTGTTCATCTCCCCCCTCCACTTTGTTTGTTAAAGAAATTGAGTTTATCATATAGAGCAAGAGGTGGCAAAGTTTTTCATTAAAGGCTAGGTAGAAAATATGTTAGGTGTATGGGCCTGATGGTCCATTACAGCTGTTCAGCTCTGCCGCTGTAGTGTGAAAGCAGCTACAGGCATTAGGTAAATGAATGGACATGGCTGTTTCAATAAAAATAGCTACAGAAAGAGCATCTCGCATAGTTTGACAACCCCTGTCATTCATAGAGCTTCCAACGTCTGTATTTTGCTGATTATGTTCCTGTGAATTTAGTCAACATGTTCCTCTGTTTAGTGTATTTCCTTTAAATTGTTAAGTTGTTTATAGGATCCTGAGGCTTGCTGTCTGATTCCGACACCCCTATCCCCATCCCCCCAAGAGATACAACTAATTAATAGGTAGTGTTGTATTCTTCTATTTGGATACACATAATGTCTGACTGTATCTTTTTGGGGATAGTACCAGTCATTGATGATCTATACTGCACTGATTTAATTAATCAAAGTGGTGGTATTCTTTTATTTTCTTTATTTGTTAGCTGGAATGTTCTTTGGGAAAAAACTTCTCATCTATTATTTGGTTACCTTGTGGTATCATTTACAAAGAAAAGCCAGGATATATGTTTGATTATTTTTCCTCAGTTACCAATTTTCAAAATAATGAGTTGGTTCATGAGCATCTCTGATAGTGACTGATTTTTTTTTTTCTTTTTGTCCCTTTGTGTCATTTTGAACTCATGGATTTAAATATTTTTAGTGTATTTCAATCCATTGTAGTTATTATCCTTATTAACGCTCAGATTGTCTATAGCCAGTGAGAATTCCTTCAGGTTGTCTCTTTAATCCTTTCAATGTGATCCAAGTAGTCTTTACTCCTTGCTGTCTGGTTCAGATTTCTATTTCCTGCTCCAGACCTGTAATTAGCCACTTCTTCCTTTTAGTGGTAAATGGTATTTTGAGACGATAATCTTGATGATAGGGGTGGGGTGTTCATTGCCTCTGGGTTGTTCATATTTTCTAGGCCTTTTCAATGTACAGTGCTAGAGAATGTGTTTTTTGTTTATTTGTTTTTGTTGGTTTTTTACTTTTAAGATAAAATAGATTTTGAGTTCATAAGGGATACTTCTAAGTTAATTATTTCCTTTATCTCACAGTATATGTACAATAGTCCTAGGATGATAATACCAACACCATCACCAGTG
The DNA here is from genome assembly GCF_054371585.1 of Giraffa tippelskirchi. Lineage (NCBI taxonomy): Eukaryota > Metazoa > Chordata > Mammalia > Artiodactyla > Giraffidae > Giraffa > Giraffa tippelskirchi. The sequence continues at coordinate 113,347,824 of NC_137281.1, forward strand.
TGATTTCTGAAAATAAAGTTTTTTCTACTCAAGTTCTCTTTCTTATAGGGATATATCCTCTAGGAATGAACAAATCAGTGTGTTTTAGATTAGTTTTCTATATGCTCACCAACTAATACATATTTAGGTTCAATATTTAAGTATAGTTTTTTTAAAAAATTTAATCCGTAACTTCTTGTGAATCTATAATTATTTCAAAATAGATATTTTAGTTTTACAATTTTTAAAAATATTTACATGATTCCAAAGGCAAATCTAGGAAAGGATAAATTCAAAAAAGTCCCCTTCATCCATCCCCTTATTGGTGAATTTTTTAAAATTCAGGATTAATTGTTTTATTCCTTGTCTTTAAAAATATAAGTAAATAGGCAAGTGCATTTATATAGGTATCTATTTATTTAAAGCCAGTCTTCAGGCTTTGACTTGAAACTTAGATCTTTAGCTTTTAGGTGTTAGCCTCTAGGCAGTTTGTCATACCAGGTAGAATTTGGTTCACATTCTACTTCTGGTAGTTACTTAAAATATTGTGATTTTGAGTGTGTTTTCTTAGTCCATTTCTATGTCTATAAAATGAACATTGTAAGTCTTACCTGCTAGATTGATGTGAAGAGCAATCTTATATCCTTCACATAGTACATGTGTAATTAGTAATTACTTATAGCATTGTTTTACTAGCTTGGAGATACCAGTTATTTAGAATTATTTGGAAAATGTTTATATTTGGTAATGCTTTAATTCTTAAAAATTTCCTCTAGTTTCAATCTTGTCAATCTTTTATGAGTGCATCATGTATTATTTTTTCTATTTGCCTTTGCCCCAGTGTTTCATCAACTTGAAGTACCTTCCCTTTTTTGTCATATGAAGTCTGTATAACTCTCAAAGCCAGATTTATCTCTGTCTCTTCCATAAAGCTTTCCCTTACATAGTGTTTTACTGTTTACAGAGAACTTTTTACACCCACTGTCTTATATAATCCTGTATATCCTATTTAGGTCATATGTTATCTCTAATTTATAGGTAAAGTTCACCTAGGTAGATGACAGTGTTGTTTAATCGCTCAGTGTCTGACTCTTTGTGACCTCATGGTCTGTAGCTCGCCAGGCTCCTCTGTCCATGGGATTTCCTAGATGAGAATACTGGAGTGGGTTGCCGTTTCCTTCTCCAAGGGATCTTCTTGACCTAGGAAGATCACAATATCACAGAGTAAAACTGTTTCAGTGGTAAAGATAGAATACATACCTATATATCTTGGTGCCTAGTCTGTATTCTTTTCACAAGTAACTCCATACTAGTAAATGTTTCCTGAATTCCATTGTATTTACACAGTACTGGAGTTAAACCCTCTGCCTACATAAAATGAGCAGTTAGTTAAGTCCTTCCACTTAAAAACAGCAGTGTCTTACAGTACATTTATTCAGTAAACTCATTCAACAAATATTTATTAAGTACTTATTATGTGCCAGTATTTCTTATTTCCCATGGTCTTTAGCATATTTCCAGGTAGGTAATAGGCAGTTGGTGGTTTAGGGTTATTATGACGGTTTATTGTAAATTAGTCAGACTGAATACAGTGTTTTAAGTCAAGGGAGAGGAGGCCTTCCAGAAGATGTCTTCTTACTTAGCACTTGTATATACATGTATCACAAAATTAACCTTTAGGAAAGGTACTAGAATGGGTAGAAAGTAAACACTTTGTTAACTGAAAAGTAAGTCCTAGGTTTGTCTTTATCACTAGTCATTGCTGCTCCTAGAATGAAATAAAAATAGAAAAGCTTTCTGTATGATTTTTGCAGTCAAATGCTCTACCTCTGAGCTATATCCCCCTGTATGATTTTTGGCACTTCAGGGTTGTAGATCTCATTACAAAGATAAACAACAGGAACATTATAAAGCATTTGCTTCATTTTCGTATGTGAAATATTATGTTTTTTCAAGATAAACTAAAAAAGTAGTTAATTAAAAGGATGCTTTTTCATTGTGGTTACTTATTTACCATATTCCTCATTCTGAAAAAACATGTTTTCAGTGGAGGAAAATTATTTTGAAATAAGGCACATGTCATGTCTGTGCATATTCAGGAAAATTTTCCCAGTATCTTTCTTGTATTTCTTGGTTTGTTTATTGCAAGAAATGACTTAACCTTAGTAGTTCTATGTTTACTGCACATAGAAATATAATGCAAATATGCATTGGTGTGTGGCTCATCTTTTCTACTAACCCTAGTTGTTTTTGCGCTCCACCCCCATTGTAATCAGTTTGTTTTCTAGAAATTGGCTCAAGATTCTTTTCCTTGGGGCATTTAAGTGTATGTAATAAGGCTAGTGTTACCATTTGTTTAGAAACTAAAGTTATGAAACCCTTCAGAAGACCTATTGAGTGATTAGGATAGATACCTAAAAACCAGCAAAAGTAAGGCAAACCTTACTGATGGTTTTAGCAGCTAGAAATAACATTTCTACTTGGCAGAAAGTACAGCAGAAAGGTTTTGTTTTTTACATCACGGTATTTAAAAAAATTTTGCTTTTTAAAATAGCAAATACTTTGACTATTTCTTTTTTTCCTTGAACCTTATCGATACTGAATCTCTGAAAGAATAACTTGGAAGTGGTGTGCTGTTGAATTACAAGTAGATAAAGAAGAAGCAAGTTGCATTCTTTAAGTTCTTTCGTTCTTCTTTTAAGTAAAAGTGAAGATATTCCAGTTTATTTATCCCTTTAAGATAAATTACTAAACTAAAAGAGAATTTGGGAGAAAAAGATTTTTTCAGTAATTCCAGCATAACTCATCCTTTCTTTGCTGCCACTGCCACTGTCCACCCTGTCAAATCATTTTTCTTTCCTTTCCAAATGTTGCACAATAGAAATACAATCATTAAAACTAAATTCCAGTATAACAATTAGGAGATTATTAGAGCACAGTATAATGGACATATATAATAGGAGTCACATTGCTACCAATTAGTAATCTTCTTTTGTACTAGTCTACATACGAAGCTTGTGGCTTAATTGTTTCAGTGTTTTCAGTTTCCTTCATATTACTTTAGTTTGTAAAACAATTGGTCATTCCCTAAATGGGGCACGTATATGTCAACTTGAAGTTGAAATATTATTTTAAATGATTTCTTAGAAATATGTTTGTTATCCAAATGTAACTGAGCATATGATAAAATATGTTATCTTTAAGAAATGTGGACTTACATGAACCTAAAATTGTGTTACGAGATACATACGGCATTTAAAATTTTGTTTACAGTTAAATTTTGCCTTAAGTCTAATTTCACTGCTAGGCTGTCACTCTCAGGCACAGTTCTTAATTTGTAGTCCCTGGACCAAAAACATCAGCGTCACTGAAACTTGTAGAGATGCAAATTTCCAGGCTCTACTCCAGTCTTGAATCAGAAACTGGGGTTGGTGCTCAGCAGTCTGTTTCAACAGTCACTCCAGGAGATTCTGATACAAAATCAAAGTTTGAGAATCACTACTGTTTTGTATTTGGTAGCTTCACACCACCTTGACCTACTTGATCTACTTCTACTCAGCTTTTATTTTAAAAGTTGTAAGTTAAAACATACCTTAATTTTATGCATATTTGTTATGATCTTTAATTTTGGGAAATGTTTCTATCTTGTTATAATTTCAGTTATTTTTGCAGCATTTTGCTTGGTGTAAATATTTTCTTCTTTGTGATACTCCTGTTTTCAAGCCATTATGTGCTTAATTTTAGATTATATGATGTCACATACATAAAAATTAAAATATCACATATTTAAAAATTAAAATCAGTCATTTAATAACATTATTAACTTGTTTTGATTACCTGTAGCACAAATACCATTTTTAAAGTGGCTGACCACAAGTGTGTATATGAGACAGTGTATGAATTCATTTTTAACAGATAGAAGGGAATGAAGAATTTGAAACTACTCTTGTCATTCTTCTTACTTCTGAGATGATTAAATTGGGAGTGTTCTTTGTTTATTTGTTTATTAATATGCATTTCATCCCTTGAAAAAGTATGTCTTCATGTTATATTTTCTGGTTCATTTTGAATAGTATGTGCCTTCGAACTGAGTCATGCGAAATAATCAGGGCAGGCTTTTTATTGGCGGCTTTTTGCATCTCTTTTTTTTTTTTGGCCATGCCTCATGGCTTGTGGAATCTTGGTTCCCAGACCAGAGATTGAACCCCGGCCCGGCAGGGAGTTCATAGCAACTTTTTAATATGAGTAAGATTTGGGTAATTGAGACCAGTTTTGAGTAGTGAAACTAAATATTCCAGTTTATTGTTGATATAACTATTGATATGTTTGCCTGTTTTCTTGTCTAAGTCATGTATACTAGACATATGCTACATTTCTTTGTGTTTTAGTTCTGATTGGAATATCTTGTGTTTGTTAGTAATAGGTGTCTCTAATTAATATTACTCTACAATTTAACTTGATAGATCTTGTACTATTACTGAAACCCAGTTTTAAATGAATTCATTTTACATTTGATTATTCTTTGACTTTCAGGATGCTGAGGAAGAAGAAAATGAGAAAGGTATGTTTGATGTTAAGTAGAGTTTAAAAATTGGTGACATTTAGAAAAACAGTAAATTATGTGAAAATAAAGCATTCCTTATTCAAAATCTTATTTTTGAAATGAGTTTATTTTCAAATTTATCAATTTAGTGAATTAAGTTAGCACCTTGATTTTATTTTTTAATTGGTTTAATTTTCTTTTTAACACTTTGAAGACATGTTCTAACTTAATGGTACATATCAGTTACTGTGGTGGACAATGCCATTTTTTGTTTAACCTAATTTAATTTTTATTTTTAAAACCAACTTCTAGCATACGGTAAGTTGATTATATCCTTAAGACTGGCACTGCAGTAACTCATACGTGCTTACTGGTAATCCTAGTATGGAATGGATAATTAATTTTACAACTAGTCCTAAAATTGTTGGGTGACCCGGAGACTGACTTTTTGTTTGCTGCTTGGAGAAATTTTGTACAGTTTTCTGACAGTTTCAGTAGTTCTGGAGACCTATCTTATCCAATACAATTACAGGGACATCAGTAGCAATATATGTGGTTGGTCTGAGGTTATAGAAGAGTTCTTAGAAGGACGTCAAAGGATCCTCCTACTTTGGACTAGAAAGGACATGGAACAGGCAGAATAAAAAACCTAGAAGCAATGATGAAGTAAAGCTACCGACAGAAAATCTCAGAAGCTTGAGGCCTTTCGCTTTTGGGTGAATGCAAGAGATCTTTGAAAATGGTAATTGCAGGACTTACTGGACAGGATGAAGTCTGGAAATGACCACTTTCTTAAACGTTATGGAGCAGGCCATCTTTGGAGCCTCCTGTAGCAGTTTTCGGACTACACAAGAATAAGAAGAGTGAAAAAGATGAGGCCCAGAATACTTTGAAGACTGATTGGTATCCTCAGACTGTGACCTTTCAAGATGTCACCATGGGAGTTCTGAAGGTCACAAGGGTTAAATCCCAAGATAATTTGAACATTGAATAACAACTCTGCACATTTGTCACTCTCTCATGGAGGAAAAACACCTTCCATATGCCATTAACTTATAACCAGAAATGAAGAGCTGGTATCCTCAGGATGGAACTCTCTCCTCACTTTTGTTGTTTGGTATTTGTATTTAGAGATCATTTTTTCCATGAAGAATAAGTGATCCTGGGTAAAGGATTGTTTATGTTAGTTAATGCCCTTGTGTTTTTCTTCCTAACCTTCCATCAGTGCTAATAACTGGGTTTATATTTTCTAGGTCCTATTCTAGCTTATGAATATGAAAATTGTTTAAACTTCTTGTTTTGCCATATTTATTCCTGTTAAATCCTCTTAGATATAGCAGGTTCTGGTGATGGTACACAAGAAGTATCTAAACCTCTTCCTTCAGAAGGGAACCTAGCTGAGGCTGATCACACAGCTCATGAAGAGATGGAAGCTAATGCGACTGTGAAAGAAGCTGAGGATGACAACATCTCGGTTACAATCCAGGCTGAAGATGCCATCACTCTGGATTTTGATGGTGATGACCTCCTAGAAACAGGTAAAAATGTGAAAATTACAGATTCTGAAGCAAGTAAGCCAAAAGATGGGCAGGACGTCATTGCACAGAGCCCGGAGAAGGAAAGCAAGGATTATGAGATGAATGCGAACCATAAAGATGGTAAGAAGGAAGACTGCGTGAAGGGTGATCCTGTCGAGAAGGAAGCCAGAGAAGGTTCTAAGAAAGCAGAATCTGGAGACAAAGAAAAGGATACTTTGAAGAAAGGGCCCTCGTCTACTGGGGCCTCTGGTCAAGCAAAGAGGTTTGTTTTTCTATGTCAGTTCTTTACGATACTGAATTCCAGCATTCAATAAGATCACTCTACATTAAGGGGGTGGCTTCAAGACCATGTACAGTAATTAGTACTTATGATCCTGCCTATAATATTTTTGACCGTCATAAGTTACTTTAAAAAAAAAAATTCAAGATCTTCGTAATATGCAGTGTGTCCTACTGATTGCATTGTCGAATTGTCAGCATATATTTGGTTTTTTTTTTGTTTTTTTTTTTTTTCAAATTGACAATTTTTTTGTGTTTCATTTTTAAAAATCCTTGTGATGATGGTTAATGAACAACTATCAGTCCTAAGAACACAAATGAAGTCAAGTCCCAGTCCTGAAATCTGGAGAAGATGGCCATATATCCACTGAATAGAATTGTCAGAAAATCTAGATCTTCAGGAATCTTGGGGAAAATCAGTGCAAGAATCCTAAGGGAATCATTTGTTCAAATAACCTAATCTAGGCTTTTGGAATTGTTAATTTGTATGGATAGCACTGGTTTGAAATATAGTCAATATCAAGCTGTTCGATTTTTGTTCTTTTTGTTCTTTTTGTTTTTGCTTTTTTGTTTTCAATTTTCTTCTGGTGATTTGCTTCTTTAGCTCTTCAAAGGAATCTAAAGACAGCAAGACATCATCCAAAGATGACAAAGGTAATGTATTTTTTCCTACTTATTTCAGTGATGAATGTTTTCATTAAAAAGTAATAATTGTCTAGGGTTTCTTTTGACATTTAGTCCTTAAAAATTGACATAGTAAATTTTTTGGTGGCTTTTGTGTGAACAATGGAGTTAGATTACAGCAAATTCTCAAATGTGATTGAAGCATTACTTTCTTAATTATTTAATTTATAAACTGGTATGAATTTGAGTCAAATATATTTGCTATGTATTTTTTGCATTGTGTTCTAAGTATCTGTATTTGAATGTTCATATGATAGACATTTCATTTCTTAAAATTTAAGAAGTATTTCATCTTTGATTACCACTTGTAACCCCCACACACTACCACAATCTTTTTCTTATTCTGTCTAGTAGGAAATGTGATATAAATAGTATTTGTGGAGCCAAAAGCAAGTTAGCCTCAACATTTGGTTTTACTTTTTTGATTCTTTAAATCAGGGCACACAACTGTTAATATAGCCAGTTATATAGGATTTTAATTCTTCAGAATTTACTTCCTAATTGACTTACTTTGCATTGATGAGAGTTTTATGTATGTATGTATTAAATTTTGTCAATTTAAAGGTGCATTATTTGATTACTCTTTGTTACTCGGAAGTCTCTGCTTATCTCCTGGTCATGTGCTTTAGTTTCATCTTATATATGCTGTATACGTGAAAAATATTTCTTGTGTTTTAAAAAAGCATTTTAAGGGAAGAATAACACCATTTGGGTACTATAGAATCGAAAAGTGCCTCTTGAGTGCCTAACAAAAGGAATGTTATGTGTCCCTTATCTTTTTTTAGTATATTTTGTTGGCTTATTTTAATAATTAGAAATTTTAGTGATTGACTTAGTAATTGACAATTAATTGCATTACATACATCCCTTATAGTTTTGGTTAATGGATAAGATATAATAAATTTATTAAATATTATCCTTTAAATTTAGAAGCTTAGTGTAGTCTTAATTAAATGTTAACTTCCTATCATTAAAATTTTTTTTCTCCAGTTAGGAGTATGTGGGCCCAGGTGTTACTGGTAAAATATAAAAGATACACGAACTTCTAGTTAATGTTTCATAAGATAAAACATTTCCTTTGATAAGTACTTTTCTTAAGAACAGAAATGCAGCAATCATTAATATTTAAAATATTTGAATCAGGTGTGTGTTGTCTTCTCATAAGTACACTGATAGAAGTTCTTTAAAACTTGTGGCTTGTAATTTTTAAAGCATTAAACATTTTACTCTTTCTATATTTGATACCATGAAGTTATAAAAATTGTTACTTTTATTGCTTAGATATTGTTTCTCTTAAAGTGATTAAGAATTGTTTTCCAAATGATGAAATGAAAATTCCTTTTTTATAATAGCACATTGGAAGTAAAGTACTGAAGGGTAACTGACCAGGCCTGTATTTTAAGAAATGGCATTTATCTGTATGAAACAATAATTTGTGTATGGAAATAGTGCAGAAATAGTTCATATAACCATTTACCTATTCTAAAGGATTTTGGGGTCTCTGATCTTTGTAATTGATTTGCTTTAGAAGACCTTTTTTTTGGTAATCCAGAGTTTTCTAGTTGCATGTAATTTCCACTTTCTCTTACCCTTTCTCTAATACAAAATGAAGATGAACTGTTGGTTAGTTTTTGTTACTAAACATTTAAATTTTTGAAAACAGTTTATCCCTTTGTTTGACTTTTCCATTTGTGCTCTCAGTGTCTCAGGAGCTAAAGCCCACGACAGGTGTAGGTAATTAAGCAGTCTGTACATTCCTAGACCACTGCTTCCTGGTTGCCTGAATTCAGTGCAGTGGTTGAATATAAATGAATGAATTTAAACAGCAAAAGCCCAAGACATATAATTGATTTTTTTACCCACTTTGTCTTAAAATTCATGCAGTAGAAAATGTACAAATTCAGACATGTTTGTGTTATCTGTTATTGTGTTCAATTTTAGTTATAGTAGATGCGTAGGATTTTGATGTAGTGAAGTCATGCTGTCAAAATTCGAGGGTTTTATAATTTTGGAAGTTTATAGCCCTAATAATTTTGTTTAAAAAATTTTCAGTTGAGAAACTTAAACTTCTGATATTAAATCTATTCTAGGAAGTACAATTAGTGCTAGTGGTAGCAGTGGAAGCTCAACTAAAAATATCTGGGTTAGTGGACTTTCTTCTAATACCAAAGCTGCTGATTTGAAGAACCTCTTTGGCAAATATGGAAAGGTACATTCTTTTTATCTTTTTATCCATATTTCTATGTCCATTTTAAACAGAGGTTGTATTCAAAACAATACATATAAAATCTAATTTCTTGTCTCTCTCAGGACTGTTATAGGCATAATTATTTAGTTCTGTGGTAATTATGAGTTTTATTAGATCACATAATCTCACTCTGAGCCCTGGGAATCTTTGTATTAAAAGCTCATTTTTTGAGCCCATTTAAGCCAAGGAAGGACTGAGTTTGTTTCATCACATTCATCATGATTTATCTTGGACCTAAAATTGCTGAGATGATCTGGTCATCTGGAAAATAGAAGCACTGGGATATAGAATATGGGGGGGGAATCCCAAAACTGATGTGGTCCCTTTTATTATACAAATTCCAGTACAGTGGTGCAGAAGAATGTAAAACTGGTGAAATGGACTAAATCAGAAGTTTTGATATGTGCTGTGAAGGAAGAATGAAGAGTTTAGAGAGCAAAAAAGGAGGCTTTACTGTGGTTGGTTAATCAGGAGAAGTTTTTCTGGCATATAAGGGGAGACCTAATGAAAAAGAAAACTAGTTAATAATTAAATGAATTGAATATTCAGTTAATAGCTGTTGAATTAAATTTTAGTTGATCTGCATCCCTTAGGGCACTCACTGTTTTCTCTTTACATTATAGTTTTCAATATGCATCATATATATAACCTACTCTGCTGTAAACTGTTTGATAGCAGGGGTCTTATCTACTATACTTTGTATGCACATGATAGGCTTTCAAATATTTATTAAATTAATGACCACCAATATCAGTAAATAGCCATTAATGAATGTTACAAAAATCTATCCTATTGATTTTAGAAATTGTTTTTTTCCTTCAAATTAGAGAATTGCCTGCAAAGTAAGGAGGTTCTTGTAGATTTCAGATACAAAACACTGAGAATTGTGGTCCCATGATCAGTTTGTGGTATATTTTTGGTTCTGTTTCCAGCAATTTAATTAGGGCTAAAACTATATAAGGAAACCATGTACTTATAACAAGAACCTTGGGTTTAAAAATGAAATTGCTATTGGACCAAGTCACTCTTTCCCAGAGTTGAGATAAAAGCTGATAGTTTCCAGCTACTCACACCAGATTCCCTCTGTTCCTCTTCCTGACATTGTCTGTGTTCCTATTTGTTCAGCACTAGATTGTTCTTTCCCACTTTTCTTCTCACTCAACCATCCCTGCCTTGTCTCTCTTAGCTATTCATTTTATAGAGCTGAATTATTTGTCACTTTTATATTGATGTACATTTTAAAAGTACATAAATGGAAAATATGTCTTTTTAGAGTGTTTTGTGGAGTATATTTTTAAGGCTGCTTTTTCATGTGTGGGAGACCATTTTTGAGAGACTCATTGTAGAAAAGTGTTAACACTTACCTAGACATTTTCTAGGAACTTACCCTTTTTGTTTTAATATCTTTAAGAGATTAGAGGTGGGCCTTTGATAGGGAACTTTTGGCCCAAATCTAATTGAAAATATTGTTTCTTTACTTTTGTTAATTGTACCATTACTTCCTTAATGTGACTGTGTTTTGGCCATGTATTTAAAAAAAACGAAAAGTAAAAAAGTAGGTTAAATTGATTTTTAACATTTTAAATTGTTCCCCTGAATATTATAGGCAAGGTAATTGGTGAGTCTAAGAATATAAAACAATAATATATATTGTCCTCAATTTATCCTTTATCCTGAATTTATACATCCTGAACATATACTTTAATTTGAAGAGTCTACATTCTGAAGTTTTATCTTAGAAATGTACATGAAACTGTAAAACTAAAGTATAATCTCATTTTTATAGGTTCTGAGTGCAAAGGTAGTCACAAATGCTCGCAGTCCTGGGGCCAAGTGCTATGGCATTGTAACTATGTCTTCAAGCACAGAGGTGTCCAGATGTATTGCACATCTTCATCGCACTGAGCTGCATGGACAGCTAATTTCTGTTGAAAAAGTAAGCTTGCTTAACTGTTTGAAGGATAGTAATTCTCAACTTAACAATATTACACTAGTAAGGAGTAGAATTTGGAATGATTTTTATTTTTATATATTCATTTTAATTATTTTACTACTGTTTTCCAAATTTTTTTACCATTCACATACTTTTACAAACATAAAAATGTAACTTTAAAACTTACATATTTGGGACTTCCCTGGTGGTCCTTTGGTTGAGAATCCGCCTTCCAGTGCATGGGATGCGAGTTCAATCCCTGGTTGGGAACTAGGATCCCATATGCCTCAGGACAGCTAAGCTGCAACTACTGAGCCTATGAATCTCAACTAGAGAGCCCACGCACTCCCGAAAAAAAAATAAAACTTATTTGTTTTTTCTTCCTGTTTAAACTTTTCAGGTTAAAGGTGATCCTTCTAAGAAAGAATTAAAGAAAGAAATTGATGAAAAGAGTAGTTCAAGAAGTTCTGGAGACAAAAAAAATATGAGTGATAGAAGTAGCAAGTAAGGATTTATTTTGTCAATTAGCCTATAGACTTTTTTGGTACATTGATAAAGTAGTTCTCATTTTGTTGTTTTCTTCTGTGGGGTTGTATGGTCAGGACACAAGCCTCGGTCAAAAAAGAAGAGAAAAGGTTGTCTGAGAAAACTGAAAAAAAAGAAGGCAAGGATACTAAGAAAATAGAAGGTAAAGATGAGAAGAATGATAATGGATCAAGTGGCCAGACTTCAGAATCGATTAAAAAAAGTGAAGAAAAGAAACGAATAAGTATGCTATTTGTCTTTCTTCGCTGTCCCTTTCTAATGCATCCTACAGTTTAATTTTTACAGTTAAAGGGGAAATTTGAGAATACAATCTAGATAAATATTTAAACTTTGTTATTAGATGTCACTGTGGTAGAAAATGAGATCTAATAGGACTGGGGAAACAGCTGTCGTCTTCCACCTAAGCCCATTTACTGTTAAATCTGGGCTGAGTGAAAATGGTCATTAAATAATAGCTACATAATTGATCTTTTGGTATCTTTGAAAGTATTTACGTTAGTGGATCAAGTTTTAATACTCTTTACATTTCTCATAGAATAAGTTTTTCATATCATTAATTGGTTTGTAAATATTTGGTTGTCTTAAGAATTCAGCATACTTGCATTATATTTTCTTTTTGATGGGAATATTTTTAGACATTGGCTTATCTAATTTTTTTCTCTTAGGTTCAAAGAGTCCAGGACATATGGTAATACTAGACCAAACTAAAGGTGATCATTGTAGGCCATCAAGAAGAGGAAGATATGAGAAAGTAAGTCCCTGAGAGGGATGTTGTATACTATTGTCCCTATTTCCAAAAGAATATAATTCAGAAGATAATGGTTACATTTTGCATGTCTCCATGCTAGAAAACCTAAGCATAGGGGAATGCATTATTCATTTAAGCTTTTTAAATTACCACCTCAACTTGAAAAAAAAAAAAGAATTATTTTAACTTCTAGTCCTGTTAACAATTTTTTTTTCCTATAGATTCATGGAAGAAGCATGGAAAAGGAGAGGCCTAGCTTAGATAAAAAAAGGGACAAAGACTACAGGAGGAAAGACATCTTGCCTTTTGAAAAGATGAAGGAACAAAGGTTGAGAGAACATTTAGTTCGTTTTGAAAGATTGCGACGAGCAATGGAACTTCGAAGGTAGGAAAAGAGTCTGTTTTATACCTGTATTTAACTATAGGTATGTTTTTAACTGTGGGTATATCTTTAACATTAGTTATAAACCAGAGTTCTGGAAATTGTATTTCTATAGAAAGATATTTTGTCACTTTTTAAGAAGTAGAACCTAATGATTTCTTTAGTTTGCATAGTATTTACAATTTACAAAATAGCTTTGCATCTATTATCTCTATCTCAACAGTTCTATAAGGTTAGTTATGTCCATTATATAAATGAAAAAAATGGAGGCCCAGAGAGGCTAAATGACTCTTCCAATGCCACATGGCTAATGAGTGGCAGAGTCGGGACTCAGACCCACGTCTTCTGACTCCAAGTCCAATGCTCTTTCCTCTACTCCAAAGCTGCCGCCATAAAAAAAACATGACTTTGAAAGCAAATTTTGATTTTGATACAAGATAGTCTTAATGTAAGCTGTAGTGGCCAAATGATACATTGAAATTTTAGGAAAAATTTATTGTACTTTTAATTAGAGCCCAAGTAAAGGGAAGATTTCACCTGTGAACCTTATTGTGTTTAAACTGGCCTAAAGCAGGCATCCTCTTTAAAACAAAATGAGAATAAAACATTTCTACTTTTAGTGGCCGTATATCAGTAGTTCATCACGAGTGCCAGTGTGCTGTCGATTTTTGGATGCCACTTAAAATTTTCTTGTGAAAGTGTTTCATAATATAAATTTCCAAATATTAACCTGTATTGTTGAATGGTCACTTACAGAGTTTCATCTATTCATTCAGAAGGGTGCTAGGAACTACCAGAGATACTTTTAGCAACTTAAATAATACTATGATTGCCACACAGTTTACTAAAAGGAAATAATTCTTGCATAATCAGAACCTTTTTTTTTTTTTGATGAAGTCTCAGTATGCTTGGCTTCCTGTTCAGATGACCACAGCCTGAGAGAAGAGTGAAATTGGGAGTTACTAGGCAGCACTTCTCAAACCTATCAGACCAGCACTCGTTTCATAGTAATAAAACAAAAAAAATTGTAGCACCTTCTTTACTAATCTGAAATGAAATTGATTTGTAACGTACTTACTATACAAATATACAAAAAAGAACAATATAAAGCCTTAACTCTAATATGAAGAAGACATAAAAGTAATTTATAATGAAGCATATATTCCAGATATGAATGTTTAGGCATGACGCTCTACAAGATCTAATGAAGTAGTCAGATGTTTGCACGTCTCTTAAGACTCAGTGAGAATGTGACAGCTACAAACACAGATTGATACCGGTTTGTCATATTGGTGAGTCAAATACCAGGAGTAGTGTTGATGTTATGAAATGACTTCTGAAATGGTGAGCAAGTCTTGGTGAAGTTCTCAAGAAGGTGTAATTTTTCCTCTTATTTATATGGAGCTGCATTCCTGGAAACTTTAGTGTACATAAAAGGCCAAAGGAAACGAACCTAGCATTTATTAAAAATGAGTTAAATGCTAGGGCCAGATTTTTTTTTTTCTAGAAGTGATTTTGTTTTGATGACATGAATTACATTATGGCATTTGAAAAGTATTCGGAGTGTTGGATGGTTCTTTGTGATGCAGGACTATCTTGACTATGCCATGCATCAAAAGATATGTAGAATCCTTGGTCCCCTTAACTAATTGCTGGTAACAGCCCCCTTGGTCATTGTGATAATTAAAAATGCCCCTCCACTGGGGCAGTACTGAACCATTGAGAACCACTGGGTTGCTAGGAGAAGACATGCTGATTGACAGAATACATTGGGTACCTTAAAGTGAGGAAATGATTAAAAACAAACAAAAATAACCCACTATTAAAAGTCTTAATATAATAACTTAGTTGAGCACATATTTGAACTCAAACGTGTTATCTAGAGCCAAGTATTATGGCCTGTGAACACTCCAAAAGAGGCCGTGAGGGCAGCCATTTAGTATAGCATTTGCTGTAATTCATGTTGGTGGCTATGATCCCAGTTCAACAAAACTAAGGCTTACTTCATTTAAGGAGATAGAATATATCCTAGATACTGGAAATTTTTCTATCAAAAACAAGTTTGTAGTTTAGTAAATTCATATATGTAGAATATCCTTTTAAAGATGTTGACTAATTAATGGGCTATTGTAGTGGGATTTTTATTTAAACAGGAATCATCTAAGAGGCAACTACTCTATAAAATTGTGCAGGTGACAGTCTTAAATAAGTGACAGTATTGAAATCTGTTTAAAGTTTTATTTTGAGTTCTCTTTCCAATTACATTAAAACTATTTAGAATGAGTCCAAGTATAAAATTGCCAACCTCAAGGAAAAATACAAATTCAAAAGCTATTCTCTTTCACACAGTGCTAGCATAATTTAAGTATTTCTAAATACTGATTTTTGTTAGACGAAGAGAGATTGCAGAAAGAGAGCGTCGAGAGCGAGAACGCATTAGAATAATTCGTGAACGGGAAGAACGGGAACGCTTACAGAGAGAGAGAGAGCGCCTAGAAATTGAAAGGCAAAAACTAGAGAGAGAGAGAATGGAACGCGAACGCTTGGAAAGGGAACGCATTCGTATTGAACAGGTGCAGTCAGAAAATCTTTTCATCTTAAATAACTGACCTTTTTCAAACCCTGTGATTTTTGCCCTAAAATTTGCTTTACATGCTGTAAAGCTTTTATAGAATAAGTTCAGCTAATGAGCATTTATTAAGTGTCCCTGAGATAACAGTGAATTAGGTGCTAATTAAAACTACATTTAGTCATGACTTTGTTCTAGCCAATTGGTAATAACTTGAGCTCTGCGATATCATGGCAGCCTAATAGTCTGAGCATAGGACTATGAGTCCAGAGTAGTTGTAATCCAGGCTCTGTCACTATCCCATTCTTAGAAAATAATAACTATTTCCTTACTTATTATAGTGGGAATGATTCCCCAAGGCTGGAAGGAAATAATGCCTCTCTTTGCAGAATTGCATCCAGGGTTTTAGGGCACTTAGTCTTATTAATAGCTTTATCTCTTAATTACTTTTAGGTGCTTTTGTTTCAAATTATTAAACTAAATTTGACCTTCCAAATTACTTGCCAGCTTTCACCACTCAGTCTCTTGTTATTTTTAATGTTACAGAACAGTAGTCATAGCTTAGATTGCAATTACTGAAGTCAGATTTTTTTGTCCCAGGTTTGTCTTTTGCCTGGTGCTTGCTTATGATGTTTTCTTAATGATAGGATTAAACCAAGGTTGCATATATACTTACCTTATGTTTTCATTTTGCATTGGTTGGTTCTTCCTTCTATGTTGTCTGAAGGAACGTCGTAAGGAAGCTGAACGTATTGCTCGAGAACGAGAGGAACTGAGAAGGCAACAGCAGCAGCTTCGTTATGAACAAGAAAAAAGGAATTCTTTGAAACGCCCACGTGATGTAGATCATAGGTAGTTGCTTGCTTTCTTTAACAGTTAAACTTGCTGTCTTATTCCTTTCATGCTAAGACTATAGAATTAGAAAGTACAGGCACCTGTCGCTGGAATAAAAGGTCATGATCAAGAGGGGTGGGAATGAATGCAGTAGTGAATTGGACATCAATGGATTTTCAAGTAGAAGAAAATTTTTCCCCATTCTCCCCCGCCCCATTTTCCTTCCTTTGCCAAATGTTTTCCACTGTGACTTGAAATATTGAATACATGGTAGACTTTAATAATGGCTCTCAAACTCAGACTCATTTTGAAAATTCTTACAGGGTAGTACAGATAGTACAGAAATCAAAGCCATAAACTTGGGAACACTAAAATATAGATTCTGTTATTTGTTTGCATTCATGGTTCTTAATAGACTTCAAAATATAATATAGTAATTTAATTTTCTTAATATAAATTCTGTGAGATTTAGTTGATTGTGTTGAGAAATAAGTGGAGCAGAGTGAATGAATTGTGCTTGGGACTAACCTCTCTATCCTTTCCAAAGTTAAGTATAACCAAGTGTTGTATGTATGCTCCTGGTTAGAATTTTATTTTAGAATGGTATCAAGTATTTGTCTTATTTGCCTTTTTCATTTAGTAATTTGAAAACAGTTTTTCAATTACTTTCCTGTGAAATTCCTCTAACACCATCAGTATCAGTTCATTCGCTCAGTCGTGTCTGACTCTTTGCGACCCCATGAACCATAGCACGCCAGGCCTCCCTGTCCATCACCAACTCCTGGAGTTTACCCAAACTCATATCCATTGAGTCGGTGATGCCATCTAACCATCTCATCCTCTGTCGTCCCCTTCTCCTTCTGCCTTCAATCCTTCCCAACATCAGGGTCTTTTCAAATGAGTCAGCTCTTCGCATCAAGTGGCCAAAATATTGGAGTTTCAGCTTCAACATCAGTCCTTCCATTGAATACCCAGGACTGATTTCCTTTAGGATGGACTGGTTGGATCTCCTTGCAGTCCAAGGGACTCTCAAGAGTCTTCTCCAACACCACAGTTCAAAAGCATCAATTCTTCTTTTAAACTATATAACTTTCTATAATTTGATAATTTTTTGCTAGCTTGTTCTTACAAAAGAATGTTTTGTCTTGAGTTTATTAGCCCTCTGTATCCACAGTTCCTAGCATGTGGTATGTATGACTCCAATAAGTGTTATTTTGTTGCTGTAAAACTAATTTATATAAACGAGCAAATATTTCTCTTCAAGGCGGGATGATCCTTACTGGAGCGAGAATAAAAAGTTGTCTCTAGATACAGATGCACGATTCAGCCATGGATCTGACTACTCTCGGCAACAGAATAGATTTAATGACTTTGACCACCGAGAGAGGGGCAGGTTTCCTGAGAGTTCATCAATACAGTCTTCATCTTTTGATAGGTAAATGAATATGTTGAAAATTACTGTATTTGGTGTATGAGCCTTGTTAGTGATAGTTTGGTTCTCTATTAAAATCTTACGTACAGGTTATAACTGAGTATTCAGAACAAATCTTGTTTGGTTTTTCTATTTGTTAACGAGAATGTGATTCTGTATTCAAAATTAGTTTTATAGGCCACCATAACATGCTTAAGTAGGTAAGCTTTATCTTCTTAACCTTTAAAACTTAAGTGAAAGTATTGTTACCTTTGGATGTGCTTCACTTGTGAAGAACAGTAAAATATCCTTCAGGTTGGTAGTGACTTGAGTGTTTGATGTGATTTCCCTTGTATGCCAAAAAACCACCCTTCATGCCAGACATTTAGCTCAATTTAAAAGAACATAGGTTGTTATGCTTAGCCATCATCGTGC
This sequence comes from Giraffa tippelskirchi, assembly GCF_054371585.1. Taxonomy (NCBI): domain Eukaryota; kingdom Metazoa; phylum Chordata; class Mammalia; order Artiodactyla; family Giraffidae; genus Giraffa; species Giraffa tippelskirchi. The sequence goes on from NC_137281.1 coordinate 113,365,953, forward strand.
TCAGGCATGTCTGACTCTTTGCAACCCTATGGACTGTAGCCCGCCAGGCTCCTCTGTCCATGGGGCATTCCAGGCAAGAATAGTGGAGTGGATTGCCATTTTCTCCTCCAAGGAATCTTTCCAACCCAGGGATCCACCCATTTCTCTTGCATTGACAGGGAGATTCTTTACCACTGAGCTACCTGGGAAGCCCCATTACAATCAATAACTGTGGCTATTTTGTTCACTTTGCCTTAAGTTATTTTTTTAAAGCAGGTGTTCTTATTGTAGGTTATGCAAATAAAGTTAAGAAGAATCAGACCAAGTACTTACTTCTCAAGACCTGTGTTCTTTATTTTGGATAACAGGAGAGAGCGTTTTGTTGGTCAAAGTGAAGGGAAAAAACCACGTCCTTCTGCACGAAGAGAAGATCTAGCTTTTGAAAGGTATCCCAAAAATTTCAGTGATTCCAGAAGAAACGAGCCTCCACCACCAAGAAACGAACTTCGAGAAACAGACAGGCGAGAAGTACGAGGAGAACGAGATGAGAGGAGAACAGTGATCATTCATGACAGACCTGATACCACCCACCCTAGACATCCTCGAGAAGGAGGGCCCAATCCATCTAGACCAACCTCCTGGAAGGCTGAAGGAGGCATGTCCACCGACAAACGGGAAACAAGGTATTTGTGTAGTTTCTAATGCCTAGCTAATGGTGATAATAAAGCACTTGGGTTTTTCAAAAAAGGTTAGAGTTTGATTGTATATATTCTTGAATTTTGTTTAACAGAGTTGAAAGGCCAGAACGATCTGGGAGAGAAGTATCAGGGCACAGTGTAAGAGGGGCTCCTCCTGGGACTCGCAGTAATGCTTCCGGCTATGGAAACAGGGAGGGAGACAGAGGAGTAATCACTGACCGAGGAAGTGGAGCACAGGTAAGTACTTATCACAGTTTATTGTCAACTCTCCAGAAATAAATTTAGAGGACTCATGGAGACATTGTAGCTATAATATCATTTGGGCATGGCCTAGTTAGATTGGCATGATTAGCAGACTCATTTCTCACGAAAGGTCTTAATGCTCCTTGTATTTTTTAAAAAAATATTTCTTATTTGTTTTCCTGCATCAAGCATCAGGTCTTAGTCGCGGCCTGCAGTGCGTGGGCTTCTCTAGTTGTGTGTAGGCGGGCTAAGTTGCAGTACATGGGCTTAGTTTCCCTGTGGCATGTAGGATCTTAGTTCCCTCACCAGGGATAGAACTTGAGTACTCTGCATTGGATGGCAGATTCTCAATCACTGGACTACCAGGGAAGTCCCTTTTGTATTTTCAAGACAGTAGTTGAACATGGTAGTCCAGAGAAGCAGGATACTAGCCCTGAAGTTTTTTTTTTATTCTAGTTTTATTGAAATATAATTGACAAACAGAACTGTGTAAGTTTAAAGTGTACAACATAATAATTTGACTTAATCCCTGAAATTTTTATTAAAATTCCTGCTGAAATTTGAGAATTGTTATATTTGGTAGATGAACCTTCTTAATGATGACTTTGGCTTTATTTCTTTTTTAAGAAATTGAGATTTTCAAACTGGATGGAAAATCTTTGACCTGTACTTGCGTTTCTGTCATTTTTTTCCTTTTTTTTCTTTAAATAATACTCTCTCTTTCCTCCTATTTAATAAAGTGTAGATCTGAAATAAAACACTTGTCTCTTGTTTTTTTATTTTTAGAGGTAGGTAAGTGGATTATTTTGTGTTTTTTAGTTGCTTTTTACTCTTGTGACACTTTATTGACTTGAATATTTTGTAAGTTAATGAACAGAGGACATCTGTTTGCAATTCAAATGAGCAAAAAACCTTTTACCTGATTTGAAAACACTCTGTTGATGAAATAACTGGCATAATATAGGTTGACTGTAGTGAAGATAGAATATTCTCAAGTTATATACAGAAAAGAATTCTGAAGTGTATGTATATGTGTGTATCCATCCTTCAACCTCTATTATCTTCTGGTGCTCTGTGGTTTTGTAACAACTTTTTACCACAAAACCTTTTAATCTCTGGGCATTCTAGTTAATACCACTATGTGTTTTCCATTTCATACAAAACATTTTTGAAACAGATTTGGGCCTGCTGGGATTTATAAGTTTCAATGTTTCTAGTAAGTAGAAATATTCAGTAGATCAATTCATTGACCTATACCCTGAATAGAACTTTTTAAAATTTGTTATATAATCCAGATATTCTGCTTTATTTAGAGTAAAGTTTAACGCAGTCTCATAGACTAGCCCCTCTGTATTCAGTTACCCTTTTTGCAAAAGGTATCTTGAGGGAAAAGATCTTATTCCTCCCTTGGAAATTTCGTTTTCATGGTGTTCGTCTGTAAGCTGTTCTGACAGCAGTATGTATCTGTAGGGCACCTTCAGATTTCTGTAGGCTTTCATAACTTTTGACTCTCTTTTTTTTTTCCTCCCTCAGATCCTTAGTTCTCTGTTTTTGCTTATGTTCAATACTTTTTTTTTAATAGTCATGGATGTAAGGCCTTGTAAGAGCCATAACAGTAACTAGTACTGCGTAAAATAAGATGACAGCTCCTATTTCTATGTGGTATTTGCATGTGGATCATATTCCCCACCCTGATTGTCTTAAGGTTCTGATCTCTCAGTATGCCTTCTTAACACATATAGAGATCTAGGCATTATATATAGATCCAGAAATACTCAAGGGTCAAAAAGTACATGGGTGTTAGAAGGTATAGAAATAACAATGCTGAATCATTTTCTACTTTTCTACCTTTTCTACCCTTGTAGCCTGAGTAGCTTCCCAGTTCAAAGTAGATGGAAACCTTTTTTCATATTATTCATTCTTTCATCTTCTCAGACATCTTAATTTCTTTCTGACATGAGAAGTACACCAGCATAAGTAAATTGGCCTGAGGCTGAGGTTGTCCTGACTTTTCTTTTAATATGTTATTCTTTAGCACTATCCTGAAGAACGACATGTAGTTGAACGCCATGGACGGGACACAAGTGGACCAAGGAAAGAATGGCATGGTCCACCTTCTCAAGGGCCTGGCTATCATGATACAAGGCGAATGGGTGATGGCCGGACAGGAGCAGGCATGATAACGCAACATACGAGGTAAGTAGTTAATCAGTTCAAGTTTTTCTGCCAGCATACAACCAAACCTTTTTCCTTTAAAATTCATTATGGTTTCTGAGAGATTGAATTACAATGAGTAACAACCCTAGGTCTGCCCAGATAGTTCTTCATATTAACTCAAAGTCTCCAGGAGATTATATGCAGGGTTTGTGCTCATGCTCTGATGTTAATATTCCTCATTATAAGTTAATTAATTGGTATTTTGGCATAGATCTTGATATAGGTATGTATACATGTCAGAATCCAGTAGACAGGAATATTAATTTCATATTGGAACAATCTTGTTCACTATCATTACAAAAATTTTTAGAAAGCAAGAAGAAATATGTTCTGCTTCCTCCTTTCTCAAATAGCTCTATCAAAATTTTTGGACATTTACCCCAAAGCCTGTTCAGATGCTAAGAGATGAGCTTTATTTTCTCTTCACACCAATATTCATTGTGACCCTTTAGCTGGCAAGAATTTGGCCTCTCTCTTCTATACACTTTATTCTTTCCCATTCATCTGTCTTAGAAGAGACATTGGCTTAGCTCACTGACTCAGGTTACTCTATTCTATTGGTTGCTTCTACCATCAAATTTAAGTGAGTGTTATACTTGTGCCTGCCCAGCCTCATCACTCTTTTTTTTTTTTAAGTGGAGGATAATTGCTTTACTATATTGTGTTAGTTTCTGCTGTACAAGGAAGTGAATCAGGTATATGTATACATATATCCTCTCCCTGTTGAACTTCCCTCCCTCCCCCTCCCCGTATCCCATCCATCTAGGTCTTTACAGAGCCCCTAGCTGAGCACCCTGTGCTGTAGAGCAGGTTCCCACTAGCTATCTCTTTTATACATGGTAGTGTATATATGTCAGATTTGCCCCACCCTGTCCTTCCCTTATCCTTGGTTTTTAAAGGTCATGCATACCTTTTTTCTTGTTAAATGCAGATTCCTTTTTTTTTTTTTTAATTCTTGGGCTCTTTGGTGATTAAACTCTTTTGATTTTCCTTTTTTGAAACATTCTCTGTTTTCTAATGTACCATAATTTTCTTTATTTATTTTATTGGCTTCTTCACGTGGTTGGATTTTAGACACTATTCTTTATTGTTTTATATTGTGATCACCATGTAGATGTTTGGATGAGTCAATAAATTCAAGGTCACAAGCAAACTCATTCCCCTCCTGTTTCAGATCTTTATGTTTCTGTTGTCTCCAACTTCTTTTAATTTGCCAGTGCCAGACTGGAGAAGGCAACGGCACCCCACTCCAGGACTCTTGCCTGGAAAATCCCACGGACGGAGGAGCCTGGTAGGCTACAGTCCATGGGGTCGCTAAGAGTCGGACACAACTGAGCGACTTCACTTTCACTTTTCCCTTTCATGCACTGGAGAAGGAAATGGCAACCCACTCCAGTATTCTTGCCTGGAGAATCCTAGGGACGGCGGAGCCTGGTGGGCTGCCGTCTGTGGTGTCGCACAGAGTCGGACACGACTGAAGCGACTTAGCAGCAGCAGCCAGACTGGAAAAAATATGGGCCTCATATTTATCTTTCTTCTTGCCTAGCATAAATTTCTAAGTATGGTTCAGTTAAAAAAAATATTTGTGGTAGCTTTGTCTTCTTTTTCATTTCAGCTCCTGTCGATCTTCCCAATATTTTTCTCTCCTCCATTTTTTCGCATTATTTCTAAATTTAACTGTTGAGACTGTTTTCTTACACCATTTACTTGCTCCAGAACTACAAACAGCTTCTTTAGATCACTTATCCTGGCATCCAAGCCTTTTTGTAATCAGGTTTTATCCTTATTAAACCATTTCACCATGAATTTTTATCTTCCAAATTTGCTATAGGGTTCTGGGGTGGGTTTTTATTCCTATATTATTTATTCATACCTACTATGTTGCATTATTCATATAAAAGAAATTCCAAAAGTATTTCTTAAATGATGTCCTGTAGTTCAGAGGTTTAAGTTCCTAATTGATGCTGATGCAAATCTGAGGACCACACTTTGAGAAGTCCATTCATATGCAGACCATTACATGGCTTACTAAGAGGCAGGGGTTTAACACATGACTGCCAGAGGTGAAATCTTATGCCACCGTTTATCATCAGATAATCATTGTGATCTTAGGCAGGTAACTTAAATGCTATATCACTCTTCATCAGGAAAGATGGGTTAGGGCGGTGTGTTCTGAGGACCCCGAGGAGAGAAAGGTGCTAGGGTGGATTCTGAGATGGAACTGTTTGTGGAAACCATTGAAAAGATGCCTACTGTTGTGCTCAACAAGGGAAGAGGAAAACTCTTCAAAGGAGAGATTTGGATAATGCAATAGAAGCTGTGGATGAATTTGCTTTTCTGGAAGGTACTTTGGATTGATTGTTGAGCTGGGCAGTTTTGTGAGCCTGTACCTGTATCCTTCAGCTAGACCCTCTGCAGGTCTCAGCTTTGAAGAAGAGTCTTTGAAGTATTGAACTTACACATTTTTTCTGTCCTGCGTTCACCTAAGCCTGAATAAGCCTGTTAGCTTTAATCTACAAGGTCTTCCACTACTTGGGTCTTCCATTTCTGGCCTGGATGCAGCTGCTTGTGGTAGAAATATAGAAAATGGTTTGTGTAGGTTGGTTAATAAATGATAAGGACCAAATAATGATTTCTGATCAACTTTAAAAAAAAAAAAAGGAAAGAGGGGTTAGTAATGGTACATACCTCACAGAACTGTTGAAAAAAGTAAATTATCTAATATGGGTAAAGTACAAAGAACAGTGTCTGTTAATCACTTTTTTAGGTATTAGCTGTAGTTATTTTCTCTTTTGTTCTCTGACATTTTTTTCTTTTAAACCTTTTTCAGTAATGCATCCCCAATTAATAGAATTGTACAAATCAGTGGCAATTCCATGCCAAGAGGAAGTGGCTCCGGATTTAAGCCATTTAAGGGTGGACCTCCACGACGATTCTGAAAATTACTTGCTGCCATGGTTTCAAGATAATTTATTGAAATCTCCTGTAAACTTTACTTGACTACTTATGAAGAGGACCTCTGACTTGCTTGAGAGTTGTCAGACTTTTCCTTTTTCTCTTTTTTTAAAATTTAACATGATTGCTTTTCTCAATTTTGGAGAAGATGTTTAAATAGTTCCGTTGTAACTTTTAATAGTTTTGTGTATCATTCAACTTTTTTTCTTGCAGCACCAAGACACATTGGAAAGGATAGGAATCAAAACCATTTTGTTTAACGCTGTGTGAATATAAAGAGTAGTTTGCAGGTGTGTGGTAGTGGTTTAATTTGCAGCATTAGCTCTGTGGTGTCAGGCTCTAGAGTTACTTCTTATCACCAAGAATTTTCGGCCTCCATTTTGAAGGCTGTTTAAGCTTAAGAAGTCTGCTGTTTAATTTTTAGAAAATAAGATTGTTCCTTGCATTTCTGAGTATTATGTAACCTATTTTTGCAGAAGGTACTGTTACATTAAGTGCATCTGTGTATCCTGGTTTTAAGAAATGTACTCTTTTTTGAAATAAACCTTCATATTCTGTATAGTTGCTAAAGCGTTGAGAACCTTTTTAATTGTAAAATGAAAACCGATTTTCAGTTTAGCACACTTGTTCAGGTTTGCATGGTATGAAACCAAATAGATTAATGAAACCTTGGCCATGAGGTTTTTATCACTGAGGTTCTTAGACTGAGTTGTGCAGGTAAGTGCACTTTTAGGTAATCTGCACTGTTTGATGGATAAATTCCATCTCTGGGAATTGTGTTGGTATTAATGTTTCCATATTCCCAACTATGTTGAGAAATGGAAAAACAAAAAACAAAAACCCAGGTTCTAGATTGGTGAATCAGTTGGGTTTTGTAAATACTTGTATGTGGGAAGGCATTGTTGTCTCTTTGTGAAAATAAAAATCCACACCTGGAAGTGTATGTGTCTTTGTTTCCAGCATTTTAGGTGTTGGTTCTCCAGCCCTTTTCCTTACTCCAAGTAATTGACTAAGTTTAGAGCTTTAACAATAGTGTTTGGTCTTCTTCCTAGGATGTAAGTCTAACTGACTCTTCACTTCTGTTGAAGTGTTGGAAACTTAAGCACTAACCTTATGATTTTTTTTGTTTTAAAGCATCTTTTCCAGGGAAGTCCTTCAAGGAAAATTCTGAATACTACCTCTTAAAGCCTCCCATATTCCTTCATGTGAATCAGTAGTTCAGATGGTCTAGATTCTTGGAAAACTCAGCAGCGTGTATGCTTATACAAAGTAAAAGATGGGTGCCAAGGGATTGCGCTGAGGCCACCTTTTGATTTGAGAAGGAGTCTTTATAGAAGTTCTTTATTGAAGGCAGACAGGGTACCTTTGTCTTTGACTCTTTGGGGAACTGGCACTTTTTCTATTGTTCTGGATTTCATACCCTTTTCTTCCCTTCCTAACCCTGCAGTTCTGGAGCAGGGGTCTCTCTGTGTGTAGAGGTCTACTTCATTTCCTGATCCCCTCTGCACATTGTAGGAGGGTACAATAGAAGCCTCAGTTATGTATAGCAGTGAACTAACTTACTTTTCTGCTTTGTCTCTTTGTAAACTTTGGGTCTTTAGGTCACTTTTGATCTTTTTCCCCATTGGTAGAGTGGAGCTGTGCTTACCATAATGGATTACCCAGTTGCTAACATTGCTAAGCACTTTATTTGCTGGTCAATGTACTAAGCATTTTAAATGCATTGCTTGCCTAATAACTCAAAAAGAATCCTACCAGCTGTAAGTAACAATTATTGTCCTATCCATTTTCAGATGGGGATCTGAGAAGTAATCTCTAAAAATATTAGATCTTTGATTTGTTATAATCTTTTTTACACCTAACACTGAATGGCACAACTGTCCACAGACTGGTAGGTAGGTATTTTTTTTCCTCAAGTTGCCATAGTATAGCATTTTCAAGTTGAAAAAACCTAACAGAACTGCCTTCTGAAGTTTTGGCATTGGGTCTGAAAGTAACCCTCAGGGTTCAGGGGCAACAGTTACTAGAGATCTGGCTGGCTAAGGATCAGCAGTGAAATCCAATTTTAAAGAGTTTATAAAGGAAGATGAGTTCCTCAAAACCAAGAGAAAAGAGAAAATTTTGTTACTCTCCATATACTTATCAAACAATCCAAAACTGTTTCAGCATAATGATAGAAAGTTTCAGTGATTGAGGAGTAACAGCTTGCAGTGGTTCAGAAAAGAGGTGGTTTTTAAAAAAGAAAGAGCGATCCAGTCTTAATAAGCTTGGACAAGACACTGAAGTCAGAAACTTCAAATAATTGTAGTTTCAAATAATTGCCCAAAATAATTGTAGAAGAAATGCAAAAACTTCAGAGTTGCATAGAAAAATTTAGAAACCCTTCTGCCTGTATTGAACCCCTTGTCAGTTAACCCAGTTACTCCATATTTAAGCCAGTTCCAACAATTAAACACTGAATCCTTACTATAAAAATGTCAAATTACTTTTGCATTCTTTCAAACCTCATCTAATCCAGCTCGTTACCTAAAGATGACTCTTTCCCAACACCTCTAACAGTGCTTAATTAGCTTTCCTCTCAGTGTCTCTAATTTAACATTTTAATCACTACCCCCCTCACAAACTAGCTAATCCTCACAAATGTTTAGCCACTATCTTCAAAGTCAATAAGGTTGCCATACATAAAATTCTCTTTTCTACATCATGTAAACTGCATCAGTCAAATTGCATCATGTAAACAGATCAAACTGCATCAGCTTATTTTTACCTGAAAAAAAAAAAACTTTTCTGAAGTCCTTAAGTGCTTCCTGCAAAATAAGGTTCTATCTTTCCTTTCTCTCTGTTATACTTGGCGCTTCTAACCAGGCTTAAGGGTAAGCTTCCAAACAGTTAATTTTCACCTATGTATTCTGTACCAATTACTTTTATGTCTACACCACCAAATGGCAAATGTTTTTCTTTTTTCTGTTCTAAACCTTCAAATATTGCCGTATCTACCTTGGAATAAATCCAGTCTTTGGAATTGTGCTACTTCTGATCACCTTGTTTCCTGTTTCTCTCCTTGCACACTTTGTTTCTGTCACATCAGCCTCTTCTGTTTCTTGAATCTCCCATTCTGTTTCCTGTTCTCCCATCTCTGGCCTTTTGCCTTGATCTGGAATACACTCCCCCGCCACATCCACTTTGTGAAAATGTCACTTTCTCAGTGATGCCTTCCCTAGTATTTATAACTTTTACAACACTTTTATCCACTCTCAATATTCTCCCTTCCCCTTCCCGTCTGACATTTATCATATATTTCTTCCAACTTGGATGTAAGCTCCAGGAGGGCAGCAGTTTTTGTCTGCAGTTTTTTTTTGTTTAGTTTTCACTGCCATATCCTGATCACCTCACACTTGGTAGCTACTCAATCAATAACTGTCAAGTAAATACCTATATGGAGAATTCAGCATTTTTCTAGAAGGTACTTAGGGGCTGCAGTTTGGTAGGAATAGGGGTTGGGGTGGGGGTCTGAGTTTTGTACAATTGAGTTGGTGTAACCAACATGGTTTTCTAATTAGAAGAAATTAAAAGACACTTGCTTCTTGGAAGAAAAACTATGACCAACCTAGACAGCATATTAAAAAGCAGAGACATTACTTTGCCAACAAAGGTCCATCTAGTCAAAGCTATGGTTTTTCCAGTGTATGTATGTGAGAGTTGAACCATAAGAAAGCTGAGTGCGAAGAATTGATGCTTTTGAACTGTGGTGTTGGGGAAGACTCTTGAGAGTCCCTTGGACTGCAAGGTGATCAAAACAATCAATCCTAAAGAAAATCAGTCGTGAATATTCATCGGAGGGACTGATGCTGATGCTGAAACTCCAATACTTTGACCACTTGATGTGAAGAGCTGACTCATCAGAAAAGACCCTGATGCTGGGAAAGATTGAAGGCAGGAGGAGAAGGGGACAACAGAGGATGAGATGGTTGGATGGCATCACCAACTTGATGGACATGAGTTTGAGCAAGCTCTGGGTGTTGGTGGTGGACAGGGAAGCCTAGCGTGCTGCAGTCCATGGACTCGCAAAGAGTCAGACATGACTGAGCGACTGAACTGACTAACCGAACACATTTTCTAAGATTGAATACTTGTAACATTGAAAGTATCTGGTGAAAATTGAGGTAAGCGCTTGAGAAGGGCCCAAAACTCTCCAAGTCTCTGCTGCCTTTGCGGCAGCAAGAAATGGGACTGTTTAGAGACAGGTTGCCCAGACCATCAGACTTAAGCCAAAGAGGAGATGCCTGCCTTAGGCAGGATGTGTGTGTGCTCAGTCGCTTCAGTTGTGCCCAACTCTGCGACCCTGTGAACTGTGTCCAGCCAGGCTCCTCTGTCCACGGGATTCTTTGAGGCAAGAATATTGGAATGGGATGCCATGCCCTCCTCCAGGCGATCTTCCCAACACAGGTTATTGAGCGCTGGCATCTCCTGCACCAGGGCGTCTCCTGCACCTGCATCGCAGGCAGATTCTTTACCACTGAGCCACCGGGAAGCCTCTTAGGCATGAATATTAACCATCAAATCATCTTTGCTCCAGTTGCAAGCTCACCAAATCATATATTTGCTTCCCACTTGGATATGCCATCCGGGTTAGGAAGCAAGAATATGAAATCTGCTCAATGGTTAAATTTTTATTGATTTATTAAGAGACTGCTTACATCAAAAGCTCAAACAATAACCAGTCATTTGGATAAAGACAGTTTTCTGTCTCTCAAATTGCTAATAATATCTGTCAGCATATATTAACTTTATTACTTTACTCATTATGGTCTACCAGGCCTTTGGGAGATGGAGTGGAGAGGAGACAGATCAGATACCATGAGAAGTAAGATATATAGTACATTTCTTAAGTATATGATAGTAAGACTAAAAATTCTAAAATATCCTGTAAGATAAAGAAAAACTCTATAAAGTATCCCAGTTTTCTTAAAATTATCATATACCTATGAGCTTTTAAAATTACTTTTACTCTATTTCCCAAATGATCTGCAATCCTTGGTTCCTCTTGTTCTTGGCTTTCTGGCCTCAGGAAAAACACCCTGATTGGGTCTGCTTCACCTTGTGTACATTTCACTACCACAGAACCACTCTTAACAAACCACACTTGGGCCAGACTGTACCATAGGAAAGGCCCTCATTTCTGGACAACCTAAAGGACTGTCCAGCCTAAAGACTTAGGAATATGCAGGAATTAGGAGTTCAGGTGGCAGTTTGCCATTTACTACGTGGGTACAATTATGGGCAGCTTATCTGTAAGTCCAAGATGCTATGATGAACTTGGCTTACCTTGCAGGGCTGTTGTAAGGATTTAAACGGTGAAAACACGCATGAAATACTGAACTAATTCTCATTCATTCTCTTGTAGCAAACTTGTGTTCTCTGATGATAAAAAAGAAAAATTTCATTTGTAAATGTTGCTGGTTACATAGAGAATTGAAATAGTATAGCTGTTGCTGATGAAATCTTAGGTCTAATTTGGTGAGATAAGGCAGTAAATAGTTCTCAAGCCTGGACCCTACTCTAAGACATTCAGGGCAGCACTTCATATTTTTCTGCCAAAGCTTCCCTGAAGGATCCACGTGTGCAGCCTGGGTTGAGAATCATTATGGAGATACAGCTCACAGTAGGAAGAACCAAATGTTCTTTGAAGAGCAGCTGCCAATTTTATTAGAGTTTTCCTCATCGCTGCTCCAACATGTCATTTTAGTTTTAGAAACACTATCTTGCCAGTGGGATGAGATGCTCTGATTAATGTAATTTTCCAGTTAACTGATAATTAATAACTTCATGTCGTTGAACCACTTGGGATAGGGGAAGGTGAACTTCAGCATTAGGAACTCGTGTCTAGGGCTTTTAAAACTGTCTTGGTTAAGCTGTGAAATATTAATTCTAAGTATTATTTAGATAAGCAGTACTTTGTATTTAGTATATTAACTGGGAGAGTCACCTTTAAAAAGAATTATAGATTGATAACAAGATTAAGAAACTAGATCCAGAGTTAGAAGTCTTGGAGTCAGGTTCTGATCTTACTAGCTGGAGCATATAATCTAACTTTTATGGACCCCACTTTCTTTATCTACAGATACATGACCTTTATGATTCCTGTCTAACTTACAATAAAGATTCAAATGTAGGCAACTCTGGTCATTCTATCTAATCACAGGAGACTAAAAGGGAAACAAGTCTTGTCAGGCATGTTAAATAAGCTTGATTGTCATCACAGAAGTTCGTATTTATCGAGCACTTACCACATACTAGGCATTGTACTAATTAATTAACATGCATTAATTCATTTAATTTCCACAAACAGGCTTATGATTTAGATCTCGGTACTAATATTATTCCCATTTTAATGTGTGGAAGCTAAGGAACAGTTTGTCCAAGATAGCAAGTGGTGGAACCAAGATTCAAACATAGGCATGTACTTAAAGATCACTTCAAGTCATTTTATCCATGTAGGGGAGATAAGACCAGTGACTTAATATGCAATATATTTGATACCACAAAGCAAATAATTTCTAAACACTTCCTCCTCTGTATGACAAAATTATTTTCTGTAATAAGCATTTCCTTTATCCTTTAGTTTTAAAATAGTGATTAAAAGTGAATTTTCAATTTATAAGATATTACTACAGTATTTTTTTGCAGTAACTAAAATTTGTACTTAAGAAACAAAAATATTACACAATTCTCACTCTGTGTAACTAACTTTAAAAATTTAAATGTCAAATCTCAAGGTGGACATGGACAAAGACAGAAATGAGGTAACTCAAGGTCAGGTTTTCAGTGTATAGGTCTTTTTTTTTTTTTTCAGTGTATAGGTCTTATACATATTTTGTCAAATTTATATTTAGTATGTTTGACATAAATGGAATTTTAAAATTTCAATATTCAATCATTTGTTGCTAGTATATAGAAATATTTTTAAAATTTTTAAAGTAAAATTTACAAATAATACTATGTACACATTGTACGTTTACAGTATAATGAGTTTTGACAAATTATACACCCAAGTAACCACTACCATGGTCAAAATGAATATTTTCATCACTAACAGTCTTCCTTGTGCCCTTTTCTGGTCATCACAAGTCACATCTTCAGCCCTAGGCAGTCACTGATTTTCCTGTCACTGGAAATTTTGTTTCCTAGAGTTTCATATAAACAATCACACAATAATGTCTAATTTTGTATCTGGCTCCTTTTGTTCAGTGTAGTGTTTCTGCAATTCATCCATGTTGCTTTGTAGTTCCTTATTGTTGCTGTATAGTATTGCACCGTATGGGTGTACTACAATTTTTTATGCATTTACCTAGTGATGAAAATTTGAGTTGTTGAGATTTTGGCTACTGTGAATAAAACTGGTATGAATATTTGTGTACAATTCTCTGTGTACGTTTTCATTTCTCTGGAGTAAATATGTAGGAGTGGAATTGGTGGGAACACATATATTTGTTGTTGTTTGGTCACTAAGTTGTGTCCAATTCTTTTGCAACTCCACAGACTGTAGCCCACGAGGCTCCTCTGTGCATAGGATTTTCAAGGCAAGAAAGCTGGAGTGGATGGCATTTCCTTCTCCAGGGATATAATATTTACACTTTTATTACATAAGGCATGCCTCATTTTACCATGTTTCACAGATACTGTTTTACAGGTTGAAGGGTTGTGGCAACTGTGCATTGAGCAAGTCTGTTGGTGCTATTTTTCCAACAGCATTTGCTTACTTTATGTCTCTCACATTTTGGTAATTCTTAAAATAGTTCAGGCTTTTTCATTATTATATTTTTTATGGTTATCTGTGATGAGTGACCTTTGATGTTGCTACTATAATTCAGTGAAGGCTCAGATGGTGGTTAGGACTTTGTAGCAGCTAAATATTTTTATTTCTTTGTTTAAAAGATCAGCAGGAATTTAATCATTAAGGAAAAGTTGATATTTAACATGATACAAGGCTTTGAAAAAAATGGACTTTATTACTTTAGTACATAAGACAATAAAATGAAAATAATATCATATTATTTATTGAGTTGGACAGAAAGTTCATTTTTTTCCATTAAGATGGCTCCAGTAGCACTCAGTTGTCTTTAACTTCATTTGAAACAATTTTATTAGATTGTATGGTGACAGCTGTCATATCTGTGCATTTTTTTAAAAAACTTATCAAAATTGGTGATTTTTGTGTAGCCATTTTAATATAAAAGATGGAAGGAAAAAGCAACATTTTTGGCATATAATGCTTTATTTATTACTTCAAGAAAGAAAAAAACGCAACTGAAGCGCAAAAAAAGATTTGCGTGGTGTATGGAAAAGGTGCTGTGACTGATTGAATGTGTCAAAAGTGGTTTGCGAAGTTTCATGCTGGAGATTCATCGCTAAACGATGCGCCACAGCTGGGTAGACCAGTTGAAGTTGACAGTGATCAAACTGAGACATTAATTGAGAACAATCAACATTATACCACACAGCAGATAGCCACCATACTCAAAATATCCTAATCAGGCACTGAAAGTCATTTGTACCAGCTTGGTTATGTTAATCGTTTTGATGTTTGGGTTCCATATAAGCTAAGCAAAAAACAAAACAAAACAAACGTTGACTATATTCCCGCATGCAGTTCTCCACTGAAATGTTAACAAAAATGTCCCATTTTTAAAACAAATTGTGATGAGCAATGAAGAGTGGATACTGTACAATAATTTGGAACAGAAGAGATCATGGGGCAAGTGCAGTGAACCAACCACACCAAAGGCCATTCTTCATCCAAAGAAGGTGGTGTGTACATGGAAGGACTGGAAGGGAGTCTTATATTATGAGCTCCTTCTGGAAAACCAAATGATTAATTCCAACAAGTCTTGCTCTCAGACCAACTGAGAGCACGAAAAGTGTCTGGAATTGGTCAACAGAAAATGCATAGTCTTCCATCAGGGTAACAGAAGACTGCATGTTTCTTTGATGACCTGGCAAAAACTGTTATAGCTTGGCTGGAAGTTCTGATTCCTCCATCATCCTCACCAAACATTGCACCTTTGGATTTCCATTTATTTTAATCTTTACAAAATTCTCTTAATAGAAAAAAATTTCAATTCTCTGGAAGACTGTAAAAGACACCTGGAACAGTTCTTTGCTCAACAAAACTACAAATGTTTATAAAAACGTGCAGATGGGGCAATTTGCTGACTAGGGCATTTGGTGCTAAGATAACTACCCGCAGTTTGGCCAATTTTGCTGACCCTTGTGTACCATCCTTCATCAAGGACATCTCAGACAAAGCAGCAACATTGCCCTGAGCTCCCTCACTTAAGATGGTGGCAATGAAAAAAAAAAAAAAAAGATGGTGGCAATGCCGTACACTCTATGAGCTCCCCCACTGCTGTTCACTCAGTTAATCCCAAGTGGCTCCTCAGGGGGTTTAAGGGATCTGGAGGGGTCGTGACATCTGGCAAGGAACTAAGAGCAAAGGCCAATTCTCTTTGAGGCAGAACATGCCCGTTGGCACAGGTTTGGCTCCACCCTGCATCAAGGAGGCCTCAGTAGCAGTGCCAGGCTTGTGCCGTGCTGCTTCCATAGGCTCAAGGCATAATTGGCAGATGGGTACAGAGGGTCACAGGCTTGGGGTCTGTGAGAGCCTTTATTTCCAGGATATCCCAGTATGTGACCAGCAATTTCTGCTCTAATGATATATAGCACGAGTCTGAGAAGGTTAGCCTGTTGGTAATTTATGGTCATAATAGGTGGTCCAGAGACTCCAGGCGGCATATGGGGAGCTATCAGATCCTCTACAGCAAAGCAGTCTCTAAAGGCACTGAAGGAAGTGCCCTTGATTTTAGTTTGGACAGATTCTAGGGCCTTTTGTTGAAGGGAGCCCCATTTAAGATGGCCTGATTTATAAATGGTGGCATAAGTGAGATTAAGTAAAACTTGTAATTAAGTAATACATTGTCTTCAGAACTCCAAAAGGACTAAAAGATGTTGGACTTGTGTGTCCTTAATGAATTTATCAAGTGAAACTCCTGAAAGGAGGACATCATCAATGTATTTAATACTGATGCTCCTGGGGAAAGGTGAATGTAGTTAAGATATTGTTTGCAAAGATTTTGTATGATGGTGAGGGACCCCATGGGTAGCCTAGTAAAGGTGTATTATGTTCCTTCAAAGGTGAAGGTGAATTGTGGTTGAGAAGCTGTGTAAATAGGTACCAAATAGAACATGCTAGTCAAATCTTTAGTAGCTAAATTACCAATCTCTGGATGGCATTAGCAATTTAAGTAATATTCAGTACGGGTATGCAGGCCTTAATGGATAGGACCACAAGAATTAAGACTGCTGTAAGCCACTCTGAGACATCATGATTTTTTCTAGGTTTAAGAACAGGAAAAACTGGGCTGTCAAATGGAAAATCAGTGGGAATAACAACTCATTCATCAATTAGGTCTAATAAGACCAAATTAGACTTTTATCTAGCTTTTTTTACTCAGCATAATTAGAGATTCATTCATATTGTTGCACATATCAATAGTTCATTCCTTTATAGTGATGAGCAGTGCTTCACTGTTCGTATGAATGACATTGTTTATGCATTCAGCTGGTAATGGACATCTGGGTTATTTTTAATTTTATGCTCTTTCAAATGAAGTTATTCTGAATATCTGTGTCCAAATCTTTGTGTGCATATATGCTTTCACTTTGTTAAGTAAGAGTGAAATAGGAAGGTTGTATGGTAGGTATATTTTTAATGTTTTAAGAAACTGCCCCAGGGCTGATTCATGTCAATGTATGGCAAAAACCACTACAATATTGTAAAGTAATTAGCCCCCAACTAAAATAAATAAATTTATTTAAAAAAAAATAAAAATTTAAAAATTAAAAAAAAATTAAAAAAAAAGAAACTGTCAAACTTTTTTCCAAAGTGATATTGTTTTATATTCATACAAGCAGTCTAAGAGTTCTAATTGTTTCACATCTTTATGAACACTTGGTATTATCAGTCTATTTAATTTAACCCATTCTAATAGGTGTGTAGTTGTATCTCATTATGATTTAACTTTAAATTTCTTATGATTAAAGATGTTGAGTCTCTTTTCATGTACTTATTTGCCATCTGTTTATTTTCTTTTGTGAAGTGTCTATTCAAATTTTTGCCAACGTAAAAATTTTTTTTGCCTTCTTGAGTTGTAAAAGTTTATCTATTAATCCAAGTCTTTGACAGTATATGCTTTGAAAATATTTTCTCTCAGTATTTCACTTGCTTTTTCATTTTCTTAAGTAACCCTAGCAGGACAAAAGTTTTAAGTTTTGATGAAGTCTAATTTATTTACAATGATGTCCACAGACTGAGATTAAATATTAAGATGTCACTGCTTCAGAAATTATTCTATGGATTCAATACAATCCAAATAAAAGTTCTATAGGGCTTTTCTTGTAGAAATTGGCAGATTGATTCTAAATGATTTTTAAAATTATATAAAAATGCAACTATATAGAATCTATAAAGGTCAGAACAACGTGGAAATAGCAGAGAAAAATTCAATTACACCTGCTACCTGATTTCAAGACTATTTGTACAGCCAAATCAAGATGTTATGATATTTACATAAAGACAGAATAATAGATTAATGGAATCAAGAAAATAAAACTTCAAACATTCATGGTTAATGATTTTGACAAAGGTACCAATACAAGAAAATGGGGAAATAATCTTTGGGGGATAATCTTTTCCACAAGTAAGGTTGAAATAATGGAATGGTTGTATGCAAAAAATGACTTGATCTTTACTTCACACCACATAGAAAAATTAACTTGAGGGAAGTCAGCCTCATGGCAGTGTGAGTTGTTCCCCCCCCCCTTTTTCTTTTCCTTCCCTTTTGAAGTGAAGTTGCTCAGTAGTGTGTGACTCTTTGCAATGCCATGGACTGTAGCTTATCAGGCTCCTCCGTCTATGGAATTTTCCAGGCAAGTGTACTACAGTGGGTTGCCATTTCCTTCTCTAGGGGATCTTCCTGACCCAGGGATTGAACCCAGGTCTCCCAACATTGCAGGCAGATGCTTCACCCTCTGAGCCACAAATTGGACATCCATGAAAAAAACCACTGCATACCAGGACATCTGAGAGATTCATCCATGTGTGTGCCTGAAAGTGAGTGGACTGGAACAGAGAGGAGGCCGTGGAGTGAGGGAAGTGGTGGTGGAGCCAGCAGTGGTAGAGGTGATTATGGCAGAGAAGGTAGAAGTTGGTTCACCAGAGACCAGAGGAGGAGACTGAAGGCAGTCAGTGGGTGAGTGGCTCTAGTGACTAGCTGCTCTCTCCAAAGAGAGATCACAGCAAAAAAGAAAAAAAAAAAAAAGAGAGAAATCACAGTGACTAGAGGGGGTAGGTATGGGAGGGAACTGCATTGGTAATTTAATAGGGATTGCATTGAATCTATAGATTGTCTTGAGTAGTATATTCATTTCACAATACTGATTCTTCCAATCCAAGAACTTGGTATATCTTTCCATCTCTTTGTGTCATCGTTGATTTCTTTCATCAGTGTCTGACAGCTTTCAGAGTACAGGTCTTTAGCCTCCTTAGGTAGGTTATTTTACTATTTTTGATGCAATGGAAAATGGGATTGTTTTATCGTTAGTGAATAGAAATGGAAGGGATTTCTGTGTATTAATTTTGTATCCTGAAACTTTACCGAACTCATTGATGAGCTCTAGTACTTTTCTGGTAATGTCTTTAGGATTTTCTAAAAACAGTCAGTTTTACTTCTTTTTCCAGTTTGGATTCCTTTTTTTTTTTCTTCTTTGTCGTGGCTAGGACTTCCAAAACTATGTTGAGTAAAAGTAGAGAGAGGACATCCTTGTCTTGTTTCTGATCTTAAAGGAAATGCTTTGAGCATTTTACCATTGAATATGTTAGCTGTTGGTTTGTCATATATGGCCTTTATTGTGTTGAGGTAGGTTACACTTTCCAGAGAGTTTTTATTATAAGTGATAGTGAATTTTATCAAAAGCTTTATCTGTATCTATTGAGCTTGAGCTTTTTCTGGTGAAAAATCAGCTGATAACCTTATCAAGAGTCCCTTTGATGTTATTTGTTGCTTTTCTATTGTTGCTTTAAATATTAAAAAAAAAATTTTGTCAATTTGATTGATATGTATCAATCAGTGTATAAATAAAATCTCAGAGCTAGAGTGATAATGTAACTATATACTAGGCAACTAAATTATAAATGGTATTAAAATTTACCCTGAAGTTGAAAATTCAGATTATCATTAGCAAATACAGATTATCATTAGCAGAGAAGTTTGACTACACAGAGACCATAATAAATCAACTGGTTGCAGACTCATATCAAAACCCTATCAGTGAGTAACAAGTGACAATTACATCTGGTAGCAGGCTTTATAGTGGCAACTGAGTTGATATACTTCAACTGTACAGCTGCATCTGGTGACAGGCAGATGATGATTCTGACTTGAAATCAGAACCCAACACTTATTTTAGTCCACGCATGGCCCTCCCATTATTTTGTTTGCCACCTCAATCTGTGCCTCTTTTCTGCACTGCATACTTGTCTCAGCCACAGTACTGGTAAGTCCAAAAGCTGTGTATGTGTGTTAGTCACTCAGTCGTGTCCAACTCTTTGCAACCCCATGGATTGTAGCCCACCAGGCTCCTCTGTCCATGGAATTCTGGGCAACGATACTGGAGTGGGTTGCCATGACCTTCCCAACCCAAGGAGCGAACCCAGGTCCTCCGCACTGCAGGCAGATTCTTTACCATTTGAGCTACCTGGGAAGTCAAAGCCCACAAGCCCACAAGCTAACCCTAGCCAAAATGAATGAAAAACTAATGTTGCTGAAGAGCTTCTTTGAAAAGGGTGGAAAGACTCAATGATGAGACAGCAGAAGCCTCTAAGACTGCCAACAAAAAGAAAACTGCATTTAAAAGAAAATACTAACAGTCCTACTTAAATTATGGGCTCACTGCAACAGGTGATTCACTTTTCCAAGTCTGCTTTGTATAATCTGTGGTGACCAGCTATTGAACAAAGCCATGAAACCTTTAAAACTGCTTCACCACATGGAGACCAAGCACTCTCCATTAAAAGACAAGCCTTTGGAGTTTTTCAAAAGAAAAAATCTGGGAACACAAAGAACGGAAGCAATTATTGAAGGCCACCACTTCATCAAATGTGTCTGCCAGAAGCATCCTTCTTAGTGGCTAACCGCATTCGTAAAGCTAAGAAGCCCTTTACTATTGAAGAGTTGATCCTGCCTGCTGCTAAGGACATTTGTTATGAATTTTTAGAAGAGGTTTCAGTTGAAAAAGTGGCACATGTTCCTCTTTTGGCTAGCAGCGTAACTAGACAAACTGATAAAACAGCAGAGGATATTGAGGCACAATAGTTAGAAAGGATTACTGAGTCACTGTGGTGTGCAATCCAGATTGATGAGTGTCTCAATGTTGACAAGGAGGCAACAATGCTGGTTTTCGTGTGCTCTATTTTTCAGGAGAATGTGCATGAGAATAGGTTGTGTGCACTTCTGTTGCCAACCAACATCATAGTTGTAGAACTATTCAAGTCTTTGAATGATTACATATCAGGAAAATTGAATTGGTCATTTTGTGTCGGTATATGCACAGATGGAGTGGCTGCTGTGACTGGATGGCTTTCTGCTTTCACTACTTCTGAATGTGAATCTACACACTGTGTTATCCACAGAGAAATGCTAGCAAGCTGAAAAATGTCACCTTAACTTAACAGTGTTTTGCAGGATGTGATTAAAATTGTCAACCATATGAAAGTACATGCCCTTAACCCATGTCTGTCTGCACAGCTCTGAAAGGAGATGGACACATACATATCTTATACACAGCAGTGAGATGGCTTTCTAAAGGTAGATCACTGGCCAGAGTATTTGAGTTACGAGAGCCTCTCCAGAGATTTCTTCTAGAAAATCAGTTATCATTGGCAGCACATTTTGGTGACATAGAATACGTCACAAAACCTGCTTACTTGTGTGACATATTCAACCTGTTCAATAAACTCAATCTGTCAGTTTAGGGGAGAGCAACAACTTTTTTCAAGGTACATTCAAAGCCAAACTGGAACTGTGGAGGAGAAAAATGGACATTGGGATTTTTGACATTTCAAACATTACCAGAGATTTAGAAAGAGACTGAGCCAGGGCCTTCTTTCTCCCAGCTGGTGCATGATCACCCATCTCAGCTTTCAAAAGAGTTTGAGCATTACTTCCCAACTACAAATGACCCCCAAACTGGGAAGGAATGGATCCACGACCCATTTTTTAATAGGCCAGGTGAATCAACTTTGTGCTAGAAGAGGATCCACTGCTTGATAATGCAAATGATGGTGGCCTTAAAATTACATTTGCAACAACTTCAAATCTCCATACATTTTGGATTAAAGTCAAGGCAGAATATCCTGATATTGCCACAAACGCACTGAAAATCCTGCTTCCATTTCCCCGCATCCTATAAAGCAGGGTTTTCTGTAGTGACAGTGACCAAATGAGATTACAGAGTAGACTGGGAATAAGCAACATAATCTAGGTGTCACTGTCTCCCATCACTCTCACAGGGAATTGTCTAGTTGCAGGAAAACAAGCTCAGGGCTCCCACTGATTCTGCATTATGGTGATTTGTATAATTATTTCATTGTATATCACAATGTAATAATAGAAATAAAGTGCACAATAAATGTAATGTGCTTTAATCATCTGGCAACCATCCTCCCCCACACTGGACCATGAAAAAACTGTATTCCATGAAACTGGTTCCTAGTGCCAAAAAGATTCAGGACCTCTGTAATACATCACACCAATAAAATGAAAGGTAAAAATCACCTGCTCATCTCAATAGATGCAGAAAAAGCATTTGACAAAATGCAGTATCATTTTATGATAAAAACCCTTAATACTGGATATAGCAGGCACATGCCTCAACATAAGAAAGGCCATATACAACAAACCCACAGCTAATATTATACAGAATGGAGAGAAAGTGAAAATGTTTCCCAAAGATCAGGAATAAGACAAGGATGCTCAGTTTCATCACACCTATTCAATATAGTTCTGGAAATCCTAGCTAGAACAATTAGTCAAGATAAAGAAATAAAAGGCATCCAAATCAGAAAGAAAGAAGTTAAAATGTCATATAGGATCATCATAATATGATCCTATATATAGAAAATCCCAAAGAATTAGTCAAAAATCTTGGAATTAGTCAATAATTTCAGTAAAATGGCAGGATATATAAATCAATATACAGTGCAGCATTGGTGTATAGTAATGAGCATGGTTGCTTTGCTATGCTAAACATCAACATACAAAATCAATGAAGTATTTGAAGAAGTGAACTTATCTCATTTAAAAAAGCATCAAAAACAGTAAAATACTTAGGAATAAATTTAACCAAGTAAGTGAAATATCTGTATAATGAAAACTATAAAACTTCACAGATATTGAAGAAGACAAACAAATGAAATGATATCCCATGCTTACAGATTGGAAGAATTAATACTGTTAAAGTGGCCATACTACCCAGAGCCATTCACAGATTCAATGCATTACCCATCAATATGCCAAAGACACTCTTCACAGAAATAGAAAAACAATCCTAAATTTGTGTCGAACCACAAAACACCCTGAATAGCCAAAGCAATTCAGAGAAAAAAGAAAAAGGTGGAGGTATTACCCGTCCAGATTTCAAACTATACTACAAAACCATAGTAATCAACACAGTATGGTACTGGCACAAAAACAGACACATTGGGAAAGATAAATTAAAAAAAAAATTTTTTTTTAAAAAAGATTTGGTCCAAGTATGTTAAGAGTCAATCCTAGGTAAATGTGAATTAATGTTAATTCCCCATTTTCCCACTTATTTTAAGTTTATAAGAAGTAGCTTAATGAGATGAATATACATAGCAGAAATACTCTGGGGTCTAAATATCAAAGTTTATTGAAATAAAATATAATCTATAATAAAAAATACTAATAGTGTTACCACTGGTTACAGATTAAGTATATTAACAAAAATCTAACATTTTAATCCAAAAATGACACTATCCTTTTGGTACAATAACAAACATGAAATTAAAAGTTGAATAATACTGAATAATTCCTTCAGAAATATTGTATACTTTCTCATCTTTGTTCAATATGCCCCTTATAGGAGTATCCTCCAAAAGGGAAACTTCTGAAACTTAAGACTTAGTTTTTAAATTCAAATAGTTTTAGCATAATTAGCATATAAAACAATAATTTTCTTAAAAATTCAGTTCAACCCTAAGCTGGGGAGATGCTTTTAGGTGTTTTTATTCAAAAACTGTATTTCAATGCTCTTTTCTATCAACCTCTAGGGCTGCTATTATTCTACAACTGGAATTCAAGCTGGTCATAAAGCAAAACAGATGTATTATTTCAGAAGCAAAAAGGGCATTAAGATAGTAAAGGAAAGAAGGAGAAAAAAATAGGCACTCATACACAGTCTATATATTAAAACTTTTTGAGAACTCTATTACAGTTGGCCAGTCTTGGCCTGGTACAGAGATCTATCACAGCAACCTCCTGACCCAAAGAGCTGGACAATAAAGTGGAAGAAGAAGAAAACCTTTTTTCTTGTTGTATTTCAAGATCACTTTCTCTGTAGTCGTTACACTATTTCACTTGCTAGGCCCCCAAATATGTGCCACATCCCAATTATTCTGCACAATTCAAGGAAAAAAGACACATGCACCAACTTTAGGAAATTACTTTCAGGGTACCTCCGAAGTTTCACAAGTGAAGATTATCCCTTTTGCTGATTGTTGGGTAGCAAGCACACATCAATCTCCGATCATATTATCCTACTTGTGATGTGTGGATCTGTGAAAACAATAGTTATCATTTTATTAAGAAAACAGCATTTTAACAAAAACCACTGGAAGCTTTTCAAATTCTCATCTTTAAAAAATCTGTAAAGCTCTAGGATATCCCATATACCCTGGAAAAAATGGTTATTTCATTCAACTACCTTGTAAAAAACAACAAAAACAGATAAAATTGAGAGACATATAGGACAGATTAAGTGCCAATCTTAGTCTTAAAACATATTTCATTAGTTAGAACTGCTCTGCAGGGTATTTCAGTTATAATGCTCATTTGGACAGGTCATTGATTTCAGAATTTAAATGGGTATTTCAGTTTCCTGAATTCTTATTTAAAGCTGTAACTACACAAGAAGCCAGGATCACCTTCAGAAAAATTTTGCTTTGTCTACCATCTAATCTAGGAGGTTCCTCTGCCTGTCAGGATATTGCAGTAAGGATAGATACAAAGTCTTTAAAGTTAATCGTGACAAATTATTAAGTAGCTTGAAGGAATTCTTAGAATTAATATCAGACTAAGTAGAGACATTGTAACATAGTACTACAACTTTTTGATCTTTAAATCTACAATGGTTTGAAGCTTAGGTTTTATGTTTCTGCCATAGTATTTTAACATTTTCTGGGACAGTCCTATGCTGTAAAAAAATGTATTATAGCTAGACAAGTCTAAATCTCACTCTTTCTCAGGTCAACAGTATAAAGCTAAGCTTGAGGCAACAGTTGAAGACTTTTGTGAGTTGAATTTTTTTTGAGATCAGAAAAGGGAAGTTAGATATGAGAATCCTTCATGTAAAATATATATATGCATATCACAATTTACTAAACTCTAATTTCTAACAGCAGAAACAATGGGATTAAGAAAGAGACATGCGTGAGTTAAAATTTAGATAAATCTTCAAAATAAATTAACAGGGTCCTGCAATTTGTCCCTTTAGACTCCATTATCTCTGTATTGCAGTATATTTTATTCAAGAAGCCTGATTATAATTTTAAAGTGTCACTCCAGAAGAGTAACCACAATTTTTCATGTTTTCCCAAGAGTGTCAGACATCTGTAAAAATGACTCTCAATAACTAGAGGACCTAAGAACTGAACTCTGATTCCAGTTAGTTCTTTTACTATTTTTGGTTACTTTCTAATAGAACTTTAACTGTATATTATCAAATAACATTTTATAGTTAAAAAAAATAATTTAAATAATCCTAAAAAGGACAGTACATAAGAGATCTAAATGAATTTCATCCAGCAAAAACGTTTACATATATGTATCAGTAATCTGATCCCACTGTACTTTGTTCCATGAAGGAACAGAATCTAAATATTTAGATATATTAAAGATATTGGAAAAAATAGATTTTCAATGCTTTTATACTCCCAAATACTCTTGGTTTTGATTCCGTAGCCCTACAGAACATAAAAGCAACTGTAAAGTTCTACATTTGTGGAACAGAGAATTCCCTGGTGTCCAGTGGTTAAGATTCAGTGCTTCTACTGCAGGGGGCACAGGTTTGATCCCTGGTTTGGGAATTAAGATCCCACATACTGTGCAGTGCAGCAAAACAAAACAAACACACACTTGGGGAAGAGATGATGCCATACTCAAACACAAGACAACTCTCCACACTTTAACAGCATTCAGAAAAAAACTAGCTTTAGAAATATTGCCATTGGGGAAGAAAATCTACACATTCAAGAGCAAAGGATGTGTAATATTTATGATTATTTCAATAATACCCTGTGCTTATACTATGCCCTATATTCGAAGGTGCAAAGCACTAAAAACGAGCACTCTTTAGATACTTAGAGTAAACTGAGGCACAGTAAATTTGCTGAAGGCAGGATAAAAGCCAGGTTTTCAGAAAAAATGCTTCAGAATTTCACATTCCCCATTCCTTAAAATACAAATTATATGCTATCTTTAATGCCATCTTATTTTTATCAAATTTTGGTAAATTTATTATTAGGGTTTAAGTTGTATGTCCAAATCTTTTGTGATAGGTAAAAGCCATAAGCTTTCCATCATGTTTTACTATAACTTTATTTAATAGCAAAGTTAAAGGAAATGCTATCAATTTGCTTTTTTTTAAAAATAAATGATTTGTTTTAGGAGAGCTCTAGAAATTCTTGCCTCGATTTTTGTCCAGCAGAATTTTATAAGTATCTGCTTGAAAGGCCAACATTAACATAGTTCTCTTCTTAAATATATATTTGACTTCTAGTCCTCTTTCCTCTTAAGATGTTTTGTCTCTTAGTGAACTGAGCTGGTTATTCACTGAAAACAAAATGTTAAGGTTTTGTGAAAGTACAAAATGGTTAATATTGGATTCAATCAATCTGATAGTTAACTGCTTGTTAATTAAGCTAATATCAAGAAGTATGGGGAAGAATGCAAAACATAATGTGGGATAAGTAGTCAAATACTAGAGATGTGAGACAGAAAATATATTCCAAAGCCTAATTCTAATACTTAAATCTATGTCCCATTCAACTACTTACTGGAAACCTTGAAACATGAAATAAGTTACTTTACCTATGCACATTGAACTAGCATTTTACAGGAAGCAGCCAAATGCCAGTTTTAACTGCCTCAAATAGTTTGGTGTGTGTATGCTTACAATGATGATTCTTAAATTTGAGGAAAGTTCCCAGATTCCCTTGAGAATCTATCAGAAGTCATAGATCCTTGCTTCAGAAATACACACACAAAACACAATTTTTAAGTGTTGATAACACTGTAAATCACAGCACTGTTGATTCAATGGGATTGGCATGAGAAAATTTTCATACTGTTAATAAAGACTGGTCACTAACCTTAAGGAAGAGTCTTTGAAAGTACGAGAAAGTTCAATGACCGTATCCATTCATTCATCTGCCTCTTTTGCTAGCTCTAATGGTGACTGGTTGATGCAAATGTGCCTCTAATCTAGCCTATAAATCTTAAAAACAAAAATGTTTAAGTTCTAATTTCTGCTACTCTTATACATGTAACAATTTTCAAGCATTACAAAATACTGTGAAGGAAAGACTAATACACCACTATCAAATTCCAATATACCCAAATCAACAATGAAATGTCTGAATATGTGATTTGTTGACTTGAGCAAAATAAAAACATAATCGCTCTAAATTCTTTTTTACTTTCAAGGATGCAAAACCAGATCTCTAAGAAATTTTTTTAACAGAATTAAACATTTAATTTTTCCCCCACAGTATTCAAAGTAAACATTTTATCATTATTACTCTTGGTATACCAAACTGAATTCTAGGAATGTAAGAAAGCCCAACTGGGAAATATTACATAGAAAAAGGCTGAATTAACAAAAACATTACATTTCTTACTTCTTATACACTGACATTTACTTATCTGATAGCAGCACTGCTGGTTTTGAGTAAATTTTTTTTCCTTCAATGGAATGCAGAATGGCAGTGTTGTCTTTGGAATAAATTAAGAAGAGAGTAACAACTAAGAGAGGAATAACTTCTACACATATGTTTTTCAAGGGCAATGAATAGTTAAGAATATACTTATGGAAAAGTATGCCTCAAATACGTTTTTAAAAATTTCTCAGGATTTATTGTTTTGTTTCTTAATAAAATATAATGCACTGACACTACTATCTGTTCTGGGAAAAACAAACCGTGAGGTTTGAGTTTCCTCCTTCAATCGACAGAGTGATATCAAGAATAAACTTGGCCTAAAAATCAACTTGTTTGAGCTAATAGAGAACTGTGTAGTACATCTTATGTCTGATTACTTGAGCAATATATGCATATTCTGGGTTATGGTCAAGAGGCTCACCAAATATTTTGTATGAAAGTTTTATAAACCAAACAGGTTCTCTGATGACTTATCATGCTAGCATGTGAAATTTGAAGGAATAATAACAAATGGTATAACATAAAGAGACATGCGATACAGGCGGACATAAAAGATACAGCTTGACCCTGAATATTTCCCTTAGAATAACTTCATCCATAAATAAGACTTTACTTTTTACATATAGATTTATCCTACAACTGGTCTTGGATCACAGAGAATGTTAAGGACATAGCTTAAGAAATCAAGACTACATTTTTTTTTTGTAGTCTTTTGTCCCCCCAGACCACAAAAAGCATTTTCTAAGTGGATGCTCAGGTTAAATTAAGATGCTCTTGAACAGACAAATTTACTGAGGCTTAGAATGTAAATCACGTAACTACTTACAGCAGCAACAGTCTTTTCAAAAATGACTAAAACAAACTTTTAAATATAAAGCATATAAAAAGGACTATCAAGGATAGTTTTCCAAACTATAGAAATACAGGAAAATATGTGTTGCCTCATAATAAAGTTCAATAAATATTCTTTCTGAATCCTAGAAACACTATAAGATGTTATAGGTTATTTGGTTCTTATAAGTTAGAAAAATCTGATTGTTTCTACATAAATTCCTCCAAATTCTTATCTATCTTCAAACAGAGTTTTAATAACGCTTTTCCACTAGACTCAGAGATTATCTCTGTCTAACATCCTTTCAGAAATGTGCTTTTTTGTTGATTTTAATAAGTATACTTAATTTTCTACAAAATAAACATGATTTAAATTTTAAGGTTCAAGGTAATTATAGAAAAAGGTAGACACTGAACTATCTCTTTTTGTACATCCCTATATTTACAAGGGCTAGCATCCACTGTGGTTTCCTCTTTATACTCACTTGTCACACTGAATAAATAGTAACTGTGGTCCAAGTAAACTATATTAAAGATTTTAAAACTCCTCAAAATTTTACAACACTACAAAGTTATTAAGATCTGATTTTGATGAGTATTAGTGTTATGTAATTTTGTTACTGGAAAAGAAATACAAATCTTTATTTTTTTCTATCTAAATTAAATCCAAGTTCCATTATCAGTTTCTCAAGGTATATCTAAAATGTACATTCCTAAAGAAAGGTAAAGCTGTTCAAGGGCTGAACTAGTCCAATATACAACT
This sequence comes from Giraffa tippelskirchi, assembly GCF_054371585.1. Lineage (NCBI taxonomy): Eukaryota > Metazoa > Chordata > Mammalia > Artiodactyla > Giraffidae > Giraffa > Giraffa tippelskirchi. The sequence goes on from NC_137281.1 coordinate 113,394,931, forward strand.
GAGGGTTATTTATTCTTATTATTTTTGTCTTTTTTTTTCTTTTTAAATCTATATTAAACCCCTGGTTTCTCATGGATCAGATCATACTTTAACATTGTAAAAATTAATTTCAGAAACTATTGTGCTAATATTTAGATTTGAGGAAGGAATCAGACAAAATCAATTATCTCTATTCATTGTTAGAACAGAAGATGAAATAGCTTACTAACTGATATGAGTTATGCATGTCACTATGACACAAAATTTGCTGTTATTTACTTATTTGTCTACAAGTGCATTATTTTTCATGAATGACAACACAGCATTTCCAACTCATAACATGAAACTCCAGCTCATAAAGAGTGTACTGTGTGATTTTAAAAAGTCTGATTGTAATTAAGTAACAACCTTTCCCCTGATAAACGTGAACAAAATCCATTGGGAAATCAGGCACAGACGGTATTTATCGGTTTTTCTTCCTTTCCTCCTATGGTTGTTTCTGAAGACATACAGATGGCTCCAACAGAATCCACACTTGTTACAAAATGACACAGCTATTTTTCTCCTTTTCCTTTTCTTTATCTTTTTCTCGTGGTTCCTTTCGTTTACGTTCACTGTTTCCAGATTGTCTGCCACTTGACGGAGAGGCTTGTGCTGGCTGGCTTTGCTTTAAGGAAAATAAACAGGAAGAAATTATCATAATTTTTCTAAGATGCTTAAGTAGAGTTACCTAGAAAGAAAAACCATGAGAGTGAAATGAATCATTAATGGAAAAAAGGCTATTGGTACATAAATTTTTAATGTTATATGGTATCTGTGTAACTGCCTCTAGCATTCAGAATAGATATAATTAATGTATCCATTATTGTAAGTAAATAAACAATAAATAACATGTAGCATTATATTGCCTGAAGACTCAAATTCAAGACAATTTATGTTAAAAGTTTGGGAAAGTTAAAGAAAGTGACACTTTTTTGGCAAACTATAGTAGTTCTCCAAGATTTTATTACACATACTATAACAAACAGATTTTAAACAGAGGGAAAAAGAACCTGAGACCTTGGTGTGAAATGTGTATTCTGTGAAATGAGAGAACTTCAGTGAAAAGCTAACCATAGATGGTAGGCTTTAACTTTTAAGGTTGGAGTAATCAATATTTGAGCTAGAAATAGAAATGTTATACCTATGTTAATAGAGACCTCTATATTTAAAGTTTCATCATAACTTAAAAGACATCATGCTTCCTAGTACACCTAAATCAAAGGAACAGTTGTAGCATGGTACAGTTAAACATAAAAGAAGGGGAACATTTTTTTCATTTAATGAGATTTAACTAATAGAAACACCCTAGTCACATTTCCAGTGCTTACAACATTTAACTGGGAAAAGGGAAAAGTGAAGTGCTAATAACCTTTGTTGAATACTCAGCACATGTTAGACACTGGATTAAGTGCTAACATTATTTGCTCTTAACCACAAACCTAAGAGTTAAGTATTATCTTCTACTTTACAAATATGGAAAATGAGGCTAAGAGAGGTAGAGGACTTTGTCCATGGTGTACCTAGTAAGGGGAGACAGAGGCAGAAAATGCAAATCCACATTTATCTGGCTCCAAAGTCCACATTCTTTCCAGCAGTACCTCATACTGCCTTCTAATTGATAGGAAAGATTTATTCAAATTGGTTTATATTGTATGAAGCTATTAAGAATTTAATTTAGAAAATCTTGCCATCAAAACCTCAGAAAAAACAAATTTAACTAAATTAGAAATATATTAAGATAATCACAAACTTAGGACTGTGTCATAAAACCCATGGATGCTAAAATGCTAACAGAGTCAATACCTAACTTAAAAGTTTTAATCTCAGCACACATTTCTTTATTGCTAAAATGATCCTTATATTTAAGAGTCAGAACACTAGTCTTTACCGGGGCCTGTGTAGAAGCAGAAGCAGAAGCAGAAGCAGAAGCAGAAGCAGCAGCTGCTGCAGCTTGCTCCTGTTCCTGGTAATATTGAGAAGCTCGCCGATCCTCTTCTTCTTGGAGTTTCTTTGCTAGTTCCAAATCACTGATTCCTTCGGGTATCTGTTCCCAATTGATCTCTTGGCTCTGCTGTTCTTGTTGTAAAGATAAAGCCATAAGATAGTCCTAAGAAATGAAATGATAACCATCTTTAGCTGTGAGATTTTACCCAAGAACTAATGTGTATAAATACACAGATTATATCTACAAATCTATGAAAATGGCTTTTTAAAAACATACTAGATGTTAAATATAAAAATAAAAGTTTACTATTTCTGTTTGGGAAATAGTATTATTTCAGCAATACTGCCATTGTTATCAACATTTTAAAAAGTCATTCAAAATTCTTTCTAGAAGCAGTATATAAGGCATTCAAGAAAGTTTATAAAAGAGAGAAGCACATGTCTATAGAAAATTGATACAAAATAAAAAAGCATAAATAAGAAAGTTAAGATTACCATATCATCATAACAGAGTCAACTACTGTTAACAATTAATATAATTCATCTTGGTTTTTTCTATATTCACATACAGATTCAAACACATCTTCCAACTCCTGAAACTATCATAATCTGTTTTCTTTTCTATTTAATGTCATAAAAGTCTTCTGTTTTAAAAAAAATCGTAAACACAGACCCAAATTTTTAAACAGTCTTCCAAAAACAATTTTTAAAGCCAATGTAGCTGTCCATCAATCAACCATATTCAATTACTTAATCATGCTCTTCTTCCTTCTACACACACACTCAGATTATTTCCTATGAGATAAAGTGCATCTTTGGTCAAAAGTTATACATCTAACTTAACATCCACTTTTATTACGAATTAGTGCTGAATGAAACTTGACTATTCTGTGCACCTCCCCCAGCACACTCTCAAAGTAAGAGAATTATAAATAATCACAGAAGATATGTAAAAGGTTGTTGCCTGTGAACACCTTGTACTATCTAGCATGATCATCTTATAGACATCAAGAAATTGTCCTTCAAATTTTTCTCCTCGATTCTTCAAATTCCACTCTTTGCCAAGTCTTTGATACTTTAAAAAAATATTTACTTTTATTTATTCACTTATTTGGCTGCATTGGGTCCTAGTTGTGGCAAGGGAGATCTTTAGTTGATGCACATGGGATCGTCGATCTGACATGCGGGATCATTTTGCAGTTGTGGCATGTGAACTCTTAGTAGCAGCATGTGTGGGATCTAGTCCCCTAAGCAGGGATTGAACCTGGGCCCCCTGCTTTGGGACCGTGAAATATTAGCCACTGGTCCGCCAGCAAAGACCCCCTTCTTTGTTACTTTGCAAACAATATAATACGTATATTCTCGAGATCTTACGACTAGATTACTGTGGCAATCTACTGCTTTACTACAATCCCTCTGTGCCAATATTTTTTATATACAGTGATTTAAAAATCTCGTATATTTCTCTTAAATAACATTTAAAAACAATGCCCCTGAATACCTTCTGGGGGAAAATGAGTATGGATTACTATGGCTGTTTGTCAAAGCAAAGTTGAGAGTCCTAGAAAGATTAGCATTTGTTTGAATCAAATATTCTTTTGTCCATTCAGGGCTTGCTAGTCAAACTGCCATTACAGAACTTACATATTAGTTGATAAAATACCTGCCTCCCCAACTGACTGCCGAATCTCTGAGAACAGGACAGAACGATTTATCTTTGAGTCCCCAGGACCTAGTTACAGTGTTCAATACAACTGCTCAATGAATACTGGCTAAATGAACAGTCTTTATGCACTTAAAATTGTTATCAGCAAAACATGTGCCAACTGTTTAACATAACCATATTTCTGCCTCAGTTAAAGAAAATGTCACATCACTGTTAGACTTCTAGTAATAAACACAATTGTGGCTCTAAGCCTACCTGCCAACAAGCAAAAATTTCATCTATCTCATTTCTAAATAAGAATTCTACCAGCAATGCAGCTCCTGCTGTAAAAGTGTCTGTTCCTCCTTACCTTGGACTCTAAGGCTTAGAATAGCCCCTACTCTTTACCCAGTGCATGCAATCTTGAAGACTCTCTCTGTTCTACTTTTTTCTGACTAACCAAAATAGATCTCAAATATGTACTCATCTCTTCAACTCTACCACTAAGGCTAAGCAAATTGCTAGTTTGCTTACACCAGTGTCCTTCCTATGCATTTGCCACATAGCAGGTTTTTAAAAAGGTAAAGTAGTGCTTCCTTCGGGAGCATATATACTAAAATTGGAATGACACAGAGAAGATTAACATGGCCCCTGTGTGAGGATGACATGCAAATTTGTGAAGCATTCCCTATTTTTTTACAGAAGTAGAATTATACTGCTGTACATATGAAACATATAATGTTATAAACTAATGTTACCTCACTTAAAAAAAAGGTAAAGTAGATCATTGTCACTTCCATGTTTAATACCTGGTATATCTTCCTTCCTACAATTAGAGTAAAATTCAAACTCTTTACCATGACCTTCACAGTTCAATATAATCAGGCCTTCTGAACCAAAGTGTAAAATTAATGTAGAATAATCATTTACCTATTTAGGAAGTATCAGAATTTCACAAGTATTGATATGTTAATTAACAAATCTTTAGTTCAAAATTCTGGATAACTTTCAAATTCATATTTGAAAGGAATGAGCATTTATCAACAAAACAATATGAAGATAAAACAACGTATTTACCTGATCTATCTGATCTTGTTGTCCTCTGTATACAGTTTCAGGATCTGAAGGAGGCCGCAGATGAAATTCTGAGTCACAGAAATTTCCATCACCATCAACATTGTGTAGGCTTTCCCAAACAACTTTTTCTTCAGTGAGAAATCCTTGGTCTGTTACCAACAAATACAGAAGACCCTTAATAAGAAATAAGAAAAAGGACTGTTAAGTTGATTAAAACTAGTTTAAAAAAATTTATAATTTAAAAGAAATTCTATAATCTGTTTAAAATATAATTATTCCTACTAATTTCCTGTTATGTCATCCTACTGCATGACATAATAAATAGTAGACCAAGTAGATAACTTACTTGCTCACTTGAGTTATATCCACTTGGCTTTGAATATAGTTTATAATTGCTACACCATAGTATAATGAGAATTAGGAGTTCTTGGAATCTCAACTAATTCACAACTTACAAACAACCCCTTGGGGTTTTTTAATCTCCTTTCACAAAACAGAAAAATACTAGACAATAAGTCCCTAAAAAATACATCAATAACAAGACATAGTACAATAAAATTACATAATATTGCCTATTTCTAAAAAAAATTAAGCCTATATCACTAATCCAATCCATATCAATTTTTCCCTCTCTGCACCATTTGCTGCTCTTAATTTATACACCAATGGTACTTTGTACATTTTTTATTGTAGCACTAAACCATACTATACAATGATTATGTTTTCCTCCTTGTTCTCCAGACTATATAATCTATCTCTTGGCCTACTGTAGGCTTTATCATAATGCTGGAGTCTAATATTTATTGAATCAATGTATTCATAATGCATTTATAGTCATTATCATAGAATTTAGCATTGATCTCTAACTGTTCATATGCATCAGTTCTAATTCCAATATATAAAGGGTCCATAGTATAATGCTTGTAAGCAATTTTTTCTTCAGATTTGCCAAGGACAAGACTTTCAATTACTTAGAGTTCCCACTGGTTAATATAGTGTTTATAATTGCACAAGAATCGTACTTTTCAAGTTTTCACTTATACACAATTTTAATAATTAATAATAAGAATAAATTCTGAAGCTTTAAAAAAAAAAAACCTAAGTAGTCACTCTTGAACATTTACTATGTGTCCAGCACTGTGAGACACGGCTCTTCCTAGACTACAAAGTCTTTCCTATTGTCTAGTAGCAGTTACATTCAAGAATCAGCTGTAGACAGTGATCAGTTTTTAAGGTCACTGAAATGATTACAGCAACATGAAAAGTATTTATAAAGAAAAACATTTCGGTATAAAGTTTAAAGATACTATTTTAAACAAAAATTAAGTCCAGGATCATTTTTTAAAAAATCAGGTATGTTCCAATTTATCAAATATTGACTGCCTGCCATATGCTCAGCACTATGCTAAGTGCTTGAGGATTCATATTATGGATAGTAATGATCCCACCTTACTCTGGTATTAGGTCCTCCTTGTCTGTGATTCCATAGAATTCTGGACTTAACACTATTACAGCACTTCATACACTGAATTATCATTGTCTGTTTACTTACTTATCTCTACTAACACATTTCAAGCTTGACCCAACATATTTTTAATACCCAGTTAGGGTCTACCTTGTTCTAGGATAATTTAAGAGTAAAACCTTAATTTTCCACTGAACAAGTTTGACCATTTTGTTTAATACTTATCACAATGCATTTCAACATATTATACAATAAATAAGTTTTACAATTTATTCTATGTAGGTCGTATATTAGATTGGCTGTTTGTTGGGAAGGAACTATAATCTTATCAATAATTTTTCTCCAAATGACACTTTAGGAAAGGTAAATTCTAGGAGAGTTTTTATGAAAGCTATTACCATCCATAGCACATGAATATTGAAAAGTTTTAATTAAAAGGGTAGTCATTTCTTGCATATCTAACCTATCTTCTTATGGACACCAGCCTCAATTTCTTCCTCTTTTAGATGTTGACATTTATTTATTTTTTAAAATTTATTTATTTTAGTTGGGGGCTAATTACTTTACAATATTGTAGTGGTTTTTGCCATACATTGACATGAATAAGCCATGGGTTTACATGTGTTCCCCATCCTGAACCCCCCTCCCACCTCCCTCCCCTAGATGTTGACATTTATTGGTCCACTGACAACAATGCTGGTTATTACTTAACAGTTCCTTGACATAACTGCAGTGTAAAATAGCAAAGCATGTATCCATGCTGTACTGAATACTTTAGGTCCATTTGTTCCTGACAGTCTACAATTAAATCACCACTAAGAATATTTCTTGGGAATTCCCTGGCAGTCCAGTGGTTAGGAAGCAATGTTTTCACTGCTGTGGCCCGGGTTCAATCCCTGGTTGGGGAACTAAGATCCCGCAAACCATGTGGTGTGGCTAAAAAGGAAAAAAAAATTTCTTGCTTTTGTATTCCACCATTTCTGTTATATTATCTAGCCAAAGTTTGCTTCTCTAACCTTAAATCTTCTTCCTAATCTCACTCATCAGTCTCTAAAATATTAATTTCATCAAAAAATACAAAATACATATATTAAATTCATAGATTACTAATATATAAAATGTAAGTTTTATTATGTGAAAATAAATTAGATAATTTTTTTAAAAAATGGGCAATTTTAACTATTAAAGACTGAACAAAAATCTATTCTATGTAAAATACTCTAATAATTTTATACAGAGTGTATATTATTTGTATTAACAATATACATAAAGCCATCACATTTTGTAACTTGGCAAAACAAAAGAAAATCTAATAATGTAATACAAAAGTTAAGTAATTCCAGCCTTTAAAATACAGAGGAAAGCACTGCTAGTCCTGGTTAACTAGGTTGGATTTGAATTATTTAAAGCCTGGTTTCTCAGATATAAAGTGGGAACAGTAATATCCACTCCTCACAGGGGAGTTGTGAAAATTAAATGAGATAATGATATGGGTACCAGAAAGCATAAAAATCTTTTCTACAAATCACAGTAAAAATAAGCCCCATTAATGGAATAATACACTTACAGATACTTTTGACTGACTGCCAATTTATTATAGACTGGTAGTTTATTATTATTATAGGTCCCTAGTTATACACACCATATATATATATCTTTATATCATATATCTTTATACCATATATCTTTATCTATACAGTGTTGAGAAAATATTCTATTAAGATATTAAATTTATTTTTTGTTGAAAGTATATCTAGAATTCCATGGAATGAACTGTGTTTCTACTCTAGCTGTTCCAAAGAGTTTACAGAAGCAGGAAGAAACAAAATAAAGTGATCATTAAATATAAATGCATAAAATGGCCCTAAAAATCTCAGGGTCCTTCAAAAGTGAAATGTTAGAAACCTTCCTGTTCCTGCTCAGTAAATGATCTTGCCTTGCACATTACAGAAAATAGAAGTACTGAAACAATAACTTTCTCTATTTCCTGCCATCAAAACTATAAACCTACCTGTAGCCATTGTTCTGATTTGTTGTTCAGTCACTCAGTCGTAACTGACTCTTTGCGACCCCATGAACTGCAGCACCATAGACTTCCCTGTCCTTCACTATCTCCCAGAGTTCACTCAAACTCAAGTCCATTAAGTTGGTGATGCCATCCAGCCATCTCATCCTCTGTCGCCCCCTTCTCTTCCTGCCTTCAATCTTTCCCAGCATCAGAGTCTTTTCCAATGAATCAGCTCTTCTCATTCAGGTGGCCAAAGCATTGGAGCTTCAACTTCAGCATCAGTGCTTCCAATGAATATTACGGGTTGATTTCCTTTCGGATTGACTGGTTTGATCTTGTAGTCCAAGGGACTCTCAAAAGTCTTCTCCAGCACCATAGCATCAATTCTTCAGCGTGCAGCCTTCTTTATGGTCCAATTCTCACATGTATACATGACTACTGGGAGATCCACAGCTTTGACTATATGGACCTTTGTCGGCAAAGTGATGTCACTGCTTTTCTTCCAAGGAGTAAGTGTCTTTCAATTTCATGGCTGCAGACACCATCCACAGTGATTCTGGAGCCCAGGATAATAAAATCTGTCACTGTTTCCACTTTTTCCCCATCTGTTTGCCATGAAGTGATGGGACTGGATGCCATGATCTTAAGTTTGTTGAATGTTGAATTTTAACCCAGCTTTTTCACTCTCATCTTTCACCCTCATCAAGAGGCTTTTTAGTTCTTCGCTTTCTGTCACTAGGGTGGTAACACCTGCATATCTGAGGTTGTTGATATTTCTTCTAGCAATCTTGATTCCAGCTTATGAGTCAACCAGCCTGACAGTTCACATGATGTACTCTGTATATAAGTTAAATAAGCAGGGTGACAATATACAACCTTGACGTACTTCTTTCCCAATTTTGGACAGTTGTTCCATGTAAGGTTCTAACTGTTGCTTTCTGTCCTATACAGGTTTCTCAGGAGACAGGTAAGATGGTCTGGTATTCCCACCTCTTTAAGAATTTTTCATTATTTTTTGTGATCCACACAGTCAAAGGCTTTAGTATAGTCAATGAAGCAGAGTAGATGTATTTTTGGAATTCCTTTGCTTTCTCTATGATCCAGTGAATGCTGGCAATTTGATCCCTCAAAGACTGTCCAAACTAGCATACAATTGCACTCATTTCACATGCTAGCAAGGTAATGCTCAAAATCCTTCAAGCTGGGCTTTATCAGTATGTGAACTGAGAACTTCAGATATACAAGCTGGATTTAGAAAAGGCAGAGGAACCTATAGTCATACTCATAGTCTATTCTTTCCCTTCTCTATGATGAAGAGGTCTCTTTTTAAATCAAAGGTCAATCCCTTTCACCTATGAAAATGTCTATCCTTTCTCATCTTCCTTATCTATTTATCTGTTGATGGACACTTAAGCTGCTTCATGTCTTGGCTATTATAAATAGTGCTACTATGAACACAGGGGTGCATGTACCTTTTTCAACTAGAGTTTTCATCTTTTCTGGATACACTACCCAGGAGTGGAATTGTTGGATCATATGGTAGTTCTATTCTTAGTTTTTTGAGGAATCTTCATACTGTTTTCCATAGCAGCTATACCAATTTACTTTCCCACCAACAGTTTACCCTTTTCTCCACACCCTCTCTAGCATTTATTATTTGTAAACTTTTTGATGATGGCCATTCTGACCAGTTTAAGTGATATCTCATTGTAGTTTTCATTTGCACTTCCCTAATAAATTAGCAGTTTTGAGCATCTTTTCATATGCCTGTTGGCCATTTGTATGTCTTTTTGGAGAAATGTCTATTTAGGTCTTCTGCTAATTTTTGATTGGGTTATTTTTTTTTTAACTGAGTTGTATGAGTTCTTTGTATGTTTTGGAAATTAATCCCTTATATGACACAACATTTGCAAATGTTTTCTCCCATTCAGTGGGTTGCCTTTTAGTTGTTGATTTCCTACACTGTGCAAAAGCTTTTAAATTTGATTATGTTACATTTGTTTATCTTTGCTTTTATTTCTTTTGCCTTGGGAGATTGATCTAAGAAAATACTGCTATGATTTATCAAAGAATGTTTCACCTGTTTTCTTCTAGGTAATGGCCTCATAGAATGAATTTCGTAATGTTCCCTCCTCGTCAGTCTTCTGGAATATTTTGAGAAAGATAAGTTCTTTGTATGTTTGGTAGAATTCTTCAGTAAAACTATCTAGTCTGGGCTTTTGGGGAGTTTTTTGGTGTTGTCATTGTTCAAAAAAAATTTTTTTTAACTGATTCTGTTTTACTTCTAGTGATCAGTCTGTTCAAAGTATGTTTCTTCTTACTCAGTTTTAGCAAGCAGTAGGTTTATAAAAACTTGCCCATTTTTTCAAGGTTGTCCCAATTTGGTGGCATAGGAGTTTTATGGTGTCATGTCTTTCATTTAAGCCTTTAAGCCATTTTGAGTTCATTTTTGTATATGGTGAGAGGGAATGTTCTAACTTCATTGATTTACATGCATCTGTCTGACTTTCCCAACACTGTTTCCTAAAGAAACTGCCTTTTCTCCATTGTCTATTCTTGTTTCCTTTGTCACAGATTAATTGACCATAGGTGTGTGAGTCTATTCCTGGGTTCTTTATCTTGTTCCACTGGATCCATATATCTCTTTTTGTGCCAATTCCATGCTTTTTTTTTCCCCCATGCTTTTTGATGACTGTAGCTTTGTGGTGTTCTAAAGTCTGGGAGGATTATGCCTACAGTTGTTCTTTTTCTTCAGGATTGCTTTGGCAATTCTGAGTCTTTTGTGGTTCCTTATAAATTTTAGGAATGTTTGTTCTAATTCCACAGAAAATGTCATGGGTAATTTGAAAAGGATTGCATTAAATCTATAGATTGCTTTGGGTAGTATGGCCATTTTAATAATATGAATTCTTCCATCCAAGAGCACAGGATATCTTTTCATTTCTTTGAATTGGCTTCAATTTCCTTTACCAATGTTTTATAGTTCTCAGTATACAGGTCTTTCATTTTCTTGGTTAGGTTTATTTCTAGGTTTGTTTGCTTGTTTGGAAGGGTTTCTTGATAAACTTTTAAAGAGGACTTTTAAAAAAATATTTCTGATACTTGTTGGTTTAAAGAAATTCAACACATTTCTGTATATTAATATGGTATCCTACTACCTTACTGAACTTATTTATTAGATCTAATAGTTTTTGTGTGGAGGCTTTAGGGTTTTCTGTATAAAGAATCATGTCATCTGCATAGGATGACAGTTTTACCTCTTTCCTTCCAATATGGATACCATTTATTTACTCTTCTTATCTGTTTGCTACGGCTAGAACTTCCAATATAATGTTGAACAGAAGTGATGAGAGCAGACATCCTTGCCTTGTTCCTGAATTCAGCAGGAAGGTTTTCAGCTTTTCATTACCGAGTATTATATTGGCTATGGGTTTGTCATAAATGACTTTTATTATGTTGAGATACGTTTCCTCTATGGCAGACAGTGAAGAAGAACTAAAGAGCCTCTTGATGAAAGTGAAAAAGGAGAGTGAAAAAGTTGGCTTAAAGCTCAACGTTCAGAAAACTAAGATCATGGCATCTGGTCCCATCACTTCATGGGAAATACATGGGGAAACAGTAGAAACAGTAGCTGACTTTATTTTTCTGGGCTCCAAAATCACTGCTGATGGTGATTGGAGCCATGCAATTAAAAGACACTTACTCCTTGGAAGGAAGGTTATGACCAACCTAGACAGCATATTAAAAAGCAGAGACATTACTTTGCCAACAAAGGTCTGTCTAGTCAAGGCTATGGTTTTTCCAGTGGTCATGTATGGATGTGAGAATTGGACTATAAAGAAAGCTGAGTGCCAAAGAATTGATCCTTTTGAACGGTGGTGTTGGAGAAGACTCTTGAGAGTCCCTTGGACTGCAAGGAGATCCAACCAGTCCATCCTAAAGGAGATCAGTCCTGGGTGTTCATTGGAAGGACTAATGTTGAAGCTGAAACTCCAATACTTTGGCCACCTGATGCGAAGAGATGAATCATTGGAAAAGACCCTGATGCTGGGAAAGATTGAGGGCAGGAGGAGAAGGGGACGACGGAGGATGAGATGGCTGGATGGCATCTCCAACTCGATGGACGTGGGTTTGGGTAGACTCCGGGAGCTGGTGATGGACAGGGAGGCCTGGCGTGTTGCGGTTCATGGGGTCGCAAAGAGTCGGACACGACTGAGCAACTGAACTGAACTGAACTGATACTCACTTTGTTGAGATTTTTTAAAAAATAATTTATTTATTTTTTTGGCTGTGCTAGATCTTTGTTGCTATGCCAGTTTTTCTCTAGTTGTGGCAAGCAGGGGCTACTGTTCGTTATAGTGCATGGGCTTCTCTTGTTGTGGAGCACAGGCTCTAGCGCACACAGGCTTCAGTAGCTGCGGTATGTGCGCTTGGCAGTTGTGGTTCCCAGGTTCTAGAGGACAGGCTCAACAGTTGTGTTACACAGGCTTAGCTGCTCCACAGCAAGTGGGATCTTCCCAGATCAGGGATCGAACCCATATTTCCTACATAGGCAGGTAGATTCTTTACCACTGAACCACCAGGGAAGCTCCTAGTGATAGTTTTTATCATGAATGGGTATTGAATGTTACCAAATGCTTTTTCTGCATCTATTTAGATGATCAGGTGGCTTTCATCTCATTGATTGATTTGCATATCTTGAACAATCCTTGCAATTCTGGAATGAATACAACTTGATCATGGTATATGATTCTTTTTATGTATAGCTGGATTCAGTTTGCTAATATTTCATTGAGAATTTCTGCAACTATATTCATCAAAGATACTGGCCTACAATTTTTTTTTGTGGTATCTTTTGTCTGGTTTTGCTGTCAGGGGGGCTTCACAGTATGACTTTGGTAGTGTTTCTTCCTCTTCAATATTTTGGAATACTTTGAGAGGGATAAGTTTTCTTTGTATGTTTGGTAGAGTTCTCTAGTAAAGCCATCTGGTCCTGGACTTTTGTTTGCCAGGAGTTTTTGGTTTGGGGGTTTGTTTGTTTGTTTGCTTACAGATTCTACTTCATTTCTAGTGATCATTCTGTTCAAATTACCTGTTTCATTTTGACTCAGTTTTGGCAAACTTGTTTACAGAAACATCCATTTTTTCTAGGTTGTCCCAATTTGTTGGTATATATTCACAGAATTTATGATTTTTTAAAATTTCTACAATATTGGATGTTATTTTTCCTCCTTCATTTCTTATTTTATTTGAGTACTTTTTCTTTTCTTCTTGGTGAGCCTGGCTAGAGGTGTCAATATTGCTGTTTATACTTTCAAACAATTAGCTCTTGGTTTCACTGATTTTTTTCTATTTTTTAAAATTTCTGTTTTATTTCCTCTTTGATCACTATTATTTTATTCCTTCTGCTGACTTTAGATTTTATTTGTTCTTCTTCTACTTTTCTTAGGTGGAAGTTTCAGTAGTTTGAGATTTTTCTTATTTTTGAGGAAGCCTGTAGTACTATAAAATTCCTTCTTAGAACTGCTTTTGCTGCATCCCATAGATTTTGTAAAGGTGTTTTCATTGTCATTTGTCTCAAGATGTTTTCTAATTTCCTTTTTGATTTCATTGTTACTCACTGGTTTTTTAGTAGCATATTGGTTTGTCTCCATGTAATTTTTTTCCCCTCATTTTTCTTTCTTTGGCTGATTTTTAGTTTCATACCATTGTGGTCAGAAAAAAATGCTTGAAATAATTTCTATCCATCTTAATCACCAAATCTAGTTAATTATATCTCCTAAATGTCTATGGAATCTGTCTATTCTCTATTTCTTTACAAACTTAGTTCAAGTCACTACAATCTCTTACTTGCCCTCCTACAATAGTCTCCTAACTAAATACATGTCCACTCTTGCCTCGAAGTCCAAAGCATCTCAACACATTATTGACCAGGGGATTTTTGCAGAAGCTAATGCCTATGGCATTAAGAGGTATTCAGTCAATAACGTGTTAATGTTATATAAGCGGCAGGTGTATTACCACTAGTGATATACTGTTTAGCCATGAAATAAGGTTCACTGAGAAAACTTAGAAGTAGAGAAATAGCAGGATGCACACATTCCCTCAGCTATCATTATCTCACAGAAATGCATACTCAATCCAGAAACAGACCTAATGTAGAATGAGTTCTAGGAGAGGGACATTCTTCCCAACCACAAAGGAAAACTGCAAATACCTAGATGACTATTAAAGGACTTACAGGTCAGGGGTATAGCCTTGATTTAAAAAAAAAAAAGTTAACATCTAAAGTTCAATTTTGGGAAGTTGTAAAACAATCACCAATGACAGCCAGAGACCTTGTTTTCTCAACTGAACTATCTCACCCCTGCTAATAAGCAAAAGGAAAAAGGAGACAGAGAAAGAACAAAAGGAACCACTAGGCCATTAGGAGACCAAGGTCTATTTTTTCTTTTTTTTTGGATGGCATCACTGACTTGATGGACATGAGTTTGAGCAAGCTCCGGGAGCTGGTAATGGACAAGGAAACCTGGCATGCTTGCAGTCTATGGTGTCAGCAAAGAGTCGGACACGACTGAGCAACTGAACTGAACTGTGGCTTATAGCATCTTAGTTCTCCAACGAGGGATTGAACCCAGGGCCCTGGCAGTGAAAGTGACCAGTCCCAACCATTGGACCACCAGGGAATTCCCTATCTTTCCTTTTAACTGAGAACTCTACAAGACCTAGTATCTATTTCTTGAGCCTTACATCATGTCTCCTATTTTCTATGCTTTAGTCACATAGGCCTTCTTTGAACTCCTTACAAAGTTAGGTTATTTCCCTCCTCAGGGCATTGCACACATGCTCCATCTGCTTAGTTAACTGCAAACCCCCTTTTTTCCTGACATTCTCAAATAGGTTATAAGTCTAATAAAATTACCCACAGCATGCTGTATGTAACCTTTACAGCGTAAATCCCAGTAGAAATGATAACTACTTGTGCAATTATTTAACACGCTTCCCTCGCCAAATTAGGAGTGGCCTTGCTCAGGCTGCAGTCCTGGTACTTAGCTGAGCACCCAGTCATAATCATGCTCAGTAGATATTTTATTAAATGAATGAACAAAATGTGGACTTGAGGAGATAAGGTAAAATAAAGCAAGATGACTTAGCAGTATTTATTATGTAGCAACAATTCTGATTTTGTAGTTCTTTGGCCTTAGATTTCTGAGGAATATGGATAAATCTGGGTCTATACCTATCACACATCTAGCTTAAATATGGCAATAATACAAATAAACCCTTGCTATAACAAACAGCAGAGTAGGAAAGCTAGAACTATAGAGTATTCCTATATAAGCAAACAAATCATCATTTTATACTGCTTTTTACAGTTCACTGATTAATGTGTTGAAGGAAACATGAAGTCAGATTCTTGACTTCAATAAGCCTGCACGCCTCAACTACTGAGGCTGCATGCCACAACTACTGAGCCCATGCACTACAGCTACTGAAGCCTGAGCACCTAGAGCCTGTGGTCTGCAACAAGAGAAACCACTGCAATGAGAAGCACATGACCACAAGGAAGAGTAGCCACCACTTGCTACAACTAAAGGAAGCCCATGGGCAGCAATGAAGACCCAGCACAACCAAAAATAAATTTAAAAAACTTTAAAAAAATCACCTGGAAAGCATTTTTAAAAATGCTCAGGTTCCACCTCTTACAGATTCTGATTTAATTGAGATCGTGGTGGGATCTGTGCATTGGGATTTTTTTAAGAGCTTCCTTAAAATTGTATGCTA
Organism: Giraffa tippelskirchi; assembly: GCF_054371585.1. Classification (NCBI taxonomy): domain Eukaryota; kingdom Metazoa; phylum Chordata; class Mammalia; order Artiodactyla; family Giraffidae; genus Giraffa; species Giraffa tippelskirchi. The sequence goes on from NC_137281.1 coordinate 113,410,876, forward strand.
GGCAGTTCTAGCATACAATCTGGGTTGAGAACCACTGGTTTAAGGAGAAAAGAAGTAGCTTACTGAAGAGTTAGTATCTGAAATGCTTCTTAAACGATAGGTGAAAACTGGATAGGCAAAAATGGGTAAGAACGGGGGCTTCCTTGGTGGTTCAGTTGTAAAGAATCAACCTGTAAATGCAGGGTCACAAATTTGATCCGTGGTTCAGGAAGATCCTACATGCTGCAGAGCAACTTAAGCCCATGCACCACAACTACTGAGATGGCGCTCTGGAGCCTGTGACCAGTAACAAGAGAAGTCACTGCCATGAGAAGCCTGAGAACCACAACCAGAGTAGCCCCTGCTCGCTGTAACTGAAGAAGGCCCATGCGCAGCAACAAAGACTCAGGACAGCTAAAATATAAATAAATAAAGTATAGAATTTTTAAAAAATCAATAAATCTTCTAAAGAAAAGGGGGGTGAGAATGTAAACAAGGGGATTAACGAATAAGAAATGGCAATAAAGGTGTATAAATGGGAAAACATAAAGTGTATATGGGGATGAAGGGTTATTAATGAGTAGACAGACCATTATGGCTGAAGCAAAGTGTTGGCACAAGGGGACAGTAGAAAATATCTTTATCCTCTAGGATATCTATCTAGAGGATATTTTTTCTCTAGAGGATATTATCCTCTAGGAACTGGGTTCTACTGAACATTTTTGCTATATTATTGACATGATCAGAGCAATATTCTGCCACAGAAGTCTAGAGATAAGTTGATAAACTCCTGAATTAGGTGGCAGCTCTAAAAATGGAAGGACTGAAGAGATAACAAGAGGGATGAATCAGTAAGTTTTTTTTTGGCAAAGCCATAAATGGCACAATAAAAAGAATTTAAAGTCACACTGATAACTATAATAATAGAAAACACTATCATGCAAACAAATCTTGATTCTTTCCTCTAAAGTCCTTTAGATCTCAAATGTAAACATCCATCATCAGCAGTCATCCTAGTTCTATCTCTAGGGTTTATCTTCTTTTTCCTTAGAAAGAAAATAAATACATTTTAATGCAGTAATCTGTGCAAAGGGAGTTAAGACCTAAATAAATACAAAAAACTGATTTCCACTCTAAAGAATAATTACCTTTGTAATTTGATGGTTAAAGAATATTATGCTAAATTTTTTTTTTTATTTTGAAGCAGATCATAAGACATCTCTAAATCAAGCTCCTTTAGTTCAGAATAACAATAGCTATTTCTATATCATACCTTGTATTTGGTCATGGTGCTAAAATGATTATTCCGAAAGAACACACAAAGTTCTCCTTCCTGAACCGTTGAAGTTAGTTCACATAATCCATGGTATGTCAGTTGAGTGGCTGTGTTATTTAGAAACTGCTCAGCTACAAAGCCTAGGAACCAATGCATAATATTAAATGGAAGAATAATTTCAAAATTTAAAAGTTTTTCTATTTACACTGTGTTCCAAGTATGAAGAAAGGCCAATCAAAATAAGACTTTTCTATTATAACATGATGGTGCCAAACTGGAGATTCTTCTTTCTTATTCTGCTATGGAAGATGTGTCTGACATTTCCATGCTAAAGAAATAATTATCTGACATTCTTTTTATCAATAAATGCATTTACTTATCCACACCTACTTTTGCAAAGACTTTCAATAAAAGAAACAGACACAATAAAACTAAAACCCAATATAACAAATGAGAAGGCAAGGGTTAGCAATTTAAAAAGTGGGTAGGAGCAAAAGTTGTATGTTACCACTTCCCCAAAGGACAGGTGTTTAGAAATTAAAAGCAGCTTCAAGAAATTGAGTTGCTTAACATTTTGACAAAGATCTCAGATAATTCTCAATTCACAAACTGTTCAATTCTTGCCTTAAAACTAAAAGTAGGCATAAAACCTAACAGAAAACAGTGGGATAACTGATGCCATTTTTATCCTAGTCTCCTCCAACATATGCCACTCATTATATAGATATATTAAGATCAGAAATAGAAATCATCTCTTTTGTTTTCAAACATAATGAAATACAAAGAAGCTTTCTGGAGTTTAATTTAAAACATATGTATGTACAGTTGATTCTTATTATTCACATGGATTCATATCTGCAAATTTGTCTATCTAAAATTTATAACTGCAAAAATAAATACTTATTGCATTTCTAAGTATGTACAAAATAGCAAAAAAATTGAGTTACCCAATATGCACATTCCCCACTGAAGGCAAAATAAGCAACACTGTGCCTTCTTGTTTCAGCTTTCATATCATGAAGAAGTGTCATTTTCATGTTCTATTTAATGTCACACTTTTCACATTTTGTGAAATTTTTGTGCTTTTTTGGGGTGATTTTTAATGTGTAAAATGGTTCCTAAGTATAATGCTGAAGTTAGTGTTCCTAAGTACACAAAGGTTGTGATGTGCCTTATAAAGACAATACATATTTTTTACAGCTTCAGTCAGGCATGAGTTACAGGGCTGTTGGCTATGAGTTCAATGTCTATGAGTCAATAGAGGTGTCTCTAAACAGAAACATACACAAAAAACAAGGTCATCTCTTGACAAGCTGATGAAAATGTGACCAGAAGCTCACAGCTACCTAATCTTGTGTTTCCCTTGAGAGTAGTGGTTTGGTATTGTCTAATTCAGTGTCACAGCAACTTTATGGGACATAACTTTCAGTAACAATGAAAATCAATTGTATAAATATTTTAAAAGCCTGTATTTCTCTCTTTCCTTCTTTCTCTTCCTTTCTCCTTTTGCTCCCTTTCTTTAAAAAGGAATGGAGGGGAGGAGAATGCTCTAAAAAGTTTTTTAAGTGAGCAGGGAAGTGCAGATATAGGGAGTAAAGATGAATCTGTGTTAAGAAACTGACACCTCAACAAAAAATTGAAAAAAAAGTTGGTAGAAATTTGGTAGGCAGCTGTATAATACAGTTTTATTCCACTCCCTTATCATCCCTTACTTTTATTTATTTTTTTAGAATTGTGAGTTAGGTTTTATTTGGGGCAAAATGAGGACTGCAGCCCAAGAGACAGCACCTCAGATAGCTCTAAGAGACTGGTCCAAAGAGCTAGTGGAGGAAGGTAATAATATAAGATTTTGGTGAAGGAGGAGTTCAATGCAATCAAGCACTCATTTTACAAAAGATTTTCTGCTAGTCACAAGGAGCTGATGTCACCATGAAGGGATTTAGTGCTTTTCTAGATATGAGGAGATGCAAAGATTGGGATCATGAAATCATTCCTGAAAATATCTTACTATCTAAAGACCTGTTACATCAGTTTCCCTGGAGCACAGAGAAGCTCACTCTCCACACTGAATTCCCTTCAGGGAGTGTCAAAGGTCAGCAGCTGCAGCAGCACAGACAGATGGCAAATGCCCTTGTTGTTTTTCACTTGCTGGCAAATGCTCTCAGCAAGTGCCAATTTGTAGTTGACAGGCAAGTGTCAATTTATAGTTGACAAGGCCCATCCCTCACTTTCAGCGTCAAGCCATAGCACTTCCAGCTACAAACTGGTTGTTAAAAGTTACCAATATACCACGCTATTCCAAGGAACTGGCAGGGTAGGAGGGGAAGTGCAAAAAGTTATACAGAAAGCCACAGCCAAAGGAAACTTATAGCACACCTGCAACTTCTTGGTTTTATACATTTAGAAATAAGATTCCCCTTAATTATTATCATTACTTTGCTAAGTACTAAGTTACTGAGTGGAACGTATTAGTTCTATACTAAAGCACTTACTACTGTCTAATATTTAAAATGTAAGCATTATGTCTCTGTGAGAAGTACCATTGCTGTTATAATATCCATGTAATTAAACACTTCATTCAGAAAGATGTTTCTAAATGTCCCTCCCATACCACACTCACACAACACCCTCTCTATAAAACTGTTTCAAAAAGATACAAAAATTCAGTGGAGCTATAGCACAACATTACTTTCATATATGAAATTCCAAAATTTAACCCTAGAAAAGTCTTTCTCAGCTATTTGTTTCTAGCGATCAGGACATGGATTCAGAAAGAAGTGACTTGCTTAAGGACATAAAACTAGTTATGGCAAAGTGAAGATTGGAACTTAACTGGTATTAAGTTAAAAAATTTACTGCATTATAAATGCAAATTTATTGCATTATAAATGTAAACTGAACTTTATTTCTCCCTGAACCACAGAGCATAGCTTAATTCAGACTTAGATAAATGTTTCCTAATTCTTCTACCAACTTACAAACAGTGACATATTCAAAAGCCTAATCTAGTTTTAACTTTTCATAACTAAACAAATTATGGAGTTTCAAAGTATAATATCAGTGATTATTTATTAATTACAAATGGTAAAGGGCATCTTTCCAATAAAAAAATCTGGTAAGTATCACCTTAATTGAATTTGAACATCACCAATAGTGGGATAGTCAGACATGATGTGCCACTCAATCTGATGCACTAGGAAAGACACAATGTCACCTATGTAGTAACCCCACTGAAAATATTTAACACAAGTCTACTTAGGAGGAAACAATCAAATGAATCAAAATTGAGGACTATTTTATAAAACAATTGGGCTGGATTATAAAGAAAAGTAAATACCACAAAAGACCAAAAAGAAAAATAGACAGAGATCTATTCTAAATTACAGGAGACTAAGTTGGTATGATAATTAAATGATACCTGATTGAAGCCTATACTGAAAAATCTTGAAAGTTATAAGGGGCATTATTGCGATAATTGGGGAATTTTGAATATAAATAGTATGTTAGATACTGGTAGTATATCAATGCTAAATTTCCTGAGATTACTGTATTGTGATTACAGAGGAATATTCTTTGTTCTCAGAAGACAAATACTGGAGAGTTAATGGATAGTGTTATAATATTTGCAATTAATTATTACATGATTTAGGAAAAAAAATTGTGGGTGTGTGTGAATACAGAAAGAAAGTAAAACTTGAATACATTAGTAATTGGTGAATTTAGATGAAACATATATATGTATGTACATACACACATATTCATTGTGCTATTCCAACTTTATGGGTTGGAGCTTTTTCAAAATGAAAGAGAAAGAAAAACAAAAGGAAATCAATATTATTTAATCAAAAATAATATGAACTCAAACTATAACCTTCAGTGTTTATGGCACATAATAAAGGCTCAACAGGTATTTGAATAAGTGAATATAATGGAATAATTTCCTTAAGCTTTTTTTTTTTTTAAATCTAGAAACAGTTGTTAAAGAAGTTATTCCTGAGAGAGCACCTGGAATTAATGACAAGCTTTGTGGAGTCTGGCAGCTAGTAATGAGCTATTTTTTTCCTTGCTGATTTTTGCTGCCATGCTACAACCCATCATTATAACTTGAATCAAAAAAATATTAACATCCAAAAGAGGCAGCAAATAATAAATATTCAATGTACATAGTAAGTTCTGTACTTTTATTTATGGGATACTGCCATCACAAAAAAATAAATATTTTCCAAAAGAAGTTGAAAGAATGTCTAATTCTATTTCACTGATAGCTAAATAATATTTCTTTTTCATCAAAAAAGAATGATAGTAAAAGTATTTCTTGTATTCTGCCCCTTATGGAAATGAAACATTTGAATTTTAGAAAAATAAGCAGCTACCATCTAAGGCCAAAGTTCAATAATTTTTAATAAAGGATTAGAAATAATTAAACATTTTGGGATATTTTATGACTTAGAAGGAAAGTTACAGTTGTAAGGCTAAATAGAAAAAGAAAGCAGACTTCTTCAGCTGAATAATACACCCAAGAAAATATGATGAAGAAAATGGAAAAAAGCTAACTGCTACATTATATAAGTAAAAAGGTCCATCGTGGTCTTTCATTTCATTACTGATGTCACAGTGCCTTTATATATGCAGCCATTGGGATTGAACACTTATTTCAGACAGACTATATATTTGCAGTTTCTTATAAACAAAAAACTAGTTGAGCTTTTTAATTGTATTGAATTCCATATATAACTTTTCTTTGAAATGGAAATCTGATAAGCAGAATTTCACCATTACAAAATTTATATATCAAGGAATTAATCAGCTTGGTATATATTACCTGGAAATTCTGTACCGCTAAAGAGGAAGATTCCTTCTTGCTTTTACCAAGATGTTCTTCTCAAGTTATTAATATTACACAAATTAGCTACCTTTTTCATTATCCCAGAAATCAATGCTAGAGAAATGATAATATTAAATAGTTGTAAAACCACCTTCAGAAAAAGAAGTGATGAAGGGACTGTTTTTTGGTTGTTGTTCATTCTCTAGTGTAATAAGTCCTACCCATGTTACAATGCAGCCTCACTTGGTGAAAACGCTGTTAATAGCGTTTCCTATGGTTTCTTACCTCATAAATATATTCATCCAAATATCACTTATTGGCTATCATTTTATCTGTTAACACTTTCTAGATCCAATTGTTCTCTCAATTACTGTTGAATAGCATACTGAAAGTTACGGAGAAAGTAGGAATTCACAGAGAGGTAATTTCTTTGTAGCCTGCTTTCTAAGAATATTTACAGAGCATGAATAAAGAATGGAATGTTCTAGTCAGTGGAATTTTGTTAACTAAGGGAAGACATTTTTTGTGACAGCTTTTCTTGCTCCTCTCTCTCCTAAAATTTAAACTTTGCTGCCTTAGGCTGTAGTGAAAGAGGTGTCACACAAATCAATCATCAGTATCCCCGAATATTTATGCCTGGATAATTGAGCAATAATTAGTTGGGTTCTTATTAACCAATATAGTTTGAGATTCACTTACATATCTTCTTTCATATGTTCTTAGGTATTCTCACAGTCACTTAGCTTTAATTTTTAACATGTAGTGATTATAATAGATTTTTATTATACTTCATGTGAAAGAACTGTGTCTGAGACAGAAAGATGAAGCTTATCACCTACTTTTCACTATTTCTTTTTCTTCTGTTAATCCTTTAACCCGAGGAGAATAGGAGACTTAGTATTTGTGTATATTTATGAAAAAGTGAAGTGGGTGTTGGGGAAATTATACCAAATGCTATGGTTCCAGACAGCATTTTGGTTTCAAATCTGCTCTTCCCTTCACTGACTGGAACACAGTTTAAAAAAAAGAAAAAAGAAAGAAACCACTTCTATATTGATGAATTTAGCAATGCTTACTTTTAGCTAAGGATTAGGAAAACTGATGATCAAGAGTGTACTCTGATCAAGAACAGAACTTTAACATACTATATTGTACTGAAATATAAGGCAGAGCTCTACTAAAATGAACATGAGTACCATAACACACATCTCATTCAGTCAAGCGTTCAGGATGAATTATAAAGTTCCCTCAGTACTCCCAAATAATAACCCTTTTTTAAAAGAGCAGTTATCAGTAACCCCTGGTAATTGGCCATATCAAAAATAGCAAGTGACTCCAAAGACTTTTATTAGAATCCAGGACTGATTTTACAAGACAAGTAAAAAGGGTTCTAGGAAAAACCTTTCACTGGCACCTTTATGAATAATTACTTCTTTTTTAAAAATAATTACTTCTTTTAATTCCCACAGGTAGCATCACTTTTATTTTTAGAAGTTGTATTTAAGACATTTAAAAGATATTAAATTATAAGACAAGTTATTCTGCCAAGAATAAGTCAGGTATTAGCAGCACTCACCCACCTTCACTAACCAGCTCACTATTTTCTGACTGCTTACAAGAGATGATCTTCTCCACTAGCTGGTTGTAGCTGCAGTTACCAACAGCTTTTACGATGTCATCAATCTAGAAAACAAATGACTGTCTCACTAATCATGATAAAGTTATTATAAAAACAGTAACAAAAAACCCCACATCACTCTTGAGGGTTTTATTCTAATACAATACTAAATTTAAAATTACTAATGAAAAAAATCATCACTAAAATCAACACCTAACAGTTTTCAAATTTGTTTATAGCTCACTATAGTGTAGCATGAAAAATACTGCTTAGCTATATTTCATTTATGCAAAAAATTATAAAATGGAATTATTATATACAACTTTATTTCTAAAGATTGTAAAGGTGTATTTAAGTGATTAAAATTAAAAAAGTAGTCGATTTCAGGAAGAAAATTAAGAAAATTCCATTTTTTTTAATTGAAAAATAAATGTTTTGTATTTAAAGCAAGGCAAATCTAAAAGATGTTAATTAATGGGTTAACAAGGTTTTCCCATTTTATTACTTAGTTCCTAGCAAAGTATACTGGAGTTACAAGTAAACATAACTAATATTACTTCGCTAAAGGCAAGTTAATATATATTCTTAAGGGAAAATATTTGCCTCATGATTCTTATTTTGTCTGTGGAAGTACAGCAGAAAAATAAATTCAAAGTTTTAAAGTATAGGACAATAAAATTGGGCATCTCTACTCTCCTTCCATTATACTTTGCTTTGACTATTGAAGAAAAATAGATTTCTGCTGTCTAAACAACTTACTTTGATTGCACGCCCATTCCTAAAATATATTTGTAAGTTATTTACATGTACTTAATTAACATATTAACATAAATTTATACAATGAAATAACAAGTAAGAGGGGCAATATTTTCTTTCCATATCCAAATGATCTCGAATACCACAAGAACCAACAGATTTGCACAAGTAACAGTAAGAACAGTGGTTTTTAAACAGTGTTTTAAAAAGTTAAAAGATTTCGAGACTCAAGTTGTTTCTCAAGTATCTAAGTTTTCATTCCACTGCTATATAGCAAAGTTTGAGAACAACTTCTTCAGGCTATAATTTATTTCCTGTTTCTACAAAATTCAAGGATGGTAAAAGCCTCTTAATCATGAAAGTGTACTAATGGTTGGCTGAAGATAAGTTAATTGAATAAATTAAAGCAGAGAACTGTGGAAAATGTTATATACATATTTCAAACATTTCATGTTAACTTAAAACACAACTGTATTCACTTGTCAACCTTCTGACACAGAGCCAAAATAAGGCTATTTCTTTGAAAGTGGATCTTTTGGCTATGATTCTATATAAACGGCACAAGAATATGCCTTCCAGTTTTAATTTATTTTAAATGAAAACTTAGGCCCTTAAGAAGCAGTTTGAGAGTAAAATCTCTTTAGATTTTCATTATTTTTTGGAACATCTTTACTGATTACAGCAACTATCTTTAGTATTCAACTTCATTAAGTCTTTCCAAAGTACTGAATTTTCAATCCTAAGAAATCCACAAATATACACCTAGAATAATAAGTACATGATCAATATATAAAAGCAGTTGTACTTCTATAGACTAGTGATGAACAATACAAAGACTTCAAGTTTTCAAAGGCAGAATCTCTACGTTAGTATTTCATCAATTAACTCATTTGGATATCTTTTATGTACTACTATGTACCAGGTCCTATTGGAGAAACTGAAGACTAAGCAGTGAATAAAATAGATAGTTTAGCAAATATATAATATACTAAGTAGTTGTATGTACTGGTAAGAAGCTGTTCTTTGTTTTCTTTTTTTTTTTTTATTTGCTGATTCTTTCCCCCTTCATTTTTCTTTCAAGGCTCTTGAGAATGTGAGAGTCCTCTTTGTTTTCTTTTTTCTTTTCTTTTTTTTTTTTTTTAATAAATTTATTTATTTTAGTTGGGGGCTAATTACTTTACAATATTGTAATAGTTTTTGCCATACATTGACATGAATCAGCCATGGGTTTACATGTGTTCCCCTTCCTGGACCCCCCACCCACCTCCCTCCCCATCCCATCCCTCTGGGTCATCCCATTGCCCCGGCCCTGAGCCCTTGTCTCATGCTGTTCTTTGTTTTCATTGTACTATAGCATTCCATAGTATGAATATAACAGTTACTCATTCATCTGTTGATGGATATTCAAGTTGTTTTCAGTTTGGGGTGATGACAAATAACAGTGCTATGAACATTCTTTGTACATTTATCCTGTTTCATAAATCTAGATTTTCTCCAGCAAATTTGCCTTGTCAAATTCCTGAGTCTTATCCTCAACTTCACTAGATAACTCCAAACTGCTTTCCAAAGGAGGTAGTCAGTTTATGTTATCATTAGCATGGAATGAAAATTCTCTATATTGCATATCTTCTCCAACATTTAGTGTTGTCAGACTTCTAAATGTTAGCCATTCTGATGTGTGTATTTTTATTTTAATTTGCATTTCCTTGATTGGTTCATATGTTCACTGGTCATTTGGGTATCCATTTTTTGAAGTGTTTCTTCAAGCCTGTTTTGAAGAATTTTAGCTTTGCTAGTCTTCTTTATATTTATTTTCTATTTTAATACTTTTGCTCTTAAGATAGATACATTAATTTTCATTAATTTTCAGTCTTTTACTATTTCTTAATATATGACTTTCAGGGCTTTAAAAACCCCTTTAAAAACTGTTTTAGCTAAATCTCACAAATTTTGATAAAGATTTAGTTGCTGTGTCGTTTAAAATACACTTTGTTTCATTATGAGTTTTTGACTCAGTCTCTACTGATTTTTTCTACTGATTTCTACATTAATTACATTGTGGTCAGAGACTATTTTACACTTCATTTTAAATCCTTATAAATTTGTTGAAACTTGGCTTTATAACAGCATTAGGTCAAGTTTTATAAATTTCATTAGTGCATAAAAAGAATGGATAGTCAGGTTCATAGAAAACAAGGAAAAGCTGCGAAAGCAGCATAGCCAAGGGGAGACTATGAAGATACAATGATTAAAATGCAATATGATACCCTGCATTGGATTCTGGAACTTAAAAAAAAATTAGTGAAAAAATTAGTGAAATGTGAGAACTGTAATATAGTTAATAGTAATGTACCAACATTAAATCTTTTTTTTTCAATGGTATGGATCTCATTTATTTAAAACAGTATTTCTCACCTTTCTCAAATTGAAGATTGCAAAAAATAAAAGCAGTGTTTTATTGAGCTTCGTTCACCTGGGAGCTGAGCTGCCCGTATTCTCACTCCCGATCCCTGTGACCCTCCTCGCAGCGCCCAGTCCTCACTTTACAAAACAGTCCTGAAGCTTAATCAAATAAAGCTAATGTACACGATATTTACATTAGAAAAAGATAGCTGGGTGTGGGAAAGCCAGGTGTGGTTCCCTTTAAGTGAAGTTGGCTCCACAGTTGGGGCATCTTCGCTTCTTCAAGGCGAAACACCAGATGAACCCAAAGGGGAACAAGACGAAGGCCAAGAAGATGCCCAGGAAGGTGAACGAGTCCTCCAGGACCCCGACCCTGCAGACTGGGCAGCCTCCGACCACAACGATGGAATTGGCAGGGTACTGGGTGACATTCCGACTGTGGATGTTGTAGACCCTGGGGTGGTGGGTGGGTATCCCTGTGACGAGGTAGGGGTAGGGCGGCGGCGGGGCGGCGGGGCGGCGGCCATGGCGCCGTAGCGGGGCGCACGGGAACTCGCCCTGGCCGGCCTCCAGGTTGTAGGCGGACGGCCGCTCCTGCAGCAGGGGCTTGTGGTCCATGGCGGGCAGCGGCGCCCCCCGCGCCCGGCTCGGCTCCCGCTCCTGCTCGGACTCGCCCCAGGCTGTGGCTCGCGCGGACGCCTTGACGCCCGGAGGCGGGACCCGCGGCTGTATTATGGTCACGTAAGAGTAGGGGAAATTGGGTGAAGAACGTATGGGAATTCTGAATACTATCTTTGCAACTTTCCTGTAAATCTAGAATCAGTCAAAAATAAAAAGTTCATTAATTTTTTAAAAAGAATATATGTTTATTAGGTTATCTTTTCTGCTTCCATCAGTTACAGTGAAAAGTATTTTAAAAGCTTCCAGTATGACAAATTTATTTCTTCTTATTAAATTCTGCTTTATGTACTTGGGAGTTTATGTTATTAGATGCATACAAATTTTGTTTTCCATTGTTAAAAACTGACCTTTACTCTCTGTGGCAATTCCCATGAATCCAAGGAATAAACAGTCAATCAGGGTATTTATTTTCCAGGTGTCTCCAGACACATACACATTTGAAATGATAATATCTTCTTAGCAAATTAAACATTCTGTCATTAGTAATGCTTTTTGACTCAAAAGTCTATTCTTTCTGATATTATTATTGGTACATCAGTTTTCTTTTGATTAACAATATATGGCATCTCTTTTATCTCTTTTTTATTTGCAGTCATTTTGTTTAACTTCTGACTATTTTATATATGTCTCTTGTAAAAGCAAATATATATATTTTAATCTGACCTCAGAATCATTGACTTTTAACTAGAGCATTCAGTCCTATTGATATTACTATAATTATTCATATATTTGAGTATATTAAATCTACCTTTCTCTCTTTCCCATCAGCTCTACATTTCTTTACCTCTCCTTTCTTCTTTTTGGATTAATCTTCCCCCTTTTACTAATCCAGAAGTTACCTACTATGTTTTCTATTCTTTTCATGGTTACTCTAAAGGAGCGTTATCCATCAGCACATGCTGTAATAATGGAAATATCCCAAATCTTTGCTGCCCAGTAAGATATCCACTAGTCACAGGTGGTTACTGAGCAATTTAAAGTGTGCCTAGTGAAACTTAGGAAGTAAATATTTAATTAAATTTAACTAGCCATATTTGGCTACCATATTGCACAGAGAAGTTATAAGAACTACAATATCTACCCTTATCATATTAAACTTAGAACTTAATATTCTCTTCTTGATCAATTAATTCTACACCCTTAGAAAACTTTACCCTTCTCCCAGCTTATGTTATTATTTTTGCATATGCTAATGTTTTTAAACTGTAAAAGATGATGTTATTATTTAATATAGTCAACAATGATTTAAATTTATCATGTTATTTTCTCTCCACTCACTCTTCCATCTGGGATCACTTTCTTTCTTTTCAAAATCCTTGTTCAGAATTTCCATAAATAATAGTCTACTGGCAGGAAACTATCTTAATTCAATTAATCTAAAGATGACTTTAGGGACTTCCGTGGTGGTCCAATGGCTAAGACTGTACTCTCAACACAGGCAGCCCAGGTTAGATCCCTAGTCAGGAAACTAGATCCCCTATGCTGCAATTAAGAGTTCGCATGCTGCAACTAAAGATCCCGCATCTAAGACTTGGCACAGACAAATAAACAAATAAATATTTTTTAAAAAGATGAAGCCCATCTTAAAAATGATTTTATTTCTCTCCATTCTTGAGAGATAATTTTTCTGGGAACAGGAAATAGGCTAGCATTTGTCTTCTTTCAGCACACTGAATGTATGATTTTTAATGTCATCTGGCTTCCAATGTTGCACTTAAAGAATTAATTATCAATAATGGAGAAATACCTTCTCAGTGGCTGAATTAGTGTCCATCTACCATCCAGAAAATGACATTTATTTGCAAGATAATTATTTGCAGTACACATATTCAAAGAATACAAAGAATCAGCCAGTGCCAAGAGATATTTCATAGAAACCTATGGATTTTAAGCTTTTGCCTTGTTCTTTTTTCTTTCTCAGCATTAGAATCCTTCAGTCATGAAACAAGTAAGTAAAAATAGATAAAAAGCACAGCTCTCAGGCCCACCAGTTTGAAAACCACTGTGCAGACCAGAAAAATCTGATGAACAATTTGTATCCTACATTAGAGTACACTTTTCTTTAAGCATATGAATTCAACTGTTTGCCAGACAATATGCAGCTACACGTACAGTCAGAGGGATGATCTAAATCCACTTTTTAAGAACTCAGGATTAAGTTCCTTAGGCCATAAGTTCATTCTCCTCAAGAATCTAGGCTACCTGGCACTGCCATTTGCCAGGACCCAACATGATTTACCTTGGAGGAATCAGATGCTGGACATGTTTAGACTTTTCAGTGATGTTCTCAAGAGTCAGAGTGCCAAAATAAATAAACAGATGTCTGCTTCCAGCAAGCCTTTCACTGCTCAGAAATACCAGTTACCTTTACCAAAGGACAGGGATGAAGAAACACTACCAAATCTTTGCTATATGATCTCTCTGTCTCTGTAGGTAATGCATGCGTGAGTGTATCATTTCATCAGTTAATATTTACTGAGAATCTACTATGTGCTGGCACTGTTCTTAACAATAAGAGCCTAGCCTTCACAAAACATACACTCTACTGGGAGATGACAGTTGATCAAGTAAATAAACAATTCTAGATAATGACTTGGGAAAAGGAGGGTGACTAATTTCAACAAGGGAAGGCCTCTCTAACAAGATGATATTTGATCTGAGACCTGAATAATGAGGAGACTAGAAATGGAAAGATCTGGGAGAACAATGTGTTAGGGCAGTAAAACAGTGTTCCACAGTGGGCAATCAGCTAGTACAAAAACCTGAGCTAGAAATGAGCTCTGTATATCTCAAAAATAGGAAGGCAGCTGGTGTTGTTGGAGGATAGTAAAAAGGTGGGAGAATTATATAAGAGGTGAAGTTGGACATGAGGCGGAGTTTAGATTATGCAGTGTATCATAAAAATTCTAATAAAGATTTTGTATCTTATTATAAAGAATGAAATAATGCCATTTGCAGCAACATGGATGAACCCAGAGATTGCCATATTAAGTGAAGTAAGTCAGAGAGAGACAGATATATGATATCACTTATATGTGGAATCTAAAAAAAATGGTGCAAATTGACTTATTTACAAAACAGAAACAGAGTCACAGATGTAGAAAACAAACTTATGATTACCAGGGCTGAAAGGGGAAGGAGGGATAAATTGGGAGATTGAGAGATTGACATATGAACACTACTTTGTATAAATAAATTAGTAATAAGGGCCTGCTGTATAGTATAAAGAACTCTACTCAGTACTCTATAATGGCCTATATGGAAAAAGAATCTAACAAGAAGTGGATATATGTATAACTGACTACACTTCCCTGTAAACCTAAAACTAACACAAGATTGTAAATCAACTATACTCTAATAAAAATTGAAAAAAAAAAAGATTTTGTATCTTATTCTAGTTACACTGCAGGCTTCTGAAGAAAGGAGTAGGGCGCAGGGATAAAGGGGAGGGTTTATTTCACAAAGATCATTCTGAGTGCCAAGACAATTCACTGCAGGGAAGAAGAATCTTTTCAACAAAGGAGACTGAGACAACTGAATATCCACATGCAAAAGAATAATGTTGGATTCCTTCCCCAAACCACATACACAAATCAACTCAAAATGGATCAAACTCCTAAATGTAAGCACTAAAAGTATATACTTTATACTTACATACTTTATATATTATAAACATACAAAACACTCTTAGAACCCAATAACAGAAAGACAAATAGCCCAATTAAAAATGGTCAAGAGATTTGCAGATATTTCTCTAAAGATATACAAATGGCTAATAAGCACATGGAAAGATAATCAACAGCATTAGTCATTAGAGATATGCAAACAAATCCACAATGAGAAACAACTTTACACCTACTAGGATGGCTACAATCAAAAAGATAGACAATAACAGGTGTTGGTGAGGATGTGCAATCAGCTCTGTAGTCGGCCTCTAACTCCATGAAATTATAGTCAGAAGTCTTGAGCAGATTTAGCAGTCTAGAGGACTGTGCTCTTAACCTCACAAGTGGCTAATTCCATGTAAAAGCACAAAAATATAAGTATCAGAAAATGTAAACCTAGATTCCTTTCCAAATGAATAAATTTTTACTATATTTGTGTTCATACAATTTATGATTTTGTACTTACCTGAGGGTCCACTAACCATCCATGATACAAAGGAATATCAAGAAGATCAAATACTATGCATTCTGGTGTATATTCAAACACTCGAACACCAGTAAATTTTACATTTACATCCAAGCCCGTCTGTAGTTTGTGCAATACTGCCATAGCATCACTCATATTCTGAAAATAGAAAGGGGAAGAGAAAAAATGAGAAAAACAACAACAAAAAAGATATTTAAATACAGGCACATTTACTACAAATTTTCCACTTTGTCCAATTTATTCATCCTTTCCATTTTTATTATTAAGTATCTACTATGTTTCAGGGGCTTCCCTGGTGGCTCAGACGGTAAAGAGTCTGCCTGCAGTGTGGGAGACCCGGGTTTGATCCCTGGTTTGACTATGCCAAAGCCTTTGACTGTGTGGATCACAAGCTGTGAAAATTTCTTAAAGAGGTGAGAATACCAGACCACCTTACCTGCCTCCTGAGAAATCTGTATGCAGGTGAAGAAGAAACAGAAACGGACATGGAACAACAGATTGATTCCAAATTGGGAAAGGAGTACGTCAAGGATGTATATTGTCATCCCGTTTGTTTAACTCACATGCAGAGTATATCATGTGAAATGCAGGGCTGGATGAAGCACAAGCTGGAATCAAGATTGCCAGGAGAAATAGCAATAACCTCAAATATGCAGATGACACCACCCTTATGGCAGAAAGCAAAGAACTAAAGAGCCTCTTGATGAAAGTGAAAGAAGAGAGGGAAAAAGTTGGCTTAAAACTCAACATTCAAAAAATTAAGATCATGGCATCCGATCCCATGAGTTCATGGCAAATAGATGGGGAAACAATTGCAACAGTGAGAGACTTTATTTTCTTGGACTTCAAAATCACTGCAGATGGTGATTGCAGCCACAAAATTAAAAGACGCTTGCTCCTTGGAAGAAAAGCTATGATCAACCTAGACAGCATATTAAAAAGCATAGACATTCCTTTGCCGACAAAGGTCCGTCTCGTCAAGGCTATGGTTTTTCCAGTAGTCATGTATGGATGTGAGAGTTGGACTATAAAGAAAGCTAAGCACTGAAGAATTGATGTTTTTGAACTGTGGTGTTGGAGAAGACTCTTGAGAGTCCCTTGGACTGCAAGGAGATCAAACCAGTTAATCCTAAAGGAAATCAGTCCTGAATATTCATTGGAAGGACTGAGGCTGAAGCTGAAACTCCAATACTTTGGCCACCCGATGCGAAGAACTGACTCCTTAGAAAAGACGCTGATGCTGGGAAAGATTGAAGGCAGGAGGAGAAGAGGACGACAGAAGATGAGATGGTTGGATGGTATCACCAACTCGATGAACATGAGTTTGAGCAAGCTCCAGGAGTTGGTGATGGACAGGGAAGCCTGGTGTACTGCAGTCCATGGAGTTGCAAAGAGTCAGAAAGGACTGAGTGACAGAACTGAACTATGTTACAGGCATTAAATATGAGTTCTAAAGATAAAACAGTGGATAAAACAAAGTTCTTAACCTCACGGAACTAACATTCTACTATGAGAGAAAAATACATAAATTATAAAGTTAAGTATTCGTAAGAAAAATTGGATAGGATAAAGATACACAGGGTGAGAGGGGAGAAGGACCTATTTTTAGACCAGGAAGTTCAAAGACAAAAATTTCTAGTCAAAGAGAAAGGCCTCTCCCACTTCCAGGTATATTCCTAAAAGAATCAAAAGCATCAACTTAAAGAGACAGGTGTTCACCTATATTCACTGCAGCATTATTCACAACAGCCAAGAGGTGCAAGTAGCTCAAATGTCCATTAGCAGATAAATGGATAAAGGAAACATGTTTTATATATATATATATAGACACACACACAATGGAATATTATTCAGCCTTTAAAAAAAAAGAAGGAAATCTTATTACATGTTACAACATGGATGAAACTTGAGGACATGCTGAGTGAAATAAGCCACTGCAAAGAACAAATATTATGTGACTCCACTTACATGAGATATCTAGAATAGTCAAAATCATGGAAATAGAAAGTAGAATAGTAGTTGTCAGGGGCTGGAGGGAGATCTGAGGAGTTGTTCAATTAGTATAGAATTTTAGTTTTACAAGATGAAACTTTTAGAGATCTGTTACACAAGAATATAAATATAGTTAACACTACACTTAATGGTTAAGAGAAAAAAAATGGTTAAGAGAGTAAATGTTATGTTTTTTTAACCACAACTTAAACAAAAGAAAGAAAAAGAAATCAGCTATCAAGCCATGAATAGACATGGAAAAAATTTAAATGTATATTACAAAGTGAAAGAAGCCAATATGAAATGTATTGTATGATTCCACATGACACAAAACAATGGGAAAAGGCAAAATGATGGAGACAGTAAAAAGATCAGTGGAGGAGGGAGGGATGTAGTGGCAAAGCACTGAGGATTTTTAGGGCAGAGAAACTATTCTGTATGATATTATAATGGTGATACACGTCATTATATATTTGCCAAAACCCAAAGAATGTATGGGAAGATTC
Organism: Giraffa tippelskirchi; assembly: GCF_054371585.1. Lineage (NCBI taxonomy): Eukaryota > Metazoa > Chordata > Mammalia > Artiodactyla > Giraffidae > Giraffa > Giraffa tippelskirchi. The sequence goes on from NC_137281.1 coordinate 113,429,064, forward strand.
CCTGGAGAAGGGAACAGCTACCCACTCCAGTATTCTGGCCTGGAGAATTCCATGGACTGTATAGTCCATTGGGGTTGTAAAGAGTCGGATATGACTGAGACACTTTCAAAGAATGTATAAACACCAAGAGTGAACCCTAATGTAAACTATGGACTTTGGGTAATAATTCTGCATTAATGTAAAGGGTGGGAGGTGAAGTCTGTGAAAAAGAGGCTCAATCACAAAGACTTATTGGTCAAATCAGGGTCATTCTGTCCACATCAGGTTTCTCATTAAACATGGTCATGTAAGTATGTAATGAAGACTATTTTAAAGCATGTTTTTCTAAACATTTTAACATATTAAATATGGACATAAGTATACAGGGTATATTTGATGGAACAAATAAAAATCAATATATAAAATTTGGTAAAATTTTACTAAACCTATACTGATAATCAGATATTGTGCTACATACTAAAGATATAAAATAGGCTATAGACTATAGCCAACTGGAGGGCTTATAGTAGAATGACTGAACCTGAAATAACCCTTTTATATTACAATTAGGGACTCTCTGAAATCTGGAAAGGACAAATTTAGGTCATAAGAAAAGTTTTACCAGTTAACTTACAAAATTCTATACTAAGAGACTACACAGACTAAAAACAGAAATTATTCAAATGTTTTAAATTTATGAGTGAGGAATTTACAACAGGATAGCACTATTATAGAGTCTTTGATTTTTGTCCGTTGCACCTCTCTCTAGCAGTTGTAATACCCTGAAACACTTATTTTCTCAGCCTTCCCTAAAGTTGAACCTTCGAAAACAATCAGCTCACATTTTTTTCCTTTCAGTGTTTTAAAACTTTTCCTAAAGTCATAACAATGATGAATGTGAGAAAATATGAATGAATATGAGCCACTGTAGGCTTGTAGTTTTACTACTACTGATTTTTTCTGCTATTTGTTAAATTCTTGGTTGCTAATCATCCAATTTTCTTCAAGGTGGAGTATAATTTCAAGCTTACACCTATATATATCTTCTACATTTTTAACAGATTATGTAATATTAAAATAACGAAATTAATATAACTAATAATCTCTGTAAAGAATAAAACTGATATAAATAAATCTATAAACAAAGAGTTTGAAAGAGTATTTTGCCCTTTTGTTCCTAAATTCAAATTATGATAATTAATATAAAATATAAATTAGGGAAGGGTGCTTATAAAAGGATTACTACTTCTTTAAGCCAATAGTTCAACTGCTTCTTAGAATTTTTCTTAAAGGTACTGTTAACGTGGTGAAATTTTAAATTTAAACATAAGATATATTTTAAAAATATACTTGCAGTCGTATAAAAACCTGTCATAAACACACACATAGTATTTTCTTGTGTTGTCATCATTAAGCAAAACTGGAAAAAATACGCTCTTTGTTTATATTGCAACTTCTGGTAAGGATTTTTAATTAGGAAGACTGAAGTTCTACACTAGTCTTTTTAAAGTTTAGGCTTGAACATTTCTGCTCACACAAAATTATACAAAAAGATTATTGTTACATCATACCTGTGGAGCATTAAATACCAGCTTAGACTCAATTTTCTCAGCTTGGTACATACTATTCTCAAAACGAATGGTAGTTCAATCACAATACCTTATAAATAGTTTTAGAGCTTATTTTAAACACAGGGTACTTTTTGTTTGACATGTTGGTAAGAAATGTGGTTGTCAGTGTTTGTTTCAACTTTGAAACAAAACTTTCAGTCATTTTCCAACAGTCCAGATCATCTTAATGGAAGCACATCCTGAGACTGTAAGACAAAACTTGAAACAAAGTGCTGGCATCATTTGCAAATACTTTTCACTCAAGATTTCCTCAAGTCTGTGCAACAGAAATGAACTGAATTTTGAGGTTGACATGAAACTGCAACTATGATCTGTAATTTCTAATTTCAAGTTTTTGAATTAATTACAATAGCCTTACTGATTTCAGTAAGAAATGATACAAATTTGATAAATGATATGTTTAACCATATCACTTTACACTTATAAAATACGCACTGGTTTTATAAATTGAAGGTTAACATAAGATTTCATTTGAAAACAAGTTTCTACTCTGAAAAATGTTTGGTAATCCTTGCTTTACATTATGAATTCCAACAGAACTGAAATGAGTATACCTATTTGGCTTTAACTACAGATTTCCTGGAGGAGAGCATGGCACCCCACCCCAATATTCTTGCCTGGAGAATCTCACGGGCAGAGGAGCCTGGCAGGTTATAGTCCATGGGGTTGCACAGAGTCGGATACAACTGAAGCGACTTAACACACACACAGATTTCCTACATAACACAGTGATTCAATGTAACATACTAGTTTTTTGATCTTATTAGGACTAGATTATCTAACACTCAAATTCAACAAATTTTGCAATATTGAAATGAGTTTTCTTTTTGCTATTTGGACACTGGTAAAAGTATGTAATAAGGGTTACTTTGAAAGTAAACATAAAGGTTCCAATGATATGTTTCTTCCCTAGCTGATACTTCTTCCACTGCAAGAACCTGTGTTCTTCTTGCCTTCTACTGTCAAACAAAGGAAGAATACCGAAGAAAATGAAGATCTGCTTGCTCACTTCCAGCTCCAGTAATTTTGAGCCTAGTGGTCCCCTCGTGTATTACAGAATAGTATCTCCAAAGAACATGGCAAACAATGGAAACACATTCAAACAAAAGTTCCAATGATATCTTTCTTCCCTGGCTGATACTTCTTCCACTGCAAGAACCTGTGTTCTTCTTGCCTTCTATTGTCAAACAAAAGAAGAATACCAAAGAAAATGAAGCTCTTCTTGCTTTCTTCCAGCTCCAATAATTTTGAGCCCAGTGGGCCCCACCTATATTACAGAACAGTATCTCGAAAGAATGTGCCAAACAATGTAAACACATTGAAACTATGAAATAGCAGATTTAGTCCTAATGGCATACCCTAGACATCATTTGCTGAATGATTTCCAAAATATAACTTAATTGTAAAATACAAACAAATGAAGGAAGATGAATCAATAACAAATTCACTTGAAAGTCAGTTTTTTCAAGGAAAATACTAGGTTATGATTCTTCATAGGTGTGTAGAACGGTATCCATGTTTCATTCTTCATGTTATATGGTTTAGTCACTAAGTCGTGTCTGACTTTTGTGACCCCATGGACTGTATATAGGTTCATATAAAAGAGAGATCAGCAAAGTATGGCCTGTGGGCCAAATACGGCTATCGGCTGAAAATGGTTTTTACATTTTTAAAAGGGCGTAAGAAAAAGAAAACAAAGAATATACCTGAAAAGCCACTGATAGAAACCAATGAATATATCCATAAGGGCAAATTACCTATTTTAATATAACAAAAGTTGGGTCTATTACCTGCTCATAGTTTAAACGCTGAATTTCTGAAATTTCTTTTGGCTTTGTATCAAGCATGTAATCTCCTGTAAAAAGAAATTGTAAAGTTGCCTTTTAAAAATATCACTTTTTTTCTAATTACAAAGGTAATATATTTAAATTATAAATTATAACAGTAAGTAACATAAAAAAGAGCCCCCGCCCAATTCTATTCAGAGAAAATCATCAGAGAAAAATCACTGTTAACTGTTAGCTAAGATCTCATATTTTTTTCAGTGTACATCCTATGTTTTGAATTTATTTTTCTTCCTTTATGAGCGTCTTTCCACATCACTACAATAAAACTCTAAAAGGCTTTACAAAGTTTCACGGATATCAGCAATATAATTGTTACCACAATACCTTTCCAAGAGTGGGTGTTATCAGTCTTTGAATGTTGCTTTTCTTAGAAGTAAACAAAAACTTTTTTCCATTTAAAAAAATTGATATCTTAGTGATTACCAGTAGGGGTAGGGAAGGGAGAAAGGCAAGAAAGTGGTATGGAATTGAGATACAAAGAACTATGTGTAAAACAGATAAGCAGCAAGGATATATTGTATAGCACAGGGAATTATAGCCACCATTGTGTAATTTTAAATAGAGTATAATCTGTAAAGGTACTGAATCACTATGCTGTACACCTGAAACTAACATTGTAAACCTACTATTCACCCCTCAAAACTCAAATCTTTTTATACATGTATTTTTATTTTATACATGTATCATCTTTTTAATATATAAATGACTTTTAGTAATGTGACACTTTTTAAATATATATAGCATCATTTTAATATATGCAGTACCTTTTGATTTATGTTTTGCTTTTTAAAATATATATTCAGTTATATATACTTTCCTTCAAATTGCCTGCCTATACAATATCACATTTTTCTTATTGAACTATAAAAGCTCTTTTTCAATTAGAGAAATGAGAACATTTCCTGTTATATGTGTGGTAAATTTTTTTTCCCCCATATTGGCTTCTGACTTTATGATGGTGCTTTTTTGCCTATTTTTCACCACATAGAAATATTTAATTTTAATATAGTTATATTCTTCTATTACAGCTTCTGAGCTTGATGTCATGTTTAGAAAGATTTTCAACTCTTCAGAGTATATGAACATTCACATATAGTTTCTTCGTGTAATTTTTTTTTTTTTTTAAAGTCTTTATTGAATCTGTTACAAGATTGCTTCTGTTTTATGTTTTAGTTTTTTGGCCCGGAGGCATGAGGGGTTTAACTCCCTGCCAGGGATCGAACCCTCACCCCCTGCATTGGAAGGCGAAGTCTTAACCACTGGACCACCAGGGAAGTCCCTCCTCTTCACGTAATTTTATGTTTGTCTTTTTTTTATGTTTTTTTTTTTTTATGTTTAAGTCTTTAAGTTATCTGGGATTAAACATTTTTTTATGTTTAAGTCTTTAAGTTATCTGGGATTAATTTTTATATACACAGTGTTATATGGGACCAACTTCTCACTCAGCCTCCCAAATCACTAACAAGTTGATAAATTGCTTTTATATAACTTGTATTTTCAAATTCAAAATAAACTTCCAAAGACTGTATCAAGTACTCTTTCAATCTCTCTAACTTTGATAATCAAAGAATTCCTATAAACATCAATATCTTATTATCTGTGGGTTTATTTATAACTTTAAGACAGCAAAATCTAACTAATAACAATTTTATTTCACCACGGGTAAAGGAACTCCAAAAATACTAAATTCATTCATTCACAGAAATACATAAGCAAGTATATTTAACAAATATTTTTGAAACCTTACTATAACTGGCACATTGTAAATTTACCTGAACTCAGCAGTGGCCACAGGACTGGAAAAAGTCAGTTCTCATTCCAATCCCAAAGAAAGGCAATGCCAAAGAATGCTCAAACTACCGCACAATTGCACTCATCTCACACGCTAGTAAAGTAATGCTCAAAATTCTCCAAGCCAGGTTTCAGCAATACGTGAACCGTGAACTTCCAGATGTTCAAGCTGGTTTTAGAAAAGGCAGAGGAACCAGAGATCAAATTGCCAACATCCGCTGGATCATCGAAAAAGCAAGAGAGTTCCAGAAAAATATCTATTTCTGCTTTACTGACTATGCCAAAGTCTTTGACTGTATGGATCACAATAAACTGTGGAAAATTCTGAAAGAGATGGGAATATCAGACCATCTGACCTGTCTCTTGAGAAACCTGTATGCAGGTCAGGAAGCAACAGTTAGAACTGGACATGGAACAACAGACTGGTTCCAAATAGGAAAAAGAGTACGTCAAGGCTGTATATTGTCACCCTGCTTATTTAACTTATATGCAGAGTACATCATGAGAAACGCTGGGCTGGAAGAAACACAAGCTGGAACCAAGATTGCTGGGAGAAATATCAATAACCTCAGATATGCAGATGACACCACCCTTATGGCAGAAAGTGAAGAAGAACTAAACAGCCTCTTGATGAAGGTGAAAGAGGAGAGTGAAAAAGTTGGCTTAAAGCTCAACGTTCAGAAAACTAAGATCATGGCATCTGGTCCCATCACTTCATGGGAAATAGATGGGGAAACAGTGGAAACAGTGTCAGACTTTATTTTTGGGGGCTCCAAAGTCACTGCTGATGGTGACTGCAGCCATGAAATTAAAAGACGCTTACTCCTTGGAAGAAAGGTTATGACCAACCTAGATAGCATATTTAAAAGCAGAGACATTACTTTGCCAACAAAGGTCCATCTAGTCAAGGCTATGGTTTTTCCAGTGGTCATGTATGGATGTGAGAGTTGGACGGTGAAGAAAGCTGAGCGCCGAAGAATTGATGCTTTTGAACTGTGGTGTTGGAGAAGACTCTTGAGAGTCCCTTGGACTGCAAGGAGATCCAACCAGTACATCCTAAAGGAGATCAGTCCTGGGTGTTCATTGGAAGGACTAATGTTGAGGCTGAAACTCCACTACTTTGGCCACCTCATGCGAAGAGTTGACTCATTGGAAAAGACCCTGATGTTGGGAAGGATTGGGGGCAGGAGGAGAAGGGGACGATAGAGGATGAGATGATTGGATGGCATCACCGACTCGATGGACATGGGTTTGGGTAAACTCCGGGAGTTGGTGATGGACAGGGAGGCCTGGCGTGCTGTGATTAATGGGGTCGCAAAGAGTCGAACACGACTGAGTGACTGAACTGAACTGACAATATTTCTTAGAATAAATTCTGATACATAGAATTGCTAAATAAATGAGCTTGCATTAAAAAAAAAAGAAGATAACATTTGTAAACAGGCCAATTTGGATAGCAGAGAAAACAAAAGAGCTTGCAATAAACCACATTCCAAAGTACCAGTATACAGAGAGGAAAGAATTTCAAAGAAAGAATCCCTAAGAGTTTGCTACTAACGGGATATTCCAGACAAACAGAAATCAAGAAGCAAAAACGTGACAGCTACATTAGGCCAAAAACAGAAGACAGGGTTTGTCAGTAGGGAACCTATCTCATGTTAAGCACCTGAAAAAGAGGAGACACAATTAACTGTAGGCAAAATTCAGTTCAGTTCAGTTTCATTACTCAGTCGTGTCCAACTCTTTGCAGACAAAATTTTGTAGGCAAAATTAAAATGCTTCAATATTGCTTTTATAGTATTTATGTTCAAAAGATAAATTATCTCTTAAGAGAGCGAGGGATTGGCTTGTTTAGCTTTTGTTGTTGTTCTTCCCTGTTATCTGCTTAATAGAGAGAACTTCGTGTGGTGGGAAGGATTTTTAAAACACACACACATACACACAGTATATATGGGGCAATGCACAGTGGGAGCTGGCAGTGCAGAGAGGAGGAGACACTGGTCTGCAGCAACAGCTTATACTACCAGCCCTTGGGGCACTCACCCTTGTGCTCAAGCAATCATTGTCAATGACAAAGTGACTACTGAAGTTATAGTTGTATTAAATTAATGCTAATAATTTGGATACTTTATTTTATTTCGGGCTGCTTGGGTAATGTTAGCCCTTAACCAAGCCTGTGTGGTTTTTTCCTTTTTTTTTTCCTTCTGGATACAGTTATAAAATATTTGGGTATAGGAAATGTTGTGTTATTCTTGCAGCCTTGATATTCAGGGTGGATTGTAAAATATAAATTTTTTGTGAGATTTCAAAGATTAAGATTATTTTGATAACATTATTTACAGATTTAAAAGATGTGGTTATCACAAGTCTGTTGAGGGGGAAAACTACTGCATAAAATAACTAACTTGGAATAAATATTTTGCATCAGTTTGAAAAATAAAAGATAAATTATCTTTTAAAAAGTCAGACAGCACCACCATCCCACTAACTATTTTCCTTACTATAATACGGTGCTAATCTCATGATCATACAAACTATAAAAATCATACTATACGTTTGAAACAGCAGGGAAAGGGACAGGGCACACCCTCTGAAAGAATGACAAAGTCTGAGGACACAACATAAACTGATTAGAACCAAACGGGTCCAAGATGGCAGACAAGTCAACTGGGACTAGACCTGGATCCTCAGTATACATTCATTGTAACACATCAGCAAGCTAAATGACACACCTAGAGGCACCACAACAGTTTCAAGGGCCGACCAAAAGGTAGAGAGTAGCCTAATTTCTGAAAATCTCCACCCCTTTCCCAAAATAGCTGGAATAATGCTCCCACTTAATAGCCTATGAAATTATCCTGCCCCCAAAATCTAACCACATCACATTCAAGACCACACTCTCTCTGTTTGAAGGCCCATGATGTTGTCTGTAGCATGTGCTTCTCCCAAGGTTACTCCTGCCTTCTGACATGGCCTATACTCTGTCTGTGTATTGTGTTTATAAGTAAATCCACTTCTTACCTATTACTTTGTCTCTCACTGAATTCTTTCTGCTATGAGACATCAAGAACCTGAGCTTCCATTACATCCTGAAACCAGCTCTGTGATCTCAGTTGGAAGACCATGGGTTTTGGCTGGGTTCAGGTTCTGGCCACGTGGGTTAGAGTCCCAAGCAGGGTTTTGGCCAGGTTTGAGTCCCGGCCACGTGGGTTCAAGTTCCAACGTGAGATGAACAGTTTCACATTCTAGTTTGTGTTGTGCTTCTTTACCTTATCTTTCTAACCATTTTCTGCCTTTCACCTACACTTCTTCCCCATTTTATTAGATCTCCCAGTACTTCCTAGGTATCCAAGCATTCATGTTTCTTTCTTGAGGCCAAAGTTCTCCAATAAGCCATGTCCAAGCTTGGCCCTGCTCTTGTTGTTATTCAGTCGTGTACGACTCTTTGCAACCCCATTGACTGCAGCATGCCAGGCTTCCCTGTCCTTCACCATCTCCTGGAGCCTGCTCAAACTCATGTCCATTGAGTCAGTGATGCCATCCAACCATCCTCTATCGTCCCTTTCTCCTCCTGCCTTCAATCTTTCCCAGCATCAGGGTCTTTTCCAATGAGTCAGTTCTTTGCATCAGGTAGCCGAAGTATTGGAGTTTCAGCTTCAGCATCAGTCCTTCCAATGAATATTCAGGACTGATTTCCTTTAGGATTGACAGGTTGGATATCCTTGCAATCCAAGGGACTCTCAAGAGTCTTCTCCAACACCACAGTTCAAAGGCATCAATTCTTCGATGCTCCGCCTTCTTCATGGTCCAACTCTCACATCCATACATGACTACATACTGGAAAAACCACACTGTTGACTATATGGACCTTTGTTGACAAAGTGATGTTTCTGCTTTTTAATAAGCTGTCTAGGTTTGTCATAGCTTTTCCTTCCAAATTTCAAGGCCCTGCTCTAGAAATTTCCAAATTAAAATTCGCACCTCTTCTAATCTTTAACAATCAAAATTCCCATTCCCCATGGTTCCTCATCTGGGTACTAGGGAAGTCTTCAATGGTTTCTTTTACAATCTTTCCACTAGTGCTTGTTTATTAATGCAAAATGTCTCTGGTTCCTCTAGAGGACTTCAGTCATCTCAAGAGAACAAAATCCAAATAGCTTAGAAAACTAAACAGTTAGTTCTGGCAGAAATGGCCTTGAATAAATTTTATTTTTGGCAAGGCAGAGTTTCCAGAATCTCTCTTCTCACATCACTCTTGCTCACTTCTCCCCCACCTCCCATTAGGATCATATTACTTTCATGCTATCCCTAATAGATGAGTCCCCTCACCCAGGACTTCCAAACCTCTTCACCTACCCCAGATCTAAACATTTCTTCATCAATTTTTCTTTTCTCTATAATTTAAAAAAATCTCTGTCTTGCTTCTTTAGGACTTTTTAAAACATAACAGTTGGATAAATTTAAAACACCAAGATGTGCTAATTATTTTCTTTCCAAGAAAAATACCATGTTAACATTTCTTAGTAGAGTACATTTGTGCAGTCACACTGACTGTATTGTTGACAACTCCAAACAACGTGTCCATAGTACATGATCAGTAAATATTTCCTGGATAAGAAAAAAGAAAAAGGAAGGTAGAGACAAGTAGTACAAACTTAAAATACACACCTGAGTGGTAGAAAGGGAGAAGAGATACACTTTTGAGAATACTAGCCTTTCAGCATTTAAAAAATTATACTAAAAGGTGCCCAGGTAGAGAGCCCACACTATTTAACCTTTCTGAGCTTTGGTAACCTCATCTGTAAAACCAAGAGGTATTATAATTTATGATGCTTTATTGCTACTTCAGTCTTATCTTTTCCTACTATTAGTACATCCATTCATATTCCTTCTGCCTGTGCTCATGGGTCTCTGCCACTACAACTACATTCTTTAGCTATGGGAACCAACAACAAAAGACCTTATTTTGTCCCAGAAGACAGAATAGAAAAAGGCAAGTAGACTAATGGTAATAACAGCAGGAACAGGTTAGGTAAATGATATCAGTCTATGGCAGCACAGACAGCAGAGCCAGGATGAAATAAGAAGCTGTGGAGAGGCACCACAGTTTAGGTTAGCACTGTCCAGTAGAAATATAATGTAAGCCATATGCAACCTCAAATTTTTAGTAGCCACATTTTTAAAAAGTAAAAAGAAATAGGTAAACATTTTAAAAAAATATTTATTTGGCTGTGCTGGGTTTTAGTTGTAGCACTTGAGATCTTTGATCTTTGTTGTGGCATACAGTATCTTTAGTTGTGGCATGTGGGATCTAATTCCCTGCCCAGGAATCGAACCATGGCCCCCTACATTGGGAGTCCACAGTCTTAGTCACTGAGCCACCAGGGAAGTCCCAGAAATAGGTAAAAGTAATTTTAATAATATATTTAGTGCAGTATATTAAAAATATTATCATTTAAACACATAATCATTATAGAAATTACTGATATGTTACATTCTTTTTCGAGCTAAATCTTTGAAATCCAGTATGTATTTTACACTTACAGAAAATCTCAATTCACTCTGGCAATATTTCAAGTGCTCAAAAGCCACATGTGGCCAGTGGCTACTATGCCAGGTGGTGTAGGTTTAGGTGATTATAGTCGTGATATGAGAACAAAGAAAGTAGGACAGATAGTGGTTGGATATGGAAGAAATGGATGGGAAACTGGGCTCAAAAATATACGTTTTTCCATATATATTAGGCATTTAAAGATCTCCTGATATTTGACCACATCTGAACTGCTGTTACTATTTCCTAATCGGTCTCAACCAGACAATCCTAAAAACTACACTTAACATGTTGTTTACTCCTCTTAAACTAAAATACATGAAGCAGCCTACCATAGTAAACAACTTCTCTGCCTGGCTTCCAAAACTCTTCAGTTTAGCTGTAGCCTACTAATCCAATCTCCAAACCAACTTTCTGTAACATGCAGAGTTACCAACCACAGTCAAACTGTAATCACCCTTCTTCCAAATATGTCTTACAGGGGTTTCCCTGGTGGCTCAGTGGTAAAGAATTTGCCTGCCAATGTGGGAGACAGGGGTTCAGGCCCTGATTTGGAAAGATCCCATGCCTCGAAGCTACTAAGCCGTGCTACTGAGTCCATGTGCCACAACTACTGAAGCCTGCATACCCCAGAGCTTGTGCTCCACAAGAGAAGCCACTGCAATGAGAAGCCCACGCACCAGAACTAGAGGGTAGCCTTCACTCACCACAACTAGAGAAAACCCTGCACAGCAACAAAGACCCAACACAGCCCCACCCCCAAAAATAAATAAATAAAATTAAGGAAAAAAAATGCCTTATATTTTTTCACCTCGAGCTTGAGCTTAAAATAGTTTACACCTAGCCCTAAAACAATCTTTCTCCTTTTATACAAGGGATTTAAGTATACCACCTTCTTTACAAGGATTCTAAGTATACCACAAAACCCAAGATAAGTCCCATGTTCTCTTCTAAACCTTTTCCTACTCTTCACCTACTTCTCATATCCATCCATAGACAAACTTCTCAAAAGTTACCTGAACTTGAGTCTTCACTTACTCATCTCTTAGATGCTCCTCAACTCACCATTTCATTTCCATCCTGTCACTCTACTGACACTGTTTTTGTGAACAGTTGCCAAATTATGTAGAGTATTCTCCAGTATTCAATACTCTCTTATTCTCCCTCCTAGCACTCTTCTCTTCTTGGCGTCACTGAATCACCCTCTTCTGGCTTTTCTCCTTTCTTAGTGGCTACTCCTTCCCTTCCCATTCTGTCCTCTAACCTATGTATTTCAGCAGGGGTGATGTTGGCTGCGCTGAGTCTTTGTTGCTGCCTGTGGGCTTTCTTTAGTTGCAGTAAGCAAGGGCTACTCTCCAGTTCCAGTGTGTGGGCTTCTCATTGTGATGGCTTTTCTTGTTGCAGAGCATGGGCCCTAGAGCATGCAGGCTTCAGTAGCTGCGGTGTAGCAAGGTCAGCAGTTGTGGCACACATGCTCTGTGGCATGTGGGATCCTCCCAGACCAGGGAACAAACCCATGTCCCCTGCATTGGCAGGCATATTCTTAACCACTAGACCACTAAGGAAGTCCAACCTGCACCTATTTTTAACAGTCTATCTTCCCTTCTATTGCTAAGGTTGAACTATCTGTACTACCTAAGACTAATTCTTCTATTTGTCTAAAGTATATTTTTCAATTCCTTTCCTCCAATTTTCTCTTGTTAAAACCAGCTTTCATTGAAACATAACTCACACACCATACAATTAACCCATTTAATATGTACAGTTCAATGTTCTTGAACTATATTAACAGGATTGTGAAATTATCATTATGATCTAATTTGGGAACATTTTGTTCCCCTCAAAAGAAGTTCTATACCCTATAGCAGTCAATCTCTATTTCCCCCCTATATTCCCCAGTCCTAAGCAACCACGAATTCTACTTTCTGTCTCTAAATTTGCCTATTCTGAACATTTCATATAAATGGAATCACATAATAAGTGGTCTTTTATGACTTGGCTTCTTTGACTCGGCACAACATCTTTAAGGTTTATCTATATTATAGAATACATCAGTACATTTCCTTTTATGGCTGAATAATGTTTCATTGTATGGATATACCACAGTTGGTTTATTCATCAGTTGATGGCTATCTGGATTGTTTCCAATTTTTGGGCATATATGAACAATGCTGCTATGAACGTTCCTATACAAGTTTTTGTATGGACATATGTCTTTACTCCTCTTGGGGGAAGCTGTAGGGTTATATGGCAATTCTATATTAGCTATTTAAGGAACTAACAAACTGTTTTCCACAGTGGCTGCATTACGTTCCATTCCTAGTGGTTATGTCTTATGCTATGCTATGCTAAGTCGCTTCAGTCGTGTCCGACTCTGTGCGACCCCATAGATGGCAGCTCACCAGGCTCCGCCATCCCTAGGATTCTCCAGGCAAGAATACTGGAGTGGGTTGCCATTTCCTTCTCCAATGCATGAGAGTGAAAAGTGAAAGTGAAGTCGCTCAGTCGTGTCTGACTCTTAGTGACCCCATGGACTGTAGCCTACCAGGCTCCTCCATCCATGGGATTTTCCAGGCAAGAGTACTGGAGTGGGGTGCCATTGCCTTCTCCAGGTTATGTCTTAGGACTTCTGATTTTCTCTTGTGCCTACTCCAGTCAGGTTTTCATCATGTGGACTTACTTAAGTTACCAATTACCTCTGTATGGCTTCAATCAGTGGTTAATTTTTAGTCTTCATCCTACAAGGCCTATTAGCAACATTTGACTCAGGTAGTCTCTCATTCTTTTCTGAAACTCTTCATTTAGATTCTAGGAAATCAGTCTCCAGTTTTTCTTCTACACAGCTGAGTTTCTATCTATTCTTCCTCTTCTCCAGCTTCTAATCACTGGCATGTCCCAGATTCAGTCCACTGATGTCTTCTCTATGTTCGTATTATTTGTGACTCAGTCTAATGATCCTTTATATGATAGTTACTGTTCCCAAATTTGTATTTACAGGCTGCTGCTGCTGCTAAGTCGCTTCAGTCGTGTCTGACCCTGTGCGACCCCATAGACAGCAGCCCACCAGGCTCCTCTGTCCCTGGGATTCTCCAGGCAAGAACACTGGAGTGGGTTGCCATTTCCTTTTCCAATGCATGAGGGTGAAAAGTGAAAGTGAAGTCGCTCAGTCATGTCTGACTCTTCACGACACCATGGACTGTAGCCTACCAGGCTCCTCCGTTCATGGGATTTTCCAGGCAAGAGTACTGGAGTGGGTTGCCATTTCCTTCTCCAATTACAGGCTAGATATTCACTGTCCAACACAACAGTCAGTAGTGACATGTGGCTATATTAATTTAAGTTAATTTAAATTAAATATTCAATTTTCCTACAATTTAAAATGTAGCTGAATATTCACTACATTTTAAGAGATCAAGAGCCACATGTGGTTAGTGGGTATGAAACTGGACAGCACAGATAAAGAACATTTCCATCAATACACAAAGGTTCACTGTACAGTGCTGATCTAGACCTGTCTTCTAGGCTCGAGATTTATATATCCCACTGCCTCCCTGATATCTCCACTTGAAAGTCAATAAACATCCCCAAACCAAAATCCTGATATTCTTCCCTAACCATGTTCCTTCCATTTCTTCCTGTTTCAGTTGATGTTAATGTCATCCTTCCAGTTGTTCAAGCCAAAAATTACTGGGTAACTCTTGACTTCACTCTTACTCCATATTCAACTAATCAGCAAATTTTGTCAGCTCTATTCTCAGAATCTGACCATATTTTATAATCTCACTTCTATTACCCTGTTTGAAGCCAGAGAATTCTTGTTAAATTCAAAGTCAGATTATGTCAGTCCTCTGTTCAAAATCCTTTAATGGCTTCTCAGATCACCCACAGCAAAAGTCAAAGTTGCTATAAAAGCCTAGGATACTCTATATGATATGATTCCATTATCTCTAATCTCATCTCCTGACACTTCCTCTTGCAGTCCTTGGTAGTCCTTCTGGCTGTTCCTCAAAACCACTAAGCATATTTCAGCCCTTTTCTATGAAATATAATTTAGAAATCACAAAGCTTAAGAATCACCAAGCTAGAGTAAAAGAGGTATAAACAGAAATTCTATTTTCAGATATCTAGATATTGAAATAATCTACACTTAATGATCAGGTTCCCTAGCCAGTGAATAGGATTAAATTATATTAATTATATAAGTAAAAAGGTCTTCCAAAAGCTGTAATCTCAATTATTTCACTAAACTTACATCTCACAAAAAAATCAGTTACACAAACCGGAACAGTACACACAAACTAATCTGCTAATAAGATCTTTTTAATAGAAATTTAATTACTAAAAATAAGAATATGGATTAAGATTTCTCATTTAATAACAGTGCAAATACATAAATTCTTATTTGTTAAGTTGTAAAAGACCTCAATGTGATAAACTGCCTGCTCTGTAAACAAGCTCTACTGAAAGCAGCCGATGTGCAAACTATGTATTACAGTCTGTTTTGAAATAAGAAGCTTGCATAAGAATGCAACTCAATATGCTGCTTCCTTCATCAAGAAAAACTGGCTATAAAAATATTTCAGATGGACTAAACAGTGTGCTTCCTAAAGTAAATGTTTTATACTCTAGTACAAGCCTCTATTTCACTGCAGACTGGTCTAACATTTTATTGACTGGCATAGGTTCGTGAACCATATTTTGGGTAGCACTGCTCTAAATCACTTCCTGGGTTTTAATTCAAGTCTATTCAATATTTTTAAACACTCTCTACATGCAGTATTAGAGTTTCTGTGCCATTTCCCATTCTGTAATTTATTGGAATTAGTATATACCTTGTTGTTTTCTAGATGTCACTAGTCTCTTTATTTATATTAAAGAATTTTTGTGCTGGTCAGAAAGAAGTCTGTAACATCCAAGAACAGAAACACACTAATAAAGTTATTTAATTAAGAGATTAAAAATAGCTTCAAAAAGGTGAAATTTGGCAATATATAAGCTTTGAAAACTTTGTTTTATCTTGAAAGAGATATAAA
Organism: Giraffa tippelskirchi; assembly: GCF_054371585.1. Taxonomy (NCBI): domain Eukaryota; kingdom Metazoa; phylum Chordata; class Mammalia; order Artiodactyla; family Giraffidae; genus Giraffa; species Giraffa tippelskirchi. Next base: position 113,444,896 of record NC_137281.1, read on the forward strand.
AGTCATTCACTTTTCAACACTAACCTAAATATTCCATCAGTTGTTCAGCAGTTATGATTTCCATCATCGGTGGAAGTTTCACCTGAAAAACAAAGTATTTTTTCTATAAAATCAAATGTTTTAGGTAATTAAAGTGTTTCTTCAGTCAGAAACACAAGTATGTATATATATTATATGTATCTACTATATGTATACCATACTCACTTTAACTAATGTTTAATACAACAATAACTGTTGTATTAAAGATTAATTTAACACAATTCTATCACCATAAAATTCAAGATCTCACAGAATCACTGAGAAATCTGTTTTCAAAACCAAGTGCTATGCCTTTCATCACCCATCCTGATTGTCATTAGGCACATGCAATAGGGTCCTGCATGACAGAAAATGCGGTTAAAGGGCAGGAAGTGGCACCAAACATGTTTTGACAGATCACCCATGAAGCAGTTTTTCTGAAGACAGGCTGGAACACAGCTCAATATCCCATCACTTCAGTCTACCTTGACCATTTTTTGTTGTTGTTGTTGAATAGCTAAAATGAATACAGTATAAAGGATTGGTCATAAACTGAAGTATTCATACTATATGAGCCCACCTGTAAAATTAAAAAACAGGCAAAATAAACTACACTGTTTAGAGCTGCACACATACTAAAAAAAGAAAATGGATACTATAAAAATCAGGACTGTAGTTAACCCTAGGAATAAGGGAAGGGGTTATAGTTAGAATGAGACATACAAGAGGCCGTTGGGGTGCTGGCAATGCTTTATATCTTGACTTGCATGGTAGTTCCACTGTTTGCTTTATAATTAACCTGTTAAACTGGACATCTCTGTTTTATGTATTTTCTGTGCTACATGTCACAATAAAAAGTTTAAAAGTAGATATATATGTTATAATCATATTTAAGTTTCAAAAGTTAATTCAGCTGCAACACAGTCTAAAATTTTTAAATGAATTATCAGCTGAGTTACACAGATATTACAGACAATGATCTTAAATATTTTAGCTGACTTATTAAAAAGGATACTCCTTGGTATATTCATAGAAGACAAATAAATACTATAGGATGCAAACTCAAAGTAATTAACATATCAATGATAGAATAGCAGCATAATTCAAAAATCTTCAAGAATTAATATTTTAGGAATTATTTTCTGTTCAACCAAGGAAATCATTTAAATCAGCAATTCCTCCAACAAGTGTTGAAGAAGGTGCTCTGAGTATTTATGTTACCAAATGTAGTAACAGTATGTGACACCTCTACCTCTTTGTTTGTTCACTTTAATCAATGAATAAATAAGTCCTAAAAAAGATCCTTGTAAATCAGAACAGTTTTAGACCCTCTGAAAGCATACCTGACAGTTGGAATGGATGAGTTAGTCATCCAGTGGCTTTATCACTCAGTGAAAACCAAGAGATGTCATTGAAGTTTTGATCATTGCTGCTGCTGCTGCTAAGTCGCTTTAGTAGTGTCTGACTCTGTGCGACCCCACAGACGGTAGCCCACCAGGTGCCCCCGTCCCTGGGATTCTCCAGGCAAGAACACTGGAGTGGGTTGCCATTTCCTTCTCCAATGCATGAAAGTGAAAAGTGAAAGTGAAGTCGCTCAGTTGTGTCCGACCCTTAGTGACCCCATGGACTGCAGCCTACCAGGCTCCTCCATCCATGGGATTTTCCAGGCAAGAGTACTGGAGTGGGTTGCCAGTGCCATCATTACTTGATTCGAAATAATTTTTATTTTCCAGGACATTCAGAAAAATTGTAATAGACTTTTTTTTTGGCTGCACCATGTGCATGTGGGATCTTAGTTCTCTGACCAGGGACTGAACCAATGCCCCCTACAGTGGAAGTGCCGAGTCTTAACCACTGGACTGCCGGGGAAGTCCCAGAAATTGTAATAGACTTTTTTTGGCGCAGTTTTAGGTTTACAGAAAAGTTGAGCAGAAAGTACTGAGAGTTCCCATAAACAGTATTATTTTTTTAATTGAAATTCATTGGCAAGTTAAAGTCCCCTGCTTTTATAAATAAAGTTTTATTGGGTGTCACTCTCATTTGTTTATGTACTGTCTTTGGCTGCTTTGCACTATAATAGCAAAGTTGAATCTTTGCAGCAGAGACCAGGTACAGCCCATAAAGCCTAAAATATTTACTATTTGGTCCTTTACAGGAGGGCTTCCCAGGTGGCACTAGTGGTAGAGAACCAGCCTGCCAATACAGGCGATATAAGAGATGTGGGTCTGATCCCTGAGTCAGGAAAATCCCCTGGAGGAGGGCATGGCAACCCACTCCAGTATTCTTGCTGGAGAATCCCATGGACAGAGGAGCCTGGCAAGCTACAGTCCATAGGGTTGCACAGAAGTTGGACACAACTGAAGCAACTTAGCATGCACACACCTTTACAGGAAAAGTATGCTGAATGCTGCTTTAGATGATTTTAACTGCTTTTAGATAATATTTCATCAAGGTGTTTCAGTACCACTTTGAAGGTCTGATATTTAAACTAGCATTTTACATACACTGTGAATATTTAATTCTGCATAATTGTCAGACCAATCTGAAAGTCCCATTTATACCTAACAATGCTTCTTGAATAAAATAAGACCTATACATTCTTTTATTCCAGACAAATCCAGTACAGAAATACATTCACTAGAGGGCTTCCCTGGTAGTCCAGTGGTGAAGAGTCTACCTGCCAATGCAAGGGACACAGGTTCAATCCTTGGTCTGGAAAGATCCCATATGCTGTGGAGCAAACAAGCCTGTGAGCCACAACTATTGAGCCTGTGCTCCAGAACCTGCAAGACACAACTACTGAAGCCCACACACTCCAGAGCCTGTGCTCTGTAGTAAGAGAAGCCACCACAATGAGAAGCCTGTGTACCACAACTAGAGAATGCCCCTGCACAGCAGCAAAGACCCAGAACAGCCAAAAGTAAAATAAATATATATTTTACTAGAAAATTCCATAAACCAATAGCTTATCTTCTTTTGGTCAATGTAGTGATCTTACTATAAAATTGTCAAAATAAGAAAGCAAAGCACTAACAAATATATGTATTTGGGAAATATATTCTATAATCCTAGATTTCTGCAAATAGACGATTTCAGGTTTTAATCTTGAAATTTCCAAATAATAACAACCGCCTACCACATCTTGCTTCAAGCATTTGAAACAGGAAATGACAATCTTTATATAGATTTTAGAAGTGAGACAACAAATATGTAAATATTTTAACTGACTATTCCCAAGCACACTCAGTAGTATATTCATTTCCTGAATCTTAGCCAACTAAAAATCCTGGATGTTCACTAAATCTAGAGATTAAAGAGTATAATAGTGAAGAAATGCTTGTTTCCCACTAATACTTAGGAGCCATCAACAGATTTTAAGTTTTTTTAACCACAAAATGATCTTCCTGAAAGCTCACTTCTCTTTTTGCTTCCCTCTACCACCATCACCACAAAAGCAAATGCCAAAGAGTTTGTTAATGATCCTAAGACTTTCTTTCCGTTGTCTCTTTAACTGAAGTGAAGTCGCTCAGTCATGTCCGACTCTTTGCGACCCCATGGACTGTAGCCTACCAGGCTCCTCGGTCCATGGGATTTTCCAGGCATGAATACTGGAGTGGGTTGCCATTTCCTTCTCCAGCGGATCTTCCCGACCCAGGGATTGAACCCGGGTCTCCCACATTGTAGGCAGATGCTTTACTGTCTGAGCTACCAGGGAAGCCCGCTGTCTCTTTACAGTTTATTAAAGGAAAAAAAAAAAAAACCATGTTATGGGAAAGCTAGCTAAGAATACGGGGGCGGGGAGGGGGGAGCGGGGGATCAATGAAACTAAGAGCTAGTTCTTTGAGAAGATACAACAAAATTGATAAACCTTAAGCCAGACTCATCAAGCAAAAAAGAGAGGGGGCCCAAATCAATAAAAATAAAAATGAAAAAGAAGGTACAACTATCACCACAGAAATACAAAGGATCAAAAGAGAGTACCACCAACAATTATGCTTCTGAGGTGGCACTAGTGGTAAAGAACCCGCCTGTCCATGCAGGAAACACAAGATACGCAAGCTCAGTCCCTGGGTCAGGAAGATCCCCTGGAAGAGGAAATGGCAACCCACTCCAGTATTCTTGCCTGGAGAATTCCATGGACAGAGGAGACTGGTGGGCTGTAGTTCATAGGGTCGCAAACAGTCGGCCACAACTGAAGTGACTGAGCACATACCAACAATTATACTCCAATAAAACGGATAACATTAGAAGAAATGGACAAATTTCTAGAAATGTATACTGTCTCAAGACTGAACCAGGAAAAAAAAGAAAATATGAACAGATCAATTACCTGTAACGAAACTGAACCAATAATTTAAAAACCTCCCAACAAATAAAAGTCCAAGATCGGGCTCCCTGGTAGCTCAGTGGTCAAGAATCTGCCTGCAAATGCAGGAAACATGGGTTCTGTCCTTGATCCAGGAAGATCCCACATGTCACAGAGCAGCTATGCCTGTGTGCCTCAACTATTGAGCCTATGCTGTAGAGCCTGGGAGCCACAACTACTGAGCCTACATGATGTAATTATTGAAGCCCAAGCACCCTAGAGCCTGTGCTTCACAAGAAAAGCCACTCCAATGAGAAGCCAGCACACTGCAACTAGAAAGTAGCCCTCGCTCTCCACAACTGGAGAAAAGCCCATACAGTAGCGAAGATCCAACAAAACCAAAAAAAAAAAAAAAAAAAAGAAACCTATTGATTAGGTAGGACACTGGTCAACCATGTATTGGTAGCCAATAATTATGTGTGTGGTGTCTGTTGTTTTACAGCTTTGTTTCCAAGCCTATTGATGTTTAGTACATTAAAAAAAAAAAAGTCCAAGATCAGATGGCTTCACAGATGAATTCTAACAAACATTTAGAAGAGTTAATACCTATCCTTTTCAAACTATTCCAAAAATTGCATAAGAAAGAATGCCTCTGAACACATTCTACGAGGCAAGCATCACTTTGATACCAAAACCAAAGATATCACACAAAAATATAGGTCAATATCACTGATGAACATAGATGCAAAAATCCTTAGCAAAATATCAGCAAATTGAATTCAACAATACATAAAAAGGATTACACACCATGATCAAGTGGAATTTATCCCAGGGATGCAAGGATGGTTCAGTTCAATATCTGCAAATCAATCAATGTGATACATCACATTAACAAACTGATGAATAAAAATTATATGTTCATCTCAACAGATGCACAAAAACTTTTGACAAAATTCAATATTCATTTATGATAAAAGTTCTCAACAAATTGGGTATAGAGAAAACACACCTCAACATAATAAAGACCACTTATGACAAGTTCACAGCTAACATCATACTCAGTGGTGAAAAGCACTTCACCATTTCTTCTCAGATCAGGAAGAAAACAAGGATGGTCACTCACATTTTTTTTTGGCTGTACCATGTGGCTCTGGGACCTTAGTTCCCCAGTAAGGGATTGAACCTGTGTCCCCTGCAGTGGAAGTACAAAGTTCTAACTTCTGGACTTCCAGGGAATTTCCGTCACCACTTTTATTCAACATAGTATTGGAAGTCCTAATCATAGCAATCATACCAGAAAAAGAAATAAAAGGAATCCAAATTGGAAAAGAGGAAGTAAAACTGTCAGTGTTTGCAGATGACATGCTATACACAGAAAATCCTAAAAACACCAAGAAACCATCAGAACTCATCAATGAGTTTGATAAAATTGCAGGATACAAAATTAATATACAGACTTCCAAAAACAGTAACACTTTCTTTCAATGAAGTCTTATATAAAACATCATCTGAAATATATTCTAAATGAAGAACTGACAGAACTTTATGACCAATGAAAAGTGGAAGATAATGGGAAAAGAAAAATTAACTCTAAGGTTGACTCTAAGGTTCAGGAAACTCCAAAAGTTAAGATCCCTACACCTAATAAAAGTAAAAAATTGGTAAGTTTGTATAAGAAATGATATCTGCTTCATAACTGTGAAATTCAGTTTGACATTCAAACAGAAAGTTGAGTTGGAATTCAGGAGACAAAGATTTTTAAATTGTCCATGAATTATTTGATTCCTATGCTGCAGTCTATTTTTCATTACTTATGGTAAAATGGATCACTAAATAATACATAAATAATACAATTTCTTGGAAATTCCCTGGTGGTCCAATGGTGAGGGCTCCACACTTCCAGAACAGGGAGGCCCAGGTTAGATTCCTGGTCGGGAGACTAAGATCCTGCAAGCCATGCAACGTGGCTAAAAAAAAAATTTTTTTTCTCAGTTCAAGTTTCACTGATTTTGAATATGCAGTAAATCATATAGTATTCATGAGTTTTTAAGTTCAAATTGTAAAATAATTATACTGTAAGTACTGGTCATTGGAATCAAAGAGAAGAATGTAGGTTTTTTTCAAAATAAAAGCTAAAAAACTTAAGGATCCTTTCAACATGCTTTTAATTCTGGCTCCAGCAAATAAACATGTATTACAAGCTATTGTAAATCATGTTTTATATTCAAATTTCTTATAGGTAATATTCATTTATTATTAAAAATAATTACTATACTTAAAAATACTAAAAATTTAACTTTCTACTTGCCATCAGTATTTCAAATCAGGAACATTTAATAAGAGACAAGCTTCAACTTCTAGCAATTTGCAACACTATTACCATCAATGTTTATCATAACTCAAACCCACACTCAGAGTAATATCGAGGCCTATTTAAAAATGTTTAACCATCAGAAATTATAGATGTGTCCATATATATTAGATTTTCAAGAATGTTCTATTTTATACGCAATTCAAAGGATTATAAAACAATGAAGAATGTTGTTCCAGTGAAATTTTCCCAGTAAAAGATTCATGAGTAAAAGAGGACATCTTTAGTTCAAATTTCACTGGACTTATACTTAAGCAGCTCAGCAAACTTACCAATGCTGAAAAACCTACTAAAGAAAAAGTAACAGTGAAATTTTTATATTAATTGCTTGCAAGATAAATGAGAATAGGATAAGGTAAGAGACCAGTTAGAAGGTACACAAGATGGAAAGTGGCCTGAATTAGGATAGTGGCAGGACAGAGAAAACTTACGAATTTTTGAAAATATTAAAGAATATAGCCAATAAACTTTCATGGCTAAGGCAAGCTCACTTACCACAGAACTCAAGAAAGGCTCTGAAATTGGAAGTGTCAGATTATTCAGAGGACATGGGATAAAACATATGGGGCTGAAAACAGAACAAATCTGTGCAGAGTAGATCCCCAGGATTTGTTCTAAGGAATCATGATTCATGACATGTATTTCTGCTTCTCTGACTTTATCACTAGCTCTTCTTCCACCCTGGTTTGTCCCACGCCTATTGTCCACCAGGTGTTATCTTTAATTTTAACTTTCCAACCAATATCTGAACTAAGAGCTCAGGTTCTGGAGTGGGTATCAACTTACCTTGGCTAAGTTATTTGAACTTTATGTACCTCCATTTTCTATGTATATAAAACAGGAACAATATCTACACAAGGATCTTTGAGAAAATTAAAACAGAAAATGCATATAATACATATAAAATACTTAGCAGAGTATCTGGACATAAAAATAATTGAGTACTTAGGGTTATTATTATTAATCTTAGGTGGTACCCTAAGATTACTGATACTACCTGTGTGCGAATGCTACCTGGGACTCAACATCAGCACGGACAGAAGGAGAATGGGAAAGTCTTCCACTGAAGGACTACTCATAGCAGAGGGAGAGGAAAAAATGAGGACATCACTAATAGGACAACCACCACAGGGAGCATTCATATCATCTGCCCATTTCCACTTTATCTCACAAATACAGAGATATTACACCAATGCTAATTTTTAGGGCTGACTGGAAATGAAAACTTCAGAAGTGCTGCTTGCATCTTTTGTGTAAACAGACTCCACCACTGTGTAAAGTTTTTATCTCTCCTTAAAGGATCTATATTTAAGAACAAATAGGGTGGGCAGAGAGTAAAATGGAATCTTTGGCTCACCATCTGTTTTTCCATTTTTATAAGTAATACACTTGGAAATCCTCAAAAGAGCTTTGTGCCTACTTTAGGAAAAGGGGAATATGAAAAAATTTGTGTGGCTACAATATTCCTATAAGTCAGGAAGTAAAAAAGAGAAAGTAAAACCTAGTCAAAAGTAAAAAGAGGTATCTGTGTAAAGGGTCCAAGAAAAGAAAAGTCACCAGGAGGGAAGGAGAACTAGAGCAAAAGCTTTCTGGGAAGAAGCTCAGCCTCTGCAGGTGATAATGAGACAGAGGATATGTCCATTTGAATTTCACTGAATTTTCTGCTAATGGCCTTCTGCTCATTTTGCTATTGGGTCACTCATCTTTTTCTTTCTAATTTATTTATCTATTTTTAAATATTTATTTATTTGGCAGCATGTGGGATCTAGTTCCCTGACCAGGGATGTAACCTGTACCCACTGCATTGAAAGCATGGAGTCTTAGTTACTGGGGGCACCAAGGAAGTTCCTTTTCTAATTTATGGGGGTTCTTTGTAAATTGAGAAATTACCCCTGAGACACATACAGTAGTCTAACAGATAATTCTCTCAGTTTGTAGTGTGTGTTTTGACTTAGTTCCTGGTGAAGGTTTTTGGGGGAAGGGGTATATTTTTGTCTTTTTTTTTTTTTAACCTTATGCTCTTCTTTTTTTACTGAATCAAATATATCAATTCTTCTTTTACAGTTTCTAGATTTAATGTCTAAACCTAGGAGCAAACAGCCTAATATAAACAAACTTAAGAATCCTGGTGTTCCTCCCTTGATGTGGAGTAGGAGATCACTTCAGCTCCTGCTAAGCAAAGAGAGAAGAATTTTCCACCCAAAAGGGCTAGGCAGGAGAGAAGATGTGCACATCTTAAATAGAAGATATTGAAGCACATCTTAAATAGAAGCACATCTTAAATCATAATAGTGCATTTAGACTTTCACTAACATGTTACATACCAATTAGGTATTACAATACTGTATGTCCTCTACTACAAGTACAGTATAAGTTATATATACATATATATGTCTATATGGACTTCCCTTGTGGCTCAGCTGATAAAGAACCCACCTGCAATGCAGGAAACCTGGGTTTGATCCCTGGGTTGGGAAGATCCTCTGGAGAAGGGAAGGGCTACCCACTCCAGTATTCTGGCCTGGAGAATTCCATGGACTGTATAGTCCGTGAGGTCGCAAAGAGTCGGACATGACCGAGCGATTTTCACTTCATCTCATATGCCTATATATATATACTTTTTTTCTTGAGTATGTAGGCCTTAAACCTATATTCTTCCTATAAGAAAACAAAAGTGTGACAAAGGAGGGACTCCCTCTGTTATTCAACATGTCTCATGATATAAAAATATTAATGCAGAAGATTTTAAAAATGTTTTGTAATGCAAAAGTTAAATCATATGCAAAAGTAGAAAAATAACAGCACAATGACAAGTACCCATCACTCAGATTCAACATTTATAGTATAGGTCAGTATCATCAGAAAGTAAATTTTACATTTCTTCTGACTTGTTGATTTTTATAAATATAACTGATTAATTGGGTCACAGTCCTCAAGTAAACCTATAAATGGCACTGTTTTTGATAGATAAAGTGAAAAATTAAAGAAAAATTATTTAAAAACCACCAAAACCAGTCTCTTTTAAAGAAGCAAATGAAAATGTGTTCCAAGACATAAATTTTAGTCAATTTACCTGGTGTCAGTTAAGAGAATTAGAAAATTTGCGCTCAAATTAATTAACAGATTTCCTTCTTTCTTGATTTACTGGATTATCACAGGTCAACTATTTTACAGATTATTAATGATCACCTATTTTCCATCAGTCCTAAACCAACACTTCTAATTAAAACTCCAACATTTCCAAATCAGTACTTAACCGTGTTTGATCATTTTACCTGTCATCTCTCACTCAGAATGATGGCACTTCCTTCCTTCGAATTACTCAAATCCTCCTAATGTATTCAGTTTATTGATTTCTTTCTTTCTTTTTTTTTTAAGTTTCCCAACCAGGGACTGGAGAAGGCAATGGCACCCCACTCCAGTACTCTTGCCTGGAGAATCCCGGGGACGGTGGAGTCTGGTGGGCTGCAGTCTATGGGGTTGCACAGAGTTGGACACGACTGAAGTAACTTAGCAGTAGCAGCAGCAACCAGGGACAGAACCTGTGCCCTCTGCAGTGGAACTGAAGAGTCCTAACCACTGGACTGCTAGAGAATTCCCTATTGATTTTTCTCATTGGTTCATTCTCCCCAAAAAGAGATGATCAACTCTTTTACTTTCAACCCTTAACTCCATTGATTCGCAATGAATCAACCCTTGAAAAACCCAATACTTGATAATCCTAACCAGCCATTCTTCCTGCTCTTGTTTCCAGAGATAAGAGAACTAATGGGGGGAGGAGCAAAATTGACATAGTAGAAGGTTTAAAAGAGTACCCCAATTTATCCATGGCCACTTACAACTTTCTACTTATGCCTCAATTCCTAGACATAATTTCCAATGAGATGAGAACTTCTTTAATATACAACATAATATTCTCACAAAATCACTCTTTGATGCTTTGCAATCTCTCCTCTTAATTACTGGCAAGTTCAACAGTTATTACTGATGAGATCAACTGTTATTCTCCCAAAATTGAGATTGAGGCCTCAATTTTCACTTCTCTCTCCACTTTAATTAACATAACCTTGTCTTTGTATCTTCTTTCCATTACTTCAGGGTAAAAAAAAAAAAAAAAAAAGATTGTTGCTCTTTTCCTCTGAAGAGAATTTTACTACCTCTGAGGATTCCAGGATATCCTAACTTTGTAATGCCCTGTTCTCATACCTGTCCTTTTTGGCAACAATCTTTCCTACTTTACCAGTTCCTTGACAGTGTTGCATTTGACAATAAGTCACTTAAAAAAAAAAATTAAGAGTATCTCTCCCAGACTACTGTTATGACATTGTCCCATTTCTAGTTCTCATTTACATCTCAAATTGGGCCTATACTGGTTTCTTTTATACTCTTTCATCTTTACTGCTTAGCATTCCCTTCTCCCCACCAACTTTATTTATATTTATTTATTTGTCTGTGCTGGGTCTTCATTGAGACATGCAGGACCTTTTAGTTGCAGCATGCAGGATGTTTAGTTGCGACATTCAAACTCTTAGTTGCAGCATGTGGGATCTAATTCCCTGACCGGCGATGGAACGCGGGCTCCTCTGCACTGGGAGTGCAGTCTTAGCCACTGGACAACCAGGAAAGTCCCTCCCCAAATAGTTGAGAACTACTGTTCACCGTTTTCTATGGAGAATTAATTTATTCTCATAGATACCATACTTAAACCTATGCAATAATTCTCCAATTCAATTTTTCCCATAATTTTTACCTCTTTTCTGAGGCCCATTCTATTCTTCTGAAGGTATAATAAACATTTATATTTTTATGACTTACTGTTAGTAAGACAATTCCAACCTGACACAACCAAACTTTGCATCAACTTTCCCATCTAAAGCACATTCTCTATCTTTTGAATGATCCAAGAAATTCTCTATTACTCAAATTGGAAAAAGTGTCACATCCTTAATTTCCTATATCCAGTTAGTAGTCAATCCATCATTTAGGCTGTGTGACACTACCCTCATCAAAGAGAAGGGGCAAAGAATTCCCCATCCAAAAGAGTTAATCTCATCAATTCTTGTTGCTACACTTACTACAGTTTGACTTCTAGTTTAATCTCAAAAGAAAAGATCTCTTTCATTATGTCATTCCTTTATCCAATAATTTATAATAGCTTCCTATTATCAACTATATATAAAGTCTAAACATGCCTAGTAATGGGTCCTCTGAAATCTGACAATTACCTTCACACCCTGAAAGAAAATTAAGTCACTCAGTCATGCCTGACTCTTTGTGACCCCAAGGACTCTAGCTCACCAGGCTCCTCTGTCCATGGAATTCTCCAGGCAAGAATACTGGAGTGGGTTGCCATTTCCTTCTCCAGGGGATCTTCCCAACCCAGGGATGGAACCGAGATCTCCCGCATTGCAGGCAGACTCTTTACTGACTGAGCCACCAGGGAAAACCTTCATACTCTATTTACTATTTTTCTCTACAACTGCATTTCTCAAACTTTTTGGTCTCAAGACTCTCTTCAATCCTAAAAAATCACTGAGGATCCTAAAAAGCTCTAGTTTAAGTGGATTCTATCTATCAACATTTACTATACTAAAAATAAAAATTGAGAAAAATTTTAAACACAAGAATGCAGAACACACATTCCATTAACCGTCAGGGCAAGGATGTCATCACATATCATACAGCTTGCAAAACTCTATTGACACTGAAAGAATGAGAGTGAAAAAGTCAAAAAACAACTAAGTACTATTTTGAACAGTACTGACCTCAGAAACCCTGGCTCACTTTTAGGACACTGCTCTATTCAACCTTGCTTCTCTTAATACATCTCCCTATCAATCACTGACGATTACTGATGAGTAATTTTTGTGTGCATCAATAACTGTAAGGCAGAAAAAAAAAGGCAAGAACCAAAGACTTATAAAATAATCTTGAAGCTCTTTGGCATGCTTTCTCATTCAGAGTCTAACCTAACATCAATTTTATTTCCTGCTACTGCCATTTCCTTCTCCTCCTCTGCCGCACTCCAACCAAGGTTGGAATCCCCAAATAGAACAAACCTTTTTCTGCTTCAGCATCTTTGAATACACTAGTCCCTCAGACTGAAAAGAATTTCTTTTACTCACCCATCAGACCCACTACATAGGTTACCTCTTCTATGAAGCTCTCCCTTGACACATTCCACTCCCACTTACACTTTTCTCTGTAATTCCACAGCATATTTCTCTGTAATTCCATAGCATAATTCCACACTGCACTGGGATTATTGTTTATATGTCTGTCTCTGAATCAATATTAAGCTACATGAGGGCACTCTTGCATCTTACTCATCTCTGTATTCTATTATCTCACATAAAGTGGGAACACAAACGTTATGGTCATTCACTTGAAGCTGTCTTTTGAAGACCAATCCAATGCTCATCTATCCTCAAATATTTGAGACCACAGCGCTTGCTCTTTCCTTTGAGCTTCTGCAGTACTATGTAGAAACTAGGAAGTGAGAAAAGCCTAAAGGAAACAGTTACTCCTTCAGATAAACAGACTGGAGACTTTGGCTTAAAGGATGAAATCTAACTCCTTAGTCTAACATTCAAGGTCCTTCATCAAGTGGCTCTTCACCTTTTCAATCTTATTTTCTATTATCTTGCAATATGAACTTTTCACTCCTGTCATCCAAAACACATACACACACGTATTAATCATTCTGTTTTCATTCCGTTTTGTTTATATCCTTCCCTCTCTCAGGATTCCCATTTTTCTGTTATTCTAAATCCTACTTTTTCCTTAAATGCTTCCTTCAAGATATAAAAATTTCATGAAGCTCTCTGGAACTATGCCAGACTAAAGGAAAATCTCCCCTCTGGGGATGTCTAATGCATTTCAATAGCTTCCTATAACCTAGTATTTATACTATATTGTCTTGCATTGTTCTTTAAAATAATTTCAAGTAAGTCAGTGCTGCAGTTCCAAATAGCTCAATAGCTCTTCAAGAGCAAGCAATCTCCACTCAAAACATTTGAGTGCCATTATGTACTTGATACTGGTAAAATTTCTAATCTTATTTCTTTTGCATTATCCCTTGCTAGACAGGAAGATGAAGGAATTTCATAAACACTATTCCCTTTACTTGATTTTCTTTCCAACTGGTCACAATAATCCAGGTTATTTTTTTCTAGGGAACATTTTATCTATAGATACAGCTCTCTATTTGACAGTAAAATACGTGCTCTAAAATGCATCTTCTCAGCACTCTAAAACTGCAAGCTTAAATAAGACACTTCATGTACAGATAACTCACTCCTGAGTCCTCAGTATAGCTACTTTTGAAGGGCCCTTCCCTCTTTGCTCCTTTATCTTGAATATATCTTTTCTTATTTGTTATTATAATTTTAGCTCTCTTAACCCATTCTGTGTGGTTATGGGTAATAATGCTAGACTATTTAACTAGAGTCAAAGAAATGAGGCAAATGAAAGCCATCCACAAAATAAAAACAATCTTTGAAAACCAAGAAGTTATGGTAATAAGGTCTCAGGCCATTACTTTTCCTTAAATGGAATTTGTCTAAGGGGCCACATCTTCCCTATTACCACGTCCTTAAGTATCCACACCCAAATGGAGCATAAACATAACCATCAAAACTTGCTCCCTGATATAACGGGTTGATGATAACTTCTGAAGGTGATTTTGTCCAGTTCTTCACACTTTCGCATATGGGATAAAGTCAGTAAGAAAGAATAACAGAAAAATATAGTTAAAAAACAATCAAAAGATTTAGGATGCTCTAAGACCTGGCTGTTTCCAAGTGTATCAGCCACAGCTGAATGTTGAACGCTAATCACTAAACGCTAGAAGAAAGATCTTAGGTTGCCGGCAGTTCTTTCTGACATACATGAGAATAATCCTTCAACAAGAGAGTCTCAGAGTGAGTTTCGTGTAGGAAGAAACGGGGATTACTGATGAATGAGGAAAGAAAGGAAGAAGACATCAAATGACAATGCAGCAGCTCCCTCACACCTTTTACCCCTCCCCAAAAGCTGTAGGAAATAGAAGCTGCGGAATGTACCTTCCAAGCCAGAAGCAAAACATTGAGGATGGCCAGTAAAGGGCAGGGGCCATTCTCATTCTGGGTGATGATAGGTGTGTTCTCTTCCTTCCACTGGATCCACTTGATATGATAGACAGACTGTCCCGGGAAGCGTTCCTTGGAGGCCGCCAGCACCTGGGCTGTCTCCCCTTCCTCCTCCTCCACCTCCTCCTCTCCACAAAGGGGCACAGCCCCGGGCAACACCGCCGCGCCCTCCTCCTCCTCGGGGACCCTGTTCTCAGCTCCTTCCTCACTATTAAACTCGGAGCTACTGGGGAAAGAATGTAGGTTAGAGAACGACTCCAGGGAGTCCAGGCTCGGCGATTCCCCAGGAGGGCTCGGGTCGCTGCAACTGCTGCTGAGGCCGCCGCCGCTGCTGGGCTCCGAAGGGCCCGCTGCCGCCGACTCTTCCTGGCAGGTGCCGGCGGGATCCGGGCGGGCGCCCGCGTCTTCGGCTGGACCCAGCCCATGGTCAGCTCCGGCCTCGGCTGTCTCCGGGGAGGCGGTCACCTTGTGCTGCCCTCTTAGAGGCTCCTTCTGGGCAGCAGGACTCTCCAAATCGCTCTCCTTCAAGTCCAAGCTCGGGAGCGAGCTGCAGGGTACCAGAACCTGAGGAGAGCCGGCGGGAGAAGCCGAGTCCGAGAGGCTCCTCCCGGCGGCCGCCGCCCCCTGCCCCTTCCCGCCGCTGCTCTCCGCCGCCCATACTCCAGGACCATCCCCAGCGGCGAGCCTGGTCTCTTGTTGCCCTTCCTGCGGAGAACCTGTCCCTGGCGCTGGCCCAGCGGCCACCCCGTGTTCTAGCGATTGCAGGCTCTCGGGGCCGCTCTCCATACCCAGCCGCCCGCCCCTCGCTCTAAAGAGACCGCGGCGGGTTCTCCTCAGACAGCGCCTCAGACGCCATGACAGCGGCACTGGCAGCTACAGCGCCCTTGCGCGGCCTCGGCCAGGCACGTCACGGGGGAGGGCATCGGGAGCGCGCGCGCGCGCCGCCGCGCTGTCCGTGGGCCCTGGGCGTGCCTGCGCGTGCCTGCGCGCCGCCGGGTGAAAGGGACACTCGCAGCGACCGCCCACGGGGCTCCGCCTCGCCTGCGCGCCCGCGAGCTCTTGCCAGAGCGGGGCGTGGAGGGCGTGGCTAGGAGGGCGTGGCCAGGAGAAAAACATCCTCTCATTTTGTGGCCGGAAGTTGAACTCTGGGGCAGCTAGACCGCGCGCGGCTTCTTTAAAGGCGAGCGAGGAGGCGGTCAGCTCGGGTGTGACCCTTCGGAGCTGAGTCTTGTGTGGTTCAGCCTGGGGCCGAGGGATGGGGAGCTGGCAGCAGTTGTAGTATTTGGAAAAGAACTCATCCCTGAAAAGCTCAGGAGATTTGTTTCCCCAGGTTGTAATATGAAAAATTGAAGGAATTTCTTACGAAATGTAAATTTTAAAGGCTGGGATCCACTCAAGGTGTTTGGATTACTACACTGCACAATTTCCAGTCTCTCTTGGTTTTGGCTGAGAAACACCCTGCTCCTCATCAGCTACTGGGGAAAATGTTCGCTCTACATGAGGCGTCAGTGCGGTTGTGGATATTGGCCTGCATGGCAAAAAAAAAAAATGTGGGCGATTTGGGCCAATCATAATAAATTAACTTGTGCTTGTATTAGCCAAGTCTTTGCGGTTTTAACTTGGCCTCATTTTGCATGGAGTGGGAAGTGCCTGTGTCAGAAAAAGTGAATTTTCTATTGAGTCTACTCCTCTTAAGGACATTCAGTTTTAAGAGAGGGCAGAGTAGGCTGGTGCTACTCTGATCTGTGATCTGTTCCTGACGAGGGCTTTTTTCTCCTTTTTTTGCCTTTCAACATTCTTTAGGTAATGGGGATCTGAAAATGGCAAGACATAGCTTCCTTCCTAGTCAGATATATCAGTTCCTGATATCTAACAGAATGTGGTCTTTCTGTATCTCTTGATTAGAGAAGACAAAGTTACTAAGCAGTGTTTCATTCACTCATTTAACATATTTCAGTACCCATTACATTGCTGGATTCTGTGGCACTAGGGATGCCATAGTGAATAAGAGGAAGGACTCATATCTGCTTGCTATTTACTGTCTAATGTTTTTTCTTATTGCTACATTTTTGATATTTGCTTCAGTTCAGTTCAGTCACTCAGTCGTGTCCGACTCTTTGCGACCCCATGAATCGCAGCACGCCAGGCCTCCCTGTCCATCACCAACTCCCGGAGTCTACCCAAACCCATGTCCATCGAGGCGGTGATGCCATCCAACCATCTCATCCTCTGTCTTCCCCTTCTCCTCCTGCTCCCAATCCTTCCCAGCATCAGGGTCTTTTCCAGTGAGTCAACTCTTCGCATGAGGTGGCCAAAGTATTGGAGCTTCAGCTTCAACATCAATCCTTCCAATGAACAACCAGGACTGATCTCCCCTAGGATGGACTGGTTGGATCTTCTTGCAGTCCAAGGGACTCTCAAGAGTCTTCTCCAACACCACAGTTCAAAAGCGTCAATTCTTTGGCACTCAGCTTTCTTCACCATCCAACTCTCACATCCATACATGACCACTGGAAAAACCATAGCCTTGACTAGACGGACCTTTGTTGGCAAAGTAATGTCTCTGCTTTTAAATATGCTATCTAGGTTGGTCATAACCTTCCTTCCAAGGAGTAAGCGTCTTTTAATTTCATGGCTGCAATCACCATCAGCAGTGATTTTGGAGCCCAAAAAAAGATATTTGCTTGGGAAATACTATTTCCTGACAATGCAGAAATGACTTTCCTTCCACCTTTTTTACAGTGACATAATATTATGATACTTATCCAACTCTTGGCAAAGAGGAAAATTAGAAGAGATAACAGAAAGCTTCTTTAGAATATTGAATTTAGGAGTTGTGTGTGTTTTTGGTCTCCCTGTCAATCCATAAGCAATAAATACTATTGTTCAAATTAGAATCTTTCCCTGAAAAAGAATTGCAAATGTTAACAGATTAAGATATATGTTGCTGGATTAAGCACTTTACAGTATTTAAGATCATTAAGTACAAGTGAGAATATTACAGATTTCAGAAAATTCAAAAGTCAGCATGCTGCCTTGATTATAAAAAGGATATTTATAAAAGTGTATTACATGAAAAAATTGAATGAATCAGTCATTTTTACAGGCCAGAAACCACAGTAGAGCTAAAAATCTTGAAAGTGCATCTCAAATAATGACCAGTCACCATTTTTCAAAAATGCTACTTACACCTTCTTGCTCTTGTAGTTTTTATTAGTATATGTTTCAAATGTTCACATGCATAGTTTAATAACTTATCTATAATAAAAACAGAATCAGTTTTTTCCATAGCAATTATATAAATCAAGATGACCAAATATATATATTTATTTAAGTTTGTGAAAATGTATCTAAGAGAGGTGGCGAGTAGCATCTAGGGAGAAATGTCAGAAGATACTAAACTGGAAAATATCCCATTCTTTTTTGCTTATTTGCATCTCTAGTTAAAATAGATTATTTTTAAAACAAGCTGGTTATTATCCATAATTTTTAATTTTTTTTCAGGGTTACAGATGTAATAGGCTTAAAAGTCAAATGTTGTTGTTATTTAGTCTCTAAGTCCTGTCCCACGTATTGTGACCCCATAGTCCGTAGCCTACCAGGTACCTCTGTCCATGGTATTTCCCAGCAAGAATACTGGTGTTACCATTTCCTTCTCCAGGGGATCCTCCCAACCCAGGAGTGGAACCCGCATCTCCTACATTGACGGCAGGTTCTTTATCAGTGAGCCACCAGGGAAGCCCAAAAGTTTATGTAAAAAAGCAGTTACTGCTCTATCCCTCCACACTGATGCAGTCCCGTTCAACTTCTAGATGTCTTTAGCTCCTTATCCCCATATTTCTGAGTAACATGATTACACTCTGATGTCTTCATTTAAAAGTTGTAGATATTGTTTGTTGATTTAGCTCTATGAAAGATGAGGATTTAGTTTTTTTTATTTCATACCATTTTTTTCCTCCTTTTGCTCCAACCTCCCAATTTTTTTCAAAACTTTGATCAAAGTACTCAAAATGTAAAGCATTAGTTTTATTCACCACAAAATCAGGTATTTTACTGTGACTGTGATTACTTTTTTGCTAAAGTTTTGTTTTCCCTGAAATTAACAATTGCCTTATCATTTTGTTGCTTGGCTTTAGAGCTCTTCACCTACCACAAACTCAGCCAGACTTAGCAGTGCCGTCAACCATATCATGTTACTTCTCAGACCCATTTCAATCTTGTGTATATCTCTCCTGAACACTCACTTCTGCTCTGATCTGGACTTGTTGTTTTATAGGCCTGCTGAGCAGCTGTCATCCTAGGATTTCTTTTTTCTGTTGTTTTAGGAATTGCTTCTTCCTCTCTTCTATGTTGATTCCTTTCTTTCTTGGATCTCCTGTCTTCCTGTTTCCTTGATTTATGGAATATATTCTCAGCTTCCTGAGAAAGAGTGCATAGGAAGCATATTTTTGTAGGTCTTATTTGTCTGAAAATAGCTAAACCTTTATTCTACCTTTATATTGTATAGTTTGGCTGGAATATAAAACTCAGCATTGGAGATATTTTTTCTTCATTTTAGTTGTTGAGAAACTCTCTTCTAGCTTCCAGGTGATTATAGAGTAGTCGGATACTATTAGATTCTGAAACCTTTGTATATAACCTATTTCTTCCTTCTGGCATTTATTTGATCTCTTTCTTCTTGGTGTTCCACCATTTCAGTATTTGATATACCTCTGGGTGGGTCTTGCTTTATTCATTGCACTGGGTATTTGGTGATCCCATTCAATGTAGAGACATATCCTTCAGGTCTGGAAAGTGTCTTTTTCCTTTCTTTTATAAATTTTTATCTTTTCTCTAATTGTATTTATCTTTTTGTTCTGCTTTCTAAGAGATTTACTCAAATTTATCTTCCAGTTCTTTTTGATGCATTATTTATTGACACTACTGTATATTTAATGTCCAAGAGTTCCTTCTAGTTCCTTTCATCTCTTAGAATACTGATCATAATTTTTAATATATCCTTTATATTTTTCAAAGGATGTCTGAACCATATGCTATAAATAGTATCATTTAGTTAGTATGGAGTTATTGGTAGTGCCAGAGAGTGAGATATGGGGATACTAGTGTAAAACATTGGTTTTATTCTTTAGAAGAGCAAAATCTACTTTGAGAAATAAGATATTCACATGAATTGGTCATTAAGAATACAAGTTAATTAATAGTTAATACTGAAGGAGTGGTATAAGCAGTAACTTAAAAAGATTCAGATGAGAAAAAAAATCTTTTAGTGTGAGATAATGAAGGAGTAATTAAACTATACTCTCCTGATTAAAATCACAGGCTGATTATTACTTCAGCCTTAAGAAATCTAAAAAGTATATCTCTGACTCTCAAAATAATAGTTTTTTTTTCCTTTTTTAAATTAATTTTTATTGGAGTATAATTTCCTTACAGTGTGTTAATATCTGCTGTACAGCAAAGTGAATCAGCTATACATATACATATATCCTGTCTTTTTCGGATTTCCTTCCCTATTAAGTCACCACAGAGCACTGAGTTGAGTTTCCTTGTGCTATGCAGTAGATTCTTATTATTTATCTATTTTATCCATACTAGTGTACATATATCAATCCCAATCTCCCAACTAATCTCACCTCTCCTCCTTTTCCCCTTGGTATCCATACGTTTGTTCTCCATGTCTGTGTCTTTATTCCTGCTTTGGAAATAAATTCATCTTTATCATCAGAATGATAGTTCTTTTAAAATTCTGTTTTTTGTAATTAGATCATGGCTACCATGACAGTAAAAATTGATGCTATATCTGGCTTTTACCTGGATTTATTTACTATTATCTCATCTGTCAAGTCTTGCTGATATTGTACACCCCTTTACTATTTCATTTATGTATAGCCACTTCCTCACTGAGTCTTTTTTATTTTTCTACTAGAATCTAGCAGCATTTTAGTTATTCCCGAGTCTATGATTCTGTCTTCCTCACCTTATCCTGCATAAACCTATCAGAGCTATAGTTTAAACATCTTGCTTTTATTTTGTGGATTCTAGTAAAAATAATGCAGTGGTTCTTTATTGTTAGTTGAGTCAAAATTGGCTCTGATTACTGCACAGGTACAAGACATGTATACCTTTACTCCTCTTAGCATTTTACACAAGAAGGAGTGATAAAATTCTGAGTTAAAATCAAGAGTTTCCATGTAATTCAAATTGCCCTGGCTCTGGCCCTCGAGTGACTATGCAGAAATTCCAGCCTCCTGTAAAGTACATCCCCTATTTAATTATTTCTGAGAGCCCCCTTGAGGAGTCCCACACCTGTTCAGAAACAAATCCAATCCTATGATATTCTACCAGGTGCTGCTTCTACTACATGCTGTTTCACCAGATGCTAGTCTGTTCTGGTGGTGTTAAAGATGCATGATGGTGACCAGAGGGAAATGACCTTCTTTTCCCTTTTATTGTAGCTCTAATGTGCTACAGCATTGATAAAACTTCTCTCAATTTTACTTATGTAGTCTTTTTTAAAAGTGGGACCTAAATATGAGTCCAGATAGGTTTCACCAGCAGTGAATTAAAGGAATATAGTCCATCACCTTCAATTCAGAATCCTTGTTCCCCTGGTATTACACCAAATGTTAAGGTTTGTTTTTGTTTTTTTAAATTCCCTACACCCCAGCTCCTTCTTGCTGTACAATTCCAGCCCAGTTCCCTTGCCTAGTGCCCCTTGCTCCTCTGTGATCAAGACTCTTCTGCCTCATGAGAGAGGGGTTCTGGAAGTGGCTCTGTTCATCTAGTTCAGTTTTAATTTAATTGAATCAAATATATCTCCTGGCCTCCTGATGGCTCAGCGACAAAGAACCTGTCTGCAATGCAGGAGATACAGAAGACACAAGTTGGATCCCAGGGTTGGGAAGAGCTCCTGGAAAAGGAAATGGCAACCCACTCCAGTATTCTTGCCCGGGAAATCCTACAGACAGAGGAGTTGGGCAGGCTACAGCCCATAGTGTTGCAGAGTCAGACACAACTGAGCGACTGAGCATGCATGCACACATATCTCATGCCTTAGGACTTCTCTCCTCAAACTTCTACCCTGTCAACCCAACAATTTACCTGATCTCTCTCAATTCTAATATGACTGTTCTCAAAATCTGGTTTGGGGATTAGCAGTATCAACATCACTTGGATTCTTGTTAAAAATGCAAATTCTTGGACTTCCCTGGTGGTCCAGTGGTTACGAAGCTGCCTGCCAATACAGGGGACACGGTTTCCACCCCTGGTGGTCTGGGAGGCGTCCACATGCCACAAAACAACTAAGCCCATGCGCTGTGACTGCTGAGGCTGTGCCCTGGAGCCTACACTCCAAAACAGGAGAAGCCACCGCAATGAGAAGCCCACGCCACCGCAAACTAGAGAGTAGTCTCTGCACTCCACACCTAGAGAAAAGTCTGCATGCAGCAACAAAGACTCAGCACAGTCAAAAATAATAAATAAAAAAATTTAAAAATAAGTTCTCTATTTCCACCCAGATTATAGAATCAAGGTGTAGAGCCCAGCAACAAGAGGTCTGTTTTAACAAGATCTCCAGGTGATTCTAGTACATGATAAAGTTTGAGAATTACTGTTCTAGCATTAATGGAACCCTCCCTTCCTCATCCCTACTGCTAATGAATAAATCTTAGCAAGACAAAAATTTTCTAAGTTCATCTTCTACAGCCAGTGTTATTTTTTATTACTCTCCCAGAACTCCACACTGCTCCAAAGTTAGCTTTTTGGCCATTTTTCTATATACTCTCCCTTGAGATATGTATGTAATCCTGATCTCAAAATGCTCTTTTGCTCGTCTTTCCTCCATTTTTCATGTTAGTATCAGTCTCTGTTACCCAGACTTGAAACATTCAAATAGTTTTGTTTTAGTTTCCTCATGATCAAGTCCTATTTTTTTTAATGTAAATGCTTAATGTTAAAGAAATAATTAACGTTGCTTTTTTTTAAGTACAAATCCAAAACATCTTCATTTTCCAAAAATTAGAAAACAAGCAAAAAGAGGAAAATAAAAAACACCCTTCATCGAATTATGTGGAATGAAGTGTTAGAAATAATACTAGTGATACTTTATTGTACGTCTATCCTACCCAAACTTTTCTAGGCATCTGAACACATACATATTTTGTAAACAAAAATTAGACTATTCTAAACACATTTGTTTCAGTTATCAATATATTGTGAACATCTTTATGCATTAATATCCAATCATCAGCAACATTCCTAGTGAGTTAATAATATCCTACTATATGTCTGAACAATATCTGTTTCTTAGATATTTAGATCATGTTCATTGTTTATTATGAACTTCACTGCAATCAAGGTCCTTGGAACTGAATCTCTATATCTGTACATATAATTAAATCCATCAGATAAATTGCTAGAAGTGCAAGTTAAGTGAGGATATGACTCTCTCTTCATTGTTTTTTCCAAGTCTTGCTTTCCATTCTCTCTGCTGTCCTAGGTTACTGAGTGTGTTGGAATAAACTTGCTAACTGATTTCTCTATGATTTCTTTTCCTTTGAATACACTATGTATATTGCTAGATAACCAGATAATTTCTCCTGCTGCTGAAAAGCCTTTAAAGGCACTTCCTTAACCACTAAATACCATGAGTTGGCCTGGTAGTAAAAGCTTTCCTTAATCTGTCCTCATCCTTTTTAACCACCATTATCAGCTTTCCAAGAGAACCTGGTATTTTACATTCACCCTATCCCTCATTATTTTTATTTGGAACAGTGATAGTCAAACGTCAGTGTGATTAACTCTTAGGTGAAAAGCCTATTGAAATGTGTGTTTCTGGGCTCCATCCCCTAGAAGTTTCATTCACCAGAATTGGAAAAAACTTAGGAATCTGCAATTTTGACAGGCATTCTAGGTGACTCTAATGCTGTTGTGCCACTGGTCATATATTGAGAAATACTCATCTGAAACAATATGAGATAATAACCATTTGCATTATTGAGATGTATAGTTGATATGTTAATAAACAAATAGTAAGAATTAAGACTCATTGGCTTATTATTACAAACAAAACCTCTGCTTATTTATTCAATATTTACAATCTGGTGTTGTGGGGCACAGAAGAGATATTAAGCATGAGCACACAGAAACAGCCTTAAGTGATGAACAGTGTGATGTTCAGAGAAAGTGTGATGAACAGAGACTGTAAGAACTGGGACTAGAACCTGGTCTTACCAGTGACTAATTTTATAAACTTAGGTAGGTCAATTTACTTCTCCTAACTTCAGTTTTCACCTTTTGTAAAAGAAAAAAATAAAAGCAGGCGATAAATAATAGCATGAATGATTTTGCTAGATGGCTTTGTAAATAAAATGGGAACAGAGAGTAAAGCTCTTCAAGAATATTGTTACTGCCCTCAAACTGGTTACAATCTGGTTAGGAAGACAAAACATAAGCATCTACAAAGCGAAATAGAAATGGGACACCTAAAGCAGTGCATAAGGGCTACTATAAGGTATTTCCCAGAAAGATGAGAATTGAAAAACCAAATAAATATAAAATAAATCAGTTTAGCTATTTGTCATAGTTCTCTTAGAAAGCGGAATTCTTTCCAAGTTCAAAAGAAGCAAAAGTAAGCTCTGGAAACTAAATCTGAATAGGTGCAAAAAGTTGTAGCCTAATCAATTACAACTGAAGAAAGCAAATAGTAATAACAGAAAGGGAGATGGTAGTCTTTATGCAATCTAGAGAAGATCCCAAAACGTAAGGGTTTGTCACAATAGGCTTTAATAACCACCTAAGGAGACGGGCGATGGCACCCCACTCCAGTACTCTTGCCTGGAAAATCCCATGGATGGAGGAGCCTGGTAGGCTGCAGTCCATGGGGTCGTGAAGAGTCAGACACGACTGAGCAACTTCACTTTCATGCATTGGAGAAGGAAATGGTAACCCACTCCAGTGTTCTTGCCTGGAGAATCCCAGGGGCGAGGGAGCCTGGTGGGCTGCTGTCTATGGGGTCGCACAGAGTCAGACATGACTGAAGCGACTTAGCAGCAGCAGCAGCAAGGAGACAGGGCGGGGGTGGGGGTGGGGGTGGGCACAGCGTGTGTGTGTGGGGCACCTGAATAGATGGATGGCCTGGTACTTGTCTGGTACCTTGACAGATTCTTATGTAGCACAGTCAGTTGGATAGTTGGATGAACTAATCAGTAAAATCATTCTATTAATTTCTTCTGTACTGATAACTTGTTTACTAAGCCACTTTCAGTTATGACTTAGCCTCTGAAGCATTGAAGATTACAAAAGAGAATGTATTATTGATTTAACACAAACATCTAAGTTGTAAAACAATAAGGTGACATTTTGATCAAGACGTAAGTCCCTTGAAGTTTAGTTCCTATAAATTAGTCTTTGTTGGCTGATCAATTCAGATTGCGGTGAGAAAAATCAAGCTTCTTGAACTTCAAAGCAAAGGAGTAGGTCTGGATCATGGCAGTGATAATAAGAGTGAATTCATCCAGTAATTCAAAAGACTAGAGTACAAGATTTGGAGTCAAACATACTTGGTTTAGAACCCTGGTCTGCCCCTGCTTCCTCATTTGTAAAATAGGATATTACTTCACAGCATTGTTGCAAAGAATTGATGGGATCGTGTTTGGGAATTTCTTACCTTGGTGCCTGGCTCTACGTCAGGAATATTGCCTGGGTGGTCTGGAAATCCCCAAAGCAGGAACAGAACAAATTTTGGTTGCATGAATAACCTATAATTATCATTGTCATCCTGTCAAGTTTTCTGAGTGCCCTCTGCTCTGCCTCAAAGCCTCTTCATCAATAAAGTAACACATGATTAATTGCAGATGAAGGATATAAATAATAGGTGTTTTGTATTAAATGTGATTGAGATCGGGGGCCCCAAGATTCTAGGGAAACACTTCAGGACTATTTGGAACTTGGTCTAATTTTTAAAACAAGTATCAGAAGGTAAAATACTGCCCCCAACTAAAATAAATAAATTTATTAAAAAAAATAAATAAATAAAAAATAAAGTTGGACCTACTGAAAAAAAAAAAAAGAAGGTAAAATACTGAAAGGGATAATGCAGACTGCAGGGACATTAGGCCAGCCCGGTCCAAGGACAGCGGCCTCTCCTCAGTCTCAGCCAACTGATGCTTTGCAGGAACTTCAGTCTGCTTAACCTTTCAGCTTTCACAGAAAATCTGGCATCTAGGCTTTGACATGAACATTCCTAACTGTTGAAGAATGACATATAATTAAGAAAAAAAATATTTTCAACTACAAATCAAACTGAACTTGTCTGTGAGTCTAATTTGGTTTATGAGCTACCAGGTTGTCATCAGCACTTTAAAGCCTATGTATGAAATACATGTTAAAAGGTAAACTGAGGCATATTAAACATTTTAAGAATTTATTTGAACAAAAATTGATTTGAATCAGGAAGCCTTCAATCTAGCAGATAGAAAGGTACTCTAAAAAAATGAAAGACTATTATAGGCAGAAGGGAGTGACTGTATTAGGCAAAAGAGAGTGTTTCTTATCACAAAGCTACTTTCCTTTAGGGGACAATAAGGGACTGACCCAATATACAGTTAGGTATATTACCTATCAGGTGCTGATCAGGTGATTCCTGATTGACTGGTTTAAGTTTCTGTTTCTGAGAGAACTGAAACTATTAAATCTTAGTTTGGTGACAAGAGGCCTAGTATAAGTAACTCCATTTTGGGCCCGTTGCCTTTCTTTCTTTTTTAAATATACTGTATGAGCAGGGAGGAAACGAGAGAGAAAGTGAAGAAGGGAGACAGTTGATGATATTTCGGCATTCCCATGTGTGGTTTGACAGGGTGGAGTAGAAGCTGTATTGTAAGGAGACGAGAGAAAAGTTTGGACAATTGAGTTTTTTGGAGCATCTTGAACATTAGAATAAGATATCACGATTTTAGACAGTGAGGGGGCAATCACTCCTAGGTTTTGAATATATTAGTGAAATGGATTCTATTCTGGCATTAAGATTCAATAAACATTTGTTGGATATATATTTGCTTAACTCCCTGAGGTTCTGTTTTCAAAACCCCTATAACATGTGATTCATTACTATCTTTAGGAATTAAGGAAGATTTAAAATAAATAAATACAGTATAGTTTGATACAAATACATTAGAATTATGGACATGGTATACTTAAATTTTTTTTTCAGCCCCTTGACTCCCCCTGTATGTTTTCTCAGCATCCTGTGTGTGGAGCAGGTTGGGTTTGAATGTCATCGTTATTGGGCAAATGATTTTAAATTTTGTCTAGTGGTAAAGTTAGTGAAAATGTTACAAAGGAGAAGCCTGAGCTATATGTTTAACAGTATCTATTCCTTTACATTTGAAAGGAAAGTGACATTTATAACACTCTTCTAAATGCCTTAAGTTGTAAATACCATTTTCCACTGTTCTCTTTTCCTCCAAAGTGGATTTTCATTTTTATTTTATTATTTTTATTTGGCTTTGCCAGGTCTTAGAGCATGTGGCATCTAGTTCCCCAACCAGGGATCGAACCTGGGCCCTTTGCATTGGGAGCTCAGAGTTTTAGCCACTGGACCACCAGGAAGTCCCCAAATGGATTTTATAAATGTTTTTCTTCTCTGATCCATCTTTTATACAGAAAGCAAAATTCTGACCAAAAAAAGTGTCATAAAATGAACTATTGAAATTCCTTATGGAGGGAATAAAATGTGCAAAGATACTGAAGAGGGAAGTGATATGTGCGTCTGAGAAGACAACTGCAGTTGAACAGCAGCATATTGTAGTGATTAGAGCACATGCTTTGAAGTCAGATTTAACATTGGGTGCTGACTCTTCGAGGTACCAGCACTGAGATTTTGGTGATTTATTTAAGTTCTTTAAGCTTCCATTTCCTTACTAATAACCAGCTACTGCACTTAGTCGCTCAGTAGTGTCTGACTCTTTGTGACCCCGTGACCCGTAGCCTGCCAGGCTCCTCTGTCCATGGGGGTTCTCCAGACATGGAGTGGGTTGCCATGCCCTCCTCCAGGGGGTCTTTCCAACCCAGGGATTGCACCCTGGTCTCCCACATTGCAGGTGGATTCTTTACCATCTGAGCCACCAGGGAAGCCCAACAACCAGCTACTACTATTACTCTGATTTTTGTTCTTGCTACTTTTAGAAGATAAAGTAGGAAAAGAGCCATGAAAGACGAATCTGTCACGGAAAGCAATGACCAGATCATAAAGGCCTTGTATCTTATCCTGGAGATAAAAGGATATATTTTTCAAAAAGGTCACTCTGGCAGCAGTGGTGGCAAACAGTCAAGGAACAGGTGATATGAACTGGGGAGACCAGAGCTTGGGCTGTGGCAGTAGAAATAGGTGGAAGGGGTGGAATTTCATACAGTGGAGAATAGAGAGGACTTGATTGTCTGCTGGAATGGGAGAGAAGTTTAGGTAATTGCATGGATGATGCTGCCTTAACCCAAATAGGGAATTTAGAAGGAAAAAAAGGGAACAGTTTGGGTAGGTTGATGTAGGGGTTTGTTCACTTTGGGACATGTTGAATTTGGTGTGGCCATGTAACGTCAGGAAGGAATTGGCTAGTACATGTTAGATATGTAACGACACCTAAGCTTTTATAATGCTTGCTCTAATGCCTTGCAATATTCTCAATGCCTTGCCTCTATTAATTTATTTAACTCCCTACCTTCAAAGGTAGGTATTACTACTCCTACTTTTCCTAATGTAAACATTAGGAAATTGTGGTACAGATGCCTTAACTTATTCAAGGTTGCCGTACTGGCAAATGATGTAACTAGGATATAGGGCTGGTGTTTGGGGCACAGGTGTAGGAAAAGTGCGGACTATGTGCTAGGTAGCGGGATAGACTTCAGAACAATAGAGATCCAGGCTTTGTTTTCATGGAGCTTACAGCCTAGTGAGTCATAGACATTTGGAGGTAGTAAAAAATAGCCACGCACATGAAGAATGAGAAAATATGAAAGCCAAAGATAAAATCCTGAGGAACATCAATGTAATATCTAAAGGATAAAGAGAAGAAAAAACCCCAGGGAAGAGATGCAGAAAAGTGAAAGGGAAAGTGTTAGTTGCTCAGTTGTGTCCAACTCTTTGCAACGTCATGGACTGTAGCCCACAGGGCTCCTCTGTTCATGGAATTCTCCAGGAAGGAGTACTGGAGTGGGTAGCCATTCCCTTTTCTGGATAGCCCTTCCTTTCTGCAGGGGATCTTCCTGACCCAAGGATCAAACTTGGGTCTCCTGCATTGCAGGCAGATTCTTTACCGTTTGAGCCATCAGGGAAGTCAAGAGATGCAGAAGTCACAGTTAAAAGTAAGGAGGAAAATCAGGGGTGAGCATGACCTTGGGAAATATTGGAGGAGGGAATTTTGAGGAGAGAATGTTAATTGACCAAAAAGCCTAGTTAGATAAGGAGTGAAAGTGTGTAGTGGCATTGGTCTAACACATCTTTGATGGCCCCAGCAAGGGCAGCTTCTTGGGGCTGATAGGGATGGAAGAAAACTGTAGTGGATTGAGGTGAGATTTGAAAGCAGGACCAGAAGTGAGAGAGACTGGAGTGAGATGGGTTAAAAATCCAGTAAGCAAGAGAAAATTGTGTGAATTGGAGTGACAATCGTAGGTAGGGAAGGATTTGAGGTACAAGAAAAATATTTGTAGGGAAGAATTAATAGTTGGTGACTGGTTATGAGTAGACAAGGGAAGAAGAGTCAGATAATTTCACTCCTCATCCTCGGTTACTGAGAGTGGTGGTGCCATTATCACAGATAAGTTAAACATACTGAGTTTGTCATGACAGTGAGACGTGCAGCAGGCATGTCTTTAGTTGAAGTTGGAGAATTTAAAATGTAATTGTTGAAATGTTTGCTAGGATTGGCTTTAAGTTGTGCAAGAAGCATTTTCTGGTGGTATTACTTGTGTAATATACTGTTTACAGCCATGTACTTCCTAGCTGAATTTCTCATTATTAAAACTTGGGATAACTTTCATTTATACTGATAGTATCAAAGCTGGATGTTGTCACTAAGGAAACAATACTGTTAATCACTGCTTTTGAATGGAAGAACCATGATACTTGCATATTTTTATTTAAACACTTACATAGCAATAGCCAGACACTGTTATAATCACTTTACAAATGTTAAATAATTTAAACTTAATTATCAAAACAATCTCACCAGGGATATACTTTATCATTCTCATTTAAAAAAAGAAACATTGAGGTTAGAAAAGGTAGTAAGTTAAAATGTCAAAGAAAACAGTGGTTCAAACTTGTAACATTTGAATCCCATTCATTATGATACTGATATGTGATGAATGTATTTTCAAGTGAAAAGAAACACAATCTTAAACATAATTCTTGATGATCACGTTGATAATACAAAACATATTTTTACCCAGTTGAAATTAAAAAGAAAATACCATTTACCTCTACCAATAGAAATTAACTATAAAAATTACTGCACAACTAAACATGCCACAAGATAGTCTTAACAGCTAAAAGATCAAAACATTTGCAGACCAAAAGACCACCAAAAGAAAATACAAGCACAGGTATGTGCAATGTAATATTTCCATGTAACTCATCTTTCCTAAGGTTGGATCTTTTAAGAAAGAGAAAAAAAAATCATGAGATTCTGCCATTCTCCCAGACATCTCATTGTAAATGGGCACTATTAATGATGATTTTAGAACTCTGACAGTATTTTTGAGCTTACTGATGTTGGAGCAAAACTATAGTAATTCATTTTTCAAAATGAGAATTAAAAAACGACGTGGTAATAAGTTGAAAAAAACTACAGTAAAAAGAAGTAGGAATTACAAATTATTGGTAGTATTAATATCTATCTTCTCTAATTCAGCCTACTGAGGCAGGATGCTAAAGATGAAGACTAATTTGTTGCTTAGTTGCTCAGTCCTGTCTGACTCTTTGCGACCCCACAGACACAGGCTCCTCTGTCCAAGGGATTTCTTAGGCAAGTGGGTTGCCATTTCCTCCTCTAGGGGATCTTCCCGACCCAAGATTGAACCCATGTCTCCTGCTCGACAAGATTCTTTACCACTGAGTCATCTAGGAAGCTTGAAGACTAATTCAGTTCAGTTTAGACGCTGAGTCATGTACGATTCTTTGAGACTCCATGGACTGCAGCACGCCAGGCTTCCCTGTCCATCATCAACTCCCGGAGCTTGCTCAAACTCATGTCCATTGTGTCAGTGATGCCATCTAACCATCTCATCCTCTGTCATCCCCTTCTCCTTCCACCTTCAATCTTTCCCAGAATCAGGTGGCCAAAGTATTGGAGTTTCAGCTTCAACATCAGTCCTTCCAATGAATATTCAGGACTGATTTCCTTTACGATTGACTGCCTTGATCTCCCTGCAGTCCAAGGGACTCTCAAGAGTCTTATCCAACACCACAGTTCAAAAGCATCAATTCTTTGGCGCTCAGCTTTCCTTATAGTCCAACTCTCACATCCAAATATGACTATCGGAAAAACCATAGCTTTGGCTACATGGACCTTTGTTGGCAAAGTAATGGCTCTGCTTTTTAACATGCTGTCTAGGTTGGTCATAACTTTCCTTCCAAGGAGCAAGCGTCTTTTAATTTCATGGCTGCAGTCACCATCTGTAGTGATTTTGGAGCCCCCTCAAAATAAAATCTCTCCCTGTTTCCATTGTTTCCCCATCTATTTGCCATGAAGTGATGGGACCAGATGCCATGATCTTAGTTTTCGGAATGTTGAGTTTTAAGCCAACTTTTTCACTCTCCTCTTCCACTTTCATCAAGAGGCTCTTTAGTTCTTCTTCACTTTCTGCCAAAAGGGTGGTGTCATCTGCATATCTGAGGTTATTGGTATTTCTCCCGGCAATCTTGATTCCAGCTTGCGCTTCATCCAGCCTGGCATTTTGCATGATGTACTTTCCATGTAAGTTAAATAAGCTGGATGACAATATACAGCCTTGACGTACTCATTTTCCTGTTTGGAACCAGTCTGTTGTTATATGTCCAGTTCTAACTGTTGCTTCCTGACCTGCATATAGATTTTTCAAGAGGCAGGTCAGGTGGTCTGGTATTCCCATCTCTTTCAGAATCTTCCACAGTTTGTGGTGCTCCACACAGTTAAGCAGACGTAGATATTTTTCTGGAACTCTCTTACTTTTTCGATGATCCAGTAGATGTTGATAATTTGATCTCTGGTTCCTCTGCCTTTTCTAAATCCAGCTTGAATATCTGAAGGTTCACGGTTCACAACGTACTGTTGAAACCTGGCTTGGAGAATTTTGAGCATTACTTTGCTAGCTTGTGAGGTGAGTGTAATCGTGTGGTAGTTTGAACATTCTTTGGCATTGCCTTTCTTTGGGATTGGAATGAAAACTGACCTTTTCCAGTCCTGTGGCCACTGCTGAGTTTTCCAAATTTGCTGGCATTTTGAGTGCAGCACTTTCACAGCATCATCTTTGAGGATTTGAAATAGCTCCACTGGAATTTCATCACCTCCACATGCTTCCTTTGTAGTGATGCTTCCTAAGGCCCACTTGATTATACATTCCAGGATGTCTGGCTCTAGGTGAGTGATCACACCATCATGGTTATCTGGGTCATGAAGATATTTTTTGTATAGTTCTTCTGTGTATTCTCACCACCTTTTCCTAATATCTTCTGCTTCTGTTAGGGCCAAATCATTTCTATCCTTATTGAGCCCATCTTTGCATGAAATGTTCCCTTGGTATCTCTAATTTTCTTGAAAAGATCTCTAGTCTTTCCCATTTTATTGTTTTCCTCTATTTCTTTGCATTGATAACTGAGGAAGGCTTTCTTGTCTCTCCTTGCTATTCTTCGGAACTCTGAATTTAAATGGGTATATCTTTGGATAATCAACATACCACATGTAAACTGTATACATGTTTTTCATGTAATTGACGCATGATTTGATACACTTAAGTACTGCAAAATGATTACCAGTATTAGATTCCCAGCACTTATTCATCTTATAACTGGAAGTTTGTATCCTTTGACCAATATCTCTGGATTTCCCCAACTTCCCAGACCCTGGTAACCACCATTTTACTGTTTCTTTTAGTTTGGCTTTTTTTGATTCCACATATAAATAAGACCACACAGTATTTGTCTTTCTCTGTTTGATTTTTTTCCCTTAGCATAATGCCTTCCAGGTTAATCCCTGATGGCAAGATTTCCTTCTTTCTCATTGCTGAATAATATGCCATTTTATCTATATACCACATTGTGTTTAGCCATTCATCCATACAGGGACACTATTGTGAATAATGTTGTAATGAATATGTGAGTGTGATTTCTCTTCAAGACCTTGATTTCACTTCCTTTGGTTTTATACCCAGAAGTGGGTGTTGCTGGATCCCATAGTAGTTCTATTTTTAATTTTTTGAGGAACATCTATGCTGTTTTCTGTAATACTTACACCAATTTACATTCCAACCAACAATGCACAAGGGTTTCCCTATCTCCATATCCTTGCCAACAAGTATCTCTTGTCTTTATATATATATACATTTATTTTTGGCTGTGCTGTGTCTTCACTGCTTTGTGTGGGCTTTCTCTTGTTGTGGTGTGCAGGGGCTACTCCTCCTTGCCATGCACTGGCTTCAATAGTTGGAGCATGTGGGCTCAGTAGTTGTGATGTGGGGACTCCACTGGCTTCAGTAGTTGCAGCACACAGGTTCATTAGTTCTAGCTCATGGGCCCTAGAGTGTGCAGTAGCTGTGGCCCAGGGGCTTAGTTGCTCCATGGCATGTGGAATCTTCCCAGATCTGGGACTGAACCTGTGACCTCTGCATAGGCAGGCAGATTTTCATCCACCGAAGTCCAAGTATCTCTTATCTTTTTGATGATAACCATTCTAACAGTTTGGGCTTAATCACTGTGGTTTTGATTTGCATTTCCCTGATGATTAGTGGTATTGAGCATCTTTTCACGCCAACAGGAGATGGCAAGAGTGAACGTTGACATTCTAGGAATCAGCGAACTAAGATGGACTGGAATGGGTGAATTTAACTCAGAAGACCATTATATCTACTACTATGGGCAGGAATCCCTTAGAAGAAATGGAGTAGCCATCATGGTCAACAAAAGAGTCCGAAATGCAGTACTTGGATGCAATCTCAAAAACGACAGAATGATCTCTGTTCGTTTCCAAGGCAAACCATTCGATATCACGGTAATCCAAGTCTGTGCCCCGACCAGTAACGCTGAAGATGCTGAACTTGAACGGTTCTATGAAGACCTACGAGATCTTTTAGAACTAACACCCAAAAAAGATGTCCTTTTCATTATAGGGGATTGGAATGCAAAAGTAGGAAGTCAGGAAACACCTGGAGTAACAGGCAAATTTGGCCTTGGAGTACAAAATGAAGCAGGACAAAGGCTAATAGAGTTTTGCCAAGAGAACACACTGGTCATAGCAAACACCCTCTTCCAACAACACAAGAGAAGACTCTACACATGGACATCACCAGATGGTCAACACCGAAATCAGATTGATTATATTCTTTACAGCTAAAGATGGAGAAGCTCTATAAAGTCAGCAAAAACAAGACCGGGAGTAGACTGTGGCTCAGATCATGAACTCCTTATTGCCAAATTCAGACTTAAATTGAAGAAAGTAGGGAAAACCACTAGACCATTCAGGTATGATCTAAATCAAATCCCTTATGATTATACAGTGGAAGTGACAAATAGATTTAAGGGACTAGATCTGATAGAGTGCCTGATGAACTATGGACAGAGGTTTGTGACATTGTACAGGACACAGGGATCAAGACCATCCCCATAGAAAAGAAATGCAAAAAAGCAAAATGGCTGTCTGCGGAGGCCTTACAAATAGCTGTGAAAAGAAGAGAAGCAAAAAGCAAAGGAGAAAAGGAAAGATATGCCCATCTGAATGCAGAGTTCCAAAGAATAGAAAGGAGAGATAAGAAAGCCTTCCTTAGCGATCATTGCAAAGAAATAGAGGAAAAGAACAGAATGGGAAAGACTAGAGTTCTCTTCAAGAAAATTAAAGATACCAAGGGAACATTTCATGCAAAGATAGGCTCGATAAAGGACAGAAATAGGACCTAACAGAAGCAGAAGATAATTAAGAAGAGGTGGCAAGAATACACAGAAGAACTGTACAAAAAAGATCTTCACAACCCAGATAATCACGATGGTGTGATCACTCACCTAGAGCCAGACATCCTGGAATGTGAAGTCAAGAGAGCCTTAGAAAGCATCACTACAAACAAAGCTAGTGGAGGTGATGGAATTCCAGTGGAGCTATTTCAAATCCTCAAAGATGATGCCGTGAAAGTGCTGCACTCAATATACCAGCAAATCTAGAAAACTCAGCAGTGGCCACAGGACTCTGGAAGAGGTCAGTTTTCATCCCAATCCCAAAGAAAGGCAATGCCAAAGAATGCTTGAACTACTGCACAATCACACTCATCTCACACGCTAGTAAAGTAATGCTCAAAATTTTCCAAGCGAGGTTTCAGCAATACGTGCACCGTGAACTTCCAGATGTTCAAGCTGGATTTAGAAAAGGCAGAGGAACCAGAGATCAAATTGCCAATATCCGCTGGATCATCGAAAAAGCAAGAGAGTTCCAGAAAAACATCTATTTCTGCTTTATTGACTATGCCAAAGCCTTTGACTGTGTGGATCACAATAAATTGTGGAAAATTCTGAAAGTGATGGGAATACCAGACCACCTGATCTGCCTCTTGAGAAACCTGTATGCAGGTCAGGAAGCAACAGTTAGAACTGGACATATAACAACAGACTGGTTGCAAATAGGAAAAGGAGTCCGTCAAGGCTGTATATTGTCACCCTGCTTATTTAACTTATATGCAGAGTACGTCATGCGAAATGCTGGGCTGGAAGAAACACAAGCTGGAATCAAGATTGCCGGGAGAAATATCAATAACCTCAGATATGCAGATGACACCACCGTTATGGCAGAAAGTGAAGAAGAACTAAAGAGCCTCTTTATGAAAGTGGAAGAGAAGAGTTAAAAAGTTGGCTTAAAGCTCAGTATTCAGAAAACTAAGATCATGGCATGTGGTCCCATCACTTCATGGCAAATAGAAGGGGAAACAGTGGAAACATTGTCAGACTTTATTTTTTGGGGCTCCAAAATTTCTGCTGATGGTGATTGCAGCCTTGAACTTAAAAGACACTTACTCCTTGGAAGGAAGATTATGACCAACCTAGACAGCATATTTAAAAGCAGAGACATTACTTTGCCAACAAAGGTCCATCTAGTCAAGGCTATGGTGTTTCCAGTAGTCATGTATGGATGTGAGAGTCGTATGGTGAAGAAAGCTGAGTGCCGAAGAATTGATGCTTTTGAACCGTGGTGTTGGAGAAGACTCTTGAGAGTCCCTTGGACTGCAAGAAGATCCAACCAGTCCATCCTAAAGGAGATCAGTCCTGGGTGTTCATTGGAAGGGCAGATGTTGAAGCTGAAACTCCAATACTTTGGCCACTTCATGTGAAGAGTTGACTCATTGGAAAAGACCCTGATGTTGGGAAGAATTGGGGGCAGGAGGAGAAGGGGAAGACAGAGGATGAGATGGTTGGATGGCATCACCAACTCGATGGACATGGGTTTGGGTGGACTCCGGGAGTTGGTGATGGACAGAGAGGCCTGGCGTGCTGCGATTCATGGGGTCGCAAAGAGTCGGACAAGACTTAGTGACTGAACTGAACTGATTGGTCATTTGGATATTTTCTTTGAAAAAGCACTAAGTTCCTCTGCACACTTTCAAATTGAATTGTCTGCTTTGTAGCCACTGAGTTGTAAGAGTTCTTTATATTTTTTAATTATTAACCGCTTATAAGAGAAACAATTTGAAACGTTTTCTCTCAGTCCAAACACTGCCTTTTCATTTTGATTCTTCTGCCAAGGGTGTTTAGTTTGATGTGGGCCCACTTATTTACTTTTGTTTCTGTTGTTTGTGCTTTTGGCATCACATCCAAAAATATCATTGCCGAGACCAACATCAAGCTTTCCCTCTGTTTCCTTCTAGGTCTTACGGTTTTTGGTTTTAAGTCTTTAATCCATGGAATACAAGTTTAGAAAATCAAAGTTAGTTTCTGTGAGCTCAAATAGGAGCTTCAAACAAGTTGGGGTGAAGGAGACTCCAGAGTTCTCTTCAAAGAAGGAACAGAAAGTGGTAACTAGGACGTTTTTCAGGCTAGATTCAGTACCTGTGGTTGAGGCTGCACACTTTTAGAATGTCCTGGTCTGTGACACAATTTTACAGAATTCAGAAAAATAGCACTTAGGCTGTATGTTTCTGCTGCTTGGAGGGCTTTACATTCAGGTTCTGAGCTTTGTTGGCTGTCTCCAAAGTAATTACTGTTTGTTGGGACTTTCTTCTTTTGCGGGGTGGAGGAGGCTTTGCTTTTGTTTACTTGGTAGAAGTTGTGCACCCAGGGAGGGAATAAAAGAAGTAACAAAAATCCCCATTCCCTGTGAAGTTAAGACGAGGACAGCGACCCCTTAACGTCCCTCACTTTGCCTCTTCTGCTCCAGACACAGCTCTCAGCAGCACTAAGAACGAACCGCGTACGGTCCACGGAGTTGCGCTCCAGTCCGGGGGCGGAACCCCAGGAAACCCCGCCTCCCAAGCCCAATCCCAGCTCTCCGCCGGCGGACAGGAAGCGGCGGCGGGCCTAGCAGCCCGGGAACCGGCCCCAGTGCGCATGCGCGCGCCCCTGGGGCGCCTGGGGGAGCGGGAGGGGCGGGAGGAAGAGGTGCGGCTCCGCCTGCCCGTTGGGCGCCGGCTGGTCACGTGGTAAGGAAGGAGGCGGAGGTCCCGGGCTCGGGGGAGGGAGGTAGAGAAGAGGGAAGGAGCGAGGGAAGGAAAGCGGGGAAGGGAGGAAGGAAACGAACGAGGGGGAGGGAGGTCCCTGTTTTGGAGGTGCTGGGAGCTTTGCCGGCCCCTGAAGTGGGGCGAGAGGGAGGTGCTTCGCCGTTTCTCTTGCCCGGGGAGGTCCCGGCTTCCCGTGGAGGCTCCGGACCAAGCCCCTTCAGCTTCTCCCTCCGGTTCGATGTGCTGCTGTTAACCCGTGAGGAGGAGGCGGCGGCGGCAGCGGCAGCGGCAGCGGAAGATGGTGTTGCTGAGAGTGTTAATTCTGCTGCTCTCCTGGGTTGCGGGGCTGGGAGGTGAGCCACGACCCCCAGTGCCGGGGGCGCCGTGAGCTCGGCGGACCGCGCGGCGGCAGCGGCGGCCGGGCCGAGCGGAGCCCAGTCGCGCCGTGCGGCGGGTGCGTCAGTCAGCCCGGCCGGCCGGCGGCGCCACTCGGGCGCGCAGTGCTCCCCACTCCCTATTGTCCCCCGCGCCCCGACCGCGTTCCCTTCCGTGGCGGGCCGAGGACGCTCTGAATCTCCGGCGAGGCCTTTCCCGCCCCCTGCCGCCCCAGCAGCAGGGGAGGCTGGGGTCGCCTGCCAGAGAAGCAAAGTCGGGAGATCCAGTGGCTAAGCGAGAGCCGTGGAGCTCA
Organism: Giraffa tippelskirchi; assembly: GCF_054371585.1. Classification (NCBI taxonomy): domain Eukaryota; kingdom Metazoa; phylum Chordata; class Mammalia; order Artiodactyla; family Giraffidae; genus Giraffa; species Giraffa tippelskirchi. Next base: position 113,483,283 of record NC_137281.1, read on the forward strand.
GGCCGGTGGCACCATCATTCCAGCCGGCTCGCCGGGCGCTGGGGCGGGCAGCTGGGGTGATCTTTGCCAGTCTGGTCCCGCACTCACTCTCCTTACCCTTTTGCCCCAGCCCCTGCCTGTGGCGAATTACGGAGTCCCCTCCGCCGCTAAGAACCACCGCGCAGGCTCGTGGGAAGTTGCGATTGTATTGTTCTTTACCGGGCGCGGCGACCCAGACCGACCCGGTTCTGCAGAGGGGCCGCTCGAGGAGGGGTAACAGTGGTCTTCTGCTGGTCTGAGCCGGGCGGCTACGGCTCTCCAGAGTGCCCCGCCTCTGGAGACTGTTCAGAGAAGATTAGCAGAAGGGTGTGTTTCTGTTCTGTGAAAACATTGTGTTGCCCAAGGGAAAGGGTTTCGTGGAGAGAAAGCTAAGTCGTTTCGGGATGTTCTTTGGTCTGTAGGCTGCTTTTCGTCTTTTAGAGGGACAGTCCCTCGGTGACCTAACTTGAAGAGTTTTCTGAAACTCTCAGGTGGAATAGACATATAGTGTAATTAATGGATTGTCAACACAGTGGCAACCCTCCACCACCCCTCCTCCCCACGTTGGAGTTTAAAGTGTGCTAAAGCGTGTAATTTCTTGATGACTCCGGTTTTGAAGACAGTTTTTGTTTCCAGTGTATCCCAGGACCAACTGCATCATTTTATTCTTGAGTGAAGTGCTTTATTTTTGTTTAACTTTTTCACTTCCCACCGTAGTATACTGAAAGACCTTAAAGTATGTTTAAAAGAATTGGATTGAAATTTTTTCCGGAATGTTTTGGATGAGTATAGACTCATTTGATAATTTAGAAAATGTCTGAATGTTTCATGTAGTGTATTGTTTTTGTTCTTTTCTCTCACAGGACTGCGTAGCCTAGCATGTTTTTGTTCCGTCTTCTACTTCGTCTGAGGATACTTTGTAGGTAGACTTCTGTTGCGGTTTGTAGTGTTCATTTGCTAGAGAAACATTTTAGATTAGGAGCTTTTAGTAGATGTTTAGTTTGAAATATCTGTGCTGGATAACCTCTATAAGGGCCTTTGTTTTTACATTTGTATTTATGTTCTAAATGTGACTTCCAGCAAATTTCTGTTTTCACTTTTTGTTAGATGCTGATTTCTATGAGATAGTAAAAAGTAAGGCATCCACGTGAGGCAGTTTAAACTACTGATTAGTAGTATGTAAAATGTCCTTTGTTTTTAAAGAGTGAAACCGTAAGAATAGACACTGGTCTATTCTGGTGGTTGAAGAAAAAGTATAAATTGACAGCATAATCTTTGTGGGCTAAGACCCTTTTTAAACAAAGATTTTCTAAATTCAGAGCTCTGGAGTCATTTATAAAGTATCATTTTGCATTAAGCATTGGTTAAAAGGCTGCTTACTTTTTGATGTTTGTTTTAAGCAGAATTTTTTCAAAAAGCCTCTAAGAAATCTTTCATTTTAAAATTAACATCAAGATTGTAGTTTTGGGATACCTGGAGATATTTGTAATGTATTTTTATCCACACATCTGAGCTATTTATGGTCGTTTGTAAGAAGTTTATGTAAGGATGATATGAGAATAGAATGCATTCAGACTGTCCTATGAGAGAATGAATGTTTGCGTAGATCAGAACAAGCTATAGTGGAAATGTGGATTTAACTTTGAAGTATAAGTCGTTTTAGATACTTAATAATCGTTTTTAGTTGCTTCCCCTTTGTGATTTGTTAATCCTGTTTTGCATTAGTTTTTTCTTGCTCTTAGTGTGATGGTGGGAAGCTAGAAAAGAGAATGTGTTTAGAATCTTGAAACTAAACTTCCCCAATGCTGTCCATTTCTCACACATGTCCATCCTGTGTTCTATTTCTAGGAAGATACCATGAATTTTCTAGAGCTTAACATCTATATAGACATGTACTCAAATATATGGATAAAATGCTTTATTATATGCAACCACATTAGAAATTTATTAGAACTATTCTGATTATATATAGCCCAAAGAATTTTTATGTATATGTGAATTGTACTTTTTAACACAAATATGTTGATGAGTTGATGTTTTTTCTTTCTCTTTAAAAAAATTGGTGTGTTTGAGAGGTCCAAAGGTATTTCAGCTGTAGCAGTAAATTCAATCCCCTGTTTTTGTTTAATGAAATCATACTTTAAATGAACTCTTAAGAGTATGACTTTTTTTTTTTTTTTTGACTGTGCTGTCTGGGCTTGTGGGGATTTTAGTTTCCCAACCAGGGATCAAACCCAAGCTGAGAACATGGAGTCCTAACCACTAGACAACCAGGGAATTCCCGACATGTTTCTTATATTAAAAAGCTCGGTGTAAATGCTTTGCTTTGTAGCATGCTTCTTAAAAAAATAACTTTTCTGGAAGTTTGGCCAGAAGTATTAAAAGTTTCAAAGTTTAAGCTTAAATTATTTCTCACGTCTACCAGAAAGTCAGGGTCTATGAAGTTAATAAAATGGACAGACTTTTGGTCTTTATCTTTAAGGAGCTGTGACTCTTCATCTTTTTAATCTTGATATTGCTAATCCAGCTAGCTGTACCATCTTGAGAAGACCCATTTGAAGCCATTAGTTAGCAGTATCTTTTGTGTGTGTGTAAGGACCTCTTTGAGTAGCAAAGAACTGGGCATGACATGCACCCCTCTCTTTTCTGATCTCATTTTTATAACTTGTTTAACATCTTCCAGGGTGTTTATTATCTAATATCTTTTAAATTATCTTACAGACTTGCAGGGTGGAGCAGGGAGAGTAAGGGACGTTTTTGTAATGTCTGCTGTATTTCTGATACTGTGTTAGAAGTTTTACTTTCCAACTTGTATGAGAGTGTGGTGACATGCTACATTTGAAGAGACAGGCTTGAAGAAATATTTTTTCTGACATTGTCCACCTGCTCAGTGGTGAGTTAGACAGTCAGACCCAAGCCAGTTTGACCTAAATCTGGACTTTTTACCTATTGCCCCCTCATGACTTTTTGAAAGCAGTTTTCATATGTTAGTTCAAAGGTGTTCTCTGGACTGAACCACCTTAGAGATGTGTTTTGTTTGATTTGCAGTGTCTTTAAGTTGCAACTACTGATGAGCTTTGAAAAATTGGGAAACTTCTTTAAAAATTTTTTTCTTCTTTTTGGTTAAAATTTACTGACTGTGCTGGGTCTTAATTGCGGTGTGTGGGATCCTTAGTTGCAACATATGGGATCTAGTTCCCTGACCAGGGATCAAACCCAGGCCTCCTGCACTGGGACATGGAGTCTTAGCTACTGGACCACCAGGGAAGTCCCAAATTGGGAAATTTCTGAGTGAAGTTTATGGATTTCTGTATTTGGGGAGGAAGACTTGAAAATCCTGTTAACTGCTCGGAAATATTCCTATTGTCTGAAGCAGAGCAGTAGCCGTTTCCCTCTTTAAACTGGGCTTGGGAATCAGCTTGGTTCCCTTCAATCTGGCTGGCTGTGTGTACGCTTAGCCTGCTGCACTCATTTTTGTTACTTGCCTCATTCCTTGTAGGTATGTTATTTACATCTTTGCCTCAGTTTCATCTTGCAAACATGACAGCAACATTTATTTATTTGGTTGTGCTGTGTGAAATGTGGGATCTTAGTTCCCCAACCAGGGATCAAACCCATGCCCCTTGCAGTCCTGACAGCAGCCTTAAAATTATTTTTTTTGGGTTGAGACCTCTTATTCAACTTTTATTATACTTTTATAATATTAATTTTTCTATGGTCCTAGAAATTTGTTAGTAAAAACTGTGGCATACACAATACTTTTTATTTGGCATTAGGGTATTAGATATTTTTAAAAATTCTTGTGTTCATAATAGTAACAATTTGAAGGTCTTAAATAATGATAGTTGTAATTTTTCCACATCTCTTTATCTCAGTGAGGAAATAAGAAACCACTTCTTTTTCTGCTGGGATGAGACTCAGAAAAAAATTGGTTGAGAGTCCTACAGATAACTTAGATGTTTTTTCTTTTAAGAATTGGTTAAAACGCAAACTCTGTTTTTGAAATTGAGAAAATGAAATTGAGTAATACATTCAAGAATAAACTCCATTTTTTTTTTTTAACTTTGTTGAGAGATCACAAGTTAGGCCTTGAGACTATGTTTGAATGGCAAGTCTCTGGGACCAGACTTTTTAAATATTTTGTGTTTTTGATGAAAGTTTTTATAAAATGATAAAGTTTCATAAAGTTTTTATAAAACACATTTACTGTGCCCCTTTAAAGGGGCTGAATTTAATCTTTTCTTAAATGATTGAGATTTAGTATAAGAAACAGCTTACTGTTTTGGGCTAAACTTAGTTTGTCGATTTTTTTACGAGGAAAAGGGAGCAATGTTAAGGATAAATGGAATAATCCTACCATTTAGAGTCTTTTGAGGGTAGTAACACTGCCGTGTAGCAGTGTGAAGGCTTTGCCTTAGGACTAGTGGGGACAATTCTGTCCTAGCTAGGTTGCAGAAACAGTACTGAGAACAGTTCCCAGGGAGTGTAGACTTCCTTTGATATTGGGTGATTCCATTCTGAAGCTACTATAGTTCCAACTAAACAATGTGAGAACATGTACAATAAGAACATTGTTGTTTAGTCATCAGTGTTTATTGTATGTCTGTGGCTAGTAGGAGTCATGAAAGCAGTCTTGAGTGAGAAGAGAGGTAACAAGCATTGAGCTTGCCAGAGTAGACATAAATGTCAAGATATAAAAATAGAGTTTCAGTTATGTATTGTAGTTGAAATGAGAATTTATTAAGCTGGAGGGACATCAACCAGTTGAAGAGAGCTTTTTGAGATAGAAGAAAATATCATAAGGTATAGTAAGATACATGTAGGTTTACTTGCCTGGAATGGAGAGTTTACAGTAGGAAATAAGGAGAAATGCTAACTGGGCCATGATGACTGGAACTCTCGTTTTTCATATAATAGGCCGTGGTAACTATGGGGTATTGTGGAATTTTGATTGGTTGAGCAATTGGGAATTTGGTTGGTTGAGCCAACCAATATTGTGGAATTTTGGTTAGTTGAGCCAACAAAAGTCCGTTTAGTCAAAGCTATGGTTTTTCCAGTAGTCATGTATGGATGTGAAAGTTGGACTATCAAGAAAGCTGAGCACTGAAGAAGTGATGCTTTTGAACTGTGGTGTTAGAGAAGACTCTTGAGAGTCCCTTGGACTGCAAGGAGATCCAACCAGTCAGTTATAAAGGAAATCAGTCCTGAATGTTCATTGGAAGGACTGATGCTGACGCTGAAACTCCAATACTTTGGCCACCTGATGGGAAGAACTGACTCACTGGAAAAGACCCTGATGCTGGGAAAGATTGAAGGCAGGAGGAGAAGGGGGCAACAGAGGATGAGATGGTTGGACGGCATCACCAATTCAATGAACATGAGTTGGAGCAAGCTCCGGGAGTTGGTGATGGACAGGGAAGCCTGGCGTGCTGCAGTCCATGGGGTTGCAAAGAGTTGGACATGCCTGAGTGACTGAACTGAACTGAGCAGTTGGGATGTGACACAATAAGGAATAAATTAGCTACTTGATGAACTGGGTGATTGAGTCCTGGATTGGGGTAGTGATTGTAGAAATAAACAAGAGTCCATAAGAAATTATATGGAAGAATAACTGGTAAAACTTGGCAGATGTTTAATGCAAAGATATCACAGTTTATTGAGGGCTCACTCTGTGTTGAATTTGGACCTTAGAGGCTGTTGTATTGGAGAGAGTATAGTTTTATAAAGCTTTGAGGACATCAGAATTTGTAGTTCAAAGTGTCTAAGATTTTGAATCTAGATTTAAGGTTCAAAGTTGGAATGTGTGTTAGAGTTGAATTTTATCCGACTTGTATGCTAACGCTTTCGTTGCTCAGTTGCTTCAGTTGTATCTGACTCTTTGAGACTCCATGGACTGTAGCCCCCCAGGCTCCTCTGTCCATGGAATTCTCCAGGCAAGAATACTGGAGTGGATTGCCATTTCCTTCTCCAGGGGATCTTCCCAGCCCAGGGATGGAACCTTTGTCTTTTGCGACTCCTGCATTGCAGGTGGATTCTTTACTACTGAGCTGCCGGGGAAGCAATACTTTGTTGAATGTTAGCTAAAAGTTTGCACAGTCCTTCAACAGTTTGTGGCTAGTCACTTAGGAAGCAGTCTTCCCTGGTGGCACAGTGGTAAAGAATCTGCCTGCAGTGCAGGAGATGTGGGCTTGATCGCTGGGTCGAGAAGATCCCTTGGAGAGGGAAATGACATTCCTTCTCCGCATTCATTCCAGTATTCTGGTCTGAGAAATCTATGGCCAGAGGAGCCTGGTGGGCTACAGTCCTTGGGGTCACAAGAGTAGGACGTGACTTAGCAACTAAAACAAAAAAAACTTAGAAAGTATTGTTCCTGATAGTTGAGAGATAGAAGTTTGGTGAACTTGAGGTGGAGGGGATAAGCTAGATTTAAAGATACATCAATTGGAATTAGACTCTTCAGTTCAAGAATATGCTTGATACTTTTGATTATATGTGAATTGTGGAATTCCTATTTCAGACACAAATTGAGGAAAATAATGTGATTTCTGTACTTGAGCCAAATGTACAAATATGATTTGTGGAGCAGAATTTTCTTTCCATTTATCTTTGTTTGCATTAATGATTAAAAGGGATATACACATACACACCCATATATATATATATTTAACAGCTTTGAACTTTGGATTTAGTTTTCAAAAGAATACATATAGAACCTTATACTTTTTAATTGGGTGGAATATAATTTGCTTCTTTACCTAAGAATTAAGTGGGATAAATTTGTAAAATTGCTGAAGAGATGATAAAGTGATGTGCAAATATTATTAAAAATATGTTGTTGCCAAGCCTAATTTCATTTGGAATCTATTAGTTACAGAATATAGTTAAATAAATGTATTTATAGAAGTTGAAATACTAGAACATCATTACCACACATTAGGAAATAGAATTTAAGAATCCTTAATTTCCTCTTGAACACAATTCTGTCACTTATCATCGAATCTTTTAAAATGTCTGTTGTGAATTTACATCATAGTATTTATGTGGTATTGTAGCTTTTGAAAAATTAATGTGTAGTTAAAATGTATATGCAAAGCAGACACCAAAATAATCTGTAAGTCTAGAGATAGTTTTGATTGTCACAACTTGAGGGATGCTTTCTAGTGTCTAGTGGGTAGAGACTAGAGATACTGTGAAACATCTTAACAATTCATAGGATGCCCCCGCCCCCCACCTGCCCACCCAGTACGCAATTATCTGGCCAAAATGTCAGAAGGGCTGAGGTTGAGAAACCCTGCTCTGTCTAGCACAAGTTTTCCACCGTTGTCATCATCCTTTTTTTTTGTTATTTCTGATAGCTTGCTATCTTAATTGATTACAAGTCACTTAAGCATCCTATATTCTTATCCTATTGAAGCTTTCTTCCTAGAGTGCTCTATGCACTGCAGTTAGAAAAATTTTTTTCCCAGTATTGCCCATTCTTCCTTGAGCTTTGAGTTTATATTTGATTCTGTTAATTTATGGGTGATTAAATGACTGATAGCTCATAAGGATTATCTAAAAACCAAACCAGTTTCTTGTTAACCTAGAAAAGCAATGGATTAGCTGGATTTTAGTTTCTGTGGCGAAAGATACTTTGACCAGCAGTTGACTCTGCAGATCTCTCTTCAGAATTAGTTCTGCTCAGCTTTAACTTTTCACAATTTATTTTCTTCAGAATTTTAATTCATAGTAATTCCTCAAAAACCTTTATGTCTTTTTCATAACTCCATCCTTCCCTACCATTATTGTCATTGGTAACATCTTTGGCTGAATTGCCTTATTTACACATCAGATTTCCTGGAAGGAGGCAGAGGCAGATGGTTTAGGGTATAATATGGGGGAAGGGCAAGGTAATGACAGTAGGTTTAGGATAACGTGCAAAATGTGGGGTAGATGTTTGTCAACATGGGGTGGTAGCTGGAGCCATTTTGTGTGTGTGTGTGTGGTGTGCTGAAAGTCATATTGTGTGTGTGTGTGTGTGTGTGGTGGGCCGAAAGTCATAGGCCCTTGTCTGTACTTATGTTTGCATTTGCTTGTTACGGTGTAAAGTTATTTCAAATCAGCACAGAAATCTAAATTATGTATAGGTTTCCACTTTTGGAATTTTAAGTTGTATTTCATAAGTGGTTGAAATTGAATACATTTGTTAGGTTTTAGCTATTGATATTTTATATATATATATATATATTTTTATAAATTTATTTATTTTAGTTGGGGGCTAATTACTTTACAATATTGTAATAGTTTTTGCCATACATTGACATGAATCAGCCATGGGTTTACATGTGTTCCCCTTCCTGGACCCCCCACCCACCTCCCTCCCCATCCCATCCCTCTGGGTCATCCCATTGCCCCGGCCCTGAGCCCTTGTCTCATGCATCGAACATGGATTTTTGTGATTGACTTACTTTAAAATTTATAGTTTATAATTTCACTTTGAGCCAGCTAGCTTTACTATTTTTAATTCTTAGAGACTAGCTTATCTGAAAAAGTAGGTATATTGTAATATGCTTGCCATTCAGACATACTCTCCTGTCTTGAGCTTTCACTTGTAACTGTTAGGTGTAGATATTTGTAGAAAATGATTTGACTGGTTTCTAATGAAGAAACAGGTACTGTGGCTTAAGTTTGAAATCACATTGTAGAAGTAGCTTTTCTAAGACTGCAGTAAAGAAACAAGTATATTTCTGAAATACAGGACCTTATAGTTCTTGAAGTCTACTTTTGTCATACAAGAGAACAGCTTGTTAATGGTATTTAGTGCTTCAAGATCAGAGGGACTATATATCAAGTGTAAGAAGCATTGGTCAACATAGTGTGATGCCTAAGACACAGCTGATGACTCAAGTTCCTTAGGAAGGAAGTACACTTGATGGTTGGGGGAAAATGCTCTTGGTGCCTAATTTTAAAATTACACAAATGAAAAGTCTGTAGAAAACAACTTGATTACAAGTAATTTTTCTGACGAATGGAAGTGTGCCAGCCTTAGCTTATTCTTACACATCCTCTCATTTATTGTAATTGAGTTTTTCTGTAAATAGGGAGATGTGTAATGTCAAAAGATTTTTTACAGATTTTCCTCCTCCATTCTTAGCATTGTCAACTTTGTTTGATAAAAGTAGGAAAAAAATTAAGTGTATTTCCTTATATAATGTTGCTATCCCACACAAAGATGATAGCTACCATCAGTAAGATATACTCTGATTATTTTTTCCTTCTGACATTATTGAAATTTTCATTCTGTTTTTCTTTTTCCCCCTGTTCTTATATTTAATTTGATTAGAACAGAAGATTGTAGGTTTTGGACTCAGAAGTTGGGAAGGAAGCTTTTGTTTGCAAGCATTCCTGCCTACCTGTGGAATAAGGAAAATAATCATAGTGGTTAGCATTTATGGTGTACTTATTTTATTCCAGGTGTGATTTTAGGGAATTTTTTGTATTAACTCAGTCTTCACAACATTGACATAAGATTCTGTTGTTCTTATTTCAGAAAAGAGGGAACAGGGTCAAGGAGGGTAACTTATTCAAGGTCACAAAGCCCTCTAGCTACTAATTGTGGAAGCCAGGACTTGAGTATAGTCAGTCTGGCTCCAGAATTCATCCTCTTAAAAGCCTTACTGCCTCTAAAAAACACATACTTTAAAAAGTATAATGAGGCTGTTAGGTTTTGCCTTTGTACGAAGATTGGATTATTTTACCATCAGCACATTACTTAGGCTCTTTGTGCTTAGTATTTGAGTCATTTGACTTTTGGTCAGTCAAGTTCTTTGAAAGTTTTTTTTTTTTTGACATTAGAAAATATTTACGATTAAGATGAGAGAAGCACGTCAGAGAACATTTTATGCACAGTACCATTTCAGTTTTGTCACAGATAAATTTATATATGTATTCCTGTTTTAAGAAGTTGAGGACAGATAGTAAATCTCTGGATGATGAGGTACAGGTTATATCTTTTTTTTTTTTTTTTAACTTTTTTGGACGTGTACACCCTACTATATATCTTTTTATTTATTTAGTTGTGGTTGCTCTCTGTCTTTGTTGCTGTATATGGGCTTTCTCTAGTTACGGAGAGCAGAGGGCCACTTTCTAGTTGTGCTGGCACTGGCTTCTCATTGTGGTGGCTTCTCTTGTTGCGGAGCACAGGTTCAAGGTGCATGGGCTTCAGTAGTTGCGACTTCCTGGCTCTTGGGCACCCGGGCTTCCCTAGTAGTGGCACAGGGGCTCATTAGCTGTGGCTCGTGGGCCCAAGAATGCAGACTCGGTAGTTGTGATGCATGGACTAGTTGCTCTGAGGCATGTGAAATCTCCCTGGACTAGTGATTGAACCGGTGTGCCCTGCATTGGCAGGCAGACTCTTGTCCACTGCACCACCAGGGAAGTCCCCATCGTTTACAGAAGTATCTATTACAAAACTTTGGTGATACAGAGAAAAACATTTTTTAAAGTCGAATTACCTTTAATAAATACCAGTATCCTGGTGACTTTGAAAACACTTATAGGAAATAAAATACTGTTCTCTGTAAAAAGGAAGTGAGGTCCTTGAGATCTCCAGTGTGGTGAGGAGACCAGGTTATGTTTTTTCTGCTTTGAACCTACTGGTCATTTTTTCTGCCATTCGTGTATGTAGGTAGTTTTTTGGTGTGGCTTTTTACTTTTTACCTAGTTTTTCTTGAAACTTAGTTATATGTTTTCTCCATCTTAAAGGTCCAGTCCCATTATTCTTCTACCAGTTTTACACATAGGCATTTGCTTGATATACTGCTAATTTCCCCTTAACTTTCTGTCTTAAAAACGTGTATGTTTTCTGAAGGGTTGGAAGTATTTATAGGCCAGCTAACATTTATGTACCATTAATGTAAGATTATTAATGATTATCTTTTGCCACATTGCTTTACCACTCTTAATATATACCTTCTTTTTTTTTTTTTTTTTTGTTCTGAACCCCTCAAGTAAGTTGGTGCCCTTAAATACTTCAGTATGCATCTAATAAGGTTGAGGACATTACCCTTAAATAACTGAGAAAATTATTTTCTATTTTTTAAGTGTTCAAATTTCCCATGGAGGTAGTAGGTACTAGGTATCAGGGAAATGTAATATGTGCTTTGTGAAGGCCAGATTTCTGGCAACCACAGCTAAGGACTAGAAAGTAAAACAGTGTTAGTCTGCTTTTCTATTTAGTAAAAAAAAAGTTAACAGTAGAGAAAGGAGTTGTCGACAGAATAACTGCACTGCAGGATGGGGCTATTCTGTAGGAACAATGGTACAATAACATAATAGCCTAGAGGTTATCACATTGTTACCACCTCTTAGGCTAAAGATGTTAATCAGGAGGAACCCGGCTAAAGAAGATGTTAAGAGGGAAAAAAAAAATCAGTACTGGTTCAAAAGGAAAGGTATTTGGCACCTAGATAAACTTCAGTTGTTTAGAAATTTTCCTCAGTGGAACCTTTCATTTTCCTTTGATGTTAGATTACAAACATCTTACTGTACTCTAGGTTTGATGTCTGATAACAGATTTGTTTCTCCATTGTTAAGGACTGTACATGATGAGAACATCTTCAGTGAGTATTCCATTTATCAGAAGGGAGAAAAGGAGTTGATTGCCATCCATTGAGTCCTTCCTTTTACCTTCTCTCATTCACATTGCCCTGTTGGGTAATATTTCAGAGTGATAAAAGAACCTCTAGTTCCGTTTTCATGGACAACTGAACATTAGTATTTTTTTTCATTGTTCGTCGTCGTTTTGTTTTTTTACTCCTAGACTTGTAGGCTATGATTCCTTTTGTACAGATCTATTTCATGTAAATAAAGGATTTAAATTAGAGGAAGAATAGTAGTCTTTTATGGGCCACAAATCACATATTAATTTAAATGGAAGTAGACCTATGGAAGAAGTAGTTTCTGTGCTGGTACTTCCTGGTTGTGTTAAGTAACCCTTGGAGGAGGAAAATGGCAGCCTAGTCCAGTATTCTTGTCTGAAAAATCCCATGGACAGAGGAGCTTGGTGGGCTACAGTTCACGGGGTCACAGAGAGTCAGACATGACTGAGCGACTAAGCACAGCAGCACACAGCATGATGGTGACCCCCATATTTGTGTCTCTAGCCCAGGACTCTCCCTTGAATTCTGGACCCCAGTATCCAGCTACGTCTCCAGTTAGATGTCTGATAGGCATCTGGAGTTAAACATGTCTGATATCAGACCTCTGATTCCCTTACCCATAATCTTTTTTCTTGTAGAATTTCCCATCTCAGTAGGTGGGAGCTCTGTTCTTCAGTTGCTCAGGCCAAAAACTGAGTTATCCTTGATTCACTGTTTTCTGTTACACCCTGCTTGCAAATCCTGTCAGTTCCTCCTTTAAAATATGTGCAGATTTTGACAACTTCTCATTAGCTCCACTGCTACTGCCCTGATTGATACAAGTAAACATCCATTTCACTTTAATTACTGTAAAACCTGCTAACTCTTCTTCCTGTTCTCTTGTTCTCTCAGCATAGCAGTCATTGTGATCCTGTTCAGAAGCTACTTTGGCCAAAACCATCCATTGGTACTTTGTATACTTTAAAATGGTTAAAATGGTGAGTTTTATGTTATGTGAATTGTACCCCAACAAAAAATAGCAAGATAAATAAAAAATAAAAAACTCCATTCAATGGCTTACTATTTTAAGTAAAAGCCAGTGTCCTTATAGTGGCTCTTAAGGCCCTACATCATGTATATGTATGCTTATCCCGCCCCCCTCCCCATGCTTCCCCATTGTTTATTTCTGCTCCTACCACACAGAGCTCTTAAAAAAAATGCCAAGCTTGCTCCTGTCTCAGGGATTTTGCACTTGCCAATCCTTTTACATGGACCAGTTTTCCCCCTAGATTGCTATAGTGTCAACCCTATTTCTTTTTTATTTTTTTTAAAAAGTTATTTATTTTTAATTGAAGGATAATTGCTTTACAATATTGTGTTGGTTTCTGCCATACGTCGACACGAATCAGCTGTAGGTATACATATGTCCCCTTTTTATTTTTTAAGTAAAAAAATGTTACACGGTGGTGAAATACACATAAAATTTACCAGCTTAACCATTTTTAACTGTTCAGTAGTGTTTAAGTACATTCACATTGTTATGCTTTGCTCTCTTTCTGTTGTCTTTGCTCAGATATTATGAAGTCTTCTGATTACCTCATATAAAAATAGAAACCTTTACTTGGCATTCTCTATCCGCTCACCCTGTGATAACAGTCTTAGAGCCATCTGATGTTACTTACTTGTTCACAGGGAACTCTCTTCGATACCCCGTGACAAACCATAATGGAAAATAACATGAAAAGATATATGTAACTGAGTCATTTTGCTGTACAGAACAAATTAACACAACATTGTAAATCAAATATACTTCACTAAAATGAGAAAAATTTGTAAACCAAAAAAATGAAATTATTACTTGTTATACTGTCTGCTGTTCTTCTCTAGAATAAAGTTTCATAAGGTCAGCAACTTTGTTTTGTTCACTTCTGTATTCCCAGCATCTAAAAACAATGCCCTTATAGTATATAGTGCAGATAGTAAGTGCCTGATATATATGTGTTGAGTGAATAAATGAATGTTTACTGAACTAAATAATTTCATTTTTTTAATGAACTACGTAAGAATTCCAAGTTTCTAAGAGTATGTCTGGGAAAAAAAACAAAACAAAACGTTCCAAAGCTTATAATTAATCTTTTTACTTTAGTTGACTTTAAAATGGAATGAAAATACCATTTTTGTTATAGTATTGCTTTTGCTCATTATTTTTATATGCCCAGTTAATTAAAAGAATTAGTATGTTGAATGGGTTATATTTTCTTTGTAAAAACCAAATTGCTTTTTCTCAACTACTCTGTTTCTGTTAATATTTAAAAATATTATTAAAACACTTAGCACTTGTCATTCACTGCAAAAATTATCCTAAAAGGGGAAATGTAGAATGTCTTCATAGTTATCTGATTTTACTCAATAAAACTTGTAAACTTTGTTATGTTACTAAGGATGAAACTCTAAAAAAACCCTTTTCATTTTAGGGTAAGTTTAGAGTCACAGAATGTTAGAGCAAAATGGAAGTTTTGTAGTCTTGGGTTGCTTACTTAACCTCTTTGTGTCTCATTTTAAGATAAATTATACTTACACTACAGAGTTGTTATGAAGGTGAAATGAGATAATATATGTTCATTAATTAATTTAGCCATTATTTACTGAATTCTTACCTATTATGTACTGTACATTATTCTAAATCTCTTTATATATATTAGATAGTTGAATCCATATAACAACACTATTAGCTACAGGTATTAACTATTTCATCTATTTTACAGGCAAGGGAAATGAGGCACAGAGTTAGGTAACTTGTCCAAGATCACTCAACTAATAAGTGGCATAGTTGGGATTTTAACTCATGGTGTTTAGTTATAAGTAAAGATAATGTTTGCTAAACTGTTGAAATATGAAGTAAGACATGTTTACCAGCTGAGCCACAAGGGAAGCCCAAGAATACGGGAGTGGGTAGCCTATCCCTTCTCTAGGGGATCTTCCCGACCCAGGAATCAAACCGGAGTCTCTTGCATTGCAGGTGGATTCTTTACCAACTGAGCTATCAGGGAAGCCCATAAAGATAATTTTTGCTAAACTGCGCTAAACTTTTGAAACATGGAATAAGATATGTTGACCACATACTTCTATGGTTATTGATAAACTTAGTTGCCAAAAGAAATGCTGTGTGACAGTTTATAAAGTCATGCAAAATAGTGATGAAAGCTGCATGGATGATTGCAGAGACAAATACCTGACATGCACTCATAGCGTTGATAGAAGATTTGAAAAAAACACTTAACTAATGAATAGATTTATAATAATTTTATTTTTTAACCGATCACACTTTGCAAATACTAGACCTGTTAGAAATTCTGATACTTCTTGGATGAGAATCTCAGGGTCACATTTTCTGTTGGTTGATTTATGGCTCTCTTAGCAGCAAAATACCGGCTGCTCTTTTGATAAAGACAAATGAAAGTGGAAATTTCTGTGAAACATTGAGTGGATCCATTAATTCTTACAGCAAACATTTACTGAGCACCTGTTTTCTTCCTTACTCTGATCTAGATAATGAGGGTACATCATTGAACAGGTCAGAGTTCTTGTTCTCATGGAACTTCTGGTGGTAGAGGGATATGTCAGTACGAAATAATATCAGGAAAGATAGAGCAGGATATTAGCATGAGTATGATTGGGACTTATCCTTTTAGATAGGGTAATCAGAGAAAGCCTCTGAAGAAATTATGTAGATACCTGAATGAAGTATGGTAGCCAAGATATTGGTTGTGGGGGAAGATATTCCAGGCAAAGGGATGATCAGGAGACGAATGTGACTAGCTCACAGAGAAAGGGGAGAGTGGTAGAAGATGAGATAAGACTGATATGGAAGTGGAGTAGGGGAATGCTGCTGCTTATAAGGATCACTGTCAACCTTGTGAGCCATGGTTAGAACTTTTTTTTTATTTTCAAGTTATAAATTGAGATGAAGGCTGTGGAGGGGGAACCATGGGTGAGGAGTAGAAGATTTTGAGCAGAAGTGTGACATGATGCAACTTTATTTGAACATTGTTACTCTGACGGCTGTGTGAAAAATAGACTGTAGTGGGGCAGGAGTGGAAGCTAAGGGGCCAGGTATTTGTTATGATTTCTGTCTAGAACCTTTTGAACCTCGCCACATTTTCAGCTTTATGAATTCCACCTCCCTAATTTAGATTTCCAAGCCTTTCATTTGCAACTAGGACACAGACATGTAAACTAGTCTTCTGAATTAGGCTCCTCTGATCAGAAGCATCACTGGAGACCTGGTTTCTGAACTGAGCAGATAGGTATGCTTGCAAAAGTTTTGCCAGTAGTGTGCATCTCTCAGACATTATGACAGATTTTTCCTTAGTTGTTTTAAGGTTGTGCTTCTGGTACAGACCTGGCATTGGAGAGGCAGGGCAGTGTTGGTGTTTTTCACAAGATACGTTTGGAGTAATTATGGTGTGTTCTGCTGCTGTTGGGGATACCTGGGTAGTTTTGAGGAAGATAAAAATGGGGAGGGTTCCAGTATTATTGTCAAGTAGTAGAATATTATTTCAAGTAATGGAATACTGTATGAGAAGTATGGGAATTGATTAAGCTCACAATAGAAAATGTGTTGTATTTATGGAAATATCTGTAGGTTCTGGGTCAGGTTTCCTGTGTAGTATTTACATGTTGATTGGTAGGGAACACAGAATCTTGGATTCTTATTTGTGTCTGATGTCTCTTGATTCATGATTTCTCTTGGTTCACACTTGGTATTAGAGAAGCAATGATTTTTTTTTCTTTTAAATTAATTAATTTATTTTAATTGGAGGCTAATTACAATATTGTGTTTTTTTCCATACATCAACATGAATCAGCCACAGGTTTACATGTGTCCCCCCATCTTGAACCCTTTCCCCACTTCCCTCCCCACCTCATCCCTCTGGGTTGTCCCAGAGCACGAGTTTTGAGTGCTCTGCTTCATGCATTGAACTTGCACTGGTCATTTATTTTACATATGGTAATATACATGTTTCAATGCTGTTCTCTCAAATCATCCCACCCTTGCCTTCTCCCACAGAGTTCAAAAGTCTGTTCTTTATATCTTGTGTCCCTTTCTCTGTCTTGCATATAGGGTCATCATTATGTCTTTCTAAATTCCATATGTATGCATTAATATACTGTATTGGTGTTTCTCTTTCTGACTTACTTCACTCTGTATAATAGGCTCCAGTTTCATCCACCTCATCAGAACTGAACTCAAATCTGTTCTTTTTTATAGCTGAGTAATATTCCATTGTGTATATGTAGCACAGCTTCCTTATCCATTCATCTGCCAATGGACATCTAGGTTGCTTCCATGTCCCAGCTATTGTGAACAGTGCTGCAATGGACATTGGGATACATGTGTCTTTTTCAATTCTGGTTTCCTTGGTGTGTATGCCCAGCAGTGGGATTATTGGGTCACTCAGCTGAAAGAACCTGGCTGCAATGTAGGAGACCTGGGTTTGATCCCTGAGTTAGGAAGATCCCCTGGAGAAGGGAAAGACTACCCACTCCAATATTCTTGACTGGAGAATTCCATGGACTGCCCATTCCAGTGTTCTTGCCTGGAAAATCCCAGGGACGGCAGAGCCTGGTGGGCTGCCGTCTATGGGGTCGCACAGAGTCAGACATGACTAAAGCGACTTAGCAGTAGCAGTATAATCCATGGGGCCACAAAGAATCAGACACAACTGAGAGACTTTCACTTCCACTTTTCACTTTTTTATGGCAGTTCTATTTCCAGTTTTTTAACTGTTCTCCATAGTGTTCTCCACACTGTTCTCCATAGTGGCTGTACTAGTTTGCATCTCCATGAACAGTGTGAGAGCGTTCCCTTTTCTCCACACCCTCTCCAGTATTTGTTTGTAGACTTTTTGATGGCAGCCATTCTGACTGACTTGAGATGGTACCTCATGGTGGTTTTGATTTGCATTTCTCTGATAATGAGTGATGTTGAGCTTCTTTTCATGTGTTTATTAACCATCTGTATGTCTTCTTTGGAGAAATGTCTGTTTGGTTCTTTGGCCCACTTTTTGATTGGGTCATTTATTTTTCTGGTATTGAGCTGCATGAGCTGCTTGTGTATTTTGGAGATTAATTCTTGTCAGTTGTTTCATTTGCTATTATTTTCTCCCATTATGAAGGCTGCCTTTTCACCTTGCTTATAGTTTCCTTTGTTGTGCAAAAGCTTTTAAGTTTAATTAGGTCCCATTTGTTTATTTTTATTTCCATTACTCTGGGAGGTGGGTCATAGAGGATCTTGCTGTGACTTATGTCAGAGAGTGTTCTGCCTGTGTTTTCCTCTAAGAGTTTTATAGTTTCTGGTCTTAAATTTATATCTTTATCCCATTTTGAGTTTATTTTTGTGTATGGTATTAGAAAGTGTTCTAGTTTAATTCTTTTACAGGTGGTTGACCAGTTTTCCCAGCATCACTTGTTAAAGAGATTGTCTTTTTTCCATTGTATATTTTTGCTTCCTTTGTCAAAAATAAGGTGTCCATAGGTGTGTGGATTTATCTCTGCCCTTTTTATTTTGTTCCATTGACCTGTATTTCTGTCTTTGTGCCAGTACCATACTGTCTTGATGACTGTAGCTTTGTAGTATAGTCTGAAGTCAGGCAGGTTGATTACTCCAGTTCCATTCTTCTTTCTCAAGATTGAAGCAATGATTTTTTAAAAGATATTTATTTATTTGGCTACATTGGGTCTTGGTTGCAGCAAGCAGGATCTTTTATCTTCGTTGCAGGATCTCTGGTTGCAGCATGTGGGATCTGGTTCCCTGACCAGGGATTGAACCCGGGCTCCCTGCATTGGGAGCACTGAGTGTTAGCCACTGGACCACCAGGGAAGTCCTTAGAAGCAATGATTTTTAGTATTAGAGCATGTATATTTATAGGTTCCTGAAACCTGGGAGAGTCTAGCATGTAACAAGGATAAGGAATGGAGTAGCTGATTAGGAATTGTAGTAGACAAGTACGCAGCTTGGAACTAGGGAATCAGGAAAATCTGTAACAAAGGGAAGATGAGATATGATGAGTAGTAGGTCAGAAGCCCAGGTCTGTTCAGATAAAGTTGAGGAGATGGGTGATTATTTAAGTACATCAGTGAGATTTAGTGATAGAGTTGCATTCTGTCCCTACTTGAATTTTTTGACTGGTTGCTAAAGTATAAGAACAAATCTCAGTTGAGTAGGTTGAGACTCTGCATGTGGGAACAGGCAATTTTGTGGTGTCTGACTGAGCTAAGTAGTGCAAGGGTAGGAGATTGGCATGGGCTCCTGTGGAGTAAATTGTGCCAATTTCAATCACTAGCTGTGGAAATCAAGGGTATACATATATATATATACATATATATATATATGTATATATATATATATATTTTTTTTTTTGTCTATAAAAAACACATTCTTTTCTGGTATTTCATTACTCATTTTTGTGCATCTTAGAGGTAGATGTCAGTTTAGGTTTTTAAAGTTCCCTGCCACGTACTGTTATTTTGGTAATTTTTTTCTTTTCAGTTTTTTGTAGTCCCATCAGAAATGTGGATGGTAACTTACCTTGTTTATGATGAGAGTAATACAGTTATTGTAGAATGTTATGAAGTCACTGAAACCAAACTGATCTTAGATTTGTTACATAGCTCTCAGACCTCCGTTTTCTTTAAAATGGGTTAGTAGGTCCGTGTGTATGTGTGTGTTTAGTTGCTCAGTCATGTCTGACTCTTTGCAACCCCATGGACTGTAGCCCGCCAGACTCCTCTGTCCTTGGGGATTCTCTAGGCAAGAATACTGGAGTGGGTTGCCATGCCCTCCTCCAGGGGATCTCCCAATTCAGGGATCGAACCTAGGTCTTCTGCATTGTAGGCAGATTCTTTACTGTCTGAGCCACCAGGGAAATCCCGTAGGTCTGTTGGGTGTATTAAATGAAAAGCTGTAGAGCAACTACTAGACTTGGCAAGATAGCAAGTGCTTGATAGGAAGTTTTAGTTATCATTACATCTAGTTTATAAACATTGTTTAATTAATCAACTTAAGTAAGAAGCTTATTTAGTCAGGATATATTTCAGTTCAGTTCAGTTCAGTCGCTCAGTCATGTCCGACTCTGCGACTCCATGAACTGCAGCACGCCAGGCCTCCCTGTCCATCACCAACTCCCTGAGTCCATCCAGACCCATGTCCATTGAGTTGGTGATGCCATCCAGCCATCTCATCCTCTGTCTTCCCCTTCTTCTCCTGTCCCCAATCTTTCCCAGCATCAGGGTCTTTTCCAATGAGTCAACTCTTCACATGAGGTGGCCAAAGTATTGGAGTTTCAGCTTCAACATCCATCCTTCCAGTGAACACCCAGGACTTATCTCCTTTAGGATGGACTGGTTGGATCTCCTTGCAGTCCAAGGGACTCTCAAGAGTCTTCTCCAACACCACAGTTCAGAAGCATCAATTCTTCAGCGCTCAGCTTTCTTCACCGTCTAACTCTCACATCCATACATGACCACTGGAAAAACGATAGCCTTGACTAGACGGACCTTTGTTGGCAAAGTAATGTCTCTGCTTTTAAATATGCTATCTAGGTTGGTCATAACCTTCCTTCCAAGGAGTAAGCGTCTTTTAATTTCATAGCTGCAGTCAACATCAGCAGTGATTTTGGAGCCCAAAAGAATAAAGTCTGACACTGTTTCCACTGTTTCCCCATCTATTTCCCATGAAGTGATGGAACCAGATGCCATGATCTTAGTTTTCTGGATGTTGAGCTTTAAGCCAATTTTTTCACTCTCCTCTTTCACTTTCATCAAGAGGCTCTTTAGTTCTTCTTCCCTTTCTGCCATAACGGTGGTGTCATCTGCATATCTGAGGTTATTGATATTTCTCCCAGCAATCTTGATTCCAGCTTGTGCTTCTTCCAGCGCAGCATTTCTCATGATGTACTCTGCATATAAGTTAAATAAGCAGGGTGACAATATACAGCCTTGACGTACTCCTTTTCCTATTTGGAACCAGTCTGTTGTTCCATGTCCATTTCTAACTGTTGCTTCCTGACCTGCATACAGGTTTCTCGAGAGACAGGTCAGATGGTCTGGTATTCCCATCTCTTTCAGAATTTTCCACAGTTTATTGTGATCCACACAGTCAAAGGCTTTGGCATAGCCAATAAAGCAGAAATAGATGTTTTTCTGGAACTTGGTTGCTTTTTCGATGATCCAGCGGATGTTGGCAATTTGATCTCTGGTTCCTCTGCCTTTTCTAAAACCAGCTTGAACATCTGGGAGTTCACGGTTCACGTATTGCTGAAGTCTGGCTTGGAGAATTTTGAGCATTACTTTACTAGCGTGTGAGATGAGTGCAATTGTATACATCACCAAAATGGATCCTCATTCAGACTTGAATAGTGCTGGGAAGTCCCTCATTAACAACAATGTGGGAAAGTGTCCTCCTGGGCTGTATGCCCGCCCCACAGGTGAGGCTTCAAATTGCTGTTTCAGTAGCTCCTTATAATCCCAAGCCACAAACTGCTCTCATTAACGGTGTGTGTGCAAAAATGCTTCTCTGGTTTTTACTTTACCCTTTTTACAATGCTGTTTACTTCACCTTGTGAGTCATAGGCTTTCTTTAGACCCAAGGGGGTTGTCCAGACCTCCAGGGGCTCAAGAATTCCAAGACCTACTCTTTTTCTTGTCTAAAGTGCTACCTGACTTGCTGTGCTTGCAGACTGGGATGGTATCTGGCACCGTCCAGGCAGATTAAAGGCAAGTCAGAGGCCTGTTCTCTTGCTTCTGAAGCCTGAACAAGACTTCCTCCATTTTAATTTCACTAACAGAGTCAGAAAACATGATCTATGATTTCAGTCTTTAAAAATTTATGGAAATACACTTCATGGCCTAAAATCGAGGTCTGTTTTGGTAAATACACCATGTGCCTGTGAAAATACGTACTCTATGATTGGGTGGAATATTTTATAAAACGTTAATTGAGTCAAATTGCTTGATAGTGTTCAGTCCTTATTTTCGTCTACTTGTTCAGTGAGGAGTGTTATGATTTCCAGGTATAATTACAAATTTGTCTTTCAGTTCTGTCAGCTTTTTGTTCATATAGTTTGAAGCTCTATTACGTGATGTACATTTAGAACTGAAATTTTTTTTTTATCCCTTTCTTTCTCTCCTTTTTTTGGTTTGTTTTGAAGTTTACTTTGACAGTACTGTAGCCACTCCAGCTTTCTTGGATTACGGTTTGGATTGTATAATTTTCCCATTTTTTTTAGTTTAACTCATCTTTACCTTTCTTGAAAAATAAGAAAGTGACTTTCTATCTTTTAATTATGTTTAAATCATTAACTTTTAATGCAATTATTGATATGATTGAGTTTAAAACTACCATCTTACTGTTTGTTTTCTGTTCCATTTGTTCATAGCCCCTTTTTTAACCCTTCTTTTTCTATGTTTTTTTGGGATTAATTTGCTTTAAAAAATGATTTAATCTGAACTCTGTTATTGGCTTATGTAATGTACCTGCTCAGTTTTGTATTTTTAGAGGTTGTTCCTAGGGTGTACAGTATACACCTATAACTTGTCAGTGTGTACCTTTGGATAAAATACCACTTCATTTACAGTGTCCTTTCATTTTTCCTCTCCTCCATTGTGCTGTATTATCATACATTTTAATTCTATGGGTGTCATAACTGCCATAGTACATGGTGTGTTTTTTAAATACAATCATTTAACTTTGAAAGAGATTAAAGAATGAGAAAAGAAATCTTTTTTATTTTCTCATATAGTTATTGTTTTTGGCTCTCTTCTTTGTGTCAACACAGGTTTCCAGCTGGTATATTCCTTCTGCCTCAAAACTTCCTTTGACATATCTTGTAATGCAGGTCTACTTGAAATAAATTGTCAGCTTTGATGTCTGAAAAAGGGTTCATTTCACCTTTTTCCCTCTTCATCTTCATTTATGAGATATGTTTCACTGGGTATGGAATCTTAGGTTGAGAATTTTTTTTTGGTAGTATTTCAAACATGTTGGTGAGTTATCTTCTGAGTTATGTAGTTATGCTATCATGTGTACATTCATTCTTCTATATGTAATGTGTCTTTTTCTCTAGTTCCTTTTGTCCTAACCCACCAGCTGATTTTAAGGGTTTTTTTGTCCTTAGATTTCAACTATTAGCCCATGATAACTGTTTCAATTTCTTTGTATGTTAATTATGTCATTTTTATAGTTTCTGTTGCTAATGTCTGACTTCTTCATCCAATAGTATGAGAAAAAGATGTTTTCTTGAGTCTTTACATGTATGGTAGTTATTGACTGGATGCAGTTCATTTTTGATTTTTACTTTTTTTGTGTTTGATTTTGTCTTGCCTTTCTTTTTTTTTTGTTTGTTTGTTTTCTTTTTTTTTTTTTTTAATAAATTTATTTATTTTAGTTGGGGGCTAATTACTTTACAATATTGTAATAGTTTTTGCCATACATTGACATAAATCAGCCATGGGTTTACATGTGTTCCCCTTCCTGGACCCCCCACCCACCTCCCTCCCCATCCCATCCCTCTGGGTCATCCCATTGCCCCGGCCCTGAGCCCTTGTCTCATGCATCGAACATGGAATGGTGTTCTGTTTCACATATGATAATATACATGTTTCAATGCTATTCTCCCAGAACGTCCCACCCTCACCTTCTCCCTCAGAGTCCATAAAATTGTTCTATGCATCTGTGTCTCTTATTCTGTCTCGCATATAGGGTTATCGTTACCATCTTTCAGATTCCATATATATGCATTAGTATACTGTATTGTTGTTTTTCTTTCTGGCTTACTTCACTCTGTATAATGGGCTCCAGTTTCATCCATCTCAGTAGAACCGATTCAAATGTATTTTTTTTAATGGCTGAGTAATATTCCATTGTGTGTATGTACCACAGCTTCCTTATCCATTCGTCTGCTGATGGACATCTAGGTTGCTTCCATGTCCTGGCTATTGTAAACAGTGCTGCGATGAACATTGGGGTACACGCGTCTCTTTCAATTCTGGTTTCCTCGGTGTATATGCCCAGCAGGGGGATTGCTGGGTCATATGGCAGTTCTATTCCCAGTTTTTTAAGGAATCTCCACACTGTTCTCCATAGTGGCTGTACTAGTTTGCATTCCCACCAACAGTGTAAGAGGGTTCCCTTTTCTCCACACCCTCTCCAGCATTTATTGCTTGTAGACTTTTGGATAGCAGCCATTCTGACTGGTGTGAAATGATACCTCATTGTGGTTTGATTTGCATTTCTCTAATAATGAGTGATGTTGAGCATCTTTTCATGTGTTTGTTAGCCATCTGTATGTCTTCTTTGGAGAAATGTCTGTTTAGTTCTTTGGCCCATTTTTTGATTGGGTCGTTTATTTTCCTGGAATTCAGCTGCAGAAGTTGCTTGTATATTTTTGAGATTAATTGTTTGTCTGTAGCTTCATTTGCTATTATTTTCTCCCATTCTGAAGGCTGTCTTTTCACCTTGCTTATAGTTTCCTTTGTTGTGCAAAAGCTTTTAATTTTAATTAGGTCCCATTTGTTTATTTTTGCTTTTATGTCTTGCCTTTAAATGTGGTCAAATTTTGTTGTACAGTTAAACTACTTGGAATCAGTTGAGCTCTTTGGAAGAAGGCCTTTAAGCTTTGTTAGGGTGGATCCCAAACAGCCTTTAGTCTATGGCTAAATAAGATAATGTTTTCCTAAGGGCTCTATCCAGTGCTCCGTATATTACAGGTCTTTGTTCTCTGGATGATGGGAATATGAACACTTCCCAGCCCTAAGTATATAAACTTTTAAGGTTGTTCTGCTTACTTTTTTTGTAGTTTATTTTTCCAGTCTGGGATAGTTGATTCTTACATGATCAGATACAAATTTTCCAAACATGTAAGGGGAACCCTTCTTTAGATCTCTGAGCTCCCTTTCTGTTAGCTTCCTCTTTGGCACTCCAGCCTGAAAATTCTAAATGCCTGGCCTCTCTGTCAGCAGGATTTGGTTCCTGTACTCTGCATACTGACCTTAAACTGCTTCTAGGTAGTTAAGTTGGGCCAATTGTAGCTCTTACCT
The DNA here is from genome assembly GCF_054371585.1 of Giraffa tippelskirchi. Classification (NCBI taxonomy): domain Eukaryota; kingdom Metazoa; phylum Chordata; class Mammalia; order Artiodactyla; family Giraffidae; genus Giraffa; species Giraffa tippelskirchi. The sequence continues at coordinate 113,508,017 of NC_137281.1, forward strand.
CATTTGTTTATCCTCCCATGTATTTCGTCAAGTTTTCTGAATGTTTATGGTGGTAGGTTAGATTTAGTTCTTCTTACTTCATTATAGTCAGAAGTGGAAACTGATAACAGTTTGTGTCCTTTTTCTTTTTTGTCTCATTGGGAATCACTTCAGTGAAAATTATGCATGTCATTTTACTCCTAAGTACTTCAAAATACATCTCCCCAAATTCAGATTATTTTCCTACTATATAACCACAGTGTTTTTGTACTGAAGAAAATTAACAAGAATTCTTTAATATCATGTAAGTCTAGTTGATTCTGATTTGTTCCAGATGTTTTTGTTCCCTTCTCAATTGGGTTTTTTCTCTTTTGCTTTTTCTGTTTTTGTTGGTTTGTTTTTTTTTTCATTGTTTTTGCTCTGCTACATTTTGCCATGTTTGTGGTTGTGAGACTCTTCTTTGTTCTGTTGTTTTTTCTATGATACAGTGTGGGTAAGTTCTTTTTTGTTTGTCTCTGAGATCAGTGTATTTTTTTCCTTTAAGTCATAGTGTGAGGGGCTCGTTATTTTCTGTTTTACCTACTTTTCTGCAAATCAGGACTCATGATCACACACAATCTTTCTGAGAATTCCAGGGTCCTGTTCTCTTGAAATTTTTCAGAATCTTTATAATCGAGATAAAACATAATTTCACAGCAGTTAATTGGGAAAGTTAAAAATGCTACCCAGGTACATACAATTCTGATTTGCAGAAAAATAGGTAAAACAGAAGAGAGAATTTTTTTAAAAAGTGAATTTTGCAGCTGGGGTTAGCATTAGGAGTTCAGTGTGCTGTGCTTTTCCACTTTCTCATTAGAGTATTCTGTTGACTTCCTTGGCTGCTTGTTTGAAAGATTATACCATTAGGTTATATACCCTGTGTTGTATTAGTTCACTGACTCTCTTGATAATAAGAAAAAAACCAGCAAACCCTCTGATTTGTAGCATTTCTAATTTCAGTAGTTTAAGTACTCCACCCATGGCTGATTTTGAGCCACCAACATGTCATTGAACACAGAGTTGCGAAAAGAATTGAGCCTGTATCAGTTGGCTCTAACACACACTTGATTATATCCTTTTCTTATTTGGTTTTAGTTCTTGAGGATTTTTTCTTAGTGTGGGAGGGCTGCTTTTTATATATATATATATAATTTTTTTTTCCTCATGGTTTCCCCATTATTTCATTAAGTATCAGAAGGAAAAATAAGATAATACAGTTTCATTTAATACATTCCTTTGTTAACTATGCCTAAATACTATTAGTTCCCCAACCAGAGATTGAACACAGGCCCTGGCAGTGAAAGCTTCGGAGTCCTAACCCCTGGACTGCCAGGGAATTCCCTCATTTAATACATTGTGTTCAATAATTTTTAAAGTAATACATTGTGTTCAATAATTTTTAAAGTATTACCATGATCATATCATAAATACTGATAGTTAGGCATAGTTAACAAAGGAACATAGGTCTGATAATGAACTGGACTTGTTAATTGTATGTACCTGGGTAGCATTTTTAACTTCCCCAATTAAATGCTGTGAAATCATGTTTTATCTCAGTTATAAAGATTCTGAAAATCATTACTCAGGTCCTTTTCAAGTGCAAGTAAACATTATGTTGCTTTATAAAATTCCTTTGTGTGTGGGAGAGAGAAAAGATGGCTTTCTTTAATGTCTCCCTGAAGTGTTCTGTCCATGCAAATAATTGAGCCTTTATGACACATGCCTCCCCAGAACAGCCACAGTTACTGTTTTAAGTTATTAAAAGTGGCAAAATACTTTATCTGCAAAAGTCAACTTTTTGGTGCTGAGAAAGGAGTGAAAGAAGTAACTTTGCAAAGCTAAGATTGTACTGTGACTATTCAGTTCACTTAAAGAAATATAACTTAGTAATCCTACTTTGATTTTTTGAAAAATATAATTTATTTATTTTTGGTTGCACTGGGTCTTCTTGCTGTACATGGGCTTTTCTCTGGTTGTGGTGAGCAGGTGCTACTCTTAGTTGTGGTACACAGGCTTCTCGTTGCAGTGGCTTTTCTTGTGGTTGTGGCATATGGGCTTAGTTACTCGGTGGCATGTGGAATCATCCTGGACCAGAGATTGAACCTCTGTCCCCTGCACTGGCAGGCAGATTCTTATCTACTGTACACCAGGGATGTTCCCCTACTTTGATTTTTAAAATGGAAGAAACTACCCTAAAGTTCTCTTAGTACAACTTCCCCATTCTTGATTTTTTTCTTGATGTTTTCTCTTGTGTGGGGTGTTTTTAAAGATCCATGTATAAATGTAAAGATATTTTTAAGGAATGTGGAACATATATTGGTACAATGTATGATTCTGTTATTTAGTCCTGATTTTTAAAAGTTCCATACCAGGAGGCTTATTTTCTCTTATACCTTGGCTTCATTATATTTTCTTTGCTAGTTGTAAGGTAGCTTTGAATTCTAGTTTTGGACTACATTTCTGTCACCTCTCTTGAGAACAGTGCATTCTAAAGTATGGTGAAGTGACTCAGTAGTTTAACCTGAGTGGTTTTTTCATGCTACCTTTTCTGCCAAGCAGTTTACTTGCATTTAAGTTATTCACTGTTGTCTTTATTTTACAGATTAAAACAAAACAAAAACACCCCCTGAGGTTTAAAAAAGTTAAATAGTTGCCAGATTATGTAGTCATGGTGAGGAAATGTCAGAATTCAAACCTAGTTATATCTTTATTCCTGAATCTGTGACCTCAATTTGTGTAAATAGGTCTCAAAGACAAATGTGAAAGGAGGAGGAAATGGAAGGGGAGGAGAGGGAAGAGATGGTGATAACTGTGAATAATTTATTGAGCCTTTACTGTATGGTAGGCACTTTGCTAATTGCCACACATGGCTTAAATCATTTACTCATTGTAACAGCCTTAAAAGAAAGGTATTCTACTTCTCTCTATTTTAAGGATGGGAAAATGAAGCTGAGTTTTCCATTTGATCAGGAAAACAAGCTAATAAATGAAAGTAATGGGATTCAAACCCAGATAATTTTTTTATCCTAACAAAATATTATGTACCATAAAATTTATGATCTTAAGCATTTCTAGGGTACAGTTCAGTAGTATTAAGGATACTTACCTTATTATGCCGTCTCCAGAACTTAAACCCAGATGATTTAAGAGCTTGTATCTTTAACCATGTAGTGACTGGCAGCTGATGGTATAAGCAGAAAATTTAATGATGAAACATTTAGGCTTTATGCAATGTGTTAGGTGAGAAACAATGGTTTTTATTTTATTTTATTATTTTTTTTTTCGTTTCTTTATGTTTATTATTAATACATAGCAATGTGCTTGATTTCTTTGTGTTACTCTTATATTTTGCAAATTGCTAAACTCATTTGTTAGTTCTAGGAGTTTTTTGTAGATTCCTTGAGATTCTCCATCTATACAATCAAGTCATCTACAAATAGGGATAGTTTTATTTCTTCCTTTCCAATCTGCATGCTTTTTATTTCTTCTTTCAGCCTTACTGCAGCTGTTACAGCTGCTGATGTGCTGCTGAACAAGGTGGTGAGAATAGACATTTTGCCTTGTTCCTGATTCTAGAAGGAAATCTTTCAATCTTTTACCATGGTTAAATTTAAATTTTCAGTTTTACTAAAGTGCTGTTACAGGAAGTTTCTTGAGAGATGAGGAGAGGGATGTATCCACATCTCACACACATGTCATATTTCCCAAGCTATGCGGTCACCAGGCTCTGCACTTTTAGTCTGACACACTCTCTGGTATGTTCCATTGGTTTCCTCTGAGTTCTTTTTTTTTTTTTTTTTTTAATAAATTTATTTATTTTAGTTGGGGGCTAATTACTTTACAATATTGTAATAGTTTTTGCCATACATTGACATGAATCAGCCATGGGTTTACATGTGTTCCCCTTCCTGGACCCCCCACCCCCCTCCCTCCCCATCCCATCCCTCTGGGTCATCCCATTGCCCCGGCCCTGAGCCCTTGTCTCATGCATCGAACATGGAATGGTGTTCTGTTTCACATATGATAATATACATGAAACAATGGTTTTTAAGACACTGGTCACCAGGTGGTGAGTGACATGATCCCCAAGAGAGGGGAAACAAATGAAGTGAGAACTTTGATTGTTCCAGCTTTCTGCTTGAAATGAATTTCCATCTATAAGAGGGAACCTAGGTGGAGACCAGCAAACTCAGAGTTGTAGAGATGGAATTGGACCAAAGCAGCTAGTTTGCAGACAGAATATCACACTGAAGGGTGTGCATAGGGAGAGAATCCTTGAGATCTGCAGAGGGTTCCCCTGGAGTGTTTGGTAGAGTACTTTTGATCAGTGTACATATGTGGGGAAACTACCTGAGGCCGGGGAAAGAAACAGTGCCTCATGTTCACATAGTGCCGGAAATAGTGCTTGTTCATACCGGCCAAACTGGAAAAACTCATAATTTGTGGAGCATTGGATAGAGTACTCAAATATGTTTTGCCCCAGTAGTAGGGGGAAATTAGCCCTACACTGAACACTGCTGCAGACTCATGCAACAAATCATAAAGGGAAGATCTGAAAGGATCAAACTGTTTCCAAATACCTTTTAATTTGTCCTATAACAAAGCCTAAGAATATTTATAAGAATACAAAAAAATGTTCCAGCCACCACAAGGTGAAATTCACAGCATCTACCATCCATTCAGTGCAAGATTATGAGACATGCAATGAAGCGGGAAAACATATTCTCTAACGAAAAGAATAAGCAATCAATTGGAACCAGCCCATAACTGTCGTGGGCATTAAAATTAGCAGACAAGAACATAAAGAGAGTTATTATAACTGTATTTCATACATTTAAAAAGTTAAGTAGAGACATAAAAGATATAAAACAGATGCAAATCTAACTTGTACAGATGAAAACTAACAATGTTTTAGATGGAAAGCATATCGGATGGCATTAACAGATTAGACATTATAGAGAATATTATTGAACTGAAAGACAGCACTAGAAGCTGTTCAAAATGAAACAGAGAAGAATTTTTGATAAATATGAGAAGACCCATCAGTGGGCTCTGGAAAGAATTTGGTGACCTTAATATACTAATAATTTGATTCTTTGGGTAGGTGGTGCTGGGGAGAGAGAAAAAAATTTTGAAGAAATAGTAGTTGAAAAATTACAAACCCACAGATCCAAGAAGTTTGCTGAAACTAAAGCTTAGTAAATATGAAGAAACCAGAGCACATCATAATTAAATTGCTCAAAACCAATGTTAAAGAGGAACATCTTAAAAGTACTAGGGAGGGAAAAAACATTACCTACAGAGGGGCAATGGTAAGGATGACAGATTTCTTGTCAGAAGGAGTACAGGTGAAAAGATAGTGGAGCAACATTCAAAAAATACATTAAAAAAATACAAACCTGTCAGCCTGAAATTCTATGCCCAGTAAAAATATCTTTCAAAAATAAAGACGAAATAAAGACTTTGAGACATCCAATATCTGGAAAAACTCTTCACCAGCAGAAGAAATATTAGAGGGAGTTATCCAGGTAGAAGAAAAATGATACCAGATGAAAATATGGATTCATACCAAGGAATGAAGAACCCTGGAAATGAGAAGTAGAGATTTTTTTCTTGTTATTTAAATCTCTTTAAAAGATAATTGTCTCTTTAAACCAAACATTAGCAGTGTATTGTGGACTTCATCAGATATAAGTGAATAAAGTATGTGATGACATTAGGAGGAGAGGAATGAAAATATAATAATGTCAGGTTTTTATACCTGAAGTGCTATAATATCATTTGAAGGTAGACTAAGTTAAAGATGTTTACTTATAGGCCCTAAAGCAACCACTAAAATAACCAGAGAGTTTTGCTAATAAGCTAGTAAAGAAATAAAAAGAGAATCATAAAAAAATAATTAATCCTGAGAAAGGAGAAGGGAGTAAAGAACAGATGGGACAAACATAAATAGCAATATGATAGCCTTAAACTTAACCACATTAGTAACTACTTTAAATGTAAATGATCTAAACACCCTAATTAAAAGATTGGACAAAAAAGCAAGACCCAACTCTGTGCTGCCTACAGTGAACTTGCATTAAATACGTAGGGACTGCTGCTGCTGCTGCTAAGTCGCTTCAGTCGTGTCCGACTCTGTGCGACCCCATAGACGGCAGCCCACCAGGCTCCTCTGTCCCTGGGATTCTCCAGGCAAGAACACTGGAGTGGGCTGCCATTTCCTTCTCCAATGCATGAAAGTGAAAAGTGAAAGGGAAGTCGCTCAGTCGTGTCTGACTCTTAGCGACCCCATGGACTGTAGCCTACCAGGCTCCTCCGTCCATGGGATTTTCCAGGCAAGAGTACTGGAGTGGGGTGCCATCGCCTTCTCCGATACGTAGGGACAAATAGGCTAAAAAGAAAAGGATGGAAGAGAAAGAGACCATGCTAGTCAAAAAACAAAAAAAATGGAAGTGGTTTTATTAGTACCAGACAAAGTAGATTTTAGAACATAGACTATTACAAAGAATAAAGAAGATCATCTGAAAATGATAAAGGAGTGAATTCAAAAGGCACAAAATCATTAACATTTATGCACATAATAATAGAACTTCAAAAATCAATTAAGCAAAGAACTGCCAGGAGAAATAGAAAAAGCCATAACACAGACAGATTTCAGTGCCTTTCTGTTAGTATTAGAACAGGTAGGTAGAAAATCATGAAGGATATAGAAGACTAAACAACACTGTAAGCCAATTGACCTGGTTGTCGTTTATGTAACACTGTACTCAATATGTGCAGAGGTTGACATTTCTGGAATACTCATCCATTAACAGTAGAATATACATTCTTTTCAGCTGTGCATGAAACATTTGCAAGGATAGACCATATTCTTGGTCATAAAATAAATCTCAGTGTATTTAAAAGGATTGTCATACAAAGTATGTTCTCTGGGTATAGTAGAATTAAATTAGAGGTCAGTAACAGAAAGATAACTGAAAAATTCCTCATTTATTAACAGAATCTAAATAACAGGCTTCTAAATAGCATATGAATTGTAGAAGAAATTAAAAAGGAAATAAGAAAGTATATTGAAGAGAATGAAAATGGTAACACAGCATAACAGAATCTGTGGGATGCTGCTAAAGAGTATTAAGGGGACACTTAACAGCACCTGGATAGAAAAGAAAATACCTGAATACAGAAGTCTTAAATCATTGTTGTTCAGTTGCTCAGTCATGTCTGACTCTTTGAGACCCCATGGACTGTAGCATGCCAGGCTTCTCTGTACTTCACTCTCTCCTGGAGCTTGCTCAATCTCATGTCCATTGAGTTGGTGATGCCATCCAACCTTCTCGTCCGCTGTCATCCTCTTCTCCTCCTGCCTTCAGTCTTTCCCAGCATCAGGGTCTTTTCTCATGAGTCAGCTCTTCCCATCAGGTGGCCAAAGTATTGGAGCTTCAGCTTGAGAATCCGTCCTTCCAATGAATGAATATTCAGGACTGATTTCCTTTAAGATGGACTGGTTTGGCCTCTTTGCAGTCCAGTGGACTCTCAAGAGTCTTCTCTAACACTACAGTTCAAAAGCATCAATTCTTTGGCACTCAGCCTTCTTTATGGTCCAACTCTCACATCCATACATGACTACTGGAAAAACCATAGCATTGAGTAGACAGACCTTTGTTGGCATAGTAATGTCTCTGCTTTTTAATACGCTGTCCAGGTTTGTCGTAGCTTTTCTTTCAAGGAGTAAGCATCTTTAAATTTCATGGCTGCAGTCACCATCTGCAGTGATTTTGGAGCCCAAGAAAATAAAGTCTGTCACTGTTTCCATTTTTTCCCCATCTATTTGCCTTGAAGTGATGGGACCAGATGCCATGATCTTTTTTGAATGTTAAGTTTTAAGCCAGCTTTTTCACTTTCACTTTCATCAAGAGGCTCTTTAGTTCTCTTTGCTTTCTGCCATAAGGGTGGTGTCATCTGCATATCTGAGGTTATTGATGTTTCTCTCTGCAATCTTGATTCCATCTTGTGCTTCATCCAGCCTGGCATTTCACATGACGTTCACTGAATATAAGTTAAATAAGCAGGGTGACAGTATAGAGTCTTGACGTACTCCTTTCCGAACTTGGAACCAGTCTGTTGTTCCATGTCCAGTTCTAACTGTTGTTACTTCTTGACCTGCATACAGGTTTCTCAGGAGGCAGATCAGGTGGTGTGGTATTCCCATGTCTTGAAGAATTTTCCACAGTGTTGTGATCCACACAGTCAAAGGCTTTAGCATAGTCAGTGAAGCAGAAGTAGATGTTTTTCTGGAATTCTTTTGCATTTTCAATGATCCATCGGATGTTGGCAATTTGATCTCTGGTTCCTCGGCCTTTTCTAAATCCAGCTTGAACATCTGGAAGTTCTCAGTTCACATACTATTGAAGCCTAGCTTGAAGAATTTTGAGCATTGCTTTGCTAGTGTGTGAGATGAGTGCAGCTGTGAAGTAGTTTGAACATTCTTTGGCATTGCCTTTCTTTGGGATTGGAATGAAAACTTTAATCAATGGTCTTCACTAAAAAAAGAAGAGTGATTCAACTCAAAGTAAGTGGAAGGAAAGAAATAGAGATCAAATTGAAAATTAAGAAAAAGAAAGAGGAAAATAATGAAGGAAAATAAAAGGAAATAAAAGGTGGTTCTTGAGAAGATCAGTCAAATCAATAAATCTCTAGCTATCTTGATTAGGACCCAAAGAGAGAAGATACAGATTACTGATATCTGGAATGAGGGAGGTAACATTACTATAGATTCCGAAGATATTAAAAAACATAATGAGGGAATATTATGAACAGCTTTATTTCCATAACTTCAAAAACTTAGGTGAAATGGACAAATTCTTACCAAAGGTCACTCAAGAAATAGATAACCAGAATAGCTGTTTATGTATCAAGTTTATGTCGTTAATAACTTTTCACAAAGAAAACTCCAGGCTAAGATGGCTTCACTGGTGAATTCTATCAAACATTTAAGGAGGAAATAATACCAGTTCCACATAAATTTGTCCAGAAAATTGAAGAAGAGGTAATACTTTCAAAATGTTTTTTTATATTGAGACCAAAACTTGCCAGACAGTCCAAGAAAACTACAGACTAGTGTCTCTCGTGAACATACATAATAAAAATTCTAAACAAAATTATATCAAATCTAACAATATTATAAAACACAATATACTATAATCAAGTTGAATTTATTTTGGTAATACAAGGGTAGTTTAACATTAGAAAATCAACAAGTTTTAAAAAATTGAAGTATAGCTGATTTATAGTGTTTTGTTAATTTCAGCTGTACAGCATAGTGATTCAGTTATACATATATATATGCAGTCTTTTTTTAAAATTCTTTCCCATTATGTTTATCATAGGATATTGAATACAGTTCCTTATACTATACAGTAAGACCTTGTTTATCTCTTCAGTGTATAATGGTTTGCCTCTGCTAACCTCAAGCTCCCACTTAATCCATCCCTCCTCCTTCCCCACCCCTGGCAGCCTCAAGTCTGTTCTCTGTGTCTGTGAGTCTGTCCACATATAAGTGATATCATACGATATTTGTCTTTCTTTTTCTGACTTAACTTCACTTAGTATGATATTCTCTAGTTCTATCCATGTTGCTCTAAAAGGCGTTGTTTTGTTCTCTTTTATAGCTAAGTCAGATTCCATTTTATATATGTGCTGCTGCTGCTATCCTGAATTACAGTTTTGTACAGATATATGCCCAGGAGTAAGATTGCTGGGTCATATAGAAATTCTAGTTTTAGTTTTTTGAGGAATCTCCATACTATTCTCTGTATCTGCTATGTCAACTTAGGTTCCTACCAACAGTGTAGCAGAGTTCCCTCTTCTTTAGCATTTGTTATTTGTAGACCTTAAAATTTTTTTAATATATTATTTATTTTTGGTTTCACTTGGTATTCTTTACCTCATGTGGGTTTTCTCTAGTGGTGGGAAAGTGGGGGCTACCCTTTGTTGTGGTACCAGGGCTTCTCATTGCTATGACTTGTCTTGTTACAGAGCACAGGCTCTAGGACATGCAGGCTCAGTAGCTGTGCCTGGCTCAGGAGCCCTAGAACACAGGCTCAGTAGTTGTGTTACACAGGCTTAGTTGCTCTGCAGCATGTGAAGTCTTTCCAGACCAGGGATCAAAGTTGTGTCCCCTGCACTGGCAGGCGGATTCTTTACCTGCTGAGCCATCAGGGAAGCCCCAGTAATTAGTGATGTTGAACATCTTTCCATGTGTCTGTTGGCCATCTGTATGTCTTCTTTGGAGAAATGTCTGTTTAGTTCTTCTGCCCATGAAAATAAGTCAGTTTGATTTTACATATTAATAAACTAAAAAGAAAAAAGACATACAATCATCTTTTTAAAAAATTATTTACTTATTTTTATTGCAATATAGTTGATTTACAATGTTGTGCTAGTTTCAGGTGTATGTCAAAGTGATTCATTTATTCATAAATATATGTATATATATTTCAAATTCTTTTCCCATATAGGTATAGTTCCTAGTGCTATAGAGTAGGTCTTTATTGATTATCTATTATAATCATCTTAACAGATGCAGACAGAGATCAACATCTCTTCCTGGTGGTTTTTATCAGTAAAGTATAAATAAAAGAGACCTTCCTCAGCTTGATTAAGGACATCCTAGACAAACCTATGGCTAAAATCAAAACTTGTGTGTGTGGTTAAGATTCCCATTATAGTAAGCTTTTAGGGACTTCCCTGGTGATCCAGGGTTAAGACTCTGCTTCCACTTGCAGGAAGCACGGCGTTGATCGCTGGTCAGGGAACTAAGATCCCATATGCCGTGATGTGACCACAAACAAAAACAAAAAATTAAAAAAATGTTTATGAAAATAAAGTATTAAGATTGGTGAAACAGTTGTTTAATACAGAATAATTGTGGAGTCATTTTAGAACTAGAATAAACCATAAGATGATATTAATTCAAACTGTTTATTTTTTGTAGGTCAGTATGGAAATCCTTTAAATAAATACATTAGACATTATGAAGCATTATCATATGATGTGGATTCATTACACCAAAAACACCAGCGTGCCAAAAGAGCAGTCTCACATGAGGACCAGTTTTTACGCCTAGATTTTCATGCTCATGGAAGGTAAGTAAATTTATTGCTGATTGTGTCTGAAGTTCCAGTGTATTCAATGTATGTTAAGAGAAGAAATTTATACCTTTAATTTTCCCTCTCTAATGGAAAGGTCCCCATTTGTAAGTTCAGCCTACACTGGAATTTGGTGTGTACATTAAAAATTATTTTCTTTTAAAACAGATTGCCCTTTTTATATTGTTAAGGAAACAGTCACATTTAAATGTTTTTAAGTTTATGAATCAGATCCTCAGTTGTATTATTAGAGTATGTGTCTTTAAAGAAGAGTCTGTGTTTGTGATTCCCAACTATTTTTTATGTGTTTTATGTCCTATATGTCTATTCTCTGGTGCCAACAGTGAAAGTAGCTGGTTGTAGGCCATTGAATGTCATTTAATTTTTCATTAACTCAATTTTATCAGCTCTAAAATGACAACTTGTAGATTTATATGTATTTTCTTATTTACTCTCTCAACATCCAAAGAAGGTAAATCTTTTATATCCAAGGAAACTTAAGACTTAGAGAAGTTAAATAACTGCTTTAAAGTTATATAACACAGGGACTTCCCTGGTGGTCCATTGGTTAAGATTCTGTTCCCAGTGTGGAGGGCACAGGTTTTATCCCTGATCCAGCAACTACAATCCTGTGTGCTGTACAGTGCAGCCAAAAAAAAAAATTAATAGCACAGATTTGACCCAGACGTGGCTGACTCAAAACCCTATATTTTTTTCTTTGTCTATTAGGAGTACTTAGATACAAAATATTTAAGTATTCTTTGTCAGACTTTCTGCTTTGCCTGCTGTAATGAATAAACCTATTCCTTTTGTATTTTCTACAGGTGTGACCCTGACTTATTATTCACCTCCTAGTAGGTTTCCCAGCTTCCATTTCATTTATCCTTAAAACTATTCTAAGTATTGCTGCAAGATGACTTTTCCTTAAATGCTTTCTTTTTCATGTCAACTCACTGCTCTAGAGTCTTTAATTAATGATTGTTAGCCAGATTTCTTAGCTTGGTTTTCAGGATTCTTTGTTCAGTTCACTTCAGTTTATTTCAGTTGCTCAGTTGTGTCTGACTCTTGATGACCCCATGGACCACAGCACACCAGGCTTTGCTGTCCATCACCAACTCCCGGAGTTTAACCAAACTCATGTCCATTGAGTCAGTGATGCCATCCAACCATCTCATCCTCTGTCGTCCCCTTCTCCTCCTGCCTTCAGTCTTTCCCAGCATCAGGGTCTTTTCCAATGAGTCAGCTCTTCGCATGAGGTGGCCGAAGTATTGGAGTTTCAGCTTCAACATCAGTCCTTCCAATGAACACTAAGGACTGATCTCCTTTAGGATGGACTGGTTGGATCTCCTTGCAGTCCAAGGGGCTGTCAAGAGTCTTCTCCAACACCACAGTTCAAAAGCATCAACTCTTCAGTGCTCAGCTTTCTTTACCTAGTCCAACTCTCACATCCATACGTGACTACTGGAAAAACCATAGCCTTGACTAGACGGACCTTTGTTGGCAAAGTAATGTCTCTGCTTTTTAATATGCTGTCTAGGTTGGTCATAATCATCCTTCCAAGGAGTAAGCGTCTTTTAATTTCATGGCTGCAGTCACCATCAGCAGTGATTTTGGAGCCCCAAAAAATAAACTCCGACACTGTTTCCACGTTTTCCCCATGTATTTGCCATGAAGTGATGGGACCGGATGCCATGGTCTTAGTTTTCGGAATGTTGAGCTTTAAGCCAACTTTTTCACTCTCCTCTTTCACTTTCATCCAGAGGCTCTTTAGTTCTTCTTCACTTTCTGCCATAAGGGTGGTGTCATCTGCCTATCTGAGGTTATTGATATTTCTCCTGGCAATCTTGATTCCAGCTTGTGTTTCTTCCAGACCAGCATTTCGCATGATGTACTCTGCATATAAGTTAAATAAGCAGGGTGACAATATACAGCCTTGACGTACTCCTTTTCCTGTTTGGAACCAGTCTGTTGTTCCATGTCCAGTTCTAACTGTTGCTTCCTGACCTGCATACAGGTTTCTCAAGAGACAGGTCAGGTGGTCTGGTATATCCATCTCTTTCAGAATTTTCCACAGTTTATTGTGATCCACACAGTCAAAGGCTTTGGCATAGTCAATAAAGCAGAAATAGATGTTTTTCTGGAACTGTCTTGCTTTTTTGATGATCCAGCGGATGTTGGCAATTTGATCTCTGGTTCCTCTGCCTTTTCTAAACCCAGCTTGAACATCTGGAAAAATTTTGAGCATTGTTTTACTATCGTGTGAGGTTGAGTGCAGTTGTGTGGTAGTTTGAGCATTCTTTGGCATTGCCTTTCTTTGGGATTGAAATGAAAACTGACCTTTTCCAGTCCTGTGGCCAGTGCTGAGTTTTCCATATTTGCTGGCACATTGAGTGCAGCACTTTCACAGCATCGTCATCTTTTAGGATTTGAAATAGCTCAACTGGAACTCCATCACCTCCTCTAGCTTTGTTCGTAGTGATGCTTCCTAAGGCCTGCTTGACTTTACATTCCAGGATGTCTGGTTCTCGGTGAGTGATCACACCATCGTGATTATCTGGGTCGTGAAGATCTTTTATGTACAGTTCTTCTGTGTATTCTTGCCACCTCTTCTCTTAGTATCTCCTGCTTGTATTAGGTCCATACCATTTCTGTCCTTTATTGAGCCCATCTTTGTATGAAATGTTCCCTTGGTATCTCTAATTTTCTTGAAGAGATCTCTGGCCTTTCCCATTCTGTTGTTTTCCTCTATTTCTTTGCACTGATCACTGAGGAAGGCTTTCTTATCTCTCCTTGCCATTCTTTGGAACTGTGCATTCAAATGGGTATATCTTGGTATATCTTTCCTTTTCTCCTTTGCTTTTCCCTTCTCTTCTTTTCCCAACTATTTGTAAGGCCTCCTCAGTCAGCCATTTTGGTTTTTTGCATTTCTTGTTCTTGGGGATGATCTTGATCCCTGTCTCCTATATAATGTCATGAACCTCCGTCCATAGTTCATCAGGCACTTTTCTATTAGATCTAGTCCCTTAAATCTATTTCTCACTTCCACTGTATAATTTTAAGGGATTTGATTTAGGTCATACCTGAACGGTCTTGTGGTTTTACCTACTTTCTTCAGTTTAAGTGTGATTTTGGAAATACGGAGTTCATGATCTGAGCCACAGTCAACTCCCAGTCTTGTTTTTACTGACTGTATAGAGCTTCTCCATCTTTGGCTGCAAAGGATATAATCAATCTGATTTCGGTGTTGGCCATCTGGTGATGTCCATGTGTAGAGTATTCTCTTGTGTTGTTGGAAGAGGGTATTTGCTATGACCAGTGCATTCTCTTGACAAAACTCTATTAGCCTTTGTCTTGCTTCATTCTGTACTCCAACGCCAAATTTGCCTGTTACTCCAGGTGTTTCTTGACTTCCTACTTTTGCTTTCCAGTCCCCTATAATGAAAAGGACATCTTTTTTGGATGTCGGTTCTAAAAGGTCTTGTAGGTCTTCAGAGAAGTGTTCAACTCCAGCTTCTTCAGCATTGCTGGTTGGGGCATAGACTTGGATTACTGTGATATTGAATGGTTTGCCTTGGAAAAGAACAGAGATCATTCTGTCGATTCGGAGATTGCATCCAAGTACTGCATTTCAAACTCTTTTGTTGACTATGATGGCTTCTCCATTTCTTCGAAGGGATTCTTGCCCACAGTAGTAGATATAATGGTCCTCTGAGTTAAATTCACCCATTCCAGTCCATTTTAGTTTGCTGATTCCTAAAATGTCGATGTTCACTCTTGCCGTCTCCTGTTTGACTGCTTCCAATTTGCCTTAATTCATGGACCTAACATTCCAGGTTCCTATGCAATATTGCTCTTTACAGTACCAGACCTTGCTTCTATCATCAGTCACATCTGGGTGTTGTTTTTGCTTTGACTCCGTCTCTTCATTCTTTCTGGAGTTATTTCTCCACTGATCTCTAGTAGCATATTGAGCACCTACCAACCTGGGGAGTTCATCTTTCAGTGTCCTATCTTTTTTCCTTTTCATACTGTCCGTGGGATTTCAAACGAAGAATACTTAAGTGGTTTACCATTCCCTTCTCCAGTTGACCACATTTTGTCAGAACTCACCACCAAGTCCCATCCGTCTTTGTAAATTAATTCAGAGATTCTTTGTAAATTAATTCAACTCAATTCTAAACTTATTTCATTCCACTTCCCAAAATCAAGTGTCTGTTTCATTCAGAATGAGCTTCTCATTGCTGAGTATTATGTATAGGTTTGTTCCCTGTGTTATTTATCTTAAATAAATTCTGATCATCTTACTGCAGAATTCAAATTCTGCTTCTTTGAAGCTTTATTTATACCTTACTCTAAACTTGTAAATTACTTATCTGTACCATTGGCATTTGATTCGATATTTCTTCCTTTTCATGTGTTTATTTCTTGTTTATTTTTCTGTAACTGTTTTCTTCCTCACAGGCAAGATACCTGCTATTATTTAGTGTGTCCACTATTTACCCTTTCAGATACTCAAAGATTTCAGTGGATGGAAAAATAAGATTATAGCAAATGCTGTGATACTTAAAGTATTTTGCAAATGGAAATAAATGGTTTACTTAATTTCCATATTACAAAGCATTGATCAGTATAAAAAAAAGCACTTTCAAGTTACATGTCTAATTTGAAGGAGAAAAAAGTTGATTTTAGGATCTGTGCTTCGAGATAAAAATTCTGATTATGGCAATTCATATAAGTTTTTATGACCCTTAACGTCAGAGAAAATTTTAATTACCCATTCTTATTGGTACCATGAAATAGTAAGCAGTCATTAATCCTTCTGTTTTTAGTGGCTATCTCAAAATAAATTTAATGCTTTATCGCAAATATGGTGTAACTGCTAAAAGGAAAAGTAGAGATTCTAGCTGCCTTTGGTTGGATATCACATTTCTATTACATTGCTAGATTTTTATTAACTCCATTACATATTTCATATTGGACATATGGCAAAACCAAATCTTAGATCCTTCTGTTTTTTTGAATGTGGGTTAGAATAACTGAGAGAGAGGGTGTAAGTACATGCTGTTATTTCGTTATTCTAATAGAAGCTGCAAGATGAACGTCAGTCATTGTATAAGAAGAAAATGTGATATGGTGCTTTACAGATAGAATGCTATTGATGTTCAAAGGAGGGAGAACTTCTGACTGAGGCACTCAGAAAGAACCTGGATCCAAGAAATCTCACTCTGTGTATAAGTGGTTATGTTAGGTACTTTTAACAGAAATCTGTTTAGTTAATTATATACATGAACTGCATTTTCTAGAATAGATTTGAATTCAGAAATTTTATTTTTTTGTCTCAATTATTATACTTGTATAGTCACGCTGTCTCAGAGTTTGTGCCCTAAAACATGGTTATTGTCACTACCTTCTAACGTACTTTAATTAAAAATGTGATGATCTGATAGTTTTATTTCTCTTTTTCCTTGAAATAGACCTGTAAAAATGACCTCGATAAGTATAATTACAGATTTTCTACTAAGTCTCTTCTCCTACCCCACCATATACAGAATGTTAGTTTGGGGTATAAGCACAGCTTCTTTGGCGTATGGGTATGTGAGTATGTGTACACATGTTTCAATATTTAAGTTATTCTTTGTTCTGTTTGTTTTTATGCCTAGGCACATGAACACACTTCTTTCAACCTGTCTTCCAAGTTTCCTAAAAAAGAAAGGGCGTACCTATGGGTAATTCATGTCAATGTATGGCAGAAACCAGTACAATATTGTAAAGTAATTAGCCTCCAATTAAAATAAATTAATTAAAAAATAAAAAGAAACTTGTTCAATGTCAAAAAAAAAAAAAAAGAAAGGGTGTACCGTATCCCAGGTTTACAAATACCAGTGAAGAAATGTCAAGGTTCTTTAAGCCTAAAGGCCATTTCTGACAATTTTATGAAAAAGCATTGCTCTTTTCTTCCCCCTTGCAGTTTTATTGAGATGTAATTGACATGGGGGCTTCTCTGGTGGCTGAGTGAGAATTTGCCTGCAGTGCAGGAGATGTGGGTTCGATCCCTGGGTCAGGAAGATCCCTTGGAGGAGGACACAGCAATCCATTCCAGGATTCTTGCCTGGAGAATCCCATGGACAGAGGGCTATGGTCCATAGTGTTGCAGAATTGGACATGACTGAAGTGACTGAGCACGCACACATGCACTGTATAAATTTAAGGTGTATAGCATAATAGTTTGACTCATATACATTATGAAATTTCATTTTTTTCTTGTGTGTGTGTGTGTGTATTTTTTTGTACTAGATAGAGAAAGGAGGATTGTGGTAATTTAGAGACTGATTGGTGTTCCCCTGTGACCTGATATGTGTTATCTAGAGATTTCTTTTGAGCCTTAGTTTGCTCGTTAGTAAAACCTTGACGTTTGGATGAGATAATGTTTAAGGTCTCTTCTACTTTAAAATTGTACAAAATATGTTAGTAACAGCCAAGTAACTAAAAAAAAAAAAAAAAAACCTCAAACACTATCTGCTGCTGCTAAGTTGCTTCAGTCTTGTCCGACTGTGTGCAACCCCATAGATGGCAGCCCACCAGTCTCCTCCATCCGTGGGATTCTCCAGGCAAGAACACTGGAGTGGGTTGCCATTTCCTTCTCCAGTGCATGAAAGTGAAAAGTGAAAGTGAAGTCACTCAGTCCTGTCCGACTCTGACACCATGGACTGCAGCCTACCAGGCTCCTCCATCCATGGGATTTTCCAGGCAAGAGTACTGGAGTGGGGTGCCATTGCCTTCTCTGCAAACACTATCTAGTCTGTAATAATTGCACTCATCTCACACGCTAGTAAAGTAATGCTCAAAATTCTCCAAGCCAGGCTTCAGCAATATGTGAACTGTGAACTTCTAGACGTTCAAGCTGGGTTTAGAAAAGGCAGAGGAACCAGAGATCAAATTGCCAACATCCGCTGGATCATCAAAAAAGCAAGTGAGTTCCAGAAAAACATCTATTTCTGCTTTATTGACTATGCCAAAGCCTTTGACTGTGTGGATCACAATAAACTGTGGAAAATTCTGAAAGAGATGGATATACCAGACCACCTGACCTGTCTCTTGAGAAACCTGTATGCAGGTCAGGAAGCAACAGTTAGAACTGGACATGGAACAACAGACTGGTTGCAAACAGGAAAAGGAGTACGTCAAGGCTGTATATTGTCACCTTGCCTATTTAACTTATATGCAGAGTACATCATGAGAAACGCTGGTCTGGAAGAAACACAAGCTGGAATCAAGATTGCCAGGAGAAATGTAAATAACCTCAGATAGGCAGATGACACCACCCTTATGGCAGAAAGTGAAGAAGAACTAAAGAGCCTCTGGATGAAGGTGAAGGAGGAGAGTCAAAAAGTTGGCTTAAAGCTTAACGTTCAGAAAACTAAGATCATGGCATCTGGTCCCATCACTTCGTGGGAAATAGATGGGGAAACAGTGGAAACAGTGTCAGACTTTAGTTTTTTGGGCTCCAGAATCACTGCTGATGGTGACTGCAGCCATGAAATTAAAAGACGCTTACTCCTTGGAAGGAAGGTTATGACCAACCTAGATAGCATATTTAAAAGCAGAGACATTACTTTGCCAACAAAAGTCCGTCTAGTCAAGGCTATGGTTTTTCCAGTGGTCATGTATGGATGTGAGAGTTGGACGGTGAAGAAAGCTGAGCGCCGCAGAATTGATGCTTTTGAACTGTGGTGTTGGAGAAGACTCTTGAGAGTCCCTTGGACTGCAAGGAGATCCAATCAATCCATCCTAAAAGAGATCAATCCTGGGTGTTCATTGGAAGGTCTGATGTTGAAGCTGAAACTCCAATACTTTGGGCACCTCATGCGAAGGGTTGACTCATTGGAAAAGACCCTAATGCTGGGTAGGATTGGGGGCGGGAGGAGAAGGGGACGACAGAGGATGAGATGGTTGGATGGCATCACCAAGTCGATGGACATGGGTTTGGGTAGACTCCGGGAGTTGGTGATGTACAGAGAGGCCTGGCGTGCTGCAATTCATGGGGTCGCAAGGAGTCGGACACAACTGAGCGACTGAACTGAACTGAACTTTATGTCAGGTACAGTGCCCTTTGGCATATACTTTATTTCACACCACTCTGTCTCAGCAATGGATTTTCTAGGATATCCTATTCTTTATGCTTACACAGATAGTAAAAGCCTAACAAATATATTTTTTAGAAACTCTGAAGGCTACACTGACTACTTGAGTTACTTACTAAAATGAGAATAGGAAGAGCTTAGTTATGTTCATGTAATTTTGTGTTGAAGAAGTTAAATTGAAAGCTGATGATTGCTCTGAACTTAGCTTCTTAGATAAGATTTTAACATGAAGCATTTTTATTTTACATGTTTTTAAGCACTAAGTAGGATTTATGTAAAAGAGAGGATGAAGTTTTTAAAAAAACTTAAACTGAGCTTCCTCCCTTTTTGAAAAAGGAATGGAAATAAGAGTGTAAAAGTGTTTTTCTGACTATTTTCAATTCTTTGGAAAGTTGATCTAAAACAGGCTTGTATCTGATAGCACATTGAATGTCAGAGTTTCTAGAGTTGATGATGCCTAGTAGGAAAGCCCATCCATGATTCTTCAATTACAATCCTCAGTTGTAAGTTATATTTCACACTAAAATTTTGCATTTGCAGTGTGGTCTTTTGTGAAATAAGCTCCCCAACTCGGACTAAATTCAGATTCATAGCCAACTTTGTTTTTTTTTTTCTGTTCTTTAAGTGAGTAAGCCCCCTCTAAGCTGTTGTGTTGTCTCTTAAAAATATAGCAAGGATTGTGTATGACTAATGTTTATCCTATTTCACTATACCTGAAAATCCTTTATATTAATATAACCGTGTTGAATAGATATGTTTGGTTTATTGGTAATATTATGCCTGTTTGGTTGTTTTATTAAGCATCAGTGAAATCTTGTAAGTGATATAATATTTTAAAACATTAAAGCATTAAATAGGTATAAAAAATCTTTGATAATCACGTATATACTTCCTATTTGAAGTAGCTTCTGGACACTGAGATTCCTCACTTGGTTGTATTATAACCTGTTCAAGGTTTTTTCTGCTTTTTTAGATGGACATATATTTCTGATACTTGTTTCTAGGGATAAACTTGAATTGTTGTGTGCATCTCTGAAATTTTCTTAAATCCTAGTCACTTTGTACTAGTGAGGTTCCAAAATAGTCTGTACTGGGAGAATAATGCTGAAACAACAAATCAAATATAAACACAAAGTCTAACATATCAGGAATGTTAAATCTTATTTTTTTTAAAATTTATGTATTTTAATTTGAGGCTAATTACTTTACAATATAGTAGTGGTTTTTGCCATACATTTACATCAGTCAGCCTTGGGTTTACATGTGTTCCTCATCCTAAACCCCCTTCCCCCCTCCCTCCCCATCCCATCCCTCTGGGTCATCCCAGGGCACCAGCCCTGAGGACCCTGTCTCATGCATCGAACCTGGTCTGGCGATCTGTTTCACATATGATAATATTCATGTTTCAATGCTATTCTCTCAGATCATCCCACCCTTGCCTTCTCCCACAGAGTCCAAAAGACTGTTCTTTACATCTGTGTCTCTTTCGCTGTCTCGCATATAGGGTTATCGTTACCATCTTTCTAAATTCCATATATATGTGTTAGTATACTGTATTGGTGTTTTTCTTTCTGGCTTAATTCACTCTTTATAATATGCTCCAGTTTCATCCACCTCATTAGAACTGATTCAAATATATTCTTTTTAATGGCTGAGTAATATTCCATTGTGTATATGTACCACAGCTTTCTTATCCATTCGTCTGCTGATGGACATCTAGGTTGCTTCCATGTCCTGGCTATTATAAACAGTGCTGTGATGAACATTGGGGTACACGTGTGTCTTTCAATTCTGGCTTCCTTGGTGTGTATGCCCAGCAGTGGGATTGCTGGGTCATATGGCAGTTCTATTTCCAGTTTTTTAAGGAATCTCCTCACTGTTCTCCATAGTGGCTGTCCTAGTTTGTAGTCCCACCAACAGTGTAAGAGGGTTCGCTTTTCTTCACACCCTCTCCAACACTTATTGTTTGTAGATTTTTGGATGGCAGCCATTCTGACCAGCTTGAGATGGTACCTCATTGTGGTTTTGATTTGCATTTCTCTGATAATGAGTGATGGGAATCTTAAATCTTAGACAAATAATTGTGTTATGTAGTAGTAGTACTTGTCTTTTTCTTTTTTTAAACCCTAAATCACAAATTCTGTTAAATGGAATTTTGATCCTTGGATTGAATGAACAAATGTATTGTATATTTCCTTTATTTTTATTTGAGCTGCAAGAGATGATTCTCTAGTTTTAATATGCCATAATTTACTAAGTCCACTTGTATGTTTTGTTTCAATCCTTTCATTGTTTTATATATTTATTAAGCAGCCAATATATTTCAGGTATTTTTGTTTACTTTTGTTTTAGTTTTGGTTGTGCCACATGGCTTGTAGGAACTTAGTTCCCCAACCAGAGGTTGAACCTGAGCCCCTGGCACTGGAATTGTGGAGTTCTCACCACTAGATTGCCAGGGAATTCCCTTTCAGACACTTTTAGTAGCTGCTAGGAATAGAGAGGCTGAACAAGAGAAGTTCTTACTGTTCAGGAGTTTATGGACTCATGAGAAATAGAGGTATTACATTAGGAATGACAGCACTGATAAATGTTAGGAATGTTTTAAAAGATTGCTGTAGGAGCATAGGGAGATGCCATCTTGTCTGCAGGTCAGGGAAGGCCACTGGTCTTAGAAAATGACTTTAAATGGATCCTGGAAGGATGAGTAAAGAAGGAGGTGATTAGACAGAGGAAATAGCATGTGTGAAGATACTGAGATAAGAAGCTTCATGTTCACTGAATTGAAGGAATTTCAGTATGGTTGGTTCCTAAGATGTGAGGGAGAAGGGTTTCTCATTCAGTTCAGTTCAGTCGCTCAGTCGCGTCCGACTCTTTGCGACCCCATGAATTGCAGCACGCCAGGCCTCCCTGTCCATCACCAACTCCCGGAGTTTACCCAAACCCATGAGTTTGGCTGACATAAGTAGGAGCCAGATCTTTGAGAGTGTATGTAAGTCATGGTGATAGTTTTTTTACTTAGCCATGGAGTATTTTTAATGGTAAGTAACTTTATGAGGTAAAAAGTCTGGTCTGGCTGCAGATGAAGAGTAGTTTGGAAAGTAGTAACGTTAAAGGCATTAAGATATCTTCATGAGAAGTGGTAGCCTGGATTAGGATGATACTAGAGATGATGAAGGAGAGTGGATAAATGTGAGAGATATTTTGAAGGTAAAATTTATTGGGCTTGGTTGATACATAGTGAGGTCCTAAGAGAAGGAGTCGAGGATGACTTTTTCTAGTTTGAGCAATTGGGTGACTGCTGGAGCCATTTACTGAGATAGGATACTGGAACAGCTATAAGTTTTGAGGAGAGGTCAGACGTTCGGTTTTTGACATATTATGTGAAGTTTATGAAGAGGGCCCAGTTGCTGAAGTGCTGCTGAATGCCAATATTTTAAGTTGTAAGTGGAGGAGGGGGTGCAAAAACTGAAGAGTGGTAAGAAAAGTAGAAAACCTGAGAGCATAATACCTAGAAGCCAGGGGAAAAAAATGTTTAGAGGAAGGGAGTGGTTAATTGCTGCTTTTTGCTTTTGTCTTGCTAAACATTACCGGTATTCATAGTCCATGTTACTAATCCTTCTTTGAATTTCTCTAGTTTTGTTTGATCTCACTGATCTAGTTATACAAAGTAATTCAAATTTGGGGACTTCATAGTCATGTATAAGGGTAAAGAAGTAACATTTTTTTGTTTGAATTTCTAATGATTCATAATAATAACCAGTGTATCTTTGGGCATTTTGGTTAAAAGCATATTGGGCCAGTATCTTTGAAAAACCATCTCTACTAATTCTGTGGTGATTGAATGCAAGGACCTGGTTATGTTTTGTGTATAGCTTGGCTAGTTTTTCCCTAAATGTAAGAAATACAAACACATTTCAACTGTCCATAATAAAATTGTTCTGACATGACTCCTCTAATTTTTTAATGTTTTGCTTTCAGCAGTAGCTTACTCATACCTGTTATTAAACTCAGTGAGCCTTTCACATTGTTTGTCTTAGAGACTTCAGAAGTTACTCTGTCCAACTTGGATGACATTTTGGAGACATGGTCAGTCATTCAGCTTCACTTGTATGTATTTTAAGTCCTCAAATAGGGGATTTTTCTCATACTCTCTGTGAATGTTTAAAAATCTGCTTTATTAAAACCTTTGCTACAAAGGTACATCTAGTCAAAGCTGTTTTTCCAGTAGTCATGTGTGGATGTGAGAGTTGGACTGTAAAGAAAGCTGAGTGCTGAAGAACTGATGCTTTTGAACTGTGGTGTTGGAGAAGACTCTTGAAGGTCCCTTGGACTGCAAGGAGATCCAACAAGTCCATCCTAAAGGAGATCAGTACAGAATATTCATTGGAAGGACTGATGCTGAAGCTGAAACTCCAATACTTTGGCCACCTGATGAGAAAAACTGACTCCTTGGAAAAGACCCTGATGCTGGGAAAGATTGAAGGCGGGAGGAGAAGGAGACGTCAGAGGATGAGATGGTTGGATGGCATCACCGACTCGATGGACATGAGTTTGAGCGAGCTCCGGGGGTTGGTGATGGACAGGGAAGCGTGGCGTGCTGCAGTCCATGGAGTCGCAGAGTCGGACATGAGCATGAGTGGCTGAACTTAGAACTTACTTTCTCTCCTATGCTTTTTCTTGTTTCTTGTTTTAACAAGCTCCATGATGATAAGATGATGGTGTTGTCTTCTTAAGTTCTTGTTACTTCATCATCAACCAGTTATTCAAAGTTTATCAGTATTAAATCTCAAGTAGAAGTTCTAATCATTGTGTTCCTTTTCTTTTAGAGGTTGATATTATCAGCAATGCAAAATCAAAAAGCTATTAAACACTTTGCTATAGCAGAACAGCAGTAGCTCTTGTTGATCAGAAACTTTATCTTAAGTGGGAGGGAGGCTGAGGATAAGAATTCAATGTAGAACCCACTTACCCAAATAAAAGGGGACCTGAACTGCTTGCGTGGTTGCAGTTGAATGAGAAGAGCCTGGGAGGAGTGGGCTTGGAGGAGGGGTTTGAATCTTCAGGCCTCCCTGGATGTGGAAAGGTAACAAGGGCAGAAAAATGTGTACGGGAGTAGAATCCTTGAGGAGCATGGGGGAGGAGTTTTATCTTTTAAAAGGAGAGATTTGAGATAATGAGAATGTGCAGCAGGACGACAAGTCTCCTTCCTTCCTCTCATTTCCCCCAACAGGCACAAGGAATATTGTAGTTTGAAGAAATATATTCATGGAGATGTTTTAGACAGCGTTTGTCACGTAAATAATAACTTGCTGGCTGCCCAGGTCTTCATTAACTGAACAAAGATTTTGATCTCTTCTGTGTGCTATATTCTATTTTCTTACCATAACTCCTCCCCTCTCCCCTCTATATACCACTTCAGCCCAAGTGATATTTCTCTAACACGCAGTGTGTGTAGTTCTTCTGCTCACAGCTCTTTCCCACCTCCACTCCATAGCCACATGGCTCTTGAGCCTCCATTTCATTCAAATCTCTGCTCAAATGCCATCCATTCAGAGAAATCTTGCCTACCACCCTTTGTAAAATAGCACCTTGTTTCCTTCTACCATTCTGTCCTTTTATCCTGCTTTGTTTTTCATCATAGCACTTACTGCTACAAACTTCAGTTTTAGTTTCACTTTTATCTTCCTTGGTAATTCTTGAGGAATCTTGTATGTTTATTTTTGCTTATTTGGGGCAATCTGTCTACCTGAGGACCATTAGTAAAGCCTGAGACTGTGTTTTTCAAACTATAGAGCCCTAGAATTTCTGTGGAGGATGCCTCAGGTTTGGCCCAGTGATGTGCACATGGGCTAACTGTTCTTTCCCTTTCTATCAGCATCTTACGTTTTATCCTTTTTCAGGGGGTTGGGGAAGTAGTGGCTTCTTTAAGATAATTTGAAAAAGGACTTTTCTGTTTCAAAAAGTGTACCATTTGACTCACAGTAATATTTGCTATTAATACTGGCAACATGTCTTACAAAAATAATTTGGATGCAGACTCTGTCAAGCATCTTTATGAAGAAGAAGGTGAATGTTACATGGATAGAATACCTAGAAACGTCTATTTTCTAAGGAAGGCCTGTTAAGTCCTGTTTTATTTCTAGGAGTCATTCTCCAGGCCTGTGACAAACCTGTCCCGTTTAAACACAGTAGACCTCTCTGGGACTGCCAGATCACTCTGACATACTTGGAAGCAAAGCTTTTGCTCTCAGATTTCTTTCCCCAATTAACAAGGTACTTCATTAGCTGAAGCTTTTTTGTCCTATTAGGTTGGTACAAAAGTAATTGCGGTTTTGGACCGTGAATTTTAAATCATTATAACCAGGCTCAAACATCTTTATTAATCAAAATAGGAACCATTACAATCAACACATTTTTGCCAACGAGAAGTACATTTGTTTATTCCTGTAGCGTAAAAATCCATGTCTTGGGATTTGACAATCTCTTGGAAAGCATTTTCTGCTTTCTGCTGGTTGTGGAAGCATTTTCCTTGCAAAAGTTGTCAAGATGCTTGAAGAAGTGGTAGTGGATTGGTGAGAGGTCAGGTGAATATGGTGGATGAGGCAAAACTTTGTAGCCCAATTTGTTCAATTTTTGAAATGTTGTGCGACGTGTTGGTCGGGCATTGTTGTGGAGAAAAATTGGGCCCTTTCTGTTGACCATTGCCAGCTGCAGGTGTTGCAGTTTTTGGTGCATCTCATCGATTTGCTGAGCATATTTCTCAGATACAGTGGTTTCATCAGGATTCAGAAAGCTGTGGTGGATCAGACTGGCAGCAGACCACCAGAGACCATGACCTATTTTTGGTGCAAGTTTAGCTTTGAGAAGTGCTTTGGAGCTTTTTCTTGGTCCAGCTACTGAGCTGGTCATCACTGGTTGTTGTAAATGATCCACTTTTCGTTGCACATCACAGTCTAATCAAGAAATGGTTTGTCGTTGTTGTGTAGAATAAGAGAAGACAACACTTCAAAACTTTTTTGATTTGCAGTCAGCTCATGAGGCACCCAGTAACCTAGCCTTTTCACCTTTCCAATTTGCTTCAAATGCCAAATGACCATAGGATGGTTGATGTTGAGTTCTCCGGCAACTTCTCATGTAGTTATAAGAGGATCACCTTCAGTGATGGCTCTCAGTTGGTGCTCGTCAACTTCTGATGGCTGGCCACTACATTCTTCATCTTTGAGGCTCTAGTCTTCTTTGCAAAACTTCTTGAATCATCACTGCACTGTACGTTCATTAGCAGTTCCTGGGCCACACGCATTGTTGATGTTGCGTGAGTTGTCTCTGCTGTTTTATGACCCATTTTGTACTGGATTAAAAAAATTGGTTGAATTTGCTTTTTGTCTAATGTCATTTCTATAATCTAAAATAAACATAAACAGCAAACAGTAAGTCATTAGCAGAAAAACATGAAGTGAGAAATGCCATTAAAATAATGTATAACATAACCACATTTATTTAAAAATGTATTCCAATATCAGACGGCAAAGTTTCACAATGATGCAAAATCGCAATTTTGCACCAGCCCTAATGCTATGACCAGATCGAGGGATGCATCTTTAACTATCGCTGGTTTCTTCTGAGAGTCAGAGCCTTCTACTGTCTTTATCCTATAATCATGTGAGGGAAAAGACAACTTCTTTTTACTCTATAATCTTAACTGTTCTAATCTATAGAATGGTACCTCGTTAGTATAGAAGGTATATGATCTAGAAACTTACAGAATCATATACTAACATAATTTATTTTGTTGTCCATACTGAAGGTGGTTCTCCTACCTCTATTACTGCTTAGATTCAGTGCTTTTTTAAAGCCTAAGAGGGGAAAACCAGCTTTTATTACCACATGGTACAACTGCATTTTCAAAGTATGAAATTTTCAAAGCCAGAGATTTGGAAAATCCGTTTCATGTATTTTTTCAAATGACTGTCATTTGTTAGCTGATTTTGCCTGCCTATAATTTCACTCCGTTCTTTATAACTTTACTATATGGCAATGCAGAAAGAATGATAATATAACTACTGTAATCAGGATGAGATACAAAATACTATTGATCCATATAGTAAACACAGTGGTTAAATCTAAGAGTAGGAAAACGTCCCCAGTGCAAATAATGTTCCTTATACAGAGCATCTTCCACCTCAAAGGAAATCTAAGATTTATCTTTGGTGGCAGTGCACTATGTTATAATAACAAAAAAAAAACAAACTAAACTTACTGAAAGAAGCATAGTAAAAGGGGTCAGAGTTTAGCCTTAGTCTTAAGAGTGTCTCAGGCATTAATAATCAAAGGGTACTTCGTATGGTAGTGTAAAGTTAAATTTTCAGTAAAATTCAAATAAGGTTATATATTTCATTTCTATATCTTACTTGGATTTGTTCAAATTTTAAAAGGTAACTTGTTGGCAAAGACATTAAGACCACGACAGCACTCAGCAAATATTAACTTGACTGCTTCCATCACATGCTTGAGAGGCATTTGTGATATGGTCAAAAGCAAGATGCAGCAACCAAATACTAGAGCTCTAGTCCTAATTCTAGTCTTGTGACCTGAGTCTCATAAAAACATTGATCATGCTTTCCTTGCAATGTTACTGTGAGGATGAGGTACAGTAATATGTGTGAAAGTGCTCTGAAACTATTTTATTTCCGTTGTTTCATCACAAAGTTGTGTCTGATTCTTTGTGACCCCATGGACTGTAGCCCGCCAGACTCTTCTGTCATGGGATTTTCCAGGCAAGAATACTTTAGTGGGTTGCCATTTCTTTCTCCAGGGGACTTTCCCAATCCAGGAATCTAACCCATGTCTCCTGCATTGACAGTTGGATTCTTTACCGCTGAGCCACCAGGGAAGCCCTCAAACCTACATAAATTTCAGAAGAATGTTATAATCTCATCATTATCACAATACTGCTGTCTCAACCAGTAGTATCTCAACCAGTATTCTAGGGGTTTTTACTACTGGGATGGGTATCTCTGCCCACACAATTTTATTTTATACCCTAGCTTTTGGGAATATATGATTTTTAAAATTTTATTTTTATGTTGGCAAAATAACATGTAACTTATGATTTTAACCATTTTTAATGGTTACAATTCAGTGGCGTTAGGTACATTCAAAGTGTTGTCAAACTATCACTGCTGTCATTTCCAGAGCTTTTTGATTATACCAAACAGAAACTGTGTACCCATTAAACAATAACTCTATATTCTGTCCTCCTACCAGCCCTTGGTAACCTCTGTTCTACTTTCTGTCTCTAGGAATTTGCCTATTCTAGGTACCTCATAACTGGGGTCATATGATACATGACCTTCTGCATCTGGCTTGTTTCACCTAGCATAGTGTTTCCAAGGTTCATCTGTGTTGTATCATGTATCAGAATTTCATTCCTTTTTAAAGCTAAATAATCTACTATATGTTTATACTACACATACATACATCTTGAAATCCATATGTTGGTGGACATTAGGGTTGTTTCCATCTTTTGGCTGTTACGAATAATGCCATAAACACTGGTGTACACGAGTCCCTGATTTCCAGTCCTTAGGGTGTATACTTAGAAGTAGAATTTCTGGATAATACAGTAATTCTCTGTTTAACTTTTTGAGGAACCACCAAACTGTTTTCCCAAAATGCAGTGATTTTTTTTTTTTTAAGGCAATGTTCACTGTAATTTTTCTTACCCTTGAGCCAAAAGTTTAAGCTCCTGCTTATAATGGTTTTAAGGTATAACAGTTTTGCTAAATAATAAACAAATCCTGAATGACAAACATATTAAGCCCATGGACTTTTACTGTTTAGTCTGTTTAACAAAGATGATCTTTTAGAAGTACTATTTATATAGTAAATTAAAAGTATATAAATGAATATAAATGAATGATTTTCAAATCATTATGATCCTTTAAAAAATAACGTGTGTATTTATACTTGTATATATGATCGAGGATTTTCTGTTAATTGATGAAAGCAATTTTATGAGAAGGATGTGGAATAAGAATTCAGGCAGGATTCCTATTTGTTTAGGATTGTTTTTTTAACTGTGGAATTCCCATTTAGAAGATCTTTGGCTTTATTGATTGCTTGCTGCAGTGGAGTAAAACCTTAAGGTTCTAAGGATGTCTTTCCTAGCTATAGTCATTATCACAGTACTTGGGAAGCACTAGGAGATTTTTTGTGAGAGTTTTAGGCAAATAGAAGTGAGTGCAGCCACAAAATAAAAGATTGCCAATATTGATGGGAAATTAAGGAAAAAAGATAATAATGTTCAAAAGTGACATTATTATGAAGCTAATGGATACAACCCAACTGTTGACACCTATTCGCTTGAAAAATGATTTGATTTTTTTCTTTAAAATCATCTTTATGGAAGTATAATTTACATTATGTTCATTTCAAGTGTATAGTTTCAGTTCAATTCACTCGCTCAGTTGTGTATGACTCTTTGAGACCCCATGGACTGCAGCACACCAGATTTCCCTGTCCAGCACCAACTCCCGGAGCTTGCTCAGACTCATGTCCATTGAGTTGGTGATGCCGTCCAGCCATCTCATCCTCTGTTGTCTCCTCCTCCCGCCTTCAATCTTTCCTAGCATCACGGTCTTTTCAAGTGAGTTAGTTCTTCCCGTCAGGTGGCCAAAGTGTTGGAGTTTCAGCTTCAGCATCAGTCCTTCCAATGAATATTCAGTACTGATCACCTTTAGGATGGACTGGTTGGATCTCCTTGCAGTCCAAGGGACCTTCAAGAGTCTTCTCCAACACCACAGTTCAAAAGCATCAGTTCTTCAGCGCTCAGGTTTCTTTAGAGTCCAACTCTCACATCCATACATGACCACTGGAAAAGCCATAGCCTGGACTAGACAGACCTTTGTTGGCAAAGTAATGTCTCTGCTTTTCAATATGCTATCTAGGTTGGTCATAACTTTCCTTCCAAGGAGTAAGCATCTTTTAATTTCATGGCTGCAGTCACCATCAGCAGTGATTTTGGAGCCCAGAAAAATAAAGTCAGCCACTGTTTCCACTGATTCCCCATCTATCTGCCATGAAGTGATGGGACCAGATGCCATGATCTTAGTTTTCTGAATGTTGAGCTTTAAGCCAACTTTTTCACTCTCCTCTTTCACTTTCATCAAGAGGCTCTTTAGTTCTTCTTCACTTTCTGCCATAAGGGTGGTGTCATCTGCGTATCTGAGGTTATTGATATTTCTCCTGGCAGTCTTGATTCCAGCTTGTGCTTCATCCAGCCCAGCATTTCTCTTGATGTACTCTGCATATAAGTTAAATAATCAGGGTGACAGTATACAGCCTGACGCACTCCTTTCCCAATTTTGAACCAGTCCGATGTTCCATGTCTGGTTCTATTGTTGCTTCTTGACCTGCATACAGAATTTTCAGGAAGCAGGTAAGATGGTCTAGTATTCCCATCTCTTTAAGAATTTTTGATAATTTGTTGTGATCTACACAGTCAAAAGCTTTAGTGTAGTCTGTGAAGCAGAAGTAGATGTTTTTCTGGAATTCTCTTGCTTTTTCTATGATCCAGTGGATGTTGGCAATTTGATCTCAGGTTCCCTTGCCTTTTCTAAATCCAGCTTGAACATCTGGAAGTTCTTGGTTCATGTATTGCTGAAGTCTGGCTTGGAGAATTTTGAGCATTACTTTGCTAGAGTGTGAGATGAGTGCAGCTATGTGGTAGTTTGAACATTCTTTGGCATTGCCTTTCTTTGGGATTGGAATGAAAACTGACCTTTTCTAGTCCTGCAGCCACTGCTAAGTTTCCTAAATTTGCTGGCATGTTGAGTGCAGCACTTTAACGGCATCATCTTTTAAGATTTGAAATAGCTCAGCTGGAGTTCCATCATCTCCACTAGCTTTGTTTGTAGTGATGCTTCCTAATGCTCACTTGACTTCACACTCCAGGATGTCTGGCTCTAGGTGAATGATCACACCTTGTGATTATCTGGGTCATTAAGATCTTTTTTGTATAGTTCTTTTGTGAATTCTTGCCACGTCTTCTTAATATCTTCTGCTTCTGTTAGGCCCATACTGTCTCTGTCCTTTATTGTATAGTTCTGTCATTTCAAGTGTATAGTTTAGGTTTTGACAAATGTATGTACTTGTGAACCACCATTCAAACCAAGGTGTAGAACATTTCCATCAGAGCAAAAAAAATTCCTTCATTCCCATTTGCTCTTAGTCTCTCTCCATCCCAGGTAATCACTGATCTGCTTCCTGATACTACAGATAGATATTGCCTATTAAATTACATGTATATGGAATTTTACTATGTACAGTCTTTTATGTTATAAAGGTACCTATTTTTAGGAATTTAATTGTTTTATTAAATATATAATGCTGATATGCAGATAACACACCCCTGCATATCTCAGATATGCAGATGACACCACCCTTATGGCAGAAAGCAAAGAGGGACTAAAGAGCCTCTTGATGAAAGTAAAAGAGAAGAATGAAAAAGCTGGCTTAAAACTCAGCATTCAAAAAATGAAGATCATGGCATCCAGTCCCATCACTTCATGGCAAATAGATGGGGAAACAATGGAAACAGTGACAGACTTTATTTTCTTGTGCTACAAAGTCACTGCAGATGGTGACTGCAACCATGAAATGAAAAGACACTTGCTCCTTGGAAGAAAATCTATGACCAACCTAGACAGCATATTAAAAAGCAGAGACATTGCTGACAAAGGTCAGTCTAGTCAAAGCTATGGTTTTTCCAGCAGTCATGTTTGGATGTGAGAGTTTGGATAAAGAAAACTGAGTGCTGAAGAATTGATGCTTTTGAACTGTGGTGTTGGAGAAGACTCTTGAGAGTCCCTCGGACCGCAAGGAGATCCAACCTGTTCTTCGTAAAGAAGATCAGTCCTGAATATTCATTGGAAGGACTGATGCTGGAGCTGAAACTCCAATACTTTGGCCACCTGATAGGAAGAACTGACCCACTGGAAAAGACTCTGATGCTAGGAAAGATTGAAGACAGGAGGAGAAGGGAATCACAGAGGATGAGATGATTGGATGGTATCACCGACTCTTTGGACATGGGTCTGAGGAAGCTCCAGGAGTTGGTGATGGACAGGGAAGCCTGGCATGCTGCAGTCCATGGGGTTGCAGAGAGTCGGGCATGACTGAACAACCGAACTGAAGTGAATCATTTTATTGTTGAATAGTTTGCTACTATATGAATAAGCCACAACCTTTTTTCTCTCTACTTGCTGATTGACATTAAGGTTATTTCCAGGTTTTGGCTATTTGAATAATACTGCTTTGGACATTTGTGTGCAGTTGTTTGTGTGGAGATATATTTTAAATTTTCATTTCTCTTGGTGTGGAATTGTGGGTCATAGAGTTTTTGCATGTTTAACTTTATAAATAACAGCCAATTTCCCAAAGTATTCCATTTTTTACCTTCACCAGCAGTGTGTCACTGTTCAAATTATTTCTTGTCCTACTAACTTTGGAGGTTGGCTAATTAAAAACTTTGGTTCATATTCATTAAGTAGAAATTATGTTATATGCAGACTTTTTTGTGGCAGTTATGAAAGTCAATTAGTTGATTGTGAAAGTTATGGCAGTTGATTTAGTTCTAAAAGCTTAGTAGTGATAGCTAATACGTTATCCTTTACATCTCCTTTGTGCCAAGTACTGTGTTAATGAGTTTATTTTTTCATACATTATAATCCCTAATCCTTAAAATGGTTCCAGAAAATAGAATGTGTTATCTTTATTTAGTGGATAGGAATACTGGACTAGTAAATTTAGGCTTAAGATTTTGATTCTGAGTTTGATTCTAAAACCTGAGATTTCTTTACTTAATTTTATTTTAGTACTTTGGTCTTTTCTTTTATAGAGGACAGTTAAAATGAGTATGATTTCAGCTATCATGGTCCTTTGTGTTTGGAGTCTCCAAACTGAACTGAGAAAGGTCTAAAAAGAACTAGAAGAAGCTGCCCCAGGGAAAAATAAAGGATTTGAAACGTTTTTTGTGTGTGTATGTATATATATGTGTGTGTGTGTGTGTGTGTGTCTTTCTGTATGTGTCTGTAGGAAAGAGCATGCGTACTTACTTTTCTGAGAGGAGATGTTAAGTATCTAATTAGATGACACTTTCATATGTATTATCTGAGTTGTGGATAACAGAAGAAAATGGCAAAGTTGTGGAATTACTAGAGGAAAGACAAGTAGTGGTGAATAAGAGTAATTGGGTCAAGAAGCTTGTTTTTATCTTCAAGCACCTTAGTTGCCCTCAGAATGATCTAGTTTCACCATGTAGAAATCAGCCTATAGGCATTTATTTTTTAATATATTCCTAGATGATTACTAATTATTTGTATGTGAGTTTTATCAGTGTTAGGGTGAATTTTAGATCAGAATTTTAATGAGAAAATTGGTTAGTTATTTCCCAAATAGGCAAGTTTTGTGGAACAGTCCACATTTTGCAGATTTCTTTTATTTAAAGAAATAATTGTTTAAATTTGGATCTTTTTAATTTCACTTTTTTCCTTTCCCACCCTGTTTGCAGACATTTCAACCTACGAATGAAGAGGGATACTTCCCTTTTCAGTGAGGAATTTAGGGTGGAAACATCAAATGCAGTACTTGATTATGATACTTCTCATATTTACACTGGACATATTTATGGTAAGTTGAACCTTAAAAGAACTCTGATTTTTTCTACACAAGGAAATTCGTGTTTTTTGAAATGTAGGCAAATATTTCAGAAAGATGGTATAAATCCTGGGCAGATTTGACTGTATTATGAAGAACAGTGGTCTTTGAAGGGTGAAGTAATTCTTGGATCAACTTTTACATATATGGTTAGTATCGAATTATGTAGTGTCTGGCTTTTAAAAGGTATGAAGTTTTGATTCTCTCATTACCTCCAAACTGCTACATATTTTTAAAAATTTTAATGATTTATATAATTTTTCTGATTTTCCAAGCAAGAAATTAACAGTAACTTAACTGTGTTTTATAAGAGAAAAAGTCTACAATGAAACTGTAAAATGATCTTAACAGCCAAAAATAATGTGCAAAGTCTTTCATAGGAAAGTCTTCTGAAGGCCTTCCTTCCTCAGAATCTATTTGTTTTTTGTTCACAATTCTAACAACTTTCTCTTACTACACCAGATTTAAAAAGATATTAGGGAGATGAGGGCACACTTACTAGCTCAATGGAAAACTACCTTTATCAGCTTAGTAACGAAGGAAGAACAGAGCAATTTATGGAAGTTGTAAAAAGCTAAAAAGTCAAAGTCTTCTGGGGGTATTACAGGCGAAATATCATGGGATTATAACTCTGTACGTTAGTAAATACTCAAGGTGATCCTCATATTATTAAAGTTAACTGAAAGTTAAATTTCATTTCTTCATAGTAGAGAGAGTTCCACTCAAATCTTAACTTGAAAAATAAAACACTTTGAGAAAGGTTTCTTTTTTTTTTTTTAATGAGGGTAAATGAGGTTTTTCTCTACTTAAAATTTCTCATTTGTAGATCAAGCACAGTTAATAAATTTAAAGTTTTTTGTACTGTTATAATTCTGTAATAGAAAAGTAAAGTGTTTTTCCATCGATCAGGATTTCTAATGTTATAGTTTTTTTTTATTATTTTCTTGACAGTTTATCTTGCTGGATAAGTAACTTAGTAGTCCCCTCCCCTTTATTTTGCTAGGTGATAGTCAAGAAGCGTATGACAAAATGAGTTTGTAGATAAACATTGTATCATTTAAAATGCAAATATCTTGGACTCAGCTTCAGTCTGTGATTAAAGTCAACTAATTAGTGCTAATCTACAACCTAGAAATTGTAAACAAAAAATTGATGTTTATTTTAGTGAGAGTTTTTTTTTTAGTTGTGTTTGTGTATATTCACAGTAACTTTTAATTGTTAGTATCTGAGAAAGTTATATGGAGAAGGCAGTGACACCCCATTCCAGTACTCTTGCCTGGAAAATCCCATGGACGGAGGAGCCTGGTAGGCTACAGTCCAGGGGGTTACTGAGAGTCGGACACGACTGAGCGACTTCACTTTCACTTTTCCCTTTCATGCACTGGAAAAGGAAATGGCAACCCACTCCAGTATTCTTGCCTGAAGAATCCCAGGGATGGCGGAACCTGGTGGGCTGCCGTCTATGGGGTCGCACAGAGTCGGACACGACTGAAGCGACTTAGCAGCAGCAGAGAAAGTTATAATACATTATGATGGTGAATAAAAGAGAAAGCCATACAAAGTCAGAAAATAAAAGCTAGACCTCAGCTTTGTTTTAGCGGGAAAATTTTAAATGGTAAATTAAACTTTATAGACCCCTCCTACTTCCCGCCTCTTATCATTTGATGTTTTGTGACTGTATTAAAAACCAAAACTACTTTCTTTCTTATTATTTTCTTTCCCTAAAGAAGTATCATTGATGGGACACTATCACAAACTTCCAGTATCTTAAAAAGAATTAGTGGTATACTTCTAAAATATTTAACACTCTTCTATTTTGAAAATGTATTTCTAAAACCCAGTTGTGCTAAGGAAGCCAAGATGCTCATGCAGAATATATTAGGTGGGAAAGAACTTTTTTTTTTTTAATGACAATTAGAGCAGAAATTCAAAATATACTTTACTATCTTTATTTTGAAAGTAGGTATTTTATACTTGTATTTTAACAAAGAGCTGTTAAATGTATGTATTTTAACAAAGAACTGCTTATCTCTTTCTAAGCTTATTTAGCAGTCATTTATTGAATGACTATTGCGTACATGCCAGGCTCTGTGCTAGGTGCTGGGAATTTGATTGTCGGCAAGACAGATGTTCCATATTTCATTGTTTATATATACATATATATATATATATATTTACTAAATTCTAGTTTTTCACATTTAGGTTGATATATTTCATGTGAACATTAATTTCTCTGGTAAATTTGAATTTAGGTTTTTTCAGTACAAAAGAATGGCTTTTTAAAGGAGAATGAATTTAACATTCATGTGCAAATTGAATTTTTTAAGAGTTTGTTGCTTTCATTAATAGGTGAAGAAGGAAGTTTTAGCCATGGGTCTGTTATTGATGGAAGATTTGAAGGATTCATTCAGACTCATGGTGGCACATTTTATGTTGAGCCAGCAGAGAGATATATTAAAGACCGAACTCTGCCATTTCACTCTGTCATTTATCATGAAGATGATATTAGTAAGTATTTAATTTTACAAAAGCATGTAAATAGTTAAAACTATGTGGAGACAAATGAAATCTGAGCTGTTTTCTTTGCTAAGCTATTAATCAGGCTATAAAATAGTTTCACAACCAAAATCTCAATTAAATGATAGATTTATATAGTGAGACAATATCATTGTCAGTCTGTGCCTCTACTACTTTGTTGACATGATACAACCAATTATATTTGAACTATGAGTCAGCCAACTCTGATTGAACTGGAAATTCTATATTCTCATGTTATCTAGTCATTTAATGCTGTAACACCTGTATGCGTGTGCGTGTGTATGGCCTACCGAAGCACCGTCTTCTTATGTAAATTTAAGTGTGGATATTTGCATAGCATTTAAAGAATATTTTAGATGTTTTTGTAGTTTCTAAACCTTTTGAATATTTTTGAGATCTTGAAATGATAACTTGACTTCCGCTGGGTAAGACTTCAGATTTATTGTTACAGATTTTATTCTTGACCATTGTCTTTATATGATGGTAATTTGTTGGGAGAGTTCTTTTTCTGTGTTTTAAGAGAGTAGAAAATGTATTTAGACTTGACCTTTTCATTCTAACATTGTCTGTATATCCATAATCATTAAATCATGAGAATGCTGAAATGAAATGACCCAGAAATACATTCCTCTAGTTCACATGCCTCTTGAATACTCATATTTTATTTATGACTGTAATAAGACTAGTCTGTCAGTTTTTGCCTATTTTCCTTATTTGGCAGGTTCCAAGCTTCATTTTCCTTTATGCATATAGGAATTTGTTGTCAGTAATTTTGTTCTCACCCCTGGTAATCTATGGGAAAGTCTTAATCATGTTGACTTTTTGCTCTGTCAGCTTTGACAGTTTCTGTACTGAAGTCTGTCATCTCTAATGCTTAACTACAGAAAATAGCATAATTGCTCTAGATGGAACACATTTATGGTTTTACTACTACCTGATAAATCATAAATTTGTTGTTAATGCTGCTTATCCACATTTTTGCTCATCCCTATTTGATTTCTGTTCCAGTTTCCCTTCTTGATATTTCAAATTCTCCTCAAACTCCAATCTACAGTCTTCCTTCACAAGCTGGAGTATGGATCCCTTTACCTTCCTTTCTTTCTGCCGGAAGGACCACCATCTGCTTGATGTGATGAGGCTTTGTCATTTTCTTAGTGATTTACTTGGTTTACCTCCCCTGTCAGGGTGTGTAAGTTCTTCAACTACAGTTTCTGTTTTTTTTTTCTCCTGTAACATTTCACATGTCATTTATCTCTGGAGCACTTTTCTTCACTGATACTTAATAAAGTCCTGCAACATTTTCCCTAGAAAGTTTTCTCAAAATCAAAAAAGACCTTTGGGGAAATAAAGGAGAGGAAGAGAGTGATTGACAGATTTTGAATTCATGATTTCCTTCTTATCATATTGTAATCAAGCAATTCTTTGCCTTCTATTTCCTATGAGTATCCTCTACTGTGTTTGTTTTGCCTTTTATGTGTGTACTACTTGTATGTAGTTTAAACATGTCCTCTTTTTTCAGAATTCTGTTTCTTCTTCATCATATAATTGCATTTTTTCCACTTTGCATCTTTTAGTAATTTTCAGCTATCTCCCTTTATTTCAACCTTTCTTTTTCCCCAAAGGTGATAAGTCAGCTTGGAGAATTTGTGGCAGTGGATGCAACTTAGTGTTCAATTTCTTTTGGCATTTAACTTTACCATTGATTTCAGTGCTTAATTCTTAATTGTCTTAGTAAATATATATTCATGGTAAGGAGATCTTTTCACATTCCATTTATTATTATATACCAGTAGTGATATTAGAACTTAAAAATAGTAATATTTAGGGTGATTTTGTTTGTAACTTTCTCTGGTAAATGGAAATGTCGTGATGTGAAGAAGACAATATGGGAAGCATTGGCTTAAACAGAATTTTTAATGCTTGCAGATTTAGACTGTTACTTTCGAAAAACTACCTGAAAAATTTGTCAAGTTAGCTATGAAAGGAAAGCATACACTTGTTAACTTTTTACTTAAATAGTTGCTCTAGTCTAGATTCTAGACCAAGGTTGATAGACTGTAAAAGGTTCAGATATTAAATATTTTGTCTTTATTGGCCATATTAGTTCTATTGCAACTGAATTCTGCCATTGTAGTATGAAAACAGAGTAGAAAATATGTGAATGAATGAGAATGACTGTGTTCCAATAAAACTTCAGTTATTGACACTTAAATTTGAATTTCATGAAATTTTTACATGACACAAAATATTATTCTTTTAATTTTTTCCCACCATTTGGAAATGTAAAATCCATCTTTAGCTTTCATGCCAAACAGAAGAACTCATTTATCTAATAGGCTTTTGTTTGCCTACCCCTGTTCTAGAGGATGGCTAGATAAATGTACTTTTTCTTTAAATTAAAATATAGTTGACATACAATATTGTATTAGCTTCAGGTATGCAATATAATGATTTGATGTTTAAATACATTATGAAATGATCACCATGATAAGCTGGTAACATCGGTCACTATACACAATTATTACAGTATTATTGACTATATTCTCTATGGTATGTATTACTTCCTTATGACTTTGTTATTTCATGACTGGACGTTTGAGCCTCTTAATCTCCTTGATCTCTTCGCCCAGTCTCCTACTCCTCTTCCCTCTGGCAACCACTGGTTTGTTCTCTGTGTCTATGAGTCTGTTTTTGGTTTGTTTTATTCATTCATTTGTTTTGTTTTTTTAGTTTCCATGTGTAAGTGAAATCACATGATATTTGTCTAGATTAAATTTACTTTTAATTGGCTCTTTAACCTCTCAGTGTAGAATACCTAAGGTAATAATAGTAGTAGAAGTACAAGTAGTTAACTATTTTTTAATGTATACCCAGCACCATATGAAGTTCTTTGCCTGCATTATTTTAATCTTCACAATAACCCTATGAGGTATATAGGCACACATGTTATCTCTACTTTACAGATGAAAAAACCAAGCATAGAAAACTTTATGTTGCTGATTGTGGATGTTGTGTTCTTATCCCTGTGTCTTCTGCTTTGTTCTTGTAAATGAAGCTGTAAATTTTCACTGCCCTTATTCCCAGGATTTCTGGGTCTTTTCTGAAATCTGTAAGCCTCCCTGAAATCACACATTTGCATTTATTGCTGTTTAGAGCCAAATTCTTTCCTTAACATATTTAGCAGTGGATGTTTTATTTCACAACTAATTAAAAGGGAGACCATGTCCCTTTATTATTTAATAATAATATTTTCATATAATTTACTTAAGTGCCAATAGTTTATTTTTACAACTAAAGTACTGTGTGATTGTTTAGGTCATTGTCTATAGGCTTGAGTGAATTTGGTGTCCCTATATGTGTTACTTTCAGCAGAAGCAAATTACAGGGGAGGCATGCCAGCTTTGGATAGGAATCCTGATGAGAATTTGGCTACCTTTCTCTTAACACTGTTCTTGGAGCTCTAGGCCTGAATATATGAAACTACCATGGAATATGATACTGCTGTACTGGAGAATCTTAGGGAATGGCTTCTGAGGCCATTCCTGTGTACAGGAACACAGAGCCAGTTTTCAGTGAAAATACTTAATAACTTCTAGATGCCTTGATATAATTTACTTAAGTGCCAATAATTTGACATGAAGGTGATAACTACATGTAGTTACCAGCTTAAAATTCTCACTTGTTCAATTCTGTGCTTAGGTGGTTAAAAAGCATTCTCTTCTAGGACATAGAGGTGTGAACAGTTAAGACAGAGTAAGAATACCTTTTAGTTCTCTACCTCTTGGACCAGTTTATTTCAAAGAAAGTCCCATAAACTATACTATACTATACTATACCATGAACTATACTGCTATTATTATTAATATGAGTACTTTTAGGAATGTCTGCATAACTGCTTCGAATTATTTTAAATAATGGTAAATAGTGGATCTTTGTACCCTTTTGTGTACTACCTTTCTGAGAGGCAAAGATCTAAGTAATTTTTCCATGCTGTACTTATAAAGAACTATTTTGCCCCTGAATTAAAAGGTTTTTTAAGTAAATATTTGACACTGCAGAGTCAAATTCTTTCACTTCAGATTATTGTCATTTGGGTGGTATAGAGAAGCCCAGAGAGCTTGAATTTGCTTGAGCCTCATATAGTAGTAGGATACTTTTATTTTCAGCCTGTGTGCTAGCTGAAACTGAACTTGTAGCTTCATTATCTTGTGTTTCAATGAGAAGACTTCTTATTTCTTGTTCTGAAAAATTGAGACTGCTGAATTTTACTTAATCATTTCAAGATGAATGACTCCTTCACATAGAAGTCTCTATTTGTGAAACTTAAGGATATTGTTTTTAATTAACCTTAAAAAAACAATTTGTTCCATACTGTGTTTTGGAAGTTGTGGACATAAATGAGTTTTCTCATAGGCATTAAGACTTTCAGCTCTTTTTGTGTTACTGTTAGTGAGAAGAAGGGACAAGGAATAGAAGAAAAACGGAGAAGGAAGAATTGAATTGTAAAGTATTGATAATGCTAGCATTTTTCAAATCTGACATTATATATTGATTGATCATGTTCATCTAGAGGTCACAAGAATTTCTGAGGATTATCTTGAAATGTTTCTGTCTGTGCTTAACATCCAATCTGGAGCTTAGAAATATGCTAATGTGTATTGAACTTGTGACAGACAGTGGTAGACGCTTAGAAAGATTAAGGAATGAAGTGTTCTGGTTGATAATTCAGTAGCAGAATGGCTCAACTGTGATTGGAAGTGCCCATAACTTCAGAACTTCCATAGTGTATACAGGTTTATTGTCAGTCTATAAACTTGCTTTACTTAGCATTGATCTTAAATATCTAATTTTATAAAGCACAGTGATAATATTTGAAAGAAATATAAAAACTTAGAGGCATTGTTGACTCTTTTTGTTTTTTTCCTGAGTTAATCTCTAGGGAAATATAATTTCTTTAAACAATCCACAGGCACAAATGAAGAAGAGTTGAGAAGGCTGTGAGAAATGATAGCTTTTTGAAAAATATTAAATTAGAAATGTGAGATATTTAATCATAAACACGTTTAAGGGGTTTGATTCTTTTTGCAGAATTTGGAGAAAATATGCCCAGCACTTTCATATTATTCAATCACAGTTTATTTTATGTATGTAAATAAGACCCAAGTTAAAGACATTTTATGATTGGTTAGCATGTATATTTGTATATATATTTATTTAAAAACATAAATAGAAAATATTTTAGCTGCATAATGATCATTTCAGAAACATAGATTATTTAAAAATAACAGAGCTCTTACATTATAAAACAGCTTTAAAACTCACCCTAGAAAGTAAAATTATATTTGGAAATTTTGTTCTTTTTCTCCTGAGAAATATTACCTCATGATTTTGTTTTGCAGTGTTTTGTTACAGTTTTATAAAGAGATTGAATAAGGAATTTAATTCATTGTACACCTGAATATTGCATTAAGGATGCAGTTTGAATATGTTCTCACTATACTGTTAAGTTATAGGTTTTCAGAGTTTGGAAAAAGTTTATAGATATTTGATTTGATAGTAAGAAGAATGAAAGTTTTAAATTAAGACTTCATAGCCATGTGTGTTTAAAAAATAAGGATTTTCTTTTGGGGAGCATGGTTTCTTCTTCATACCTCATCAGCAAGCTATTCACGAAAAAGAGTTTTCTGGAATAGACCGGAAGATTGATATATGGTAGTTCTGAATTTAATGTAATTCTGTAATTTTAGTACTGTTGCAAAAGGCACTAGAATTACTTCTAAACTCTTTAAGTTTGAAGATGATGAAGACTGAAGTCTGTGTGCATGTAGATGTGTGCTCAGTTGTGTCTGACTCTTTGTGACCCCGTGGACTGTAGCCCACCAGGCTCCTCTGTCTATGGAATTTTCCAGGCAAGAATATTGGAGTAGGTTGCTATTTCCTTCTCCAGGGGATCTTCCCAACCCAGGGATCAAACCCACATCTTGTGCATCTCCTGCATTGGCAGGTGGATTCCTTACCACTGTGTCACCTTGGAAGCCCAAAACTGAAGCCTGAAGAGTCTTATTAAACAGCTTGGGCAGGATATTTTCATGGCAAGGATCCATGTATCCTGACTTCCTCCAGTGCATTATTAGTTACATTGTAAGTTAGGAGAGACTTGTTTAAAGGGGCTAAAGTCAAAGGACTTAATGACAGTAAAGACAATTATTGTGAGGATTAAAAAGATTAGGAGAAAGCTAAGGCTTTATTTTTGGTGTCATTGATTTTGCAGAAGTGTGGCTATGTTTGCTACTGGAAAATAGAGTAAATTTACATTTCAGGTTCAACTTTTATGAGTGATGATTTATAGAAAAACTAATAGAAGTAGCATTAAAAATATGTATATGTTTATATTTCACATCTCTTCTAGCACAATTCAGTGCTTGATGTTTATGTTTAGTGACCTTGTTTATGTTTAGTGACCTTGTAAGTGTGTCTAAAGACATTGATCTAAGACTTGGGCCCTATAAAGAACTACTTTACATTGTGGTATCATATTTATTATAAAAATGTAAAAATTCTGTTCATGGTTTATAAATTTGGAGATTAGATAACCTTGGTAAGCAGTCTTGTATCTTATGTTTATATTCAAATATTAGACTAGGAATTCATTGATGTTGATTTTACTGCTTTCAGCAACTGTAGAGTCATGGATTTTGTTGGGGAAGGAAGAAATTTCCCTGTGCTCCGTTTATGTTCTTCTAGCTGATCTAAGAATTTTAAAAGAAGAAGAAGAGTATCAAATTTAATTATGTACATACAAGGTCTCCATCAGGAAAAGGAGACCCCAGAACAACTTAGGCAGTTGAGGTTTATATGGCATTTCAGAGGTGAAGAGACTAAGGGTTTGGTACTTAAAAGGGAGCAAAAAAAATTACAGGAAGATGAGAGAGCAAATGTTGGGTAAACAGGTGTTTGCTGTGCCTCGCAGGGACAATGGGACACAGAGAGGACTTTGATCTCTAGGCCCTGCTGAGTTCCTCCTGCCACACCTACTCCATATTTTTGGTAGATCTCTGTGTTGATAGTGCTCTTCCTAGACCAGGCCCTTTATCTAAATTCTTTCAGGCAGTTAAAGGGGAGGTAAAAACAAACACTTCTGGAGTCTCCTCTTTCTTAAAAATAATTGGTCTAAAATAATCCGTATGCCAAAGAAAGACATGTTGTAGTATGTTGTAAAACAAATGAACAGGAAATTAACAACTGATACAGTATTAATAACTAAGTACAGATTTTCTTCAAATTTCACAAAATTTTATGCCAGTGTCCATTATTTGTTTTCATACCTTCTTCAAGACTCCTCATGGTATTTAATTGC
The DNA here is from genome assembly GCF_054371585.1 of Giraffa tippelskirchi. Classification (NCBI taxonomy): domain Eukaryota; kingdom Metazoa; phylum Chordata; class Mammalia; order Artiodactyla; family Giraffidae; genus Giraffa; species Giraffa tippelskirchi. Next base: position 113,551,933 of record NC_137281.1, read on the forward strand.
ATTGATCAGCTTCAGCTGCATGCAACAGATTCTGGTAAATTCTCTTTTCATTTTTATTCTATAACAAGTATTTTCTAATTTTTCTTGTTATGGCTTCTTAAATACACCCATCATTTAATAGTAGACATTTAATTTCCAGATACGTAGGATTTTGTTTAAAGTATCTTGAATATTAATTTCTCATTTTGATACTAATTTCTCATTAAAATGCTTTCATCTCTGTAGTCACCCTCTGTGTTTTTTTTCAGTCTAACTTTATTGAGGCTTTTGATGGCCAAGTTGAAGCGCTTTCTTTGTAAATGTCACATGCACTTGAAAATGTATGAGTTATTTTCAAATATCTTTTGATACTGATTTATAACATAATTCCACAGTGATAAGAGAAAGACTGTGTATAATTTCAATACCTTTAGACCATGAAATTTTTGTACCTTGTTTTATGTCCCTCTGTATGTTCCAGTGTCTCCTAGTTTAAAATCAATGGGAACGTGAATAGAATTTGTACCCTACTGTTGTGTGAAAATTGTATAAATCTTAATTACGTTGAATTGGTTCACAGAGCTTTTCAGGTTTACTATATCCTTCTACTTCTCTATATTCATTCTTTTAATTTTTGAGAGTTTGGTATTGAAATTCCAAATAAAAATCTTTGTTTATCCACTTAAAAAATAATTGTAATATATAGTGAAACTATATGTAACCTTGCTCTGTATTTTCCAAGTCTCCTATAAATATGTTATCATACTTTTATAACTTAAGAAAATAAAAATTAAAGCTAAAAAAATACCAATGAAAGACATTTTCGGGTGTTAAATTTTCCTTCCTTCAGAATCATAGATTTAAACATGACCTTGTAGATCAACAGTTAAAACTGTTTTTAATTCATTTAGTTAAAATCACATAAGTTAGTGAGAGACATAGTAGGGACAAAGCACGAAAGGTAACGTGTCAGAGAACTGACGCATGGCATGTGTATGAGAAGATAGTTTGAGGGGAAATCAGGATGATGTTTTAGAATAGCTTTGTGACTTAGGCAAGTAAGGAACTTTCTTTTTCTGGGTCTCATTTTCTTCATGTTATAAAATGAAGGTGTTACATTGTTAACGTTCCTTATTTCTTCTAAAATTTGATAATTCCAAACTACTTTTTCTCCAAAGCTGAAAATATTCTTAGCTTTTCTGATTATGAAATGACTATATAAAATAGACATTTTTGCTTGTGAATTAATTAGAAGATGAAGTGTGTCAATCTCCATTAGCATTTTAATGAATGGCCTTAACCATATAAAATTTCATTTATATATCTCATATTTGTTTCTTTACCAATAAATATAGCCCTATCTTTTTTGAAGGTGAGGGTAGCCCTACCTTTTTAATGCCTACATAGTGTTTCGTTGTTTCATTGATGAATATGTTATTTATCAACTCATCAACTAAATGGACATTTAGATTGTTTACTCTTTTTTTATTACTGCAGTACACATTTTTGTGCATAATGTTCCCTCAGTTCAGTTCAGTTGCTCAGTCGTGTCCGCCTCTTTGTGACCCCATGAACTGCAGCACACCAGGCCTCCCTGTCCATGACAAACTCCCTGAGTCCACCCAAACCCATGTCCATCGAGTCAGCGATGCCATCCAGCCATCTCATCCTCTGTCGTCCCCTTCTCCTCCTGCCCTCAATCTTTCCCAGCATCAGAGTCTTTTCCAATGAGTCAGCTCTTCACATCAGGTGGCCAAAGTATTGGAGTTTCAGCTTCAACATTTAGTGCTTCCAATGAACACTTAGGACTGATCTCCTTTAGGATTGACTGGTTGGATCTCCTTGCAGTCCAAGGGACTCTCAAGAGTCTCCTCCAACACCACAGTTCAAAAGCATCAATTCTCCGGCGCTCAGCCTTCTTTATAGTACAACTCTCACATCCATACATGACCACTGGAAAAACCATAGCCTTGACGAGACGGACCTTTGTTGGCAAAGTAATGTCTCTGCTTTTTAATATGCTGTCTAGGGTGATCATAGCTTTGCTTCCAAGGAGTAAGCATCTTTTAATTTCATGGCTGCAGTCACCATCTGCAGTGATTTTGGGGCCCAGAAAGATAAAGTCAGCCACTGTTTCCACTGTTTCCCCATCTATCTGCCATGAAATAATGGGACTAGATGCCATGATCTTAGTTTTCTGAATGTTGAGCTTTAAGCCAACTTTTTCACTCTCCTCTTTCACTTTCATCAAGAGGCTCTTTAGTACTTTTTCACTTCCTGCCATAAGGGTGGTGTCACCTGCATATCTGAGGTTATTGATATTTCTCCTGGCAGTCTTGATTCCAGCTTGTGCTTCCTCCAGCCCAGCGTTTCTCATGATGTACTCTGCATATAAGTTAAATAAGCAGGGTGACAATATACAGCCTTGACGTACTCCTTTTCCTATTTGGAACCAGTCTGTTGTTCCATGTCCAGTTCTAACTCTTGTTTTCTGACCTGCATACAGGTTTCTCAAGAGGCAGGTCAGGTGGTCTGGTATTCCCATCTCTTTCAGAATTTTCCACAGTTTATTGTGATCCACACAGTCAAAGGCTTTGGCATAGTCAATAAAGCAGAAATAGATGTTTTTCTGGAACTCGCTTGCTTTTTCGATGGTCCATCGGATGTTGGCAATTTGATCTCTGGTTCCTCTGCCTTTTCTAAAACCAGCTTGAACATCTGGAAGTTCATGGTTCACATATTGCTAAGCCTGGCTTGGAGAGTTTTAAGCATTACTTTATTAGCATGTGAGATGAGTGCAATTGTGCGGTTTTCCCCTCAGCATATTGTATATTGCCAGATGACGCTCTAAGAAAGTCGTACAGATTTATACTTTTCTACCTAGAAACTTAACATTGATGTAATAATGTGTTAATATAGTCTGTAGGCCTATTTCTCTAATTGCTCCACTAAAGTGACATAAAAAAAACATACATATAGGATGCAGTTGAACCTTATACATTGTCTTTGGTTGTCTCGTCTTTCTTTAAACAATTTATTGAGGAAAAATTGACATACAATAAACTGTTAATATGTGAAGTATACAGTTTGGTAATTTTAAACATATGTATATATCTGTGAAACTGTCACCATCATCAAGAATAGTATACATATTCATTGCCCCCAGTTGCTTCCTTCTCCTTAGTGTAGTCCTTCTTTTCTTCCCACCTCTCTTTGCTCAAGCATCAATCTGTAGATGAGTTTGCATTACCTAGAATTTTATGTAAATGCGATTATATGTTATATACTCCTTAAAACTGGCTTCTTAACTTAGCTCTAAAGAGGGGGCATTTTGGAAATTTAAGACAAGCCTTGTAGAAACGAGAGCAGAACGAATGCTCATCTTATGTTACTTACGTATGAATTCTCTCTTCGCCAAACCCACACTCATCCTTCAAAATATAATCCAAGTATAATGTCCTGGAAGCCTTTTCTGGCCCCTTAGTTCTGGATTAGGGAAGTCCTGGTTCTGGGTATCCTTTCTTTACTTCGATTGATATATTGGTCAGTCCTCTGTATGTTTTGAATTCAGTATTTACAGATCATTGGTCATATGATGACCTTTGAGAAGAGGCATGGAAGGAAAATTGCTGTTGGCTGGATGAGTAAATTAATTTCAACCATTATTTAATAAACTGTGGATGGTTGCAGAGAGACTTAATGTGTAGCAAGCACATAATTAAATGGAATTCTCGTTTACATATCTGACACCCCAGCTAGACTGTAAGCTCTTTGATGGTATATATTCTTGTGTCATTTATTCTTGTATTGCTTATGTTTGGTAAATAATAATTTTTCCCTCCCATTATTGGGTTTTGTAAATAAATTTTGTAAATTTATTTTTGTTTTGTAAATAAGTAAATAAGTTTTGTAAGTTTTGTAAATAAATTAATAAGTTAGGAGTAACATTGACATTTAATTAGCAAATTTATGTGCATACAGGCCCTAATTTTGAATGTGCCCTATTTTATAGTCAATCTGTAAAGTAGTTAGAGATTTACAACATAATGATAGACAGTGCCTAGTTATTGCAGGTAGAATGAAGGTTAAAAGGATGTTGTTGGAGCCAACAGTTTACAGATCTTTAGTTAATTGATGACCTTTGAAAAGAGGCATGGGAATCAGCTGCTGACTGAAAAATTAAGTTTAACAAGTGTTTATTGATTTGGGAATATACAGGAACGATTGAGACTTCTTTTTAAACCTTTAGGAATATTCTCAGTCAATAATTGAGAGTCACAATGTGATAAATTTTGTATCAGAAATGTTATCAAAGCACTGGTATGCTCTGGGGGACCCATAGGAATATGTAGGAAGATTCCCAGGGGAGGTGGCATTTAACTTGAACCTTGAAGATAGGGGAGACTTTTGACTGCTGGAGATAAGAATTTGTGATAATAGGAGAAAGATAAATATTATTCTGGCTAGGACCATATTTATTTTTAGCTGCTGCAGCTCAGGAACTTTAGAAAAGAAGCTAGCGTCTTTGGCCTGGAGTGACCTGTTTTCTGTGTATGGCTTTATAGTGCCAAATCAAATAAATGGAGTTAACAGTCACTTTAAATCAATATAATACAAGTTTTCATTCCATTTCAGTTTTAAGATTTACAGGTTTAATGATAGATTAGTTTAATAGTTAATATTGTTTGAGTGTCTAATCTGTATAAGACACTTCTAGATATATTGAATACAGTGATGAGCAAGGCAGAGCTTCTGTCCTAATGCCCTCTAGAGTCTGCTGATCAGAATAATAGAGCAGCATATTTCCTGTTGACCTGATACCCATGACTTCCTTGGCCCCCAACACCAGCCCATCTTAAAAACTATAGGTGGGAAGGGACATCCCTGGACCAGCTCCAAGTTTCTGTTTCCTTGGAGATCAGTGTTGTAAGAGCATGTGGAAAAGGGGACCTCTTTAGCTTACTCTCCTTCCCAGGGCCATTCATACTATACCTTTCTTTTGTGGTCTCACCACCCTCCCCAAACAGAGACTGGTTGTGAGGGATGGGGAAAGGGAGAAAAGGACCTCTGTCCACTGGAATTAGAAGGGGGAAAGATATTTGGGGGCTGCCTGACCCATCTTCCATTCCTTCAAACTCACCATCTCTCCTTGAAGAGAAAAAAAAAAAAGCCTCCTCTTCTTTTTACTGTTTCAGTGAATCTTTGCTGGTTTTTGGCAACTTTGGGAATAAATGGCACTTTCATGGGAAAGGACCTCACGTATCTACCTTTCAGATAGTAGCAAATCAAGTTTTTGTACAGTAACTGTCTATGGAGCCACTCTCTTTTAAATTCATTGACTAGCATAAAAGTTGGGTCATTTGATTTAATTTAGTGATTCATAGTGTGTTATTGATAGAGAGATAGTAAAGGGACAAATGATGATTGGATAGTTAATCCTGCCTAGACGATTTTAAGTAGAAAAAAAGTGAGAGATCCCTATAATTTAATGATTACTTAAGAAAGCAGGGTTGCTTAACCACAAGACCAAGCCAGCTTTCTTAGCAACAAAACCATGCAACAGAAGCATGGGACATGCCCCCAAACAATAAAACAGTGGTGGGATGAGACCCACATATTGATTGCCTAGTGAGCTCAGTAAGTTAATGGTCCCTAGGACATGCTCTTTGTACACATATAAAACAATAATTTGTGGACTTAGCTTGACCATGTAGGGATAAGAAAATTCCCCTGCCCAACCTGGAGGAGAAACTAATGATGGAAACATGATGTCTACTCAAGAAAGAAAGAAGTTTTCCACCCCCCTCCACTTTTCCTGATTATGAAACTAGCCCAGTAAGTACTAGGGAGTGGCATTTCTCCCTGCCTGCTTGTGAGCCTCACAAGGGTCCTATTCTAATAAATCACTTCTTATCTATCACTTTGCTCTCACTGAATTCTTCTCTGCACTGAGACAGAAAGGACTATGGTACCAGAGCTCTTCAGAGCCCCTCGAAATGACACCAAACTGTTTCATTATTAGAGAAATTATACCAAGTTTTGATTGTTAGAGTTATTTTATAGCTAAGGCTTTGGATTCTGCAGTAAAATTCCTAACCTAGCAGTCACATTGAGGGAGGGATGGCTTGCTGGGAGTAGTGAGGATGTTAAGTCTACTGTAGTTAGTATCTAGTGAGAAGTAGGTGTTTTATGTGTGACTCTGTTGGGGCAGATGATCTGAACTGTAAATATTTCCGCTTCCTGGAGTGGATGATTGAGAGTTAATTATAGCTATTTCCTGCTTGAGGTGGTATCACAATATATGTATTATTTATATCCATGCCTCCTACAACAAAGCAAAAGCAAGAGGTTGGCATGCAAAGGAACTGGAAGAAAGGCCTTAGATTTAAAGCTGATCTTTGTTTTAAATAGGCTGAATATTCTACACCAATGACTCATTCTTTGTGAAAGAATATGCTGTTTGGCCTTTTCAGGGGAACTACAGTGCATCCTATGATTTAGCATCTCAATGAGGGCTTATTCATTAGTCGCACAAAGGCTTTTTCTAGAAATGGGGATTATATTGTCAGTAATTTTAGAGGGAAATGTCATTGTCCATTTTCATAGTTTATGTGGTGACCAGGGAAAATAGGCTCTTTTAGAAGTTTTGAAAGTATATGGGAAACATTTTATACTTGTTTCTTGTTTTTTCTATTGAGAGAGTATTGTGCTGACATATTTTGAAGCGTATATAATACTGTTTTGTGACTTTGGAAATTTTTTTTTTTTATCCTAAATATCAGGCTTTCCAAAAGAATGTATATTTAAAATTCATGATATATAAAATACAATTTACAAAGAAATAAAACACTCTAGTTCTTTTAAATATACTAACTCTTGATGTTTCTAATGTTTTATATTATGGTGTACTAAATAGTCTTATTTTTTATTTCCCTACGCATTTATAAATAATAGAGTTTCAATATTTTGACAAAAATTTTTGAAGATCATGGAACAGTTGTAATTTCCTCCATTGATCAGTAAGATCACTTTGCATAGTTTCAGCTTGTTTGGTCAATTTTATTGCCTGTACTAATGTGGTAAGAGCCAACTCACTGGAAAAGACCCTGTTGCTGGGATAGATTGAGGGCAGGAGGAGAAAGGGTGGCAGAGGATGAGATGGTTGGATGACATCACTGACTGAATGGACATGAGTTTGAGCAAACTCAGGGAGATAGTGAAGGACTGGGAAGCCTGTCGTGCTGCAGTCCATGCTGTCACAAAGAGGTGGACACGACTTAGGGACTGAACAACTAATGTGGTAAAGTTAAACAGTGAAATAAGAATGAGAAGGGTCTCTGGAAATGCAGTATCATTGCCAGGTGGCATAAAGGAACTTCTTGAAGTTACAGATTATAATTTTTGAATGAGAATAGTTATAGTTACCATTTTCTTCTCCAGCTCCATTCAACTGGAGGGGTACAGGTAGAGAGTTGAATTTTTTTTTTTTTTTTTTTTAGTAGAGAGTTGAATTTCAACAGGTTTTGTTTGAGAGTTGGGAAGAGGAGGTGGCAAGGGAGTTTAAGGTAAATGAATGGAGTAATTATAATAATAATTGACTCTGGGATTTAAGCTGAATAAAGAGAGAATATTCAGTAGTGGACAGGGTAGTAGCATTGGTGGATTGAAGGGTTTTTGAGATGTTGAAGGATTTCTGGAGTCTAAGGGGGAATGTTCTGAAAAGATGAGTGGTGGAAAGAAAGTAGGATGAAGAAATTGAGATTAAGAAGGGATTTCAGTAATTAATGTTGACAGGTTCAAAAGTATGACCATGTAAGTGAGAAACTGAGGTAGGAGAAGACCATTGGAGAAAAGGTAGTATGAGTGTATTTAAGGATCATCAACCTGAATGTTGAAATCACTAAGAATTATGATGGAGTGGTGTCTGAGAGAGTGATGGTGAATTAGGAGCTAAAAATAAGATAATAGAGGGAAGTAGTGATTTGGAGGCTGCAAAAACTTATAGTAAATTGGGAAGTATTTAGTGGTATAGTCTCATGACCATAAAAGCTGAGCCCCAATGAAAATAGTTCTAATGGGCCCATGGCAGAAAATGGTAGACAGTTGTGAGTGTTTAAGGAAGTGATGGTCAGGGGAATGTCTTCCTATGAACAGGGAGAGTTTTGGGGTTTCCCTTGGTATCTGCTGGAATCCTTCTGATAGAGGTGAGGAGTGCTACAGAATGATTCTGTTCACCCCTGTCATGATGGACCAGAGGAAGTGATTTTGTGGAATATCAAGGACTCCCTTGATTCCAGCCAAATGCAGCCTATTAGGAGTGAGATAGGGGCAGGGCAATCTTACTTTTGAATCCAGGCTACTTTTTTACTGGGGAGTGATAGCCTGCTAGATGGATGGTTTTTCTACTGGCTTTCTGTCAACTCCTACTGATATTAGCCTATTGATGGTATGGTATTATACCAGTACTTGCCTGACTTCTGATCATGTGGAGGAGTGGTAGGGAAGAGATTGACTCCAATATCACCTGTATTTACAATGTCACAAATACATACATGTGTATATATCTGTATATGTTTACATATATAAATCAACTATGTATTTTATCAAGTAGTTGAGATACCCTTTAGACAGTAGTGGTCACATGCCTAGCATCAGTACCAGTATATTGATGATACAGAGTGCCAATGTGCTTAGTATTCAACATTATTAATATCTGGAAGATATAGTTTATTGGGATACTATATAATAGGGAATGCTGACTATATATAAATCAGACATATATATTGTTTGTTGACTTCCCTTATCATTGCATTAAAAATGATGTTACAGTTATCTAAGATAGGGATATTTTTGTTCCGTTTCTCAGTTTTGTAAGATATTTAGTTAAATGCTATACACATATTTGTTCAAGTGTTGTCGAGGGAATTGTCTCTTCCAGAAGTACTTTGTAGCAGCTCTTTTGTGCGTGTGTAAGAGGAGATTCAAAATACATTTTATGGTATGCTTTGAATGAAAGGTAAATCCTAATATCTGTCATGATTGTGTTATGATATTTGGTATTTCTTAAATTTGAATAAAATCAGGCATATCAACTGATTTCACTGTATTTTGAAGTGTGTTAGTTAAACTGAATTATATATGAAAACAAAAAATGTTGTTTTGACATATTTGTTATGTGGGGGACTTATAACTAGATTCCTAATGAACCTCACAGCTTTTTGGTTTCTAAAACTGAAAATCTTGATTGAATAAATTCTCTCAAAAAACTGTTTGAAAAAGGATAATAGCATTTATTTCTCTAGACATGCAAAATCTTTAATCTGAGTGTTGTAGAATCTATGTAGGTATCAGTCTTCAACTTAACCATATGACTGATTTTTTCAGGGGCAAAAGTTGTATCTTGGGATAAGTGAAAACTAGTTTAAGATGAAAATATTCAGGAAATAGTGGTAAATACTAATACTGATAAACATTTTCTGATATGCTGGGCCAAGATTATTTTGATATTGACTGTGACAGGAAAACTTTGCTAAATGCCAGTGCAGCTCAGATATAGAATGAGTTCTTCTATTCTCCTTAACAAAACTTTTTACTGTGTATAAGGTGATGCTGCCTGCAGTACCAGACAGTCCCAAATTAAATGACAAAATGCACTGAAACCTCATTTCTTACTATTGTAACAGTTTAATGTGAATATTCATCATCAGTCAGCTTTTTTTCAAGAAATGACTCAGGAATCTAGGCTATGTTAGTTGGTGCCAATTTTACTCTTGCCGTTCTCAGTTTGTCTGTTTCCAGCCATTCAGATTCACCTGCAGTGCAGGAGACACAGGTTTGATCCCTGGGTTGGGAAGGTTCCCTCGAAAAAGAAATGGCTACCCTCTCCAGTATTGTTGTCTGGGAAATCCCAGGGATGGAGAGCCTGGGGGGGGTGGCTACAGTCCATGGGGTCACAAGAATCAGACACAACTTAATGACTAAACCCACCACCTATGGGGTGATACTTTGAGGAACTTTGAATATCCTGTTAGTGTACATTTTGACCTAATGGCTTTAGTACCTCTTAATGCTAAGTTGCTTCAGTCATGTCCAACTCTTTGCAACCCCGTGGACTGTAGCCCACCAGGCTCCTCTGTCCATGGAATTTCCTGGGCAAGAATATGGAGTGGGTTGCCATTCCCTCCTCCAGGAGATCTTCCTGACCCAGGGATCAAACCCAGGTCTCCTTCATCTCCTGTATTGGCAGGCACATTCTTTACCACTGGTGCCACCTGGGAGTGGATGATCCTTGCCTATATCAGCTTATGCATATGGAGTTGTAAAATGGTAAATTTTTAAGTGTGTCATTTCTTCCACACTTATTGGTTGGAATTTTACAGCTGTTGCAGTCTTGATCTCTGGTAAAAACTAAAATTTAAATCAGAGCTACTATATCAGTGTAGATAGGTTGACCATAACCCCTGCCTCCTACCAGCCAGTTGAGATTTATATTGTAATATTTAATTAGTATTTCTGATGTAATATATAATTAGTATTTTTGATGGAATAGGTCACTAGTGTCCACTTGAGGTTCTAGATTTACTTAAGAAAGTGTTTTTAATTATAATCCTGTGTACTATAACTGTAGCTACTTACAGATTTTTTTTTAGTGCTTCCTCTCTCACTCATGTCTTGGTATTTTATTTTGACAGTTCTCTTAATTATGGGTACTAGATTGAGTTATAAAATATGTTCATGAACTAAGGCGAACCTTAACAAGGGAGAAGTATGTGAACTGAGAGAGTGGAATAAACTTTTAAATGACTGCACCGAATTGAACAGCTGTCTATAAATAGAAATAATTCAGTTAAAGCAAAATTAATCACTGTTTAATTGGAAAGGGAAAACAAATGATGATAAAATAGCTATAGCTTTGTAAAGCATTCACTTGACTTATACATTGAAGAAGTTTAAACTCAGTCTGCTTTTACCACTCCATGGAGCATGTTTCTAGATTACTTTCCGTTAAGGCTAGTTGGTATTCATTGAAGGAATTCAAACAAATAAATATTGTATTAGCCTAACTAGTTCAGATTGAATTAGTTTTATATATTTGCAGAATAAGAAATTTAATGTGTTTGAAGGGAAAGTTATAAATTACAAAATGAAGTAAATTGCAGTCTTAAAATGCTCTATATATCTGAAGTGGGCAAGGTTTGGAAATTTAAACCTAGGATAAAGAATGATTATTGTTCTTTTTTAGAACTCACAAATCACTCATATGAAAAAAACCTAGAAGCCAGTGATGTTGAAGGAGAACTTTGGAACCTGCCAGACTTTTTAAAAAAGGAAATTTATTTATTTATTTGGCTATGCCAGGTCTCAGTTGTGGCATGTGGGATCTTTGGTTGCAGCATGTGAACTCTTAGTTGTGGGTTCTAATCCCCTGACCAGGAATCGAACCTGGACCTCCTGCATTGAAAACATGGATTCTTAACCAGTGGACCACCAGGGAAGTCCTCACTTGTCATGTTTTAAAGTTAGAATACCTAGCATAATTCCTGTCCCATTGGTGCTCAATAAGCATTTATGGCTTTCATGAATTATGACGGTTACATTTTTGTTTATAAGATAATTGGTAATATTTTAACATGTGACAGTAATAGCATTTCTTCTTTGTGTTTTAGAGTATCCCCATAAATATGGTCCACAGGGGGGTTGTGCAGATCATTCAGTGTTTGAAAGGATGAGGAAGTACCAGATGACTGGTGTAGAAGAAGTAACACAGGTAAGGTTTTAATATAAGTTTGTGTTTAAGAAATGAAAGTGAAGTTGTGCGTGTGTTTCTGCATTTAAGATGTATATTCTAGGATTTCTAAAATATTTATACTATTGTCAGGAAATATTTATATTACTTAATGCTCAAAGAGGCCAAATAACTTGCTTATAATAAAAAATGGGATGCTGAGATTTGAATACAGTCAGCATCATCCCCAAATCATAACATGTCCAAAATATTCTCTTACATGATTTATCATAAAATTAAAAGTATTCAATCTGAACATGTGTTTCATATAAATGTTAGTGTTTGTATTAGTATGAAAATTAGAGTGCCAACTTCCCCAGGTTTGCCTGGGACATCTTCATTTTACCATTGAAAATCATGTGTCTAAGCAAACTCAGATGGTTAGTTACCCTAATAAAAATCACAGTGCTTTTAACATTTTAATTGTAAGTTTTTCTGCTGTTGACTATTGACCTTTGATTCTTTCTTGATTTTATTTTATTCATGGGTGATAGTTTTGCAGTTACTTAAAACACAAGTTCAAAATTTTTAAAGTTTTGTTTTTATAGTAAAAACATTTATCATGTATTTTGAACATCCTTTCTAAAAGTAGTAGGGTAGATTAACATTTCTTGACTCACAAATGCAAATTTGTATGTTTCTTAGTCTGCAAAATAGCATAAGATTATACCATTTCAAATGGGTCTTTCAAGTCTAAGTGAGATTTTATTCTTGTATTCACTGAACAGTTTTCTATTAATCTCCCATATATTAGAATATCTGTGGCAGGTTCTGGGAATATGTGGAAATTAAGATGAAGGCTTATCCTCACAAAGTCTAGTTTAGTTGGAGACACAGAAAAATTGAAGGTAGTAAGAAATAGAGAATTAAGTTAAGAGTTATGCTTGTAGGTGGTATTCTACCCACAAAAAGACTAGCTAACCTAGCCTTGAAAGTGTTTGAGGACAGTAATCAGAAACTAAAAGAATAAGCAGAAGTTAGATTGACCATGAAGAGATAGAAAGAGAAGAAACAGTGTATACAAGGCCAGAGAGATGGCAGTGCGTGCTTAGTCACATCAGTTGTGTCCGACTCTCTGCGACCCCATGGACCATGGCCCACCAGGCTCCTCTGTCCACGGGATTCTCCAGGCAAGAATACTGGAGTGGGTTGCCATTTCCCTTTCCAGTGATAAAGTATGAAGTGAGTGAAGTGAAGTCGCCCAGTCGTGTCTGACTCTTTGTGACCCCATGGACTGTAGCCTACCAGGCTCCTCCATCCATGGAATTTTCCAGCCAAGAGTTGGAGTGGGTTGCCTTTCCTTCTCCAGAGATAGCATTACCAGTAAAGAATTCTTAGCTTCAGGCTGGGGGGGGTGGGGACGACTAGAGACTGGGAGACTAATTAGAAGTTGTTGCAATTATTCAGTTGAGAGATGATAGTCACTTCTTTGAGGTGTTAGCAGTGTGGATAGACAGGCTGAAACCATAGATTGCTAGGTATAATAGAGTTTATCAGTGGCTAGATAGAACATTAATATACAAAAGAAGGTTATATATTTTTTTTATATCATCAGTAGACCACCAAAAATGTAGTGCAAGAATGGACATCATTAAAAATAGTGTCAAGAATATCATGTATCAAAGAGTAAATGTAACAAAGAAAGACCTGTATAAGGAAAATTATAAAACTTTATAAGAAATGTTACAGGTGACTGATTTTATTATGGAGAGATATACTGTATTAATGGAACTGATACCTGATAGAAAACCATTAATTTTCCTTATGTTGATTTATTGATTCAGTGCAATTCCATGTAAATTATAACATGATTATTCATAGCACTTGATGGATCTAAAATGTTTCAAGAAAAAGTGAAGGCTAAGAAGAAATAAGGCCCATCTAAAGATGGTGAACAAGAAAAAGATTTACCCTGGAAGATATTAAGACTTACTAAAGTAACTGAGAGAGTACTTCTAGCATAGGAATGAACAGATTGACCAGAGGGATAAAATTAATTGCTCAAGAACACATCCACACAGAAATGAAACTTTGTGATGTGGTATAGATAAAATCTCAAAGGAAAAATAGAGACTGTTGAATAAATGGAGCCAAAAAAAAAAATTTATCCATTTGGAGAAAAAATGAAGTTATATCTTTACCTCATATAATATTTAAAACAAAACTCGGTAAGTACCACATGTCTAAAACAAAAACTTTGAAACTCTTAGTAGAACAAGTAGGTAGAAATTTCCCTTTCCAGCTATGCTAAAGTAACTGGCATCCAACTAGCCATTCTGCAAAAAACAACTGGAAAAACAAAAACCAAAAAAAAGCCCCAATTATTTTCAAATATTGGCCATCAGGAAATGCAGGATTGACATCCGTGAGAGAGGAGAAATAAATGTCTCTGATTTCTATGACTTTTTGACTGGAGGCAAAATTTCAGGAATGGCACAATGAAGGGCACTTTAAGAAGAGTACGAAATGTATAGCACTCTTGCAGAATTGAAGAGATAGGTTAAGGTTCAGAAAGGCTGAGGTATCTGGATTGATGGACATAGTACCTGGGAGGAGGAGGGAGCTAAGCTGACAAAAAGCTCTAGATATATGCACAGTGGTCACCTTGAATCTTAGCTGGATTCCAACCTATGCACACACAGGGTGAGATTCTATTAGAAAACTACCTGAGAAAGAAAAACTACTGAGAAATCTATGAACTAAACAACTATCAAAAACTGTACTTGGTAGAGGTCCCAGCCCATGCTTGGAATAGGCTAATCTCACCCTCATTTAAAGGACTACTCCAGACCTGTCCTAACTAAGCTGAAAGACCAAGCTTCAGAAAGATCAAAGTGCTTTTCAAGTAAATTAGCTGCCTGTCTTCTCACTGGAGAAGGGAATGGCAAACCACTTCAGTATTCTTGCCTTGAGAACCCCATGAACAGTATGAAAAGACAAAAAGATAGGACACTGAAAGATGAACTCCCCAGGTTGGTAGGTGCCCAATATGTTAATGGAGATCAGTGGAGAAATAACTCCAGAAAAAAATGAAGAGACGGAGTCAAAGCAAAAACAACACCCAGTTGTGGATGTGACTGGCGATAGAAGCAAGGTCCAGTGCTGTAAAGAGCAATATTACATAGGAACCTGGCATGTTAGGTCCATGAATCAAGGCAGATTGGAAGCGGTCAAACAGGAGATGGCAAGAGTGAACGTTGACATTTTAGGAATCAGCGAACTCAAATGGACTGGAATGGGTGAATTTAACTCAGATGACCATTATATCTACTACTGTGGGCAAGAATCCCTTCGAAGAAATGGAGAAGCCATCATAGTCAACAAAAGAGTCTGAAATGCAGTACTTGGATGCAATCTCAAAAATGACAGAATGATCTCTGTTTGTTTCCAAAGCAAACCATTCAATATCACGGTAATCCAAGTCTGTGCCCCGACCAGTAATGCTGAAGAAGCTGAAGTTGAACAGTTCTGTGAAGACCTACAAGACCTTCTAGAACTAGCACCCAAAAAAGATGTCCTTTTCATTATAGGGGACTGGAATGCAAAAGTAGGAAGTCGAGAAACACCTGGAGTAACAGGCAAATTTGGCCTTGGAGTACAGAATGAGGTGCAGGGCAAAGGCTAGTAGAGTTTAGCCAAGAGAATGCACTGGTCATAGCAAGCACCCTCTTCCAACAACACAAGAGAAGACTCTACACATGGACATCACCAGAAGGTCAATACCAAAGTCAGATTGATTATATTCTTTACAGCCAAAGATGGAGAAGCTACAGTCAGCAAAAACAAGACCAGGAGCTGACTGTGGCTCAGATCATGAACTCCTTATTGCCAAATTCAGACTTAAATTGAAGAAAGTAGGGAAAACCACTAGACCGTTCAGGTATGACCTAAATCATATCCCTTGCGATTATTCACTGGAAGTGAGAAATAGATTGGAGGGGTTAGCTCTGATAGACAGAGTGCCTGAAGAACTATGAATGGAGGTTCGTGACATTGTACAGAAGACAGGGATCAAGACCATCTCCAAGAAAAAGCCACGCTAAAAAGCAAAATAGCTGTCTGAGAAGGACTTACAAATAGCTATGAAAAGAAGAGAAGTGAAAAGCAAAGGAGAAAAGGAAAGATATACCCATTTGAATGCAGAGTTCCAAAGAATAGCAAGGAGAGAGAAGAAAGCCTTCCTCAGTGATCAGTGCAAAGAAATAGAGAAAAACAATAAAATGGGAAAGACTAGAGGTCTCTTCAAGAAAATTAGAGATACCAAGGGAACATTTCACGCAAAGATGGGCTCAATAAAGGGCAGAAATGGTATGGACCTAACAGAAGCAGAAGATATTAAGAAGAGGTGGCAAGAATACACAGAAGAACTATACAAAAAAGATCTTCATGATAATAAGATCTTCAGATAATCACAGTGATGTGATCACTCACCTAGAGCCAGACATCCTGGAATGCGAAGTTAAGTTGGCCTTAGGATGCATCACTACGAACAAAGCTAGTGGAGGTGATGGAATTCCAGTGGAGCTATTTCAAATCCTAAAAGATGATGCTGTGAAGATGCTTCACTCAATATGCCAGCAAATCTGGAAAACTCAGCAGTGGCCACAGGACTGGAAAAGGTCGCTTTTCATTCCAGTCCCTAAGAAAGGCAATGCCAAAGAATGTTCAAACTACTGCACCATTGCACTCATCTCACACGCTAGTAAAGTAATGCTAAAAATTCTCCAAGCCAGGCTTCAGTAGTACATGAAGCATGGACTTCCAGATGTTCAAGCTTGTTTTAGAAAAGACAGAGGAACCAGAGATTAAATTACCAATATCCTCTGGATCATCGAAAAAGCAAGAGAGTTCCAGAAAAACATCTATTTCTGCTTTATTGACTAGGCCAAATTCTTTGACTGTGTGGATCACCACAAACTGTGGAAAATTCTGAAAGAGATGGGAATACCAGACCACCTGACCTGCCTCTTGAGATATCTGTATGCAGGTCAGGAAGCAACAGTTAGAACTGGACATGGACCAACAAACTGGTTCCAAATTGGGAAAGGAGTATGTCAAGGCTGTATGTTGTCACCCTGCTTATTTAACTTATATGCAGAGTACATCATGATAAATGCTGGCCTGGAGGAAGCACAAGCTGAAATTAAGATTGCCAGGAGAAATATCAATAACCTCAAATATGCAGATGACACCACCCTTATGGCAGAAAGCGAAGAAGAACTAAAGAGCCTCTTGATGAAGGTGAAGGAGGAGAGTGAAAAAGTTGGCTTAAAGCTCAACATTCAGAAAACTAAGATCATGGCATCCAGTCCCATCACTTCATGGCAAATAGATGGGGAAACAATGGAAACAGGGAGAGACTTTATTTTTTGGGCTCCAAAATCACTGCAGGTAGTGATTGCAGCCGTGAAATTAAAAGACACTTACTCCTTGGAAGCAAAGCTATGACCACCCTAGACAGCATATTAAAAAGCAGAGACATTACTTTGCCAACAAAGGTCTGTGTAGCCAAAGCTATGGTTTTTCCAGTAGTCATGTTTGGATGTGAGAGTTGGACTATAAAGAAAGCTGAGCGCCAAAGAATTGATGCTTTTGAACTGTGGTGTTGGAGAAGACTCTTGAGAGTCCCTTGGACTGCAAGGAGATCCAACCAGTCAATCCTAAAGGAAATTGGTCCTGAATATTCATTGGAAGGACTGATGTTGAAGCTGAAACTCCAATACTTTGGCCACCTCATGCGAAGAATTAACTCATTGAAGAAGACCCTGATGCTGTGCAAGATTGAAGGTGCAAGGAGCAGGGAATGACAGAGGATGAGATAGTTGGATGGCACCACGGACTCAATGGACATGAGTTTGAGTAAACTCTTGGAGTTGGTGATGGACAGGGAGGCCTGGTGTGCTGCAGTCCATGGGGTCGCAAAGCGTTGGACACGACTGAGAGACTGAGCTGAATTGAACTGATTAGAACTAAGTTCGATCGTGCTTGTTAAAAAAGGACACTGAATGTAGATACTCTGTGATATAACATTCAGAATGTAAGACGTTCAGAAAACATTGCTAGATGACAAGCTCAAGAAGTTGAAATATGTGATCCATGATCAGGACAAAAAAAGCAACCAGATAGAAACAGACTAGAAATTACAGGCATTAGCATACAAGGACTTTAAAACAACTGTTACTAATATATTCAAAAATACTGAAAACAAAGAGAAGAGAATAGTGATTATAATGAAAGAAACAGGTATAATCCCCCAGTGAGGATTCAACTTGTAGTGAACAAATAGATTTTCAAAGTTATGTGAAAATGTAAAGGACCTAGAACAGCCAAAACAATTTTCAAGAAGGAACAAAAGCCAGAGGTCTTATACTACCTGAATTTGAGACTTTACTATAAAGCTGCAGTCATCAGGATGGTATCATCGTGACCTCAGGATAGATTTGTTACAGATTATGGAACAGAATAGAGAGTCCATATCCATATGGTCTGTTAAATTTCACAAAAGTTCCAAAGTAATTTAAAGGACAGAAGAGTGGTTTGACAAATGAAAGTAAAAGTGAAAGTCACTCATTTGTATCTGACTCTTTGCAACCCCATGGACTATACAGTCCATGAAATTCTCCAGGCCAGAATACTGGAGTGGGTAGCCTTTCCCTTCTCCAGGGGAATCTTCCCAACCCAGGGATGGAACTCAGGTCTCCTGTATTGCAGGCGGATTTTTTACCAACTTACCTACAAAGGAAGCCCAGTAATACTGGAGTGGGTAGCCGTTCCCTTCTCCAGCAGTTCTTCCTGACCCAGGAATCAAATCGGCGTCTCCTGCATTGCAGGTGTTCTTTACCAACTGAGCTATCAGGGAAGGTCTGACAAATAGTAGTGTAAAAAAAAAAAAGAACCTCAACTTACACTGTTATGTGCTGTGTGCTCAGTCGCTTCAGTTGCATCTGACTCTTTGTGACCCTATTCACTGTAGGCCACCAGGCTCCTCTGTCCATGGGATTCTCCAGGCAAGAATACTGGAGTTGGTCGCCATGCCCTCCTTCAGGGGATCTTACCAACTCGGGGATTGAACTTGCATCTGCCTGTGTCTCTTGCATTGCAGGTTGATTCTTTACCCACTGAGCCACTTGGGAAGCCTGTTTATACCATTATACCTTATACAAAATTGATGATAAATCTGCATAAAGCTAAAACATAAACTTCTAGATTAAAGCGTAGAAATTTTTGTGACTTTGGAATAAAAAACAGTTTCTTAGGACACAAAAATAGCCTGGGCCATCCCCACCCCCTACCCCCGCCCTGCCCAAAATTACAAGTTTGACCTTGTTAAATTAAGACCTTCTCAAAAGATATAGTTAAGAAAATGTAAAAAGAAGGCACAGACTGTGAGCAAAATGTCAACAGTACATATATCTAACAGAAGGCCTTCAGAATATAATAACTCTTAAAGTGAAAGTGAAAGTCATGTCCGATTCTTTGCAACCATATGGACTATACAGTCCATGGAATTCTCCAGGCCACAATACTGGAGTGGGTAGCCTTTCCCTTCTCCAGGGGATCTTCCCAACCCAGGGATCAAACCCAGGTCCTTTACATTGCAGGCGGATTCTTTACCATCTGAGCCACAGGGGAAACCCAAGAACTCAATTAAAAAGAAATACACAAACCTCAATTAAAAAACGGGCAAAAGCATTTGAAAAGACACTTGACAAAAGAAGATATTAAAAAATATTTTGTATTTTGAGATAGAGAAACTCTTTAATAAGGCATGAAATCATTGACTACTAAAAAATTGGTATATTTCACTATATGAAAATTCTAAGAGTGAAGGACACCTTACAGTGAAGACAGTTATGAACTGTGAGACTATGTTAACAATACACGACATTGACAAAGAATTGTTTTCAAAAATAGAGAAGTAGTCCTCCTGCTTAGAACAACTAATAGAAACCAACCTGACCTCAAAATATGAATATTTTAAAAAATGTGTTTATGTTTATTTATATTTGTATCTGCATATGTGTGTGTTTATTTCAAGGCATTAGAGAAATAGCAGGGCTCTGAAGAAGTGTGGAGCCAGATCTTAGGGGGAGAAAATGGACACTTAGGAAAGTGACCCTGACACTTTGGGCTACCTTTTCTCTAGCTATATCTTCCAGTTTCTGAGTAGAAGTCTCCAGGTTCTTGAGGCTAAAGATAAAAATACTGTTTAGGGACTTTATGTTGCGATCGTGAATGAAGGAAGGGCTACTCTCTAGAAGTAAAAGTGAGTCAGAAAGTGTTCTACCTCCCCTCACAGGGGTTAGAGTTTCTCACATCTTCTTAATGTCTGACTGAATTAAGGTAATGGAGGATTACTAATGCACCAAGCCTCATTGCTTGCCAGAAGTGAAAATATTAATAGATCTTGAAAAAGATATCATTACTTGAAGCCTCAGATTATGTCCATGATTTTCCACATACATTGTCCAGCACTCAGTTCAAAATAATCAGCATATTAACAAATGTGACAATATGGTAGAAGAATGAGATGGAAAAAATTATTTACCAAACATTAGTCATTCAGGATTAAATAACAGGGTCTCTCTTGGTGGTCCAGTGGTTAAGACACTGCAAGGAGGATGGTTTTGATCCCTGGTCAAAGATCCCACATGCCTCATGGTATGGCACGACCAACAAATAAGAAATAGAAATTTAAAAAGAAAGATAAATGACAGGTGTACACCCTCAAAAAGGTATAGCTGAGGTGTCAGACATGTTAACACCCTAAAGGTATCTGAATAATGAAATGATCAGACATAGATACAGACTTTATAGTATGTTCAAGTACATAAAAACAAAATTAAAAATTTCAGCAGAAAATTGGAAGTGAACAGAAGAACCTAACGGAAATTCTAGAACTGAAAAATATAATAACAGAAACTAAGAATTTGATGAACTTAGACCTGGATAGTATGTCATAAGGAAAAAGAGTAAACTGCTTAGAAACAAATGGGTAGAAAATACAGAAATGAGTTTAAGAGACATAGTGATACATCAGAAAGTTCTAAAGTATGTATAATTGATATCTCAGAAGGAGAAAAAATGAGAGTGAAATGGAGACAGATAGTGGCTGAGAATTTTCCACATATGGCAGAGAATATCAAACAGCAAATTTAGTAAACCTTGTTATTAGTGCAGGAAAAATCTTTCATGAAGAAAGTAATACTTTACACAGTATTGGAAAAGTGTAAAGACCAAAAGATATATTCTTAAAAACAACCAGTAAAAAGTCCAGTCACCTTCAAAGAAGCAGCAGTAAAAATGACAGCTCATTTCTCATTGGAAACAGTTGAAACCAGAAGACAATGGAATGTGCTGAAACAGTAACTGCCATCCTAGAATGATGTACTGAGTGAAAATAGATAAAAGTACAATGAAGACAGTAACTAAGAGAACAAACATGGAGTTGTCAAGGGAGAAGGAAATTATAAAATGTGAGTGTAAATTTGGAATTGTGGCTTAAAGTTTAAGTTGGACTCTATATTACTGTCATTACAGTTCACTTAACATGGTGCTTTTAGCAGTCAGCAAATATTTAAATCTTTAGATTCAATAGCAGTGTTATTTCTTTAAGCAAATACTTATTGAGTGTCTACCGTTTGCCTGTGAAGTGTGTGTTGCCAGGTAGCAGTATAGTAAGAAGCAAACGCAGAGATGATTTCTTCTTTCCAGAACTCTTATTCTAGTGGTTGATGTAATGGTGGTGGACTGGGGACAGAAAATAAATAACCACATGGTGAACTGTGACGGACATGGGTCCATGGTTCTGTGAGGTATAAAATGGGTAGTTTAACCTTTGCTAAGTCCGAAGAAAGAAATTGACTAGATCAGGGAAGGCAGTATCACCATGTGCAAAATACTGTGAAGGGTTACAGATGATGTGTTGCAGGATTGGAAAGAAGTTCTGTTTAGCTGTAGCAGAGAGAGCTAGAGTTGGGTAGTGTTGTAAGGTCTCTCTGTGAAGTAATGTGGAATGGGACAAAACTGGACAGGTAAACAGAGTCTGTAGTGTTGACTAGGTGGTGCATATAAAGGGTTTACAATTTTATTCTTAGAGTGATAGGAAGTCATTGGGATACAAATGCAGATGGGTAATATTTTCAAAATCGTTATTTTGAAAAGACTGCAGTATGAAGATCAGATTGAAGGTCAGCCATGGATAGAGATGGATTCCCATCACTCTTACTGCAGTACTTTAGGTAGTAAGTGATGGTGGCTTGGGCTAATGTGATGGACTAGAGGCAATGTGGGCAGATGCCCTAAGTACTTAGATGCTAAATTTGACACAGCTGGGTGATAGATTGGTAGAGGAAGCTATCAAAGTATTATAGACTACCGTAAGACTTGCTTTATACACACACACACACACACACACACATATGATTACATATTAAATGGTATGTTTTGAAAATGTTTCAAAGTTAAAGAATTGTTTGAATAAATAAATCATCTATACAGTAGAATGTTACGAGACTGGAAGTAGTGTTTAGGAATTTTTTTTTTTTTTTTTATAAATTTATTTATTTTAGTTGGGGGCCAATCACTTCACAACATTGCAATAGTTTTTGCCATACATTGACATGAATCAGCCATGGGTTTACATGTGTTCCCCCTCCTGGACCCCCCACCCACCTCCCTCCCCATCCCATCCTTCTGGATCATCCCATTGCCCCGGCCCTGAGCCCTTGTCTCATGCATCGAACATGGAATGGTGTTCTGTTTCACATATGATAATATACATGTTTCAATGCTATTCTCCCAGAACGTCCCACCCTCACCTTCTCCCTCAGAGTCCATAAAATTGTTCCATGCATCTGTGTCTCTTATTCTGTCTCGCATATAGGGTTATCGTTACCATCTTTCAAATTCCATATATATGCATTAGTATACTGTATTGTTGTTTTTCTTTCTGGCTTACTTCACTCTGTATAATGGGCTCCAGTTTCATCCATCTCAGTAGAACCGATTCAAATGTATTTTTTTTAATGGCTGAGTAATATTCCATTGTGTATATGTACCACAGCTTCCTTATCCATTCATCTGCTGATGGACATCTAGGTTGCTTCCATGTCCTGGCTATTGTAAACAGTGCTGCGATGGTGTTTAGGAATTTTTAACAGTGTGAGGAAATAACCTATGGTCTTACATAATAAAGTAGAAAATGAAGTTGTTTAAAATGTATATCATTAATTATATAAATTATGATAGTGAAGCATGCTAATGATCAGAAAGTGTTTAGGAATTTTTAACAGTGTGAGGAAATAACCTATGGTCTTACATAATAAAGTAGAAAATGAAGTTGTTTAAAATGTATATCATTAATTATATAAATTATGATAGTGAAGCATGCTAATGATCAGAAATAACTCTTTTGACATATAGACACCTCAAGAAGAACATGCTATTAATGGTCCAGAACTCCTGAGGAAAAAACGTACAACTGTAGCTGAAAAAAATACCTGTCAGCTTTATATTCAGACTGATCATCTGTTCTTTAAATATTACGGAACACGAGAAGCTGTGATCGCCCAGGTATCTATAATTTTGTTACTATTTTAGTTTTGATATTCTCATATTGTTTCATTATACCTGTATTTTCCTCTAAAAGTTAAAGTTAGTGCATATCTCATTTTGGAAAAGTAGAGAGTATGTATTTTCAGTTGTGATGTGATAAAATATGTAAGATAAGAACACAAATAACTGAAAGACCAGTTAGGATATTTTAGTATCGTTTAAAAGAGAGATTTAAAAAAATAATTTCATGAAGAAGATGATGACACTAGAGCTTAGCTTTGAAAAGAGGGCAGATTATCATTTGTGGTCTTAAAGGAGAGAAAGGTAGAAGAATCCTAATAAGAGTATTTAATTTCTGTTCTGTATTCTCATTATACTTAATACTGTGTGTGTGTGTGCTTAGTTGCTCAGTTGTGTCTGACTTTTTGCGACCCCATGGACTGTAGCCCCCCAGGCTGCTTTGTCCATGGGTATTCTCCAGGCAAGTATACTGGAGTGGGTTGCCACGCCCTCCTCCAGGGGATCTTCCCCACCCAGGGATAGAACCCAGGCCCTCCCACATTGCAGACAGATTCTTTACTGTCTGAGCCACCAGAGAAGCCCACTCTAATTAGTCATCTGGGGAGAAATGTTTGAACCGCCAATGTTTGGGGTGGAGAAAGAACAGAGAATTGGATACGGGATCACTAAACCAAGCTGAGTATCAGTTCAGTTCAGTTCAGTTGCTCAGTCGTGTCCGACTCTTTGTGACCCCATGAATCGCAGCATGCCAAGCCTCCCTGTCCATCACCAACTCCCGGAGTTTACCCAAACCCATGTCCATCGAGTCGGTGATGCCATCCAACCATCTCATCCTCTGTCGTCCCCTTCTCCTCCTGCCCCCAATCCTTCCCAGCATTAGGGTCTTTTCCAATGAGTCAACTCTTCGCATGAGGTGGCCAAAGTATTGGAGTTTCAGCTTCAACGTCAGTCCTTCCAAGGAACACCCAGGACTTATCTCCTTTAGGATGGACTGGTTGGATCTTCTTGCAGTCCAAGGGACTCTCGAGTCTTCTCCAACACCACAGTTCAAAAGCATCAATTCTTCGGCGCTCAGCTTTCTTCACCGTCCAACTCTCACATGCATATATGACCACTGGAAAAACCATAGCCTTGACTAGACGGACCTTTGTTGGCAAAGTAATGTCTCTGCTTTTAAATATGCTCTCTAGGTTGGTCATAACCTTCCTTCCAAGGAATAAGTGTCTTTTAATTTCATGGCTGCAATCACCATCAGCAGTGATTTTGGAGCCCAAAAAAATAAAGTCTGACACTGTTTCCACTGTTTCCCCATCTATAACCATGAAGTGATGGGACCAGATGCCATGATCTTGAGGAAGATAGAAATGGATAAAGATAGAAAAGTTTGAACTCTCAGTAAACTAAGATATCTAATTAGTAATCTGTGGAGAAATGTTTGAACTGCCAGTGTTTGGGGTGGAGAAAGAACAGAGAATTGGATAAGGGATCACTAAACCAAGCTGAGTATCAGTTCAGCTGATACAACGTTGAGCTTTAAGCCAACTTTTTCACTCTCCTCTTTCGCTTTCATCAAGAGGCTCTTTAGTTCTTTTTCACTTTCTGCCATAAAGGTGGTGTCATCTGCCTATCTGAGGTTATTGATATTTCTCCTGCAATCTTGATTCCAGCTTGTGTTTCTTCCAGCCCAGCATTTGTCATGATGTACTCGATAAAGGACAGAAATGGTATGGACCTAACAGAAGCAGAAGATATTAAGAGGAGGTGGCAAGAATACACAGAAGAACTGTACAAAAAAGACCTTCACGACCCAGATAATCACGATGGTGTGATCACTCACCTAGAGCCAAACATCCGGGAATGTGAAGTCAAGTGGGCCTTAGAAAGCATCACTACGAACAAAGCTAGTGGAGGTGATGGAATTCCAGTTGAGCTATTTCAAATCCTCAAAGGTGATGCTGTGAAAGTGCTGCACTCGATATGCCAGCAAATTTGGAAAACTCAGCAGTGGCCACAGGACTGGAAGAGGTCAGTTTTCGTTCCAATCCCAAAGAAAGGCAATGCCAAAGAATGCTCAAACCACCGCACAATTGCACTCATCTCACATGCTAGTAAAGTAATGCTCAAAATTCTCCAAGCCAGGCTTCAGCAATACGTGAACCGTGAACTTCCAGATGTACAAGCTGGTTTTAGAAAAGGCAGAGGAACCAGAGATCAAATTGCCAACATCCGCTGGATCATCAAAAAAGCAAGAGAGTTCCAGAAAAACATCTATTTCTGCTTTATTGACTACGCCAAAGCCTTTGACTGTGTGGATCACAATAAACTGGAAAATTCTGAAAGAGATGGGAATACCAGACCATCTGACCTGTCTCTTGAGAGACCTGTATGCAGGTCAGGAAGCAACAGTTAGAACTGGACATGGAACAACAGACTGGTTCCAAATAGGAAAAGGAGTCCGTCAAGGCTGTATATTGTCACCCTGCTTATTTAACTTATATGCAGAGCACATCATGAGAAACGCTGGGCTGGAAGAAACATAAGCTGGAATCAAGATTGCCGGGAGAAATATCAATAACCTCAAATATGCAGACGACACCACCCTTATGGCAGAAAGTGAAGAACTAAAGAGCCTCTTGATGAAAGTGAAAGAGGAGAGTGAAAAAGTTGGCTTAAAGCTCAACGTTCAGAAAACTAAGATCATGGCATCTGGTTCCATCACTTCATGGGAAATAGATGGGGAAACAGTGGAAACAGTGTCAGACTTTTATTTTTGGGGGCTCCGGAATCACTGCAGATAGTGACTGCAGCCGTGAAATTAAAAGACGCTTACTCCTTGGAAGGAAGGTTATGGCCAACCTAGATGGCATGTTTAAAAGCAGAGACATTACTTTGCCAACAAAAGTCCGTCTAGTCAAGGCTATGGTTTTTCCAGTGGTCATGTATGGATGTGAGAGTTGGACGGTGAAGAAAGCTGAGCGCCGCAGAATTGATGCTTTTTAACTGTGGTGTTGGAGAAGACTCTTGAGAGTCCCTTGGACTGCAAGGAGATCCAATCAATCCATCCTAAAAGAGATCAATCCTGGGTGTTCATTGGAAGGTCTGATGTTGAAGCTGAAACTCCAATACTTTGGGCACCTCATGCGAAGGGTTGACTCATTGGAAAAGACCCTAATGCTGGGTAGGATTGGGGGCGGGAGGAGAAGGGGACGACAGAGGATGAGATGGTTGGATGGCATCACCGACTTGATGAACATGGGTTTGGGTAGACTCCGGGAGTTGGTGATGGACAGGGAGGCCTGGCGTGCTGCAGTTCATGGGGTCGCGGAGAGTCGGACACGACTGAGCGACTGAACTGAACTGAACTCTGCATATAAGTTAAATAAGCAGGGTGACAATATACAGCCTTGACATACTCCTTTTCCTATTTGGAACCAGTCTGTTGTTCCATGTCCAGTTCTAACTGTTGCTTCCTGATCTGCATACAGGTTTCTCAAGAGACAGGTCAGATGGTCTGGTATTCCTATCTCTTTCAGAATTTTCCACAGTTTATTGTGATCCATACAGTCAAAGGCTTTGGCATAGTCAATAAAGCAGAAATAGATGTTTTTCTGGAACTCTCTTGCTTTTTCGATGATCCAGCGGATGTTGGCAATCTGATCTCTGGTTCCTCTGCCTTTTCTGAATCCAACTGGAACATCTGGATATTCACGGTTCACGTATTGCTGAAGCCTGGCTTGGAGAATTTTGAGCATTACTTTACTAGCGTGTGAGATGAGTGCAATTGTGCAGTAGTTTGAGCATTCTTTGGCATTGCCTTTCTTTGGGATTGGAACGAAAACTGACCTCTTCCAGTCCTGTGGCCACTGCTGAGTTTTCCAAATTTGCTGGCATATCGAGTGCAGCACTTTCACAGCATCATCTTTCAGGATTTGAAATAGCTCCACTGGTATTCCATCACCTCCACTAGCT
The DNA here is from genome assembly GCF_054371585.1 of Giraffa tippelskirchi. Classification (NCBI taxonomy): domain Eukaryota; kingdom Metazoa; phylum Chordata; class Mammalia; order Artiodactyla; family Giraffidae; genus Giraffa; species Giraffa tippelskirchi. The sequence continues at coordinate 113,579,243 of NC_137281.1, forward strand.
TTGTTCGTAGTGATGCTTCCTAAGGCCCACTTGACTTCACATTCCAGGATATCTGGCTCTAGGTGAGTGATCACACCATCGTGATTATCTGGGTCGTGAAGATCTTTTTTGTACAGTTCTTCTGTGTATTCTTGCCACCTCTTCTTAATATCTTCTGCTTCTGTTAGGTCCATACCATTTCTGCCCTTTATCGAGCCCATCTTTGCATGAAATGTTCCTTTGGTATCTCTAATTTTCTTGAAGAGATCTCTAGTCTTTCCCATTCTGTTGTTCTCCTCTATTTCTTTGCATTGATCGCTGAGGAAGGCTTTCTTATCTCTCCTTGCTATTCTTTGGAACTCTGCATTCAGATGGGAATATCTTTCCTTTTCTCCTTTGCTTTTCACTTCTCTTCTTTTCCCAGCTATTTGTAAGGCCTCCTCAGATAGCCATTTTGCTTTTTTGCATTTCTTTTCCATGGGGATGGTCTTGATCCCTGTCTCCTGTACAGTGTCACGAACCTCTGTCCATAGTTCATCAGGCACTCTGTCTATCAGATCTAGTCCCTTAAATCTATCTGTCACTTCCACTGTATAATTATAAGGAATTTGATTTAGGTCATACCTGAATGGTCTAGTGGTTTTCCCCACTTTCTTCAATTGAAGTCTGAAAATGGCAATAAGGAGTTCATGATCTGAGCCACAGTCTGCTCCCGGTCTTGTTTTTGCTGACTGTATGGAGCTTCTCCATCTTTGGCTGCAAAGAATGTATAGGTAGCATAGATTTATAGTGGACTTTATCAGCAGTGTTACGATGTTCTTTGTCAATGTGTGGCAAACTGGGCTACTTTTAAAATTGTTAATGCTTCTACTTGGCTGTTCTATGTTTATATAATTTCTTTGAAAATAGTTTTGAAACTATATATGCATGCATATTTTCACATAAGTGGTAGCAGGAGTGCTTTTTGTAAATGAAGATGGGAAGGTTCATATAGAGTGATTTAGAAGCCAGAGAGTTAAGTTGGGAGTCAGCCAGGTAAAAAGAGGATCTTGCTGTGTTCTGTCACTCTGCTTGTCTCTCTCAATTTTAGCAAAATCTGAATTTGTATTATTTATATTTGTATTGCTTCCTTCCCTTTCTCTCCCCTCTAAAATAAATCTCTATAAATTTATAGGGATCTTCTCAGTTTTGTTTACCACTCTACCTCCAGCACCTAAAACCGTGCCTTTGTTGTTATTTAGTTGCTAAGTCATCTTCGATGCTTTTTTGACCCAATGGGCTATAGCCTGCCTGGCTCCTCCGTCCATGGGATTTCCCAGGCAAGAATACTGGAATGGGTTGCCATTTCCTTCTCCAGGGAATCTTCCCAACCTGGCGATCAAATCTGTGTCTCCTGCATTGGCAAGCGGGTTCTGTACCACTAAGTCACCAGGGAAGCCCAGTGCCTACTACATAGTAAGGGTGGACAAAACTTACAGAATGTGTACCAGTGCAGCAGTGGAAAGACTGAGTCAGAGAATGACTGAGTGTCCTGATACTAACAGGGAGATATTCAGAGAATATGTTTGAATTGAGTCTAGGGAGTAAAACCCTAGGTATAAGGCAGCAGCATGTGAAAAGGCATGGAAGTATGACATTGCAGGATGAATTGAGGAAACAAAGTTTTGTATGACCGAGGCAAGAGTGCATGTTTGGTTTTGGCCAGAGAAAAGTCTGGAGAGTCATTGAATTTCTCTTCTCAGTTCTAGCTCACTAATCTTTTTCATCCTGTCATCTAGTATATGATATTGAATTTGAATGTGGTAGAATATGAACAATTGTTGATTTGGAAAATGAAAATTCACAGTCTTTTTCACATTTCAACATTGCCCCTAAAATGTTTTTCTTTTTTTAAAAAATCAATAGATATCCAGTCATGTTAAAGCAATTGATACAATTTACCAGACAACAGACTTCTCTGGAATCCGTAACATCAGTTTCATGGTGAAACGCATAAGAGTAAGTAAGGAATTTCAATAGTTAACCTTAAAAAAGAGAAACAATAAGGGTCATGTTTACGAAACAAAAATGCTTGCTTTTTATTTCATCTTTATGCATTAAATAGTTTAAATTATATTTACTAATACAGGTTATCTTTACTCTTGGGTTGTACATGCACACAGAGGGGACTTGGACTTAGATTTAAGAATGAAATCTATAGAGGTTTAATCTGGACCGTAGAAGAACTATGGTAGGAAGTACTGTTTTGTATTTGTCTGATTAACATACTAGTTATAAAGTGCTCTAGTAACTAGAGATTCGGTACTTGACATTTTCCCTAGTTTCTATAGTTTCTGTAGATTTTCCTTATAGAGTATATTTTAGAGTGTGTCTCATTTGATGCTCCAGTGGAGGGAAGGATAGATACAGTGGTTAAGTAAAATTGGAAGTTGAGAAACAGTTAATTCTATTTCCTCTTGAAATTTAACAGTGCACACTGATGTAGTCCAGGTTTTGAGAAATCCTTTGGGAAAGAAATCCATACATTTCTAAGCTCATTTAGCCTTTTTTGTATTAACATCATCTGAGACTCCAAAGAACTGCAGTACACATTTTGAGAAATGCTGATTCTTAGTTTTAATGTTATAAATTGTTAATAAGTAAATACTCAATTATTACAAAATTGGACTGTTTCAAACATTTTCTAAATATGAATTCTTTCAAAATATATATCTTTTAAGAATCTGAATTTATAAGCTAGATAACCCATGTTTTAAAAGTCATCATTTTAAAAAAGTACTTTCCACAGAACACATTTATTTTTAATAAAAATTTTAATAGTTCTTTTTTAAATTATGTATTTATTTATTTTTGGCCTCACTATGCAGCTTGCAGGATCTTAGTTCCCCAGCCAGGGATTGAACCCTAGCCCTCTCAGTGAAAGCAGAGTCTTAGCCACTGGATCTCCAGGGAATTTCCTATAGAGAATTCTTTACATTTCTTAAAATATGGTTGACTAGATTATAGTTTTAGTATATATGTGTAATATATTTTTAAAAATAGCTGAAAGTGGTCTTTACTTTTAAAAGTGACATGATTAAATACTACATTGAGTTGTCTTAAGGTGAAATATGGTTTATAGATAGATAAAGAACTGTAATCAGTTGCTTTCATGTACTTTGAGAGCGATATAAACATTTAAATGAGCAAGTAAAAGTGATACGGTGTATAAGTATCACTGTTTAGTAGACAGAGGAATAAAATGCAAAGTAGTGAAAAATACAGAACACTTGAAGAAGTTTTAGTAAGGTACATTTTTTTGAGTAAAATAATTTGCATTATGAAGAAACACATGTATATAAAAGGGTAATGTGGCAGTTGGTGGTTTTTCTGGCCTTTAATCAAGATTAAAACTTTAAAATCTCATCAGTTGAAGTTTGTGACCCATTAAATAATTTGAAATTTATATTTTGTAAGCACATATTTAAATATTCATCATCCCATTTTTAATACAGGTAACTAAAATTTAGATGCAGTTTTTATTTATAGCCAGTAGTATAGAAGTATCAGAATTTCATTTCTGTGTTTTGTGGGGAAAAGCAATATGTAGCATGTCTCTAAGCATGGGCTACTTATAATACATAGTGTTGTTGTTTTGGGATTTTTGTGTGTGTGTGTTAGATGACCATAACTGATTGTTTTTGATTAATTGTTAATGGATAAACCAGATGTTCTCATATCTGTCCTTGGACAGTTACCCTCAAGGGGTTTCTGCCACCCTTTTTGTAAACTCCTTGGTTTTGCTGAAAGATATGTATCCTAAAGAGACCTGTAGTTTTCATTTTATTGACTGTAATAGCTTTACCTTATCACTGATATTTTCAGTGGACTGAGATTTGCCTTCTAAGCAATGTTTATTCTCATATATATTCCTTTTTATTCTCTATCAACAGTCTTATATGTAATTCTCTTACTTGGAGAAAACCAAATTGTTCTAGGACTTCAAAAGATAGGCAGAGGTCTCTGAAAAGAAGTAATGACTCATAAATAAAAGCTTTTGTTTTGGTGAAGTTTGGTATCAGAATCGATTATTCTTCACATTGTGTAAGAGAAACCTGCCCCAAGAGTATAGTAGCTAAAGTGTTGAAGGAAACATTCTGGAGAACTCAGTTTGAAATAGAGAAACAAATGGGCAAAGAAAAAAAATTCTTACATTCAGGGAAAAAAATTGAACTTGAAGCTAGTTGGGCTTGACTCATGATTTTCTAGGCAAGTAGAACCAGGCGTATGATTTGTCCGCTGAATTGACAGTCTTGGATTTAATATCTATTTTATGTTCTGCTAATTAGGTGAAATATAGGGTTTTATATCCTTTACTTATAATCATATGTAGGAGATCAGCACTAAGGGAGACTGATGAGATGATTGAATTTGAGAAACTGTACTTCCTTATTAGAAATTTTGAAAGCAGAACTTGTTTTTTCATCCCTAGTGTTCAGGAAAGGGGTGAATATTTGCTTAGAAATGTAACATACTCAGTTTTAATTCCCCTACCTTGTCTTTCCATTTTTCTTTCTTTTTGGTGTCTATAATCAGCTATGGGGTGAAGGAAGTGGGAATAACTGTAGAAGCATTAATTTAGCCCCAACTTCCTTGGGCCCCAAGTATATTGTCCAGCTTGGTCAAATTTTTCTAAATCTTCAGATATCCTCATGGCTACTTAAAAAAAAAATTGACTAAGTAGTGGATACTGCTTCCACTAAAGCTCTGCTAACATTAGCTGCTTATTAAAATCATTGTTTTATGCATTTTAGATCAACACAACTGCTGATGAGAAGGACCCTACAAATCCGTTCCGTTTTCCAAATATTGGTGTGGAGAAGTTTCTGGAGCTGAATTCTGAGCAGAATCATGATGACTACTGTTTGGCCTACGTTTTCACAGATCGAGATTTTGATGATGGTGTCCTTGGTCTGGCGTGGGTTGGAGCACCTTCAGGTAGTTTATCTAAATATGTCTTGACTTACTACTTGAAAAGCAGTTTCATGATGGATTGAATTTTACAAAGTATAGGAGAAAGTGATGCCTGTACAGTATCTTAATTACAGCTCAGGTTAGGTAAAATTCATAAGCATAATGTAAATGGAAAAATAGATGAAGCAGCTTTTTATTTTGAAATGAATTACATGAGTACTAACAGAGAGATATCCTGACATTTGGTATTGTACATTCAGTGGCTGAAATAAATAATTTTATGGGGAAAAGTGGTACTTATTTCTGAAACTGAAAAGCAGAATGCTAATTGTTCCACAAAAGTTAATGTAATTAATTAATGGGATGGGGGTTGGGAAGAGGTTCTTAGAGTCAACAAGGGAAAATTATGTTCTTGCTTTTGTTCTGCAGTGAGATAAAATGCAGAGAAATCCTGCTCAAGAACAGCAGGTGGGAAGAAAAAGAAAGACTACCTTTACTATCATTATTTTATTTCTAGCCTTTATTTTAACAAAAGGAAAGTAGTGCCTGAAAAGAGATGTCAGCAGGAGACCCCAAGACCCACAGCTCCACAGGCTTAACTGCATGGACCCACATTCTGCTGGTGTCTACCTTAGCCATGAAAGCCACTATCATTGAGAAAGCTGGAATGGGATAATCTCCTTTCCACTGCAGTCCAGTGGGGATCTGTCATTTACAGTATAATAGGTTCAGTAGCCTAGTTTAGAGAAATACAAATTTAATAAGTGAAAGATAAGTAGAAAGAATCCCCGACTCTTTGAATATAAATTTGCCATATAGAATTTGATCAGTAGTCCATCATCTTCTGAGCTGTAAACAGCAGTTTCTCCTTCTGATATATCTTTTTAAAGAATCAGCTTCAACTTTATATGGGATAAGACAGGCTCTTCTATTCTTAATTTATTCTTTGATTTGCTATGCATATTTTAACATCTTCAGTACTGTAGTTTTGCTCTTACATATTTTGCTCTTTTTTTAAAGCCAGCAGTGAATATCCTTTTTACAGGTTCCAAAGCTTTTGTTTCTCTGCCACATTTTGAAGTGTACTCAATCCCTGCTGTCATTAAAATACATGTTTATGGCATAGACTGAATGTATTATATAGTACGGTATTTTTTGATATTTGTCCCTTAGAGTGATCTGTGCTGGTTTTGTGTTACTTGCATTGTCAGCAGATTGTACGTCTCACTCTTTCCTATGATAATTCACATATTTTATAACTTGTATATGCTGAAATTTCTCCTTCCCTGCTTGGGAAAAAGATTAGTTGGATAATTTTATCACAACGTTTATAATCCCTTCTCCTTATTCATCAGTAAGTACTATAGAAACTCAAGGATTCATTTGGCTTTTCTTATATATTGTGGTTAATATAGTGGTTCTTTAACTGTGCTCCATGGACTAGCAGCATCTGTATTACCTGGGAACTTGTTAGGAATGTAAATTTTGGGGCTTCGCTCAGGTCTGCTGTATCAGAAACTCCAGGTGGTGTGGAGCCCATCTGTCTTTGTCTGAAGAAGCCCTCCAGGTGATTCTGTTGCATTCTAAAGTTTGAAAACCAACATATTAATATTTTTGCTCACAAAATGTCTCCTGGGCGAATGATTAGATGATCTCAGACTAAAAACTTCCTGCCATTTTGTATTTTCAACTCCAGACTGTTGTTCATTGAGAATGTAGTGGTTCTGAGAGACCTTGGTCAAATTTTTCTGAATATTCAGATATCTGCATGTCTACTTTTTTTTAAGTCTTTTTTTTTAAGACTATATATTTAGAACACTTTTAAATTTATATAAAAATTGAGCAGATAGTATAGAGTGTTATCTCCCCTACCTTTCTATTTTATAACAGCTTACATTAGTATGATGCATTTGTTACACTTAATGAACCAGTACTGGTACATTATTGTTAACTAAAATCATCCCATAGTTGATTCGGATTTCTTATTCAGATCAAGTCCTTTTCCCGTTCCAGGATCTTGTCCAGTATACAACCGTACATTTAATTGTCATTTCTCTTTAGTCTCCTCCTAGCTGTGATGATTTCTCAGACTTTGCTTATTTTTTATAACCTTGACAGTTTTGAGGCGTATTGGTCAGGGATATTGTTGGATGCCCCTCTGTCATAGTCTGTTTGATGCTTTTCTCATGATTGAACTAGGGTTTGGGGGACAGTTTTTCTGTCTAGTTTGTGATATCTGGACCACTTACTTTATGAAGTACTGTTTATTTTATTGAAGTGACAGTAGGCAGAGTTCTGGTTTGACAATGCTAGGCCACATTACTTGTATTTTTGTTGTTGTTCTTCATCTGATGCCTTCTTCCTTTACTCTGTGTTAAACTCCCAACTCCAGCTCTCACAAGCCTTTTTCTAGGAGCTTCTGGGGGAACAGCTAGGCAGGGACAGAAGAATCGGGCCAGAGTGGGAAAGAGAAAGAGTCTTTGTTCCTTTGACACAACTTTTTCTAAAATAGGATACCTGCCCTGACAGCTTTCTTCTTCATTTCCCTTTGCCCTTAGACTACTTGAACTGAGTTTATTTGGTTTGCATTTTATTTATTTTTATAAGCAACTTTATGTATTTGCTCTTACTGATTAATTCAGTTCCCTTGTGATGTATAGATGTTACTTCCTCCATTATACAGTCGAGGAAAGTTGGATTACAACCCAGTACCACAAATAACCTAGAATCTGGACCTTTTGACTCCACATTTTTGTGCATTTGGTAGTTCTTTTACTTGGTATTATTATAATGTAACATCCTACCTTTATCTCTCTAAGACATTTCCAAGAAGAAGTTGAAATGTTTCCTGAATCTAAAAGTAGAGATGGAATCTGTTTCCTTCTTTCTTAAGAGAGAGGAGTCATGTGTGTGCCAAGTTGCTTCAGTCGTGTCTGACTAGAATTTAGGCATCATTTTGGGTAATTGTCATGAAATAAAGAGAAGAGCTCTGGATTGGGAGCTAGTGTACTGGGTCCTTGTCTGTTCTGTCTCTGTAAATTCAGGTAAATCATGTTGTTTCAGCTTGTTTATTTTTCATTGTAATTTCTTCTCTTTGCCCTTCCTTTGTGACTTAATGTTTCTGTATGCAGATCTTAGTAATGCTAGTTTTAGCCTAATTTTTTGCAATAGTATTTTATAGCTGATCTGTTCAGCTTCTGGTCTGTTGCTTTTCTTAACCTTTTCCATTTTTATTTGACCTAATTAATTTCTATTGTATTATTTAGCTTAATTTCATTTAATTCTGCAGCTGTTTCACTATTCAAATATATAGTACTAAAAGAATTTTGTTGTGATACTGCTGTGTTAATTTTCACATGATAGTTACTCAAATTACTAGCTGTAGTCCTCTTCATTGACTCAGTTAAGGTGGGAAAAACAATGAGGGTTGAAATATTCCAATAATGTTTCTTGTGTTTTAGTCTTTTTTTATGCTACTTTTTATTTGTTCTCTAAAAATTTCTTATTGTGGTTGGGTTCTGCCTTCAGTTTCCTTTTAGTGAGAAAAACAGTTCCTCCTGCCCTAACTCCATAATAAGTAGAAACAGCTTGTAAACTGGGCTAACTTGGAGGCTTCCATGTGAAATCATACAGGACCTAGAAGGGAGCGCTAGAAAGGGAGGAGTCTGGTCTCTAAAACAAAGTTAGTCTTGAATAGGAAACTGAAAAGATTAAACTTCTCTTTTTATATGCAAAGTTTTGTGTTAAGCAGGTAGTAGCCTCTTATTTTGGAGAAGGAAATGGCAACCCACTCCAGTACCCTTGCCTGGAGAATCCCAGGGACGGGGGAGCCTGGTGGGCTGCCGTCTATGGGGTCACACAGAGTCGGACACGACTGCAGTGACTTAGCAGTTAAGTTCAGTCGCTCAGTCATGTCCGACTCTTTGCGACCCCATGAATTGCAGCACGCCAGGCCTCTCTGTCCATCACCAACTCCCGGAGTCCACCCAAACCCATGTCCATCGAGTCGGTGATGCCATCCATCCATCTCATCCTCTGTCGTCCCCTTCTCCTTCCGCCCCCAATCCTATGCAGCATTAGGGTCTTTTCCAATGAGTCAACCCTTCGCATGAGGTGGCCAAAGTATTGGAGTTTCAGCTTCAACATCAGACCTTCCAATGAACCCCCAGGATTGATCTCTTTTAGGATGGATTGATTGGATCTCCTTGCAGTCCAAGGGACTCCCAAGAGTCTTCTCCAACACCACAGTTGCAGCCTCTTATTTAGAGACTGAAATGTCAGTTCCTTCACAAAGTAAAATCTTTATATTAGATAGCCCTTTGTTGTACTTCTTTTGCTATGCCCTTCTAACATGATTTTTGAGGGGGTCTTTGTTTTATTAAGGCATATTCTGCTCTTCTGTTACCCACCTTACTGTTAGCAGTTAACCCAGTGAACATAGTCTCAGTTTGCCAGGTCACTGAAGAAGGCTGACTGTGGAATTCATCTGCAAAGCCAATCCTGAACCATTGCATATTCCTCTGACCATTTGTAAAGAACATTTTGGGGGACATTTCATTTGGTAGAGATCTTCTTTTCTGTTTTTCTTGTTTAGAACCTGTCTGGCAGTATACTAACTTCAGCTTCAGAATTACTGCTCAGATTAATGTTGAATGGTCAACATGTGACTATTGCTGTAGATGTTTAGGCCTGCTCACACCAAAACTGTGTTTATGGATTCTTTCAAGATATTAGACTTACCCTTGTAGGTTTTATAATTTTTTTCTTTTGGGGAGTTGTTTTTAACAAGTTTAGAACTGATATTCTGTGATTAGCTCTCAGACTATCCTGTAGATAGAAAAATGTTTCTGTTTCTTTGTTGGTCTTTGAGTTATCCATCCATCATTGTTATTCATAATTTGTATTTTTCAGTGATGACTATATGTAGTAAACTTTTTAATTTACTCTGTAAAGCAATTACTAAACTTGAGTTATGACTTAGCTGTAGGTATTTATAACATCATTAATTGAGTTTCTGGCATATCAAAAGTTGTTGCAGTATTTAAAAAGTTAAATCACAACTAATAAAGTTAGACATAGTATTGTATTTCTTTCTGTATAACTGAATTATTCCAACATATGCTGTTAGTGTATAAAAATAGCAAACTTTCCAGATAAGCAATAGTTATTGAAACCAAAAGCAGTTAAATATATTAAACTCGATATGAATTAAAAAGACTGTATTTCAGAAGACTATACTCAAATTTATGCGTTATCTTTCCTCAAATTAGACCTTAAAAATATAGGAAGTGCATTATTGGAATTTTTAATATGTGCTGTTTACTTTCTTTTAACTGATAAAGATTTGCAGTGTGGAGTCTTCTATGCTTAATTCAAGTCTGACAGTACAGCACTGGACCAATTTGTGTGTGACACATCTTCGATAAGGCAGGATATTAATTTGCTACTTATTTAAAACTATAATATGTAGACTGTAATTATTACATACAGAATGCTTATTTATATCTTTTCTAGTTTCTAGAATAGTGATACAGTCCTTTGGACTGCAAAAGTAAAAGTAGATTAAGAGAATATATTAAATATTTGTAAGTCATTTGCTGTTATCTTCCTATTCAGTTTTCTGTGTAGAAAACGTAGTAAATATTAAATATAAAGGTTCTCAATCCTTTGTCATTTAAAATCTGCATATATGACTTAGTCTTTCAGTTTAGTTTTCTGAGAAAGCACATTATCATTTCGGTTTCTCGAATTGTATCATAATAGTCATTAAATTTATGATATGTTTTCCTGTACTTTCTAATATTAAAAGGAACAAGGCAACAGTTGTAGCGTCTTGCCATTCTTGCATATCTTTTTTTTTTTTTGAACTTTTTATTTTGTATTTAGGTATAACCGATTAACAATGTTGTGATAGTTTCAGGTGGACAGCGAAGGGACTCAGCTGTAGATATACATGTATCCATTCTCCCCCAAACCCCCTTTCCATCCAGGCTGATACATTCAGGCTTCTTGTTGGTTATCCATTTTAAATATAGCTTATCTTGCATATCTTTTTTGAATTGCTTGCCTATTATATACTTTATCAGAGGTTATAAATGTTAGACTTTTAAAAATGTAATTTGGTTGTAACTCGGTGTGTTGAAAGTTAATTTGAAGTAATTAGATCATTTATCAGAATATCCTAATCCATTTGATTGTATTTTAATGAAAAAATGCAAATAATCTCTTAAAATGTGAGTGTAAACCAAAGTACTTCTCCCTGAAAGTCTTTAGTAGTTATTTAAAATACTGTGATCGTCTCAGTGCAGTGTACATAAAAACAGGGATTGGCCAGTTTCTAATTTGCTGATGTTCTTTTTTTTTAATTTCTAAAATTAACTGCATTTAGATGTGAAAACACTTTCATGTTGTTATTAAGCTCTAAAGTTTAGGAACTGTAAATGAACAGATTAACTACAAAATGATTTCATATGTATTATACAAGTGAAAAATGAAGACTAAACTTTGAAAATGTCTTCAAGACATGTTGGAAATCATAATTGAGTTTTTTGAACCTATTTTGGAAAAAAATTCAAACTTGCCAAAAAGTTCCAAGAGTAGTATAGTGAACTCCTGATAAATTAATCAGTTAACATGTTACCACATTTGCTTTTTTTCCTTTCCCACTTTTCTCTCCTTCCTTCCTTTTTTCTTTTACCCACTTGACATTTTTTGAGTGTTACTGAGATATAATTGACGAATAAAATTGTAAGATACTTAAAATGTACAATGTAATTTGATATTTGTATGCATTGTGAATGCATGATTCCCCCCACCAAGTTTAATACATCCATCACCTCACATATTTACATTTTTCCTTTTTGTGTGTGAGAATGTTTAACTTCTGTTCTCTTAGCAAATTTAATTTATATAATACCACGTTTTCAGCTATAGTCATCATGTGTTACACATTAGATCCTCTGACTTTATTCATCTTACAACTTGAAGTTTGTACCTCTGTCAGCCTATTTCCTCCACACCCTAGCCTCTACTACTTTTTTCTTTTTAAAGAGTACATAGTACGTTGTCTTTTAGAACATGAATCACATATTCCTGTGCATCACTATTATTATTTGTAGAAGTGACTTTCTTAGCATCTCCTTGAGAGTATTTTGTCAGCTTTCATTTAACTTAAATATAAGTTTTCTTCTTGAAAAATGAAAAGTATAGACTTTGACCCAATGTCAATGCTGAAATATTTAAATTTAACAGAATCTGAAATATTTGTTTTGCTAAATTAAGGGGAGTAAAAATTTGGAGACATTTTGATTATGAAGAGGAACATTTTATAAGGGCTTTGTATTCAATCCTGAGAATTTATTTGTGCCATTAAATCTTTTATTTGAAATGACTTTCTAATCGTGGACCAAAGAAACTTTTTAGAACTTGATATATGTATATACCAAGTTTGGGCTCAAAATACATATAAAATGTTTCAAGTTAATATGGTGTATATTAGAGAATTATTTGGGGAGGGGAAGATGCTAATTTTAGCCGTTTTTTGTTTTGAATTAGGAAGCTCTGGAGGAATATGTGAAAAAAGTAAGCTCTATTCAGATGGTAAGAAGAAGTCTTTAAACACTGGAATTATTACTGTTCAGAACTATGGGTCTCATGTACCCCCCAAAGTCTCTCACATTACGTTTGCTCATGAAGTTGGACATAACTTTGGATCTCCAGTAAGTATTGCCTAATTATTAGTTTTTTTTTTAAGTTGCTGGTCTTTCATGTTGTGTAATTTTTGTTGATACTGTTTATAGTGAAAACAAGTCCACATGAATGCTTAGTTTTTATATGTCAAAATACAGTAGTGTACTTGACCATAGTACTGAAAAGGAGAAAGATAGAATGCTTGTAATTAAAGTAAGAAAATAAGCACAACAGTGCCAGAATTATATGAAGGCAAGAATTTTGTCTCTTTCATTCACTCCTGACCTTGAAACAGTGCCTGGTACAAGATTCATTCAAATATTTATTGAGTGAGAATCACTTTTCATTGTTTAAAGTTTTCATTGTTTGAATGTTAGCAAATTGTGGGGTTTTTGCTTGGTTTAAAGCATTATTGGGGTTTACTAGATTTGTCTTTCTCTACTTAGACTGTTATTTTAAAATCTGTCAGTATTAAAACTTGGTAACATGCCTAAAAGTAGAGAAAAATAGTACAACAATCTTATGCTCATCATGCAGGACAGAGGTCAACAAACATTTTCTGTAAAGGGTCTACTAATCAACTAGGTTTGTGGGGCAACATTTGGTCTCTGTTGCATATTTTTCTTTGTTTTGTTATTTTTTACAATCTTTTAAACATGGTAAAACCATTCTTAACTTAGGCCATATGAAAACAGGCTGTGGACTGCTATTTGCTGACCTCTGATTCAAATTCAGTGATCATCAAGATTTTGCCACATCTTTCTGTATTTCCTTTTCTTTGTGGGGTGTTAGAAACAGTCATTCACCCTTCCATATTTCAGTGTGCATTTCTTAAAAAATGAGACATTTTCTTCCATAACCACCACATGGTTATTATACCTGACAAAATGAATAATTCTTTGGTATTATTTAATACCCTGGGGCTTCCCTGGTGGTTCAGATGGTAAAGAATCTGCCTGCAATGCGAGAGACCTGGGTTTGATCCCTAGGTCAGGAAGATTCCCTGGAGAAGGGAATGTCTACCCACTTCAGTATTCTTGCTTGGAGTATTCCATGGGCAGAGGAGCCTGGCAGGCTACAAAGAGTTGGACATGACTGAGAAACTAACACGTTTACTTTCACTTTTTCAATATCTAGTCTATTGTATTGATTTTCAAGTGAACTGAAGATTAATATACATGGAAGTACAAAATACTGAAAGGTATTCTGTCTTTGTGATTTTGGTGGGGCTTATTAAAATTACAAGTTTGGGAAATTTTCATTTGAAAACTATATAAATTCACTTGTACTTTATCACTTATAAAAATGGGAATTTTTGAGTTTATAAAAAAAATTGAATTCTAATAGCTTAAAATTCTCAAGCACTTACTTAATGTTTCCACAGTTCATAAAATGTAAGTATCCTCTCACTAAGTTGCAAGTCTTTCTTCTAATTCCAATCAGGAATGGATGGATAAAGTATTTAAAATGCATCTAATCTCTCTACCTCTTTGCTGCTTTTGTGATCTCTTCCTAAAAAAGAGTAATTGAAATTTTAAAGATGAGCAGAGAACTCTTGTTCATGGTCAACTTGCATTTTCAAGGTCAGTTAGATGTCCTCTACTCTCCCAGTCAACTTCATCCAACCCTTACCAGGGGAATTTTAGTATCTTTCCACCTACTCTTTGGTTTGTTAGTCTAGGACCTCTCAACCTCTCAAAGTTTAATGTGCATACAAATTACTGAGGATCTTACAGTATAGATTCCGTTTTAGTGGGCCTTTGGTGGGGCCTTAGTGTCTATGTTTCTAAGACTCCCATGTGATGCTGCTGCTGCTTATCTGTGGATCACACTTGGAGTAGGATATCTAGTGTATTCTTTTTGCACTTCCCATCTAATTTGTCTTCTAATTGGTTGCTAGAGATGTGTTTTTAAATACATTAATGAAATATTACTTATTACTTATTGTTGAATGTATAAATTGGTTCACATTTTTTTGCTTACCTTGTTACCTTTCCTGTCATATCAGACTACTTCTAGTGATTCTGTCATGCTCAAATACACCTCATTCCTTTGTGTATATTGTTCATGATACTATACATAGAGTACATATGATACCATACTGTAGATAGCAGGTGCTTAGTAAATTTGTTTTCAGTAATTTAATATTGAGATCAGCCAGACCATGAACTCCTGAGCCTGTCTTCTTTGACATTTTTGTCTAAAATCTGTCTTTATGTCTTCTGTCATATATCTATACTATGTCAACGTTACTTCCTCTCTGAGTGGTTCACTGTATTGCATATATTTATTTATGTGAAAGTCACTTGGTCCTGTCTCTTTGTGACCCCATGGACTGTAATCCTCCAGGCTCCTTTGTCCATAGAATTCTCCAGGTCAGAATACTGTAGTGGGTAGCCTTTGCCTTCTCCAAGAGATCTTCCCAACCCAGGGATTGAACCCAGGTCTTGCACATTGCAGGCAGATTCTTTACCATCTGAACCACCAGGGAAGCTATCCTAAACATTCATTGCACACTTGTTGTTAACCAGTTTATAAACATCATTGTTGGAAATTGCAGTCAAGAGGCGAGTTCCTGTCTCCCAGTATGAAAGTCTTAATGTATTTACTCTCAGCAGATTAATTTTTGTCTAGGTATGTGCGTGCTAATTCACTTCAGTTGTATCTGACTCTTTGTGACCCTATGGACTGTAGCCCACCAGACTTCTCTGTCCATGGGATTTTCCAGGGAAGAATACTGAAGTGAGTTGCCATTTCCTCCTCTAGGGGATCTTCCCAACCCCCCTGGGTTGGGATCAAACCATGTCTCTTATGACTCCTGCATTGGGCACGCAAGTTCTTTACCACTAGCCCACCTGGGAAGCCTTGTCTAGGTATAGTTCTAGTCATTCTGATCATGTCACTTCTGCTTACAACCCTACATCCAATACCTATTGATATTACTAATACAGTTTCCTTAACTTAGTATTTATAGGGTTTTCCATAATTTGGATCTAAGTATGTTTCCTGTGTTATTTCCTCTTCCCTGTCAAATTAAGTTATTTAAAAAAGTGTACTTCTGCCAAGAAGCCAATTCCTTCCCATCTCTGCCTGTTGAAGTCTTGATCCATGTTGCTATATAATGTAAATTAATATGGCCCTTTTGTCAGGCAGTTTGGCAGTACGTATCAAAATCTTTTAAAGTGTTTGACCTGTTAATGCAGTAACTCTACCTTTGGGAACCCAACTAAAAGAAGTAATTGCAGAATGTGTCAAAGATTTATGTGAATTAAAAAAAAAAAAATCAAAAAAGGTATCCATTGCAATTAGACCTTCACTGATTTTTTTCATTATGAGACAGTGGCCCCTAAAAGAGCAAATTATCTTTCCTTTTCACAGGCTAAAATAACAGTAAGGTCTAGTCTAAAGGAGAGTCCTCAAGCTTCCATTGTTCTTCTGATGAGAAAATTACATCTAATCAGATGACCTGAAAACCTTATTTTACTTCCTGTTTATGTAACTTTATATTCTTTTTGACAGCATGATTCTGGAACAGAGTGCACTCCAGGAGAATCTAAGAATTTAGGACAAAAAGAAAATGGCAATTACATCATGTATGCAAGAGCAACATCTGGGGACAAACTTAACAACAATAAATTCTCACTCTGTAGTATTAGAAATATAAGTCAAGTTCTTGAGAAGAAGAGAAACAACTGTTTTGTTGGTATGTATCTTTTCCCAGCATTTTAATATGAATATTTTCAAACATTCAGAAAACTGGAAAGAATTAAATAGCAAACACCTGTGTATCCACCACTACCACTTTTATGTTTTACAGTTGTTAGCACTTTCATACATTTGCTTTATCACATAGGGGGCTTCCCTGGTGGCTCAGATGGTAAAGAATCTGTTTGCAATGCGGGAGACTAGGTTTGATCTATGGATTGGGAAGATCCCCTAGAGAAGGGAATGGCTACCCACTCCAGTATTCTTGCCTGGAGAATTCCATGTTCAGAGGAGCCAGGCAGGCTCTAGTCCATGGGGTCACAAAGAGTTGGGCACAACTGAACAACTAACACTTATCACATATGTATCAATCTGTTCATCTCTCAATCCGTGTTTTATTGTGATTGTAATTTAAAGTGGATTTGGGATATCAGGATACTTCACTCTAAGCCCTTTAGCCTACATTTTTTGCATAAGTGAAATACACAAATCAACTCGACCATTTGATGGCTTTGACAAATACATCTCCCTATGTAACCTAAGCACCTGTCAAGATGTACAACATTTCTGTCACCTGAGAAAGTTCTCTCATTTCCTTTCCCCATCAATCTCTGCACCCATCCCATAATAAATGGATTTATTTCTTTGTAGATAAATTTTGCTTGTTTTCATATAAATGGAATCATATAGTTTGCATTCTTTTGTGGAAGGCTGCTTTCACTCATCATACTGTTTTGAAGTTCATTATTAGTGTTTTGTACCTTTTTTTTTTTGACTGGGTAGAAGTACATTATATGAATATATCACAGTTTACTTATCCTCTCTCCTGTTGAATGAACACCTGGGCTTTTCAGGTTTGGGCTATTATGAATAAAGTTGCTATGAAATTTTTTCTTATTGTGGTAAAATATATATAACATAGAGTTTATATTTAAACTAGTTTTAAGTGTACGATTCAGTGGCATTAAGTATATTTACCATGTTGTACAACCATCACCGCTTTTCCATTTTCAAACTTTTAAAATCACCCCAAATAGAAATTCTGTAACCATTAAGCAATTAACTCCTATTTCTCTCTCTCCCCATTTCCTAGTAACCTCTATTCTATTTTGTGTCTCTGCGAGTTTGCCTATTCTAGAAACCTCATATTAGTGGGATTATGCTCTATTATCTGATTTATTTCACTTAGCATAGTATTTCCAAGATTAACGGAAGCTATAGCATGTATAACAATGCCATTCTTTTTTATGGCAGACTAATACTCTGTTTTAGGGATATACTACATTTTGTCTGTCCATTGATCTGTTTTACCTCTCATGGGGCATTTAATATGTTCTAAATACCCCTCCTTGTATTATGTTTCTGGGGATCTTTCTCCTATTTCATAAGATTTTAAGTTACTTGAGGGTAAACACTGAGGCTTGCTCACATTGCACATAAACAGCACTCTCACAGATATGGCACCAAAGGAGAAAGAACTGAAGAAGTTTTCCAGATAAGCATGGCTTTTTGTTTTTTTAGCTGCATTTTTTGTTTTGACATAAAATTGATATCACTATGCCCTTTTGTTTTAATTGAAATTTATATCGACATAATTTAGATTCCCATGAAGTTGTAAGAAATAATGGAGATTCCATATTTCTTCACTCAGTTTCCCTCAATGGTAACATCTTGCAAAACTGTGTAGTACAGAGTTCCATATGATAAACAGTCCACAGATCTTATTTGGATTTCCCCAGTTTTTCATATTTTCATCTCTGTGTGTGTTTAGTTCTATACAGTTTTACCATGTGTAGGTTTATATGTCCATCACCATAGCCATGATTAAGAACAGTTCCATTGGGACTTCCCTGGTGGCTCAGACAGTAAAGAATCTGCCTGCAATGTAGGAGACCTGGGTTCAATCCCTGGGTCAGGAAAATCCCCTGGAGAAGGGAATGGCTACCCACCCCAGTATTCTTGCCTGGAGAATTCCATGTTCAGAGGAGCCTGGCAGGCTATAGTCCATGGGGTCACAAAGAGTCAGACGTGACTGAGTGACTAACACTTTGACTTTGGCTGTCTAGTGGTTGGGACTACATGCTTCTAATGCAGGGGGCATGGATTTGATCCCTGGTTGGGGAACTAGGATCCCATATGCCACACGGTGTGGCCTAAAAAAAAAAAGAACAGTTCCATTACCACTGTTTTATAACCTTAAAAAGCAACCTCCTCCTTCCTGCCTCTCACCTGCCCCACTAAATCATTCTCCATTTCTAAAATTTTGTCACTTCAAAAATGTTCTATAAATGGAATCATACAATATGTAACTTTTGGGGATTTTTCACTTGATATGATTGCTTGGAAATTAATCCAAATTTTTACCTGTGTCATTAGTTCATTCCTTTTTATTGCAGGTAGTATGTGTGTACTTCAGTTCATTCAACCATTTTTATGTTAAAGAATATTTGGGTTAACTTCAGTTTGGGGCTGTTATGAATAAAGCAGCTATAAACAGGCTTTTCATACGAATATAGGTTTCAGATGCCTCCAAATTAACTGATAGATCAATATAGCAGTTGTTTGTTTTTATTTATGTTTTGGCAGAAACTGCCAAACTGTTCTCTAGAAGGCTGTACTATGTTACATTCCCACCAGCAGTGTATGAGTTGTCTGATTTCTCTCTATCCTTGTCAGCTTTTGGTATTTTTTATTTTATCCACTGTGATATGTGTATAGTGTTAATTCATTGTGGCTTTACTTTGTATTTTTATGATGACTAATGACGTTGAATATCATGTGGTTTTTTGCCATCTGTATATCTTCTTTGGTGAAATGTCCATGTTTCTTGGCCACTGAGGTTTTTTTGTTGTTGTTGTTGAGTTTTGAGGGTTCTTTATGTAGTTCAGCTGCTAGTCACTTGTCACATATCGGTCTGCATGTATTTTCTTCCTTTCTGTAGCTTGTCTTTTCATCCTCTTCACAGTCTTTCCCAGAGCAAAACTTAAATTTTAAGAAAATTCAAAGTCAATTTTTACTTTCATTGGTTGACTTTTTCTTATAAAACCTTCAATTTCTTTTGAAAGGGCAGATTAAAATTACATTGATGTTGTCATTTTTGTTATTATTATTCTCAATGGTAGAAGTGACATCTAGATTCTTCATTTGTAAGCTAGAGTTTTACAATAAGCTTTCTGATTGAAAATGACTTCAAAAATTATGAACATATTTGTCTTTCTCTGTCTGGCTCCACTTAATATGATGATCTCTAGGTCTATCCATGTTGCTGCAAATGACATTATTTCATTCTTTTTTTATGTCTGAGTAATTCCTGTGTGTGTGTGTGTCACATCTTCTTTATCCATTCATCTATTCATGAACAGTTAGGTTGCTTCTATGTCTTGGCTATTGTAAATAGTGCTTCTTTGGACATTAGGGTGCATGTATTTTTTCAATTGAGAGTTTTCTCCAGATATATGCCCAGCAGTGGGATTGCAAGATTATGTGATTTTAGTTTTTTAAGGAAACTACATACTGTTCTCCAGAGTGACTACACCAGTTTACATTCCCATCAACAGTGTAGAAAGTTTCTTTTTTCTCCACATCTTCTCCAGCATTTATTATTTGTAGACTTGTAAATAATGACCATTCTGACTGGTGTGAGGTGATACCTCATTGTAGTTTTGATTTACATTTCTGTAATAATTAGCAATGTGCGTGCATGCTCAGCTGCTTCAGTCACGTCCGACTCTTTGTGACCTTAAGAAATGTAGCCCACCAGGCGTCTCTGCCCATGGGATTCTCTAGGCAAGAATACTGGAGTGGATTGCTATGCTCACTCCGGGGGATCTTCCCCACTCAGGGATCGAACACAGGTCTCCTGCATTTCCTGAATTGAAGGTGGATGCTTTACCCACTGAGCCACCTGGGAAGCCCAATAATTAGCAATATTTGAGCATCTTTTCATGTACCTGTTGGCCATCTGTATGTCTTCACTGGAGAAATGTCTGTTTAGGTCTTCTGCTTAGTTTTTGATTTGGTTATTTGTTTGTTTGGTATTGAGCTGCATGACCTGTTTGTATATTTTAGAAATTAAACCTTGTTGGTACCATCAGTTGCAAATATTTTCTCCCAGTCTGCAGGTTGTTTTTTCATTTTGTTTATGGTTCCCTTTGCTATGCAAAAGATTTTTAAGTTTAATTAGGTTCATTTGTTTGTTTTTGTTTTTATTTCCATTGCTCCAGGAGATGGATCCCCCCCAAAAAAATGCTGCTGCAATTTATATCAAAGAGTGTTCTGCCAATGTTTTCCTTTAGGAGTTGTATAGTGTATGGTCTTATATTTAGATCTTTAATCCATTTTATTTTTGTATATGTGTTAGAGAATGTTCTAATTTCTTTCTGTTACATGTAGCTATCCAGTTTTCCCAGCACCACTTATTGAAGAGACCATCTTTTCTCCATTGTATATTCTTGCCTCCTTTGTCATAGATTAATTGACCATAAATGCATAAGTTTATTTTTGGGCTTTCTGTACTGTTCCATTGATCTGTATGTCTATTTTTGTGCCAGCACCCTACTATTTTGATTACTGTACCTTCCTAGTATGGACAAATGTCAGAGAAAGACCAATATCATATGATATTACTTATATGTGGAATCTAAAAAAAGAATACAAATGAACTTATTTATAAGGTTGAAATAGACTTACAGACATAGAAAACAAACTTCTAGTTACCAAAAGGGATAGCAAGGACAAGGAGGTAAGGGGGAGAGACAAATTAGAGGCTTGAGATTAACATATGTGTGTACTATATATAAAATAGGTAAACAACAAGGATCTACTGTATAGCACAGGAAGCTATGCTTAATATCTTGTAATAACATATAATGGAAAAAATTCTGAAAAATAAATAAATACACACACACACATGACCTTCCCTGGTGACTCAGTTGGTAAAGAATCTGCCTGCAATGCAGGAGACTCCAGTATTCTTGCCTGGAGAATTCCACGGACAGAGGAGCCTGGCAGGCTGCAGTCCATGGGGTTACAGAGTCCAGCATGACTGAGCAACTAACATTGTCACTTTTACACCTATATGTATAACTGAATCATTTTGTTGTACACTTGAAACTAACACAATATTGTAAAATAACTACTTCAATTAAAAAATACCTAAATAAACAATATTTACCATAAGAGAAAAAATGAGCATATTGCTTTTTAGTATTATGGGAAAGAAATTTGTTTCTTAAATTACAATGAAATATGTACCTGTTACACTTGTTGCATTTTAAGCAACATCTTTTCCCCTGTGTTTAAGCCGTTAGCAAATAGCTGATTTGAAGTGTTATTTCTGTATGAGACACAAACTAATGTGTAATGAATATTGCATGTGTGGTTTTCTGACTTTTTCAATTTTTCCTTTTTCTCCTAAATTACATGTCACATGAATTTTAAGATGATTATTGCTAAACTTTAGAAAAATCATTATTATTTACTTATTATATATGTGCATGTGCATGTTTCTAGTTTTAGAGAACAAAAGAGATGGTATAAAGTGAAGGAAAGGAGGAATTCCCTGGCAGTCCAATGATTAAGACTCGGCACTTTCACTGCTGTGGCCCAGGTTTGGTCCCTGGTTAGGGAGCTAAGATCTCCACGTGGCCAAAAAAAAAAGAGAGAGAGAGAGGGATGGAGCTTCAGTTAGCCCTAGAATTTCCTTTAATGTTTGATGTGGCCAAGGATAAGAATGAAATTTCTGAATATAAAGCTAAGGTCTCTATAAGGTTTTTTGATTTTTGATTCAGATTTTTTATTCAGATGTACCTTGTTTTGGGTTCCTGTGCTTGAGGTATGTTCCCTTCCACTTACTCAGCTTTCAGTTTGAAGTCTGTGCTACAACTGTTTCCCACACTGATCTGGTGTAGCAGAAAGAGCACCAGACTTTAGATCTAGGAGACCCTGATTTAGTCTTGTGTTTTGCCCATACTGGGGCATATGGTCTCCAGCAAGTCCCAAACTCTCTAAAAGTTAGTTTTCTTTTGTCTAAAATGAAGACATTTGATTCTTTTCATTTCCCTGCAGATGCTGAAGTTCTGTGGTTTTTATGTTCTTACTAAGAGTAGCATTCTTGTTCCAATTTTAAACTTCACTAACAAAATCAAAGAACTTTAAAAAAAGAGCCTGAAAGTCTTTCTGAAATTACTCATTATGCTTAGACCAGACAGTCTAACCTTAATGAACCAAGACTTGACCCACTAATGTTTAGACTCTGTGGAAATACAAAAGATATAAATAATACATGCTTCTTTCCTTAAGGAGTTTGGTCTAGCTGGCGATCAAAACTAATGTACATTAAAAAAAATTACTAGTTGACTAGGATACAGTCAGCCAAATAGAATGTGGGAAATTCCATAGGACACAATGACCCAAATTCTTTAACAACTGATAGTGTAAAAACAAAAGAGGAGGAAATCTGTTATCTATTAAAAGAACTTAAGATGCATAAAAAGCAACTATGGGGAGAGGGGTTGGGGAAAGCGTGTGTGAAACTTGGTTCAAATAAACTGATGTAAAGAGGTAGTTGAAGCAAATTGAACATAGATTGGCTATTAGATGCTATTAAGCATACTGTTAGTTGTTTTTTTTTTTTTTTTTTTTTGTTAGTTGTTTTTAAAAGTGATAATGGTATTATGGTTAGATTTAAAAAGGAAAAAAAAACTCTTTATCTGTTAGATTCATCCTGGTAGATGAATTTGTAAGAGCAGATGAATAGGTTAGATGGAGTTGTTTACAGCATATCTTTGATAGTTGTTAAAGCTAAGTGACTGGTTCATAGGAGTTCATTGTACTTATTTTTTTACTGCTTCTCTGTATGTTTGAAATTTTCTAACAGAAAAGGTTTGATTTTTTTCTGGTTGATGAAGCACTGACTTACTTTGTAGTATGTACTATAAATAGTACAGTCATTGTTCAATAAAGCTCAGTGTGCCATGGCCTAAATAAAGTACTGTCACTTCTGGAAGGGACTTGAGAAGGGAGCATCAGGTCAGATTACCTCACTGCACAGATTGAGAAACTGAAGCCCCCAAATGGGAAGTGATTTGCCTAAGGCCACATTGCTAGTTAGTGACTGAGCCACTGTTATAATTAGATCTCCTAATTTCCGGATTCTTAGTTCTACTTTTCTTAATCTTCAAAGTTTTCCTTTCTCCTTTTTTAAATGCAGGTTTAAAGAGTTTGTGAATTTGAAATAAAATAAGTGTTGCATACAGTGCTTACTTTGTCTTACTCATTTTCTTCAGAATCTGGCCAACCTATTTGTGGAAATGGAATGGTAGAACAAGGTGAGGAATGTGATTGTGGTTATAGTGACCAGTGTAAAGACGAGTGCTGCTACGATGCAAATCAGCCGGAGGGGAAAAAATGCAAGCTGAAACCTGGAAAGCAGTGCAGGTATCTTGTTAATTCCAGTAATGTTAATGTTCCTATGAAGTCTTGTGAAAGTTGTGAAAGTTGCTCAGTCATGTCTGACTCTTTGCGACCCCGTGGACTATACAGTCCATTCTCCAGGCTAGATTACTGGAGTAGGTAGCTGTTCCCTTCTCCAGTGGATCTTCCCAACCCAAGGATCGAACCCAGGTCTCCCAAATTGCAGGCGGATTCTTCATCAACTGAGCCACCAGAGAAACCCAAGAATACTGGAGTGGGTAGCCTATCCCTTCTCCAGGGAATCTTTCTGACCCAGGAATTGAACTGGGGTTGCCTACATTGCAGGCTGATTTTTTACCAGCTGAGCTACCAGGGAGGCCTGAAGGTAGTTATGTCATATTTAAAACCAGATTAAAAAAAGAAGAAACTCGATTAAGAGATGTGGTTTGGGAACTTTGTTATTTGTTCTATTTTTCTGGAATAGGATTATTTAGTGCACCTTTGCTGGCAGATTGAACTACGTATAATTACAATTTGTGTGGTGGGTGTTAAAGACATGCAAAAGATGCTCAGTTCAGTTCAGTCCCTCAGTCGTGTCCGACTCTTTGCGACCCCATGAACCACAGTATGCCAGGCCTCCCTGTCCATTACCAACTCCCAGAGCCCACCCAAATCCATGTCCATTGAGTTAATGATGCCTTCCAACCATCTCATCCTCTGTCGTTCCCTTCTCCTCCTGCTCTCAATCTTTCCCAGCATCAGGGTCTTTTCAAATGAGTCAGCTCTTCACATCAGGTGGCCAAAGTATTGGAGTTTCAACTTCAACATCAGTTGAATGATGTTTCATTTCCTTCCAATGAACACCCAGGACTGATCTCCTTTAGGATGGACTGGTTGGATCTCCTTGCAGTCCAAGGGACTCTCAAGAGTCTTCTCCAACACCACAGTTCAAAAGCATCAATTCTTTGGTGCTCAGCGTGCTGCGATTCATGGGGTTGCAGAGAGTCGGACACGACTGAGTGACTGAACTCAGTGACTGAACTGAACTGAACTGAATGTTAAAAATGTGACTTTCATCAGTATTTTTAGAATTTTAGCTTTAAATATTTAGGTAATATGGATTCCACACATTCTTATAACTTAGTGTCATACAATTTATTTCACTTCTCAAATGATTCTGGTAGTGATAAATATAAGCAATAGAATATTGTTTGTGCAGTACTTTCAAAATGGATGTTCTGTGTATCCTAATTTGATTTTAATGTGTAAATGTGAGAAAAAAATGATAAATTGACCAATATGTGATGTATCTATGAAAAACTGATGACTTGCCTAGTATTTAACCCATTTTCCATTGTAACCTTTTACTAAAGGCAAATAGAATAAGAATGCAGAATATAGTATGCCTTCATTATAAAAACAAGATTCTTCATCATTTTTCTGTACTTATTAGAATGTTAAAATTTAGTAACCTCTTGTTCCAATAAGAATTGTATAACAGTAACATAGTTAGCATTTAAAAGATATTTATGATTTAAAAATTAAGACTGTATCTGTAGTATAGGAAATGTCCTAGTGATTTTCTTTGCTCATCTCAGTGCTTCTTTTAGTCCAAGTCAAGGTCCCTGTTGTACAGCACAGTGTGCATTCAAGTCAAAAACTGAAAAGTGTCGGGATGATTCAGACTGTGCAAAAGAAGGAATATGTAATGGCATCACAGCTCTCTGCCCAGCCTCTGATCCTAAACCGAACTTCACAGACTGTAATAGGCATACGCAAGTGTGCATTAATGGGGTAAGCATTTGATTTGTTTTTCATTTAATTTTATGAAACCTTTTTCAGAATAATTGTTTGTTGACACTTAAAGCCTCACAGTTAAAGTAATTCATCTCAGTCCCAGTTTCAGCATCCATATCTATTTCCTCACAAAGCTGTGACTGCATTATGTGGCATAAGTGCCTGGTGGCATTCGATTTGTTATTGACTTGTCTTTCATCTTTCTACTGTGTGTGTTTGATACTCTAGAGAAAAATAGTTATGTAACTAGGCATATAACTTTGTACTGCTTTTAAGTTTTATAAATTAATATTTTAGTACCCTAAATAAAAGGACCCTTGATTATTTCCTCTGCCTTTGAAGCCTTTAAAGCTTTCTTAGCTAAACAATCACTTTCCTCTACATGAGGAGCTTTTCATTTTTCTCTTCTTATAAAGGAGTCATAATAACCAACATAAAGTTGATGTTCATCTAATCGCCTCTGTTTCTGTTTTGTCTAGATTTTTGTTAACATTTTTTTAAGATTTACTATCTTATTTGCACTTGCTCTTTTTAACATGTGTTTATATGGTCCCTTTCTGATTCTAATCTATGCTCCCACCACCTCTTGTATTTTTACTTAATTATTTTAGCATTGGAGGCATCTGTCTGTTACTGGGAACAAGAGGTTTGACTGTATAGGGATTAAATAATTGGTCTTTTATTTTTCTTTCAGCAATGTGCAGGTTCTATCTGTGAGAAACATGGCTTGGAGGAGTGTACCTGTGCCAGTTCTGATGGCAAAGATGATAAGGAATTATGCCATGTCTGCTGTATGAAGAAGAGTAAGGCTTTGAAAATGCACGAGTATTAAATCTATTTGAAAAACCTTATTTTCTCCTAAATGTTAAGTGTTAAACTTTGGTATACAGTTGGGACATAATTTCCAGCTGAACTGATTCTCTTGAGAAATATTTAAATGTAGCATAGCATTGTATTTCCAGTTTTGTGGTCCCTACAGTGTTTTTAACATGATGAACTAGATGAAACCTGCCAGTGTTTTTGCAATAATTAATATATACTCTGTTAGAAGGGTTTTAAGCCATTGAAGGCAGTAAGTCAAAAGAGTTGCTGGTTGTTTATGTTGTGATATTTAAGGTGAATTAGTAAGGGTATTATCCAGTCTAACTAATGAAAGCCTATGTAGCATGTCACAGTGATGATTTTAGGCAATTTCTTCCTTTCTTCCCTTTCTCCCAGCTAACCCAATAGAGAATCTGATCTTAAGCTTATATTTGGCACTTCTTTTACAGTGGACCCATCAACTTGTGCCAGTACAGGGTCTGTGCAGTGGAACAAGTACTTCCTTGGTCGAACTATCACCCTGCAACCTGGATCCCCATGCAATGATTTTAGAGGCTACTGTGATGTTTTCATGCGGTGCAGATTAGTAGATGCTGATGGTCCTCTAGCGAGGCTTAAAAAAGCAATTTTCAGTCCAGAGCTCTATGAAAACATAGCTGAATGGATTGTGGTAAGTATAGTTTTTATTTCTAAAGAAACCTTATCTTAAAATGATTTGCTCATAATTTTACTTGGTTAGAGGTCACCAGTGTTATGAGAAAATCACTAATTTCTTGTTTATACTGGAATTATAGTTGACCCTTGAACAACGTGGGTTTGAACTGCATGGGTCCACTGACAAGTGGCTATTTTTCAGTAGTAAATACTATACTAGTACACAGTCTGAAGCTAGTTAAACCTGCAGATACGGAGGAGCCATGGATATAAAGGAACTATGAATGTGGTGGGCCAAATAAGGGTCAGCTGTACTTTATCTGAAGAATGAGTTTTAAAGTTCAAATAGCCCTGAGCTTTATTTTCTTCTAAAGCAATCAGATACAGACTTCACATGTGTATCATTCATAGATTTGGTTGGTAGGTTGGTAGGTGATGGGAGTCATTTTGTTTTACTCTGCTCCCTGGTTCATGTCTTGGATGTGTTACCTCCACCTTTGGTCCATATGATTAGAGTATTGTCGTAGAATT
This sequence comes from Giraffa tippelskirchi, assembly GCF_054371585.1. Classification (NCBI taxonomy): domain Eukaryota; kingdom Metazoa; phylum Chordata; class Mammalia; order Artiodactyla; family Giraffidae; genus Giraffa; species Giraffa tippelskirchi. Next base: position 113,606,786 of record NC_137281.1, read on the forward strand.
TCTTCCAGTTGATTTTGGAAAGCCCTGCTTGCTTTTTATACTTCTCCCTTGTCTCAGTATGACAGATAGCCAGGCTCTGGGTTCTACTTTGCTGAACAGGAGAGATGAAAAATTGTCTGAAGATTTTTTCTAATGTTTCAATGTAATTTCTGTGTCTTCATCTTGTCCATAATAGGAAATGTTGAACAGGGCAAGATCAGATACAGAGCCTTTTGCAGATTTATTAATGACTATGGATGTTCATTCAAGTTAAATCTAGTGAACTATATTATTTTTAAGCCACATTTCCCCCAGTTGAATGAATGTTGAATTACCTGAAATTTTTTAAAAAGATCACTGAGAATGACTATCTTAAGTCGTTTAAGTATTTCTAGGTGTTTACATTAAGGTAACAATAGGAAATTTGCAAGTGATGTATTTGAGAGTGTGCTGTGCCTGAACTGAATAAGTCTGCTTTGGAAATTGACTCCTCCCCCTTCCCAAATTATTTTTTGCATTTTAAAAAATGTGTATTTAGGACTGAGGATGGCTTAAAAGCACACACAACAATAGCCCTCTGTCTGGGTTGTCAGTCCTTCTGGGTACTATTGTAGTAAAACTTTACAATAAAAGTTTTGGAATTATCTCTAGCATTAAAATGGTGTTTATTATATATAGGAAGAATAATACTTTGCATGTTAGAATATGCAATTTTTAGATGTGTAATGACTGAATAGTGGGAGGACTGTTGAAGTTGGATTTAGGAGACCTAGGTTTTAATCCAGATAATTGGATCTCCTTAAAACATTGTATGTGACTCATTTTTGTACCCCTGTGTTGGGTGTATAGTGTATTCAGAAAGTATCTGTTAAACTAAAGATGCCTTCTGGCTCTGTGCTAAAGTGAACCGAGTATAGGCTTGGAATTACACAGGGATTCAGGTCACCCTTCTCACATTGGACAATTCTGTGATTTCAAGTAACTTACATTTCTTGGCTCCCCCTTACTTATTTCCCTCCCCCCCTTACTTATTTCCCTGTTTTCAAGTCAAATCCAGTTCCTATTTTCTTTTTTTCTGATTATCTCTAATAAGAAAAAGTTGAGATCTGGTATACTTGTCTGCATTGGGAAACAGTATGTTCAAAGATTAAAAAAATCTGATAATTGGAATCTCAAGGCTATGTTCTGCTGAGTTTATGTTGTGCCATTAACTCAGGCATATTTTAGATTTTCTAAATAGTAAATCATATCACCTAAAAATATTTTTTTTTCATTTTTCTCCATTGTATCTAATTTTGACTCATTTAGAATTTCAAAAACTCATTTATTCCTATTTTAAAATGTTTACTAGAAATGATCTTTTTAGTTAAAGTGTTTTTAAGGCCTTTTTTTCATATTTTAGTTTTGGGGATTTTGTGAAATGCTTCTTGCAATGGATTTTAGCAGTGTGACGTCTTTTCTTATGCTGTGGAACTGATTAATTGGCACTTTTAGGTTTATGCAAGTTTGCCTTAAGTAAGTATAGAATAGCAATGTTGATATCCACATGCCACCCTTTTGAAGAACATGATCCATGATACCTGAGTACCATTAGGCTGTTGCTGCATTTGTGGGCATTAATCAGGTCAAACAGTACGATAAACAACAGCCACTTCCTTATGAGTTATTTGTCATATTTGTGTTATTTGCAGAGTTCAGTTGCATGGCAGAGTTTGTTTTGTTATATTAATAGCTGTGCTTTGGTCTTTTATCATGTATAAGTAAACTGTCCGTCTAGTTAGTAATGTAGGTTATTAGTTTGCTCTGATGTAAGAAGCAATGAAAGGAATGATGAGTTAGTTTCACTGACTTTCCTTTTCACTGATACCTGGTGGCTTTTTTGTCACCTTTCCATGGTATCCTGTGGCGGCATTTTCCCTCTTGAAGGTAGAGTGGGAAGAACCTTAACAGTTTAATAGTTCAGGGTATCAGTTACTGCCTGCCACTGGCACCAAAGAAATGGTGTTATAAAGATTTTTTCTTTTCTGGGGAAAAGTTGTTCTTGATAGTAACGTTTGAATAAAATAGGCTGAGTGCCTACTGTGTGTCTGGCCAGGAGATAATGATAAACATCCTTTCGATTTATCAGAGAGTTACCTAGTTCTTGAAAAGTTGGAGAGAATTCACCAGGTAATCTGTTAAGACCTTGTATCACTGTCACTTTTTCTTTAAATGGGTGCATTGGTAATTCTTTTTTGTTTTCTTCCATAATTCACATTTTCTGCACCTTTTGTGTTAGATCTCTGACATAGAAAACCATCTTTGACCCTAATTTTTTTAGATTTATTGGTGTGTTTCCCCCACACTTTAAGATAATTGCCTATTGGTGGCTTTTTTCTTTTTAATTTGTTCAGATTTATCAGAAGTTTATCTTTTCATTATTATTTTTGATAAGCATCAAAAGTGTTTCTCATTTTTGAATTAATTTCTTATTTTTCTGTAATTTTATGACCCTAAGTATTAAGTATATTGGAGAAGGCAATGGCAACCCACTCCAGTACTCTTGCTTGGAAAATCCCATGGACGGAGGAGCCTGGTAGGCTACAGTCCATGAGGTCGCTAAGAGTCGGACACGACTGAGCGGCTTCACTTTCACTTTTCCCTTTCATGCACTGGAGAAGGAAATGGCAACCCACTCCAGTATTCTTGCCTGGAGAATCCTAGGGACGGCGGAGCCTGGTGGGCTGCCGTCTATGGGGTCGCACAGAATCGGACACGACTGAAGCGACTTAGCAGTAGCAGCATTAAGTATATGGTATTCTTTATGAAAGATTTAGAGCAGTGTTTCCATGTGCTTCACAAAACATTATGCATTTGGTTGTCAAATGAATCTGGAAAATATTGCATATTATGGTTCCCATCTTGGAGATTTGTGATAATATTGTGAGACATCCTGCAATAAGAAATCTTTTTAACTTCGTTTTCCACACTTACCTGACTTTTATTCATGTTGTACATGAGAATCATGTAATGACGTAGACCAGTTAAATAAGAATCTCTTGGAAAAGAGCCTAAGTGTTTGGGTTATTTCAAAGCTCCCAACACTCAATTTTGATAAGTAGCTTGTATTGAGAACCAATCATTCATGTAGAGCACGGGTTGGCAAATTATGGCTCATGAGCCAAATTCAGCCCACTGCCTATTTTTATATGGCTCACACGGTAAGAATGGTTTCACATTTTTAAGTAGTTGAAAAAAATGAGAATAATATTCTTTTGAAAATTACATGAAATTCATATTTCAGTGTCCATAAGTAATGACTTATCAGAACATGGCCACACTGATCAGTTACATATTTCTTATAGCGGCTTTTGCACTTAGAAACTACATGGCTTCACAGAGCCTAAAATATTTGTCTGGTCTTTGATAGGAAATGTTTGCTAAGCCTAATCTAGACTAATGGATGTCAAAGTGTAGTCCCCTGACCAGCAGCATCAGCATCACCTAGAAACTGGATAAAAATGCAAATATGATCAGGTCCCACCTGGACCCACTGAGTCAGTAGGTGATGATGCATGCTAAAGTTTGGGAACCATTTTTACAGTCTCTGCAATATAATGACTCCTTTTAAAGAGACTTGTAACAGAAATTTTCTACTTTGTCATCCTGCTGTGTTGAAAGTGGAAGGTGGTTGTGGACCTTTAGAGTCCTTCATTGCCTGATAGAATAGGCCTCATGGACATCACTATTGAAACCTTAACAACAAAGATGCATTGTTGTCACAGGGCTTATTTATCATATGATAAGGAGTTAGCATGCATTTGCTAGATGAATGAATGTCATGATTTATACACAATAGAAAAATTGTACATATTATTGTAATTTTAAGTTATAATATTTTCGGGTTTCACTCAGTGGTATTTTAACTGCTTGCCCAGGCTGAGTTTAAAGTAACAGGAAGATTAATAGCCAGTTGCCTTCTGCTTGGCAGATTGGTGTGAGGCGTGGTGCATGGGGTGTTGAAGGATAAAAGAACATTTAGTCAGAGTCTGGACAATGACATCTTCTGAAGGATAGAAGGGAAGCTTTCTGCCCCTGCAGGATGGCATAATCAGTATCATGACGAGGAACTGTGGGCCCCACATAGTCTCATGACCCACAGGAAGTCTAGAGTGAGTTTGCTGTGAGTGAACATTGTTAACACTGGAAATTCACTGAGAGGATTCTGTGATTGACTTTTTCTAGAGATCTTAAAAATCAGTTCAGATTATCTTATGTCTGAAGATACTTAATTGCTTGTCTTGCTCCTTCTCCCTCACAGTTTTTTGGACGAAGCCTGTTTTTTTTTATTATTATCCTAGAGGCCCTTTTTGTTTATTTAGATTATTAAATAAAAAATTATCCTAATTAGAATATAATAAATTAGACTGGTAAATTTTGACCTTTCATTTTGTCATTTTGACTCCATTTTTCTACTTTGTTTTCTTTTGGCCATGTAAGTGGATATATTGAACATCATCTGTCTGTTTCTTTTGTAGGATTATTTTCTCAGACTTGATTTAGTACTTTGTTAGCTTCTAAGCCTTTTTTTTTTAAACTTTTGGATGTCTTCTCTTTGTCTCTTTTAAGTTTCACTTAACATCCTTCTGTTTATGAAAGACAAGAGCTTGGCTCATAATTTACGCTCATTAAATGCTTATTGCATGAATGACAGTTCTCTTTTATTTTAAACTCCTAACAAGTGGACAAATCGTGATCTCTTTTTTGAGATGAAACACATATTTTGCATTTATTAGCCTGGTTGGTATTCTTTTCCCAGATTTTATAGTACCTATAAAATAGAAAACATGTAGTTTAACATTTACTGCTTTCTGATAATTCTGTTTTAAAGGAAGCATTAAAAAAATTCCCTCTACTAGAGCTGGCTATATTTATTAACACTCTCAAATGCACTATTGCTTTGTTTTTTCTTGCTGTCTTCTATCCATAGCGATATTCAGTTTCTGAAAAGCTACTATTATTGTCATGAAAACATCTCAAGCTTTGGGCTTTGGAACTATGTAGTTACCTGGAAGATTTTAGAGGAAGACCAGGAACAAGGCTAGAAGGGACTGCAAATACTCAGAGACCTAAGTGCCATATTTTCGCAAATGTCTTTAATTTCAGCTGGGACTTGGTCCTTTTGGCCTTTTTTTCTACAAAGCTATAACCAGTATTAAATTAAGCTTCCTCTTTCTAGTCTGCTTTTCTTATTGCCATACCACTTGCATTTCTATGTAAGATGTGTAGGTACTGAAAAACTGGTATCAGAAGAGGTATTGAACCATAATTTTTTATGTTCTGTGTTGTAAGAGCCTTTTACATTATTTGTATGAGTGGGAAATCTAGATACAATAAATGAACTGGTAGAAATGTTCTGAAAAGTCAGTATTTGGAGTAATGATTCACGTGTTAATAACTAGTCCAATGAATACTTTTTGGTAGAGTAGGTACTGAGTTTATAGAATATAAATTCAAAAAGCTCTCAGTCAAGTTTGGGATAGAGAAGATAAGCACATAGAAACATATTTTCAATTCTGCATTTTCACAGGAAATAAGAGAACCTGTTTGGGGAAGGCTTCTTTATGGAGGTGACGCCAAAGCTAAGTTCTTAAGGGCTAGTAGAAGTAGAGGGACAGATAGATGTTTTATGAAGAGGGAGCACCTGAAATAGTAACCAGAGAATGAACTATTTTAAATAATTTTTTTTCACTTTTTCCTTTTGAAAAGTGTGATTATCCTTTCTTTTTAATTGATAGAGTAATACATTGAAAAGTAAGCCTTCTTTTTACCCTTGTGCCCAGTTTTCTCAAGATGAGTTTCTTATATATTTTTCAGAAGCTGTATTTTTACAGGAAAATATAGTTTTAAAAAACAAGCAGAATTATATGTATATTGGGCTGCAGTTCATTGTATGCACAGGTTTTGTTTTTTTCTGTCTCCCACTTAGTTATCTTAGAGGTCTTTGGTGGGGAGCTTTTGAAGAAGTTTTACATAGAGGAGTGACATAATTTCATGTTTTAAGTAACTGTAACACTGATGACCGTGTGGAATGGTTTTCAGCAGTGAAGACTGGAAGGAAGGAAATGTGTTAGAGAATATAATGAATACCAGGAATCGAAGTGTGTCTCCTGAAACAGACCTAGCTCACCAGCCTGAAAGTAGTAGGGAGATCCTTGCCTCTTTGTGCTTTGGATTGGATCACATTTAGAAGTGATAGAGGATATTTGGAAATATACAGTAGTTGTCTAGAGCAGCTGAGGGACTCTAATGGCATTTGATAGATGAGAGCCATGTATGCTAGACTCCCTGCATTGCTCCAAATGGTCCTTCCCACAGTGCCAGCATGTCTACACTAAGAAGCAGTCATCTGCATGCTGGTCACGGGCATGTTCGTTTAAAATGCAGTTGCCTGGGCCCTACATCAGCACATTGAATTGTAAATAATGTTTTCCTGGAACACAACCACACTCACCTGTTTGTTTCTTATCTATGATTGATTTTGTACTACACTAGCAGATATGACTAGTTTTGACCGAATCATATGGCCCGCAAAGCCTAAATATTTATTGTTTGGCCCTTTATAGAAAAAGTTTGCTGACCCTTGGTAGAGATAGATAGTTCTCAGTCTTGGCTACATAATGGAATCATGTGGGCAGCTTTAACAAAATTGCTGATGTCAGGATCTACCCGCACCCTATCGGAATCTGGGATTTAGTTCGGGTAACTGAGTTTTAAAAGCTTTCCAGGTAATTCTAATGTGTAGTCAAGGTTGTGTATCTCTGTTATAGCACAGGAAGAGTGCTTATAGCAGTACAAGCTGGTGATTTTGGTTCCTAATGTTTTTTACTAGGTCAGAGTGTCAGAGTTGCAGACAAGAAAGGTCAAAGAATGTCTTACTGCATTAAATGCCACATTTCAAAAGCCTCTGGATGCTTGGAATAGGACAAAAGCTATGTGTATAGTTCTGCATGTGACAGTAGGCAGAAATGAAAAGAGGAATGAGCCTGCACTCAAGTTGAAAGACTAACAACAGGACTTAAACCCTGCCTTTTGATAAATAGCAGGTGCATTATTTGAGGATGAGTAAAACAGGAAGAACAACTGGATCCAATGGGAGATTTATTTAACAAGGGAAAGGGTATATTATCCTAAAGACTCACAGGGAGGAGCAGTCCTCTGAAAATTATTTTCTATAGAAACCAAAAGAAAAATTTAGGAAACTATCTGGCATTCTCAGGAGATATAAGAAATGGCTTCTGAAAACTGGATTGTAAACTCTGGTTTCCAAGCCACATTCGACCCAGCACATGTGTCTTGTTGTATGGTTTACCTGTTGTTTTTAGAAATTTTGAGTGAGTTGTCAGCATTTAAAAACAGATTTCATATAAAAATTCAGATTTGTAGCATCTCTTGAAAGATCAAATCTTTCAGCAGCAAGACTGAATCACATCACCCCTTACTCTCTCCTTTCTTTAACACTTCATTCCTAAAGGCAATTAGGTGACACCAAGCAAGCAAGGCATCCCTGCCTGGTGAGGGGAGCTATCCTGGCACAGGGCAGGGTGCCCTGTGTGCCCTTTGGAGGGGTGACTGGCTTGGGATGTCAGAGTATGAGTATTGAGAGGAAATTGTCTGCTTAGGAAGGGCAGTTCTAAGAGAAACTGGGGCTCCTTGGCTGATTCCAGGGCTGGGGCAGGGAAAGAACAAGATAGATCTGGAACTCCTCATGCCACCTTCAGTGCTCAGAGAATGGTGAGGACAGGCCCAAAAGATATAATAATGATAGTAATGGATTATAACCCATTCAGGAAAATAGGAAACCTAGAGGGAATAAACAAATGAACAAATGAATAAATTGTAAGTTTTATAAGGAATAGAATATTTACATAGTTCTAAATTTATGTCTGTATGAAATACTGATTGACTGCAAAAAAGAAGAGTATCTTTTTGGTAAAGGTTGGCAGTTTACACCTTGATGAAGTGGTCAAGTAAACCATCTTCAGTAATGAGATCAAAGTCATGTGTCACATGATCAGATGCAATGAGAATAAAGCATCATTCCTGAGATACTCTAACTAAAGATGTGTGACCTGAATCTAATAATGGAGAAACATCTGAGAAACCCAAATTGAGGGACATTCCAATGCAAAATAACTGATCTGTAATCTTCAAAAGTGTCCAAGTTATATAAGCTGGAAAGACTGGATTATTTCCAGATTGCAGGAGACTAAAGAAACACAACTGCTAAAGGCAACATGGGTCTGAATTGGATGGTATTGGGACAAATGGCAAAACTTGAATGAGTCAGTCTGAGGCTTTAATGGTACTAATGTAACAATACCAGTTTCCTGATTTTGATGATTATATTGTGATTATCTAGGAAAAATACCCATAGATTGTAGGAACTGTATGTCGAATTGTTCAAGTGTAATAGGACATCATGGAAGCAGCTTACTCTTAGATGGTTCTAGATTTTAAAACCTTTGTATTGTACTTGGAACTTTTCTGTAAGTTTGGGGTTCTTTCAAAATTAAGCAAATTTATATGTATGTATAAGTTTATACACATGGCTTTACACACATGGGGAAAGGGGTGGCTTGGGGTGTTTTGCCACAACATTCATTTTTGTTTTAGCTTTTATTTCTTTAATTGTATTATCACTACTGGATAAAGAAAACAGTCTAGAAGTAGTAGCCTGTTTGTTGTAAGGCCCTAGATCATAGAAACTCTTCTTAAATGTGAGTTTTATTGGCAAAATTAGCAATAACTATGTATGCATTTTAATAATATAAGGTTCATAGTTTTCTAATTGTTACTATTTTGTATGGTGTTTATTGTATGCTATCTTAAGACAAAATTTGAATTTTTTGAATTGCAAAATAGATTTAGGATTTATTAAGAATGGCAGCATAATTTTTCTATAAATTATGCCAGTAATTTTTGAAGTTTTTTTGTTTGGCTAATTGATCTAATATGATTTAAGTTGAAAGTGAAATTTTAGTACCTTCTCAGAGGTAAACTTTGCCTGCTTCTAGCATGTGTATATCCATCCACTTTTCATGTTAAAGAAGGCAGTTAACCTTTAAATAAATGAATATATATGTAATATATATATGTGTATATATATATAATGAAAACTAAGATAGATTGTATAAAAATAATTTAATAATGGTAGTCTGAGACTAGAGTTCCTAATAGAGAAACAGGAAAGAGGGGCCTCAAAAAAGATAGAATTTCAGTCTTAGCTTTGATGATTAGAAAAATTTATAGGTTAAAGAATATTTTAAAAATCTAGTGGAATTTAAAGCAAGCTATGTATCTTCTAAGTCACTGGAGAGTATAAAAAGCAAAGTCTATAAGAGTAACAGGCAAAAGAAAGGAAGGAAGTATTTAAATCAGAAAATATTTAGTAACATGGGAAAATACAATATAAACCATGTGTGGGATGAGCCCAGTTTTGCACGTCGGTTTTCTGTGTGTCTGACAAGCATAGTTATACAGAAAAAGAAACTGAAATGAAAATAACATTGAGTGGTTTCCTCTAGGAAGTGAAATTATGGGTGATTTTTCTTTCCTCCTTTGTACTTTTTTATATTTAAACAAATTAATATATATGTGCTTTTATGGGATAGCTATGAACTCCCAATGAACAAATGTTGTTTAAAAATTAAAATGTAATATATCCTATTATATATTTTATATAGTACAAAATATTCTAAAATATTTTATAGTTTTTTCATTGGAAAAATCTTTTTATTTCTAGGCTTATTGGTGGGCAGTATTACTTATGGGAATTGCCCTGATCATGTTAATGGCTGGTTTTATTAAGATATGCAGTGTACACACTCCAAGTAGTAATCCAAAGTTGCCTCCTCCTAAACCTCTTCCAGGTAAGACAATTTGAGCAAGGTATATATATTTTTATTACTCAGAACCATTCAGCAAGTAGAACTGAATTATAAAGGAGTCTTTGCTGCTGCTGCTAAGTCGCTTCAGTCGTGTCTGACTCTGGGTGACCCTATAGACAGCAGCCCACCAGGCTCCGCAGACCCTGGGATTCTCCAGGCAAGAACACTGGAGTGGGTTGCCATTTCCTTCTCCAATGCATGAAAGAAAAAGTGAAAGTGAAATCGCTCGGTCGTATCCGACTCTTAGCGACCCCATGGAGTGCAGCTTACCAGGCTCCTCTGTCCATGGGATTTACTAGGCAAGAGTACTGGAGTGGGGTGCCATTGCCTTCTCCAAAAGGAGTCTTTAGTAGTTGATTTATAGTACTTTCTCCTTGAGAATGGGATTACTAGATGGATTATTTGGTTAATTTTTAAGTGTGTTTTTTTTTTTTTTTTCCAATCAACCCAATCTAGCTTATGGCTGCTGATTTAATGCTAATATATTCTTTTTTTAAAAAAATAGTAAAATCTTCTCTTTTTGGTTTTATTATGATAGACCACTTTTAAATGATTGGTCTTTCTAATAACGAAGCTTCAGTTATGGGTTTTGTGTTCATGCTCCTGAAATATATTCTGGCACATAAACTTATTTTCCCTAGGGGAAAATACAGATTTCTCTTGTGGGGGCATACAAATTCCAATCTGTGGGAGAGTCTTAGGGTATAGGCTTCAGTTACCAAACAACTCTAGTTATTCTCCATCTCTGAAAACAACTCCTAAGGTTTTGTCTCCATCCTTTACCTCTCAGGGAGCCAGGGCTGGGAGGAGATGAGAGATGGGAAAGATCTTTAGATGAGAGACCCTGGAGAAGGGAAAGGCTACTCACTCCAGTATTCTGGCCTGGAGAATTCCATGGACTGCATAGTCCATGGGGTCGCAAAGAGTTGAACATGACTGAGTGACTTTTCATTTCATTTCATGGATTTGGAGAAGGGTAAGAAATCCACTTAACAGATTATTTAGGGCCTGCCTATTTCTCCCTCCTCCTCCCCAGGCTGGGTGTCCCTTCCACCCTTTCTTCAGGACCCCTGGACTCTGTTCTTGTATGTTCAAGGGTGGGCACCATCCCAAGATTCCCTCTCCTGCCTCACACTCACTTCGCCTCTTGGAGCCTCTTGCCTCAGGCCAAATCCACTGCCCTACATAAAGTTGTTTAAAACTAGGGCTTTCTTATAATTTTCCCTCAGTTGTTCTCCTGTATTTCCCTATCTTAAGGTAAGAGACTTCAGTAGTCATGCTGGGACAGTATCTTGGAGGGAAGCAGAGGAAATTTGATTTCAGTGTCATTGCTTTGCAAAATTACTGCTTTAGCAGTCTGGAACTTTTGTCAATTTCTTAGGGATTTCCAAGGGCCACATGACACTTTTTAACTATACTACCAGTTCATTTTATTGAATGAGACCACATTATTCTCATTCAATGAAAATTATTTTACTTAATTTCATTTTAAGAAAATGCCAGCTCTTAATTGCTATTTATTGAACCCTCACAAAAGATGTTGAGTACTTTTACATGAATTATATAATCCTCACAACAGACTATATGAGTTAGTTAATTGTCTCTGTTTTACAGACTAGTCATCTGAGCTTCAGAGAGGTTAAGTCATTTGCTCAAAGATACCCAGCAGTTTCTTCCTCATGGAGTCTGTCCTCAGAATCCATATTAATCTGATAGTTGTAGCTGTTTAGCAATTGTAATGTGGCTAGTCTCAGTTGAGATGTATTGTAAATATAAAATGCCTACCAAACTCTGAAGAATTAGTATTTTAAGATGATATATTTTATTAATAATTTTTAATATTTTGGCTGTATTGGGTTAATGAAATGAAAATATTATTGAAATTATTTGCCTATCTCTGTTTTATTTTTTTCATTATGGCTATCAGAAAATAGAAAATTACGTATGCGGCTCATACTGTATTTGTTTTGGACAGAGCTGGTCTAGAACCTCTTTTTTAATTGAAACGGCAACTTTGTCTTTAAAAGATTGAAAAGCTCATGATAAACCTCTTTTGCTTTTGTTTGTGACCCACAGGCACTTTAAAGAGGAGAAGACCTCCCCAGCCCATTCAGCAGCCCCAGCGTCAGAGGCCCCGGGAGAGTTATCAGATGGGACACATGAGACGTTAACTCAGCTTTTGCCTTGGTTCTTCCTAGTGCCTACAATGGGAAAACTTCACTCCAAAGAGAAACCTATTAAATCATCATCCCCAAATGAAACCCTCGCAAATAACAGTAGAAGAAAAAAAAAATGGCAAGAGATCATGTCCTCAGATCAGGTGGAATTACTTAAATTTTAAAGCCTGAAAATTCCAATTTGGGGGTGGGATGTGAAAAAAAAAAGAACCCCATTTTCTTATAGACAGATATTTTTAACCTAATGGCACAAAGTCTTAGAATATTATTATGTGCCCCGTGTTCCCTGTTCTTCGTTGCTGCATTTTCTTCACTTGCAGGCAAACTTGGCTCTCGATAAACTTTTATCACAAATTTAAATATATATATATTTTTTTCAACTGCCAATCAAGGCTAGGAGGCTCGACCACCTCAACATTGGAGACATCACTTGCCAATGTACATACCTTGTTATATGCAGACATGTTATTTCTTACGTACACTGTACTTCTGTGTGCAATTGTAAACAGAAATTGCAATATGGATGTTTCTTTGTATTATAAAATTTTTTCCGCTCTTAATGAAAAATTACTGTTAATTGACATACTCAGGATAACAGAGAATGGTGATATTCAGTGGTCCAGGATTCTGTCATGCTTTACATGGGCAGTTATGAGAAGAGAATCAGTTTACCTTTTCCTCATGATGGAGTTGGTTCTGATACTCATTTTGTTTTATCAAACGGCTGCTAAGAGCACAGGATTGACGACACTGAAGAACACAGTTAAGTGTTGTGAAAACTGGACATATGCAGCATACTACTACTTCAGACCTAGTTCTTTATGTAAATGTCTGATTTCTGCTTACTTATTTTAAACTTTCTAATTCAATTCCATTTTTGAATTGATAGGTGAAATTTTTATTCATGTTGGTAGCAGTTAGGTCAATGACATTCTTTTTTATTTGCAGCCTCTTATTTGTATGCTAATTATGTTTTGGGTTTTGTCTGATATGGAAAAGAAAAGCTGTGTGTCTGTTTTATCAAGATATTTGAACAGAGTTTTCAGCATATCATCATGATCATTGGTAACCACTAAAGAGGAGTGATTTGCTCAACTAGTAGTTAAAATTGTAGATAGGCCTTCCGACACTTTTTTCCCTAAGATATTTTATCAGCAATGAAGGTGAAACAGCACAATGTCCCATTCCAAATTTATTTTTTAAACAGGTGTAAATAATTGGCTTTTTAAAGAAAGAAGTCAAAAGTATTTAATGTATTAACAGGCTTATTGCTATGCAGGAATGGAAGGGGGCATTACAAAAAAAAAAACTTTAAGCTTGTGACATATTTATTGCTTCTGTTTTCCAACTACATCACGTTAAATTAGAAGTAAACAGCTATGATTTTCCTGGCTTCACATAGGAGGCAAATTTAGGTAAAGTTGAAACAATTTGTGTTTGGGGCTTTTTTTTTTCCTTTTTTTCTTAAGAGTATAAGGTTTACACAATCATTCTCATAATGTGACGCAAGCCAGCAAGGCCAAAAATGCTAGAGAAAATAATGGGATCTCTTCCTTGTAAACTTGTACAGTATGTGGTGACTTTTTTCAAAATACAGCTTTTTGTACATGATTTAGAGACAAATTTTGTACATGAAACCCCAGATAGACTATAAATAATTCTAAACAAACAAGTAGGTAGATATGTATGTAATTGCTTTTAAATCATTTAAATGCCTTTGTTTTTGGACTGTGCAAAGGTTGGAAGTGGGTTTGCATTTCTAAAATGGTGACTTTTACTCCGCCAGAGTTCTTAGTAACTTCTTGAGTGTGCTAGACTTTGAACATGTACATTTTTTGCTTGAAATGTTATCCTGTGGTAGGGTTTTGGCAGGTATACAACTGCCCTATTTTATTTTGAGTCTAAGTTAAATGTTTTCTGAAAAGAGATATGTGCACTGAACTCTTTCCACTCCAGATCAAGATGTGGTAAAACAAAAGGATCAAGACAAGTGAGATCTAATACTACTGTCAGTTTAATGTCCACTGTGTTTTATACAGTATCTTTTTGTTCACTTTGGAAATTTTTACTAAAAATTGCAAAAAATAAAGTATTGTGCAAAGATGTAAGGTTTTTTGAAACTTGAAATGCATTAATAAATAGACTTGATGAAATCAACTTCAAGGTTTCATACTCTTTGAACTCTTGAGAACTATCAAAAGAAGCGTCCCGCAAGGCAACCTTTCCTTGCTAAATGAAAGAGATGGTTAAGCAGAAAGGGAATTGCCTCTTCCCACACAAGTACAGATATCTTTATTCTTAGTTAGGACTTCATGTAAAAATTTTGTGATTAGATCTCTCTCTTTCTATACACAGTGAACATTTGAAAAACATTTAACTAATCTCAACTGCTTTGCATTATTTCTAATCAGTATTCAGAGTGCTTAAGTGTGTCTTAGTGGAAGAGCTGAGTCATTTTGGAAACTGTGGTCTTATATATATTTTCCAAAGTTTTGAATGCTAAGTACTTCATTTATTTCAGAAGTTGAGTTTGATAATAAGTGTATTTTAAAAATTTGAGCCATGTTTTCCTGCTTTGTCAAATTCATAGCACGTAAGAAGACTTGACATTTCAGCCTTACCTAGAAAAAGAATTGTAAGCCCAGAATGGTGCCCTGCACAGAATAATCTACCCCAAACCCAAGTTATTTTTTTAATATATTGAGGCCAGTTTAAATAAGTAGTATTTGTTATGTGAGTAAAAACATGCAATACTTTTTACTTTAATTCAGAAACCTCAAAGTATGTATTATGTTTAATTATGTTTATTAAACTATCAATATTAACTTGGGTGATTGCAAGTTTATTATTTTTACTTACAACTGCATATTTAAATTTTGTTTAGATTTAATCAGCAATAGAATAAATTATTACACTTTCTGGACTAGTGCCCTTTATAGTGTCAGATAATATACAGTTTGGGGAAAGACTTCTTTATGGGAATGGCAGCTTTATCTGATCAGTCTTGTTTTCTGAGGTGTCTTCAGCAGTTGGTGCTTTGGGTACTTTGTTTTTGTTATATTCACAGACTAGTAAAAACTGAAGATTTCTCCAAACTGAGCAAACCACTCTCAAGTTCTTATATCTGTCCCTGTGGTCTGTACATTTTAAGACCTCAGTTCAGTTCAGTTCAGTCGCTCAGTCGTGTCCGACTCTTTGCGACCCCATGAATTGCAGCACGCCAGGCCTCTCTGTCCATCACCAACTCCCGGAGTCTACCCAAACCCATGACCATCGAGCCGGTGATGCCATCCAACCATCTCATCCTCTGTCGTCCGCTTCTCCTCCCGCCCCCAATCCTACCCAGCATTAGGGTCTTTTCCAATGAGTCAACCCCCCGCATGAGGTGGCCAAAGTATTGGAGTTTCAGCTTCAACATCAGACCTTCCAATGAACCCCCAGGATTGATCTCTTTTAGGATGGATTGATTGGATCTCCTTGCAGTCCAAGGGACTCTCAAGAGTCTTCTCCAACACCACAGTTCAAAAGCATCAATTCTTCGGCGCTCAGCTTTCTTCACCATCCAACTCTCACATCCATACATGACCACTGGAAAAACCATAGCCTTGACTAGACGGACTTTTGTTGGCAAAGTAATGTCTCTGCTTTTCAATATGCTATCTAGGTTGGCCATAACCTTCCTTCCAAGGAGTAAGCGTCTTTTAATTTCATGGCTGCAGTCACCATCAGCAGTGATTCCGGAGCCCAAAAAAATAAAAGTCTGACACTGTTTCCACTGTTTCCCCATCTATTTCCCATGAAGTGATGGGACCAGATGCCATGATCTTAGTTTTCTGAACGTTGAGCTTTAAGCCAACTTTTTCACTCTCCTCTTTCACTTTCATCAAGAGGCTCTTTAGTTCTTCACTTTCTGCCATAAGGGTGGTGTCGTCTGCATATTTGAGGTTATTGATATTTCTCCCGGCAATCTTGATTCCAGCTTGTGTTTCTTCCAGCCCAGCGTTTCTCATGATGTGCTCTGCATATAAGTTAAATAAGCAGGGTGACAATATACAGCCTTGACGGACTCCTTTTCCTATTTGGAACCAGTCTGTTGTTCCATGTCCAGTTCTAACTGTTGCTTCCTGACCTGCATACAGGTCTCTCAAGAGACAGGTCAGATGGTCTGGTATTCCCATCTCTTTCAGAATTTTCCACAGTTTATTGTGATCCACACAGTCAAAGGCTTTGGCATAGTCAATAAAGCAGAAATAGATGTTTTTCTGGAACTCTCTTGCTTTTTTGATGATCCAGCGGATGTTGGCAATTTGATCTCTGGTTCCTCTGCCTTTTCTAAAACCAGCTTGTACATCTGGAAGTTCACGGTTCACGTATTGCTGAAGCCTGGCTTGGAGAATTTTGAGCATTACTTTACTAGCATGTGAGATGAGTGCAATTGTGCGGTGGTTTGAGCATTCTTTGGCATTGCCTTTCTTTGGGATTGGAACGAAAACTGACCTTTTCCAGTCCTGTGGCCACTGCTGAGTTTTCCAAATTTGCTGGCATATCGAGTGCAGCACTTTCACAGCATCACCTTTGAGGATTTGAAATAGCTCAACTGGAATTCCATCACCTCCACTAGCTTTGTTCGTAGTGATGCTTTCTAAGGCCCACTTGACTTCACATTCCAGGATGTCTGGCTCTAGGTGAGTGATCACACCATCGTGATTATCTGGGTCGTGAAGATCTTTTTTGTACAGTTCTTCTGTGTATTCTTGCCACCTCTTCTTAATATCTTCTGCTTCTGTTAGGTCCATACTATTTCTGTCCTTTATCGAGCCTATCTTTGCATGAAATTTTCCTTTGGTGTCTCTAATTTTCTTGAAGAGATCTCTAGTCTTTCTGAATCTGTTGTTTTCCTCTATTTCTTTGCATTGATCACTGAGGAAGGCTTTCTTATCTCTCCTTGCTATTCTTTGGAACTCTGCATTCAGATGGGAATATCTTTCCTTTTCTCCTTTGCTTTTAAGACCTAAGGATTATTATTTCTCCAAAGGTGGGATTAGTGTCCATGGCAGCTGTGCAATTATGGGTTCTTGTTCTTGGAAAGGCTTTTAATTTCCTAAGTATTTCTAATCGAAAGTATAAGAGGGTCAACTTAGTAAGTCCATTATAAAACTAGACAGCCCATCTTCAGGGGTTTAGGAAATGATGTTCCTTATCCAGGTTTAAAAGTCAAGGTCTCCCAAAACTAGAGAGCAAGTTGAATTTAGCTTTAAAACAGCTGCCAGGGACAGTTATTCTTCAGAGAAGTCACTAAAGTTGCAAGATCCTGAAAAGCACTTTTGACTTCTAAGTAGCAAAAAGGATAATCAGTTTGCCTCACAGAACTCAGCTTCAGTTTCAGCATTTCTGGTTTTATGTTCTCATTTAAAAACAACTTCCATTCAAATCTTTTTCTGTTTATTACCAGTTTAGTTTTTCCATCTCATTTCTATATACAAACTTTTATATTTAGTATACAAGTGAACCCTTGTATTCTGCACTACTGTATTGTTTGTGTGTGTTAAATGCAGACATGTATGCACTATTTTCAGTAGAAATTTATGTTTTGTAATTGATAAGCTTTTCAGAGTATTTGATCTCTCCTATGAAAAACAGTGCAATGCTGGGTAAAAATGGAGGGTAGAGCAAAATACTTATCAGCTTCTGCTTTTTCCTAACATTTCTGCTAAAATCACAGTGATTTGGGAAAGAAAAGATCATATCCAACAAGGGTAAGGAATATTGGAGATAACAGGAACAACGTTTTGGAGATTAGAAAGCATTTGGAGAAGTAGTGTCTGACTTGACAGACCCTGGGAAGCCAAATCCTAAACCAGCATTGGAAACATGAGAATAGCCCAGTTTATATTGTTAACATTTTGGGATATAGTCTTCAACACTTTTCTATGTAGCTTTCTTATTTAACAATGTATTGATATTGTATCTACATAATTTTAATGACTGTAAATATTTCATTCTATGGATGTACATTTTACAAAACCTATTGTTTGGACATTGAGGTTTTTAGATTGTTCATTATTTTAAGTAATCCTTTAAGGAAAATTCTAAGCCAAATAATGAAATAAATTCCTAAAAGTGGAATTAAAAGTGAGTTAAAGACTTTCTAAAGGTTGTTGATAAAAATTATGATGCTGTCTTCCAGATAATATGTACCAAGTTATACTCTGCCATTAACATGTAATATATTACATACTTCTACCGTTAGCAAATTATGTAGATAATTTATTAAAATCTGAGAGCCCTCTGGTTAAAAATTCACATGCATGTAGCCATGTGGACGTATTAGAAACAATAGTAGAAGACTCCTGCTTAGCTGACTTTGTTAGCTTTGGACAAAACCCAAATGAAAGTCAAAAGTAGTGCCCTGATGTGTATCACTTTCTTCAAAGAAACCTGACTTCCGTGGATAACTGGCTAATTCCAGGTATAGGGAAAGAAATGTGTATGTAGAGCTGAGAAAAAGCACTGTCATACCAGAAAGCAAGGAAGCTACTAGAGGTCTATCAGAAAAGATTCAGGAAGCATCTTGAGGAAATTTTCATTGGCCAAAACTGTTTTACTCTATGAATTAATAATGATAGTTTACAAAACTGTAGTTACCTTTGGAACTTAACTATTCCAGCTAATAAAGAGGAGTGATACAATATCACCATTTTTATCCCACAGTGATTAAGGGACCCAGACAATGATCAGTAGTGACCACTAACCTCACAAAAGAGCGGTCAAATAATTTGTGCCTCCTAATGGAAACACATACTACTTCTGAAGCAGTCCAGCCAAAAGTCAGATCTGATCTTGATCAAGCCTCTGGATCTAATCACCTCTTTACTAGAAATGACACCCATGGTTCAGCAGGTAAAGAACACCTGCAATGCAGGAGACACAGGAGACTCTGGTTCAATCCCTGGATTGGGAAGATTCCCTGGAGGAGGGCATGGCAACCTACTCCAGTATTCTTGCCTGAAAAATCCCATGGACAGAGGAGCCTGGCGGGCTGCAGTCCACAGGGTTGCAGAGACATGACTGAAGAGACTTAGCATTCATGCATGTAAAGGAACATGTCAAGTGATACCACAAAAGATTTGATCAGCAAAATCCAGACTGGAAAACTACAGGACAAATGACCCTGTTTCTTCAACAACTGAATTGCAAGGAAAAAAGAAAAAGATGGATTAAGAGAGACTTAAGATATTATACTTGCCAGATAGTTTATCTGCCAGTACAATTTGTGGACTTATTTAGATCCTGGTTGAAATAATGAAAAAGAGACCATTGGGAAAATAGGAAAACTTAACTGGATATTTGATGATTTTAAGGATTTTTGCAGTTATGTTTAGGTGTGAAAATGGTATCATGGTTACATTTTTAAAAGGAGCCCTTTTAGAGATGCATATTGAATACCTGAAAGTGAAATGATACGGTGTTTGCTTAAAAATAGTTGTGAGCTGCAGTTGGGTAATATCTGGGAGTAAAGTTGAAAACAATTTTGACTGTGAGTTGATAATTGTTGAACCTGGGTGATGGCTACTTGGGGATTCATTATAGTGTCTTCTCTCCCTGTGTTCCTATTCAAAATTTTCTATAAAAATTAAAAAAGAATTTAATGTGGATTAAATTCTTATTGAAGCTCATTCATCACTGTTTTTATTTTAGCAACAATTTGCGATAATGGCCTATATTCATAATGATTTTTTAAATAATGATTTTAGTGGAATTAAACTTGAACCAGTCAAGCAAGCATAATTAATTATATTCTGCTCCAGTTATGATGAATGATTAATTGATTTCAACTGCTAGGGTGAGTGCTTGAAGCTATCAGTCACTCAGTAATCATAGCAAGCAGGCCATTAGATCCCTCCTTGCTCGCTAGATTTTGTGGGGCTTAATAGCTATTTAAGGAAAATATTTTCTATTAAAACTTGTCAGGGAGTATGATCAGATTATCCACATTTAACCTGTGTGTCCCATATTAGAATGTGTTAAGTAGCTCAGTACAGTAAGCTGGATTCTACTCTTTCTCCTTAAAATGATAATCATCCCTGGAGGTGGAAATATATCTTTGAAAAGGTATCTTGAAATTGTTTTCTGTGTAAAGAAATTAGAATAATTTGATCTAGTATAAGTTGTCTTTATATAAAATTGTTTCTGTTGTATGTGCTTTAGACATCATTTTGAAAAGTGAAACCTATTTGGTAATACTGAACTAATTAAGCAATTTTATTCTTCATTCTCATGTATATTTTATTTTTTTCCCCCCTGCCTTTTAGATAGTTTGTATTTCTAAATCTCAAAAGGCCTGCTTTTATAAAGTGTCAACGTTATGATTAACTTTTCGTTAGTTTGGATTTGTGATCGTCGTTTTTATTTTTTGCAGTCCCTGTTAGTAGCAACTCTGATTAACTGAATTGACCTATTAACCATTTTTTCTTCTTCTCCCTTGAAACCTTATCAGAACATGTTTGGAATTCTTTGGCTTATGTGGTCTGCACATGCTTATTTGTGTGGACTGGTTGCCTCGGTTATTCACTGGATGGATAGATCTGTGTTAAGCTCTTGGTTGCTCCAGCACCTCTGCTGGATGATAAGAAATCAGTAGTGAACTTAACAGTCCCTGCCCTCAAGAAACTTAAGGCTGGTAGGTGAGACAGATACTAAGCCTATATCGTGTGCTCAGTGCTCAGTCGTGTCCAACTCTTTGGGACCCCCATGGAGTTGTAGCCCACCAGCCTCCTCTGTCCATGGGATTCCCCAAGCAAGAAGACTGCAATGGGTAGCCATTTCCTTCTCTAGGGGATCTTCCTGATTCAGGGATTGAACCCAGGTCTCCTGCATTGCAGGTGGATTCTTCACTGTCTGAACCACCATTTGAGCAATAATCATGTGAATACGTGTCAATATCAACCATGATAAATACTATGAGGGGAGGCCTTGGTGGTCCAAGAGCTGGTCATGCAGAGATGGGATTGAGGAAGGAGATGGGACCTAATCAGGGAGGACATGGCATGCATCCCCAGAAAGTGATGCTTGAGTCCAAATCTGAAGAATGAAGAGAGATTAAATAGGTCAAATAGGGTTTTTATTAATAGTGAATGGTTATATATTGGGCACTGAGAGCTAGTTTCTCTTTGGGGAAAGGTAATATTTTTTGCTCTTGATTTTATCATATGTGAACCCAGCTATTTGGATTCCTTTGTGTATTTTTTTAAATGATTTTTCATTTTTGCGGACCATATTCATTTACTGAAGAGCTGGCTTGTACTTTGGCAGATGTCTTACTTGGTTACTGTTCTTAAGGAGGTTGGCAAAAGTTTGAGATTTGTAAAACGACCTTGGCTTTGCAGACCTTGATATCTCTATCCTGACTACCATAAACAGAATCAGGACCTCTAACCTCCTACCATGCTGGGTGAGGTGTCCTTCTGATTTGCTGCATTGTGGCATTCTGTTTGGGGCTTCCCAGGTGGCGCAGTGGTAAAGAACCTGCCAGCCAACGCAGGACACACAGGTTCCATCCCTGGGTTGGGAAGATCCCCTGGAGTAGGAAGTGGCAACCCACTCCAGTATTCTTGCTGAGAGAATGCCGTGGACAGAGGAGCCTGGTGGACTACAGTCCACGGGGTAACGAGTCAGACATGACTGAGTGAGTGCACACACGCAGGCGCAGCATTCGGTGCATTCTCGGTCATAGCACACATCACACTGTGGTATAATCCTGCCCCACCCAAGCCAAGCTCTTGAAAGAATCGTCTATTCCCAGTGGCTACTTCAGTTCCCATTCGCTTATCAACCTGCTGCATTTTGTCCTCAGCCCCTCAGGGACTGTAATCCAAGTTCTCAGGGAGCTCATAATCTAGTGGAAAGTAAAAAAGCCAACAGTCATAATGCAATGGTATTTGTGCATAAACTATGAATACAGTGTAGCTAGAAACTCAGAGGAGATACCTGTATGAGCCAAGATGATTTCCCAGAGGATATATGCTTGAGCTGAATTTTGAAGTTTTGGTAAAAGTTAGCCCAAACTTTTACTTTTAGATATAATTTAACTGCAAGGCAGTTTCTTGACTGTTTCATGCTGTTATACGTTGATGCCAGTGGGAATCCAGTTTTCTCGGTCTGGGTTGCCCTTCTCTCTTGGTTCTTCTGTAGTGCTGAATTTTATTGATCTCCATTTCCTTGAACTTGTATATAGTAAGTATTCAAGAAACGTTTGTATTTTAATCAAGGGTGTGTGCTTTGCACAGTAGGCAGTGTGGCTAATTTCATGAAATAATACACAAAAGTTAGTGTCATCACGTTACCCACACCCATACGTGTAACTTCTAACGTCTCTGATTCTAAGTCCCTTGGCAGCATGTCTTCCTCCTCTCACCCCCAGAGAGAAGTTTGCTTTCAAAATCTAATATGCATTTGTATTTTTAGAATATAAAATATACCCACCATGTTTTTCACAAGTGGGAAAAGCACAGCTTAGCTTTGGAGTGTATAAGCAACACATTATAACTCCTGGCACAAGAAATGGATTCCTAAAGCTCAATTTAGAAATTAAATGGGGAGGCCCTAGCTTCTTTGTATGTGTGGACAAGTGTTTTCTTTAGCTAAATCATCAATAGTATTTTTTTTGTCTGATTATTTCATAATAAAAGGTAGAAGTTAAACATTTTCTTTTCCTGCAGCAAATGTCCAGATCAACATTTTTCTATAAATTTCACCAAATACTAGTTCCATAGGTTTTAAAATAACTATTCAAAAAAAATAAGTTGGAAGGGGATATGGATTCCAGGGTCAAATGAAAATGCTGAGCAAAAGTCAAATGGGTTTTTGTTTATTGACTAATTTTTTTAAAAAATAAGGTTTTTCTAAGTGCGTCTAATACTGTATATTAACTCTGATTGTGTTCTCTAAAAGGGTCTTACAGAGTGCTCCCAAACTAGGAAACTCCCGTTCTCCTCTGTCCCCTCCATCCGAGGGTCTAGATTCTGTAGAAGCATTGTGTATTGCTGTATAGAGGGTGTATACCTTTGTAAGATCCCCAGCCTACTCTTTCAGTCTTACATGCATCTCTGCTTTCTATGAGTGTGGTTACCAACTTTGTTGATCTTGTATCCCAAACTGAAGAATCTTGAGTAAACATTCATAATATGGAAATATTTATAAATAATGCAAATGTTATACTTATGTTTCTATGTTTTAAAATAAGCAAAAATTTAAAGGGATGAATAAAATATTAATGGAAGCTACGGTATTTCTTCCCACATTCCAATAGGTCTTTTCGCACACACCTTGGTGTGTACTCAACCCACTTTGTAAACCTCTGGCTTTAGAAGACAGAATCTACATATCTTCCCAGTCAAGTAGCTTTCATCCTCCCCACATTCCTGGGTTAAGTATGCTTTCCGATGGAACACCATAGCAGTTGAAGAATGCAGGGCACTCTTGGGTACTCACTTCTGAAGTCCTCCAAGATAAACAGTAAATGGAAAAAGCAAATATTAATAAATATGTGTAGCATAATTTCTTGTGTGTGAAATTTTTGAAGTTTGTAAAGATACATAATTTATGTATAGAAAATGTCTGGTTGATACATTGGAAACTGTTATATTATTTCTGAGCACTGGAATTAAGGGTCTTAGGAGAGGAAGAGGATTTTTTTTAAACTTTTTTCTTCCATATTGTTTGAATTTTTATGAAATATTCTTTTTATAATAAATAATTAAAAATGACTGCATATAGTGTGATGTCAAATATAGTGCAACACATTGTCATTGTTGATGGTTGAAGTTGGGTGATTGGAACATTGGTTTCCTTACTATGTTTCTACTTTTATGTATCTTTGAATATTACCATAAATGAAAATTTAAAATTAAAAATAAATGCATCACAAAAAGAGTCTATAGAAATACATAGTAATTGATCGTCTTGGGACTAGGAAGAGAGCTGAGGAATGGAGCTTAGATACCCTCTCCCCATAAGTTCTTATGTTCCATGAGTGTGTGTTGTTTTAAGGGGTATAAAATACTTGTTTGACTTCCCAGATACTTAAGGAATATACAAAATGAATGCACAAGCCATGAGTGTTTAATGGGTAGGGCTCAACTGTATCATAATAAGATATTGAGGCTTGTTTTATATTAGGATTCTTGAGCTTGATAGATAATAAACAAAGGAGAAACTCCAAGGCATGGCCAGACAGCTGTGCACTTCCCCAGCTGCCTCAGGGAGAGCACAGCTAAGGGTTTGCTGTGAATGATTTGCACTGTGAGCTAGTTACCAGGCTCTGTAACATGAAAGACTTTAGAGTACCTAGTCACAACTCTCAGGGTAGGGTCCAAGGCAGTTAACACATAAAGGATATTTTCTGTTGCCAGCTGCAATACTGGGCTGCATTCATAGACATAGAATCTGTAAGGAGGAAAATGATGGTTCATTAACTGTGTGACTTGTTAAAGTTAGTTAAGCTTTAAGTACCTCATCTGTGAAACAAGGATGATAATATTAGCTACCTCAGGGACTGTGATGAGGATTAAATGAGAATGTTTGTAAGGCACCTTGCACATGGTGAGCACTCAAATGCCAGCTATCCTTGTTTTCATGTGAAAAACTGCTTATGGAGCTGAGAACATTTAGCTTGTGAGCAAGTGTTCACTGATTAAGTATCTTCTCAAACAGCCACATGGTTAGGGATGGTTGGTCTTTGGTTGATGCTGTCACTTTCGCAAGTTTAGGAGTGGGCATGTAACCCAGTCTGGCCAGTAAGATATGCGGGATTCTGACTTTCCCTGGGTGTTGTGAAGTCTTAGTGTGCTGCCTAAGGCGGCAGCATCCAACTTGCTATCAGCCTGAGGATGAAACCAACATCAAGATTGGTAGAGAGAGGGGAAAAAAACCCACTTCATCTTAATGATATTTAAGAGCTGCTGAATCAACCTTCCCTGAAGCCCACCCTATCTTGGGACTTCCTGTTTGTTGAGATTTTTTTTTTAATGTTTTTTTATTTAAGCCAGTTTGAGTTAGCTTCTAAAAGCATAATGACAGAAGCTGTACCAGAAAATATTTGTGGTAGGGGTGGTGGCATTTATTCAGTGATAGTCATTGAGCACTTTGAAATGAGAAAATAAACAAGAAGTGAGGAAGTTATGACACATGAGGAATGAGGAACAGGAGGTTCTAGAAAGATTAGCAGTCTGAGCGCATTGTGCATTTTTTTCTACCTGCAGCTTAACCCACCTGCCTCTCCTGAGCAGAGCAGCTGCTGGGGCCTCCAGGAAGCAGACAGTGCCTGGAATGTTGGTGAGGTGTCACCATCCTGACAGAAGATGTTGGGGGTGGGGGGAGGTCCTTGGGAGTGTACCTGGTCTCCCTAGTTCCTGCGGAGCTGAATAGGTGAGTGGAGTTGCTTCCAACCCTGAGTTGAAGAGGCAAAAAGACCAGGAAAGGCTTCCTTCTTGTGCTTCACTGGAGGACTGACAACCTGTCTGCTGCTAAGCTGTGGCCAGGGGAAGTTGAGACTACTGTTCCTTCCACTATTTTGGGAATGCTCCCACTTAAGATACCCCAATACCTGGGACAGAGCCCAAAGGAACAAACAAGGGAAAAGAAGCTCCCTTATGAGGCCCAGCAGCCAGGGAGAAGGATTACAACAGAAACTTCAGAACAGAAATAGCTGTTGGCATAGATACCTTGAACCAAAAGAATAAGAAAACTTGAGATTTAAGTGCAATGCACACGCATGTGCACGTGCACACACACACACACACACACACATTCTGATTTTCTGAGACCAAAAAAGACTTTGATGTAAAAATTTCAAGAGATGAAGGAGAAAGTGGTCACGGTTGATGTCTGAATTAATATACTGGGAGATAAGAGAAAGACACCTCAAAGCATGGTGCAAAAACACAGATATAAATCAGGAGATGGATAGACATTGAGAAGGGGGTGGAGGATATACTAGAAGAGGCAATCAGTAATATAAGGAAAGTTTCTTAGCTGATGAGAGATTTGCATCTCACAGAGTTCCAAGAATGATTGATTATAAAAAAATACTCCTAGGCATATTATATCTCTGAGCTACAAGAATAGAAAAAAATCTTACATGAGTTTCCATAGCAAAGAACAAGTTACTCCTAAAGGAAGAGCCATCCTAGTACTGAACTGCTTATCTACAACACCGAATACTGCCACCAGTGAGACAAAAGGGCTCTATGGAAATTGAGTGAACTTTTAGTTCACTCAGTCTTCCATAATAACTCAAGAAATACGTTGCCAGTTTCTTTTGCTTAGTGACCAAATAAACTTGGAGTCAAAGTCTCCATAAGAATGAAGAAGGGCCAGGAGAATGTAAAATCTTAGAATGGTAGAAGTGATCATCACCCAAGTCAGGGTGTATTACCAGTACCTGGATGGACACAACAACTGGAGCTCATTTCTCTGACTGAGGAGTGCTGCTGGGCTCTCCACTCTGTGAAAGCCTGTTCTTTTCCTGAATTGATCACATCACCATCTGCCTTGATAACTCCTCTAAAAACAGTCTGGAACTAAAAATAGAGAATCTCAGCAAGTCTGGGCATCGCAGGTGGGTGGGAAGCAGGGAAATATTCCAGAGGTCTCCCTTGGGGCATTAACTGTGGAACTGGTAGGGGAAGTGGATGTATTATAAAATTTGGAGTGAAAACGGTGAAAGAATATTTTGGTGGGAGAAATGTATGTCTGGTTTTCATATAATGGTAAAGTAAAGTAATTGTTACCTGATTATGAGCAACAGGAAAGGGACACTAGCAGGAAATATAAGGAAAATTCACAAGACAAGTCGTGTTAACAAGATGGAAAGGGGAAATAATATCAATTTGATCAGTGTGCAAAAACAAATACAACGAAAAGTAGGAAATAAGTAAGCCAATAACTAAAATAAGATAAAGGAGTACAATTATTATGCTAAATTTGAAGGGACTGTTTTTTCCCCCTAAAAGAGATACCTAGATTGAGCTGGAAATATAAATCAACCAGCTATACAACATTTAGAAGGAAAATTTCTAAAACTTTTAAAGAAAAAATTATAAAGAAAGGGATGGACAAAGATACTAAGCAAATATAATTTAAAAAATAAACAGCAAATTTAAGAGTAGACAAGGAGAAATTTAATGTTAAAAGCAACATAAGAGGACTTTTATCTAACCATGTAAAGCACATATGCATAATTAGCATTAGTTAAGACTGTGTACCAAACAATATAAATGTAAAGACAACTTGATATAAATTCTGTAGATTTCAAAACATGTTTGTCCTTGAGGGGGGACGAGGAGCCATTAAACAAACAGACCCACACATTGTCAGGACCAGGGTGAGGGGAACTTGCCTTTGGTGTACAGTTTAAGGCAGCTCCAAAAACTCAGCTATCAAGAGAAACAATATTTTAGTGCAGTACTTTAAAAAATCAAAATTAATGCAAAAATCTATGATGAATGAAATACCATATTTTATATGAAGACAGGATCACTGATTTTTTTTGTTGTTGTTCCAAAATGGCATGATCACGTATAATTTTTCCAGAAGAATGAAAAGATGTTAAGAGGATATATTGGGTGGCAATAGAAGGGTGGGGGCCAAAATATTCATTCGAATTTTCCCGTAAGATGTTACAGAAAAACCTGGACAAACTTTTTGGCAACCCAATACATTTGTGTAGGGTGGGATAATCTTTGTTAAATTACCCCTGGAGCAGTACCACCTCAATTGGGACTTTAAGCATGGGAAGAAGCTGGGAGAACAGGAGAGGGGAAGGCGGAGAAGCAATAGAGAGCTTTTCACCTTTCAGGGAACTGAAAGACGGCCCACATGCCTAGACTCAGGTTCTCAAAATTAGCGCATATTAGAATCACCGGGAAAACATTCAAGTCTCGCGATACCCAGGCTTTACCCAGACCAAGTTAATAAAAGTCCCTAGGAGTGAGGCTGAGAGCTAGGCGGTTTTGAAAGCTTTCGAGGCAGTTCTAACGTGCAGGCCGAGTTGGGACCAGGTGAACCATGAGGTACGGAGTGAGGGCGACAGGACTGGAGGGAAAAGGGGAAGCTACCATATTGGTAATTTGTTTTGGTACTCTTGCCTGGAAAATCCCATGGACGGAGGAGCGTGGTGGGCTACAAGTCCACGGGGTCGCAAAGAGTCGGACACGACTGAGTGAATTCACTTCTTCTTTTTTTCCGAAAAGCATTGGGAAGTCATTGGAAAGGCTCAAAGCAGGAAAACACACCCTGGTGCTGTAATGAGAATGGGTTGAAAGCGGATTGGGTACAGAGAGAAGAGGCGGAAGGTTGTCGCCAACATCCAGGTAAGAGTGTCAGCTTGGGTTAGAATGATGGCGGCGGAAGCAGGGAGATGTAAACGCAAGAAGTATGGGTAGGGGACTTCCCTGGTGGTCCGGTGGCTAATACTCTGTGCTCCCAGTGCAGGGGACCCTGGTTCAGTCCCTGGTCAGGGAACTAGATCCCACATGCTGCAACTAAAGACCCTGTATGCTGCAACTAAGCCCTGGCATAGCCAAATAAATATTAATTTTTTTTTTTTAGAAGAAGTATGGGTAGAATCCATAGGATTTGATTGTGAAGGGCCAAAGGGGAGGAAGTATTACAGATGCTCCCCTCCCCACCCCCATGTCTGGAATCAGCAACTAGTGGTGTAGTAAATGATACACACCGAGCCACATAACAGTCAGCTTTGGGAGAAGCAGGTTTGGGGGGAGGGTGCAGGGAGGACACCATGGGCTCAGTTCTGGACCTTTGGAACTTGTGAGACAGCAGAGGGGAAACCGTTGAGAGTTGCAATTGCATATGCAGGAGGGCCCTCCACTCAGGGGGCACCCCACACTGCAACTCTAATGTGGGAGTGGTTGGCCTGCATGGGTCAAAAATGAAGCCATAGAAGAGGAAAAATGTCCTAAAGAGGGAGAAGCAAGTGAGCAGAGAAGGAGGCCTCGACCCTGAGGAGTGCCAACCTTGCCAGGCTGAATAGAGAGCAAGGAGCAGAGAGGAAATAGAGACGTGGCAGGAGAACCAGCAGGGCACCAATTCCTGAGGCCCCAGAGAGAGCATCACTCACATAACCGCCGAGTATTCAGAGCACAGAGATCCCTGTCAGCTGGGCTGAGCTAGGAAGTAACTGGTGAAGTGACTGTGCCTGGGTGGATAAATAAGATCCAGTTAGGGAGGAGGACATTCTGGAGGAAAGAAGAAGAGGAAGGAGGCGTGAGAAAAGGCAGAGATGGGAAGTGTCAGGAGGGGGAGGTTTCCCCCTCTACTCCTCTTGGGTTCTTATGGCTGTGCGTGCTAAGTCGTTTCACTTGTGTCCGACTCTGTGTGACCCCGTGGACTGTACCCCGCCAGCCTCCTCTGTCCTTGGGATTCTCCAGGCAAGAATACTGGAGTGGGTTGCCATTTTCTTCTCCAGAGGATCTTCCCAATCCAGGGATCAAACTTGCGTCTCTTACATCTCCTGAATTGGCAGGCAAGTTCTTTACCACTATCTACCTGGGAAACCCTTCTGGCTGGACTAATAATAAAGTTGACACAAGGCAGATTAACAGGAGAAAAAGAAACAGATGGAGTTCATGCACACGGCATTCTCATAAAATGGGACCTAAGAAGTGGCCAAAAGCAGGCAACTTTTATACTTATTAGACAAAGAGACAGTGCATTTGTGAGGAATTGACAGGGCGAAGAAACTTAGGTTTTGGGTGTTCCATTAGTAAAGAATATAAGCAGAGTTTGTTCTTGGGGTAGTAAATTAAAGAAGTGACGAGGTTTATTTATACAGGCTCCTTAGACCCAGTTCTTTGTCTCTGGTGATAAGGGTGTCCATCCTACCTTCAGATCAGAAAGGGCACCTTCCCAGGAGAGATTTATTCCCTGCTTTTAGGGAGGTACAAACGGGTGTCCCTTTTGCACTGGCCATTTCCTAAGTAACTTTAATCCAAAATAACCAATATGCCATTGAGGCATTTTGGGGAGCAGCCTATCCTGAGCCCCAAAGGAAGGAATGAGGTTTGCTGGGGGCCATTCATCACATAGAGATCATTGGAATTTAAGAAGTTTGTAGTATGAGACAAGCTAAGCAGGTAGGTGGTGACTCTGTGGATTGACTTCAGTTTCCCTCTTTTTTAACATATATTTTTCAATGTGGACTATTTTTAAAGTCTTTATTGACTTGGTTACAATACTGATTCCATTTTATGTTTTGTTTTTTTGGCTGCGAGGCATGTGAGATCTTAGCTCCCCAACCAGGGATCAAACCCAAACCCTCTGCATTGGATGGTTCAGTCTTAACCACTAGACCACCAGGGAGGTCCCCTCAGGCTTCTTCTTGCCCATCTATTTCCCATCTATCTGACCTCCCTCTCATCCAGGCTCTGTGGGAGAGCTGGCCTTGCCCTGGGCAGTCTGACTTCTTGCTTTGCCACCCCAGAGATGTGTAACGACCACCAAAACAGTGTTTGTGGCCACATTATCAAGGTGAACCCCGAGGACAGGCAGCTTTGCTCTGGAGGACAGCACATTCATTTTAGTGTTGAATGGAATGCTTGTTTCCCTCTCTCTGACTCCGGGCACCTCAAAGAGCCCAGCTGCAGTGTAATTGATGCCCCATTTCTTTCCTTGTGCTTTCTTACAAGTAAAGCACAAACAGGCTTTTGCCTGAAAGGCAAGATGCCAGTGTTATCTTTCCTGAGTGGGCTCATAAATACAGATTCTTTGGAGGAGAGGTGAGTATAATCAGTGAACCAGCCAGCATTTTGCATGTGCAATGAACAGATGTGGCTGCATTATTCAGTTTCCCTATTTGACTTCCCTCCTAAGATGTTCTTCAGAAAATGTGATGTCGATGAACACATCTTACCGAGTGAAAAGTAATCCATGCCAAGAGAAGTCTCAAATGTTCCTATGAGCCATTTGTCGTGTTGGTTGCTTATTGATTTCTCTGCCCAAAATGTTATGACGTCCTGTGTCACTTCAAGTTTTCTTACAGAAGATGAAATAATTTTTAATTACATTTTGTGTGAAACTAATTAGTATTGGCAAGTAAGCTAGAGTAGAAAAACGGTTTTAACTCTGCCCTTTATTTTTTCTTTGTATTGCGAAATGTGACATTCATACTGATAGTGCATGAAAAAGTTCACTAAACAATGGTGATAAAAGAATGGTGATAAAAATGAACACCTGTGCAACCACCATCTGGAGTGACATGTGTAATGTTGCTGGCACCCGGAACTCTAATGTGCACTTCCTCTTTCCAGATTACCACCTCACTCTTGTGCCAGGGATGTTATTGATTTCACTTAGTATTTTACCACCTATCTTTTTTTTTTTAATAAAATTGTTTTTTATTAACTTAATTTAATTAGAAAAACTTACTATTTTTCAATTTTTGGCTGAGCTGGGTCTTTGTTGCTGTGCATGGGCTTTCTCTAGTTGCGGCCAGTGGGGGCTGCTCTCTCTAGTTGTGGTGCTCGGGCTTCTCATGGCAGTGGCTTCCCTTGTTGCACAACGTGGGCTCTAGGGTGTGTGGGCTCAGTAGTTTCAGCCCATGGGCTTGGCTGTCCTGCGGCATTTGGGATCTTACTGGACATGGGATCGAACCCGTGTCTCCTGAATTGGCAGGTGGATTCTTAACCACTGAGTCCTTTACCACCTATTTTATTTATCATTAATGGTGCACTTTAGCTCTCCTTGTAACAACTACATATATATTTTATGTCTTTGTGTAAATACATAAGTCCACAAGTGCTTACTTAAATTCTGCTGCCTCGATGCTTCTCTGTCTCACTCTAGACTCAGTCCTATCTTTTTATGTGTGTAGCTTGCCTGGAGAATCCCAGGGACGGCAGAGCCTGATTGGCTGCCGTCTATGGGGTTGCACAGAGTCGGACACGACTGCAGCGACTTAGCAGCAGCAGCAGCAGCTTTGGGTCATCTTTTTTTACTGCTGTTTAACAACCACTAGTAAGAATGGTTACCTTGCATGGGTGAATATGTGGACTGTTTTTGGTTGTGATGTTTTCAAGGCTGATAGGAGTATCCTTTGACTTGTGCATAGATTCTACAGGGTATGTAGCAAAGAATATAGTTAAAAAGTGATGTTTTAAAATTTTTTTATTTAATTATTATATTTTTGACTGTGCTGGATCTTCATTGCTGTGAGCAGGCTTTCTCTAGTTGTGGTGACCAGGCTTCTCATTCTGGTGGCTTCTCTTATTGTGGAGCATGGGCTTTAGGGTGTGCGGGCTTTAGTAGTTGCAGTTTGTGGGCTCCAGAGCATAGACTCAGTAGTTGTAGTGCATGGACTTAGTTGCTCCAAGGCAATGTGGGGTCTTCCCAGAGCAGGGAAGGCATTGGCAGGTGGATTCTTAACCACTGGACCACCAAGGAAGTCCCCAAAAGTGATATTTAAAATTTTTTCTGGATAGTCAATGATAAAACATGCCAATCTAATGCAAAGGTTATCTTATTGTAAATCTTAGTATTTCTGACATAATGGAAAATATTGTTCATTTTAATATCTAATATTTCTAGACACACACAATAGCTAAAAGGGCAGTCAGATGCTTTTGCAGTCAAGAGTAGCATTCAGGACACAATATAGAACCTTGACCCAGCTGTCCTTCCTCCCCTACATCCTTTCGTTCTGTGGGTCTTTCCAAGAAAAATAAAAGTGAATCATGCAATTGATTTCATCAGAGGCAGACATCTCTTCAGGACTATTGTCTGCGGGAGCCCTGCTCTGGGGAAGAGCATGTGAATGATGAGCTGTGTAGAGCTGAGGCTATGCCAAGGTCAGGTGAGGCTTTGACGTGCATAGTGAGATTCTCCTCTCTGAATTACCTGAAACACAGATCCAAGTAATTGCCAGATCTAATATTTCCTTCACATGCTCTGTGGTGGAATTTGCTGGTCAAAGCATCATTATTTCATTTATTGGGCAGTTTGAGATTTGATATCCAAGTCTTTGAAATAGTCCAAGTTTTCCATTAGCTTTTGTGGCAAGCATTAGTGAAAGAGGAAAATGGTACTTAAATAGTAATTTAATCATTACAGTGACCAACTGCCCAGCTTTTATGGTTATCATTAGTAGTTTTAGGAGAATTCTACTACTCTTGGTTTGGTTCAGTGAAATAATTGTATGATTTGTTTGATGGAAACTCTTAGTTTAAGTAGAATTTTTTTTCTTTGGGTGAGATGAATGGTCTTAAAGGGTATGTGCTTTGGGACACACAACTGTGATTAACTGGAATATCACTTTATGGAAGTGCTAGTTATATTGTAAAGAAGTACCTTTGCAGCATGCTTCAAAAAACTGATCCGAACAAACTAGCAAGGAAATATAGGAAATTTGACTTAATTGTAAAAGACATTTTAAATTAGAACAGTGGATCTCAGCTGGCTCTTAAATTTGTACTTATTTGCATATGTTACCAATTAGTCAGAAAATTGGGAAATTTCTGGTTACACTAATATTTGAATATAGTTACATAACAGTTTTGAAAAATCTCAGTTTATAACAGTGAAATGAACTCCCTTTTAAATCTAAACCCTATTAAATCTTTATGCAAGATTCTTTATGTAACTTTGGTTTCCAAACAAAGCAACCATTCCAGATAAGGTATAAAATCATTTATTCTTCACACTGGGTCTTCATTAAAGCTCATCTGATCTTTCGCTTCAGTGTTTCAGAGTTTGCTTCACATCTCACAAAGGTTTTCTCCTGGGCTGGGTGAAGTTGTAGATCATTCATGTTTTCTGAGCAAAATGTCATTCTGCATAGGAAACATCAAACAAACATAGCACTAAGTTTTGGATGGAGCTTATTGAAATGTTTTGTCCTTTGTTAAATACTCAATTCATGTAACATGAACTTTATGCTATTTTTTTAAAAGAAAAAAAAACCGAGGTCTTTATGATCACAAATATTTTTATAACTTCAGAGAAAAATAAAACCCAAATCAGTTAAAGCAATCTGTGTAAGGCTTCCAGGAGCTCTTCATGGTGTGATATTTCACTTCTGTAAAGAACTGAAAGTCCTGGGGCAGTCCTGCTTTGTTCTGCCTTATACAGCTCATCAAAGATTTGAGAGTAACAATTGTTTCTTTCACTACATGACCCTGTCTCCAAGGCAAACATTCGCACTTTCTTCAGCTTTCCTCACAGGCAGGCTTCGCTCCCAGCATTCCTTCTTTGGACACACTCCAGTTTGTCAATAGCCTTCTTAAAGGTACCCGGGCATGAGGCCACTGTCACCAGCATCTGCCTGCCTCAGCACTATAAGCCTGCCCTTCCCTCTTATTTGACCTTCCAGCCACAAAGGACGTCACCATGGGTTCTGGGTCTCTCTTGGAGACCAACAGCTGATGACTTTGACCATTGGTTTGGCCTGAGATGCTATTTTGTGTTACTGACTTCAGTTGAATCTATTTGGGGAAAAAAAAAATAATAGCAATAGTCACAGAGAATTGTAGTTTATAGCTTCTTTTTAAAAAAAAAAAATTGTATCTAAGGTCAAGTATATACTAAATCAAACTTCTAAAATTAAAAAGTATTGTAATTATGGATGCATTTGAAAAATTCAGATAGTAAAGAAATATATAAAGTTGAGTATTAAAGGTCTTCTCCATCACCTTTCACTAATATGACTCCTCTTCCTGTTTTCACGGTTTGGTTTCTATCTTTCCAGACCTCTTTCTATGCATTTACACTTGTATGGATGTTCATATACAAACATAAAATTCATTGTATGAATTTTTCTGAAAAATTTCCTCATCATCAAACAACGTACTTGGAGACCTGTTTGTGTAAGTATGTACACATCTATTTCATTCTCAGATGGACCTAAAGATGATGTACTAAGTGAAGTAAGTCAGACAGAGAAAGACAAATACCATATGATATCACTTATATGTGCAATCTAAAAAAATTATACAAATGAGCTTGTTTACAAAACACAAATAGACTCACAGACATAGAAAACAAGGGGAGAAGTGAAAGGGAAGGATAAATTGGGAATTGGAATTAACAGATACACACTACTCTATATACAGTAGATGAACATCAAGGACCTTAGCACAAAGAACTATATTCAATATCTTGTAATAACCTATAATGAAAAAGGATCTGGATAGGTGAATCACTTTGCTGTATACCCGAAATACTATAAATCAACTATATTTCAAAAAAAAAATCTATTTGCTTCTTTCTCACCTGCTACATAACATTTCAGTGTATGGATGTATCACAATGCATTTAGCCATTTTCCTGTTAATGGAGATTGGGATTTTCCCTAATGGGTTAGTATTTACAAATAGTACTGCAACAAACATTTTAGTGCATAGATATCCTTAGTGGATATGTTGAGTATTTCTCCAGGATAGACACCTAGCATAAGATTCTGGGTCAAGATTCTGCATATGTCAAATTTTGATGATATAAGCTCCATGAGACCAAGGGCTTTATCTACTCTGTTTACTACTGTATATCCGGTGCCCACAGTAGTGTCTAACATAAGATATATGTTCACTAAATGTTAGTTGTTGAATGAAATTCCCCTACAGAAGCTGTGTAATTTATACTTCCACGAATAGTATATGAGAATGCCCATTTCTCCACACCTTTACCAACTCTGGATGTTATCTGTGTTTTAACTCCTGCAAAACTAATGGGTGACTAGTGATAATTTCATTGATTTTTGTTCTGCATTTATATGATTACTGTAGCAATCAAATATCTTCTCATTTTGTTTAGCCAATCACTTTTCATGTCTTGCTATAGAACCAATCTTCTCTGCTCTCGGTCTTCACCCTACAACAGTCCTTCTACCCCTGACTTTGTGCTTTGGGGGAAGAAAGTCACCTCTCATTCAACTCCTTCCACAGAGGTAAAGAACAAGTCACTTAA
Source organism: Giraffa tippelskirchi (assembly GCF_054371585.1). Classification (NCBI taxonomy): domain Eukaryota; kingdom Metazoa; phylum Chordata; class Mammalia; order Artiodactyla; family Giraffidae; genus Giraffa; species Giraffa tippelskirchi. The sequence continues at coordinate 113,642,844 of NC_137281.1, forward strand.
CCATTTTTTTTCTCTTGTTGTTATCAAAGAGATTAACAGTATGAGGTTTAATGTTTGCATCCCAGCTCTGGGATTTTAGTTTGTAAAAGGTACTCAGAAATTGGTAGTTGTTATTAGCCGCATGAAGTACATATTATAATTCCCATTTGTTCCTAAAGAACTGAGTCTCAGAGAGGAACAGTTATTGTCTGAGCCTACATAGGTGAAGAAATGAAATCAAAATTTGACTTTAGGTCCAGCTGATGCAGAGGTCATTGGATTCCGTCTGCGTGTTGCTCTTCTCACTGCCTGTCTCTCTGGGAATGCGTCTTGGCCTCCCTGAAGCCTGCTGCAACACTGACCCACAGCACCAACCTGAACCATTGTCTCTTTTAGACTTCTAGACCATGCAATACTAGACTCTCACTATTCAGAGTGTGATCCGTGGACCAGCAGCATCAGCAGCACCTGGGAGCTTGTTAGAAATGTAGACTCTCAGGCTCCATCTCCACCTACTGAAGCAGAGCCTACATTTTAACATGATTCCCAGATGATTCGTGTGCACATTAAAGTTTGAGAAACCCTGGGATGAAGCAGATCATTAGTAAAATTAGCACGTCTTGTTTTCCTAACCTGGAGTTTCTTAATGCCCAAAGCCACAACTCGGACTTTTTTGGCATCCTTCCCAATGGCGTTGGGTACTCCAAAGACCCACAGGAAGCACTGAGTTAAAAACTTTAAGAACTATAGGTCGCAGATCCCTTCCTTCCTTTTCATGATGTACCTCTTACAGCCCTGAGGAAAGCTGTGATGTGCATATATATTCATTTCTAGCTCTACAACACTGCTAGATGAAAGAAAGTCAGATCAATGGGACCAAGACTAATGGAGGAGGAGCTGTTAGAAACTGTGCAGAGGCAACAAATGGGCAATGAATCAGACAAACTAAGTCAGCCCTGGGCTCAGACAATTATTAGCAATGTCCCCAAGCTGTGGAACTCCCGTGAGCCTCAGGTTTCTACGCTGCACAGCGATACTACCTGTTTCAGAGGGTCACTGGGAAGCTTCCATGAGGTGAATGCTCTAGAGCCCCTAGTTCAAGCCCATGGTGCAGCAAGGGCTCTGTAAGCGCCGCTCTCATTGCTCCCTTCTTTCCTTCTGCAGAGCTGTGTGGGTAAGCACCAGGGGAGAAGGTAGCACTGTGTTTTATAAGACCGTTCAGGTCGAGGCACCTAGAACTGTCATGGCGAGCAGCCACTAAAACTGAGGATTTACTCTCTAGCTGAGAGGATCCAGGGAGGGTTGGTGCTCAGAAGCTGAGCTGCTCTAAAGGGCCAACAAGTCATGCAAGAATAGCTAAGTGCCAAAGAGGAGAGAAGCAGTTTAATTTTCTCAAATTGATCATGTGGAGAAATCTGTTGGCTGACTGCAGAGTATGCTTTTAGTAATTGCCAGGATTTTGTATCCCAGGGAGATAAAATCTAGAGTGCGTTTGTGTGAGGGACTCGGGGCATAAATCTGCCACGGGCGGCTGCTAGCAGTGACACCCCAGGGGTGAGGGAGGAGAGGAGTTCAGAGGTGAGGGACATGCCGCTCTTCGGCTCCGCTGGCGGCACTCCAGAGAGAAAGCGGGCCGCTCAACAGAGGGCAGTAGGAAAGGAGGGACACATTCCTGAATACAGTGGGGAGGAGATAGGAGAGGGTCTGCGGAACTGCAGAACCACAGACAAGCACGGCTGCCCTGGGAAAATGCACCGAGCATCCCTTTGCTCTGCTGCGAGGACTGAGGGAGCAGCTGGACCTCCTTTCTTGCCTTCACTCCCTGCCCTCAACCCACCCCTACGTGTCCCAGGGCCCGTGGGCCAAGGGAGACGTTCAGCCACACAGAACCGCACCTCCTGAGGGTAACCCGCTGGTCCACACCAGAATCTCCTAGGGCTCTTACTACCAAATGTGTGGTCCTCCAGACCACAGCCAGTCAGAAGCTCTTCAGGTGGGTCTGGGAATTCTGCATCTTTCATGAGCTTCCCAGTGATCCCTTGGCATTCTAAGATTTGAAAAGTGCCACTTCAGTGTGAGATTTTGAGATTGTGATCTGCTGAAAGCATTTCTCTGGGTAAACAACAAAGAAGAAATGTTACTTCTAGGTCCTTGCTGTTCAAAATGTGGTCCTTGGGCCAGCACCTGGTGAAATCTGAAAAGCACTGGGCCAGTGAGTGGTTCTCAGACTCCAGAGGCAGGTAGCTGTTAACTGAGGGGGCAGAGGAAAGAGGCTAGATGGGAATCAGAAGACCTGGGTGTAAATCTTGGTCCTCCCACCTGTGGCTTTGGGAACTCAGGATGGTCATTGCAGCTTTCCGAGCATCTGTATGCCATCGTTGGAACGTAACAACACCCACTTCATAAGATAAATGCAAGTATTAAATTGTCAAAGTGCTGACGTAGGTAGATGTTCAATAGATGTTAGGAAGAGGTTAAAATAGCACTTACCTTTGCTGTGTTTCTCCTGCTTTGACTCTGATGCTCTTCAGAGCAAGGCCTGAGTGAAGGGACTCTCTTCCCCAGGGGATGATGGTTTGGACCGTATTCCAGACATTGGACCACACTATGCTGTTTTCCCACTTGAACTTGATCATGATCAGTTCCCCAATATCCACATCCAATGTGATAAGAAAGGAATAGGTTTCATTACTAGTAATTCCTTTGCTCCTTGAAGATACAAAGGAAACCAGACATAGTCAGTTGATTTGTAACAGCAAAGTGATGCTTAGGGATTTTAGGATGTGTTAGATTTGCCTGAATGACTCGTGATGGTCTTTTCTGCTGCATTTCCCAAAGTGGTGTTGGACAGACTATTAATAAAGATAGCAATAGATGTGCCAGGATAAAAAAGGGTTTTCCAGAACAGTAATACTGGGAAAACCATCTTATTTTCTGTGATAGCATATTTAAAAGGTTGCAAGTGTTCTGCAGTGATGAATCTAGTTAACTTTGTTTAGCTCAGGCTTCCTAATCTGTAGCTTAACACATCAGGAGAACTGCCTCCAAAAAAGGCAGGTGTCTCTGGGCAATACCGCTCTCTGTAGGTTTGATCAACACATGAGCACCACACTACAGTCTTCTCTCCAGATCAGTGCTTTTCTTCCTCCCCAACATAAATAGAAACGTCCATTAAAATAACAGTATAGCAGTAATAGAAAACCACATATAAAAGGGATGTACCAGTTTGGAGCAAAATTTAAATGCAGATCCTTAGGTATCATTATCAGCTTTTCTCACTAATCTCCAAGACATTAAAATGTCCCAATATTGACAGAGCAGTCAAGCACTCTTTCCACTACTTAGAACAATCCCTGCTCCCCCAGGGAGATATTTGGGATGGCGCAGAGTTAACACTGGATTTAGGGTGAGACAGGTGGCTGGAGGATTCCCTGGCTCAGCTCATCTTAGCTCTTCCTGCAGGATGTTGCAAAGTACCGTTTAGGAATCCACCCACCCCACTAGGCTGGGAGTACCCTAAGGATAGGGTCCTCTCTACCTCTAGTGCAGAGCATTGACACATCCTTGCTGAGTGACTGAATCAGTGGGATGATTGGAGGTTCAAAACCAGGGGTGATTTTTGGGAAGCTGAGAACCGTCCCTGGAGCGGGAGAAGGCTGGTATCACTTCCCAAGGAGAGCCCATGCTGAAGGTGGAGATGCTGAAATAAAGCGGCCGGTGAAGCTGGCCAGCCTGTGCAGGAGGCGTGAGGCTACTGCCTGTGTTGTGAGCAGGTGTGTAGCAGGGCGAAGGACAGGTGGGGAGGGCTGGCAGTGCAGGCTGACTGAATGGAAAATTCATGCCAAGTTGAATGAGACCAGTTTTATTTCTGGGTTATGGTATTCAGAACTCACTGGAAAGGTGCTCAGGGCCTTCCTGGGGACAGGAATGTGTCCTGCTCCTGCTCCAGCCCTCAGCACTCCTCCTAGACTTGCCACCTCTGGTTCCCCTCTCCATTCAGCCCCTGTCGCTTTGGGCCCATCACAAACACAGGAGGCAGCGACATAAAGTAATGGTTGGGACTGGGTGAGGCCGGGGAGGGGTGACAAGGTGCCGAGCGTGGGCGGATGTCCCATCTGACAGGGTGTTTGGGACACTCATACTGGGCTGAGAAAAGTAAGCTGTGCCTGGCCCGACCTTTGAAAAGCAGAGTCCATCCAGACCCTGTGAGAAAACTAAACCTGTCCTCACCACGGACGGGGCTGTATCTCATACTCACAGAGTGATGGGGATCTTCTGCCTTTCCCCTCTTGTTCCGAGGAATGACACGGTGAGAGTTGGTTCTACAGGGTTCTCAGTTTGGTTGATGAACCGAATCTTGAACTGGTAATGATAAACTAGAGGGGGATGGGATGGCAAGGGAGAGAGAAAGACAACGTGAGCAGAAATTTTTTAAATAAAAAATCTTGTATTTTTTAAAATTTAAGAAAGCAGAGAGAAAAATATGGATTAATAGATACCCCAATTTTGTTTTCTGGGTGGTAGAATTCTGAATGTTTTTTTATTTTCCTCTTTTTCCTTCTCTGAATTTCTTTAATGTCTACGAGGACTTATGTTTGTAATATAATAAGTATTATCCAGCAAAAAAAAAAAAAAAAAAGCAGAATAGGAGTATAGTTGGTATTCTCACTAATTCTGGATGAAATTCTGTTGCACTATTCCATGTATTTAGCAAGGGTCCCCATTTATAAATGAAAGGATAGCCTGCCTTTTAGGCAGCTGACAAAAACAAGAGAACACACTGCTCTTTTCACTTTTGCCTCTATTTGATGGTGTTAGTTTTAGGGTGAGACAGAGCAACAGCCAAGAAATATGCCCTGGTGACCACATCTCTGCCTTCTGGGGCTTGGAAACTGGTTCTGTGGGGTTCAGTAGCACATTTCCTGATAGAAATAAGACAACTAGTTCTAGTACCTAGGCCTAAAATTGTTCTATCTTATCAAGTGTCCAAAATGCCCTTCCTCTGTGTTGTTTGGAATAGGGAAATTAATTTTATTCTTCTTTACCTAAATATAGCCTATATTTAGCTAATAAAAGCAAATTGCTTACTATCAGACAGGTGTTGTTAAACACTTTACAGGGGATCATCTCAATTACTCATCATAATGGCCCTATGAGAAGGGTATTGCTATTATCAGCCTCATTTAAAATTTTTTAATTTATTTTATTTTTGATTGCTCTGGGTCTTTGTTGCTGCACATGGACTTTCTCTAGTTGCGGTGAGTGGGGGGCTACTCTTTGTTGCAGTGAACGGTTTCTCATTTCGCTAGCTTCTCTTGTTGAGGAGCACAGTCTCTAGGTGTACAGGCTCAGGAGTTGTGGTGCATGGGTTTAGTTGCTCCAAGGAATGTGGAATCTTCCTGGACCAGGGATCAAACCCATGTCCCCTGCATTGCAACCGGGTGCTTTACCACTGAATCACCAGGGAAGAACTATCAGCCTCATTTTATAAAGAACAAAACCAGGACTGGAGAGGTGAAGTGACCTGCTCAGGGTCACATAGCAGAGTCTGTGCTCATGGCCTGGAGCCATTGCCTTGCTCAGCCTGCACTGTTACATCAACCAGCTGTGGGGCTGTTTTCAAAATTATCCCACCTCATTTACAAATAACTGATGGCTGCTTGGACTTCTTTATCTTGCTGTCTCCATATTCTCTAAGTACTTGTGGCACTTTAGCTTAAACAGGTTTGATATGGCATGTCAACTTGATTGGTAGGACTGCCTGGGGCCCATGTTGAGATGGGCTATGAGACCATGTCTAGACTCAGGAGGACTGCTGTCTGCCTTGGGCAAAGAATAGGGGATATACGATTACTTGTTATTTGCTTTTTCTGTTCTAGATAATGATTAATCTAATTCTGATACGGTGCTTGCACATAGTAGTTGCTTAATAAACATGTGTGGGATGCATGAACTGACAATTTGTTTGGGAATATCAGGATGTATATGAACATTAGGAAGATGGAAATCACCCCAGAGAATTCAAAATCGGAGTTCTAAGCTTTGTTGTAGAATTCCTCCTGGAAAGCATAGATCATGGAACTAACCACTTGATTATCCATCCCATGCACCCAGCATGTGGAAATTCACCATCCTCATGAATCAATCTACTTACTCCCAAATGGTACATTTCCACTGGAGGTTGGTAGCTATACACAGACCTAGCAGCAGCGGTGGCTAATGGCACGTTGCCAACACATCAGCTGCAGGGTTCTGGTGTGCCTGTATTGCTGGGTTTCTGGGTTATTTACACAACTGTAGCCTTTGGCATAAGCCCATTTTCCCGTTTGGGTTTTGCAGTGGATTGGGTGTAGTCCTCTGCATAATAGATGCTCAAATACTCCAGCCTGGAATAAAATAGTTAGATGCTCTCAAGACTGTGAGGCTGTGGGTGAGAAATAGAGAAGGACTGAGGGACCCCAGGAAGGGTCCCTAAACTCTTGAGTGACAGTGGAGACAGAGACTCTGGTCTATCATCCCAGAAGCCTCTGGAGAGATCTTATGCTATTTGGGATCTGTCTCGGGAACTCTGTAACCAGTAAATAGTCTTGTAAGTTGAACTGAGACAACAAGATACGAGACAAGGCATTGGGGGTGTGGGGTAGAATGTGGACAGGATGACATGAGAGAACTGGTCTCTAGTTAATTTCCAAACAAGGAGGCAGAGAATCTTCTACAGTATGCAAGGAACTCATAGCAACCGGTTTAAAATGTATTCATTAGAAATCTACTACCCAGCCCAGTGCTAAAAGCTGTTGGGTATAAATGAATAAAACAGTGTAATTGACTGTATGCATGGTAATACATTGACTAACATTTATTTTATTTACCTGTGCCTGGCACTTTGTATTTTTATCTCATTTAATCCTTATGACAGGTGATATTATTATTATTTCATTTAAAAGAAGAGGAAACTGAAGCACAGAGAGGTTAAGTGATTTTTCCAGTATCACACAGTTATTAAGTAGCATAGCTGTGGCGTAAGTCCAGGCCACCTTACTCCAGAACTTGAACTTTTAAATGTTTATACCCAGGACCAATAGCTTTATATACCCTAAGGAAAATGTTCATGTGTGGAAAGAGGTTAAAGTTCAAAGACATCATAACAGAATTTTTAATTAAAAATAAATTTAAAACACTCTAATATTCACCAATAGAGGAATGACTATGGACTAATAATGACAATTATTATAATTACCATTTAGCTGTTTGTTTTGTCCCAGACACTGAACTATTGTTTCTCAAAATTATTTCATTTCTCTCTTCTACAACTTTGTAAGATGCCTACTTTAACCTCCCTTTGCATCATTTTACAAATGAAGAAGCTGAAGCTCAGGAAATTTAAGTAACTTGTCCATTGTCGTGCAGCTATGAACTAGCGAAGCTGCAATTAGACGTTAGTCTACTGATTCCAAGTTCATATTCCCAAACATGTGATTTACTCTTATGAAGTGATTAAAAGATATTTTTGGAATGGTTTCAATGCTTATGAAAAAAGTGGGGAAAAAACTGCAACCAGCCATCAGGATACACATTGAACATCTAACATGAGACTAATTCTAATAAAGCAGAAGGCACAGAAGGTGGGAGACTTGCAAAAATATTAAGTGATTATCTCTGGGGAGGAGAGAGAAGTAATTTTTATTCTCTTCTTTGTGATTTTCTGCAAGTTCCACATTTCCTGCAATGAACATGTATTCTAATTAGACTCTTCCTGGAAAAAGAAAAGATTTTAAAAGTATTAAGAAAGATAACAGAACCAGAAGCTGTGGTCCTGGCCTTCGAGGTGCTTGCAGCTGGGAAGCAGACTCACTTCTGTGACTCTTGTCACCTCCTATCCAGTCTCATGGGCATCAATGTCCAGGATCTTCTCTCCTTGAGGGCAGTGTTGGGGTCATGTTAACACTTCAACCTCCACGATTCACAGCACACACTGGGAATCTAAGGAGTGCTTCTGGGGCTTTTTGTGTGAAAACAAGGCAGAACACGTTACATTAAAGAGTCTAATTGTGAATAGGACTAATCAGAATATTGCTTCCACTTGCTGAGATCCTACTAAACATCAGGCTACATACTAAGTGCTCTTTGTTGTTGTTGTTTAGTCACTAAGTCGTATCTTGACTCTTTGCGACCCTCTGGACTGTAACCCACCAGTCTCCTCTGTCCAGGGGATTCTCCAGGCAAGAATACTGGAGTGGGTTGGCATTTCCTTCTCCAGGGGATCTTCCCTACCCAGGGATCGAACCCACATCTCTTGCATTGGCAGGTGGATTCTTTACCACTGAGCCACCAGGGAAGCCCTATACTAAGTGCTTTATATACATTATTTTGTCCTCAAGACTAAGTGAGGATAACACGGTGAGACTGCATTTTCTACACCTACCCCTGCTGTCCTGTTCCACTCTCTACCCAGTTCTGGACCCCAGGATGTGACTCCCAGAGCCTCATCTCCCGGCTTCCTTATTGGATGGCTTCTGGTTCACATTGACCCACTGAAGACGCACCAGCAGGAGATCAGGGCAGAGCAGAGAGAGGTCAGGATATTTCTCTACTCCCTCCTGTTTTGAAGCCTGACTGTAGTAACTGCTCTCCCTGATGAGCTGCTGTCAGTAGCTTCTCCTCCACAGCTTTCATTCTCTTCGGCTATTCCTTCTCTTTGCTTCTCCCAGTACCCTGTTGTTAGATTTGAGGTGCATCAGTACCCCATGTTGCTTTCCTTAATATCACCCACACTCTCTAAGGAGTTCTGCCTGCTCTCTTTAGCTGACTCAAGTGAGTAGAGTCCTGTTTACTGCTGAGACCCAGAGAGATAGGGTGTCAGTGATCCTGATGAATTACAGATAAGGAAGCAGAGATTTGCGATTCCCTGGTGTCTCACTCGGTAAAGAGTCCTCCTGACAATGCAGGAGATGCAGGTTCAGTCCTTGTGTCGAGAAGATCCCCTGGAGAAGGAAATGACAACCCACTTTAGTATTCTTGCCTGGGAAATCCCATAGACAGAGGAGCCTGCCTAGTTACAGTCCAGGGGGTTTCAGAGAGATGGACACGACTTAGCGACTAAACAACAACAAAAAAGCAGAGATCTGGAGAGGAGTCCAAGGTGACTCAGATAGTTAGAAGTGGAGCCGACTTTGAACCCAGGTGTCTATCTGATTCTAAAAGGCCCTTCCCACTGTGTCCTGGGATTCTGGTTCTGGCAAGCTGAATCTTCCCTTTGAAAGCAAACAGCAGACAGCCCTGAAGAAAAGCTGCAGTCTAAACCTGCCTCCTGTGAAGCCACCAAAACAAAGTGCCTGCTGGGTCTGATCCACTGACATCCATCCTGGGCTATCGCTGTTGGCAGCTTCTTCCCAGTTGCTGGTCTGCTAAATGTCCATCCCCCAGGGCAGGGATAAATATTTCACGTCCCTGCACTGGAGATGGGTTTTTGTCTTCCTTTGGTCTTAAAATGTGAGTAGGAAGAGACCGATTTCCATATCTGAGATGTCATGGTTCCCCATGATTCTGAAGGAAGGGATTGGCTTTGATGATTGCAAAGGTCCTGTTAGCTCTCACATCCTATGGATGAGAATTATCTGTGCCCTGCAGTGTCTCCCCGGAGAAGGCAATGGCACCCCATTCCAGTACTCTTGCCTGGAAAATCCCATGGATGGAGGAGCCTGGTAGGCTGCAGTCCATGGGGTCGCTAAGAGTCGGACACGACTGAGCGACTTCACTTTCACTTTTCACTTTCATGCATTGGAGAAGGAAATGGCAATCCACTCCAGTGTTCTTGCCTGGAGAATCCCAGGGACGGCGGAGCCTGCTGGGCTGCCATCTATGGGGTTGCACAGATTCGGACATGACTGAGGTGACTTAGCAGCAGTAGCAGTGTCTCCCTGGGGCAGGACCTATGCAGGAGGTCAGAACCATCAAGAGTGTGTAAACTGTGGAAGTCACAGACGTGCAGGAACACGGGCACCCACATCTGCAGAAGCATGATGCCCAAAGTCACACAGTGATGGCACAAGGAATTCCTTTTGCCCTGCACTAGGAAAGCCACTTTTGGGGAGAAATATTGAAATTAATTTTTTTTAATATGTAAGAGACTTTCATGTTTAGAACTAGTTATTTGTTCTTATTTTGGATTTTGTGTTTTTCCTTAAAAAAAAAGACCATCTGCGTTTATTTCCCACCACAGCTCAGGACAATGCTGCTGCTAAGTCGCTTCAGTCGTGTCCAACTCTGTGAGACCCCTTAGATGGCAGCCCACCAGGCTCCCCCATCCCTGGGATTCTCCAGGCAAGAACACAGTTACTAAGATTGATGCTGTTCTAAAGATTAAGGAAAAAAGCATGAATAATTTTTGCTCACTTTACCTTATGACATGTTTAATAAGGATTTTAAAAAGTGATTTCAGGGAAATGCTTTTGATCCTGTGACTGCAGGGAGCACAACGTGTTCCTCAGTCCAGGCAGGAGAAGTTATTTTAGGTCTTAATGATGCAAAGCATGAATTAGCCCATTAACCCTGGACGAGATCAGGCAAAGTCCACCTGGGGCAGAGATATGAGGCCTCTGGAGAGTCTCCTCACCAGATCGCCCCTCTGGGGTTCAGATACCCTAGAAATCCTGGATCCTAGTTTCATGTGGACCCCACTGGTGCCACTTAACAAAAAAATAAGTTTCTTTTTAAAAGGTAGCCACTATGGGCACCAGGTGATGGAAATTTATAAAAAAGGAAAATTTTTTTTTCTTTTTTTTTTTTTTTGTCTCATGGAAAATATTCTGTATCATTAGATAGTGGTTTTGGGAGATATTATGTCTCTCTTTGCAAACATCAGAGAGGTCTTTTTTTGAATGTATAGATTTTCCTCTCCTGGAGATGGTAAGAATGAGATCTTGTGTTCTCTTGCAGCACTAAGGTCTTGTTCCTAGATCTCATATGCCTCTAACCCGAGAGGGAGGCTGAAGAGCATGGAATTGAGACGATGGTCTTAAGCAGGGGATTAATGTATGAATAGCCAGCCCTAGCAGGGGCTGGCTGAATGAACTCAGAACAGGATCAAGGGAAGAAGAGAAATGGGCTTTTTTGTTTTTCTGATTTCAGTTTAAGATAGCATTTTTTTTTCAATTCATCCATTTTTAATTGAAGGATAATTGCTTTACAATATTGTGTTAGTTTCTGCCATACATCAAGATGAATCAGCCATAGGTATACATTTGTCCAGAAGAGAAGAGTGCTCTCATCAGCTGGTGCGAATTCTCACTGGCTAGCTGGGCCCAGAGAGCAGGCAGAAAGTACAGGCAGGAGGAGGATGGGGAAGAGAGGAGGGATGATGGACTACTGTGTCTCAGGAATGAGCTCTTATTAATACTGAGTGAACTGGCCTTAGTCCTAATGTTTAGGCCACGTGTGGTGAAAGGAGCAAAGGCCATGGAATGGGGGAGACCTGGGGTCAAACATTATGTTTGATATTGTGCAAGGTCCTGTGGGGCTCCTGGGCACAAGGCCTTTCTGTGTCCCCCATTTCTTTGATTATAGGAAACAGCCTTCATTCAGCCTCCATGAACTTCCCTGAGTTCCAACGGGCAGACTCAAGCAGTTGCTAATTAGGAAAGGGAGAGGATTCGAGACCAGGGAGAAACTAACAGTCAAGAGAAACAGTAGTGCAGCCTTGGGGTCAAGGTCCTGTTTCCCCATCAAGAGATACACACCACAGTATCCTTTACCCATTTTGCAGATACTGGAAACCCACTCCAGGTGGAAGAAGTTCCAACAGTGGTATGCTGCCCACAAGCATATAGACCCCAGAGCAACTGGTTGATGATGCTGACTCCCACTTACTTCACCAGCAGCCCATCAGAAGAATGTCCACGAGCTGATCACACTGTTTCTGAACAATTACTATAAAACTTCTCACTCTCTTCCCCAAGTTGGGACATACAGTTTTGAGGGCATTAGCTAGCTATGGCCCCTTTTGCCTAGCAGAGCAATAAAGCTCTTCTACTTCACCCAAAACTCTGTCTGAGGTTTGATTCACCACCATTGTACAAGTTTTCAGCATAACATTTGCTCCTTATAAGCTGGGTGACTTTGGGGAGGTGATTTAGCCTCACTGTATCTCAATTTATCTGTTGGAAAATTAGGCAACATCAGTCTCCCCCCTTCCATCTCCGTATCTTTTTGTCTGTAGGTTGTTGTGAGGATTAAATGGTATATGAAATAATTGATACAACACATCCAGCATAATGCCTGAACCTAGTAAGCTCCCCTGAGTGCTGCTTCCTTCTCTTCCACCCCATTACCGCCTCCAACTGCTGTGAGGATTAAATTAGATAAGGTGCTTGCTAGCAGGACTACATACAGGTTTGTTTCCCGCCTCCTTCTCTTAAAAAAAAAAAAAAAAGACTCCCAAACTAGCAAAATTTCCTTCCAAGAGGGTGAGATTGGAAGTGGGCGATAAATTGCCTTGTTTCCCTCAGCGACTGTTTCCCAATTCTCTTTCTGCTCCTGCTGTCCTCTTCCATGTTTACCCGAATTCTGGCGTATGGTTGTAGAAAACAGATCCTTTGATGGTTTTGTCAAAATATCTTGGGAGCCAGAGGAATGAGGACCAAGTTAGTCATCCTTTCTGCAACTACAATCAGGAGGCGATGTTTATCTTGCCCAGCCAGACCCTGCACTGAAATATATAGTACAATTAGATGTCCTTGAAAAATGTGGCTTGTGGATGCTCTGTAACCAGGGATGGGCAAGTTTGTTCCTTTATGAATCTATAAGTACTCATCAAAGGCTGGAGGTGGTCACTGAAATAGACTTTGGGAGCCCAAGTCACAATGATCGTGGCATGGTGGCTGAGGAGGGGAGCAGTTATGGGGCCTAGATTAAAGACTTGATGTCAGCACTATCAATAGAACTTTCTAGATAATGGAAATGGTCTATTTCTGTACTCTCTGATATGGCAGCCACATAGTTGAGCATTTGAAAGGCGGCTAGTATGACTGAAGATTCAAGGTTTTAATTTTAAGTAATTTAAATAGCCACATATGGTTAGTGTAGCATTATATAGAGCTTCCCAGGTGGCACAGTGGTAAAGAATCCATCTGTCAATGCAAGAGACATGGGTTCGATCCCTGGGTCTGGAAGATATCCTCTGGAGTAGGAAATGGCAACCCACTCCAATATTCTTGCCTGAGAAATCCCTTGGACAGAGGAGCCTGGTGGGCTACAGTCCGTGGGGTAACACAGAGCTGGAGACGACCAAGCGCACATGAGTGCAAGCAATATACAGGCTGCAGCGCCCCAGGAGAGGCGGCTTTTACACGGGTGGGAGTCTCATCTGGGCATAATTTCCAGCTGTACCCAGGGTATCTGATGTGGCTGAAGGGCTGTGCTCCCTGCCAGCGAGTGAAATTAGGCTGAGCAGATTAGGACTGGAGGGCTGAGGTGGATCTGGGGAGAATTTGGAGGGCCCAGGGGAGGGGAGGGTGAGGTGCAGGCTGTAGCTCATCCCTGGAATCTCTCTGGGGCTGGGGGTTTGGTTCAGGCAGTCTTATCTCACAGTCCTGACTCCACATCTTCACTGGATATCCCTGGAGCAAGATGAGCGGCTGGTGAGAAAGAGACCCAAGTGCTGCCTCCAGGGGACTCCTCCTCTGTCTTCTTGGGGTAGCACCTTGTGCACAGCATGTAGGAGGGGTTGGTCTCCCCTGAGCCCTCCTGAAGGAGGGCCTCTGCCTACCCTGGCTCAGATTATGCTTGAAGAAGGAGTGATGGCCTGGCACAGTGGTTTTGGCAACTGCTGCGTGAGATAGTTGCTGCTGCCCTAATGCGATTCCTTGGTTCTCCTTAATAGGAAAAGGGTTCCTTTAAGTTCATACCAGCCATATGGTGATCAGGCTTCTGGACTCCTTGGCAAGGGAAAAACTCAGCCCGGCTTGTGGCAGCTGCTCTTCCCTCCCCTCTTCCTTCTCTTGACTCTCTCACCTCCTGACCCCTTCTCCATGCCCCCAGTAGAAGTCCTCCAGCAGGACCCAGTCCCTCACTTCAGATGCACAGCCCTGTCCAGGAAGGTGAAAAATGACCCTGTCTCTTTCTAGCTGATCTCAAGGAGAAAGCAAGACGCTTCCCCACCTCTCCTCCCTCCCTCAACCCCATAGACAGACCATGGTCAGGTTACTGAGATAAAAACTACTTGACTAATTGTTAGGAGTGCTCAGTCACTTAGTCCTGTCTGACTCTTTGTGTCCCCATGGACTGTAGCCCACCAGGCTCCTCTGTCCTTGGGATTTTCCAGGCAAGAATACTGGAGTGGGTTGCCGTAGCCTCCTCCAGGGGATGGCCTGGGTCTAAATGCTGACTCTGCAGAGTTCCTTTTGTGTCCCTGGGCAAATGATTTTCTCCTATCTGGGCCTTTGTTTCCTTGTCTGGGAAATGTGGAATTGAACAGTTTCTTGAAATGCTAACATTCCAGGATTAGAGTAGATCCAGTGAAATGTGATTATCTGAGAGGCTTAATCACTCCAGGCTGCACTGCCATTTGAAAGAGGAGCTGGTTAACTGAAATGAGTATCTAATTGGCAGCCTGCAGCAGGGGCTGCACTCCAGTATTCTTGCCTGGAGAATCCCAGGGACGGCGGAGCCTGGTGGGCTGCCGTCTATGGGGTCGCACAGAGTCGGACACGACTGAAGCGACTTAGCAGCAGCAGGGGATCTCCCTGAAGCAGGAGGCCTTCCAAATTCCCTCACCTTCTCTGGGTGCCTCGGGCTCCTCCACCCCTCCAGAAAGGACAGCTGAAGGGACCAGACCCTCTGCTCCTCAGGCAAGAGAGATCCTGCCCTCATTCCACCTGCTCTCAGAAGCTATCTGCTGCTCAAACGGATTTCTGTCATTCCTGGGCTGCACGGAAGGGCAATCTGGCTGGAGAGCAAAAGTTCAGATAAACAAAAGAATCCTGTGCTGTGGGAGCTTGAACTTGGGAGTGTGGTAATGAAAGGAATGCCAGCCTGGGAGTCAGAGGGACCTGGGTTTAGCCTCCTTACAGGCTAACCGACCCTGCGGACCTCGCATGGCTGTTGTGGGCACCATGAGGAGTCTGTGGCTGCACCATATGTTTTTGTGTAAGACGCTGTGCAAATGCAAAGTGGTGCTGAAGGCATTCACCTTCTGTAGCTACAGATATCTGCACCGTAACAATCAAACAGCACTGGGCTCCTCCCAGGGCCGTCAGCCAGTGCTGTGAACAGTAAGATGCTAAATCACTCGCGAGCTGTTTTAAGGATTAGGCAGAAATGTTAATGGCAACAGATGTCGGCTTGTTCCCTCCAGGAGGATTTAGGTTTCAGTGGAGTATTTCTCTGCTGGCTTCAGCCCAAATCACGGCCGCAGCCCTTTTTCTGACCTCCAGTTCAACCCGGCAAGCAGAAGGGGCTCGCTTTCTCCCCTGAGGCTGAGAAGCAGAACTTCTAGGGAGGGCCTCAATAAGACAATCTCTTGTAAGATGAGCTGACTCATACTTCAGAAGAAACGGGGAACCACAAATGTAGTTTGGAGCCCAGGATTTTCCTGGCAGCCATGAGGAGAGCTGAAAGCACTGGGTTCTAGTCTGGGTTTGGAGAAGCTTCCAAGGCCCTGTACAATGAGACCTGGTGCTCCAGGCCTTTTGGATCTAACATTCTGTTAGGGGAAATACACTGACTGAAACCGCCCATCCTGGTCAGGCACCATAGTAATCACTTGCAAGAGTCATTTTACCACAGGAGGTCCTGGTAAGGAACGTGGAACTAACAAGCCACCATCAACTGGAAGGGTTCGGGAAAGGTCAAAAGGAGACACCCCGTGTCCTACCACTTTCCAGAATCTTCCCTGCTGGCATCCATTTTGGCTGAGCGATGCATGTGCCACCGAGAAGGACCCTGAGTCAGAATGATTGGCCAGAGAACCTGGAAATTAATCCCATCACCTTTAAACCTGAGACTTCGAGCCACATGGAAGAGCAGTCCTCCTGGATTCCCTTACTCTCCTGCTGTCTGCCCAGGTGCCCCTTCCAGTAAAGTCTCTTGCTTTATCAGCTCGGACAATTCATTTCTGAGTGTTAGAAAAGAGACTACTCTCTGGTCCCAGAAAGGGTCCCCCTTCTTGCAACAATGCTAGGGGACCATGAAAAGAGATGAAGAGAGCAGCCAACCAAAGGGCTGTTCCAGAAAGTATCAGCCTTTCTCCTCCAGCACTTGCTAGTGAGGAGGCCACATTGTTGGGGAAAGAGGGAGGCATGTGTCATCATACTGGTCTGGAATCTGGGTGAACAGCAGATACTGCAGTAGCTCCAGGAAAAGACTCTGGGGAACTTGTGAACCTTCAGACAAGTGGGTGCATTCTGCCCTTCTGAAGGCTCCCCTGCACTCACCTTTGAACGGGGATTGGGCTCGAGTCACCAGGAAGAGGCTCTTACTCTTCTTGCTTTGCCGCTCCTGGCGGGTGTGGTAGCCCAGCGTGTTGCAACGACCCTTCTTGCAGCTCAGACACAGGCCTTGGCTGAAGCTGTCCATGTCCCTGCACACGTAGGCTGTGCTCTGCATGTCAGCATGCAGCAAGGAGTCGATGAAGAGGTGCACTGACCGCTCGTGGGCACATTTGACAGTCTGGGTGATGGCTGGAACACAGGGCAAGAAGGATGTTATCATCCTTTAATCCGGAAGATCACCTTGCTTCTCAGTGCAGAGTAGCACCATCTCAGGAAGGAGGATGGGAGTGCTGAGGTCAGAGGTCAGCCCACTGACTACAGTGGGTGGCATAGCTGACGGAAAACTACACAAAAAGTAGACCCTTTGCATGCACTTACTATAGGGGAATAATCCCAGGCCCTGAAGGGCTGCTGAGGACACTGTATGTTATGGTAGGTGTTTTAGTAGGAGCCCTGAGTCACTAAGAAAATACTGAGTTCTTTAAGCAAGTGTATGTATGTGTGTGTATATGTGTGTGTGTGTGTATGTGTGTGTGTGTGTGAATCGCTCAGTCATGCCTGACTCTTTGTGACCCCATGGACTGTAGCCTGCCAGGCTTCTCTGTCCATGGAATTCTCCAGGCAAGAATACTGGAGTGGGTTGCCATTCCCTTCTCCAGGACATCTTCCTGACCCAGTGATCCAACCCAGGTCTCCTGCGTTGCAGACAGGTTCTTCACCATCTGAGCAACCAAGAAAGTTCTCTTTAAGCAATTCTTTTGGAAATGAATTGTAATTCATTTTAGAAATATTTTAGTCTCAAACAGTTAAAAATGCACAACTGCTGATGCTTTAAGGGTGAGTTGGCAGAACGGGCTTGTGTGGAATGCCTCTTTTTATTTTTTTTAATTTAAAAAATTATTTTATTTTTGGCTGTGCTGGGTCCTCACTGCTGCACGCAGCCTTTCTCTGGTTTCAGAGAGCGGGGTCTACTTTCTTATTGTGGTGTGCAGGCTTCTCTTCTGTGGAGCACAGGATCTAGGGTGTGTTGGCTTCTTCAGCAGTTGTGGTGCACAGGCTCAGTTGTCCCATAGCATGTGGGGTCTTAGTTCCTTGAACAGGGATGGAACTCATTCTCCCTGCAGTGGAAGCAGGGAGTCTTAACCACTGGACTTCCAGGGAAGTCCCTGGAATGCCTCTTTTCTTAATAAAGCTGGGTAAGCCAGTGCCCAAGCACTCTTGGGACTTGGCTACTGGTCTGGTGAGGGCTGAAGCCTCCTCGACCATGTCCCAAAGCAGCCACAGCCTGCCTGAAGTAACTGGCCGGACAACCAGCATGGGGATTTGCTTTGAGAAGGATGTGCTCCAGTGACCAGGTCTAAATGGACCTAAGCCAAAACAAGTTTAGGAGGTTTTCATACCAAGGACTTTGACCTTTTTATGGGAGGGGAGGTTGTTTTGGGGTCTCTAAATCTTAATCTTCAGTGTTCTCTAGGAGTGTTGAGGAACCAGCACAAGGTATGACAAGAACTTCCTGTGGAAGTGGACCCCAGGTCGCTTAGCCAGATCATTTTCCCCAGGGTTAGTCATCTCAGTTCCTGGTCACGAGCGGCTCTATTTGTTGAGCACCCACTATGAGGCAGGTAATAGTGAATACCTTCCCTGGATATTCACCACAGCTCCTCAAGGTAGCTCTTACAAGTGAGAAAACTGAGCTTCAAAGACAGTGTCTAACTCACGCAAGCTCACCTAGCCAGGAGGTGGTAAAGATGGTAAAGCAGTTATCAACTGACCATGTCAACACGTTCACCCCAGAATGGGATCACTTTCAAACATAAGGGTGAAGAAAATGGAGAAAAACCACCTTAAGGTGGGCAAGCTAAATAGATATACTTGGTCCCATCATTCTGAAGTTTAGCACAAAATAGAAAATGGTAGTAATTGGGCAGAGGTATTCATCAGGTGATCAGTTAATGAACAGCATCTAGGGGTCTGTGTTGACCTTAGGGAAGGTGTAGATCTGGGAAGAGGGCTGGCTGATCACCAGGGACTGCTGGTGACCAGAGGGCAATGATCGGACAGAGATGTTAAGGAGTGATAAGGGGAAGTTCCCAGAAAGTTCTCAGGCATGGGCTGGTGAAAGGCTGGGAGTCCAGCCAAGATGAGATAATGTTGAATGTGAAGGTCATTCTGATACAGGAGACATGAAGGTGGTTAAGGAAACACAAGATAGTGTGTGCTTAGCTCAGTTTTCAAATGATTGGGAGAAGGTGGTAAGTGGGGGTGGGCTGGGGTTCTCCGGTTGGCTTAGAGTGAGTTGACAGGTCTTAATCAGGATATTATTTTATAATAAAGAGAAACTTGGAATGCCTATGAAATGTATGGTTTTTGCTCACATTTTTGTTCTTTAATCCAGGGCCTGTTATCAAGGTTCATGTCAATGTTTTGGTTTTAGGGTTTGAGAGAGAAGGGGGAAATCACAACCCAGATAATGCCACAGTCATTTTCTACACTGAGACAAAGTCCCAAGGAAGTCACAAGGACCTATTTAGAGCTGAACTTTGAATTGGAAGAATCTCAGTAATGAATATCCCGTGGGGTAAGCTGATTAAACCTCATACTTGGGAGACCAAGAAGCCATGATCTATTAAGTGGATCAGCATGTGGCCCAGAAGAGAGGCAGCCCCCCGAATGGGGAAGCTTCCGGAGAAAGAGGAATGACCAGCAGGAATGAGCAGCAGGGCTCAATTTTCAGAAGGGCTGATACCCCAGGAGAGACTTGGCTGGGTATGATGAGTGGAGATGAGAAGTGGGAATTCCTGGATGTGCCCTCAGCTCATCCTCCGTGTCTGAGCTCCAGCGACCACTGCCTATGAAGAGGAAGGTCTTGCCTGGGGAATAGCATCCTTTCCCACTCACACAAGTCCTCTGTCTGCATGGACTAGGTGACCATTCACTTTGAGCCCCATCCTTGCCAAACTCCTCCCAGAATCTCGCAGATTGGATTCCCCTGGATCCAGAGGCCACACCAACTGTGAGGAGGGTAAGCCATCGTAGGCTAGTGTCTCTTTCTCACCATTTAAACCATGCTTGGCGAAATGTTTGTAGAGCTCGAGGAAGTGGCATCCAGGCTGGTAGGAACCCCCATTGGGGTAGAAGTCATAGTGTGCTATGGGCTGTTTGATGCCCACACTCAGGCCCATGTGCTCCCAGGTAAAGGTGTGAATGGCGTCTACAAAATTGGCGTCATCTGGTGAAAGCCGATCACTGAGGGAGGCTTTTTCAAACAAAGGGCCTGCGGCATCCAACCCTAAGGGGAAAGCAAGGGGAAGGATCAGATTGGAGCAAGAGGAGGCAGGGAGAAAGGCTCTTTTTAGCTTTCTGATGTTATTGCACATTCATGAGCTAGCAGGAAGAAGAAAATCCTAGGGCATAATCTTTCTCTAGAAAATCTTGCCATGACTTTTTTGCAGTAAAATTAAAGTAATTCATGGTGCTTAAAATCGGACACAGGCTGGTTATTATCTATGGGGAAAAGAGGTTTGCAGGAACTATCCAGTGGTAGAAATGAGGTTATAAGGGAATGCTTGATTTATTTAAGCAAATCAGTTTTAAGTACCTTTCAAGCTACTTTCGAGAGCATCTGTTTGCATACAAAAAACCACTGTGTTATTGTAAGTAGTTCTAACCTACCCATCAAAGAAAGAATTTATTTGCCTGCATGTTGTCAATAATTTCCCTAAACAAGCTGGCTTTCTCTATATACTAATGTCATTTCATTGGAATGTTCAGAACAGCCTTGGGACATTACTGTTCTCTGGGGATAATGTCATGAGCAAATAGGACTGCTCACAGCTCTGGTCCTTAAGTGACAGATATGTTTGCATGAGACAAGTGGCAGTCTCTCGCAGACTATAGTTGGGGAGTTTTTACGCACTCAAGGAGTTTTGTCTGTCTTTTTTCCTTTACCTTTTCTGGAGGACCCTTTGTTGACCTGGCTTCTATCCTTGGTGGGGTTGAAGGAATTGACACGGGGCCATGACAGTCCCTGCTCTCCAACCCTCACCTGTAGTTAGACGTGAAGGCTGTGGTTTATATTTCTTTCTTCATCAGGCTGATTATGAGATGACAACAGAGTAATTAGCTGTCCTGTCACTTCTGATGTGTGTGCGCCTGGCTAATAATGCCTCACGTGGCCTGTGACACCAGCCAGCGTGGAGAGGGTCCTGGGCCTGGTGCTTCCTCTCTGCAGTTCTGACTTCTCCTTCTAGGCCTGGTTTGTCTGTGAAGGGCCTCACTGGCCTTCTGTGATAAGTTCTTATGGGAGGTTTGTTCACTCCCAGCCTATTGAGGGTTAAATCATGGAGGGCACCAAGTACTGATCCACGATCAGGCCTCCCCAGTCACCAGGGAGATGGAAAAAAAAAAAGGAAAATGAATTCTCATCATGACAGACTGGCTTCATTTAAATGTCTGCCATCATCCTTATCTTTTTTCAATGCTAAAATAAATCTCTTCTTTTATGAAGGAATGGTCACAGTAGATAGCAGTTGCCAAAAGTGTTCTTTCTTGATAAAATAAAAGGTCACAGCAACTCTATTCATCTTAAATTTTGTTCAGACTGTTTTAGATTGTGAAATAATATTTTAGGCTGCTGGGTCTTGAAGGATGAGTAGGCATTTGGTAGGTGGACTAGGGTTTGGTATTCCAGGCAAAGGGAACAGTGATTGCAAAGGCCCAAAAGGACAAGACACCATGACATGTTTGTAGTAGAGTCGAGAAAAATCTAGTGTCATGAAAGCCTAGAGCCACAAGAAGGGAACAGTGGGAGGAGACGTTGGAGAGCCTTGGGGACACCACTCTGAGAATGGCCTTGTCTAGGCTTCCTGAGTTTCACCCTGTAGGAATCAGTGGGCCTCCGAGACTGGGCTGAGGAGTCATCTCATCAGGCCTGTTCTTCTGAATGTGACTCTGGGTCAGCAGGGGGGAGGGCGGAGGATGGGTGGGGGGGATGAGGTGGGTGTTGGGGAAGCCTGCTAGGAAAGGCCTTCTTATGCATCGTCAGCTCTTCCTAGGTATCTCGGAGTATTTCCAAGCTGACATGGGGCTCGGGGTTTTTGGTGCTAGGATCCCTCCCCCAATCCCAGATGGGCCCCAGCGTAGGACCCACGTGCTTCACTAAAGTGGAAACGGAGGTACAAACATGGCTGTCACAGGAAATGTAAGGCTGTCATTCTTTTTTTTTTTATATATATTTTTAATTGGAGGATAATTGCTTTGCAATGTTGTGTTGGTTTCTGCTGTACAGTGAAGTGAATCGGCTATGTGTATACACATATCCCCTCCCTCTTAAGACTCCCTCCCACCCTCCATCCCACTCCTCTAGGTCAGCACAGAGCATGGAGCTGAGCTCACCATGCTATATAGCAGCTTACTACTAGCTATCTGTTTTACACATGGCAGTGTACGGATGTCAGAGCTACTCAGTTCGTCCTACCCTTACTCTCCCCACTGTGTCCACAAGTCTGTCCATTCTGTATGTCTGCACCTCTACTCCTGCCCTGCAAATAGGTTCATCACTACCATTTTTCTAGATCCCATGTATATGCATTAATATACGATCTTGTTATAGCTGTCATTCTTTAATTCACATTGGGCTTTTAAAACTATAGGTTGGAAAATAAACTCTTTCCTATTACAAAAATGTACAGAAAGTGTACCTTTTAGGTCCCATTTGGCATGACTGTGAGAGGCATTTGTTTGAGGAAAGGCGGTGATTTGCTCTAAATTCTCAGGGAACAGCAGTCTATGACAGCGGTCATGTCTGAAATAAATAGTGCTACAAGTCCTCCTGTGAACTCTAATACAGCTCGAAGGAAGCCGGGGGTGTGTTAATTATGAGCCTGTTGGAAAAGCAGGTCCCTGCTCCACACCCCTGTGCAGTCGTGGAGATTATAGTTGTTAGTTATCAGGCATGGTTACCTGTAATTCTCCCAATCTTGTGCTTTCTGCTCATGTAACTGCCAGCGAATCCTGAGACGTGTGCACCCAGGCTGTACCCAATTAGATGAACATGGCTTGGAGAAAATTGAACAGATTCCTGGAAGACAGTGGTGAGATGGTTGCAGGAGGGGGAGAGCTGCCTGGATAAAAGCCTTTCGTGGGTCCATCCTGCTCTGGCTCTCTGTTCTTTGTACCACAAGTGAGATGCTTAATTCCCACTCAGGACCCAAACTGTTTCCTCATCTTGCTGACTTTGTCCTGTTTCCGCTCAGGCTCAGCTACCTGGGCCCCTGCCTGGTGACGCTACCTCTTGTCTGCCTGTCTTTGTTGTTGTTGATTCGCTCAGTTGTGTCTGACTCTTTGCAACCCCATGGACTGTAGCCTGCCAGGCTCCTCTGTCCATGGGATTCTCCAGGCAAGAATACTGGAGTGGGTTGCCATTTCTTTTTCCAGGAGATCTTTCTGACCCAGGGTTGGAACCTGTGTCTCCTACATTGCAGGTGGGTTCTTTACCGAAGCCCCCTGCACGTCTTTACCTGGACATGAATTCCTTGCAGGAGTTATCTCATCCATGCATATGGGAGTTTTATAGTTTACAGGGTGTGTTTAGATCCCCTAGCACATACAAAGAGGTGAGCATAAGAGGAATAGATGATTCTACAAGACAGGGCTTCAAAGAGGCATCTGAGAGAGCCCTGGGGTCTGGTCTCTGTCTTGTGCCTTCCTATTCCTATGAGCTTAGCAGAAGTGGTTGTCCTGTCTTGGCTGCTGTAGGAGACCAGCCTAATTCACTCAGTCTTGGAAGAAGGGAGGGGAAGGGAGAGGAGAGAAGAGAGGTCAGGGCAGGTCTCACCTGCAGCCACTGGAGAAGAGCTGCGATCTCCTGGCCGACGAGGCGAGTGTTGCGGACGGCAGTGGTGTAGTGGTTGTGAGCCAGGGTGACCCATTCTGCCAGCCCCACGTTCACTGGCTGGGCCAGCTGAGACTTCAGTGCGGCTACCATCTCCCAGACCCAGTTTTCCAGTATGCCGTCCACCTGAGGGTGGGCCCGCAGTATCATCAGCCTCCCGGGGAGAGAGGAGGGAGCCCTGACAAGCTCCCTCTTCTTTCTTGCCCACCTCTTCCCTTCTCCAACTCTGGGTCCTTCTCTCCAAGAGAAAGGGCTTAACCTGGGGCTTCTCAGCACTGCTGTCATTTGGGGCCAGATATTTCTTTGTTGTGGGGCTGTCCTATGCACGGTAGGACACTGAGCAGCATTTCTGCCTCCACCCACGAGATGCCTTTAGCACCCCATTACCCCCCACCCCCAAACCTCAAGCTGTGAAAACCAGAAATGTCTCTGGACTTTCCAAATGTCCCATTCCTCAAATGAGAACCATTGTCTTAACATTGTCTATTTTAGGACTTTCCAAGTCTTAAAACAATGTAAGTCTTTGTAGATGGGGTACTGAAATCTGTCCTTTGAGGGTCGGCTCCAGTGCTGCCTCCTCTGGGAGGCCTGTGCTGCTGCCCCTCTGAGTCATACCTCGATCACTTACTCTGGTCCCACCCACTGTGTTCTGCTTGCTTTGGAGGGACTAGCACCATGAGCTGGAGCATAGTAGGCACTCATAATGATCAAGTTGATTGATTATGGAGAATCATTCTGTGC
The DNA here is from genome assembly GCF_054371585.1 of Giraffa tippelskirchi. NCBI lineage: Eukaryota > Metazoa > Chordata > Mammalia > Artiodactyla > Giraffidae > Giraffa > Giraffa tippelskirchi. The sequence goes on from NC_137281.1 coordinate 113,666,940, forward strand.
ATATAGCTGGTTGAGAGCCAGTTTGCAGGACATGCCTTAAGGGTCCACAGAGCAAAGATGTTGGTGTTGGGTCTTGAAGGATAAATAGGAATTCACAGGGAAGAATCAAGGTGGGCAGGTAAGTGGTTGGGGGCAGAGGGGGTGTCTAGGGGATTCCAATCACAAAAGGGCAGTGTGGTCTGTCTGGGAAGAGGGAAAAGTCAGATGTAATCGAAGATGAGAGAACAGGAGTGAAGCTGGACAGCAGTACTGATGGTCTGGCTCGTGAGTAAGATGCATTCATTTAATAAGTGTCCACCTAGGACCTTCTGTGTGGATGTAGCATCTTGGGTTCAAATCTAGACTCTCCCAGTTACTAGCAGGGTGACCTTGGGCAAGTTATATGACTGGTCAGTGGCCCCGTTTCCTTGTCTGGAAAATGGGGATAATAATAGTGTCTTCCTTCCAGGATTGTTGTGAAGATGAGATGAATGAATAGACATAAAGCATGTAGAACAATGTCTGGAACACAGTGAGGATTCAGTGCATGGCAGTTACAACAGTCATTGTTGGTATTATTATTACCAGCAATAGTAGATGTACTTCAGTTTGCACAAGATTTTGAAAACAACTCATTCTAGTAAAAGGATCACAATGAGAGGACCCTGCTGTCTTCATGTTTGTAAACAAAATATTTAGTCAGTCATTAATTCAGTTACAAATATTTTTAGAGCACCTAATATATTCACCAGTATGGATCCTGTCCAGCAGAAGATAAGAGAAAGGACGCACTAGGCAGAAGGCACAGCCTATGTCGAGGCCAAAAGGAGAGAAATCGCATGGTCTGTGGAAGGAGCTGCAAGCAGAGGTGAGGGGGAGGCGGGGAGCGTGGTGGTAGGGGCAGGGTCAGAGGGGAAGTGCCTGCTGTGCTCTGTGCAACCTGCCTTACTTTGAGGCTCTCAACTCAAGTTCCCACCTCAAGTCAGGCATCAAGTCCACAGCTCTGTTCTGTCCGAAGCTCTGCTCTATCTGTATTCCCTCCTTCCCAATTTCTTTTCTGTTTTTCTCTTGTAAGGGAAGGTCCCTTACAACAGAAAAGATGGCATGTTCTTCCCTTACAATGGCTGGCCTTCTAATCCCCCCTCATCTGCTCTGTGTCCATGGGAAAGCTTTTCATGCCTTTTTTGTTTGGCTGGGCCATGTGGCTTAGGAGATCTTAGTTCCCCGACCAGGGATCGAACCTGGGCCATCACAGTGAAAGTGCCGAGTCCTAACCACTGGTCTGCCAGTGAATTCCCTCCATGTCTGATCTTTAGTTCCCTTTAAGATCGGTTTCACCTCAGGGTGCTACCCTCTGCCTCCAATTCCATGCTTTCCTTAAAGGAAGAGGGATGGAGCTCCTAGCTCAGCTGGAGAGAGTTGCCATGAGGAGGTTGCAGTGTGATGGGGCCCCAGTCAAGCCCATCCTTGACAAAGGTTTGTGGGCTTTGGAGCATGAGAGTTCTGGTTTTGGATTTCTGTCCATTGAGGGCTGGGTGACTGTGGTAGCTGCTTGACCCCTCTGTGCTGCAGTTTCCTCACGTAAGAGATGAGACTAACTCAAGTGGCCATGTAGGGAGGTGTGAGGATTAAATGAGCTGACAACTAATGTAAAGGGCCGAGCTCCTATAGGGCCTTATCTGTATTAGGTCTCTTCTTTAGGGGCAGGAAAGCCTTTACCACCCTCTCTGCCAACCCTGTTCTGTGGTGGAATCCCTGCTCCTTTTCCCTAGGATGCGTGCTTGCATGCTAAGTCACTTCAGTCATGTCTGACTCTTTGTGATCCAATGGACTGTAGCCCACCAGGCTTCTCTGTCCATGGGATTCTCCAGGCAAGAATATTGGAGTGGGTTGCCATTCCCTCCTCCAGGGGATCTTCCTGACCCAGGAATTGAACCCATGTCTCTTATGTCTCCTGCTTTGGCTGGTGGGTTCTTCACCACTAGCGCCACCTGGGAAGCCCTAGGATGGGGCTCCTTTAAATCCTAGGAGGAAGGTGCTGGCAGCCTACAAGAGCCCCTGTGCTTTTCTGGGATGGCAATAGCAGACACCCCACCTTGCGGCTACACCCACATGGCATCATGTGGTTCACAGTACCCCATTAGGCCAGATGTGGGGTCTGTTCTGTTCATGTGGAGGGTATGAGTGAATACATATTGAAAGACTGGTGGTGGGCAGATGGGCTCATTTTTCTCTCTTAAGGCAGGATGGATGGGGGTCTCAAGAGTAGTTTTCAAAGAGATGGTAGGGAAAGGTTTTCAAGTCATGAAATAGACCCCAAATCTCTGCAGGTTTCACAGTGTGAACCAAGCTTCAAATTGTGGGTGGCCTAGAAACCAGTTAGGCAGAATTTCTTCTTGGAAACATTTGTTTGACTTCAATCATTACCCACAATATTCTTTTCCCTCTTCTTCCACAGTAATAGAATTTTAGCATCACTGAAAAGCTACACTTTCTCTAAGAGGATACATATCTCAGCCACCTTTCCATCTAGGTATATGGCCAATGGATGTAATTGGAAGCATTTCAGAGATGCTTCTGGGAAGCTAACCTAAAAAAACACACTTGTATATCAAAAGCCAGTGGATGAATTGTATTGTTTCAAGTAATACCTCAATACAGTTGTTTTTAAACAATCCTACTTTTTGACTTTTTTTGTGTATACCTTTTACTACCTTGTGCTACCTGGGATGCAGATGTGATAGCTAGTGCTCTAGCTGCTATCTTGGATTATGAGGATGAGGACCATACTCTAAGGATGGCACTATAGTGAGCAGGAATGAGCTGGGTACTTGAGGACTTCATTGACTAAAGCTCTTTATTAGTTTTGGATGGCATACATCTGGACTGTTGTATGAAATGGAAAAAAAAATTATCTGAACTACTGCCAATTTGGGTTTCTGTTATCTGCAGCTGAATTTAACCCTTACAGATAGAACATCTCATTGGGAGACTGTGTCTCCTCTCAACTCTTGAGAAACATGCAGATTCACCTTCATGAACTGCAGTGTCTTATGGGTGCTTATGTGCTGTGTGACCTCTTTGAGCCACATTTTATTATATGAAATGTGGAGATAATTATACTTCCCCTGCCCTGCTTACTCATGAAATTGAGATAATCAATGAGATAATGCGTGGGGAAGCACTTGGAAAATTAGAATGTACTTTACAAATATTATGCATGGAGTTGTTATCACCAGCTCCCTATCTCTTTATTAAAATTGAACACACTAGGGAGGGGAAAAAAAAAGTAAAAGCAGAGAGAAAAAAGGCGTGTCAGCACTTCCTACCAACCACCCGTGGACTATCATCACCAGCGGCAGCGAGGAGTTGAAGCCACACTGCTGTAACGTGTGTGAGTGATTGAGCCGAATCTGACAGCCCTTATCGGTTTCTCCTCTAAAGAGCAGAAATCTGGTTCTTGTCTCCTGCGACATTTCATTTGTTTCAGCAGCTCGAGATCTCCTTCCAAATGACTCTGGAAAATAAAATTGGGGACAATGCTTCACCTGGCATCTGTTTCACCTCTGCCAGTTCCAGGACAACCCCAAAGTTTCTAAGAGCACTAGGCAGTAAGGTTGCTGCAAGGTGCTGGAGGTAGGCACGGGCTGTGGCTTTGGGGAACCCAAGGAGCATTTTATTTCCAGCACAATGGCCATTCCGTTCCTGGGAGACGATGGAGGGTGACCTAGGAGGACCCCACACAGAGATGGAGAGGTCCAAATCCTCCATCCTGCCATCCCAGTGACCATAGGATCAGCCAGTCAGACCCTAAACTAACTCTAGGTCAGTGGGAAGATGGAAAAAGCAACTGGGACTGAGTTCAGAGAGGATAAGTGTTTCACTCCAAATCATGATGCCAATAAGTGGTAGGATTTTGGACCCAGTATCTCTGACTCCAATTCCCCACATCCCTATGCCAAGGAGAGCATCTTAGTTAGACAACACTATGCATTCTCTCATGTGGCTCAGCCTGTTCTCACATGTAGTCTTGCATGGACCAGGTAGGATGCGGGTGGGGAGGACTACAAAGGGAGTGATGAATTGTGCTGAGGGGGAGCGGCATTCAGGGAGGGCTTTGCAGGGGGAGTGATGCTGATACTGGCCTGGAGGGTTGAATGAGGGCTTGTGTGTCTGTATGGGCAGGTGAAAGGAGCCTTCTGAGAGGGAACAGCTGAGGAAGGACTCAGAGCCATGAGACCTTGTGGGTATAAGGAGGCAGAAGACTGGGCAGCCAGAGTTTATGGGCCCTTGGGACACTGAGACTTTATGCTCTAGATGATAAGATGCTGCTAAAGATTTTTTCAGTAGAAATGGATAAATGAATATCCATTTGGAATCTTTCAAAGATTGTGGGAGGGTGAGGTAGGGAGAAAAAGACTCTTTTTAAGATTATACCTTCTGTTGTTTTCCTGAAAGGCCTTCTAGCTTCTCTTTTGGGGGAGCCTCACCCTGACTCTGAGCCACTTTGTGGAGGGTGAGCAGTCTTCCAACATCTGTCAAGACCATAATGTTGGTCAGAGACACGACCCTGTGATCAGGAGTGGAGTGGAGCCTGAGGGAGGGGCTGTGGTCCCAAGGTGTGGCACCCCAGGAAGGGTGACATCTTTTCTGCCAAGATCAGGAATCAGACCAAGAGCCGGGGAGGATGTTCCCACAGCCCCTACCAGCTGAGGGGGGGGCTCCGCTGTGGCTGAGGGGCGAACACAAGGCCATACCAGCAGCTTTGGTCAGTGAACTCAGTTCAGCCCAGTTGCTGAGAACCCTGATCATTCCTTCTGAGCACAAAGTCGTTCAGGCTTCTCAAACAATAAGTCTTGGGCTTTTGGTTTCCGGGGACAGCAGGACAGAAAGATGATGAAACGACAAAGAGCAAGGAGAGGTATTAATGAAACCAATTTTCCTACCCAAAGGTTATTAATTTGAAAGGTTATTAATTCCAAGCAAAGGGCGATGATTTTTCACAATGATGACAGAATGAAATGCATCATATTTTATTAAAAGAAGAAGTGAGGGAGAATCTGAATAACTTCTCTGAGATAATGAAGAAAATTTCTGGCACCGAGAGTGACTTTCCCAAGCTCACAGACTGAGCTTGTCCTCATTCATGCAAGCGTAATCCCAGATGGTGCTCCCATCTCTTTGCATGCGCTGCTCCCCTGGCCTCTGTGTCAGAAGCCAGGGTGTCATCTTACATTATTTTAGCAGCTATTTGATCAGTCCAAAGCTTCAGGTTCCCAGATATCCCTAGAATCCAGTGCCTTAGCTCAGGCTCATACTGTTTCTTGCTTGGTTTATTGCCACAGCTTCCTAAATGGTCTCTCTCTGGTTAGTCTCACCTCCCTCCCTCACACTGCTGCTCAAAGTCTCTTTCTAGAACAAAAATGACTGTTATACCTGTCAGTCACTCTAAGATTCTTGGTATTGCAGCCAAGGCCATCACCTGAATGACAACCCTGATCCCTCAAATTTTCCCCTCTCTACGCTCTCCTGCTGTCCCAGACTGCCTGCAGTTCCCCCATTGCCATTTCACTTCCCTGCACCTTTGCACTCTCACTTCCCTCTCTGCTATTCCTCTGTGACCTCTGGTCCATCTGTTACAATGTTACTCAAACATCACCCCCTCCAGGAAGCCTCCTCCTCTGCTGCTGCTGCTGCCGCTAAGTCGCTTCAGTCGTGTCCGACTCTGTGCGACCCCATAGACGGCAGCCCACCAGGCTCCGCCGTCCCTGGGATTCTCCAGGCAAGAATACTGGAGTGGATTGCCATTTCCTTCTCCAGTGCATGAAAGGGAAAAGTGAAAGTGAAGTCGCTCAGTCGTGTCCGACTCTTAGCGACCCCATGGACTATAGCCTACCAGGCTCCTCCGTCCACGGGATTTCCCAGGCAAGAGTACTGGAGTGGGGTGCCATTGCCTTCTCCGAGCCTCCTCCTCTAGCCAGAGGTAATTACTGCCTCTGCTGCCAGCACCTTACTGGGTCCCTGATCCTAAGGTCAATTGTTTGTCTCCATGCATGCTGTTTTCTCCGCCAGGCTGTGAACTCATGGAGAACAGACCTGAGGTTTCTCAGTAACTGCTTAGTGTGTGATGTGATATTCTGTGGGGTCCAGGTCTCAGTTCAAAGGCTATCATTCGATTTGTCAGCCATTTATGCATGGGACTCAAGGTAACTAATTTTCTTTTATCCAGTGATTGAATAGCTTTATCTTCCTTCATTTCAGGATGGGTGACTTGAATGCTAAAAAGACTATACAAAATAAAATGGGGATAGATATAATACCCATCTTGTGAAGTCATTGCAAGGATTAAAAAAGCTAATATTTGTAAAGACCTTAGAATAATGCCTGGCACATAATTAGCACTCATGTAAGGGTATGTTGCTAAAATAAATGTGGCTCAGAGCCTCCAGCATCTTGTATTTTTGATCCATGGAATTCTTTCTATTAAAGTTTATCCCAGTTGCCCTCGTAGGACCAATTCTGTCTTGTGTGTATTTACTCTGGATTTAGCTGGGCGAATCAGTTCTGGCCCCAGTGCCTGGGACTTTGAAGCTGTTCAGGAGAGTCTCAGGGAAAAGCAATTGTTAGATGGAAAGGCTCATAAACACCTGGACTGGGCTGGTCTTTCCCTTTTCTTCCTTGGAGCTTGGCTCTCTTTCAGCATGTGTGTGAGTGAGGAAGTTGTATATATATTAATTCATTCATTTAGTTTCTCAACAAGTACTTATTAAGCATATATTATTATATTCTGCCCTGGGCCCTCTCTAGATACTAGTTTTTGGCAAGCAGGGCCTGATGTCTGTGTTTCAGGAGTCCCCAGTCCAGTGGGAAAAGCAAGAGTGAGAATCAGCCATCGCTTATGGTTGCTGTGAGTACTGCAGTGGAAGGACACCTTGTGTAGGGGCCTTAGGGAAGATGCCAAAAGAAAATGAGGCATCAGTTGAGTCTGGAAGGATGAAAGATTCTTTTTTCCTTTTTGCTATTCTTTTTTTAAAATTTATTTTTAATTGGAGGATGATTGCTTTACAATGTTGTATTGGCTTTTGCCATACAACAACTTGAATCAGCTGTAAGTATACATATGTCCCCTTCCTTCTAAGTCATCCCATTCCATCTCCACTGCCATCCCATTCCTCTAGGTCATCACAGAGCACTGGGTTGAGCTCCATGTGTTATATAGCAAGTTATCACTAGCTATCTGTTTTACATATGGTAATGTGTACATTTCAGTGCTACTCTCTCAATTGGCCCCACGCTTACCTTTCCTCGTGTGTCCACAAGTCTGTTCTCTATGTATATGTCTCTATTCCTGCTCTGCAAATAGGTAGGATGAAAGATTCTTTAGGCACTCACATGTAGGAGAAATTGTTGAAGAAAAAGGGGCTCTGGTGCCTAAAAAAAATCAGATTTAGAGGAGGACCTGAGTATTGAAGGGCTGCTGTGGGGCAGAGGGCCTAGAATTCTTTTGTGCAGCTCCAGGAGACAGAAACAGAGTCAATGGGTGGGCATGACACGGAAGGAAAATTTTACCTTTAAGTGGTTTCTAAAAATTCATAGTTGAAGAAATTAGGACAAAAAGAAAGGTGGCGAAACAACTAACAGAAATGTTAATAGATTAGCAAGCTAAACTGCACGCTCTGTGATTGTACAAGATTGCAGAAGACGGGGCACAGATTTTCTACTGAGCTTCCTATTGGCCAAATCAAAGAGGGAAATAGCAGTTACAGAATTCATGCTGTCCAGTTGCTCACACTTTCTTGGTTCTGAAACCTGAGATGGTTTTCCTGTGGGTTATTGTATAAAGAGGCCACTGCATGAGGCAGGGGTCATTGTCTTGAATACCATTCCTATGACATATATAGGAGCAAGCTTTATGTGGTTGACTCTGAGATGCATTGCAATCCTCAATGGAAGCAACACCCACAGTATGAAAAATAGCATAAGTCACAGTGAGTCTCTGTAAGGCTCTTTGCTCTAACCCAGCAGCAGTCCTATGACTGAAGGAGACAAGGGCTACCTCAGGTCGCATTTTGGGTGGAAGGAGTAGAGCTTCAGTGCCTAAGCATCTGAGCCTCCTTGGAAGCAGAATCTCAAGGACCCCTTCATAGAACACCTACAACACTGGAGCAACCTCAGGCAAGCCACAGCTTCAAGGATGCACTCAGTTCAGTTCACTTCAGTCATTCAGTCATGTCTGACTCTTTACGACCTCATGGACTGTGGCATGACAGGCTTCCCTGTCCGTCACCAACTTCCAGAGCTTACTCAAACTCATGTCCATTGCGTCAGTGATGCCATCCAACCATCTCGTCCTCTGTCATCCCCTTCTTCTGCCTTCAATCTTTCCCAGCATCAGGGTCTTTTCCAAGGAGTCAGTTCTTTGCATCAGGGGGCCAAAGTATTGGAGTTTCAGCTTCAGCATCAGTCCTTCCAATAAATGTTCAGGACTGATTTCCTTTAGGATGGACTGGTTGGATCTCCTTGCAGTCCAAGGGACTCTCAAGTGTCTTCTCCAACACCACAGTTCAAAAGTATCAATTCTTTGGCGCTCAGCTTTCTTTATAGCCTAACTCTCACATCCATACATGACTACTGGAAAAACCATAGCTTTGACTAGACTGACCTTTGTTGGTCAAGTAATGTCTCTGCTTTTTAATATGCTGTCTAGGTTGGTCATAGCTTTTCTCCCAAGGAGCAAGCATCTTTCAGTTTCATGGCTGCAGTCACCATCTGCAGTAATTTTGGAGCCCCCCAAAATAAAGTCTGTCACTGTTTCCATTGTTTCCGCATCTATTTGCCATGAAGTGATGGGACCAGATGCCATGACCTTAGTATTCTGAATGTTGAGCTTTAAGCCAACTTTTTCACTCTCTTCTTTCACTTTCATCAAGAGGCTCTTTAGTTCTTCTTCATTTTCTGCCATAAGGTGGTGTCATCTGCATATCTGAGGTTATTGATATTTCTCCTGGCAATCTTGATTTCAACTTGTGCTTCATCAAGCCCGGCATTTCACATGATGTACTCTGCGTATAAGTTAAATAAGCAGGATGACAATATACAGCCTTGATGTATTCCTTTTCCTATTTGGAACCAGTCTGTTGTTCCATGTCCAGTTCTAACTGTTGCTTCTTGACCTGCATACAGATTTCTCAGGAGGCAAGTCAGGTGGTCTGGTATTCCCTTCTATCTAAGAATTTTCCACAGCTTGTGATTCACACACTCAAAGGTTTTGGCTTAGTCAATAAAGCAGAAGTAGACGTTTTTTCTGGAACTCTCTTGCTTTTTCGATGATTCAGCAGATGTTGGCAATTTGATCTCTGGTTCCTCTGCTTTTTCTAAATCTAGCTTGAATGTCTGGAAGTTCACAGTTGACATACTGTTGAAGCCTGGCTTGGAGAATTTTGAGCATTACTTTGCTAGCGAGTGAGATGAGTGCAGTTGTGAGGTAGTTTGAACATTCTTTGGCATTGCGTTTCTTTGGGATTGGAATGAAAACTGATCTTTTCCAGTCCTGTGGCCACTGCTGAGTTTTCCCAATTTGCTGACATATTGAGTGCAGCACTTTCACAGCATCGTCTTTCAGGATTTGAAATAGTTCAACTGGAATTCCATCACCTCCACTAGCTTTGTTTGTAATGATGCTTCCTAAGACCCACTTGACTTCACATTCCAGGATGTCTGGCTCTAGGTGAATGATCACACCATTGTGGTTATCTGGGTCATAAAGATCTTTTTTGTGTATTTCTTCTGTGTATTCTTGCCACCTCTTCTTAATATCTTCTGCTTCTACTAGGTCCATACCGTTTCTGTCCTTTATTGTGCTCATCTTTACATGAAATAGTCCCTTGGTTTCTCTGATTTTCTTGAAGAGATCTCTAGTCTTTCCCATTCTATTGTTTTCCTCTATTTCTTTGCACTGATCGCTGAGGTAGGCTTTCTTATCTCTCCTTGCCATTCTTTGGAACTCTGCATTCAACTGGGTATATCTTTCCTTTTCTCCTTTGCCTTTAGCTTCTCTTTTTTTCTCAGAAAAAGAAATGCAAAATGGTTGTCTGACCAGGCCTTACAAATAGCTGAGAAAGGATGCACTACTATGACTCAAACCCAGAAGTATACCAAAAGTCTTTCTCCTAGGCATTGACCCTGAACATAAGCAGCTCTTGACTGGGCTTCTTTGCCTGAAGACCTTTTGACACTACAGACTGAGTGAGGCCAAACTGGATGTATTTTCTTTCCTTCCAACTCATTCTTCTTCTTTCCTTTCTACATTTTGTGGTTCATGACACCATCAGTTGTCCATGCTTCTGCTCAAACTAGAAAGTTTAAGAGCTGTCCTGAAATACCTCCTCTGTCCCTTTGGTGATCCATTAGAGTCACCAAATTCAGAGGACACAGTCTCAGGATTATTTTATTTGCTCCCTGCCAACCCTCACAGTAGTTTTTGTATTAGTTGTCATATTGTAATAGACTCTTAACTGTTTTTTATTTTGTTTTTTTGTGGAATTAATACATGTTCACTGTAGACAAACAATCTGAAAAATGCTGAAATGAATAATCTCATTACTCAGAAAAACACACAAGTAATTTTTGGAGTATTGTATTTCCTTCCAACTTTTTCTTATAGAGGTATTTGTTCCATAGATGTTTATTTGGAGTGTCTATAGTTGAGATCATATGATGTGAAAGGTTTTCTTAAATTAATTAATTAATTTTTTGCTTGTGCTGGGTCTTCATTGTGGTATGTGGGCTTCTCATTGCAGCGGCCTCTCTTGTTGCAGAGCGTGGGCTCTAGGGCAAGAGGGCTTCAGTAGTTGTGGCTATTGGGACCTGTGTTTGTGGGGTTCAATCATCATGGCACACAGGCTTCATTGCCCTGTGGCATGTGGGATCTTCCCCTACCAGGGATTGAACCCATGTCCCTTGCATTGGCAGGTGGGCCCTTAACCACTGGACCACCAGGGAAGTCCTGTGAATGGCTTTATATCCCTTTTTACTCATCATGATAATTTTCTTACAGCATTAAAAATTCTTTAGAAATATGCTTAGAAAGTAGCACTGTTTGTTTCATTATTGTGGGACATTTAGGTTGTTTCCAGTTTACTTTTTTTGTTCCTGTTACTAACAATGTTCTGCTGACCATCTGTATACATAAATCTTTGTCTGAATCTATAAGTATTGTTTTAGTAAAGATTCCCCAGTGGAGGGACTTCCCTACACTCCCAATGCTAAGATCCTGCACTCCCAATGCTCGGGTTCAATCCCTTGTCAGGGATCTAGATCCACATACTGCAATTAAGAGTTCGTATGCTGCAGCTAAAGATCCCACATGCTACAACTAAAGATCCAGCATGCTGCAACTAAAACCTGGAGCAGCCAAATAAATTTAAAAAAGGAAAAAAAAAGATTCCCCAAAGTAGAATCATTGGCTTCTTAGGTGTGATCTTATTTATATCTCTTTATATAGGACTATGCATCCAAATTGATATTCAGCACTTTTTAAAGCTAATATTTATTGAATGCCTTCTCTGTGTCAGGCACTTTTTCAACTGTCTTGTTTGTATGAACTCATTTCAGCCTCACAACTCATGAGTAAATGGTTAGGAAATTCAATGATTTCTTTACGTGTGAAGAAATTTGTCCTCAGTATATTGGATAGGAACTTTTCCTTCTTCAGGCATGTCTTCTGAAATCGTCATTTTCTCGTGTCTTTAGAACAGATAAAGACACACCGGTGATAAGCTGGGGATGAGGTTGTAGTTTTGAGAGGGAGAATGTTAACTAAGGCAGACAGTCAAAGCTTTCTGAGGGAGTCAGCCCCTGTAACCTGGAAAGCAAGCTGACGGGCTGGAGAGGCTCGGGGTTGTCTCCCTGAAACAGTGGGTTCCTGGAGCAGCAAACAGCTTCAGAATTAGTCAGAAGGAGAAGCTGGGTGCAGCCACTACAGTTCTAATATTATTTGTCTTACAGCAAGTGATTTCTCTGTTCCTAAGTCAGCCCCCAGGTTTGAACGTTACTAAAATTTCATATAAGAGTTAATTCTTTCATTTTTTTTTTTTTCGGTGGGGGGAAGGACATTGTTAGGTGGATGACTGCTGGCAACTGAGCTGGCTTAGAGCAGAACCTAGGATTCTACAGTAAAAAGCCCTGATAGGAGTCAGGATCTGTCTTCTGCCTGTGGTGCCTGGGCTGGGTGATTCTGCTCCCTTCCATGTTTGTCGAGCACCTCGTGTATATTGGCTGGTGTTGAGGACATATGTGCGTAAGATGGGAGCCGCAGGGATTAATATGCCCCTCCCCTGCCACAGAGTTGTTTGTGAAATTTCTTCACATTCATTATTTAAATGGCTAACTCTGTATCTGTGTGTTGTGTGTGTGTGTGTGTGTGTGTGTGCGCGCGCAAGATTTCACTTGGTTAACATACTGAAAATACTCCCAGGCCTGGGGCTAGTGGGAGGGGTTCTCTGGAAGACCTTGACTTCATGATTACCCTGAACATCCTCTGGGCCATATCCTCTGCTTAGGATGGAACAAACCTATGAGATGAATGTAGCCACAGCTCTGCCCCTGGATGCTGTGGTCAGACCTGCGATCTGTACATGGGCAACACTGACTTCAGAATTTCTAGGACAACAGCAGTTTGGAAAAACCTGAATGAGAATGTTTTCGCTGCTGCGCCTTTCCAGATTCAGCTTCTGTTGCTGATCTTTGATGACAAGCAGATTCTGCCCAAGGCTTCTCCTTCTGCCCAAGGTGTGAAGAGTGCTTCTCTCACTCCTGCCATCTTGAATTTTGCAATGACCTAAATATCCCACGTTCCATTTACTTAATATCTTAAAAATATTTCTGTGCCTGAATTTCTCAGTTTAGTTACTGATATAGTAGTTATATAGCACAGTGCAATTACTCATCTTTGTAGCATCCCCCAGCTAATGTGACACCCCAGCATCACTGCACTGTAATATTGAACCCAAAGGACCCCAGGCATAAATTGCTCCTATGAGGTACTTGATATGTATGGGGTAACTTTTCAGGTCATTAGAATATTGTCTTTTTTATTTTTTAATTCAACTTTTAAAAATTTTATTTTTTATTGAAGTGTAGTTAAATTACAGTGTTGTCTTAATTACTGCTGTACAGCAAAGTGATCAGTTATACATATATTTTTTTCATATTCTTTTCCATCATGGTTTATCACAGGATATTGAATATATTTCCCTGTAGAATATTGTTTTGAACTCAGCAGGCATTCCTAAGTTTGCCTTGAATGAATTTATTTTATATTGGGTAGGCCAAAAAGGTTGTTAGAGTTTTTCTGTTACATCATATTGAAAAATCTGAACAAACATTTTGGCCAACTCTATAGCTGGTCTTCAAAAAGCTTTGGGATCTAGAGCTGCTGAAGTAATTTATTACCTTTTAGAGGTTGCCATCTTCCCATCCTCTTCTGCATTCCTGTTTCACCTGTTCTTTTTGAGTCTTTGTTTTTGCTTTCTATTCTTCACCATTTTCTTGTCATGTAAGATGATGAGATGAGAGATGGAAGGAAAGCTTTTTTCACAAGTCTGATGTATTCTGTTTTCTTTGTCTATTCTGCCTGATTTTGCTGGCTATCCTGTAGTCTCAGACTACAGCTTCTCCTTTTGTGGATTCCAGGAAAGAAAGTAAATAGAGGCTGTGTTTTCCTGCTGGAAAGTTTTCTTTTTTTCCCCTTCCAAACTTTCTTCTTAGCCTGTACTTCCTTGGAACTATGGCTTGAATCAGATTTTTTTTTTTTTCTTTCAAGAAATCTGATTATGAAAGAGTATGCCATTCAGAAAATCTGTCCATTTGTACTGCAATCCTCTGGGGATAATGGGGCTTACTTCCCTAAAGTGGTTCCAAGGTCACGGGCGTATTTCACTCCAGATTGGTTTGAGGTAGGGTAGCCAATTATTCTGTCAAACCAGGGTGAGTTGGCCACCTTATTTAGCTCAAGGGCAATTGAGTGAAGAGAGAAAAGGTGATAAAAATTGCTCTCCCTGTTGATGATCATTCTGAGAGTTTCTGTATAACAGCCTGGTCTTTGCTTTTGGGTAACTTATATCCAGGTGAGAAAAGAAGAGAGATTACTGGCTTCTTTCTAATCTAGCCCCATGGACAGAAGAGACCCAAGATGAACCCCATCCTGTACGTGGCTTGTGACTGCACAGAGAGACCTCGTGCTGTGGAGAGATTATGAAGAGTTTAGCAGTCTGGGCTCTGGACTCAGATGACCCAGCTCTGCTGTTTGCTAGCTGCATGGCCTTGGGTTATTTACTTAACCTCTTTGTACCTCCCTTATAAAATGGGACTAGCAGTTGTTAGTCCTATCTTATGACAAAGGAGCCTGGTGGGCTATAGTCCATGGGGTTGCAAGAGTTGGACTCAACTTTTTCAACTTAATGACTAAACCACCACCACCACCACCACCGAAGTAATCTCTTAGTCCTAATCTCACCCTTAAGATTATTGTGAGTTATGGATTAAAATATATTGTTTTAAAACAATTTGAAGGAAAGATTTATGGATTTCCTCTCAGTAATGCTAAGGGTTGATGCGTCGTCTGTTCTCAGTCACAAGACCACATAATCAAAGGAAGAATAGATTCAGCTTGGAAAATTTATGTTTACTTATTGACAAAGGGGTCAGCTCATTTTTGTGGAGGGGTGTTTTTCAAAGGTAGGAGTATCAACACTTCTACTAGGCCATATTTCAACATAAATAAAATCAGGAGATTATACTTGATAAAGGTGAATGGCTTTAACCATTATAAATTAGCCTCAAACTTTTGTCCTGGAATGAATCCTGAGAAAGATTTTTGAGAACTTTCTAGACATAGAAAGCTCATAATGTGTGAATCTCAGGGGTGTGTTGATGCCAATTGTGTGCACCTTTTCTCAACTCTCCATGTTCAGGGACTTAATATTGGTAGTTTGAAATTGGCCGTATGGGAAAATTTACACCATGGAAGTTGGCTACATTTCAAGGTGTATGTGTGTGTGTGTGTGTGTGTGTGTGTGTGTGTGTTTTGAGAGAACATCAGTTAAAAAACAAGCTCACCACTAGGTGAGATCTTAGTCCACACAGCTTGAGTAACAAGCAGCACATTACTTTATTTTCTTTTGATCAGCTTAAATGAGGCATTGAGTCCCTATGCTGTGTGGTTTGGGTGGAGTCCATTTATCCCAATTTTGTGCGAAGGACTCTCTGAACTAGTAATTTTTTATATCCGGTCCAACTGCTAAGAAGTCCAGTCCCATTTCACACAGTCCCTTCAGAAATTCCACTTTTGGGGGTTGTACTTTAGGGATGGGCAGCCCTGTGAGGCAGGGGGCACCACGCCACCTTCTCCCTTAAGAGTGTCATGGACTCTCTGGTTGGGTTCTTGCTGCCTGGGGACACACCAGCCCTTATCCTCTCCCAGTCAGGGAGTTAAGCATCCTTTCACTTTCTCATCTTTTGGGAATACTTAGAGTTATCTTTTTGATGAGTTTAGGTTTTTACAAAAGATAGGAACATATGTTAGACTCAAGTGGCTCATGCTCTCAGTCCTGAAAATACCCCTAGGAACTTCCCTGGCTATCCAGTGGTTAAGACCTGAGCTTTCACTGTAGGGGGCGTGGGTTTGATCCCTGGTCGGGGATCTAGGATCCCACATACCTCGAGGCATGCCCCCTCCAAAAACATTAAAAAACCTCTAAACTAAGGAATGGTGGTGCTAGGAAAATAAATTCAAAATAATAATATCTCAATAAATTGTTCTAGTATATAAAGATGAGGAAGTTGAGACTCAGAGAGGCAAACTGACCTGTCTGAGATTATAGAGCTAGTTAAGGACAAAGAGGCAGAGAAAGCAATGGCACCCACTCCAGTACTCTTGCCTGGAGAATCCCACGGACGGAGGAGCCTGGTAGGCTGCAGTCCATGGGGTCGCACAGAGTCTGACACGACTGAAACAACTTAGCAGCAGCAGCAGCAAGGACAAAGAGGAGATTGAAGACAGGGCTTCTGCCCCCAGTCCAGCTTCTTCCCACAATAACACTCCTCTTCAGAGGAGACCCAGGTAATCTCTGTTAGACTGCCTCTGCACTGTCCACTGCTGATGGTCATGCAGGCGGTCAAGGTTTGCTGAGTGTTTGCTACGTGTCTGATACCTTCCTGGCCTCACGCATACTTTATCTTCCTTTGTACCTGCTCAGGTGTGCCAGTGCCGCATCTACCCTTGTATTCTCAGCTCCACAGGAAGAGCAGACCCAGGGTGGCTTTTCCAAACAAACCTTGGGCCGGTAGTTTAAACAGAAAAAGAGAACACAAATCCTTCTTCCCTGATTTGGCTTCCCAGTGGCATGGCTTTGGTGTTCTATTCATTCACTTCTTCACTTTACTCATTCATTCTTTCTACCAACACTTCCATAGTACCTACTCTGTGCCAGGCATTTTCCCACAAATGAAACTTGCCTTCAGCTAAATTGTTTCTGGAGCAAGTATTGAGTTTTCTTTCCTATTCTTTAAAAAGCGTATTTGTTGCACAAAAGTGGTGTAACAGTAGAAAACAAGTTTTAAAAAATAGACTCACATTCTCATCACCCTAATCGACTTTTTTATTTTTCCATGTTTCTATTCTATAATCAGAAGCAAATAACATTTTTAATGTAACTGTGCAGATATAACTGCTTTTTGATTTTTAAAATTTCACATTATGTAATAAACATCTTTCCATATCCCTACAGTATTCATACTCATCATTTTTAAAGGCTGAGTAATATTCCACCGAGGGAATGCTTTGTAATTTATGTATACATTTCCCAATCTGAGACAAGCACTGTGTTTTTAGCTTTTCACCTTTTAACAGAGCTGCAATGAACTTCACACAGAGAGCTTTTTTTTCAAATAGTTATTCCCATGAGGATGAATTACCCGGTGTAGGATTACTTGGTTAAATGGTGGGATCCTTTTGCTGACACCGGAGCTGAAGCGATCTTACAAGTCTCCCACGGGTGTAATTGTAATTATTACCCACCCAGAGAATCCATAAAACCCAAAGTTCTCATTAAGGTGTGATGGGGGTGCTGGAGGAATTGGTAAGGCTGGTTAAAGGGCTATTTATGCAGCTATCACTTACTTTTTGCTGATAACTTGGAATTCTATATTTTATCCCATCCTCATAACACCTCTGTGAGTAGATGCTGTTGCCAATGAACCTGGGTCTCAGAGAAGATAAGTATCTTGACCAAGTTCACACAGGAAGTAGTTGAGTTGAGCCTCATTCTGAGAGTGGCTCCTTTATTTATTTGGCTGTGATGGGTCTTAGTTGTATCATGTGGGATCTTTTATTGTGGTACACAGACTCTCTAGTTGCAGCACCTGGGCTGTCTAGTCACGGCTCACAGGCTTAGTTGCTCTGCGGCATGTGGGATCTTAGTTCCCTGACCAGGGATTGAACCCATGCACTGCAAGGTGGACTCTCAACCACTGGTCCACCAGGGAAGTCCCCAGAGAGTAGCTCTCTTGTACACTAGGAAGTTAAATTACCCACTGGGACAGACCCATAAATCTCCTTTGCTAGGCCTTTCAGCACCACATGGGAGGCTTGCCAGCCACGAAGTCCCTGAAATCAGTCTTCACAGTTGCATTGCTATGGTCTAGAGTGTGGATGTGTTGAATTGTGTTTATGGTGACGCAGAAGAGAGCTCAGAGTCTGACATGAAGCTATTTCACATGAGATAAGCAACTGAACATGTTCTTGTTTGGACCTCTCCATCTGTTGTATAGACAATGTGGCTTTAGACACAGAACTGTCTCACTTATATTTAACTACTGGTGGACTATGTGTGTTGGCAGATCTCCATAGGTCCTGGTTTCTCATTAACTCATCCTGCTTGACCTTGAGCAAGTCATTTAATTTTCTAGACCTTGGTGTCCTCATCTGGAAAATGAGGACATAGGACCAGCCAGCTCTGAGATCTCCATGGTGGTATAGTGAGATGTCCTTGGCATTTTGAGTTCACCTGGACCAGGGTTCTAGTCCTGGCTTTTCCCCAAAACCAGTTGGGCCTCAGTTTCCACCTCTGGAAAACCAGAAGGTTGGGAGGAGCTTTCAGGGTCCCTCTGGTTCTGAGATGTGTGACTCCTAAGACTGCCCTATCTCTGACTTTCGGTAAATAAAAGATGCCAGAGTTTTTGAGACCAGAACTAATCAGGCAAAAAGAAAAGGGAGAGTCAGAACAGGGGTGACCTGGGGACACCTGAAGCTGTTCTCACAGGAATGCTGGCTTCTCCTGCCCTGGAATCTGAGCCTGACGCTTTGCAAAGATAAACACTTGCAGCATGAGGAAAGCATTAAGCACTAACTTGGTCAGACAGCCCCAGGGTTACTCTGTAAGGCAAAAGCAAACCATGGGTGGGGGAAGGTAAGCTGAAGCACATGGGATAGAAAATCCTAAAGACTCCATCAAAAAACTAATAAATGAATTCAGTAGAGTTTCAAGATACAAAATCATCATACAAAAATCAGTTGCATTTGTATACACTAACAATGAACTAATCTGAAAACAAAAGCAAACCAGTCTTATTGTTCGATACAATCCCTATCAAAATACCCAAGGCATTTTTCACAGAAATAAAAAACGTTCTAGAGCTTATGTTGTTGTTGTTCAGTCACTAAGTTGTGTCCAGCTCTTTGCGACCCCATGGACTGCAGCGTGCCAGGCTATCTCCTGGAGTTTGCTCAGATTCATGTTCATTGAGTCAGTGATGCTATATAACCATCTCATCCTCTGTTGCCCCCTTCTCCTTTTGCCTTCAGTATTTCCCAGCATCAGGGTCTTTTCCAGTGCATCAGCTCTTAGCATCTGAAACTCATATAGAACCACAAAAGAACCTGAATAGCCAAAGCAATCTTGAGAAGCAATGAAGCTTGAGGCATCATGCATCCTGATTTCAAACTATATTATAAAACTATAGTAATCAAAACAGTATGGTGTTGGTATAAAAGTAGATACATAGACCAATGAACAGAATTAAAAACCCAGAGATAAACCGACATATGTATACCTTTACTGACCTTGGGCTTAGGGGCCCTTGACTTCAGCTATTGAACAAGTCAGGGCATTAGGCTCCTTCCCATGAGGTCTTCAGTGGTCTGAAAGAGTAAAGGTAGTGCCATAGGGAGCTTCCCATGTGGGCAGCTTCCTCTCTGGTAGGACAGGGCTCAGCAAATGGCAAACTGCTTGGCATTGTGGGGAGCCCAAGTGTGAGGAATTCTATGGATAAAAGCCTACCTAGAGCATGAAAGCCAGGCAGAGAAGTAAGTTCTGGTACCCAGAGGACTCAGCTGGCTCAGCGTTGGAAAGGGTGGGTGGAGAGGGTGCGAGAGGAAAGCAGTTGCGTCTCAGTCAGGAAGCTTCTTTTCAGGACCTCTCCGAGGCCTTTCAGAGAATGACACATCCCCAGCAGCCAGGCCATCTGGGCTGGTGCTCTTGGAGTGCTGGGAGCAAGGATATTTTAGATGTGTCAAAAGTGACGAATGTTGGAAAGTGCCATCGGCATCTCTGGGAACTTGCACTTCACACTGCCAGCTGAGATGTGCCAGGCTTTTTGGAAGCAATTGAACTCTGGAGGAAATTGGGATGTTTTTTAAAGCAGGCAGCTTCTGCTTGCCATCTCGGATGTGGGTGGCAAATGAAGTGGGCTCTTCAAGTGGACACAGAACCACGAAATCAGTGAGGATGGAGCTGGCATGTGTGAGTGCCTGAGGTCTTGGCAGAAAGCAGTGGCATTCAGGAAGGAGCAGAAGCATAAAGAAACAGAAGGGCACAAACAGGGGCCTTGGATTGGAGTTGGTAGGGCTCGCTGCCCACACCACTGGGGCTGCAAGACTGGCCTATGAAGTGCTGTCCACCAGGACCGAGCAGGGGGAGCAGCCAGACCCTGTTGGAGGCTGGAGGTGAGCTTGGGGCCTTTGCCCAGCTCAAGGCTGAAACAAGGCTCCAGTGTGTCTGGATTTGAAAACTTCCCAGGGAACATGTTACTAGAATTCCACATCTACCCTGTAGATAATGCATTCTCAGAGGAGGATATCTTGCTATTCTGTTTTCAGTATGACCTTGTTTTGTATGTAGTGTTACTGGTTCTCTGCATCTGCAGGGAGTTGGCTCATTCCAGGCTTTTTGGGGAGCTGAGGGGTGGAGGAAGCTGAGGTGGTGACCACTCAGGACCATAACCTGCCAGAAGAAGGAGGGTGGGATCACCCCATAAGGGGCTGCCATCAGGCCTGTAGGACTAGGCTTAGGCAGGTCCTGAGGAGGAAGGACAGTAGGGAGGAGATGTCTTGGATGTGCACCACTGGGGTCCTGGGAGTGGTGATGCAGAAACAGCCCAGCCTGTCTATCTTCTGCAGAAGGATAATTGGGGCGTGTGGGGAAAGCAACAGGGATGCATGGGGAAGCTTGTTGCAGCTGTACCTACCCCCAGGTGTTCTCCAGAGAAGACCCAAAACCTCTCTTTTCTGATTATTGTCTTCTGCTTTTCCCCAGGACTCCCACAACCAGGAGAGAAGGGAGGTAGAGTTCACGGTCATCTTTGTCATCAATGCTTAGACTTCTTATATAACCTGCTCAAGTTGTCAAGGACTGAACTTCACTTTCCACCTCCTACCTCCAGCCAGTTTTTGCTGACATCCTCATCCTGCTCCTGTGCGCCCCTTGTTCCAGGCACCTTCTTACTCCCTGAGTCATCTCCCCCTTCTCCCTCCTCTTTTTTCTCCTCCTGTCATCAGCAACTGCAGCTCACTGCAGCAGTAATCCATGGGCTTCTACCTGGCACTTCCATCCTTTTCTGTCCACACTGTGCTGCCAAACACTGCCCCAGCCCCAGCTGCTCAGAAGCCCCCGGTAACCCTGCCATCTCCTACCTCCGTGACTTCACTCTCATGGTTCCCTCTGCTGGGATTTCTCTCTCCCCTTCTTCCACTTCAGCCCTCACCTTGGAAGGAATGAGAATGTGTGCTTTAGGGTTGAAGCTTCCAGAAACATCTGACAACTGGTCAGGAGAGGGGCCCCTTCTTTGTGCTACCCAGACCCCTGTGCAGACCTTGAGGAAGGGATTTTTTGTCTTCTTTCTGACTTTGACTAGGCTTTGAGTAGTACATGCCTTGGGCTTCCCAGGTGGCTCAGTGGAAGAGAACCCACTTGCCAAGCTGGAGATGTGAGTTCGATCCCTGGGTCAGGAAGATCCCTAGAGAAAAAAATGGCAACCTACTCCAGTATTCATGTCTGGGAAATCCCATGGACAGAGGAGGCTGATGGGCTACAGTGCATAGGGTTGTGAAAGAGATGGACATGACTTAGCAACTAAACAACAACAACAGTACATGCCTTAGGCATCTGTATGCTCTAAGCACCTGTGTTCATAAGGCTGCTGCCCAGGTTGGTATTTGCTGAACTGAATTATCAGGATAATTTCAATTTTCTGCTCTTCCTAGGGAAAGATGTGTCACAGTCAGCCAACAGTGGGAGAAGGAGGGAGGTAAAGGCAGGGACTCCACACCGTGTCCCTTCTAATACTAGTAGTGCCCTTCTGGTGGTCAAGAGCTGTTCAACTACTAACACAGTCATCCTCACCTGTGTCTACTCTCTAGCAATGAGCTGGGAAAAAAGGCACTAGTAGATAAGAAGAAAGTTCCAGACATTCTTTGGAATCATAAATAGTCCTTCGTTCTGTCTTCAACTCAAAGTCCTCCAGATCCCAAATCATCTCTTTCTCTCTCCCCTCCTCTTTTGCCATTCCTCATTTATTTCAAGCCTCACAATTCAGTTTTCAAAAACTGCCTTTGTGAAGCCTGTTCTCATATGGAAATTTGTTGAGATATTAATAGGGGTTGTGGGGGAAAGAGTTCTGTAGTCAAATAAATTTGGGAGATGTGGTATTGAGCAACATAATCAGGCTTCCTGCTGGCCAGAGACGTTAAGATGCTACTTCCTGTGCATTTAATCTCTAGAAGGGACAAATGGTATGCTGTGATTCTCAAACTCGATTACAGTTGACCTTTGAACAATGTGGGGGATTGGGGTGCCAACACCCTGTGCAGTGGAAACTCTGTGTCCTGCTATCTCTGCCTCAAAAACAAAGGAGGAGATAAATGACTCACCCAGGAGCAGGAAGCTGAAGCAGTTTAGATAGAATCAGGACTCAAATCCTAGATCTTTTGAGTCCATATTGTGATCTCTAATTGAACACAAACTTTCCCCCATACTTAGTTAATTTAAAGATCTGTAAAATAAGTATAGGTACTATATTAATGGGAAAAAATTGACATGTAAGTGGACTTGCACAGTTCAAGCCCATTTAATGAAGATCGGTGTTGTTTAAGCATCAACTGTGCTTTGGAGTAGGGGTAAGTCGCCCCTGTCCCCTGCCCCCATACCTTTTTGTGGCCGAACATTTCTGGGACTGATATCTCATGCGACACACTGGAGGAAATTCCGTTTGAGAAGTGTTTTCCGTCGTGCCTGTATCCTGTAGAGCCGCACGCACACTCATCTGTGTTTGGAAGCTGCTCTGGCTTCCCTGGTGGCTCAGCAGTAAAGAATTTGCCTGCAATGCAGGAGACCCAGGTTCGGTCCCTGGGTCAGGAAGACCCCTTGGAGAAGGAAATGGCAACCCACTGCCGTATTCTTGCGTGGAAATCCCACGGACAGATGAACCTGGTGGGCTATAGTCCATGGGGTTGTACAAGAGTTGGACATGAGTGAGTGACAACAACAAGCTACTCTAGTGAAAGCAAGGGAAATACCTGCCTTGTGATGGTTGTTAACCTGAGGCGCTATGAGGGACATGGCCAAGTCCTGGTATCCCTGGTAACTGATGAGCCAACCTGAAATCAACTCCCCTACAGATGGCAACCTACTCTTCTTGTGGCTGTTGAGTTGCTAAGTCCTGTCTCTTTTGCGACGCCATGGACTGTAGCCTACCAGGCTCCACAATCCATGGGATTTTCCAGGCAAGAGTATTGGAGTGGGTTGCCATTTCCTTCTCCAGGGGATCTTCCTGATCCAGGGGTCGAACCCACGTCTCCTGCTTGGCAGGAGGATTGTTTACTGCTGAGTCACCAGAGAAGCCCAGCCTCCTTCTCTCCTGAGTAGCAAACATTGCTGCCTTGTCTTGTCTGTTGTGGGCTGTACACAGTGTAGGTATTGTTCCAGGACTTGCAGGCCTGTGAGGCACAGCCCAACAGAAAGGTGTAATGGTCTTCTCAGACGTTGGTTATGGGTTGTGATGCTAGAACGTGAGAAGCACACAACATCTGTTGCAATCATTGCTATGATATTCCCATCACTTAGAAGTGACCGCTGTCCTTAATTTTTTGGTGTATTTCCTTCCAGCTTTTTCCATGCAGATATGTCATATAGGATTTTACTTATGTGTTTTCTTAAAGTCCAGAGGGTCTGTGAATTAAAATTGTATAATAAATAGAAAGGAGGACCCTTTAGAAAACCTGGTATTTTACCTGGCTGAGAAATGACTTTTAAAAAAAAGACCAAATGTAATGGTTTTTAAATTGTGTTCCTAGGATCCTAAGCCCAAGGGCCCTGTGGAGGTACTTTGGGGGCTGCTGTGGCGGGGTGGGGAGGGGATGCAGAATTTGAGAGGGTAGGTTCCTGATGTCCACCTCTGTTTTAACCCAAACAACACTGCTTTCAGGTTTTGATTTTGTTTTTTTTGGGAAGTCTTGTTTTTAGGAGGACTTCCATGGCTAACATATGTTCATAAACCACAATCACTCACCTTAGAGATTAAAACAAAACAAAAACTGTGGTGCAGAAAGGTTAAAACACATATAAATCACTCATGCATCTGGATAATGGATCCAGCATCCAAGTTTCCTGACACACCATTGAATGCTCTTTCTACATAGTCTTGTGTTTATTTCCTATGGATTGAACCTCTTTTCAAAGAGAAGAATAAAAGATAGCAAGAGCAAATAGTGACAAGGATATTGGGGTAAATCTACCAAGAAACAGCTGGGGAAAGGTACAGAGCGATCCCACCTGCTCCTCATTTCATCTGTTTCACAGCAGTTCTTCTAATGCAAGCCCTGAAAACGTAAAGAAATGGATGATAAGAGCCAGGGCTGCTTCTGCCAAGAATAACTCATAAGGGGACACAGTACAATACCCCTGTCTCCAGTGGAATGAACTATTTGATCAGAAATGCTGTGTTCTGTAAATATTCAGTCTGTTGATGAAGATCTCTGTAGACAGGGGCAGAGCCTAAGTACGCCTCCTGAGAGAATTCGGGAGGAGCTAAACAAGACAGGATAATGGCAGATGTGTCTGTCTGTCTTGATGACCGGGGTGGGGGTACCTACAAAGGAAAGGGATTAATTGAGTTGTCGTGCCTCAACCACGTGGACCACTCTGTGTTCAGTGCAGTGACAGGGTGGAAGGAGGGGACAACAGAGGGGCCTAGAAGCACCTCTCCTTTTTTTTTTTTCAGTTTATTAAAAAATTATTTTTTATTTTGTACTGAAGTTTAGCCAATTAACATTGTTATGATTTTTTCAAGTGAACAGCAAAGGGACTCAGACATATGTATATGTGCATCTACTCTCCTCCAAACTCCCCTCCCATCCAGGCTGCCACATAACATTGAGTGGAGTTAGTTCCATGCAGAAGCACCTCTCCTAATCCTTAGCTTTGCCTGCTGGTTAGAAGTGTGGTCTCTTTAATTATAATGATGCTAATATTCACTGTGTACTTGTACCCCACACAGTTTACTGACCTCTCACAAAACCCTCTGAGGTAGGAGAGTCCTCTTAAAACCCAGGCAGTCTGGCTCCAGAGTGGACATTCTTTATGGAGGTGATAAAGCTTATCTATTTATCTGAAGTATAATTCATGCACAGTAAGGTGCACAAATTTTAAATGTAGACCTCTGAGTTTCTACCTCTGTTTATAACCTTGTAGCCACCACCTAGAGCAAGACAGAACATTTCCATTTCCAGATGGTCCTCTGAAATCTGTCTCCAGGTAATACCACTGCAGACTTAGTCACTCTTCTGACTTCTGTCACCAGAGATTATTGTTGCCTGTTCTTGTACTTCATGTAAGTGGGTTCATACAGCATGTGCTTTTTTTATGCCTAACTTCACTCACTCAATAATATGTGTTGTTCATCCACGGTGTTGCCTGAACAGAGCCTGCATCATAACTATAATACTATGTCATACCGCCTCTGGTCAGGTTAACTAATTCTGTGTTGCCTCCTGGAAATGTCTCCTTGGAAAGGAGTTAGGGCCACTCAGAGTTAGCTGAGCCTCAAGGGGTGGGGAATGAGAACACAAGAGCTTAACTTCAGGATATGGCCAAGAAGAGAACCTTTTAGCTAACTCCCAGGTGCTGAACAATTCTCAGTACCTCACTGCCGGGTTCCAGGTCCCAGACTCATTGGATAAGCACAAGTTCCTCTTTTGCTTTTCTGTCTCTCCTTTTACAGAACAAACTTTGTCCCCAACACCCCCTCAGTCACGTGCACAGCATTCTTAGGCATCATTTAAGACAGTCCTTTTCAACTGAGGGGTACTATTTTTGGTCTCCCTTTCCCCTCTCCCCTAATGGGGACACTAGATGATATGGTAGCATTTAGAGATATTGTTGGTTGTCAAGAGTAGGAGTGGAGGTGCTACTGGTATCTAGTGAGTGGGGGCCAGTGGTGCTGCTAAATATCCTACAGTGCACAAGATAGTGCCCTCCACCCTCACATCTGAAAAGAATTCTCCAGCCCCGAATGTCAATGGAGCTGCAGTGGAGAAACCCTGGTCTAGGATCCACACGAAATCTGGAGGAGGTTTTCTAATACAGGGAGAGAAGAAGCAGGGCATAATGGGAAGAGTTCTCGACCTAGAGTTAGAAGACCCTAGAAGTTCAGGGTCTTACTCTGTCACCACATAGCCGTCTAACCTCATTCACACCATTGAGGCTCACTTTCCTCATCTTTTGCTGGGAACTGTGCTGTCAGCCTCTCTTGCTTACAGCCTTTTTGCTGGATCAGGTGAGAATGTCAATGAAATCACTTTGAAATGCTTACATGTTATTAGTTTATTGGACTGTGACAGTAAATCCAGCCTATGGATGTTTTTGTATCTAGTGTCAGTGCGAGAATATGTTCAGCAGGGTTTCTGTCTTCCTGTGTTCAGTTTCCAGGGTCATAGCCTCATTCTCACATCTGTGTGGGAAAGGAGCTCACACACAAAGGGTGTTTCCTGGAACTGTGGGCAGGGCTTCAAACATCCCTGCTGTTCTCTAGGCTGCAGTTCTCAAACTGGAACTTACAGTCTGCAAATTCTCTTTTAAAATCTTGTGAGACTTCTAAAGGGGTTTGCTTCAGAAAAGAAAGGTATTTTTAGGGTTGAATCTTGGATTTGATTTTGTCACATAAGAGGCTGAGGGTTATAGGCCCTTCTGGGTGAGGATGTGGAATGTTATGACAATACTGGTTTGATAGAATATTGTTCAGCTGAGTGTGCTCTGTCATGTAATGTAGAGAGGAGTACAGCTCTCAGAGAGTGAGAGGCAAGAGGCCTGGGGCTTGTGCCAAAGAAATGTTAGGTCTTTATTAAAACATCAGGGAACTTTGCTTTATTAAAACATCAGGGAACTTTCCTTTTTTAATAGGATGAGGTGAGGTAGTGAACAATTCTACTTAAATATGGTGCTGAAGGGAGACTTTAGTGTGGTAATGGATAGTGTGGGACATGGTATTTTGAAGTTGTTAATAACATCAGCAGTCTTGTTAAGAATCTTAATACAGAGTTGAGGTTGGTTGAATGGTTTTAAGAGAGCCAGCCTAAATTCTAGTATTCATAAGTGTATACCAAAGGAGTTCTGCTGTCGGCCAAGATGGAATAAGAATTCAGGTCTCAAATCTAAAGCTATAAATATACAAAATAATGTGTAAGTACAAAGCTCAAATACATGGCTATGGTGACTGCTCTGGAACATTTTTGCTTGTTTTCAAAGGTTGAGAACTTGACCTACAGGTTTTCAGGGCAATTTGTACTTTTATATGGAGGTGAGACTGTGAATTATCATCTTTGGTTGTTTTCAGTGATATAGATTAGTGTGTATGACAAGGATATCGTGTTTCTGAAGGAATATAAATTAAAAACTGGTTTACATTCACAAACATTAATATTTTATGACTATAATATATTTTGAACTCTTAAATATAAAATGACTAAAAACACAGCAATATTGTCACATATGGGTTATATGCTAACTCTGAAACATACTTGAGAAAAACAGCTGAATTGTCTTGATTATTAATATATGTGAAGTGAAAGCCACTCAGTTGTGTCTGACTCTTTGCGACCCCATGGACGGTAGCCCCCCAGGCTCCTCTGTCCATGAAATTCTCCAGGCAAGAATGCTGGAGTGGGTTGCCATTCCCTTCTTCAGGGGATCTTCCCAATACAGGGATCAAACTTGGTTTCCCTGTATTCTTTACTGTCTGAGCCACCATGGAAACCCAGCATTAATTTATGGTGTGCATTAAAAAAAAAAAAAAGAATTCAGATTGACTTTCTCACCTTATAACAACTGGGCATAGTATAATTAAAGAGTTTTCAAATACTTGGATGTAAGCATATGACAGAGAGGGGAGATGAATGCAGAGAGCTCAACCATTTTGCAACATAAATAGAGTTTTCATCTCACAGGCCCCTCCCAGTGGAGGGGGTGAGAAAGCTGGGAGGCAATTCTGAGGCAGTTTGAGTTTATGGAGAAGAGTGCTAGGAGGGGAGAGCTCTAGAGAGCTGCAGAGGGCCTCCCTTTAGTCCTCAGCTGATAGAGATTAGCACAGGCATGTGAGGAATCTATGTAAGGCTGGAAAAGAACCAGCAGAAAGGATCAAGGGGAACAGTTCCCTGGCACTCACAGAGGCTGGGAGGAGTTGTATTCCACCAGCAGAGGTGAAAAAAACATGTAAACATAAGGCATTGACTAAATTATTCACTTCCCAGTTATCACTTCCTGGGATTCCCCTGGTGGCTCAGTGGTTAAGAAACCACCTTTCAATGTAGGAGACATGGGTTTGATCCCTGGTTGGAGGATTAGGATCCCAACCTCACAGCTAAGCCTGTGCCACAGTGAAAGATCCCACATGAGGCATTAAAGATCCTGCATGCTGCAACTAAGACCTGACCCAATGCGACCAAGTAAATAAACAGATAATAAAAAAAATAAAAGGCTATCACTTCCAGAGTAAGGTAAATTAGCCCTAAAGTTTGCACTGGTCCTATCCAATAAAGTTTTAAAGCACTCCTCAAAAAGATTGCTGTAAAGTAGTTTAACTGCATCCCAGAACAAAGCTAGAGAATATTTAATACAAGAATATCTAGCACTAACAAGGTAAAATTCATACTGTCTTCTCTAAGCTAAAAGTACCAGGCATGCAAAGAAGTAGGAAAATACAACCTATAATGAGAAAAACCCAACATTAAAACAGTTGTTGTAACTATGTTTTATATATTCAAGAAGGTGGAAGACATGTAAGCATGGTAAGAAGTGTGGAAGATATAAAAAAAATACAGATTGAATTTCTAGAGATTGAAAATAATGTCTGAGATGAACAATACACTGGGTGGGATTAATAACAGAATAGACATTGCAGACGGGAAGGTCAGTGGACTTGAAGGCGTAGCAGTAGGAGCTATCCAAAGTGAAACACAGAGAAAACAAGACCGAAAATAAGTGAACAGCACAGTAGGGAGCTGTGAACAATTTAAGATGGTCTCACGTTCACGTAACTGGAAATTCCAAAGAAAGAGGGTGCAGAAAAAAATGTTTGAAGAAATAATGGCAGAAAAATGTCCAAATTTGATGAAAACTTTAAGCACATAGATGTTAAGAAACATGAAAACAACAACAACAACAAAACTGTGCTGAGGCACAGCATAATCAAATTGCTTAAAATCAGGGATAAAGAGAAAAATCTAAAAGTAGCCGGAGGCCTAACTCAGTGTCAGCTGGAAAGAAAAAGCACTGTCTGCAAATCTATAGACACAGTAAAAGCATAATTGGTAACCAAGGCTGGGGGCAGGGGGAGGGAGGGGTGAATAGGTGGTGCAAAGAGGATTCTAGGGCAGTGAAACTACTCTGTACAATATAACAATGGTAGATACATGTCATTAAACTTTTGTCAAAACTCAGAGGACGTAACACACCGAGAATGAACCTTAATGTAAACTATGGGCTCTGGGTGGTGGTATGTCATGTAGGTTCACCAGCTGTAATGAGGGTGCTGTTCAGGTGCAGGCTATTGACTGTGGGGAAAGTTGGGTGTGGGAAAAGGAGGTATGTTGGAACTCTGTACGTTCTGCTCAATTTTGTTGTAACCTAAAAGTGCTCTAAAAAATAAAGTATATCACTTAAAAAAAAAAAAAAGGCACTGATCAGTGATTATCAGATGAAGATTACAGTTTCATGCCCATAGTTGTGAGAGTACATGATGAGAAAGAGTACTGGAAATTTCACAGTGATGCTTAGCCAGTTCTACAAAAAGAGGTCCAAGTTTCAGAACACATTAAATACATTATTTTCCCTAGAAAACATGTTTCCTCTGCTATATATCCTGAGCTCATGACACTCCCACACTATGAACTTCAGGCACCCCTGATTCCTACACCTCTTTAATTTCATTTCCAGCCACTTGATATTTGTCTCCAAGATGTCTCTCAGTTTGCTTTTATTCCTCCAGTTCTAATTCAGGGTCTCAAAACATCTCATAAACTCACTCTTTGACATTGGGGACATCATATTACCTCTCTGGGTCTGAGTTTGCCCCAGTACAAAATACGAGTTTTGGCTAATGATCTCTCAAAGTTCTTTTCACATTTAAAGTCTGGCTTTCAGTGATGTTTTAGGTTATGTATGTACAGACCTCTTCTATTTCACACTAATGAAGCTTGATTCTGATGTGGTTATGCCTAGAGAGGAACAGGTTATAAATTATAAATGTGCCCTGCACAGAGTATTTGCTAAATAAATAAATAGTTTTAAGCAAAACAAAAGCAGAAATAAACAAAACCCTAACCAAATCCAAATAGTTATATTCTGCAGAACAGGACTCGGTCTGTGGTAGGCTGACTAATGACCCTTTCCCAGAGTTGTCCACATCCTAATCTCCAGAACCTGAGTATGTTAGCTTATATGGCAAAGGTGCTTTGCTGGTGTGATTAAATTAAGTATCTTGAGGTGAGGAAGTGACCTTGGATTATCTAGACGGGCCCAAGGTAGCCACATGGTTTCTTAGGCTGCTGGCTTTGAACATATTAGAAGAGGCCATGAACCAAGGAATGCAGGCAGCCTCTAGAAACTGAAAAAGACAAGGGAATGGATTCTCTCTTCAGAGCATTTAGAAGCAACACAGCCCCACTGACATCATTATTTTAGGACTTTCAACTTGTCTAGCTGTCAGGTAATAACTTGTGCAAAATATCTTAGGGCATCTGTGGTGGCTCAGATGGTAAAGAATCTGCCTGTCAATGCAAGAGACATGGATTCAATCTCTGGGTTGGGAAGATCCCCTGGAAAAGGAAACAGCAATTCCCAGTATTCTTGCCTGGGAAATCCCATGGACAGAGGAGCCTGGCAGGCTATAGTCCATGGGGTCACAAAAGAATGGGACATGATTTAATGACAACAACAGCAAAATATCTTAAACCATTAAATTTGTAGCAATTTGTTGCAGACACAAAAGGAAAGTAACACACAGTCCTTTCTTCCCCATTAACTACTCATCTTTACAGGGAGAGACATTTAACCTTTCTGAGTCTCTAGTTTACTCTCAGCCAAATTGTGTTTAAACTTTCTCTCCTATGTGAGGTTAAGGGCAAAATGAAACAGCACTTAAGACTAGCTGAAATAATAAAAATACTACTTATAATACCAACATTACTACAACTAGGATACTTGTAATGTTGTGTAAATGCCTTACAGACATTATTTCATTCAGACCTCCAAACAGCCTTACAAAACAGAGATCATTATCCTTTTAAAGATGGAAAACAGAGGCTCAGAAAGGTCAAGAAAGTAGCTCCGGGCCACAGCACTAGAAAGCAGAAGCACTGGCCTTCTGTCTCAGGTCTGTCTGACAGCAAACGGGCGCTCTTGTGCATTTGGTTATCCTGGCAATTAAAAATGTTATGTAAATAGGGACCATTACAATGATGATTATTACTATACCACTCTGTTATTATTCTGTCCACATGCCTTGTTCCTGTAACAACAGCTGATTGCTCCACTCATCATACCCCAGCCTGTCGCCAACTTGTCACAGATGTGATTGAAATGCTACTAATTTAGCATTACAACTTTCCGGCTGGGCAAAGCTAGCAGAGGCTGAGGAGATGTTTGTTTATCTGAGAGCAAATGGCTTTGAGGTTTGGAAATGGAAACACCCCTCTTTCCACACCCTAGAGAAAGGCGGTTGCATATGGTGAGCCCAGTGCTTGGCCATTTGTGAGTGGAGACAGGACACAGATACCGGCTGCCTCCAGTTTCCTCAGACTTCTTGGTTGCACAGGCGTGAACTCAAGCGGTTCCTTTGAGGGGGCTGTGGGATTTGAGCCCTCATTCCTTTTTGTAATAAAACAAGGCACATGCTAATTGCAGTCTGTTTTCCAATTCTCTTGCCCCTTTCATGTACCTATTTCCTCTTCCCTTTTCCTCCTCTTACCTTTGACTTCCTCCCATTGTTCTCAGGTCTGTTTGTTTTTTAAGGGGTTGGCTTGGCTAATGGGAATTAGGGCCAAGGGAGCCAGCTTTGCTTGAGCTGTGCTTCCCAGAGTAAAGAAGAACGGTTTGCTTTGAAGGCTGTTGAGAATATTTGGATTAATCACATTCGTTCTAATATTTTCCCTCGATTCTGATCATCAAAGAGCTCTGAAAGGTTTGAGCTGGTGCAGAGTTTGTTCTAGCTTGTCTTTGGGAGCAAGTGTCTAGAACAGGGTTGACCTAAAAATGTTTTCTGAGGAAAGTCTCCTTAATGGGGCAGGCTGCAAATTCACATCAAGGGAGTGTCATCTTTCAAAATGGCTCCTTGTCAGAAAGGGATGTGGAGTTGCAGAGAAACCTGAATCTGCCAAGCTTCCATTAGATGTACTCCTTGATTCCCGGTGGTGCTAAGTGGAATCTGGGGCCCTGGGCTGTGAAAACTGGACTTCTTTAGGGGCAAGAGGCCCTAGAAATGTGGAGTGTTCTTTGGGCTGAAATGGTCATCAGTTTGGACAAGATGAGTTTTTTGCTTTTGTGTGCTTCTCTGTGTCATCTTTGCCAAGTGCCTTTTTCTGGTGACCTTTTTTTGGGTTAGTGTATTGTGTTTTTCCTAGTTTTATGGAGGTGGAAGAGCTTTGGCCCTGAGGTCTGGAGAATGTTTGCTGAGTGAGCCCCATTGTGGTGGTGGTGGTGGTTTAGTCACTCAGTCGTGTGTGACTCTGCAACTCCACCAACTGAAGCACGCCAGGCTTCCCTGTCCTTCACCATCTCCCAGAGCTTGCTCAAACTCATGTCCATTGAGTTGGTGATGCCATCCAAACGTCGTATCCTCTGTCGTCCCCTTCTCCTGCCTTCAGTCTTTTCCAGCATCAGGGTCTTTTCCAATGAGTCAGCTCTTTGCATCAGGTGGGTGAAGTATTGGAACTTCAGCTTTAGCATCAGTCCTCCCAATGAATATTCAAGCTTGATTTCCTTTTTGACTGGTTGCATCTCCTTGTAACCCAAGGGACCCTCAAGAGCCTTCTTCAGCTCCACAGTTTGAAAGCATCAATTCTTTGTCTCTCAGCTGTCTTTATGGTCCAACTCTCACATTCATACATGACTACAGGAAAAACCACAGCTTTGACTATACAGACCCATTGTGGTAGTTCCTCTTTTTATGACCATCTCACTTCCTCATGCTGACTGCAAGCATCTTGAGGAGAGGGCCTATGGTTTCACATTTCATCCCCACTTCCCACCTTGTATCTCATGCAGCAGATGCTCAGCCCATGTTTGGTACCTGACCCCAAGTCATGTGCATCTGCTAAGGCTCCAACTCCACAGCCAGACCACTTTAAGATGGGATGGGATAGACACAAGTCTCCATCTGCCTTCTGAAAAGACTACTGAATCTAGAGAAGTCACTCCATGGCCTTTGATCCCTGTGGTGTGCCCAAGCAGCCTGCCTGGCTCAGCCTCCTTGGGTCATCCATCCACCTTCCTGGGAATCTTCCTGGCTCAAAGACCTCTGTCCTCATTTTTCACATCTCTCCCTGCCTCTGACTTAAATGGGCTTTTCTCTCTTAAAAATACAAAATAAAACAAACCAAAAACCAAAGTTGTTTTTTTTTTTAATTAAAAAAGGAATAAATGTTCATTGTAGAAAACTTAAAAAATAGATACACTAAAAGTACAAAGAAAAATATCTAAAACAATTTGTAATCCCACAATAAAAGATACTCATTGGATTATGGTTTCTGTCTAGTTTTTAAAAATGAGATATATGCTATATATACAGAAAATTTTGTGTACATAAATATATCCATATTTCTTATGTAGAGTCCTGATTTTACAACTTGATGTTTTGTCTTGGACATTTCTCATGACATCAATAATTGGCTTTAATATCCACAAAGAATTTCAAAGTGTAGTTGTGTCAGAATTATTTTTCTAGTCTTCTACTGCTGTAGACGACTACAAATGTAAACAAATATAAACAACACATGATTCAGTCCTTCCTATTTATGGACCTCTTTCTACAACCCAGATTCATACCTTTTTGAATAAATTCCTGGAAGTAAAACTATAGGCTAAATGACTTGAACTTTTAAAAGACTTCTAATACCTATTGTCAGTTGTCTGTTAGCTCCAATCTATAGCTCTAACTCATGCAAACCAATGAGAGGGCATCTTGTGGGCACAGTGGGTCCCACCTGCTTAAAGTCTGCCCTACCTATAGTTCTCCCATGAGAACCCCTCCCCCACCCCAGAGCCTAACCCTTGGATGGGGTATTTGTGGTTCATGTCCCTGAAGCATCGGCCATTATCACTGGAGAGCCCCATGGCAGATGCAATGGGATAAGTTATTGCCTGCATTTCCTTGAGTTAAAGCCGCACATTTAATGAGGACTCAGTCACTCTCCTTTCCTCACTCTCCCTTTCCAGGGACTGAGAAGGAATCACAGGAGAGAACTGAAGGATAACTTTGAGTTGGATCAGCAGCTAGAAAATCTCAGCTGGAAACATGGTAGAATTACATATGAATGTGGATGGCTATTTAATTCATCTTTTGTACCTTTTTCTGTAGTGCAGGGGAAAAACCCAGGATGGGGAGTCAGGAGTCTTGGATTCTCATTTTGATTCTTCCAGGCATTAGTCGAGTGACTCTGGGGAGTCTCTTAACTGAGCCCCAGTGGTCTCATCTATAAAAGACGCATAATGATGACGCCTTCCAGGCATGGTTATTGGGATGCTGCAGTGAGACCTGGCGTGCCAGCGCTGTGTGTGCTAGAGTGTACCCACTAGGTGATGGCCAAAAGGGAGCACTGTTGTCCTCACTGACTCCATCACAACATCACTGGTGGTGTGAGTCTCAGGACAGCTGCCTGTGGGCCCTTGGACCAGCCTGGCGCAGGCCATCAGAAACTGGACTAAAGGGCATACACGAGGACACCCATTTGTCCTACAGGTGCTCTTGGCATAGTCATTTCTGAAGACATTGAGGTTTCTGGTGAGGGAGACATAGTCCCAGCCCTGGCCACAAGACAAGTTGCCTTGTGGCCTTCGCCAAATCTGAGCCACCTCCTCAGAACCTCAACTCCATCATCCATGAAGTGAGTGAGAGTGACAAAGTGTACAGGAGCCTTGATTTGGTAGGATGTGTCTAGATGTCCTGCTGAGGCTGGATCAAATAGGAAGACAGTAGAACAGTGAGAAAGCTACTATTTCTTGAGTGCCAACAATGTACCAGGCATTTTATTAGTATCATCTCCCTTCATTCATGATCCATTCACTCACATGCACATACACACACACATCCTTTTTCTTCCTCCCTCTCTCCTTCCCTCCTTTCCTCCTTCCTTTCTTAATTAATTATGTGCTAGGTTAGATACCAGGAATAAACCAGTAAGTAAGATGGACACAGTGCTCATGGCCTTACAATAGTTGTTGTTTAGTTGCTAAGCTGTGTTTGACTCTTTTGCAACCCCATGAATTGTAGCCCTCTATGCTCCTCTGTCCATGGGATTTCCCAGACAAGAATACTGGAGTGTGTTTCCATTTCCTTCTCCAGGGGATCTTCCCAACCCAGAGACTGAACCCACATCTCCTTTATTGGCAGGTGGATCTCTTACTTCTGAGCCACCAGGGAATCCCATTACAATAGTACTTTATATTAAATAATAACTTTGCAAAGTCTTTAGCACATTGCCTGGCATATGGAGGGTTCAGTTTTCTATTATTTGTATAGTGGTGGTTTAGTCGCTAAGTCATGTCCCACTCTTGCGATCCCATGGACTGTAGTCTGCCAGGCTCCTCTGTCCATGGAATTCTCCAGGCAAGAATACTGGAGTGGGTTGTCATTTCCTTCTCCAGAGGATCTTCCCGACCCAGGAATCGAATCTGGGTCTCATGCATTGCAGGCAGATTCTTTACCGACTGAGCTGTGAGGGAAGCCCAAAAGCCTACAGCACCTGGTATTCCCAGGCGGTCTCCCATCCAAGTACCTACCACGCCCGACCCTGCTTAGCTTCCGAGATCAGCCAAGATCGGGTGTGTTCAGGGTGGTATACTTGTAGATTAAAGAACCTAATAGGAGTTTTTGTTCAAGTTGGGACAGTGAGATCCAGGAGAATGTGTGGGGCATTTATCATTCTCTGTGAGAATGCAGCTTGGAAAGAGATGATTTTTCTTAAGAAATCTGTTCTCTCCCTTATGGAAAAGGCTGCCTGGGCCATCCGTGGTTCAGAGAAAGGCTCTGGCTCTGCTCCCCACATGTCTCTCACAGCTTGAGTTGGTATTCACACTCTATGAGCACTCATTTGTGCTGCTTTGCTGGTGGGTTACTTGGCTGGGACGAAAACTACAGATGCCAGCAAGGCCTCTGGTTAGGAAGCCGCAGAAGGTGATGAGCCAATGAGAAAGTGCCTGTCCTCCGTATGGCAGGTCCGTGCTGTCTGATGAGCAGGGCTGGGTTGGAAGAGAGAGATGATGAAGCGCCCGTTCAGTAAGGGCTACTAAGAGCCAGACACTTGGGAAGATAATTCCATTCGGTCCCCGAGAGCCTTGCACAGGCAGCATCAGCACCTAACTCGAGCAAGTGGAGGAGTGGAGGCTCAGAGTCTTGTGTGATGTCCCAGTGCCCAGTCTGTGGGAGAAGAGGCCTGTTTGATTCCAGCAGAAGCCTGAGGAGCCAGCTTTCAAGGTGTGGTACCCTTTGGTCTGAGGGGATGCTATTCCTTGGAATACAGCAGAGTCAGTCTGTTTGGAGATGATGACCAAGTTAGTGAATTAGCTGGAAATTAGTTCCTTATTTCTTCCCTACACTTTTTTGGGCATTGCACTATTAGTTATCACCAACCACAGAGGCTGGGTCCCTTTATATAAAACATGCCAGTAAGAAGAGTACATGGGGTGGGTGGCCCAGTGCAAGCTGCGCATCGGTGAAAACAGTGAACATATAGCTCTGGGCTAATGCTTGGGGAGGAAAAGCCAGTGCACAGACTGAAAAGAGGAGTGCAACAGCCAGAATCCTTTAAGGCAGCAGTCCCAGCCTTTTTGGCACCAGGGACTGGTTTCATGGGAGACAGTTTTTTAATGGATAAAGTGGTGGGGAGGGTGGTTCGGGTGATAACACAAGCTATAGGGAGTGGCAGATGAACCTTTGCTTGCTTGCCCACTGCTCGTTTCCTACTGTGCAGCCTGATTCCTAACAGGCTGAGGACTGGTACTGTCCATGGCCTAGGGATTGGGGCCCCCTGTTTAATGGCGAGATATGATTGAGACTGACACAGCAGGACACAGTCCTTCCTTCCCTCCCTCCCTCTTCCTCTTCCCATAAAGACACATGACATGCCTGCACTGTGCTTGGCACCAGTGGTGCAGCAGAGATGAGCTGTCTTGTCATGGTCATGGGCCTGTCCTCTGGGGCTGATGGTCAGTGGAGAAGGCAAAGAAGGCAGCAGGCTAGCAGCGTGAGAAGTGCTCAGTGGAGGGAGCGCAGAGAGGTCTGCGTCCAGGTTCAGCACAGGCGGAGAATGGGGTGGGGAAGGGGTGGGAGAGAAAAAAAGGTAGAAACACGTATAAAAGCCTGAAAGTAAGAGAAAAATTTGGAGACAGTGATGGAGAAGAAAATGACCTTCTCTGGCCTCTTCCAGCCTTGATGGGTTTGAGGTATTGGACTGAAGAGGAGTGTTATGGGGATATGTGACTGTGGTAATTGTGCTGCTGTGATGGGCTAGAAAAGGGGGAGGAGAAGGGGTTTAGAGAAATAACAGCTAAGAGGTTCTTAACCATTTTGTTCTGTGAATCCCTTTGGCAGCCTGAAGAAGCCTAGGAACTGATTTCAAATGTAGGACATAAAATACTATGATACATACAGAATTCCTTTATCCAAGTGGTCATGGCAATGTACCATCCAGATGCCCTTCTAGGAAGGACATGCTGCCCTGGATGCTGGCAGTGTGGTTAGCAAGTGGCCTTCAGCTGCTGGTCCTTCAGGGTTTACTTTAGTTGCAGAGAAGAGCCTCACCCAAGGTCATCCACATAGCCAGTGACAGTGGAGCTGAGAGTAAAACGTGGGCCATCTTGGTTAATGGAGGTGATTCTGACAGCCCACTTGACATCCAGCACTGACTGTGCTGTTGACCAAAGCTTCTGGGTCTCTACTGAGGCTCGACTGCTCCCCTGCCTGCTTCTGCTTCTTTCTCCTCCCTTAGTAAGCATGGATCCCAAAGGCCCTCCCTAATTAACCTCTGAACACTGAATTCTGTCTCTTTATCTGCTTCCTGGGGAATACAAATTGCATCATGCATTAAATAAGATCCAGCAGCCAATCTAATAACAACCATAATTTTGAAGTTGTTGTGAGCATAAATTATATTTGGAAATATTTGCAACAACCATAATGTGATCTGTTTTGCTTGGTTGCCTATGTTCGTAATCAAAAGAAATGTTAAATTCTAGTTAAAGGTTAGTGAAGAGATCCTTTTTCCCACTCAAGTTCATGAACTTTCCTGAATTCTATCCACAGGTCCCCAAAGAGTTTATGGACTCTAAGTTAAAGAATTCCTTATTTAGGGCTTCTCTGGTAGTTCAGTAGTGAAGAATCTGCCTGCTAATGCAGGAGTCAGGGGTTCAATCCCTGGTTTGGGGAGATCCCACGGGCTTAGAGCAGCTAAGCCCAAGTGCCACAACTACTGAGCCTGTGCTCTAGAACTCTCAAACCATAACTACTGAGCTTGTGTGCCCTGGAGCCTGGGCTCTGCAATGAGAAAAGCCACCACAATGAGAAACCCATGCCCTGCAGATAGAGAGTTGCCCCCACTCACTGCAACTAGAGAAATCCTGCACACAGCAATGAAGACAGTGTCTTTTTTTCCCTTATGCCCATATCCATTTTACTGGTAGGATTTAGCAAATCCAAGCACAGGACTCCTAATTAGATATGAACTTCAGATAAGCAGTGAACAGTTTTTAGTATAAGTATGCACCATGCAATATTTGGGACATATTTATACTAAAAATTGTTCATTATCTGAATTTAAATTTATTGGATGTCTCATATTTTATCTGGCAACCCCACTTTAACATCTATTTTGGCTCCTTGTGAGGTCATGTAACCTACTTAAGGACGTGAAAGAGCCCTGAGTTGGGCTTTCGTCTTTGCTCTGAAGTCACTTGTCTTGGTCCCAGCTTCAGTTTCCTTGTCTGTCAATGGAACTTAGTACCTGCATCATAGAGAGGATGTGAAGACAGATGATGCAGGATAGTGTATATGAAACTTACTTCAGAAACTGTAGTGCCTCAGGTGGATGGTGGTTATTATTGCTGTCTGGAAAAGGATTCTAAGCTCTTGAAAAGGGAACAGCTCTTAAAAGGGAATCCTGGAGGATCAGTCTAAGTGTCTGAAAGTAAGCAAACCAACAGTGCAGGCCAATTTGCTATGGGAAATTTACCAGTTTATTTATCAGTATTCTGGTGAATTTGAGGTTAAGTTGCTTCTAAATTCTTATAAGTCTCCTGAACTAAGCCATCCACTGGTTTGAAGGAATTTATGGCATTTCTGCAAAGTGTAGGGTTGTGAAGGACACCAAGAGAAGTGGATAGGAGAATAAAGCACTCAAGGTAAAGAGGCAGAGAAGTGAGATTTGCCTTATCTGAACTTGTTTTTCATTTTTTCCC
Organism: Giraffa tippelskirchi; assembly: GCF_054371585.1. NCBI lineage: Eukaryota > Metazoa > Chordata > Mammalia > Artiodactyla > Giraffidae > Giraffa > Giraffa tippelskirchi. The sequence continues at coordinate 113,706,410 of NC_137281.1, forward strand.
CTTATGGTTATTTGCCATTGAATTTCTTTGTGGGTGATGATGCCAATGGGCATTGCCTTTACCAGAAGAATTAGACTATGTTAGACTCCACATATTTATCAGGGTAAAGTATAATAAATATTTATAGAAGTTCCAGATTATTTTTATTTTATTTATTATTTTTATTATTTTTATTCATCCCCCACCCCTTAGCCATGGGGGATGAATTCCAAGACCCCAGGGAATGCCTGAAACTGGATAGTTCCAAATCCTATATGTACTGTTTTTTCCTATACTAATGGGCAGATAGCATATATGGTACAGATGTGCTCGACAAAGGGACTATTCATATTGTGGATGGCATGGGGTGGGAGGGTGCAAGGTTTCAACATGCTGCTCAAAACAATGTGCACTTTAGAACATATGAACTGTTTCTGGAATTTCCCTTTAATATTTACAGATGGTGGTTGACTGAAGTTAACTGTAACTGAGGAAAGTGAAACCACAGATAAGTGAGGATCACTGTGTAATGTTTGCTATGTGTTGGGCTGTTTTGTGGCCTCATGATGTTGTCATGGGCTTCTGAGCAGGCCAGAGCTTTACAACCAGTGATAAAATTCTCCCAAAACATACAACCTCTTTCCCACTGCAGGACCTTTGCACTACTGTTTCCCTTTTATTAGAATATTCTGCTGGCTCTCTGCAGGGCTGGCTTCTCTTGGACTGCAGCTCCTCAGGGAGACCTTTCCTGCCTGTCTATACAGATTAAGTTATACTGGTATTCCCTATGGCAGCATCTGGCTTGTTGTTTGATAACATTTTCAAGACCTGGAAAAATTTTGTTCTGATTACTTGTTTTTGTTTGCTTTTAATTTTTATTTTCTATTGGACTACAGTTGATTTACCATGTTGTGCCAATCTCGGCTATACAGCAAAGTGACTCAGGTATATACATATATGCATTCTTTTTTTATATCCTTTTCCATTATGGTTTATTATATGATATTGAATACAGTTCCCTGTGCTGTACAGTAGGACTTTGTTATTTATCCATCCTGTATATAATAATTTGCATCTACCAGCCCCAAACTCCCAGTCCATCCCTTTCCTGCCTCCCTCCCCTTTTTGGTAACTTCACGTCTGTTCTCTATGTCTATGAGTCTGTCTCTATTTTATAGGTAGGTTCATTTGTGCCATAGTTTAGATTCCAAATGTAAGTGCTAGTCACATGGTATCTGTCTTCCTGACTTACTTCATTTAGTATGATAATCTCTAGTTACATCCATGTTGCTGTAAATGGCATTATTTTGTTCTTTTTAATGTCTGAGTAGTATTCTATTGTGTATATGTACCACATCTGCTTTATCCATTCCTCTGTTGATGGACATTTAGAAGTCTTGGCTTTAGAAACAGTGCTGCAAGGAGCATGGGGGTGCATGAATCCTTTCAGATCATGGTTTTCTCCAGATATATGCCCAGGAGTGGAATTGCTGGATCATACAGTCGTTCTATTTTTAGTTTTCTAAGGAACTTTCATACTTTTCTCCATACCACTTATACCAATTTACATTCCCACCTACAGCGTACAATGGTTCCTTTTTCTTCACACCCTCTCCAGCATTTATTATATGTAGACTTTTTGATGATGACCATTCTGACTGGTGTGAAATGATATCTCATTGTAGTTTTGATTTGCATTTCTCTAATAATTAGCAATATTAAGCCTCTTTCCATGTGCCTGTTGGCCATCTGTATGTCTTCTTTGGAGAAATATCTATTTAGGTCTTATGCCCATTTTTAAAAATTGAGGTTTTTTTTTTTTTTTTTTTTTTGATGTTAAGCTGCATGAGCTGTTTGTAAATTTTGGAGGTTAATCCCTTGTTGGTCATATTGTTTGCAAATATTTTCTCCTGTTCTGTGGATTGTCTTTTCATTTTGTTTATGACTTCCTTTGCTGTGCAAAAGCTTTTGAGCTTATTACAGTATTTCATTAGGGCTTCCCTCATAGCTCAGTTGGTAAAGAATCTGCCTGCAATGCAAGAGACCCTGGTTTGATTCCTGGGTCAGGAAGATCCGCTGGAGAAGGGATAGGCTACCCACTCTAGTATTCTTGGGCTTCCCTTGTGGCTCAGCTGGTGAAGAATCTGCCTGCAATGCTGGAGACCTGGGTTCCTTGAATATAACATGCCGTGGATAGTATGATTGTTTTATATACCACTAAAAAGGTTAAAGGAAAGCTACAAATTAGACTGTGACATGGATGCCTTAATGATAGTCCTGCCTGGGCCATGCATGAATTGTTCACAGTACCCTCTTATTGCTTTGAGAGTTCTTTCATCTATTTTGAGGATTTGGCAGTTTCTCCTACTGTCAGTTGCTTTGCTTAGAGTGTGGACAATCCACATGTATCAGTACAGCATGACTTCATATATTGTAATTATCTTTCCATAAAACATGGTTGTTACCTTGTAGGAAATTAGGGGATGGCAGTCATTTCTCCCATAATAAATATCAAATTTATGCCTTACCACCATCTTGATGCATTTTTGCCTGAAAAATCAAAGCTTAGTCATTTTAAAAACATTTTAACCAGCAATTAAGCTTGGCCCAGGCAGTCTCAACAGTGCACTTAACTCAACTGAAGTAATGATAATATGGGTACATCTGATCAATCTGACAACCATGGCCTAGCCCATGGCATTTATAAGATAGATTCCAATTTCAAAAGTATTTTAAACATGCAAGAAAGGTGTGCCTTCTTATTGATGAAGTATCTCTTTCCTCTTCTGGGGAACTGAGTTCTTGTCGGTTGTGTCTACCATCCAGTGCCCAGCACCTAGCACAATGTTGGCATACAGAAGGAATCCAATAAATATGTGTCAAATGAATGGAGGAAGTAATAGGATTCTGTACTTGAACATTTTTGTTAACTGTGAAACTAATTGAAGTCTTATGCAAATAAAATAGTATATAAATAGCATTGCTATTTTTGAAAAGCTCTTTTATTCTGAATTCATTTAATTACTGATGTCAATTATGAGAAGTAAAATTTTAACTCATGGATGTAAGGGTAGACTCCCATTGATAGAATTCTCATTATCATATTATGATGTACTTTTGCTTAACACTATTCAGTTTTCAAACACAAACATGCTAACACTGGGAATAGTGACCGAAGTAATTCTTGATCACTGAGAAGTGTAAGTTGGAGAGGAGAGGAGACAGAGTTACATTCCTGTAAGTGATGTAGCAGAGCACTCAGAATGCATGAAGTGGGCCTGGCTTGTTGAGGACTGGCAAGCCATAGTTTGGCTGTTATGCTTTAGAAAGTTGTAAAAGAACTAGGGCTCTGCCAGTGATGGTAGGAAATGAATCTTGAAGGATAATGCAGATTTACCTGACACTTGTAGGCTAGCACGCAATCCTTACAGAAACCCTTGGATTAGCTGATATTGCTTCATTTGCAAATGGGGAAACTGAAACTCCAGGAGAGGAACCTGCCCATAACTAGTGGGCAGCTTCTCTAGGATTCTAATCTGAGTCTTCTTGATTCTGCAGTCATTGTTTTCCCAGCTACTCTATGCCAACTCAGAAAGCCTGGGATTTGTGGAATGTCTAATAAGAGTTAATGAACCTTCAGGAATATTTGGGCCGGCATTGGAATTAGAATAGAGAACGTGGCCCATCCTATGGAGACAAGTCAGGGCATCGAATTTGGTGGATTCTATTTCATCTGAAGCATTGGAAGTGGACTGGTGTATCTCGCAGATGACACTGGGGAGAACTTGTGGGTTTGGATAAAATAACAAAGAAAACAGTGGCTGACTTTATTTTGGGGGGCTCCAAAATCACTGCAGATGGTGACTGCCGCCATGAAATTAAAAGACGCTTACTGGAAGGAAAGTTATGACCAACCTAGACAGCATATTAAAAAGCAGAGACATTGTTTTGCTGACAAAGATCCGTTTAGTCAAAGCTTTGGTTTTTCCAGTGGTCATGTATGGATGTGAGAGTTGGACTATAAAGAAAGCTGAGCGCTGAAGAATTGATGCTTTTGAACTGTGGTGTTGGAGAAGACTCTTGAGAGTCCCTTGGACTGCAAGGAGATCCAACCAGTCCATCCTAAAGGAAATCGGTCCTGAATATTCATTGGAAGGACTGATGTTGAAGCTGAAACTCCAATACTTTGGCCACCTGATGCGAAGAACTGACTCATTGGAAAAAACCCTGATACAGGGAAAGATTGAAGGCGGGAGGAGAAGGGGACGGCAGAGGATGAGATGGTTGGATGGCATCACCAACTCAGTGAACATGAGTTTGGGTAAACTCTGGGAGTTGGTGATAGACAGGGAGACCTGGCGTGCTGTGGTTCATGGGATCGCAAAGAGTCGGACACGACTGAGCAATTGAACTGAACTGAACTGAACAAAGCAAAGATTCCAGTAACGTGTCCCTTACCTTCCCCTGCATATCTGCTTTATTGTGCTTCATGTGGCTTGTTTTATCCTCTAGCGCATGTAGCATTAGCTTAGAAGAGTTACTGCACCAGGTGTGCTCTGATACAGGACTGGACACAAATGCCCCAGCCTGTTGTGAACGAAGGAGCACTGGCTACAGCTTAGACCAAGAGAGAGGAAAGAAAGGTGCATAGGGTTATGGTGAGAGAAAGTAGAAGAGCGGAGGGTAAAAAGCCCGTGTGTTTTTCACCAAGGTCAGGACATGTTGATTGGTTCTTCACACATGGGACTGGACAGGGTGCAAGAAAGAATGGAGAGAAAAAGGTGTCCTCGGAGCTGGGCTAATGAGAACTTCATCAGAAACAACTTCAGCCTAAAGATGGCCCCCCCCCCCCCGCCCCGGTCCTCAGTTTTGTATTTGGGGATGAAAACAGCTTTGGTCCAGAACAAAGGTGATATGCTCAAACTTTCCCATATCAATGAATTCACTAATAAAGAGAGTGCCTTTATGACAGGCACAGAGCTAGGAAAAGCATTTTCTATTTCACCAAAGTGTGAGGGTTCAGAATCGCCTCACCCCCATAGTGACCGCAGCGCAGTAGGAAAACTCTCTGACGCCTGTGTTCAGGTCACTTGCCTTTTTGCTCAAGCAGCATATATATATCAGTACTGACTTTTTCTGTCTTATACAGTTTTTAAAACCCCAATTTTCTTAAGAAAGAAAGAGATTAATTTTTCCTATAAATCTTTTGAAAGTCAGTGTCTTTATCCATGAGAAAATAGTAAATAGTAATTTGTAATCTATGTGATACAGCAGCCAGCCTTAAAATAGTCCTTTCTGACTAAGGATTGGAACAATGGGTACTAGGATAATTGTTTGAGCTGCTTTTAGTTTTTCTTAATCAAAATTACTAGATGAATTCAAGAACATGTTACTACTTGATGTACTTATATTGTATGTGCTAAGTCTCTCAGTCATGCCCGACTCTTTGTGACCCCATGGACTGTAGCCCACCAGGCTCCTCTGTCCATGGGATTCTCCAGGCAAGAATACTGGAGTGGGTTGCCATACCCTCCTCCAGGGGATCTTCCCAACCCAGGGGTCGAACCCAGGTCTCCCTCATAGCAGGTGGATTCTTTACTGTCTGAGCCACCAGGGAAACCAAAGAATACTGGAGTGGTTAGTCTATCCTTTCTCCAGGGGAACTTCCCAACTCAGGAATCGAACCAGGATCTCCTGCGTTGCGGGTGGTTTCTTTATCAGCTGAGCTACCTGGGAAGCCAAGGTAAAGACTCTGTCAGGCAAATGAAAAAAGAAAAAAATGGAAAGGAACTGGGCTGGACTAATTGCTTTGAGGATGATTGGCTTAATTTTTGGAAATACCTGGTAGAGTCTGGATTTTAAAATTACTAGCAAGTTGCTCTTTCTGCCTTCTAGAATTCCAGAGGCTGAGATTTGTACTAGGGTCTCCTCTCTGTTTTAGGGATGACCACTTTAGTGAACTCTTTTGTTTATCCAGGTAAGGTAAGTACTCATACTTTTTGAGGGGAGCAAGGCACCTCTCAAGGTAGATGTGTCACATGACCTGCAGGAAGGTGAAAGATAACATTCCAAGAAAAAGATGCTCTCATATTTGTATGTTTTAAAAGATAATTTTATCTATATATTTATGTATTTTTCCCTGTGTTGTATGGGCACATTGCTGTATGGGTTTTTTTCTTGTTACAGCGATCTGAGGCTACTCCTTGTTGCGGTGTGTGGGTCTCTCATTGTCGTGGCTTCTCTTGTTTCAGAGCATGGACTCTAGGGTGCATGAGCTTTAGTAGTTGCTATGCATGAGCTCAATAGTTAGTGATTTCCCAATTCTAGAGCACAAGCTCAATAGTTGTGTCCCACAGGCTTAGTTGCTCTGTGATGTGTGGGATCTTCCTGGACCAGGGATTGAACTCGTGTCTCCTGCATTGGCAGGCGGATTCTTTACCAGTGAGTCACCAGGGAAGCTCCCCATTTGTATGTTTACTAATGAGCTAAGTCAAATCACTTTGGCTTATATTGGTTTCCTTTAAAAAGAGAGGAAAAAAGAAAATATGTTTTTCTGTTTTGGTTAGACATCTGAGTGGATAAGAGAAACAAAGAAAGAATTTCAGGTGGTGAATTTCAGATAGCCTAGCCACTGTAAAAACAATTTTCATTTTTGAGCCAGTAAGTACACATAAATATGCTGATGTGTACCTGGTTGCCCCTGTGCACCTGTAGTGTCTTCCCTGGGCAGGGTGGAGGCTGGGGGAAGCCAGAAGGTCTTGGGAATCAGGGAACAGAGCCAGATTTGAGCAGAGCCCAATTGCAGCCTGTATTTCCAGGGAGAACACTAGCGCTTTATCAGAGGGGCCCCTTGGCAGTTGGCATCATCTGGAGAAAGAAAATATTGCCGTCTGCCCACAAGGGTTTCTCAGAAGCTGGGGGTCTGGGTTTGGACTTGTGGGCAGAATTGCCTGGGAATGGAGGGGAACAGGCAAGGGGGCCTGGCTGTCCTACCTTCTCCTCAGCCCCTTCCCTGGGGCTGTCACTCGCACAGCTGGCGGAGCATCTCTTGTGGCAGTGTGCCCTTTTAGTCCTGGCAGGAGAACAGAAGCCAGAGCGGGCTGGGCGTGCCTTCTATTTCTGGCCTTGAGTGTAGCTGTGGTTTTAAAAATCTACACAGGCAGCAAAACAACGCCCTTGTCCCCAGCGATGCCACAGGCAGTAGAGCCATATCCTTCCTGGATGGTCTCTCCTCTCCTGGGCTAAAGAGAGCCCAGTTGTAAGGCACGGGTGCTGGGGGAAGGAGCCCATCACAGGTGTTTTTGTGAGACTGGAGCAGAGCAGACAGCTGGTGTGGAGTGGTCCAAGCGCAGCCTAGGCAGGGCGCACCCCACGAGGGCAGGGGCAGTGGAGGCTGCTGCCCTCCCCTCTGAGGGAGCCCCTCCAGGTTGGCTGGGTAAAGAGGACAGTCCAAGCACTTAGATTCCTCTATCAGAGGCACGAGAGGGCCAGGCATCTCCTGCTAGCAGGGAGCTCAAGAGGCCATGTGTGCTGGCTCCACAGACCTGAGAATGCAATCTGAAGTCCCAGAAATGCAAGTGGATAGTCAGCGGTGGAGGTGTTTCATTTTGCCCTTGGAATGTAGGTTTGAGTGCGAACTGGCTTTAGAAATGGACATTTGAAATGCAACTTGAACTTGTTCCAAGGAGAGTGACCTAAGAGAGAAGGGACTGGAAACCATGTCCTCTGAAGACCAGTTGAAGGGATATTTAGCCAAAGAAGAAGGCTAGGGTAGGGCAGGGTGGAACAGGAAGGAAACAGATCTTGGTACAATAAAGGAAGATACATTCTCACAGCAATTGATTAGATCATCAGAACAGCATATCTTTATACTCATGAAATGTTCTACCTCATATGGTTCACTACCCACTGGCCTGATGGTCCAACAATAATAACTATTGAGCACTTACTATGTGCTGAGCCTTGTTCTAAATGCTTTTATGTATGTTAGATCATTTAATCCTCATAATGGACTTCTCAAGTGACTCAATGATGAAGAATTCACCTGCCAATTCAGGAGGCATGGATTTCATCCCTGACTCGGGAAGATCCCCTGGAGAAGGGAATGGCTACCCACTCCAGTATTCTTCCCTGGGTAATCCCACGGACAGAGGAGCCTGGCAGGCTATAGTCCATGGGGTCACAAAGAGTTGAACATGACTTAGCAACCAAACAACAACAATCCTCACAACAACCTGATGATGTACATTCACCTTTTGTATTTCACCTTTAAAGATGAGGACACTGAGGCTTAGGGATCATTTATAACTTGCCTGGGACCACATGGCTAGTGAGTGGTGGGGCTGGAATCATATGTAGCAGAGCCTCCCATCATTACGTGGGCCTGAGTCTGCTCCCACCAGCCCTACCCCTGGCCTGGCTCCCGGGTAGCTTTCCAGTAGCACCCCTACCCCTTTGGTTCTTGCCTGTTCATGGACAGCTGGCCTCTTCCAGTGTTGTCACATCAAGTTTCCAGTGCCCCCCAAAAGTGGGGACCCCTTAACTGATGGCTCAGTTGGTAAAGAATCTGCCTGCAATGCGGGAGACCTGGGTTCGATCCCTGGATAGGGAAGATCCCCTGGAGAAGGGAATGGCAACCCACTCCAGTATTCTGGCCTGGAGAATCCTATGGACTAGTGCATGGGGTTGCAAAGAGTCTGACATGACTGAGCGACTTTCACTTTCATTTTCCAGTGTCCAGGAAATTTTCATCCTCTTTGCCTCAGTGGTTACTCCAGTTTCTTTGGGATCCAGGTTTTGAAGCCTCACATGAATGAAAATATTTGACCACATGAGTTCTATTCTTTCTAGGGCTGCGGTTCTTGATGTCCCCTAAGCCACTTAAGAGCCAGGAGATTGTTTTTTTTTGCCACCAGAAGCACAACAGTCCTTATAAAACAGAGTACAGCTTACCCTGCTCTCCTAGGGTGGAGCTAAGTGGGCATTTGGACTTCTGTGCACTGGGTGGTACTTAGCGATCTGTTACGCTTGGTGTGCTTCTCTCTGGTAAAAAGAACACTGTTGTTTGATGGTGGCATGTTATTTGCATCTCCTTTCTGACAACAATGGTAGAAATGTTCTCTCTTTTGACACATTTGAGATTGCAGGGAGAAGGAAAAAAAGAGAAAAAGAGATCCAAATTTGTCCTTAACAATCAAAAGTCTAGAAAAAAGAGTTGTTGAAAGTGTCAAGGAGACCAGGCTGGTCTGGAGAGTCAGGCTGAGGGACAGGACAGTGTAGTCCTCAGACCACACTCAGATCTTCCTGAGCCTGTTGAATGCCACCCTGACCACCTCAGAGACCTTGCTACGTGTGTGTGTTGGGGTGTTGACCTCCAGAGACAGGTCTGGCTAAAACAGGAATTTCTTTGTAGCTTTGGCTTGAAGCGTTGCCTGCTTGAAACTCAGAACCCATCTCTTTTCTGAAAGGTCTAAAGGTGGCCACAAGGTAAAAAAGAACATTGTAGAATGGACAGCTGCCCTCACTTCTGCTGTGGGATTCCTGACAATGGCACATTTATGCTCCTGTGCTCGGAAGGCTCAGCGCACTGGATGGGGCAGGAATTACCCAGCTATAGTGGGCACGTTTATGTTGCAGGCCTGGGGTTTCACTGGAGCCAGGATAGAGTTCGTTTATTCCAGTTAGGACGCCACAGGGCCCTGCACTCTGACCTGGTATGACAGAGAAAGATTTCAAGCTAGGTTTTGGAGCTCTATAGTACACAGGGTTTTCTGAGCATTTGTTTTCTTCTTTCCATTTGGAAGTTATGTCCTGTCAGCTCTTAAAACAGATCATGGGCTCAGGAGTGCTCCTTTCTGGTTTCCTTATGAAGATGCCCACTTGAGGAGCATGTTTGTGTGTGCATGTGTGTGCGTGTGCTTGCCCTGAGAGCTGAGTGCTGTGGGTCCCAGTGCCTGGAAATCCACAGGCTGAGGAGAACCCCTCTCTGTAGCTTCTGCAGTATTCTTTCTGCTCACGTGTTCTTGTCATTCAGTCAATAAGTCCTGTCCAACTCTTTGTGACCCCATGGACTGCAGCACGCCAGGCTCCCATGTCTGTCCTTCACCATCTCCCAGAATTTGCTCAGATTTGTGTCCATTGAGTTGTTGATGCTCTCTAACCATCTCAGCCTCTGCCGCCCCCTTCTTCTTTTGCCTGCTCAAGTGACTTGCTCTCAGATACTTGCCCTGTGGCTTGGTCCCTGACAGGTGTGGGGTCTCATGGAGACATGTATCAATAGCAGCTCATATTCACTCTGCCCTTGGTTGACACCCAGGGGCTGAGCCCTGCTCTGGAATGAGCAGGTGAATTGGACACCTGACTTTCTGGTAACAAGACCCTAATTAGGTGCTGTGTGTTTGAATGGCAGGTAGAATAATGGAGGGGGCCTGGACTAGATGCAAAGTTCTGCCCATGAAAACTAAGCCCTCACCTCCTGGGGTCCTGACAAAGACACCTATGGGTGGCCCCATATCCCAGTCACCCCAGGGCCATGATACCCCTAAAGTCATATCATAAACCACTCTGCGTGATTCTGACTGGCCTCTAACCTTGGCCTCTGTCCTCTTCCTCCAGCCTCTGCATTGACAGCAGGGAAACCCAGTGATGGATTCTAACCAGGGTTTAAGGAACACACCGAATTCTCTTAGGAAAAAAAAAAAATCCTGATTCTACCACTTAACAGGTCGTGTGACTCTAGGAAAATTATTAATAGTTAACTTTCTGAGCTTCAGTTCCTTCATTTTTGTTACAGGACTAGCAATGTTGTCCTTATTTAATTGTAAGGATTAAAAGAGATGATCTGCGTATAATATAGGCAATTAATTGTACAAACCTCATAGAGTTGTTATAAAGATAATAGTTAATGTTCACAAAGTGCCTGTGTAAATTATTTATGTTAATATACCATCTTCAATGATGCTTAGCACATATGATGGAAGTGTTTGCTTAAAAAAGAAAAAAGGCCAAGAGAAGTATTTGGGTACCTTTCAGGCTTATTAAATGCTTGCTGAAGGCGGGACTTCCCTGGTGGTCCAGTGGCTAAGGCTCCAGGTTCCCAATGCAGGGGGCCTGGGTTCAATCCCTGGTCAGAGAACTAGACCTGTATGCTGCAACCAAGAATTCACATGCTTCAGCTAAAGATCCCATGTGCTACAACTAAGACCTGGCTCAGCCAAATAAATGAATAATTAAATAAATAAATATTTTAAAAAATGCTTGCTGAAGGATTAGGGAAGGTCTCTAGCCTGAGAGTTTCTTGGGGTGGTGGTAACAGTATGTTATTGACCTTTATCCCCCTAAGTCCAATGCGATTGTCTGGCATATTAGGAACACTCCAGGAGTTGTTTATGGAGTACATAAGTGAATGAATATGCCCTACTCATTTTAAACTTTTTCTTCAGCATTGAAAGTCTTAGTTTTAAAAAACTTACTTCTGATTTTGGAACATTACACCCTAATGCCCAAACATTAGTTCCTTGAAGCTAACTATGTTGACATTTGTGACCCTAAAGCAAGAGTGATGGCAAACTAAATTATAATGTGTTTTCAAAAAGGGGGGAAATTTACATGGAATTGAACACAAAAATGTAACTCAAGTGAAGGAGCTAAGTAATGATGCACCACAAACATTTCTTTCTTTGAATGTAATGTATACTACACAAAAGAAATGGGTTCAATCCCTGGGTTGAGAAGATCCCCTGGAGTAGGGAATGGCAACCCACTCCAGTATTCTTGCCTGGAAAATTCCATGGACAAAGAAACATGGCAGGCTATATAGTCCATGGGGCCACAAAGAGTTGGACATGATTGAGAGACTGAGCATGCACACACAATGTAGATTCAGCACTTACTATGTGCCAGGTAGTGTTCAGGATATGTAAATGAGTAAGTCACAAGCCTGTTGTCTAGATGCAAACTGTCTTGTGGGGAGAGTGGTCCTGCACGTAAAGCGCAGTGTAGGAGTGCTTCGGAAGAGGTGCAGACAGTACCGTGGACCTTAAGAGAGGGGAAAGGGCCAATGGGTTCCTAAATGGGCATGGGGCATCAGAGGAACAGCAGAGAAAGAGAGGAAGAAAAGATGTCCTGGTGTGTCAGCCACTTCTCACTGCATTCCAGGGGCTGTGGTGTCACTAAGCCCCATGTAAGGCTGCAACTTACCACCCTTTAGTTAATTAGCCAGGCCTTGGGTCTAGCCTCGAGCATCTTCAGCTACTGCTTCTCTCTCAGCCCAGACATCCCAAGAATCCTGTTAAATTCTGGCCTGCCCAGGAGTGTGGCCAAGCTGGGATTTTACACTCACGTTCTAACACCAAGATGCATGGCAGATATCTAGTTATTCTTTCCATCCTACCTAAATTCAGGCTGCAGAAAATTTCTGTAGGGTGGAGAGCCAGAGTCTCTAAGATTGCACCATTGTCTGTTCTCAGAATCATGGTGTTAGAACCAGATGACTGAGTTATGTTAAGCAAGAAGTTTGAAAGTGAAAGTGAAAGTCTCTCAGTCGTGTCTGACTCTTTGTGACTCCATGGACTATGCAGTTAGTGGAATTCTCCAGGCCAAAATACTGGAGTGGGTAGCCTTTTCCTTCTCCAGAGGATCTTCCCAACCCAGGAATCGAACCCAGGTCTCCCGTATTGCAGGTGGATTCTTTACTAGCTGAGCCACAAGGGAAGCCCAAGAAAGAAGTTTGAGGTTTGCTTATTCTAAAAAATCTTGGTAGGGTAATTTCCTCATGAGGAATTGACTTCTGCAGAAAGTTTAAAAAATGGTATGATAAAAACTGGTAAATATATTCAGGACAATTTAATGTCCCCCTCCTTCTTGTGCTAGACCTAATCCAACATCACATCCCAGTGTAACCAGCAAGTTAACTCATGCAAGTTTCTGTAAAAGCTAAAGCTATTTAAGTTCCCTTTTCCCCTCCTTTCCCTCCCTATCACCAACTATGATTCCTTTGTTCCCTGACGTAGATGTTAAAGATAAATTGAAAAATGTTTCTAATTCTTTGTCATTTTGAGAGCAGATCTGCCACTACCCAAAAAATACTGGAGTGTAGAATTGGAAAGAAAAAAAAACCTAAGAAATTCAGAAACAAACCTAAGAGTGCCTTCCAGGTAATGATTATACTCTGACAGAGTGGAGGCATTTGAATATACACATGCTGAGCTGCCTCAAATCTTTTCCAGAAAGTGTAGGTGTAAAGGTGAGAAGACCAATGAGGGAGCTACTGCAGTGATCCAGGGGGAGATGGTAAACGCCCTGATGAGGTATGTCAACTGTAGAGATGTAGGAGAAGAAGATCACATTTTGAAGTGGAATTGATAGGACTCAGAGACTTACTAAATGAGGGGGTGAAGGATGGAAAAAAAGACTTGAGCAGCATGTTTGATAGGTTTCTCAATATCCTTGTGGAAAGATGGGAGAAATAAGGACTGGCTGCAAGAACGGTAAGACTGATGGATAACTAACTGGACCAATGTATCCACAGTACCAATGTAAGAGATTCATGTGCTCTTGAAGGAAAGGCTCCTGTACTTTGATTCAGGGTTTGATCCTTGCCTTTGTCTTAGCAATTTTATCATTGATTTGGATAATAATATAGAATCTGAGTACATCAAATTTCTGAGGTCAAGAAGCTGGACATGACACTGGAAACAAAATCCAAAAATTTCACAAAGAAAGAGAGAGAAAAAGAGAGAGACAGAGGAAAAACTGAAAAGAGAAAAGTTAACAGGTTGCACGTCAAGACTGTATATTGTCACCCTGCTTGTATAACGTGGAGCCTGGTGGGCTGCTGTCTATGGTGTTGTACAGAGTCGGACATGACTGAAGTGACTTAGCAGCAGCAGCAGCAGCTTATATAACTTATAGGCAGAGTACATCATGCAAAATGCCAGGCTGGATGAAGCACAAGCTGGAATCAAGATTGCTGGGAAAACTATCAATAACCTCAAATACGCAGATGACACCACCCTTGTGAGCCTCTTGATGAAAGTGAAAGAGGAGAGTGAAGTCGTTGGCTTAAAGCTCAATATTCTGAAAACTAAGATCATGGCATCCGGTCCCATCACTTCATGGCAAATAGAAGGGGAAACAATGGAAACAGTGAAAGGCTTTATTGTTTTTGGCTCCAAAATTACTGCAGATGGTGACTGCAGCCATGAAATTAAAAGATGCTTGCTCCTTGGAAGAAAAGCTATGACCAACCTAGACAGCATATTAAAAACCAGAGACATTACTTTACCAACAAAGGTCCATCTAGTCAAAGCTATGGTTTTTCCAGTAGTCATGTAAGGATGTGAGAGTTGGACTGTAAAGAAGAATTGATGCTTTTGAACTGTGATGTTGGAGAAGACTCTTGAGAGTCCCTTGGACTGCAAAGAGATAGAACCAGTTAATCGTAAAGGCAGTCAGTCCTGAATGTTCATTGGAAGGACTGATGCTGAAGCTGAAACTCCAATACTTTGGCCAACTGATGGGAAGAACTGACTCATTGGAAAAGACCCTGATGCTGGGAAAGATTGAAGGCAGAAGGAGAAGGGGACGACAGAGGATGATGTGGTTGGATGGCATCACTGACTCAATGCACATGGGTTTGAGCAAGCTCCAGGAGTTGGTGAGGGACAGGGAAGCCTGGTGTGCTACAGCCCATGGGGTCGCAAATTGAGCGACTGAACTGAACTTGGATGCTAAACCCAAGTACACTAGGAAAAGACAGTGAGCAGTGGCCTAGTAATAGCATATGTGGGGAGATCCTTGGGTTTATTTGATTCTGATTTTTATTTTCAACAGAAGTAAATACTGTACAGAGTCCCCCCACCCCACCCCCAGTCATGTGATTATAGACTACATTGTTAGACACTTGTGTTTTAGAAAAGGGAGATGACAGTGATGTTTGATTCTGTGCTGGTTAAGTGACAAGGGTGCATCGTGTTTGGTCTCAGAGCACATGAAGCCACTGCAGCATGTTCAGAGGAGAGCCAGCATGATGGTGAAGGACTAGAGAAGCTCCGCCAACTCTACATTCCCATCAGCAACACCACCATCTGCTAGTTCTTATAGCTCACTCATCACCACACCCTACAAAGCAGACTTTATCATTCCCATTTTACACAGGAGGAAACTGAGGCTCAGGGAATAATGCTATTTGTCCCTAGTTCTACAATTTGCATGAGGGAGAACTGATACCCAAAATCAATGCTCTTTTTACTCCTCACTGCCTCCCAAACCTACCATCTAAGGGACTGCTGGGGGATCTGGGGACCCCTAAGTTTTGGTCGGCCCCCTACCCTCTCCCTGGGATCTAATCACTTTGTTTCTGTTATACTCTCCTTTCTTTGCTCCAGCTAGATCCTACTTCTGCATCTTTGTGCCAAATCAGACCTCCTTGATGTATGACTCTGACCTTCCCCTTAGTTGGTAAAGGCTGCTGCCTAGAAGACTTTTGGTCAAGTCCTATCTATGACTTAATTTTATCTCCCAGAACAACGTTGGCTTGGACAACTTCTGTTACACTTCCTCACTTTGGGCCAGGGCTGTGCAGCTGTGATAGTCCAATCTGTACAACAGGAAGAATGCTCTGGGGCCAGGGTGGCTTCTGGGCAGGGCAGCCAGGGCTTGGGCGCAGAAGAGAAGTTTCCAGAAGCTCCCTGGAGAGACACAGAGGATCAGGTCCCAGGCCATCAGAGAGTCTGGAGGAGAAGAGCAGTGCTGCCTGGGGTAGATCCACAGGGTTTGGGGGCTGGTTGGACGTCGAGACTGAAGGAGGAGTGCAAGTTGATGACAACACCCAGTTTGGGGCTCGGGAGACTGGGCAGATGATAACAGAACTAAGAAGTGTGACTCAATGGTGTGATGGGTCCTACATGTGAGTCTTTGTTTTGGAGACAACACAACATGAATGTATTCTCAACCCCCCTGGACTCTACCCCCAAATAACCACCTGGTTCCCAGATCATTATTTAGTGACAGGAATCTTAGTTCAGAACTCAGGGGGTGATGAAGAAAGAGTTTATAGCTGCCACTCAGGAGACTGCCCATGTCAGAATCGGTTTGTGTGTTTTAATAGTTAGGACTCTGCTAGGCTGCCCCCAGCACCATCTCTCTCCATCCTTCCCCACACATCCAAGAGAATGGAGGAGTCCTATCCTGCCCTGAAATGTGCATTCCCACACCCCTGTTGCTCAGCAAAGCAAGGTGGTGGATAGACCCTGCTCCTGGGAAGATGCTGCTCTTGTTACTCGGCCTTGTACTCTGGGTGCTCGCTAACTCCATCCTTGTAATCACTTACTGAAGTTTCTCTCCCATCCACACACAGCACTCCTTTCCAGGGTAGGATAGTGTATACTGTTTCAGTGTAGAAGCCAAAGTAGAGTTTGGGGGTTAGATCTCACAGTTGCTCCTAGGCAGAGCTAGTTGGGATTTGACTACAAGTCCGGCGCTCCTTCCACAGCATCGGGTGTGGTGTGTAGTCTGGATCACCAGACGGTGGGGCTCAGCACCAAGTAGGAAGCTGGGTCAGATCAGTGATTCTCATCCATGAGATTTCAGTGCATGGATATGCTGTAGATTTGTTTCTATACTGTATGCATATCTGCTTTTTTATAAAAAGGCATAAGCTTTTGTCTCCCCCAAGACCCACTTTTCACTTCTTTAAGGGCAATGTCCTCCCTGTTGAAAATGTACAGATTCAAAGTGGTTCTTAAGGTCTAGTCCTCCACCAAGGGGCAGCAGCAGCAGCACCTGGGAACTTGTGAGAAATGCAGATTCTTGGTCCTACCTGGGACCTACTAAACCAGGCACTCTGGGGTGAGCCCAGCCTCCAGGGGATTCTGCCACACACTGGAGTTTGAGAACCACTGGGGTAGCTGACAGAGGACACCATCGGTTCTTTTTGGCTTGATGACAGAGTGATTAAAGCTTACTGGAGGGAAGCACACATCTTCCTTATTTTGGTACATACCGATTCCTAATCAATTGTGATCCTAGCCAGGATCCATTCTTTTCAATCCTCTAGGGCTTCCCAGGTAGCTCAGTTGGTAAAGAATTTGCCTGCAGTGCAGGAGACCTGGGTTCAATCCCTGGGTTGGGAAGATCCCCTGGAGAAAAAATGGCAAACACTCCAGTATTCTTGCCTGGAAAATCCCATGGACAGAGGAGCCTGGTGGGTTACAGTCCATGGAGTTGCAAGAGTCGGACACGACTTAGCAACTAAACCACCACCAGTCCTTTTTAAACACTGATTATGTGTAAGGCATGCAGGGTTCTGTAGATCACTGTGGGCAGGAAAGGGATTCTATGGGCCCTGAATTGTGGATATCATCTGGGGGGCCCCTTTAAGAAAAGGAGCACAAAATCTTTGAAAGGGTCTTGGACAAGTGAGGGATCTTGAAACCCAAGCTCTTGACACCAGGAGTAGAGGACCCAGCAGATGGTGATAGAGTCTCTGGCAGCCAGGCAGGTCTGAGCTACTGCCAGCTGGGGCTGTGTAGGGGGTGAAGTGTGCCAAGCACCTTTGATGGAGTTGGGGTATGTGTAGTTGGGGCATGGAGTGTGGAGAGCATCATCATGATGTGAAACCTAGGAAAAGCCTCCTGTGGTGGTTAGAACCTCATAGGGGTTCTGGAAGAGGTGCATCTATGGAGAATAAGGGGAGAATCATAGAGGGAGAGAGGACCACACAAGGACTTTTGATCTGATGGTTTCTAGGTTTTCTCTGGGTTGCTCACCATACCTTGATGAGAACACAGAGAAGCACTGTTCTCCTCTGGTTGACCATGGAGCTTTACTGGCTGCATAGAACAGGAGCTGCATTTTGCAAGAAGGTGTCAGAAACCCCTTCCCCTTGCCCAATAACCACAGGCTGACGTCCCTTCTCTTCCCCACCCATCCTGGGAATTAGTGGCTGCTGACCAATTGTACCACCATAGTGGGTAGGCTGGGGGGAGTGGTGTGTCACTTGCCAGCTCTGACGAGGGAGCCATTTGTCACTTGGTCAGGGGCTGAAGCATTAACTGCACTTGGATATGTGGATTTACAGCCCACTGGCCTCACCTCCTTGGAGGGTCAGCTGCCTTGGAATGAGAGTTGTCTATTCTGTCTTCCTCATCAGCGTCTGTGACTACTGCAATTTTCCCAGTGGATACCTGTAAGGAACAAGTTATTTTTCAAAAGAGCAGTGCATTTGCACCTCCCTGTCTCCATCATACCCATCAATCAGGGCTTTCTTTCATAGGGGGACTATTTCTGGAGCAGGAGTTGCTTCTCCCTTTAATTTACTTTGTTGATATTAGCCTAAATGATGCTGAAGCATAATTAAGAAGGTGTTCAGACTTAGTCCCCTCTCTGGAAAGATATGCAAGAATTGATTTCAAACAATCGATAATCTTCTGTTTTATGAAGAGAGGTCTTAATTTACAGAGTTTGACTTTCTTGCCACCAGGAAAGCCTGATATCTTTTTATGATGTTCTTTCTCATTCTTCCTTTTTCTCTCTCATCTTCCCTTGTCCTTTCCCCCCTTCTCCTATTCAGTGAGTTTTTATTCCACACCAAGTACTTTGTTGGGCTGGAACCAAAGATGACTAAGACGAGATGTCCAACTGTAAGTGACTACGTGTAATAAACAGAAGAGGCTTATGTGGAACTGGTAAGTCCCAGAGAGTGGGTTTCTCAGTCTCAGAACTTCAGACGTTTGGACCAGATAGTTCTTTGTTGGGGGGACTGTGCTGTGCCCTGTAGGATGTTGGGCAGCAACCCTGGGCTCTCCTCACTAGATGCCAGTAGCATCTTCTTCCCCAGCTGTGACAACCAAGGATGTCCCCAGACAGCGCCAGATGTCCTGGGGTGCAAAGTCACCCCAGCTGAGAACCACCACTCTCGCCTGAGCTCCTGACAGGACCGAGCTCATACCCTGGCTCTGCTGCAGGGAGTTGTGTGGTCGGAAGACACTCACCTAACCTCTTCAGACTTCCTTTCCTTATTTGTAAGATGAGGACTGGGAAAACATTTCTTCTAAA
This sequence comes from Giraffa tippelskirchi, assembly GCF_054371585.1. Taxonomy (NCBI): domain Eukaryota; kingdom Metazoa; phylum Chordata; class Mammalia; order Artiodactyla; family Giraffidae; genus Giraffa; species Giraffa tippelskirchi. The sequence goes on from NC_137281.1 coordinate 113,725,445, forward strand.
TCCTTTGAGTCTATGAAAAGCTTGGATTTGGTTGTTATCACATATAAGATCATATGTTCTGGAAAGGAACAGAGTTTATACTTCACCCTATGCTTCAAGTGGCACTAGTGGTAAAGAACCCACCTGCTAATGCAGGAGATGTGAGAGAGATGTGGTTTCAGTCCCTGGGTTGGGAAGATCCCCTGGAGGAGGGCATGGCAACCCACTCTAGTATTCTTGCTTGGAGAATCCCATGGACAGAGGAGCCTTGCGGGCTGCAGTCCATTGGGTTGCGAAGAGTCGGACACGACTGAAGTGACTTAGCATGCACACACTATGGTGCAAGTATCTGGTCTGGAAGCTTGTGATCAATCAACAGATAGTTATGAATTCTGACTGTGTGTAAAAGAAATAGGGCCTGTGATCAAGAAGTTCAGATTCTTTGTCAAGGAAGAGGTCAACCTTAAGAGAGACCACCCTTGTCCCCAACAGCCTGTATTTGTATCCTGGTTCTGCCTCAGACAGGCTGGGTGATTTCAAATTGTTTGCTTGTCTTCTCTGAACTTCAATTCCTCATCCATAAAATGGAGATGATGATAGTTAAAATCTCAGGGCTGTTGTGAAGCTCAGTGTTGGAGAACAGTGCCTGGCACATAGTGAGTGCTCAGTAAGGGTCAGCTATGCTTGTGAAAATGAGGCTGAATTACCAGGTCAACACTATCAAGGTTCCATGCCCAGTGCATGACACTCACAGGTGAGTCCTGCCAGTGTTGAAAGAAAGTCCCCCAGGGAAAGAAACAGAACTAGGGGGAATACCTTAGAAGGTTGCATATACTTTGTTTTCAGTGGGATGCTGTAGGGCAGCTGAGGGATGGGGCTGGAAAAGGCTCAGAAGTGCTCAGTGAATACCTTAAATGGTGGTATCAGCATCTTTGATAAGCAGATCTAAATCGCTAAGAGTAGTGAAGTGACCTGCTCAAGGCCACACCTGGACAAGGATCAGAGTCAAGATCAGCACTCTAGCTTCTTGACACCTATCCAGTGCTCTGACCAGCACTGTGGGGGTTCTAGAAAGAGGCATTTCCTAGAAAGAGGAAGTTCTCAGGGTCCTAAATGCCCGGAGTTAAACCAGATCTTGTCTTGAGAACCCTTGTAACAGGGCAAGGGATTGGGGAGGGGAGGACAGTCAGGTGGGTTTCAGTTGAAACTGTTGACATCAGAGCTGGCTGATTCGGAGCCTGTAATACTCAGAGAGGGCTGGGCTCATGCTTTCTTTCGAACTGCTTATTAAATAGGAAAGCCAGGATTGCTAAGTAAACGGGATGAAGGGAGGACATTTAAATGAAGAGAACAGATCATTTCCAAGCAGGAACCAGCAAGAACTTGGGCGCCTTATTTGAATTCAGGTGAAAGGTTAATTATAAATCAGCTCTAACAGATCATTAAAGGGGTCATGCCCAAGCTGTATTTTGTACCACTTCATTATCTGACATGGGGTATTGGCAATTTGGAATGCACTGTTTCATACAGGTGGGTCAGGCCTGAGAGCACAACAGAGAAGGGATCCCCAGAACTGTGTGCCCGTGCTCCTGGTGGTAACAGTCACAATACTGTTTGCCTTCTGTTCGTGCTACACTTTGCTTAATGCCCTTTTCTAGATGTTGTTGGTCCCTGACAGCTCTGTTGCCTGCATCTTACAGAAGTGTAAGCCGATGCTGAGCGGGCACACCTGTTCTGGATTCTTCCAACTGTGGGCCTCACCATGCTCAGTGCCCTCCTGGGGCAGCCAGCCTCTGAGATGACCCTAGCGGTCCCTGCCCCCTGTCCCCACACCTTTGTGTGGCCTCTTCCCACATGCTACCAGGGTTCATCTGTGTGACCAGGAACATAGAGCAGATGTGATGGTGGGTCATTTGCTGGGATTAGATTGTAGAGGACCAAGCCTTCTCTCTTGGAGTCTCTCTCCCTCTCTGTGATCTCTGACTTTGGAGAAAGCCTCCATCCAGTCAGGAGTATGGGAGTTCCCCATGGCAAGGAGCTGAAATCTGTACTCGACAACCAGCAGGGAACTGAGACCTGCCAATAATTCCCTGAAAGGGCTTGGTGGTGGTTTTCAAACTCCAGTGGAACTTTGAAGTGTCTGCAACTCTTGCTGACTTGCAACCTCATGAAAGACCCTGAGCCTGAACCACTCACCTAAACTGTTCTCAGTTGTTTGATTTGTGATAACTGTGAGATTATAGATTTTGGTTTTATAGATTTATTTATTTTTAATTGAAGGATAGTTGCTTTACAGAATTGTGTTTATTTCTGCCAAACATCAACATGAATCAGCCATAGTTATATATATGTTCCCTCCCTCTTGAGCCTCCCTCCCACCTCCCTCTCCATTTGTTTTGTTTTAAGCTTATAGGCTTGGAAATCATTTGGTACATGGCAGTGGATAACTTTCACACCCTCTATGCTAGAAGGTAAGATGACCTCTGCCAGAGCCCCTGCCCTCATCTCTCAAAACCTCTTCTACCCTGGGTTGTTCCAGGGAACAGAATTCTACCATAGGTAACAAACCTCCCTTTCAGTTAACCATGGCCATCTTCACAGGCCTCTTACAAGGAAAATATCCCTGGGAGATGAAGTCTCTACTTAAGGAGCATCCTTTTTAAAAATGCTTTATTTTTATAGGGAGTATAGCCCTATTATTTTTTTCTTTTTAATTGAGAAGTATAGGGCCTGATATATGTGTATTGGGCAAGACTCAAATACGGGTCCAGTGTACACGTAGACTTTATTGCTTCTCTGCTTTCCTTAGTTCCCCATGATGCCTCTAATTTTGTGACATGATTCTAGTGGAAATAAAGTTGAGCTTCAAAATAGTTTAACTCCAGTCATTTAGGGCACTGAGAACTTTCTCACTAGGAAATGCCTCTTTCCAGAACCCCCACAGTGCTGGTTGGAGCACTGGATAGGTGTCAAGAAGCTAGAATGCTGATCCTGGCTCTGATGACTTGCTATTCACCTGAACTTCCTAATCACATGGGATTAATTTTCCTAAAAAAATCTCTGATGAGTCTGGGGTATGCTTTGGGTCTGATGAGGATGTGGGGTATCACTGAGATAGGTAGAGATGGGTAGAACTTCTCAGCATGAGTTCATTTATGAAATCTGTTTTGACAACATAAAGTTTCTAGATGATGGGGAGGATGGAAATACATGAGAAATGAAAGGCGTATGGGGGAAAAATAAACTTTGATGTGATGTTCCAGGTCTGCTCAGGGCCTCTCTCCTGCTCTTAGTGAGCTGCCTGGAAGAAAGGCCTTATTCATTAGTTTGGCTTAGACATCTGATGGTGGATTTTGATCCTGTCCAAAAGGAGTCTTTGGGGATTTCCCTGGTGGTCTGGTGACCAAGACACTGTGCTCCTAATGCAGGGGTCCTGGGTTTGATCCCTAGTCAGGGAAATAGATCTCTCATGCCACGTCTAGGAGTTCACATGCTGCAACGAGAAAGATGCTCTGTGCTGCACCTAAGACCCAACACAGCCAAATAAATAAATATATATTTTTTAAAAAAACCAAAAGGAATATTTGGGTTTAAGAAGAAGATGAAGCTTTAAAACAAAGGAACACAAATAGGGCGATTTCAGGCACTAAAAGGTGGAGCAAGTGACATTTGTGTGGCTGAGCGAGTTTCCCAGGTGCTGAGGGAAACTTGGTCTGGAGAAGTCGGCCACCAGCAGGACCAGCCTGCAGGTTTGGGTGCCCACATTTATGGAGTTTCGTCTGTCTGAGTGAGAATTCGGACTCTTATGGACTGTGTGGTCTAGGGCAAATAGTATAGCCTCTCTGGATTGTCTTTATCTCTAAAATGGGATGGAATGATAGTTCCTACCTTGTATGTGGGGAGTTTAGGCTAAAATAATGTTTGGCACAAGCTTGCCACTCTTACTCTTATTTGTAAGAATAAATGTTAGCTATTATAACTACATTATATGTTTATATTATAATTGAATATAATATAGTGACACTAATTCTAGTAGTATTAATTAATTAGAGAAATGTTATTATATTATAGCTATTTAATGACAATGCCTATAACATCTCTATGGCCATGAGCAGAGAGTAAGTTTAAGTTTCAGTTGTGTCCAATTCTTCGTGACCCCGTGGACTGTAGCCCACCAGGCTCCTCTGTCCATGGGATTTCCCAGGCAAGAATACTGGAGTGGATAGCTATTCCCTTCTCCAGGGATTCTTCCCAACTCATGGATCAAACCCAGGTTTTCTGCATTACAGGTGGATTCTTTACTGTCTGAGCCAAAGGGGGAGCCAGTATTAGTTAGTTATAGTAATATTACCGTGTTACAGCTATATAATAATAATAATGCCTATAACATCTCCATGGCCATGAGCAGAGAGTAAGTTTAAGTTTCATGTGCTTGCTCACCCCTGCCTCCTTGCCCTTCACAAACAGCAGAGCAGACGGATTTGAGGATCTTGCGGGCACTGAGGGCCAAGTGGGCCACCGGCCACGTGGGTGAGGGTAGCTGTGCTTCTGGGTGGAAGTCTGTCTTTGCTGCTAGAATCTGGGTGGGTCCTCTGGACTTGGCAGGCAGAGTGCCTCTGTGGGGCTGGGAGGGCTGAACAATGAGTGCTCTGTTGCTTGCTGGGACCGTGTCAAGGTATCCAACTCAGTCAGAGAAGCAGCTACAGAGAGTGGGCTCCAAGCCCCAGGTCGTGGGTGACAGTGTGGGCAGAGAGGGCCCCAGTTTTCAGGCCTGTTGGCACCACCAGCTCTCACTGGGATAAACAGTCCGTGGTGCTGCAACCACATTGTTAGGACAGTCTGTGGTCAGTCCCAGGATGAGGGGAGGGACAGTGCTGCATGTCCTTGGTCAGGCAAGGGTCAGTTCCCACTCGAGCATGGTTCTCTGCTTCTGGTCCCTGAAGTTGTGCCAGGTGCTGAAAGATGGAGAAGAGGGGGCAGGACTGTGGAGTTACTGCTGCCTGATGGCTGGTTGCAAAACTGTAATCAGTATTTAGCAGAGATATCCCTTAGTAATTCATCAGGAATTGGCTTTCTGGTGTATGGGGGTGGGGTTGAGAGGGACAGATAAAACATATCCTGGCATTTCATATATTCCAGATAATCTGCTGGGCACTTCATGTTCATTTTGTCTCTTAAACTTCACAACCAAGGTAATAGTATAATTATTCCCATTTTACAGTCTGGAAAATGGAGGCTCAAAATAGTTGAGAGACTTGTCTAAATTGAGACAGCTAGTAAGACATTGTTAATGTTTACTGCTTTGGTTATGTCTGACTCTTTGCAACCCTATGGGCTGTAGCCTGCCAGGCTTCTCTGTCCATGAGATTTCCCAAGCAAGAATACTAGAGTGGGTTGCCGTTTCCTTCTTCAAGTAAGAAGTAGATTCAGGATTAGAAATTGAGGCTGTCTGGCTAAACCCCTAGGTGACAACCACTCTATGGCATTGCCTTGCTGCATTAAGCCACTGTTATTTCTCTTGTGTGGGGGTGGGCACTGGCATCTCTTGAAATGCTAGCTTCTGAGCTTCCGCCTTTGGGGTTTTCTTGGGCCATCGGGGAGGGGTTGGGTAGACAATCCGTCTGTCCCCCCGAGGCCTTGGCTGTCAGGAACTAAGGATTGGGCAGCTCTCTCTTTCGACAGGGCTCCCTTTACCTGTTCTTAAAGAACATTTTTTCCTTTACCTCCAGGTTCTAGGATAAGTTTGAGAAATGACTTCGAGGCTGCTGTGTAGAAATCCAGTCCCCTATGAACACCATTCCTTCCTGGCTATTTAACTGGGTCACTCTTTGCTTGGCAGGTGAGCTGCGGTCAGGCTTCCACCAGGTATAATTATAATCCTCTATGCTTCCCATCTCCCGGCTCCTGGAGACATGAAGTTTTAGCAAGGGCTTCTGCCCTCCCTAATAGCTGGTTGGCAGCCATTTACCAGAGCAGGAAGCCTCTGGATGATGCCTGTCCTCACTGCCTTCCTCTCCCCATAGCTTTGGAGACACGTCAGGGCTCCACCCACTCCTGGCCCTGGGGTTCAGAGAGCTGGAGATTATGATCGGAGAAAGTATTTCTCCATATTTCATTGTTGTGTTTTCATTTATATTCATCTAGAGAGTGGCAGATTAGATAGAGGCTGTGAAACTATCGGGGAAAAACAGCTTCTAAAAATACAAGTGCCGCTGGCGTGATGGACCAGATTTGGAAAGAGGGCGTCTTGCATTTTCTCCTGAGGTGAGAAGACAACAGGGTAATTATCCAATGAATGGTGCTGGCTCTTAGAGGAGCAGTGGTGCCAAATATTCGTGATGCCTATCCACCCACTCAGTGACAAAGGGGCATTCGAGAGCCCTGTAAATAATATTTCCAGATTAGCTAGAAGGGATATGCTGTTTCAGAAAATGAACGGCATCAACATCCTTTATTTCTTTTTTGGCAGAAATGCTGGGTTGTCTTTGTGGATGTGATCTGGGCGTTTGGGGACACTGGGCTGGATGAAGTTGTACAGTGGCTGAGCATTGCTGGTGCTGGTGTGTGCCTCTCCTGCATACCTCCCTCCCCAGGCAGCTGTCCTGTGTGTTACCCTGGGCCTGCCACCCTCCCAGCCCCACCCAAACTTAAGTCCTGACCATCATTCATGTAGGCCTTAAGCAAGTTTCCTAAATTCTCTGAGGATCACTTTCCCAAGTTTTAAAGTGTATTAAGTAATAAGCCCTGTCTCACCTATTGATGTGGGGTGAAAAAAAGAATTAAGTATCACAAAGGCCCTGGGACATGGTGAGGTCACAATTCATATAAATTTTCTTCATAGGATGAGTAGGTAGGTCAGAGCTGGCAAAGCTATCTGATAGGGTGCTTGAGTGAATCACCAGCAGTTGAATTTCAGGACATGGGGAAGATATTTTTGGACAGGTGGAACTTTCTGATGTCATTCAAGCTCTGGAGATGTTCATTTCTTCATCTTATTTGTAGGGTCAGGTCTGTATTGTCATAAAGTAAAGAAGGCCAGTGGGGATCACAGTTAATGTTTTAATGGTTTGCAGTGAACTTTGAAATGCACACTCTGCTTTATCAAGTTGCCATTAATACCATGTGCATTTTGCAGATGAGAAAAGTAGAAGTCAAGATGAATGCCTTTCTCAGGTGGTAAAACTAAGACTGCTAAATCCTGTTTTCCTCCCCACAGTAAGATGTGATAGGGAGTTCATCCTTGGGTTGTCAGAGGATGCTTGGGTGTGGCCTTCCCGGAGAGGGTCCTGGATATTGCCAAAAGGAATAGTTAAGGAGAAGAGGTTTGCTCATCTACAGAGTCATTTTGCTGTAAGCTTGGAAAATGAGAGGCCAAAAAAAAAAAAAAACCAGGATTTTTTTCTGTCCTGAAGCTTCTTCCTCCCCTAAGACCTGGTTCCTTTGTGCTGAAGGCCTCAAGCCTGGGCGTCACTGCTCTGACATATTTCAGAGGATGGGTCAGATCAGAGAGACAGTTTCCGAAGATGGGAAGGAAATGGGAAATGGGATTAATTGTTCCTTGTCCAAGGAGCCCTTGGTGGCTTAGACGGTAAAGAATCTGCCTGCAATGCAGGAGATCTGGATTTGATCCCTTGGTTGGGAAGATCCCTTGGAGGAGGGCATGGCAACCCACTCCAGTATTCCTTAAAAAAAAAAAAATTTTTTTTAAATTTATTTTTAATTGAAGGATAATTGCTTTATAGAATTTTATTGTTTTCTGTCAAACATCAATATGAATCAGCTATAGGTATACATATATATGGCTTCCCTGGTGGCTCAGCTGGTAAAGAATCCACCAGCAATGTGGGAGACTTGAGTTCTATCCCTGGGTTGGGAAGATCCCCAGGAGAAGGGAAAGGCTACCCACTCCAGTAATCTGGCCTGGAGAATTCCATGGATATATATATACACCTTATATATATCTTATATACCTTATATATCATATATATATACCACTCCAATATTCTTGCCTGGAGAAGCCCATGGACAGAGGAGCCTGACGGGCTACAGTCCATGGGGTCACAAAGAGTTGTACATAACTAAAGTGATTAACACTTTCACTTTCACTTCCAAGGAGCCTAACTCTGGAAGCAATGCATTCCTACAGGTGGTAAAGATAGGATGGACATGAGAGCGACTACTAGGAACACCTAGTACAGTGCCTGGCACCTAGTAGGAGCTTAATAAATAGCTGTAGGATGCATGGCATAGATAAGAAGATGGAGACATTTGGCAGCAACATGTAATTCATTGGCCAATCAGAGTGTTCCCTCTGAGAACCATCTGATTCCTGAGTTGGAGGGAGCCTTAGGACTAAATTAAGTAAGCCTATTTTCTTACTTTACTGATGAGGAAACAGACTCTGGGTTGCATGGCAGCCTGTCCCAGGCCCCAGGCTATTTGAGGATGGAGCGTGGCTTTCCTGACCTCCAGCCTCCCTGCCACACCCTCACGATGCTCTGGACAACAGGGTTCATGATGAATCCAGGGTGGACAATCTTGTGTCCAACCCCACTGTCAAACCCCATGAATACTTCAGCTGAATTTCCTTAAAATAACTGTTGGGATCAGCTTACTGTGTTAAGGGTTCTGGAGATAGGGTAGGGGAAGAAAATCCTGTTAAACCTGCTAATTGCCCATTTATTTCAGTCCCAGCTCTTGAGAAAGTTGCTTCTGAATGATTGTATGTGCTCTGGAAATGCTATAATTAGTCAGCCTGTTTGGGCCACACTGTTCTGAAGCAAGGACCATCAGGTGGGAAATAATTCGACTGATAGTTGAGAAACAAAAGTGTTTTATTTTAAATGACAATTTTGTTGTTTAGTTGCTGAGTTGTGTCCAACTCTTCGCTACTTCATGGACTGTAGCCCACCGGGCTCTTCTGTCCATGGGATTTCCTAGGCAAGAATACTCGAATGAGTTACCATTTCCTTCTCCAGGGGTCTTCCTGACCCAGGGATCGAACCCGAGTCTCCTGCATTGGCAGGCAGATTCTTTACCACTGAGCCACAGTTTTAAATAACAGATCTTTAAGAAGTTATTGATTAAGGGACTGTCTTTTGCTCCAGCAACATGGTGGAATACTCAGATTGACTAACCAGTTTTTTAATCTTTAAAAGTTTTAAATGCCCAATAAAAGCAATGCTATCGACAATACCCTTACTAAAAATCATAGTTATTGTTTACTATTTACTGTCTACTGAGTATTACTATGTCCTAGGCACTCTGTTGAGCATTGCACATGCATTCTTTTCATTTAATCCTCACAGCAAGCCTCTGGGGTACAGGTATTACCTTTAGCCCCATTTACACAAGAAGGGTATTGGAATTCTGTGAGGTTAAGTCATTCACAACACTCACTCTGAGTCTGTGCTCACATTGTACACTCATTCCACAAGCACTGACTGCACACATCAAGGATGAACAAGGGCTTCCCTGATGGCTTAGTGGTAAAGAATCCACTTGCCAATTCAGGACACACAGGTTTGATCCCTGGTCCAGGAAGATCCTACATGCCGCAGAGCAGCAAAACCCATGTGCCACAACTATGGAGCCTGTGCTCTAGAGCCTGGCAGCTGGAACTACTGAGCCCACACACCCATGATCCGCAACAAGAAAAGCCACTGCAGTGAGAAGGCTGTGTAACTAGAAAGTAGCCCCTATTCACTGCAACTAGAGAAAAGCCCTGTAGCAACAAAGACTCAGCACAGCCAAAAATATAAAATCAGTCAATCAATAATTTTAAAAAAAGCATGAGCAAGGCACAGAACCTTATCTTGAGAAGTCACGTCTACTTTTAAGGAGGAGATATAACCAATGGATACAAGACAGCCTGGACATTTGTTAGGCTTGCAATAAGCTGACACAATCCAAGCATCCAAGCACCTAACCACCCTGGTTTCCATAGGACTGCCCTGATTTAGTACCAAATGTCCAACAACCTAGAAAATCCCTTAGTCCTGGAGAACCAGGACAGCTGGTTACCCTACACTCAGCAGATAAGTAGAAAGGGTGCTCTGTGAGACCTAGCCAGGATAGGACTAAGTCATGCTTCCCTGGTGCCTCAGATGGTAAAGTATCTGCCTGCAATGTGGGAGACCCTGGTTCAATCCCTGGGTCAGGAAGATCCCCTAGAGAAGAGAATGGCTACCCGCTCCAGTATTCTTGCCTAGAGAATTCCATGGACAGAGGAGCCTGGGGGCTACAGTCCATGGGGTTGCAAAGAGTCAGACACAACTTAGCGATTAACACTTTCACTTTCACTCAGGCACGTAAAAGGAAGAGAGAAGAGAGGCCAGGCAGAGGGATGGATGCGAGCAAAGCCACAGTGGCAAGAGAAAGTGACATGGATGGGGCAGAGGGTCAATGTCTAGGGAGTAGGAGAGAAGACACAACATCTGTGCTTTGTTTTGCTGTGGGTTGTCTGTTTATTGGAATTTATTTCTAGGAAGAGCAGAGAAACCCTGGGTATCTGATGCTTGGGAGGCACTTTGCTAGCATTCCAGGAATGGAGAGAAACAAGATGTATGGTGCATACCTGCGTTGGGTCCAGGGGTTCTCATATGTGTTCTTTGCTGTTGCCTCCCCTCACAGCCCTCAGCATGGGGTTCAGAACTTCTCATTGTTCCTCAGGTTCACATCTCTAGTCTGTGTGGTGAGAAAGCTCAGTGCCTTTGGGAAGAAGAGGCCCTAGGCCCAGCTCATCTTTCCCTCAGTGTCACTGGGAAGGCAGCACTGAGTGTCTGGGATATCCCACCCACTACCTGATTAACCAGCTGACCTGGGACCTTCTGCGACCCTCAGGAATCTGTAAAACGAGAATGGCAGTGCTTCCTTGCAGGGATACTGTGAGGTTCAGGAAGGAGAATGCCTGCATCAGCACCTGGTACAGTGCTCAGCACGTGTAGGTGTGAGGAGGAAGTGACATTCAAGCTGACTCTCAGAGGGGGAGTTCTCCAGGTGAAGGAGGGAGAGCACGCTCAGAAAACTTGGTTCCTCATATAAGAAGGCACGGAGCCCTGAAGCAGCCTGTGACCTAGGGGAGCAGTGAACAGTGCCTGTGGCTGTTGTGTGGGACCTTCTCCCCAAACTCTACCCTGAGCCTGCCCATCCCTAGTGCTCCCCAGCCCCGTGAATACCTAGAATCTTTAAAGCCACCATGGACACTTTACTCTCTTCATCCCTCATAATCAGTCACCATTTCCTGTTGATGTCACCTCCTAAGTCTCCCTTGAATCCACTTTCACTCACCCTCACCCCCACCCAGTGGATATCAGCTCTCTCCTCATCACTGACTCCACATGGATGTCCTTGCTTCCACTTTTGCTTCCTTCCAGTCCAGTCTACACATCAGCAGATCATGAAAACTGATGCTGGTATTTCCCTGTGTGTTCTTAGTTGGTCAGTCATGTCCGACTCTTTGCAATATCATGGTCTATACAGTCCATGGAATTCTCCAGTCCAGAATACTGGAGTGGGTAGCCTTTCCCTTCTCCAGGGGATCTTCCCAACCCAGGGATCGAACCCAGGTCTCCTGTATTGCAGGTGGATTTTTACCAGCTGAGTCACAAGGGAAGCCCAAGAATAGTGGAGTAGATAGCCTATCCCTTCTCCAGCAGATCCTCCCAACCCAAGGAATCAAACCGGGGTCTCCTGCATTGTAGGTGGATTCTTTACCAACTGAGCTATCAGGGAAGCCCAACCAACAGTCTTTTATAGGCTCCTAGAATTATCGGGGAACCCACCATAGACAACGCTTGGCATGCAGCATAAGTGCCAGATGGTGTGGTCCCTGCCCCCTTTCTAGCTGCCCCTTGAGCTCCTCTCCTCCTTCCTCTACACTCTCCTGCCATGGTGGGTGGCTCTGCTCAGTTCCTAGAACACGTCTTACTCCTTCCCCACTCAGAACCTTGACTTACAACCCATTTCCTCCCCATTAGCCTAGTTCACTCCTGCTCATCATTTAAGTTTTTGCATATATGTTACTTCCTCACTGTGCTCTGTAGTATTCTCAGCCAGAACGTTCCATTTGCATCTGATTTTAGTTAAATATCTTTGCATTTGGAGGAGAAGGCGTTTTGAGAGGCAGTGTAACCAAGTGGTAGAATCATGGGCTTGGGAAGCCAGGGAGCATGGGCTCAGAACCTAGTGCTGATGCTCACTGGCTGTGACCTTGGGCAAATTATTTACCCACCTTAGTTTCCCCATCAGTACAAAGGGATAATGATAGTATCCATCTCAGTGGGTTGTGAGGATTAAACAAGTTAATATTAGAAAAGTCCTTACTAGTGCTATGCTTCATCCATATTAGGTCACTGTATAAGTATTTGTTACATAAATAAAATGTCTTGCTCCCAAGCATTTTGTTCACACCCCAGGTGTGGCATCTATCATGTTGTGTTTAGTCAGACCTGCTTCCCTCAGCTGTAAGGGCCTTTTGAGGGCAGGGACTATGGCTTAGGCATTCTCTGTATGCTGATTCCCAGAAAAGTGCTCAGTGCACAGTAGGTTAGCAACAAATGGTGCTGGAAAGGAATAGCATGTGATGAAAGAGGTGAAATGCTAAGAATAGAACCATATTCTAGAGGCAAGCCTGCATGCTTAACTCTGCCCATGCCCACTAGCATGACAAGCCAAAAGACAGGGTCCAAGGGGAGATCCTCCTAGTTTTAGTGTCCTATCCTCTAGGGTAGACTCAATACCACTGGTAGATCCATCCAAAATTTCCATACAGATTTTCTCACACAGTTCAGTACTAAAGGACAAAGCCCACACTGGGCATACATTTTAAAAGACAGACAATAAAACTCAAGGAGTGATCTGGAATGGCTGGGAATGTCACTTTAAAATGCCCTTTTTAAGTATGGAGGGAATTAAGATATTAGATTAACAGATAAATGTCCCAGAGAATAAATTAGAAAATTAGTCAGTTTTCTTGCTTCAATAGCCTCTTTTGCTGAGCTTTAAATTACCAATACTAAGTAGGGAAAAAAAGAAGACTCATTAAAAAAATTGATTTAGGACAACTTGCTGAGAGATATTTTTACCCAATGAGCATGGTATTATTGTAGACAGCTGTGCTCTTTAACTCCCCAAATTTACTTAAAGAATAGATGGAAAACCATCTTTCTGCTTTAGATGTGTGATTTATTTTGAGGAATGAAATCTGTATGCTGAATGGTGGTACAGCAGTGAGAGAGGCATGGCTGGGGTACACAGGCTGCCCTCCTACCCCCACTACATCTCTAGTGGTGTGTGTGCGTGCATGCGTGTGTGTTTGTGTTTCTGGGAAACTTCTGCCAGGTGCAATATCTCCTTTTATCTTCAATATCATCCGAGTCACTAAATCACAGTACTAGTGTGTCAACTGCCTATTTGTCAGGTATCAAATCAGAGGCCCCTAGAGTTGGAATTTTGGATTAGCTCTTTCTAACTGCTGTTTTAAGCCAGTGTGCTCAGTCACTCAGTCCTGTCTGACTCTTTGCAATCCCAAGGACTGTAGCCCACCAGGCTCCCCCGGCTATGGAATTTTCCAGACAAGAATACTGGAGTGGGTTGCCATTTCTTACTCCAAGGAATCTTCCTGACCCAGGGATTGAATCCAAGGATCCCAGCACATCTCTTGCATCGGCAGGTAGATTCTGTACCATGCTGCCACTGGGCTGTAGAACTTCTGTTACACATGGTCCCTTCTTAATCTTTAGTAACCTAGCATTTGACCAGAGGAGTGTGAGAGAGTGTGAGATACTCTAAGCGGTTCATATTCTTTGCAATTCGTTTCAGTAATGATAAAAAGGAATTCAAGTTAATTTAAAATGTTCACACATATTTAACCCCTTTTTGAAGAATGTATTTAGTTAGCTTTGAAGAATTTAGTAAATGCTTGTTCTATACCCACATCATTTGTTTTGTAAGCAGGGACATCATAATTGAGGTTGGAAATCAGGCTTACCACCTGGAGACTCCACCCTAGCCACCCTCTCTCTGAGTGAACGGCTCCCCTAATACATTCCCTACGTGAGAGTCTAAGGCTGTCCAGAGTCTGAGAAAACACCCACCCACTCTGCAAGGCTTGGGGTGAGAAGTTAATTGTTGAAGGAGGACCAGTTTGTGGTAGAGTCAGGTCTCAGAAATAGGTTTCCTGACTTCCCTCAACCCTTTCAGAAGTCCCCAAACCCAAGGTGAAAAACTGGTGTTGATCATTTGTGTAACATCAGACCACAAAGTTTCTAATTCGCTGCAGATGTTTGCCACGGAATGTTATCCCAGAGACACAGAATGTATTGGGTTGGCCAAAAAGTTCATTCAGGTTTTCTGTACCATCTTATAGAAAAACCAGAACGAACTTTTTGGCTAACCCAGAAAGTGGGGTTTGGTGGGGACAGTGATTGTGTTGTGTTTTCCTGCCGTCCCCAGGGACACTGCTCAAAGGAGGGGTCGGTGCCCAGAACTCTAGTGACCACAGTAGCTCCACACACCTGCTTTTCTCGAACTGATTCTTACTCTTACAAACTAAGAGGTAGGTAGGTATTCCTTGCCCATTTTATAGATGAGGCAATGAGGCCCAGAGAGGTTTGCTGTTGTTTAGTTGCAAAGTTGTGTCCAACTCTTTTGTGAGCCCCATGGACTATAGCCCACCAGGCTCCTCTGTCCGTGGGATTCTCCAGGCAAGAACACTGGAGTGAGTTGCCATTTCTTCTCCAGGGCATCTTCCCAACCCAGGGACTGAATTCAGGTCTCCTGCTTGGCAGGCAGATTCTTTACCACTGAGCCATCTGGGAAGCCCTCTAGAGAGGTGAGGTTAGGTAACTACTGAAGACTCGGGTCTGCCTGACTCTGAAGCCTGAAGAAGCTCTTCCCATATAAATAGACACCATACAAATGGACAACACTGTCCAGAAGATGAGTTGGCTGTGTAGAGAAGAGAGGCACAGAGCCTTAGCTGGAGAGAGAAGATGCGGTTGATGGAAGCTTTTCCCCTGTTCATTTTATTATAATTATTTTTAAAGAGAATACCTGTAGTGCGTAGGCTACCTCTAAAAGCAGACAAATGAAAAGGTTCCCACTAGGTGCTTCTGGAGTAGAAACCAGGAGGCTAGGGATAGGATAGGAGGGACTTTTTTTTTTTTTTTTTTACCATATATTTCTGTTGTACCTTTTAAAATTTGTACATGTGAATGTGTTACCTTATTAAAGGTAAATAAAATTTAAATTTAGAAGAGGAAAGAAGAGAAAGATAATGCATGCATTTGCTAAAGAATTTAGCCTGTACAAATGGAATGTGGGACACAGCCATGAATGTCCTTCTGCTACTGACCCCAGTCCTTCTGGCTACCCCTCCTCCCCACTGCCATGGCCCCCATCAGCCATTGCTGTCGTTTTGAAGACCCTTTGTGCATGCATGTACACATGTCCTCTTTAGCATAAGTTAGATTAGATTGTACATATTGGGTGGTAGCTTATTTTTTTCACTGACTATTCCACATCAGTACATACAGGTTTACTTCACTCATTTCAAAGGCTGCCTGATGTTTCCTCTATGTGGATGTACTAAAATGTATTTATCCAGTTCCCTATTGATAGATATTTAAATTGTTTCCAGTCCTTGCTCCTATAAGAAACCTAACAGTGAATATTCTTATTATGTCTTTCCACACTTGTGCAGGTCAGTCTGTAAGATAAACATTTAGTGGTGCACATCAAAAGATCAAAGGCTACTTGTGTGCCTTTGATTTTTTTTTAAGATCTTTTTTTGATGTGGACCATTTTAAAGTCCTTATTGAATTCATTACAATACTGCTCTGTTCCATGCCCTGGTTTTTCTTGATCCTAACCCTCCAACCAGGAATTGAACCTGCACCTGCTGCATTGGAAGGTAAAGTCTTAACCACTGGACCTCCAGGGAAGCCCATATCTTTGATTTTTAAAAATGACATGTGCAGCTTAAAATTTGAGAGATATTCTCATATTGTCTCCTGAAGAGGTTGTACAATTACCCTTCCACCACAAGACATGAGGATGTTGGTTCTTCACACACATGGAGGGTTTTTGCAAAGAGGAGCAAACTTTCTATGGAAGAGAAGTCTTTAGAGACACCAGTGCAAAGGCTGTAAGGGCTGGTTTCATGGCCTCTCCATGGCAAGGGCAGAACTGTATCCACAGGGCCTTTGCCCATCTCCACAGGGAATGGGTTTCCCTCCTCAGTCAGTCTATGGATATTTGTGGAATATCCACTGTGTGCCATGT
Organism: Giraffa tippelskirchi; assembly: GCF_054371585.1. Taxonomy (NCBI): domain Eukaryota; kingdom Metazoa; phylum Chordata; class Mammalia; order Artiodactyla; family Giraffidae; genus Giraffa; species Giraffa tippelskirchi. Next base: position 113,741,708 of record NC_137281.1, read on the forward strand.
ACTTTACTAGGACCTGGAGGGATCACCAGGAGTCAGACTCTGGACTTGCCCCCAAGAAACCTGTGATCTAACTGGGCAGCTAAGAAATCCCTTATGAGAAGAGAAACAACAGTACAAAAGACTGAAAGCCCAGGTTCTGAGTGAGTCTTATGGACAATAAATGTCTCTGGAGGCTGAGGGGAGTCGGATCACTTTTGGCCTTGGGAAGTCCTCTCAGAGGAAGCAAAATTTATGCTAACCTTGAAAAATAGGTAAGATTTTGCTAGGCCAAAGAGAGAAGGTGCGTGTTAGGGGTGGGAAACAGATTCTTAATTATTTCACAAGTTAATTGGTACTGATCACAATGCATGAGACATAAGAGATGCGGGTTCAATCCCTGGATCAGGAAGATCCCCTGGAGTAGGAAATGGCAACCCACTCCAGTATTCTTGCCTGGAAAATTCCCATGGACAGAGAAGCCTGGTGGGCTATAATCCATGGGGTCACAAAGAATTGGACATGACTGAGCAACTGAATGAACACACACACACATACATGCCAGATACTGTGTAAGGCAATTAATTTGCTCAAGTAACAAGTCCTGCATGCCTACTGGGAGCCTGGGGAACTTAGATTCTAGGCATTTTCACACTTGTATGCCTCATTTTACAGAGAAGCAAACTGAGGCCCAGGGAGGTTAAATAACTTGCCCAAGATCACCCAGCTAGTGAGCGGCCAAGCTGGGAGCTTAATGTTGGTTTTCTGATCCTTATTGTCTGGTCCTTATTATCCCTTGCTAACTGCTAAAAAGCAAAGATACAGAAGGAAAAATGCACAAAGCCCATTTGGGAGATAAAATATAGGTCAGTTTATGAAGGATAATTTAGGTACCAGACCTGAGGTCTATTCCAGTTGCCCAAGCTGCATACCCTTATAACAAAACAATCTGCAAGAATAGATGACATTTTTATGGTCTGAAATTTCACAGCTCATGCTAGTGGTGTTTATTTTTTCCTGCAAATTACAATCTGCATTGACATTATTAAGGAAATCACATGGACCCAGCAGAAAATGAAGAATCCAATTGATTATTTTTATTGCTGTAGAAGTCTTTTGTAGGCGGGCTGGGCAGAGACCCAATTTCATTTGCTTGTAATATTGCAAACGCTGCTAATTGCCTGTCTTTAGTAAAGGATAGAGACAAAGGAACAATCAAAGGTATTTATTAGAATTTCTTTGGATAAATTAGCTTCACATTTCAGTGGGCTTCATCTCAGTACAGAACACCCAAACTCCACATGTTAATAAGTGACAGTCAAGGCATCACCTTTTGCACTATTTGTACAGTTGTTTCTGGCAATGCTGTAAAGTACCATTGAATTGATTATTTTCAGGCTGACTTTTTTCCTGCAGAACTTGAACTATCAGTGCATTGCCATTCAATCCAATTTAGTAGTTATGACAGTTGGAATAACTACATTGCATCTTAATGTGTGTGTCTCATGCATAAATCACATTGTTTGCCAAGCTACTAGGAGACTGGAAATCAGTGCTCAACAGATAACTGGGTCTTATAGATTGGAAAGTGGAAATTCACTGAACATCTGAGAGTCCAGTAAACTCTGGCTTCATCTCTGGGACACGGAGCCCATCAGAATGTAGGTTATTTTGGTGCTTAATAGATCTTCATTGACATGACATCCTTTCAATGTTTATAAAAGTTGTTTTTGCTTTCTAATTTGATGCACTTTTTCGTATTCATTCATTCATTTCTGAGAGCTCAGTACTGTTGGGGGTCTGAAGAATCATGCATTATCTTTGCCCAGTGAGCAATAACACTGTAAAGGCTACCAAACAAATGCATACTAATTCTAGTAGTGCAGGGTAGAAGTAGTCTGTGGTCTGAAAGCTTTGTTCTTGGGAGAGATGGCAGGCCATAGGTTTAGAACCATACTCTGAGGTCAGTTCTTACCAACTATATGATCTTGGGCAGTTTGTATAACCTCTGTAAGTCCTAGTTTTCTCATCTGTGAAATGGAGATAAACCACAGCCACATGATGGGGTTGTTAGAGGAGTAAAGAACTTGATACTCAGCTCAAGAAATGGAAGCTTTTATAATTACTGTTTATTCTTAGATGTCAGGCATCAATCACCCAAACTTGACAGCAAGGCAGGTGGTGGTGGGGGTTATCAGGGAGGACTTTGTGATGGGTGAGCCTTGGGTAAGCTGAGTTGTGTGGAGAAGATGGGCCTTTTGCAGGCAGGAGCTGAAAACCAGAGCCTGGGTAGGTGGATAGGGTTTGGGTACAGAGTGTGGGTCCCTCTGACATGAGTGGGAGAAGTGAAAGGAGATTTTAGAATTAGGTGGCTCGTCGTGGAGGGATTCATGGATCCCTGCAGACTGGCAAGTTGTTCAAATTTTCCACAGGAACCAGGCTAGTCCTCATAAGCTAAGGAGAAGTGAAAATCTGTTGCTCGAGGCCTGGCTTCCCTGGAGATCTAGTATTTTATTCCCAAAATGAAATTCAGTCACTGCTTCCCTGGGCCAATCCATAAATTAAGGCAAGCCAGAAAACACAGGCATTTTCTAACTTCTACATCATCCATCTCTGAGACTCTGTGGGAACTTCCAACAGGGGCGGTCAGGGTAGACATAAGTCTTCTACAAGCTTAAAGGGGACGCATTACCAATGATTGTCAAACCTTTTATTTTCCTCACTGTGGAGTTTTTTGCCCTTTAAGATGACATAGAGAATATTTTCCCAAAATTAATAGATTTCAAAAGCCTGTAAAATGTCTGTGGGCCCCACTCACATCTCCTCTCTCCCAGCCCTTTCCAGCTCTGTCCCCAAGGACTGGTCCATATGGATGAGCTGCTAAGTGGGATTTCTGGAAACTTGGGATCCAGCCCCTGAATCAAGGTGGTTGTCTCAGCCCTGCTTCCTTCTTTCACTTCTTTTTTCCGCTATCATGGGGCTCATGGGGCCTCAGAAGCACCTTACCCCATCCTAAGTATATATATCTTGGCAGAGGAAATCCAAGGCAGGTTTTGTTTTAGAAGGTCAGAGATGGCAGATTCCCCTTTCTTTCCTGGAAGAAACTCTACAACCTTCTGGCTTTCTTATCCAAGGACTGTGACTTCAGTTGAAGGGAAAATATCTTGAAAGGGAAAATGGGACCTCCTTGGTGGTACAGTGGATGGGAGTCTGTCTGTCAATACAGGGGTTACGTGTTCGATCCCCAGTCCAGGAAGATTCCACATGCCAAGAAGCAACTAAAGCCCATGCACCACAACTACTGAGCCCACACACTGCAACTACTGAAGCCTGTGCACCTAGAGCTCGTGCTCTGCAACAAGAGAAGCCACTGCAGTGAGAAGCATGTGCGCTGCAACAAAGAGTAGCCCCCACTGACTCCAATTAGAGAAAGCCCATGTGCAGCAATGAAGACCCAGTGCAACCAAAAAATAACTAAATAAATTGATAATAATAATAATTAAAAAGGAAAACCTAAAGGAGCCTGGTGGGGATGCTCTCAGTCAGAGCTCGGCAAACACTGGCTGATGGGGAACCCAGCTACCCTGGTGCAGGACTGATTATGCTGAGACATCACTGCTCTTGATCGCCACGAGTCAGAATGAGCCTGATTATTGGTGGAGTGCAGGCAGAACCCTGGGCACAGTGCAAGCCAACAGAAACAGAGAGGCTATGGAGTTCAAAGCCAAATGAACTTTGAGCCAACTGTTACCAGGCAGAAATTATAGAACATTTTACAGCCTCCCAAACTGGGGACACATGCCATCCATTTGATTCTGACCCAGCCCTGTGAGGAAGGAGGTCTTAGCCTTGTTTCATGGGTGAGGAAGTGAGGCTCAGAGAGGCTTGTTCAAAATGTCACAGAGCTAGCATCTGGCAGAACTGGGGCTTCAGAGGGCCTAACGGCTAACCCCATGCTCCTTTCCTGGCACCATGCCACTATCATTTGTTATGCAGCCAGCAGAATTGGGCCCAGACCAGCCGACGGACTGACCCCTATGTATTCTATTCTTAGTGTGAATCACTGTAATGGTTGGGGCCTCAGTTTACCCAGCTGCATGAAGGAGGGGACTGACTCCAACTTACTGCCAGCCCAGAAGGAAGGCATAACTACTGGGCACACAAAGAAGAAATCAAGAGGAATCAGTCTACATTGCTTCCTGGGGCTCTGTCCCTTGGAGGATGATATGCAAAATGCGAGATTAGAATAAATAGAATGGAAAAGGAAGCCTCCCAGTACCACGTGTCTCCCCTGGACAGTTCATAGGCTCTGCTCTGAGGGAACCTGTCCTGCTATCTTCCCAAATGAGCCCTAGGGGCTGCCTGGCTCTCTGCTGTACCAGAGACTCGGAGAACCTGGGTGCCAGAGCAGATGGACCTGGACTGGATGCCCAAGTTCATCATTTCTGTACTGATCACTTAGCCCAGCTGAGACTCAGTGTCTTCATCTGTGAAATGGGGACATATAAGAATACCATCCTGCTAGGGTTGTTGTGAGAGGTGAGACAATGCATGGACCATGCTTGGCATTCCGTCTGGCATGAGGAGTGTCCCCTGGACTTCCCTGGTGGTCCAGTGGTTAAGAATCTGCCTGCCAATGCAGGGGACATGGGCTCAATCCCTGGTCTGGGAAGATTTCACCAGCCGAGGGACAACTAAGCCCGTATGCCACAACTACTGAGCCTGCACTCTAGAGCCCACGAGCCACAACTACTGAGCCCGTATGCCCTAGAGCCTGTGCTCCTCAACAAAGAGTAGTCCCCAGCTCACTGCAACTAGAGAAAGCCTGCACATAGCAACAAAGACCCAGCCAGCAAACAAACAAAGACAGATAAATAATTTTTAAAAATTAAAAGAAGTATCCACTAAATGATATGTCACTTTTATTGCTAACATTTGGTCAGTGCTCACTCTGTGTCCGGCACTGTGCTAGCCGCTTTCTATAAATTAAGTCACTCAATCCTATTAAACAACATAATACAGGTAGAGCTTCACCTAGTTCCTGGCATAAGGAAAGTGCTTACAATGGTACCTGTTGTTAACCTAAGGTTTCGCACAGTAAAACCTGCCCAGGTCTGGGCCTCATCCTGGGCTGTCTGTTTCATGGGGATGGAATGTCATGACCTAGCTCATGTGTCCTTCAGGGTCTCCCTTTGTTGTAAATCCATTTATTGCTCAAGGCCAAGCACAGAGGCCACCTCCTCACAGTTTTTTGGTTTCCTGATGGAGACAGACAAGTAAATCAGCAGTTGCAATGTAGTTCCAGAGTGCCTCAGCTGGGCTGAGTGTGAGCTGTGGTCGTGGGAAACAGGAAGGGGACAGTCACCTCTGATGTGAGGGCAGAAAGGACAGGGAAGAGGGGATGGAGAAAAGACATTGAAATTGGTCTTGAAGGAAGAGCAAGAGTATGTTGGGCAGAGGAGAGGAAAGAGGATGTATTCAGGCAGCTGTGGGTTACTGGAGAGGGTCAGCGAGCAGGCAGGGGGAGTGGGTGGAGGGCCATGGTGACCAGGCTCAGTTGCATTTTCTCTGGAGGCTGTGAGGAGCTGTTATTTTAAGCTGGGAAGAAAATGTGATTAAATCTGCCTCTTTGAAACTTCGCTGGGATTGCAGAGAAAGGTTGGATGGGAGAGTGGGAGCTGCTGGGGGCCTAGAGCAGGAGTGCAGGGCAGGGGGGTCAGGGTGTGGAGAGCACAGGAGTCAGGGAGCGCAGGGCAGGCAGGCCTGTGAGACCTGTGCTGGGGTGAGGGTCGGTGGCCGGACGTGGGGGGAGGGACAGAGAGCCGCCCTAGGTGACTTCAGTGCTCCAATTTGGGAAGGTCTGACAAGGGAGGGTTGAGAAGAGGCTGTGTGCGGGGGCATCTGAGAAACCACTCGTTCCCTCAGCACAGGCAGTTTGGTGGACAGATGGGAGCCTCTCTGCTCTGGCCAGTGGACGGAGGTCCTGAGTCCATGGGGACCTGGACACTCAGCAGCCAGCTCTGGCTGCCCCAGCCTGGGAGTGGTTCGTGTGCTTGACAGGATGAGGACTGTGACACAGAGGGGAATGGGGGGGCCTGAGGATGTTTAGCTTGGGTTGAGGGACTGAGGAAGCCGTTACCCTCACCCTGACCCTTCATGTCTTCACGGAGAAGACGCAGCTCTTTGTGCTCCCAAACGCCAAGCTCCAACATGTGAGAGAGAGCTCAGAGATGCTCTATCTGGCCTCAACATAAAGGAGACTTGTTTCCTTCTCTACAAGATGGTGACAAATTGTCTATGTCAAGAGAAATGCGTGTAAAGTGCTCTTTCCTGCTCCCAGCACAGAGGATGTGCTCCCTGGTAGTCAGGAGGAACCTGGAAGAACTGTCCTCATCTCTCCCACCTGAGGTTCCCGTGCTCCCTGCCCCGGTCCCTGGAGCTCTCAACAGAGGAGGGATGGTTGCCTGACACTGGATGTAGAAGGGCTTTGGATCAAGGGTTACCCTCCCACTCCAAGACTATACCACTTTTGGGTGAGTAGATGGATCTGGTGTGGCTGCAACACAGTTTTAGCTGATAGTGAGTCAAAAAGCGGACAGCTTTCCTTTTACCCAGATTTACTTCAATGTGAAACAAGATGGCAACCCACTCCAGTGTTCTTGCCTGGAGAATCCCATGGACAGGGGAGCCTGGTGGGCTGCAGTCCATGGGTCACAAAGAGTCAACACGACTGAAGTGACTTAGCATGAAACAAGATGCATGCATGTGTATTCAGTCACTTCAGTCCTGTCTGACTCTTTGTGACCCCATGGACTGTAGCCCGCCAGGCTCCTCTGTCCATGGAATTCTCCAGGCAAGAATACTAGAGTGGGTTGCCATGCCTTCCTCCAGGGGATCTTTCTGACCTAGGGATCAAACCCATGTCTCTTGCATCTCCTGCATTGCAGGCAGATTCCTTACTGCTGAGCCAGTGGGGAAGCCGGTGAGACAAGATAGAGACTGTCAAATGGCCATAGTCAGGCCAACCTGACTTGTCTAGGTTGGAGCTAATCAGGACCCTTGATCCTTTGGGAGGCAGCATGGTACACTGGAATGAGCAAGAGATTTGGGGTCAGGGAACCTGGCATGAAAGCCCGTCATTGTCCCTTATGAGCTCTGTGACCTTGGACAAGTCACCTAACTTCTAACACTCACATTCCTCCTCCTCTGTGTTGTTTCAAGGAAGGCAAGAGATGATGTAGGCAAAGCCCCTCACTGCACCTGGCATACAGTAAGGACACAGGAAACTATCACCACATCCATAGCTGAACCAGCTTATGTGAAAAAAATATTAACCGTAACAGTTTCTTCTCCTCCTACCTCCCGGCTGCATCTTTAGATGCTGTCCCCAGACATTTCCCCTGGAGTTTTGTCTGTGGGTTGTCATTTTGTCTGCTTGCCTTTCATCCTCCTGAAGTCTTGCTAATCGCACAGGAAGTGGGTGGGTAATGTGCTTCTCTGTTGTTCCACTGGCCTCCCAGTGAGTCGTACTGTTTTGCTTTCCTCACCACGGGGGCTTCTCACACCCTCTAATGACTATTTTCCCTTCAGAAATGGCATATTTTTAGACAAAAGCATTTCCTGTGGTTCATCTCTGACTCTCTGGCAGATCTCTGATTTCTCATCAGTTTTCTCTGCCTCTCTCTGGTCACATAAAACCCACTCCAGCAGCATGTTTGCAGGAAATGCAGGAACCACACGCTCCCAGCAGCCTTCTCTGCTCTGAGCTGATACCCAGCGCTCAGGGGCTGGGGCTCTGGGCCAGGGCTGAGTTGTCCTTGGTTAAGGCATTGGGCCTGAGTAGTTGGGACTTCAATGGGTACCTTTTTTAGCTGTTGCCCTGCCCCTCCAGCTGCTTGTCCAGCTCCCCTGTGCCAGTGTTGGAGAGTTGGAGGGTGGTGGTTGTTTCACAATTACCAGAAACACTCACCCTTCTTTGCTGTTGTTTGTTGTTCAACCACTTAGCCGTGTCCAACTCTTTGTGACCACATGGACTGCAGCATGCCAGGCTTCCCTGTCCTTCACCATCTCCTGGAGCTTGCTCAAACTCATGTCCGTTGAGTTGATGATACCATCCAACCATCTCACCCTCTGTTGCCCCCTTCTCCTCCTGCCCTCAATCTTTCCCAGCATCAGGGCCTTTTCCAGTGAGTTGGCTCTTCACACCAGGTGGCCAAAGTGTTGGAGCTTCAGTATCAGTCCTTCCGATGAATATTCAAAGTTTATTTCCTTTAGCATTGACTGGTTTGATATCCTTGCAGTCCAAGGGACTCTCAAGAGTCTTCTCTAGCACCACAGTTCAAAAGCATCAATTCCTGGCGCTCAGCCTTCTTTATGGTCCAACTCTCATATCTGTACATGACTATTGAAAAAAGCATAGCTTTGACTGTATGAACCTTTGTTCGCAAAATGATGTTTCTGCTTTTTCTTAGTCAAATTCAAATTGAGATGACCCCCTTACCCTTTTATTAACAACACAGACATACATGGGTTTGAATCCTGGCTTCTTCATTGACTAACTTGGTGAGTGACTTAAATACTCTAAGCTTCAGTTTCTTTGTTTAGAAAACGAGGATAATATTAGCAAATCTCACAGGGCCATTGTAAAGATTATACGCAACACAGTATGTAGGCAAAATGCTTAGCAGCTGTACCTGGCACTTAGTTGCTCTTATTATGTCTAAATGAGTATAATGATTTAATGGTAATTACATTGTAAACTTAAAACATTTAGAGTTTCATAATTTAGTATTAACTTGTAATGATTTATATATGTACTTTATTCCCGTCTCAGCCTATGAGCCCCTTGAAGGAAGAAGCTAGATCTTCTTCAACTCTGAATGCAAAATAAGTATCCAGTAAATGTCTGAGGGGCTGAGGAGTGTAGTCCAACAGCTTTAGGAGCCCAGAGAGCTTAAGTGTTGCTGTTGTTGTTCAGTCACTAAGTCAGGTCTGACTCTTAGGGACCTCATGGACTGCAGCATGCCAGGCTCCTCTGTCCTCCACTATCTCCTGGAGTTTGCTCACATTCATGTCCATTGAGTCAGTGATGCTATCTAACCATCTCATCCTCAACTGCCCCCCTTCTCTTCCTGCTCGCAATCTTTCCTAGCATCAGGGTCTTTTCCAATGAGTTGGCTCTTCGAATCAGGTGGCCAAAGTATTGGAGCTTCAGCTTTAGCATCAGACCTTCCAATGAATATTCAGGGTTGATTTTCTTTAGGATTGACTGGTTTGATTTCTTTGTAGTCCAAGGGACTCTCCAGAGTCTTCTCTAGCACCACAGTTCAAAAGCATCAATTCTTGGCACTCAGCCTTCTTTATGGTCCAACTCTCACATCTGTATATGACTACTGGAAAAATCATAGCTTTGACTATACCGACCTTTATCAGCAAAGTGATGTCTCTGCTTTTTAATATGCTGTCTACCTTCCAAGGAGCAAGTGTTTTTTAATTTCATGGTTGTGGTCACCATCCACAGTGATTTTGGAGTCCCCCAAAATAAAATCTGTCACTGCTTCCCCTTTTTCCCTATCTATTTGCCATGAAGTGATGGGACTGGATACTATGATCTTAGTTTTTTGAATGCTGAGCTTCAAGCCAGCTTTTTCATTCCCATCAAGAGGCTCTTTAGTTCCTCTTCACTTTCTGTCATTAGAGTGGTATAATCTGCATATCTGAGGTTGTTGATATTTCTTCTGGCAGTCTTGATTCCAGCTTGTAATTCATCCAGCCTGGCATTTCACATAATGTACTCTGCATATAAGTTAAATAAGCAGGGTGACAATATACAGCCTCGTCTTACTCCTTTCCCAATTTTGAATTGATCTGTTGTTCAATGTATGGTTCTAACTCTTGCTTCTTTACCTGCATACAGGTTTCTTGGGAGGCAGGTAACTTGGTCTGGTATTCCCATCTCTTTAAGAATTTCCCACTGTTTGTTGTGATTCACACAGTCAAAGGCTTTAGTGTAGTCAGTGAAGCAGAAGTAGATGTTTTCTGGAATTCTCTTGCTTTCTCCATGAAGAAGAGCTTAAGTGCATTGGGCAAATATGGAAAGTCCATAGTCTGTCAGGGATGCTGTGCAAGGCATAAAGGAAGCTAATGAGATGTACACAACTGGGCCCCTGCCACCAGGGAGCTTCAGTGGGGAGATAGGCAAGAGGCAGAAGACTGGGAGCCCAAGGAGACAGAGGAGGGAAAGGGCTACAGGGAGAGAGTTACCAAGAAGGACAGATAGGATTGGATGAGGGGATGGGGAGGCTGGAGGCCCACCCTTAGGCAACCTGCCTTTCCTAAGCCTCTCTACACAATGAGGATTGGTTAGTCTTTCACTTCTGTTTGGTTTAATCCATTCATTTAGTTAAGCTTTTGGAGGACTGACTCTAAATACTTCTTTAGTTACTGTTTAACCCACCCCTACATCACTATGACATATGTGCGGCATTCAGATCATTTCTTTGCCCTTCTGTGACCATGACTGATATGGCTAACGGATTGTTAGTCAGTCTTCTATACCACGCCTAGTATCATCTTACAGTCCTCCATACAGCAGTCATCTCTGATGGAATGGGATTGATACTTGAACTGAAAGCCATTTATATCTTTGGCCTAGACTCCTAGATCACTGGATATGTGCTGAGGCCTCTGTACATTTCAAAAGTTTATGATTTTCCCCACAAAATGCTGCCATCCTTGAATTCTTTCTGCCTTTCTTTATGGAAGCCCATTTCTCCCGCTTTGCTTAGAAGACTAGAGAGGTGTTAGGTATTAGGAAAGTGAAAGGCAAGCAGACAAAAGGATAAACCTCCCCCTTTATCTACTTGTACTTGGATGTGTTGGATAGATCTTAAGTTTTGACTTTGGATCATGGAGTTAAATGTGATTCTTTCTGTATTTTTGTTTTTTTAAATTTCTGTATTAAGCAAGTTGCTACTTTTTTTTTTATAGAAAAAGTACATTTTTTTCTTTTATTTAGCTCTACTGGGTCTTCATTGCTGCACACAGGCTTTCTCTAGCTGCAGTGAACGGGCTTCTCATTGCAGTGGCTTGTCTTGTTGCAGCATTCGGACTCGAGGGCACATGGGCTCAGTCGTTTGGTACATGGGCTTAGTGACCCTACAGTATTTGGGATCGTCCCAGACCAAGGACTGAACCCGTGTCTCCTGCCTTGGCAGGTGGATTCTTAGCCACTGGACCACTGGGGAAGTCCATAAAAATGCATTTTATTTACTCAGACTTGATCACTGTATACCCTTTTGTACCTTTTAAACAGTGAACTGTGTGACTATATTGCCTAATAAAAATAAAGTCAGTAAGTTAAAAGCTTGTCTTTGTGTTTGTACCTGTGGATACCCTTTATTCTTAAAAGTCAAAGAACATATTCCTTGAAGATACTGAGGAGGTGGAAAGTCATACAGCATTTGGGAAAGATGTTTACTGAGAGGTGATCAAGATATGATACTGGGGTCTTTGATATATGCAGTATCCTTGTATGTAACTGGCATAAACTCCATTGTTTGAGTGCTCTCAATCACTTTTGTGATTTAAAAAGTCCAGAGCAATTTAAAAAATAAAGTCTAGGTAGAGGTGAATTTACTCTGCAGCAAATGAAACTTAAAAAAAAATTGTTTGGCTGTGCTCAGTCTTAGTTGTGGCACATGGGATCATTTTTTAGCTGCGACATGCGGGATCTCTAGCTTGCAGCAGGTGAATTCTGAATTGCGACATGTGGGATCTAGTTCCTTGCCCAGGGATTGAACCTGGGCCCCCTGCACTGGGGACTTAGAGTCTTAGCCACTGGACCACCAGGGAAGTCTCAGCAAATGAATTTTAAGCTTAGGCTCTCACTTACAAGGTGTCTTTTACTTTCATGTCTAATTTTATATTTATAATTTTGTTTTCTTTTTCTTAAAGTGAGCCTTTTCTCCCTATCTCCAACAATATGGGGCTTTGGCCTCATATAGCCTGCCTCTGCTGTAGGTAGAGAAAACCTCTTCTTGTTGGTCTGTACAGTGTTCAATGTCCACCAACTCCTTGATTCTCCTTGGGATGTGCTGGGAAGGGAGTATCTGCCTTTTCCCCTATTCTTTTTTTTTTCTTCTCCAGAAGCCTTATTCATTAATAACTAGAATCCACTTCTATGACAATAACTAGAAATTTACTAGTGGGTGGGTCACTTCTATGGAGGGACTCCTGTAAAGACTAGCATTTTTCTCTGCTCTGGGCTGTAAAGACAGTGGTCAGGCCTCCTGCAGTGAGTGATGCAACCCCAAGCTGCTCAGCCTCCTTATCTGAGCCATGTGGGCAATACAGCTGGCCCTTTTAGAAAGCAACTGATTTTCAATCCATAGAGTTTTGGAAGAGAAGCCCTCACTATAGCCTTGGGCCCAAACCAGATGCTCCTGTCCAATGAGAAGGTCAAAAAGACTTACACTGTGCTCTTAGTAAAGATGACTGTGTATATGGTTGTGACTCTGGTTGGCCTGGAAATGAGCTTAGAATCCTTAATACTCCAATGTGATCATAAAACAATTTTCTCTGATCCTTTCTAAGTTATTAGAAGAAAAATAGGAACAATAGTGAGTCAATGCTTAATGTTTATCATACGTTGTCATGACCTTTTGGATCAAGCAGGACAGCCCTGGGTGTGGACAGGGGCAGCACAGCTGAGATATACTAAGTCAACACCTCTGTGTGAATTCCAGCAGCTGTGCAAATAAGTGGGTGCAAGGTGTAGGGCTTGACCAGGCAGAGGAACAAAGGTTCACAGGAAGGAAAGAAACCAATTTAATGAAGGTGGATTGTAAAGCACACAAGCTTTAATGTGGCTTTAATGTCCCAAGCCCAGCACAGTTCCATGGGGTCTGTACAGGGCAGCTCGTTTGCTGGGATTCTCAATCTAGGCTGAACTGCTCTGCAGTGGGCCTTTGTGTTATTTTAAAAGTTCCCTAAGTGATTTTAATGTTTGTCCAGACGTGAGAACCACAACACAGTTGAACATTGTCAGTAGGTATTAACCACAAATTCCTGGCGAGGATAATATCATAGAGCTGGAAAGGGTAACTCAAGCTGGGAATCACATTGGTATTTATGGACCACCCATCTCAGGAGTTAGATTAAGAGAGACATTATTATTCCAAAGCAGTGGTTCTCAAATTTGAGTGTGCGTGAGTTCCCTGGAGGCCTTGCTAAAGCCTCTATTACTGGGCCTCATCCTAAGAGCTTCTGATTCGTTAGGTCTGGGACCCCCAAACCGACACATCTGACATGTTCCCAGGTGATGCTGATGTGATGGGTCTGGGGACCACACTTTGGGAACCACTGTTGTAGAGGACACAGGTCTTGGCCCTGAGAGGTGCTGCTGGTGAAGTGGAAAAGAGTGTGAGTCTAGGAAGTAGAGGACCTGGATTCAGGTCCTGGCTTTGCCATGACTCATGCACAGACTGTGTGGCCTAGGGTGAGCATGTGCCCTCTCTGAGCTCAGTGTTTATGTCCTTTATCTGAGGGTAAGATGAACTATTTACCTATCTCCATGGTTTGAGTGGGATAATCAGTAATACATTTCATTTGGAATTTACCAGATACTGAACGTTCTCCATGCATGATTTTGATTATTTTTCTCAACATTTCTATGAAGTAGGTCCTCTTATTCTTATAGGCTCAGAGACTGAAGTTTAGGCAGCTTCAATACCTTGTTAGGAGCGTTGAGTCGGAGGCTGTTCTGGCCAACCTCAGAGTTCAAGCTCTCAACCACTGAGCTATGCTTGACTCTCAGTTGGAAACCCTGTGCGCACTAAGACCTGCCAAGCAGTATCTAGCTGTGGTTTTTCTGAGTGGTGAGAAGGGCTTGATGTAAGGGATACCTGGTGGGCGAATCACTCTGCAACAGTGAGCAAACCCCAATTAATTCAAGTCTGGGCAGATCGGGAGGGGTTCCAAGAGAAAACACAACAAAACACATCAATCACACAGTAACTCTGTTTGAGAATGGGCCACTCAGATAAGACGTAGGCATTAATTAGGAGGAAAAAAGAGCAGAACAAACAGCCGGCAGGAAGACCAGAGGCCTCTGTAACAGGCTGACTGAAGCCCAGGAAAGCTGCCTCCTGGAAACCTGGCAGCAGATCACAAAGGCTGGCACCAATTCATTAAGTCAAAGCAGCCATCTTGGGGAAAGGGCTCTTTGAAGCAAGAAAAAAATGCTTATAAGAGACATCAGGAAAAGTCATCCAGTGGGACCCAATATGTGCAAAACTGTGAACTGAGGTGCTACTCAGGGGATGCAGAGATAAGGAGCCTATAATAAAGGTTCTGCACCTCGAACCAGGAAGCCCTGGAGAGATGAGTGTCTTTGGGTCACTGGGAACAAGACCCCATGTTCAGGGCTGGATGAGTGGGACAGGTGATCCCCAAAGATCATTGCAGCTCTTAGATCCAGGGGTGACCTGGAAGCTGGATCCGTGCTTCATGGGTCTACCAGATTTCTTTCCCCAGGTAAGCAGTTGTTTGGGTAGGGGTACAATGAATGAAAAAAAAATTGATTATCAGAAAAAGTTTGATAACATTTCATGCTAAAGTTTATTAGAAGAAAACTTGTTATAACTTTTACACATGGGTAGGAATGTTGTGTCATTTACACATAGAGATTTCCACGGACAGAGGAGCCTGGTGGTCTACAATCCATGGGGTTGCAGAGTAGGGCACAACTGAGCGACTTACACTCTGACTTTTCACAGGAATGTTGTGTAACAAACTTGTTGTTGAGTTGCTAAGTCATGTCCAACTCTTTGTGAACCTTTGGAGTGTAGCCCACCAGGCTTCTCTGTCCATGGGATTTCCCAGGCAAGAATACTGGAGTGAGTTGCCGTGTCCTTCTCCAGGGGATCTTCCTGACCCAGGGATTGAATCTATGTCTCCTTCATTGCAGGCAGATTCTTTACCTTGGAACCACCAGGGAAACCTAAACTACTTTGTGATAAAAATGAAATGGGATTATGTGAGGGGTCTGATAAGGCAAAGGATGCCTAAAAAGTGCTTTGAAATCTGTAATTGTTATTCATTGGAATAAAAGCATCACAAAAATTGGGATCATTTTCTGTACGAAGAGCTATGAAAAATGACCTTACTCAGTAATTGCAACAATTATAAGAGTTTTATTTGATCTGGTAAGAGAAGCAAGAATCCATATGCATCTTAGGAGTTAAGATGCTCAGCCTCTGGTAATGATGAAATAGGGCCATGTGAATGGGCAGAAAAATAGAAGATGACCTTGGATGTAGACAAGATCATGATGTGTTTAGCAGTAAGTAACCCAAACAACAGATGAACTGGTTGGCTCTGACCTAATGGGTATTGTAGGGGAGCAAAATTTTCCACCCCCAGAAATCTGGCAGGCAGATTATTTTGAGCTGAAAACAATCAATGCCCAAAGTCTCAGGAATAAACTTGAACTTTCTCCCTAACTGCCTAAAAGAATTTAGATAGAGAACCTATTCCTGAAATAGAGCTAACACCAGAGATCTGGCTAAGTGTGATGGGGGAAACTCAGCAGGGCTTACAGACCAGAGTCCACTCCACCCATTGTCTCTGTGGTGTCCCAGCAAACATTTATTTACCAGACATTTGCTTTTCCATTTTCAAGTGAATTGCTTTCTTGTCCTTTGAAGTCCCAAACCACTAAATGCAACATACATTTTTGTCTTTGATTAAAGACAGTTTTCAAAGTGAGGACTTTAGCTATTTTGGTGAGTTATTCTGTTTTCTTGGGTCTCTACAATGTACACATTATTAAACTTTCATTTGATTTTCTTCTGTTAATGTATCTCCTGTCAATTTAATTCTTAGACTAGCCAGAAGAACCTAAAAGGATAGGAAAATTTCTTTCTCCCTGACAGTATAAACCAGAGAAGAATTTTGGTCTTTGCAGCCTGTTTTTCTCCTGTGATGAGAGTTTGGTCAAGATAGCTAACAAAGTACTTAAAATAACTAGAACCTTAGAACTTAGGAGCCATGGCAATATAGTTTATTGATTAATTTTATATGTGAGAAACTGAGGTCCAGAGAGCTAAGTGGCTAACCCCCTAACTAATTAGAGAATGCATTGTATGTAAGATGGAAAACATTAGTCTTACCTTTCATGAAACTAAGGTATCTGATTAAGGCCACCTTAAAAAGTGTGGGAGATTTCTAGAACATTTTTAGTTTGATGAGATGGAAAGTTGACCAAATGCTCTAACAGAATGCCAGATTGCATTGCTGTAAAAAGACAAATCATTGAGACAGATAGATACCTCATGACTAGTATGATTTTCCAAACAATCTTATATAAGTGATTTCTAATAAATCATACAGGCAGGACTTCACAGTGAAATCGCAAATGACTTTAAAACAAGCATAATGATGACAGCCCAAACATCTGTTGGTTTTGAGAGTAAATCTCCCTATTTTGAAACTGGCATTTAACCATCAGGAGATGGGGCTTGATAGAACTTCAGAGGATTTCTAGATTAAACAACAGAACATCTAACTCCTTGCCCCCTGTGTTAATTAGAAGCAGCTGACATCAGGGCTATGGTTCTCTCTCTAGTTTCACGTGTACTTATATGTACCTGGTTTGACCACAAACATAGAGTAGATGACAGAGGACAGAGAGCTTGGCGCTTTAGGATGTGTTATTGGTGATGATCGACCTCTGTGACTCTTACTTCCTGCTTTTGACTCCTAACACTTGTCTGATTCTTCCTGCTGTAGCTGATTTCCCAGGCACATGAATGTCTGACTCAAGCTCTTCATTGGCTCCCTCCAGCTCACTGTATCATCTTTGAACTCCACCATAGAGACCTGGACTCATACCTCAGCTCTGCTCTCAGTTGGACATTTGGTCTTTATCTCTTCTGTCAAACCCAGCACTGCGTTCAGTAATTTCCTATTATCTTTATTTATTCAATCACTTTAATTTCATGTTTGAAACTTTTCCTATTTTCTTGTGGAATTTCACAGAATTTTTTCCAAATGTAATTTTTAAAACCTTAACTCTTCATTAGGACTATGTAAGAGCAGGCTATGTCAGAAGCCAGTGTGAAAACCATTGGAACAAATAAGTATCAATTGTGCGTGCCTGCTAAGTTGTTTCAGTCATGTCCAATTCTTTGCAACCCTATAGACTGTAGTCTGCCAAACTCCTCTGTCCATGGGATTCTCCAGGCAAGAATACTAGAGTGGAGGAGCCATGTCCTCCTGGAGATCCTCCTGACCCAGGGATCAAACCCATGTCTGTTATACCTTTTGCATTGGAGGTGAGTTCTTTACCACTGGTGCCACCTAGTCAATCAGTAAGCACATCCCGCTCCACAGGGCAAAGAGTCGAGGTTAGGGAGGCAGTGAAGTGAGGCAGGTTGACCTCTTCTGACGGGAAGGACAGGCGTGACATGGGCACATGGGGGCCATGTATGACCAAGAATCTTCTGGTCTCTGAAGTGATGAGATATAGAAACTCCAAAGGTCCAGAGATGTGATAGGGCTGAAATAATAGGGCTTTTATTTACTCTAGAGCAAACCAGTAACAGTACTATTCTTTATTTGCACTTTAAAGGTAAAGTACAAGAAAGACCCCACTGTTTTGATGCCTGGTGATGTCACTGAAAGTTCTAGGACAAACTCCAAGAAGATTGAAGTGAGTTAGGAAATTGCATTTTGGGACTTCCTTGGTGGTCCACTGGTTACATGTATTTTAAAGATGGTGGAGAAGAAGGACATGCACTCATCTTCTGCTATAACACTAAAATTGCAACTAGCTTCTGAACATCCATTGACAGGAGGATGTTGGAACCTACCAGAAAAAGATTCCCCGTGTCCAAGGACAAAGGAGAAACCTCAGTGAGACGGTAGGAGGGGTGCAGTCACATTAAAATCAAACCCCATACTTGCCAGAGACTCTAGGAGGGCACAAACACAACCTTGTATGCACCAGGACCCAGGGCAAAAGAGCAGTGACCCCACAGGAGACTGAGCCAGACCTGCCTGTGAGTGTCTGAGGGTCTCCTGTGGACACATGGGTTAGTAGTGGTCTGCTGTGAGGACAGGGGCATTGGCAGCAGCAGTCCTGGGAGGTGTGGCATATTGGCATAAGTCCACTTGGAGGAGGTCATCATTAGCCCTACCATAGAGCCTGTAGCATCACCGACTCAATGGACATGAGTTTCAGCAAAAATCCCAGGAGACAGTGAAGGCCAGGGAAGCCTGGCCTGCTACAATTCATGGGGTCACAAAGAGTCAAATATGACTTAGAAACTGAGCAGCAACCAGTGGTTAAGAATCCGCCTTCCAATGCAGAGGAAGTGGTTTGATGCCTGGTCGAGGAACTAAGATCCCACATGTCATGGGGCAACTAAGCCTGTGTACCTCAACTACTGAGCCTGAGCTCTAGAGCCCTTGAGCTGCAACTAGAGAAGAGCCCACCAGCTGCAATGAAGATCCCACGTACTGCAACTAAGACCTAATACAGCCAAATAAATAAATAGATAAATGAATAAATATTAAAAAAAAAAAAAAGAAAGAAAATTGCATTCTGCTCAAACCTGAGATGCTCAAAGACTGGCTTAGGCTGTGATAAACAGCAATGAAAGAACTGTGGTTCAGAGGCTTTATGCTCATATGTCTTTAAATCTTACTCTAAATAAAATGCTTTCTTTGTACTAGGTAAGTATTTGTCACTATGTGCTCTTTTACTGAAAAGCGTGTTGAGCTCTCGGTGTAGGGGAGAGCAGTCTGGTATTTGGCTCAGCTAACCCGGAAGCTGGGGTCTGATGAGCCTGGCTCTGTCACTCAGGTGGCACTGCCTAACCACAGGTGCCCACAGTACTTACACTGCCAACATCACAGTCTAGGAAATAGTCACAACAAAGGCCATGGTACTTAAAGACAGAAAGGGACATGTATATTGGGGGATAAAAGCTTGAGAAGGTGGCAAGTGTGTGTTCCTTTCATCATGATCTGTTTAACACAAAATAGTGCTTTTGGCAATATTTTCCCCCAAAATGAAAGCTTTGGATTTCAAATAGGGTTATTTGCCTTTCATCTGTTTTCTCTACTGTTCTATTTTCTGATCCATTTACTTTCATCTTGGAAACCCGTCATTGTATCTCTTGTATCAATGTAACTATCATTCAAGAAGCTTTTTCTTCTCTGGGTCAGAGTGTTTAATATCAGGCAATTTAAATGATTTTTTGTGTATTGACCTCAATATTTGAGAGTCATGCAAGATGTATTGTGAAGTCAAATGTTCAAAAATAATGAGTACCTTTATTTGATGTTTTCTTCCCCCAGAAGAGCACAACAGTCGAGAGTCCTAAGGGATTGGATGGGAAACTGCAAAAGGTGGTAAGTACCCAAGGCTGGGCTGCTGAGGAAGAGAGCAGGAGAGAGGCTGGAGAGATAGGACTGGATAAGACAAATATGTGCTTAGTCTCATAGAGAGGAGACCTGAAGTGTTTTTCTCTCTTTCCTGGTGAGAGGAGGAGCATGGCTGGCCCAGGCTGGTTGCAGAGGCTCAGATGGAGGAGACAAGTTGGGACAAGAGGGTGGGTTCTGTAGCTGGAAGGTGAGCAGTGGGCAGGAAGCTGGAGTCCGCCTGGGCTGTCACGTTGTGGATACGTCACAGCAAGAAGGGGCTGTAGGGGAGGGGGAGAGCACGCAGGAGCAAGCAGAGCAGATTCTGAAAGCTTGACTTGGTCTGGGTTATAGACTCCTACAGGGGCAAGAATGTTTTTGATGAAGCATCCTTCTAAAGACTTCGATTAACCAATTTAAACATTTATGGAACTTTCCCTTGGAGTAGCTATGTAGATTGTAGGAACCCAGAGCATAAACCTTGGTGTCCCACTGAAGGGACTGATCTCCCTGCCATCCGAGTGCTAACCAGACCTGACCCTGCTTAGCTTCCGAGATCAGATCAGATTGGGCACGTTCAGGGTGTGATGGCCATAGACAGGCCTGGTCACCCAGTCTGCCTGTGAGATGATTGGTCAGAGTGAACAAGGCATTAGAAGGAGTGTTATAGCAATGGGACAGACCAGGGCAGGGGCGTGGCCTTTATTGGGAGAGCTCCTTTCACACTAACCACAGCTGGTGCAGTTATATGAAGAGACCCATTCTCAGAGAGTGTTGAGACTTCCCCAAGGTTGTCAGTATTGGAGCTTGAGTTCAAACTCTGGTCTGTGGACTGGAGAGCCACTCTCTTCTCTTTGCACTTGGCCACACTGGCTTAGAGTTAGGACCCTTGGTCTTGAATCCCAGCTCTGCCAGTTATTAGCTGTGTGAACCTGAGTGAGTTATGTAATCTTTGGAGCCTTAGCTGCATCATCTGATGAATAAAGATCATAGGATTATAGGGAAAATGAAATAAAAATTCATTCATAGGGTTTAGCACAATGATGCCTGGCATGGTAAGTGTTCAAAACACATAGCTGACTATTGATTCTGTGTATAAAATAAATAACTATAAGAACCTACTATAAAGCACAGGGAACTCTCCTTAGTGCTCTGTGGTGACCTAAATGGGAAGGAAATCCAAAAAAGAGGGGATATATGTATGCATATAGCTGATTCACTTTGCTGTATAGTAGAAACTAACACAGCATTGTAAAGCAACTATACTCCAATAAAAATTAATTAAAAAAACAATATGTTAGCTGCAAGTAGCCCAGTATTCAGAGAAGAGGGAGTGTCAGAAGCCTCCATGGGGGAGGGGAGGCTTGAGTCAGACCTGAGCAAAGGGATGAGGCCTGACAGAAATAAGCTCTGAGGAGCAAAGTGGGGTGAGCTCACCATGAGTGTGTCATGAAGGAGTAAGGGGAGAAGGGATGGAGAGAGGAAACAGTAAGGCAGAAAAAGGTTAGTGTTTGCAGGTTGGTTGGTTGCTTGCTTGCCTGCTTTAAACTCATCTTCCGGTCAAATAGTGTAATGAGGCTGGGGAGGGTGGTCTGCCTGCCTCTCCAGGAAGACCAGGCCTGACACAGGTCTCTGTGCATCCTGAGAGAAAGGGTAAAGGACACTGGGAGGTGTGTTCGTGTGTATAATAATCAGAGATGTAAAGGAGTGTGGTGTGGGTGAGGGGTGATGTCTCTAGACGAGTTTCTGCCATGCTCTCGTGGGTTAGGAACTGTAATTATCAACTTTCCTTACTTTTCTGTCTTCTCTCACACACGTAGAACAGACTAGCGCAGGGCCTGCTCAGACATATATTTAAAAACCAGGAGTCTCGGGGGTTGCGCGCTCTCGATCTTCTGGCTTTGCTTGTTTGGCTTGTGAGGAGGTGTTGACCCAACATACTTGACACTTTCTCTCCTGACCCAGTGGTGACACCTGCTCAGGGCCCCGGGGGACCTTAGTCTGGGGGTCTGTCCTTTGCTCTCTGTCTTCCCTGGTTACCTCGTTGGCAAGCAGTAGAGAGGAACAAGCTCTTTGGAGCCAGGATCTGGCTTCTGTCCCTCTCCCCAAACTGTCTGGTTGTAGGGAGAGCGCAGACAGCTTTCTGTGACCCACTGAGTCACATGGACATGCCTCTTAATACTTCAGAGTCCACTCACATATGTGATTCGTCCTCACCACTGAGGAGGCAGGACAGGGACTAGAGACCAGTGTTCAGAGGGACTAAGCCCCTCTCCCCAGTCATGGAGCACACTGGCGCTGGCACTCAAACTCCGGCTCCACCCACCTTCTTTGTGCTGAGCTAGCGGCTGTAGGACCTGTAGTAAATGATGAGGGATTTCCCTCCCATCTCAGCCATCCATAGAAGATTAGAACAAAACAGGCAGACAGGGAGGCCCTTTGCCACAGTGGGTCTCATCTATCCCTGGGGGACAAATGGTCCCTGGTTTCCATCCTCCATAACCCAGGGCTGCTCCAGTAGAGTCCCTGCTGGGAGGGAGGGCTTGGAATCAACTTTTTGGATTCTCCTGCAGTGTTCTGAGGCTACTGAGTAACATAGGAATAATTGAAGAGCTGCGCAAGTGCTGAGTACCATGAATGACTCCACGGACCTGTCTTGGCAGGCAGGGCCTGGCAGAGGAGCAGAGCTTGGTCCTTGAAGTGGTTCTGTGCCCAGTCCCTCTGCCTGGGCCTGCAGAGGCCAGAGCTTAGCCAGTGGGCTCCCTTCTGACTGCCTGGGAGGGGAGAATAATGTGGGAGGCCTCTGAGCCAGGTTGTGCCCCTCTCACATAGGAGGGGAAGCCAAGAGCTGCCAGGCAGGTGAGAAGACCAAATTGGTGATTACCCTGCTCCACAGAGCAGGGTAAAGCACGGGCTTGGGTTCATCTGGCCCATTCCTACACGGCCTGTGCTCTCTCTTCTTGTGCTTAGAATTGATTTGTCTGAGTGGGGACAGAACAGGGAGGGATATTTCTTTCTTTGGTGTTGGTCTGGGATCCACTCAGGGAAGAAATGTGTGTGTGTGTGGGGGTGATTGTGAATGTGTGTGTATGTGCATATGTGTGTATGAACCAATGGAATGGATTATAGATTATGTAGAAAGTGGACCAGTGATAGCAACTCTTTAAGAGTTTAGGATAAACTCTTATCCTAACTCAAAAAGCTTTTAGGATAAACAGGAAATGTGAAATAAACAGCCTGTGCACCAGCCCCAAACACAGCTCCCTTAAGCATTATGCTGCAGTCACTCCTTTGTTTAAAAGCTTTGATGCTCCGTGTTTCAGAGAAGCACCCATCTGGCCCATTGCCCTTTTACAGGTGAGAAAAGCAAGGCCCCAGAGGCTAAATGAGATGGCCGTTCTCCAAGCCTTTTGGTGCTTGGTCCTCCTATTCTTTGTCTGACTCCTTCCTTCTGTCAGATGGTCCTGTTTTCCCCAGCTCCCTAGTCTGGACCCTATTATTTCTCAGCTCCACAGCTTCTCCAGACCCTCCCTGAGAGAAACAGAGACAAGGCAGAAAATAAATCTGATGTAGTCAGCTGTCGGTCACTTTGAGTTTGCAATTTTCAGTGTCCTTAGAGACAGAAGCCAGGTGTTTGTGGGCCAAGGTCCTGGGAGCTGAGTGTCTTCAGCTATTGTAGAGCCAGTTAAGTGGTGCTCATTAGGAGTTGGAAAGACTCCCAGAGCAGACTTCTGGGCTTCCCTGGTAGATAAAATGGTAAAGAAACTGCCTGCCATGCCGGAGACCCACGTGATCGCTGGGTCAGGAAGATCCCCTGGAGAAGGGAATGGCAACCCATACCAGTATTCTTGCCTGGAGAATTCCATGGAGAGAGGAGCTTGGGGGGCTACAGAACATGGGGTTGCAAAGAACCAGATATGACTGAGCGACTAACACTTCAAGTGGTGCTCATTAGGAGCTGGATAGACTTCTGGGAGCAGGCCTCAAGGGACTGCACTCGGATACCTATTGGTGAGCCTGGAAGCGAGAGGAAGGACCTACATGCCCTTGCAAGGGAGTCCTCAGGACGAAACTCTTCTTAGGAAAAAGGGAGAGCCTATGCCTGGCTGTTGTTCTGATCTTAGAGGAACCTGTCCAGGGCTGCCGGGGACCTAAAAGACAGGGAGAAAGCATGCTGCTTACACGGGACCTGCGAGGCCCCACAATAACTCCGTCCCTCCCCAGTGAGTAAATGGAGAAGAAATTCGGCCAGTTCAGACACCCTTGGGAAAGGGGTGGGTTTTCCAGTTCCTTCCTGTGACGTCTGTAGACGCGGCCAGAACTCAGTGTACAGAACGCAGGCCAGTTTCCTACCTTGAAATGGGCCAAGCCCAATTTGGGGGAATGTTTATTTGTTTTCTCATAAATAAAAGATCTATTTATCTGACTTGAGGGGATATGAAACACCTGTTTGCTGGTGGACTCTCCATGTTTATTTTTTCCATTTTTTAGGAATGGGTGGGACTTCCTGCAGAAACTGCTTTTTTCCTGAAAAATGTGGACCATGCCTAGGACTTGTTATGTCTTTTTATCTTTTATTTGGTTTAATGTGTGCATGTATTTATTGTTAAATCTCTAAAAGAGGCCCTCAAAGGGGAAAAAACAATGAAGCCAGTTCTCTAAAAGCTTTGAGAAGGTGGCTTTACTGAAACTTAGTGAAGGACAAAAATGCAACCTCACCAGGAAATACTTGCCTCCTCAGTGGGCATCATCCAAATCAGGGTCCAGGAAGACACTTTCTGTGTCACTTCCTGCTCACTAGGATAGGTCAAAGGTCGGCCTCTAGAGTGTGACAAAGTTTGCCAGTAGTCTTCTTGTGCTGAGAGGGACCTGCCTCACCTCATGTCCACTAGGCCATTAGCTTTTAGTGATCAAAAGCTTTTTTTTTTGCCAACAAAACGAGAAAATACATATCTCACCTGAAAAATATGAAGCGATCCTCCCATCCCTCCTTTTAGAACATTTTGCATTCATAACCAAAGGGAAATTTATAGCCTTTCCAACATTCTATAATCTATTATCTTTCCTCTTAAAAATAATACAGCATGAATGTAAGGATCTGAGTGATATTACTGATAGCAGGCATTGGGGTTGAGCTAATGCATAACTTAATCCATCTCCTAAAGACCAGGGAGATGGTTGACATGGGGCCCCTTTCAGAAGGTGCTGGAACCTCCTTTATTCCTCATTCTATTGAGTCACTGGGGTGAAAGACAAGGGACAGGATGGTCCTCTGTGTGTAATTCTGGGACATAAGTGTGACCCAGATTCTACTGGGAAGAGCTTGGAAACAGGGAATCTTTGGTTTCTGAGTTTTTGCTCTGATGGAAAGCTAGTCTAAAAGCTGAAAGCATCTAAGACAGAGGGTTTAGACTAGGTGGAAAAACCTCACATTTGGCTTATTCTTTGGAAGATGTCATTCCATATGTTATGACTTGGAGGAAAGAGCCTGGGATGAGGAAAATCTCTCTGCTATATGAAACAACATACACACGAATTAGTGTATATACTAATACAAAGGACAGTCAGAGTGGTTCTCGTTGTTTTCTTTCATTAGCCTGGGTTATGCTTTAATCACACCAAGAGGAGGATGTGATGAGAGAGCTTCAGCTGTTGTTTTAACGAAAGCAAACGTCTGTCTTGCCCAGAGAAGTCCATTTCCAAACTTGAAAGGTCAGTGTTTGAACTTC
The DNA here is from genome assembly GCF_054371585.1 of Giraffa tippelskirchi. NCBI lineage: Eukaryota > Metazoa > Chordata > Mammalia > Artiodactyla > Giraffidae > Giraffa > Giraffa tippelskirchi. The sequence continues at coordinate 113,766,841 of NC_137281.1, forward strand.
ACATTGACTTAGTTCTTCCTGACAATCCCATTTAAAATTTTATTCTTCTTTTAAGAGGCATGGCATGAGATATATAGGCACAAGTTTTTCTCCAGAATTTTCCCTGTCTCTGTAGTATTAAAAATCTGAAATAGGTGATTATTATTTTTTTTAAAGCTCTCCAGCTACTGGGAACAGCAAGGACTTTTGCCATTTAATTTTTGTTATTATCTAGCTCATGAAAATGTATTTCTTAATCCTCCAGCTACAGATGCTCCTGATCAGAAAAAGCATAAGCTTATAAGTTCCCTGTGCTCTAGTAGTGTATAATTTAAGAGTAACAACATGGCATGTACACAGAGAGATGTGAAGACAATACCCAAAGAACCAACATCAGTGGCAGGTTGGAGACATGGGCTTTTGTCCAGGAATGAGAGGAAAGGCAGATAGGTGTTTAGGTGCAAGATAAAATCCCCATCTTATGTGCAGTTTGGCCAAATTTATGTGGAGAAAATGACCAAGCCAGTATGTTAAGACCCTTTCATTACCAAACAAAATTATCTGGCTAGTTTGGTAAGTAAAGATAATAACAATAAGGTGACTGATCACAAAATAACAAGGCCTTAGTCAAGGAAAGGCCTTATGGAGAAGACAGCTTCGATGGTCTCATCTGCCATGTGTGGGGAGGGGACAGTTCAGTGCACTGAGGAGCTCCTCTAGGTTGTGTTGTGTTCAAATACCCTGTAATATTGCTTGTATGTGGAATCTAGAAAAATGGTACATACGAGCTTATTTGCAAAGCAGAAATAGAGACACAGACCTAGAGAACAAATTTTTGGATAGCAAGGGGGGAAAGGGGGTGGGATAAATTGGGAGATTGGGATTGACATATATACACTAATGATACTATGCATAAAATAACTGAGAACCTGAGGACCTACTGTGTAACACAGGGGACTCTACTCAGTGCTCTCTGGTGACCTAAATGGGAAGGAAATCTAAAAAAGAGGGGATATATATATATATGCATAACTGATTTACTTTGAGTACAGCAGAAACTAACACAGCGTTGTGAAGCAGCTATATTCCAATAGAAATTAAAACAAAACAAAACAAAAAAACTCTGAGTGCCTTGTAGGCATTCCTGCTATCCATGGGTAAGCTTGAAAAGGGATTAGAATTGGCCATACTCTGAAGCCCATGGCTGCTCAGCGCATCTGGTGATGAGCCTCTGGGCTCCTTTGATAGGACTCAGATGCTGAGAAAAGAGGTGTCCCGCCTGGGTGTCACCTCTGCTGGAGACTAGTTTCCACCTAGCTCTGTGCCCTTGGGTATGCCACTTGACCTCCTTAGTTTCTGTTTCCTTATTAGTAAAGTAAGTGAGTTGAGCTAGATGTTCTCCAGGATCCCTTCTAATTTTCCAATTTTATGAATCTGGTGTACTTAAAAAAAAAAAAATGTATCCTTCAGTTGGGAAAACTGCAATGGTGAAGCCCTAAAAAAAACAGAGGATCTCTTGTTTTTTTCAATTTGTTCTGCTTTTGTGAGCATGGAGGGGAAAACTTTGCAAACTAGTGCTTGGGGCAGAAAAGAGAAAGAAGACATTCCTCTGAGGCTAAGAGGTGGGGGTAGATCCCCTGCGTGGACAGCAGTACTTCAGGCTCATGGAGCCGGGGTGTGGGGGGACTGTGGGCGTATGTGGGGTGGGGGTGTGTGGGGTGGGGTGGAGTGGGAGCAAGGGGTGGGGGGAATCCGTGGTTGTGATGCTTATGCTCCTGCAGTCTTCCCAGGAGAGGGGGATTGCTCCAAGGCTCTACTGCACCCCTCCCCAGCACCTCCCTCCAGGGACCTCTGGGCTGCGTCAGGGCAAATGTGCCCTCTCCATGCTGGGGCTTCAGGTTTATCTCAGTGCTGGAGGGCTGCCTGCTTCTTGAGCTTCCTACCTGGAAACCTCATTTTTTCCTCATGATTATCAAAGCAATACACACCACTTCAGAAGAGTAGGAGGGTACAGAAAAGTGTTAAGAAGCATAAGAACAAAATCAGCTATAATCCTGTCACCCAGAGCTATTTGCATTAAGTGCATTTTCTTCAAATGTTTTTTTTCCCCTTAACACAAGTGCACAGATTTTGTAGCCTGCTTTTTTTCTGCTCAACCTCATGGCATGTTTCCATGTCATTAAGTATATCTGGGCCTACTTCATCTCCCACTGCTCCCCAGTGCTGACCCTCTTCTCTTGGTAGTCCTGACCAGGTCAGGGCATTCCAATCTCCGCTCTTTCGCTCATGCAATAGAATGAAAGGTAGGCACCCTCCATCCATTTTCAGTCCTGTAGTTCTTTAGGGTGCTACATTTTCCATGAAGCCTTCCAGGACACCCTGGAGGGCCCTGAATGCTCCTCCATCCCTGATACCCCTCCCCTTCCCTGGGCTCTGGACTGTGCCTCTGGTCCTTCACATGTGCTACTCTGGACAGTAACATCTCCTTTTATGTAAATGCCCCTTAGGCAGTATTGTGATGGGAAATATCTAACAACTAACTCACTGGAAAAAAAAATTCTGCATATATATACATATATAATTTGTTATATAATTTATTATCATCAAAGATACTCATTACACAATTTGAAAATAATATAATGTAAAACATCCAATACTCTTTATTGTAAACTTCATATAGTCATTTGATTCTTACAGAATGTTCTTGTTGATTTTTGCTGAGCTTTTGTATTGCTAGCCAACCCATGGTTGCAAATGATGAACATGGATAATTCAGATAGGAGTGTTAGTTGATATTGTCACATACTTGGAGTAGGACAAAAATGAAACAATGACGACCTGTTTCAGAACTTCAGGTATTCAGCAATGACATAGGCTACTTCTTTGCTATATCAGATACTGTATCAGATAGTTGTTTTAGAATCCTGGAAGAACATTTCCTCAATTTTTAGTGCTATTTACAATTTGAACAATGACAGATACAATATACTTTTAAGTTTTATCTAACATTTAGATCTAACATTTAAATCTAGCATTTTCTCCCTGCCTTTCTTAAGTCTAGACCAGGGGCCTGCAATTTATGGCCTGTCAAATCCAGCCCCCCACCTGTTTTTATAAATAAAGTTTTATTGGAACACAACCATGTTCATTCATTTATTGTCTGTAGCTGTGTTCAAGCTACAATAGCAGAATTGTGTAGTTGCAATAGAGCTTGCATTACCTACAAAGGGGAAAATATTTACTACCTGGCCCTAACAGAAAAGGTCTGCTGGCCTTTGCTCTACATAGTCAGCAAAACAATTAACCAAACTCTGATTAATTATATTCATCTTGTTTTTATGTATTTACTTATGTAAAACACATATGTAGTGTTTGCTAGTTTCCATGTGTGAATACAGCCATCACGGCTTCTTTTTGGCTACCAGTGCGATGTTACTAATGAGGAATTGAGAAGACATGCAGTTTAGCACATCATTATATAATATTTCCATCATAAATGTCAATAACCTTAAGAACGGAGATAATATTAAAATACAGTAAAATAATTAGGAGCAGAGGAATTTGAGTATTTACTATTGTTCTTTTTTTTTTTAAATTATTTTCTCGCAGCATAGTTGATATATAATGTTGTGTTTATCTTTACTGTACATCAAAGTGATTCAGTACTACTGTTGTTCTTAACATAATTTAAGGTTTTATGATTTAATATTAAAATAATGGCTGTGCTTAGCAATAATCTCACAGAATTCTTAAAAATAAAATAACTGCTTCTATCGAGGGTAAGGGCTTTGATCTTTGGTGGGGAAATATGATCCCAGCCCATCTGGGTGACTCCTCACTGAACCTCAGCCCTGGGGGAAGTTGTGCCCAAGACAAGGGCATGTGAGGGTCTCATGTTCACCCTAAGTCTTTACTTACTTAAACTTGAATGAAAGGAGCCTCTTGTGTGTGTAGCAGGGGCTCCAACACATCTGTTGATTAGAAAATTGCCATGCACTCTGCCATTGCAAGGAGTTTAACCATGAACCTCCACCCACCATGTGAGGAGATGAGTCATTTTGGACAGGGCCATCCAGAAGGACAGATGGTACCCTGACCCTGTATGACCTGGGCTGTGTGTTCGTTCGATAAGGCCAGAGCATAGAGTCTGGCCAGCCAGTGCTGTCAGCTGCTGCTTAGCTTTTTACTTTGGAAGTACCAACTTACATCCCCTTCCCTGCCCCCTCCCTAACCCCAGAAAAGCAGGAAGGGCTGGCTGACTAAAGCCAACTAGAGGTTTCCTGGGGTCATGCAGCCTTGGCCTGGGAAGATGACCGTTAGTACTCACTGATGTGAAACATTAGTATTTTTTCTAAGGAAACAGCATGCCCTAAACTCTCCACTGTCAGCTGCTCAGTGGCTTTGAAAGCAAGAATTTTTCTGCTTAGTTGCTTTGAGTTTGTTTAGAGCTGCAAAACAAGTGTTGCTGAGGCATTTGCATGAAATAGTAGGGAGAGGACAGGTGCCCAGGAGCTGCAGGGCTGGCTCCACTTCCACTGTTGTGACCAGGCATGTGACACTGGGCTTGTGACTTAACCCCTGAAGCTGGGTTCTTTTAGGTTAAATGCCTCACAGGATCACTGTGTGGTCAACTCAGATAATACCTGTGATTTGTAGCCTGCTAGGCTCCTCTGTCCCTGGAATTCTCCAGACAAAAATACTGGAATGGGCAGCCATTTCCTTCTCCAGGAGATCTTCCCGACCCAGGGATCAAACCCAAGTCTCTTGCATTGTAGGCGGATTCTTTATCTTTTGAGCCACCAGCGAAGCCCAATACTTGTGCAAACACATAGCAAATAGCAAAGAGGACAGTGAACAGGACTGGCACTGGAACCTTGCTGGAAACACCAGGTGCTAAGTAACCCATATTCTCTAAAGAGAGTCAGCAATTAAGGGCAGATTTTGCCTAACTCTGGGGCTCCCAAGAAGTGGCCCAACCATCATTACTGCCCTCCCCTGGCTCCATGTAGGGAGATAGGTGGGAGAAGGGAGGTAGGAGTTTGTGGGAGGATAATTTACTTCTTCCCCTCGCACTTTGACTCTCACCTTAAGATCAAGTTGGGGGCATCTGTCAGAATCATGTGTGGAGGTGACAGGGTGCAGGACCTTTAGGAGGCAGCAGTAGTCACACTGCTCAGGCTAGTTGCTTGCTAGGGTGTTGAGACCCTTGGCCCCATTGGTGGTGGACATACAGTGATGGGGAGAGTTTTGGGGTCTCTTTGTGAACACAGAGATCATGCCTGCTTCAGTTATCTGAAGACAGGCAGTTCAGCCAAGGGAGAGAAGCACCTGGAATGTGATGTGTCTGAGGGGGATCCTCAGCTCGGTTCCCTTCGGCCCTCAGAGGGTAAGTAAGAAGATGCTGGCAGTTTCTGAGGGTCTGTATGGGAGGACAGAGTGGGAGGGGCATGGACCCCTGGAGAAGCCAAAGGGGGCCTTAGCTGTCCTTCTTGGTGACAGACCAGCTGGGCTCACACTGCCAGGACCCTCAGAACCACACACACATCCTCAAAGCCAAGGCCACCAGTGGCAGATGGGCCCAGACTGGACCTGGGTAAGGCCAGACAGCCAATGAGCACTTAGAATCTCTTTGTGTCCCCCACTGTTACCTCATTAAGCTTCCCCAGCGAGGGTAGGCCCTTCAAAGGGATGGGGAGCAACTTCAGCACCAGGCCTGCTCCCCAACCCCACCCCATGTTGCCCCAGTGAGAAAAGGATAGAAAGAATACAACTATCCCCTCCCCACTGCAAATCCCACTTCCTTGCTGAATCTAGCTCCTAAAGGAAAAAAGGAAGAATGTCAAAAAATCAGATGATGAGATTGAGGCTTTAGAATAAAGTGAGACAAAAAAAAAAAAAAAATAAGACTTAATAATAGAACTGACCAAATGTTAGGAAATCTACTCAAGATGCTATTAAGGGATGAAAAAGTATGACTTCACATGGTCAACAGCAGGAATGGGAATAATATAAAACCGTTTCACATTTGTATTCCTCTAAATTCAGACTGAACAATAAATCTGTAACATAAAGCCTTAGTTTTTATAGTGAAAGTGAAGTCACTCAGTCGTGTCCGACTCTTTGTGACACCATGGACTGTAGCCTGCCAAACTACTCCACCCATGGGATTTTCCAGGCAAGAATACTGGAGTGGGTTGCCATTTCCTTCTCCAGGGGATCTTCTTGACCCAGGGATTGAACCCTGCTCTCCCCCACTGCAGGCAGACTCTTTACTGTCTGAGCCACCAGGGAAGTTATTATAGTAGGTGGTCCCTTTGAACTTGGTGAATTGAATCAAACACGTGTACAGAGCACTGATTCTCAAACTTTAGCACACACCAGAATCGCCCGAAGGCTTGTTGAAATAGACAGTTGGCTCCACACCCAGTTTCTGACTTAGTAGGTCTGGGGTGGGATTGAGAATTTGCATTTCTAGCAAGGTCCTGGGTGATGTTGATGTTTACTAGTCTGGGGACTATAATCTGAGAATCACTGTGGTATGGATTAGAGCATCACTGAAGTGTGTATTTTACACAGCCTTGAAAATAGGCCCCTGAACTTCCGAAGAAGCCAATAAAAAGGTTGATTTTACTTATTTCACCCATTTTCTTTCCCTGGAGGAAGCAAGGCTTGAAAGTTGCATTAGGGCTCCATTGTATGAAAGAATGAATTGAAAATCCATCGCTCTACAAACAGCTGAGTCTGTGAGGTCATCCAGGATCTTCCCCATGCTCACACACCAGCTCTGCCATGGAGATGAGTTGCTACAGTACAACTTTGAGCAGGGGCCCAATGCGCGTGGTCAAGGGTATGTGAGGAACACAGAAGTCGTTCTGCTTGCCCCCGAGGAAGCAGGAGTCATCCTTGCCTCCCCTCACATCCTCGTGATTCACAGCCAGTCCTCTGTGGTCAGGCTGACATCTCCCCATAAGAGGACTCGCCCCTCTCATGTGAATGCTGCTCAGTCAGGTTTGGGTAGAGCTGCAGATGTGCATGCTAAGTGCTTCAGTCATGTCCGACTCTTTACAACTCCATGGACTTGACAACCCCAGGCTCCTCTGTCCATGGGATCTTCCAGGCAAGAATACTGGAGTAGGTTGCCATGTCCTCCTCCAGGGGAATGTTTCTGACCCAGGGATAGAACCCATGTCTCTTGTGTCTCCTGCATTGGCAGGCAGGTTCTTTACCACTAGTGCCACCTGGGAAGACCAAGTTATGGGTAGAGTTGATCCCACCCAAAGGGTGGGCATGCTTCCTAAAACATGCCAATTGGCAAGCCCATCCTCCTGGCCATGGTTGTTTATTCAGAGGTGAGTCCCTAGGCAAGCTGAGTCCTTTCTGGAATTTCTGCCAAAGGCATGTGATAAATAGTATAATCTCTCTGGAATTTTAAGCTCTAAGGAGTGATGGGGGTTTCCCTGGTGGCTCAGACATAAAGAATCTGCCTGCAAGGCAGGAGACCCTGGTTTGATCCCTGGGTCAGGAAAATCCCATGGAGAGGGAATGGCAACCCACTCCACTATTCTTGCTTGGAGAATCTCATGGACAGAGGAGCTGGAGGGCTACAGTCCATGATATCACATAGAGTCAGACACAACTGAGTGACTAACACTATACTGCTAAGGAGTGATGGAACTCTTAAGCACCATCGTGGAGTGGGGGAAAGCAAGGAAAAGAGAGAGATAAAGAGAGAAAATTGATAGACCCTGTATTTTTATTATAGGCATAGATCCAACTGTCCCTGAAGCTTGTATTTTGGTCATTCCTGTTATGTGAGTAAATAAATACCCCTTTTTGCTTAATTTGAATTGGATTTGTGTTCTTATGACCAAAAGTCCAAACTAATATAGTCAAGAGCTTCTCCATCTTTGGCTGCAAAATATGTAATCAATCTGATTTCGGTGTTGGCCATCTGGTGATGTCCATGTGTAGAGTCTTCTCTTGTGCTGTTGGAAGAGGGTGTTTGCTATGACCAGTGCATTCTCTTGGCAAAACTCTATTAGCCTTTGCCCTGCTTCATTCTGTACTCCAAGGCCAAATTTACCTGTTACTCCAGGTGTTTCCTGACTTCCTACTTTTGCATTCCAGTGCCCTATAATGAAAAGGACATCTTTTTTGGGTGTTAGTTCTAAGAGGTCTGGTAAGTCTTCATAGAACCGTTCAACTTCAGCTTCTTCAGTGTTACTGGTCGGGGCATAGACTTGGATTACTGTGATGTTGAATGGTTTGCCTTGGAAACGAACAGAGATCATTCTGTCGTTTTTGAGACTGCATCCAAGTACTGCATTTTGGACTCTTGTTGACTATGATGGCTACTCCATTTCTTCTAAGGGATTCCTGCCCACAGTAGTAGGTGTAATGGTCATCTGAGTTAAATTCACCCATTCCAGTCCATCTTAGTTCACTGATTCCTAGAAGGTCAACGTTCACTCTTGCCATCTCCTGTTTGACCACTTCCAATTTGCCTTGATTCATGGACCTAACATCCCAGGTTCCTATGCAATATTGCTCTTTACAGCATCGGACCTTGCTTCTATCATGAGTCACATCCACAACAGGGTGTTGTTTTTGCTTTGGCTCCATCCCTTCATTCTTTCTGGAGTTATTTCTCCACTGATCTCCAGTAGCATTTTGGGCACCTACCAACCTGAGGAGTTCATCCTTCAGTGTCCTATCCTTTTGCCTTTTCATACTGTTCTTGGGGTTCTCAAGGCAAGAATACTGAGGTGGTTTGCCATTCCCTTCTCCAGTGGACCACATTCTGTCAGAACTCTCCACCATGACCCGTCTGTCTTGGGTGGCCTCACACAGCATGGCTTAGTTTCACTGAGTTAGACAAATTGGTGTGGACCTAACAGAAGCAGAAGATATTAAGAAGAGGTGGCAAGAAAACACAGAACTGTACAAAAAAGATCTTCACGACCCAGATAATTATGATGGTGTAATCACTCACCTAGAGCCAGACATCCTGGAATGTGAAGTCAAGTGGGCCTCAGGAAGCATCACTACGAACAAAGCTAGTGGAGGTGATGGAATTCCAGTTGAGCTATTTCAAATCCTCAAAGATGATGCTGTGAAAGTGCTGCACTCAATATGTCAGCAAATTGGGAAAACCCGGCAGTGGCCACAGGACTGGAAAAGGTCAGTTTTCATTCCAATCCCAAAGAAAGGCAATGCCAAAGAATGCTCAAACTACTGCACAATTGCACTCATCTCATACACTAGTAAAGTAATGCTCAAAATTCTCCAAGCCAGGCTTCAACAATACATGAACCATGAACTTCCAGATGTTCAAGCTGGATTTAGAAAAGGCAGAGGAGCCAGAGATCAAATTGCCAACATCTGTTGGATCATTGAAAAAGCAAAAGAGTTCAAGAAAAACATCTATTTCTGCTTTATTGACTATGCCAAAGCCTTTGACTGTGTGGATAACAACAAACTGTGGAAATTTCTTAAAGAGATGGTAATATCAGACTACCTTACCTGCCTCCTGAGAAATCTGTATGCAGGTGAAGAAGCAACAATTAGAACTGGACATGGAACGACAGAGTGGTTCCAAATCGGGAAAGGAGTACATCAAGGCTGCATATTGTCACCCTGTTTATTTAACTTATATGCAGAGTACATCATGAGAAACGCTGGGCTGGATGAGGCACAAGCTGGAATCAAGATTGCTGGGAGAAATATCAATAACCTCAGGTATGCAGATGACACCACCCTTATGGCAGAAAGTGAAGAAGAACTAAAGAGCCTCTTGATGAAAGTGAAAGAGGAGAGTGAAAAAGCTGACTTAAAACTGAACATTCAGAAAACCTAAGATCATGGCATCTGGTCCTATCACTTCATGGCAAATATATGGGGAAACAATGGAAACAGTAACAGATTTTTGTTTTTTGGTTCAGTTCAGTCGCTCAGTTGTGTCTGACTCTTTGCGACCCCATGAACTGCAGCACCCCAGGCCTCCCTGTCCATCACCAACTCCTGGAGTTTACCCAAACCCATGTCCATCGAGTTGGTGATACCATCCAACCATCTCATCCTCTGTCGTCCCCTTCTCTTCCTGCCCCCAATCCTTCCCAGCATTAGGGTCTTTTCCAATGAGTCAACTCTTCACATGAGGTGGCCCAAGTATTGAAGTTTCAGCTTCAACATAAGTCCAGTCACTGCAGATGGTGATTGCATCCATGAAATTAAAAGATGCTTACTCCTTGGAAGCAAAATTGTGACCAACCTAGACAGCATATTAAAAAGCAGAGACATTACTTTGCCAACAAAGGTCCTTCTAGTCATACCTATGGTTTTTCCAGTAGTCATGTATGGATGTGAGAGTTGGACTATAAAGAAAGATGAGCACCGAAGAACTGATGCTTTTGAACTGTGGTGTTGGAGAAGACCCTTGAGAGTCCTTTGGACTGCAAGGAGATCCAAGCAGTCCATCCTAAAGGAAATCAGTCCTGAATATTCATTGGAAGGACTGATGCTGAAGCTGAAATTTCAATACTTTGGCCACTTGATGCAAAGAGCTGACTCACTGGAAAAGACCCTGATGCTGGGAAAGATTGAAGGCAGGAGGAGAAGGGGATGACAGAGGATGAGATGGTTGGATGGCATCACTGACTCGATGGACATAAGTTTGAGTAAGGTCCAGGAGTTGGTGATGGACAGGGAAGCCTGGCCTGTTGCAGTCCATGGAGTTGCCAAGAGTCAGACACAACTGAGCAACTGAACTAAACTGGAATCTCATTGGAAATGCAAAGTCCTGGGCCCTACCCTTGGCCTACTGAACCAAGAAGTCCGGAGTGGGGCCCAGGAATCTCTGTTAACAAACCTTCCTGGCATTTCTGATGCTGGCTCATGTTTGAGAACCAACGTCAATATCACTGATCTAAGTGACTCAGCTCCTATATCAGTTTCCACACCCTGCCCAGCCACACCAAAGGCCAGAAGTGTTAAAGAGGGGACCCCACCTATTGCCCCTCAAGCAAGCTCCTTGGTAACCTCAGATTGTGTCTAGTGGCTTCAGTCCATAAGGAGCACTTTGTTACTCAGGTGCTTTCTCCCTATTGTCACGCTGGCATCTGGACTGAGGATGAGCGGCCCCTCTTGTGTCTGTCCCAGAGCCTCAAATACATTAGAGTATCCGTGGGGTTGAGGGTGGGGGGAATGGGGCTTATGCCACCAGGCAAAACAGCATGAAGTGGAATAAAAATGTCTCCAAGGGAAGAAACAAATGCAGCAACCCGAGTGGATTATAAAGCCATATTCATCTTTCAAAGTAAATAGCAATCAGTCCTGAGGACCTAGGAGGCTTTCAAATAATGGTCAACATGTATTGATATTGACAGTGACCCATAAATGTCAATTTCTTTGGGAGAAACTGTTGGTTGGCATTTTAACTCCAAGCCATTGAATGAAAAGGAGCAAGATTTACCTCTGCCGTGAATCTGAGTGGAGCATCCTTGGAAATACGACCCAACAGACACAGAGTTAAGCGCTAATTGATGGCCTCCAACATGCTTCATAACACTCCATTACTCAGATGGGGAGTGTGACAGCTGAAACGTGGACCAGCTGAGTCTGGAGTGAGCGGCTGTCTAAGAAGGACAAAGGGCTGTGGGGCTGCCACTGCTGTCTGAACTGCCCGCAGAGTGACTTATCACTGCCACCCCTCCACCAGAGCTCACACTGCCCTCACCAGTGCGTTGGGGTACTTTGGACCCTACCAAGCCCTTTTTCAATAGCTCTTTTACTTTGCTCCTCAGCAGTTTTCTCATTATGTATGACCAGTCCCAAGCCTGGTGTTTGTCCTCCAGGGGACTCAAGAGGCCTTTTTTCAACTCTCCAGTTTTCTTGTGACTGAGAGCAAGGCTAACTGGCCCTTACTCTCTGTTCTGCTGTTTAAAGAAGGCATTTTATTTTTTATTTTTATTTAAAAATATTTTTTTACATTGGAGTATAGCCAGTTAACAATGTTGTAGTAGTTTCAGGTGCACAACGAAGGGCCTCAGCCATGCATATACATGTTTCCATTCTCCCTCAAACTCCTCTCCCATCCAGCCTGTGCATAACATTGAGCAGAGTTTCCTGGGCAATACAGTAGGCCCTGATTGGTTATCCATTTCAAATATAGCAGTGTGTACATGTTGATTTCAAACTCCCTAAATGTCTCTTCCCCTAATTCTTCCCCCTAAAGAAGGCATTGTAGTTACCATTTATTTCCTACTTGTTGGACACTCTGCTAAGTGGTTTTGCATATATTATTTCATTTGATCCTTAATAATTATGTGATGACTTTTGTCAGCCTCAGTTTCTTCATCTTTAAAATGGGGATGATTTTAAATGTGCACTCACCTCATAGGGTTGCTGGGGAATGAAACTCTGGCAGGTGGGGAAGCTGCCCACTCAGTGCTGCCTGTCCCCACCCATGCTGAGTTAGTTGCTATCTTCCACATCCCTGGGCCACATTGCTGAGGGGAGGTGGTCATTTCATTGCCTTGACATCCTCAGCCCTTAGCACAGCATCTGGCACAGCTGTGCTCATAAACACGGTGAAATTAGGAAGGAAAGCAGGAAGACTGCAGAGTGAGCCCCAGAAACTCCCAGTCCTGAGCTAAGAAGTTGGGGTTGGGGGACCCCAAGTGGGGACATACCAAAGAGACATTCACCCTGAATTGAGGGTGAAGGGAAGACCGGAAGACCTTTTGTCAGAGAGAAAAGAAATTAAAGAGCTTCCAATTTTGAGTCCAGGTGAGGGCAGTGATTTATCCAAAGTTCGGACCATAATTCATGGCTGAAGTTTACTAGTGTAGGATGCATTTGATCCACTGCATGAGGAAATATATTACCTGAAACAGACAGAGACCCAAGACAAGGCACCCTCGAGGCACCCGTTGGGTCCTAACTCCCTTCTCTGGTGGTCAGTTAGTGTCTCTTGCCTGCTGCCACCACACTTTCTTTGCCCAGGGGCTACCGAGGTGTGCTTTAAGGGCACCACTCCCTGCCCTTCTATCTGAGCACTTAGTGAGAAGTGCATGAAGACCAGGTGTGAGAGAGGTGCATGGAAAACACAGGTCTCGGAGTCAGCGAGACCTCAGCTCAGATCTCACAGGATCCTTTCACTGGCTTGGACGAGACAGACTGAACGAATGTCAGTCTCTTCACAAGCAAAATGAGAACAACAATATACACTGTATAGATTATAGGCTGTAAGAATTAAGGCCTAAATGTAGTAATGAGGCAGATCCAGCTGGATTTGAGGCAAAGAACTGCGTTTTGTCCATCTTTGCATTTCTTCCCATTTTCTCGTACAACCAGTGCTGGCACACTGCCTTATATCTAGTTGTTGTTTAGTTGCTAAGTCGTGTCCTACTCTTTGCAACCCCATGGACTGTAGCCCACCAGGCTTCCCTGTCCATGGGATTTCCCAGGCAAGAATACTGGAGTGGGCTGCCATTTCCTTCTCCAGGGGATCTTCCCAACCCAGGGATAGAATCCATGTCTCCAGCTTGGCAGGCAGATTCTTTACCTCTGAACCACCAGGGAAGCTCTTCAATCTAGAAGTAGGTGCTAATTACTAGTTCACCAAGGAACAGAGGAGCTATTTTGTGTTCTTCAGAACTTTACTTCTCAAAGTGTGTTTTGGGGACCAGCCACATTGAAACGACCCAAACACTTGTTAGAAATATAAGATCTTGGAGCCCATCCCAGATGTGCTGAAACAGAACATTCATTTTATCAGGCTCCTTAGGTGATTCATATGCACATTAAAGTTTGAGAAACTCTGTTTTAAAAAGCACCATCTGAAGTTGTCTGCGTGCAAAGTCGCTTCTTTCATGTCTTACTTTTTGTGACTTGATGGACTATAGCCCGCCAGGCTCCTCTGTCCGTGGGATTCTCCAGACAAGAATACTAGCATGGGTTGCCATTTCTTCTTCCAGGGGGTCTTCCCAACCCAGGGATCAAACCCATGTCTCTTATATCTCCTGCATTGGCAGGCAGGTTCTTTACCACTAGTGCCACTTTGGAAGCCCCATCTGAGGTTGAGGGAAGCTTAAAACCCCTATGAAGTTCATGAGCACTGTAGGGAATTTATAGGCCAGACAACAACACACCCTCTTCCCACCCTTACTGGTCTGAAAGTGGGTTGCTGGTTCCCTGAAAACCTAAAGGACTTAACATCACTTCTGTGAGGTCCATTGTGGGGACAGAGTCAGCTTCTCTGTGCGTGTGTGTTTTCCAGGGTAGACTGTGGTCTGGAGAGTATTTCCACATTGCAGATGGATAGCTGCATCGTAGCTGTAGATTGCAGCCTCTCCCCATGAGTCCCAAGTGACTTCAGAGTCCCCATGCTGTTAGAGCGGGAAGTAGAGCAAGACTTGAACATCCTGCACCTCTGGGTGTTTTTTCCATTATCACCAGCAGGGATCTGGAATTTGCCAGATGAAATGACTTCAAACTCATTTACTTTAAAAAAACGTGTATGTTGTTTAGTTCTTTGTTGAAGAGGGATTTACTCAATGGTCACTTGTCACATGCCTACTCCATGCCAGCTTCTATGAGTCCTGGGGATACAATGGTGACTACTTTGTCCCCACTCTTGAGCTGTTCCTAGTACAGTAGGGAGAGAGAGATGCGGCAGGTAATTTAAGAACAAGAGAGGTCCACCGGAGGCCTGAGAGACTGGGCTCAAATGTATATGTGGGAAAGAAAGAGAACAGAGACTTACGGATATTCATTTTCATGTATATACATACAGTGAGAGATAGAGACAGAAATCAAATGGTTCTGTGTCACACACACATATAAACATGCATAGAGAGAGAGAATAAATATGCTAACGTGTTAACAGTTATTGAATCTATCTGGAGGGAATACAGTAATTCTTTGTGCTCTTCTTTCAACTTTTTCTATACTGGGATGCTTTGGTAATAAAAAGTGGGGGAAGCAATGGGAGTATTCAGTGAATCAGATGAGCATTATAATGGAGGACGGCTTAGTAAAGAGTACGTTCTTATAAATGTTGTTTTATGGCCAGCCATGCAGAGTTGCATTACATAGTTTCACATACATAAATGCCCATTTCATCCTCAGAACAGCCCTGTTGGGTCTCTAATACCAACCCCACTCACTACTGAAAAGCAGAGGCCTAGAGACTATGGTGATTTGCTTGAGGCCACCTGCAGTCAGTGATGTAGCCAGGACGGAGATGAGGTTTTTAGACTCCAGATCCAGGTCTCTTTTGCCCAGTCTCCCTCACAATCTGTGCTTCATTTCCCCGAAGAGAAGCCGCGGTGTTTATCTTCCCAATCCTGCTCTGTCCTCCGGCTGGGGATCATCCTCTCCTCCGTCGAAATCTGTGGGGCCTGAAGGGAGAAAGCAGACACTTGGGAGAGGATGGCAGCCATCCCTGACTGAGGCCAGGGTGAGTCTAGGCAGTGGCCTGGCTGGGGGCAGCTCGCCTGTGTGGGGAAAATCACCTCCCCAAGCCAGAGAGAGGCCAGGGGGCCTCACAGCAAACACCTCCCTTAAGGATGACCCTGCCTCAGGTGCCGAGCCAGAGGGTGAGTTTTATCACTCACCCCCACCAGGAGCCAGATAAACGGCTCCTTCTTGGTCTCCAGCCAGTTATTGCTTCTGCTGCCAGAAACTCTTAATCACGCTGTTGGAAAGGGCCGAGCCCCTTCCCCCCACAAGCTGTCAGCTGACTCCTGTGCACCTCAGCTAGCTATAGCTTTCTGCACCACCAGTAGCAAAAGCCCCCTGTTTGGGCCTGGTTTGGAGAGTATAGACTTATACTTACTTTCCAGTCTCAGGTGTATTTATAAGCTTCTTTTTCTAACCCTGAAGTGCCACCGCCCCCAGGGAATTGCTGGAGCTCAGACAGAACAATGATGGCTGCAGGGTTCCCCATGCCTGGCCTAGGGCCTAGGTCAGAGCAGGATGTTCTAAGTGCTTGCTGGACGTCCTAACCCTCAGTATGTCAGAATGAGGGTAGGAAGCTAGGGTCTTCAAAGAGGTAATTAAGTTAAAATGAGGTCTTTAGAGAGGGCCCTACTCCAGTGTGACTCGTGTTCTTAGAAAATTAGAACAAGACACGTGCTGAGGGAAGATCACGTGACAATAGACCGCTATCTGCAAGCCAAGAAGAGAAGCCTCAGGAGAAACCAGCCCTGCTGATACCGTGACCTCTGACTTCTAACATCCAAGACTGCAGGAAAATAAATTTCTGTTGTTTGAACCAGCAGTCTGTGATCTTGTGTTATGGCAGCCCCAGCAAAGGAACATACTGATGAATTTTGGGTGTGGTAAGAGTCCTAACACGAGACCTGTACAGAGCTGGTGTGTGGCCACATCTGTGAGTAGATGCAGGCCCAGGCACCGAGGGTGGACTTCACTGCTTGAATTGATCATCTGGATGTCTCCAGGTGTGGGGGGATAGCTGGAGCCCCACCCTCTCTGCTGGGTCTTCTCTCCAGCTCTTCCTGCTTTTGAAGCAGGAGGGAAGGAGGCAGGGTGCAAACTTTAAAAGAATGACAGCCCCAGGACATGACATAAACTGCTTAGAACAAAATAGATCCAAGATGGTGGACAAGTCAACTTTCACTAGAGTTTGAGTCTCAGTGTTTTCTTGGGCTCCAAAATCTCTGTGGATGGTGAGTGCACCAGTGAAATTAAAAGATGCTTGCTCCTTGGAAGAAAAGCTATGACAAACCTAGACAGCATATGAAAAAGCAGAGACATCACTTTGCCAACAAAGGTCTGTATAGTCAAAGCTATGGTTTTCTCAGTAGTTTTGTATAGATGTGAGAGTTGAACCATAAAGAAGGCTGAGTGCCAAAGAATGATGCTTTCGAACTGTGGTGCTGGAGAAGACTCTTGAGAGTCCCTTGGACAGCAAGGAGATCCAACGTGTCAATCCTAAAGGAAATCAACTCTGAATATTCATTGAAAGGACTGATGCTGAAGCTGAAGCTCCAGTACTTTGGCCACCTGATGCGAAGAGCCAACTCACTGGAAAAGACGCTGATGCTGGGAAAGATTGAAGGCAGGAGGAGAAGAGGGTGACAGAGGATGAGACGGTTGGATGGCATCACTGATTCAATGGACATGAGTTTGAGCAAACTCCAGGAGACAGTGAAGGACAGGGAAGCCTGGAGTGCTGCAGTCCATGGGGTGGAAAGTGTTGGACATGACTTAGCAAATGAACAACAACAATATGATCATTGAAACACATCAGCAAGCTAAGTGGCACATTCACCATTGCCATGACAGTTCTGAGGCCAACCATCAAAGATCAAAAAGTGGGTGGTGGCCCAATTCCTGGAATCATTGCCCCGTCCCTGAAATATTAATAGTTGGAATACTCCTCCCACTCATTAGCCTATGAAGCTCAGCCCATAAAAACTAAACACGCCATATTCCAAGGCTGCTCTTATTTTCTGAGATGGTCAAAAGTCTGTGGAGTGTGTTTCTCTTTAAGAAAATCAACTTCTTATCTATCACTTTATCTCTTACTGAATTCTTTCTGTGATGAGACATCAAGAACATGAGTTTCATTAATTCCTGAGACCAGGTGTGAGACTGAGTTCAAGTCCTAATGTGAGTTACGTGGGTTTCACTTTTACATCACTTATTCTGATCATAAATCTCAGGGACAGGAGCCCCTCTATGTGGCTGAAGGAGGTGGCCAGGCCATGACAACAACATACCAAGAGGACCTAGTCATGGAACAGTGTCAAGACCTCACAAAAGGGGACTTCTCAGGTGCTCTTTTGCCAATGTCACCAAGCTCTCTGTAGAGGGTCTGCCTCAGCTTGTAAAAATAACTCTGTTCCTAGAGCATTCTTGGGTGAAGAAAAAAATATTTTAACCTTTTCACAGCATCCTTGGTTGCCTTAAATTGGCCCTGAATTTTCAGGCTTGATGTCATGAGGCCTCTTCTTTTTTTTCGTCTGCCTGTATTTGTGCTTACACCTTGTTTCTGAGCTTGACTTTGGGGAACCAGTGGCTGTGATGGAAGCTGAGACACAAGGGGACGAAGACTTTGTCCAGGGGTGGGTTTTCTCCTGGGCCATTGAGAGGTAGATATCACTCATAATGGGTAAGGTGAGTGCAAACTTCTAGTTAGAAGGGGCCATGCCAGAGAGGCTCAGAGTATGTCTGAGGCTCCCCTGGCATTGAGTAACATTCAAAGTGGGAAACCTCTGAAAGCAAATGTACTCATGTGGGCTCTGAAGGGGGCCAGCATCACCAGAAATAAGCACCAGTGACAGTCCCAGGGATCCTGGAGCTGCACTTGCTGCTTCATCCCTCTGAACCACAGTTTCCCCTGTAAAGTAGTGACTATGATACTTATCTCCAGGAAGGTTGCATGGATAAAGGAAAACAAATAGACAAAGCATTTGGCACATTTAAAAGTTCTCAAAATTAGTAGCTACTATTATTTCATATAGGCTTTACCTGGTGGCTCAGAGATAAAGAATCTGCCTGCAATGTAGGAGACCAGGGTTTGATCCCTGGGTCGGGAAGACCCCCTGGAGAAGGGAATGGCAACCCAGTCCAGTATTTTGGCCTGGAGAAACCCATGGACAGAGGATCCTGGAAGGTTATAGTCCATAGGGTTGCAAAGAGTCAGACATGACTGAGCAACTAAGCACATTATTTCATACACCTTGTTTCTACTCAAAACAACGTAAACATCAAATGTATATTTTTCATTGTTATTACTCAAACCAAAAATGAATACGTGTCTGGACCAGTATAAAACAGCCTCGGGAAAGGAAAGTCCTAATGGTTCTTTACTGCTTGACTTGCTCTTACAGAACTGTACCTTTGTCCTGCTGGTGTTTGGGAATCTTTGAATGGCTCAAGGCAACTGCATTGCACTAGGGTTAAGGCAGGGTCAGTGTTTCATGTTTAAAGTGGATAGAACTTTGTGTTCATATTTCTCTCTCCTGTTAATGGTTAAATAGCTGACAGCTGATGAGGTAGGTGTTGAAGGTCTCAGGGCACCATGCCTCTTGATGAGTCCTGGTGACATCAGGCTGTCAGTGCTGGAAGGGCCAATACTGGTGAGAGATTGCAGGCTCAGGAGGTGAAGGCAGCCACCCAAGGCTGTTTGGTATCAAGGCGGAGGTATCAAGAGATGTCAGTGACATTACCTGGGTTACTGGGTAAGTGAGAAAATGAAAACAAACACAACAGCAACAAAAACGAGCCTTGCTGGCAGCCAGACCATGATGTTCCCAACTGAACATAGACGATGCCCACAACACAGAAGCAACATGTTGCAAAAACCCTCTGCATCTATGTTTGCAACAGGACAGAAAGGAGGCCACTCTAATTCCAAAAACGTGACCAGGCATGGCCTGCTTCCAGCTAACAAGGAGTGACTGCTGCTCCTGTAGCAATGCCAGCTTTAGCCTTGCCTGCTGGAATGTTATTGCTTAGTTCAGTTCAGTTCAGTCGCTCAGTCGTGTCCGACTCTTTGCGACCCCATGAATCGCGGCACGCCAGGCCTCCCTGTCCATCACCAACTCCCGGAGTTTACCCAAACCCATGTCCATCGAGTCAGTGATGCCATCCAACCATCTCATCCTCTGTCGTCCCCTTCTCCTCCTGCCCCCAATCCTTCCCAGCATTAGGGTCTTTTCCAATGAGTCAACTCTTCGCATGAGGTGGCAAAAGTTATTGCTTAAATTAAGCACTAATGATTTCACAACAAATAATTATTAAGATACCGGATAGCTGAATGATCCCCTCCCCTTTTGACAAAATCCCATTAAGAATGACTACTGTGCAGCATTGGTGGTACAGTGGTGAGCACAGCTGCCTTCTAGAATTCCCCAGCTTCTCCAACCTTTCTGTAGTCTCACCCAGCACAAGCCCAGATTTTCTAAGAAGCCCCTCTCAACTCCTCATGTAGGGATGCTCTCAAGTTTCTCTGGAGTGCATCTTCCCTAGCTGCAGTAAGCCAAATAATCCTAACTTTCATTTGATTCCAAGTGTGTTCCCTGTAGCCTTTGGCTGGTGAATCTTTACATCTATAAAATGGGCATAATGATACCTGCCCAGGATATTGTGTGAATCAAGTGATATTATGTAGGTAGTAACAAGATTTTTTTTAGTGAGTATTTTCTTATTTATTTGGCTACACCGGGTCTCAGTTGTGGCTTGTGGGATCTAGTTTGCTGATCAGGGATTGAACCTGGGTCTCCTGAGTTGGGAGTGTGGAGTTTTAGCCATTGGATCACAAGGGAAGTCCCAGGAGTGAGTTTTTGACGTTGAAATTGCTATAGGTCTGTAAACTAGTGTGATGTGAAATTTGCAGATGGTTCTCTTTTGAGACTCAGAAGAAGGTATTATACTTTTTAAATTGTAGGTTCCTATTCAAGGTTCTACTATGTGTACCTGCCTCAGTTTCATTGGTGTAAATCTCTCCTACCATTTAGTGTTTAGGAATAGCAATTAACATGTAAACTTCAAACAGACTTGCCCACGGGTAAGTCTGAGTGTTGGTCGGCCTCAGTCAGGTGAGGTTGCAGAGCCTGTAACTTCTGAGCCCCACCCCTGTCTTTTCCTGCTGATAACATGGCTTTCCATCAGGGAGTGGCTAGAATTTCAGCCAGGCTATGAGACAAAGCCATCCACCCAGCAGGAAAGGCAGCCAGGGACCGAGTCCCTCCCCTTTCCAAATACCAACTTCGCTGACAGCCCCACTGCCTCCCGAGTGAGGGCCAAACCCATTAGCGTGGCCTCTGAGGCCCTCACCTCTGACCACTTCTTTTGTGCCCTACCCTGAGCTATAGCAACTGTCTATGTGCATGTGCTCAATTTATGTGTGAGAATGTGTGTATGCTCAGTCACTTCAGTCACGTTGGACTCTTTATGACCCTATAGACTATATCCTCCAGGCTCCTCTGTCCATGGGATTCTCCAGGCAATAATACTGGAGTGGGTTGCCATGCCCTTCTCCAGGGGATCTTCCTGACCCAAGGATTGAACCTGCATCTCTTGCCATTACAGGCAGATTCTTTACCTCTGAGCCACCAGGGAAGCACAGCAAACATCTCAGGGATTCCCAATTTCATTATATGTTTTCAAGTCTCCAAGACTGGCTCATGCTTTTCCTTCTGCTTGCTACATCCTTCTATTTCTTCTCCTTCAAGGCTCAACTCAAATATCACTTCCTCTGTAAAGCCTTCTCTGCTAACCTTTCCTGCCTTGTTTTGATGTTTCGTATCTAATTGTGCACTTATCACACCATGTTGAAATTATACCTCTTCCAATCTCTAATACACACACACACACACACATACACACACACGGTTGTAGGGGACTTCAGATTTCATCAACTGGGAAGCTCCTTGATGAATGGAAGTGTGCTTTTTCATTTTTGTATCCTCAGGAACACCTTTTTTGTACAAACCATGGGGCCTGGTACACAGTAGGAGGTTAATAAATGCTGTAATTTGTTGTTGTTGATCTTGTTATATTTCAGAAGTATGTTGTTTTCACTCTTTTGGTCTCTCTTGGGACAAGGAGGCGGGAACATTTGTCACTGGAAAGTTTTTCGCAGTCACGGAAAGGCCAGTCCTAGTCAACTGGGATTATTGCAGACTCTGCCCGGCTCATGGTAATGCCCAGCTCATAGGAAAAGAATTTGCTTGATCTTATTTTCAGGCCTGCCAAGGCATGCTTTACTGTGTATGATTAATTCATTATTGCAACTAGTATTTTTCTACCAATTACGACTAAATCTCAACTTGGGAATTTCTTTTTTCAATTAAAGAACCACTGTCTTTTCAGCATGATGATATTTTATTCTGGAGGACTAAATTGTCATGAATATTTAGTGGTTTTGTATTATTTGGAATATGGCTTCTCTTGGGCTTCCCTGGTACCTCAGATGGTAAAAAATCTGCCTACAAAGCGGAAGACCCGGGTTCAATCCCTGGATTGGGAAGATTCCCTGGAGAAGGGCATGGCTACCCACTCCAGTATTCTTGCTAGGAGAATTCCATGGAGAGAGGACCCTGGCAGGCCACAGTCCATGAGGTCACAAAAAGTCGGATACGATTGAGCAACTAACACTCGTACTCTCCCTTGAAGGAGGTCAATATTCAGGATCGTGAACACTGGTATCCCTCCATTTACCCACTCCAGGATACTGAGAAATGAAAACCAGTTTTGCCCTAGGGTTTGCATTGTTTCTGAGGGAAGAACTCTAAGCCAGGAAGTCAGGAAACCTGGGTTCAAGTCAAGTTAATGTTTTCCCATTAACTGTCTATTTTTGTTTTTCAGTGGTTCTCAATGTGTAGTCCTCAGACCTGAAGCAACAGCTGGGACCTTTAAAAATGCAAATTCCTGGATCCACCCCAGGCTCACTGAGTCAGGAACTTGCTAACAAATTTAATAGAATTCATTTATTTTAGAAATAAATGAGATTTAATAAAATCATATTTTAATAGACTTCTCAGTTCAGTTCAGTTCAGTCTCTCAGTCGTGTCCGACTCTTTGTGACCCCATGAATCGCAGCATGCCAAGCCTCCCTGTCCATCACCAACTCCTGGAGTCTACCCAAACTCATGTCCATTGAGTTGGTGATGCCATCCAGCCATCTCATCCTCTGTCATCCCCTTCTCCTGCCCCCAATCCTTCCCAGCATCAGGGTCTTTTCCAGTGAGTCAGCTCTTCGCATGAGGTGGCCCAAGTATTGGAGTTTTAGCTTGAACATCAGTCCTTCCAATGAACACCCAGGACTGATCTCCTTTAGGATGGACTGGTTGGATCTTCTTGCCGTCCAAGGGACTCTCAAGAGTCTTCTCCAACACCACAGTTCAAAAGCATCAATTCTTTGGCGCTCAGCTTTCTTCACAGTCCAACTCTCACATCCATACATGACTACTGGGAAAACCGTAGCCTTGACTAGATGGACTTTCGTTGGCAAAGTAATGTCTCTGCTTTTTAATATGCTATCTAGGTTGGTCATAACTTTCCTTCCAAGGAGTAGTTTGAGTCTGACTAGTCAAATCCCTTTGCATTATCATTTTGATATAAAATTTTAAATTATTCAAATCAAACAAAATATTATATACAAACTACAACATTACATAAAATTTGGAAGACAGAAATTTAGGTGTAAACTCAACTGAAGTATGAACATGTTTGTTCCTTCTAGTAATTTTTTTTTTCTCAAATACACGTGTTTTCATGGAATTGTAATCAGAAGACACACACAATTAAGTATGCTACTTTTGTCCCACTTAGCCTTGGAATGAGTATATTATTCAGTGCTGCCACTTTTATATCATCATAAGCAGGGGTCCTCAACCTCTGGGCCGCAGACTGGTACCTCCTGTCTGATCAGTGGCGACATTAGATTAGATTAGTGCACAATAAATGTAATATGCTTGAAGCATCCCGAAACCATCTCCTCCCACCCCAGCCTGTGAAAAGCTATCTTCCACGAAACTGGTCCCTGGTGACATAAAAGGTTAGGGACCACTGGTCATAAGAACTATTTTTAGTAGTTCCACAATATGTTGTCTAAACGCTATGAGCGCACCTCGCCAGGACCCTGAAGGTGAACTCATGCAGGTGGAGGAGAAGGCACCGGGACAGACACAGAGGCCCCCCACTTCTCTGCGCGTCTTCCCGCCCCTCCCCCCAGACCCTACAGAGACATCGAAACTGTGAGTGTGTCTGGAAATAGTCATAAGCAGAGAGCAAAGTGATGTCAGTCAGTAGCCCTGAGTTTTCCAGAGGCATCCAGAAACACAAGTTTTCCCTTACCTAAATCCTCTCCTGAAACCCTGATGCTGCCAAGACGTTGCCATGATACCTTGTGGCGACATCCAAGAATGACACCTTCTCTTGAGAAGTATGGCTGCCCCCTGATCTGAGTCCTCCAGTGAGGGAATGACTTGAGGTTGTCTCCTGGCCCTAAGCTGGGTGCCTGAGTGTCAGCAGCTGGGTGCACCTGCTGTCTACCTTAACAGACACACCCCACTCTCGGCACGACTAGCTGGGCTCTGACCCGTTGTTCTAGTTTTAACCCTGGGGCTAGAGTCTGGCCAGGATCCTCAGCATGTTTGGCAGGGGTTCAGATGTTTTACCTGCTCCTGGCCAGCCCCTGCCCTAGTGGGCTGGACCGCAATCCCTGGCTGACAGGACCCCACTCTAAAACGAACACTCTTCTAAGAACCAGCATACAGCTATGAGAAATGCTGTGCCTCACGTCCTACGTGGACCTCAGGGATGTCAGAGACAGTCCAGGCTGAGGTCAAGGTGGTCACGTGCCCTTGGAGAATGTAACTGGAACTGCTCAGCCATGTCTTGTGCACCAGGCCTAAAACTGGGCAAGCCTCTGGCCCAGCCCTGCCTCTCCTTCCCCTCCCCTGCTGACTCACCCGGAGGGACACAGCATGCCTCACAGCAGTGTGGCAGCTGGTATGGAAAACAGGGCAGTGGGAAGGTCGTGGTGGGGATCTTGTTCACCTGGCCCAGAATTAAATATGGCTTCAAGTCCTGGGCCCCTTGTGAAGGGCGAGCAGAGTGGGAGATGGCCTGCGGTCCTCTCACCCCAGACTTCTCCTCTATGGGTACCATGCCCTCGGGAGGGCTCCAGACTGGCTCAGCCTCAGGGCAGGAAGTCTGGCAGTGTGGTGGGAGGGGCTCTAGCAGAGGGCAGGCAGGATTTCACAAGAGTTCTATGGACTGGCTTTCTGCTGATTCTACTTTTCATGTACTCGCCCGAGTGAGTTCCATCTCTGGATCCCTCCTCGGATGTTACTCATGAATGACCTTTTCTGCAGTTGTGGAGGCCTGTTAGGAATTTGCAGGCCCCACTGGGGATGTAATTCTGGGCCTCCCGAGCCTGTGGGGATGGGTGGAGGTGGTCTCTCTAGGGACAGCAAATCCAGGACAGATCTAATCAGGTTGTTTTTTTATTTTTTTCTTTTACACGTAGATACTTAAAACACACACACACATACACATTCATGGCCTTAAAACTCGATCTTTACATATACTTTTAATCCCTAGTGATATACATGTATAAAATTTTTTTATCGTAGTTGTGATTCAAATATAATTTATTTAGTCCTGTTTTCTCCCCCACTTTATTGCATATAAAATTTCCTTATACTTATTTTTAAAAGCTACAAGCCCAGTTGTTATGTAACCGTTTGGAGGTCACAGATCTCTTTGATAATTTGCCACTATAAGTGCCTAAGTGTTAGCAGTAAGGCTTTTATTTCAGATTCCCATCATTATTGCTCCACAAATTTCCTGGCACTTCTAGTAGTAGGTATTCAACACAATGCTTGTTTAAAGGAGGACTTAGTAAGAGCTGGCCGCTCCCTCCTCGATGGTTTATTGTTGGGCATTCAAATTGTTTCTAGTTTTTGACAGTTGTGATGCAGTGCTGCTGTCAGCTCCTTCCTATAGTTTTTTTCTCCTTCCCAGAAAGCCTGTTTTTGGAAGATGTTTGGGCTTGGAAAACATGTGCACTTTATTGTCTCTGTGCCTTTGCTTATGCACAAGGAAAGCCTCCTTCTTGTTTGTCCAGATTCTATCCTGCAAGATTCTGCTCAAATGCTGATGCCTCCCAGAAGCTTTTCCTCTACCTGTACTTGGAAGTGAATGCTTCTTCATCTCTACCTGTGCCTTGTCTTAGTTAATTCAGGCTATTGTAACGAATTACCATAGAGTGGGTGGCTTGTAACTAATAGAAACTCATTTCTCACAATTCTGGAGGCTGGAAGTATGAGATCAGGGTTCCAGCATGTTGGGGTTCTGGTAAAAACCCTTTTCCAGGTTTCCTCATATGGTAGAGAGAGAGCCAGTGGGTTCTCTGAGGTCTCTTTTAGAAGGAGCCCATTTACAAGAGCTCCACCCTCACGACTGAATCACCTCCCAAAGTCCCTACCTCCTAAGATGCCATCCTTTTGGGGGTTAGGATCTCAACATACGAATTTTGTGGGGGACACAAACACTCACCCCTTTGTACTCCTCTCCAGTGGTACTCATCACATTCTATGATCCAGTTGAAAAAAATTTTATATATACATCTTATCTCATTTATTAGACTGTGTTATACCTTATATATTTGAAACCCAGAACAGATCATTTTAATACCATTTGTTCTATTATAGCTATTTTCAGTTATATGCATGCAAAAATCAGTAATAATCACTATTTTCTTAATTTGTTAGTTTTAAAACAACTATTTAAAAAAGAATACATTTCCACTTTAAAGATACACAAATGTATTAAAGATATTTCCTGGAAGAACCCAAATTTTTGCTTACCAAACAAAATATTACACCTCAAAATTCACTGTAAAACCTGTTTTACGTTTTAAACCCAAAAGTCTAAGTGGTCACAGAGGATAACAGAATTGAGGTGCTCAGATTCTGTTTCTTTGTTAGTTTAATCAGTATGATATTATTTTTAATTTTAAATCTACTATTTCTCTTTAAAGGCAAAAACAAGCAATAAATACCATGGAATTTGGGACATGAGATGACAAAAAGTAATTTGGGAGGATCCTGAACAATTAGACAGTTGCCATGAGCATACGTCATGGTCAGTGAACATCAGGGACCAACTGTGTAACTGCGAGGTCTCTAAATTGACTTTAACAGAGAACATATATTCAAGGAGAAGTAATATAAAACTGTGATCATTTGAAGTTTTTGTATATATTAATAAAACTCAATAGTAACCATAGCAGTTGTTTACAACTCTGACCAAAAGAACTATTTTGGAGGGGGTATTAATTTTTATCACTGGCATTATTTAGAATTGTGATGATGAGAAGAAGTTTCTATTACTGTCACATTCTGTATGGATGATGGCCCCCTTATTGCCCTCTGGCAGTGCAGGCAGCTCCCGTCTTCCTGCCCCTGGTCCACCTGATTCATCAGTAAGCTTGTGGGGAGCAGGGGCAGCTGTGCAGTCCACGTTGTACAGTGTCTGCTGCTCAAACACAGCAGTTCTGAGTGAGGGCCTTGGCAGGACCTCGAAGGTTGAACTCCCTTTCCCTATATGTGAGGCCGGTTTTCTTTATGTAGTTCAGACAAAGTAACATTTCACAACAGATTCAATACAGAAACAGATGAAAAAAAGCCCAGCCCTTTCTATTAAGCCAAACATGAAAAAAGTAGCAAAATTTCTTTGTGACCCAGTGTCACTCTTCTGACTCATTTTTCATTGTTGTTTGGCAAATACCAGTTATTCCTCACAATATCGTGTTTCATTGCTAACATGTGATGAGTTTGTTGTTATTATTCAAAGCATTAAAAAATGTTCTCCATTTTAGTCTCTAATACAGTAAATAACTGATAGCTGTGTTCCACATAAAAAAGATCTCTTTGGAATTGTGACTAATTTTTGAGAGTGTAGTGGGACCTTCTGGGAAGTTGAGAATTGTTGTACTAAAAGCACTGCCTTCAATATGGCAGATGCCTATGTACACTTGTTAAATGAGTGAGGGACTGATGGATGGGCTTCAGTTGCTTCTGGGATGTGGAGGCTGCGGCGGGAATTGCAGGCAGGGGCCAGGCTCCTCAGGCAGTGCTGGTGGATATCACTGGGTGGTGGGGGCTGCCGGGGTCTAGGAGAACTGGCTACCATTTAAGCTGTGTTGGCCTCAGGAGTGGGGTCTGGGGATGAGGGTAATGGAGGCTCTGTGTCCTAGGGTCTTCGGGATGCTCACCATATCTTCTTTCCCTTGGTGTTGGTGGACAGAAATTACCCAATATTCCTCTCCTGTGAGAGGAACCAAGCAGAATGGATTTCTAGGGATCTATGGCTGTTAAACCATGAGGTGAGAGCACAATGGCCAGAAGCCTATAGCATTAAGCAGACAGATCCAGTCTAGGGACCTCTTGCTCCTCTTGTGGAATCTCTGGCAAGTCGTTTTTCTGCTGTCTGACTCCACCACGAGGTGAGGGTGGGGTCAAATGTTTGTGCAATGTCTGGCATATACTGGGTGCACAATACATTAGTGGGTCCATTAGCAATGTCATCAATAATAATAAAAAGAAGTAAGCTGGGAGGTCTGGGGTTAAGGAGGAAGGATCCCATGGGAGTTCTTCCTGGTATATCGACACTTGGTCCTGAATAATTCATCGCCGTGGGGGCTGTCCTGTCCACTGTAGCATGTTTAGCAACATCCCTGGCTTCTGAGCCCTACTTGCAAATAGCACTGTCTCCCTGGTTGTGACAGCCAAAAACATCCCCTGGGGGGCAGTTTGGGAAACTATCCTACAAGGCATAGATACTCAACCTTCTAGGGTGCCTGCTTGCTTGCAGGGCCCCAGGAAGAGGAAGACGTCACACCAGCCTAGAGCACACAGATCTGATTTGCTCCCTGCAGAAAAAATTCTGCCAAGATGTTCTCCTCTCAAGGAAACAAAAGGCTTCCTGTCTCTGATCCTTTTCTCTGAAGAACCTTCCTGCTAATGGAAACTTCCCTCAGCTTTTGGACAAGCTGAGACCCTGGGGAAGTAGTAGCTGACCAGCACAGGCTTTGCTGAGGGAAATGTGGCTAATACCCAGCAACCCCAGGGGAGGCTGTCCTGCCTTTCATCCTTCACCTTGACTCTAATGGTATCTAAGCCCCAAGTCTCTACTGAAACATCTGGTCCAATCAGAAGCAGAACAAATAAACCAAGAGTGGTATATTCATACAACACGATGCTACGGTGACCTGAGTGAATGTGTCGTACTACATGCAACTGCATGGATGACTCACCAACATAATGTTGAGTGAAAGAAGCCTGGAACAAAAGGAGCACATATTATATGCGACCATTACTGAAAAGCTCCAAAAAATCAAAATAATCTATGTTAAGGCACCAGGGATGCGTGTGCAAGGGAGGCTCCTGGGATGCTGGCTTAGGTTGTGAAAATTCATTGAGCACTTAATGATATAGGTATTTTTTGAGATATATGTTATGCTTCAGTAAGAAATTAAAAACATTCTGGGCCAAAGGGCAGGAAAGGCTCTTTACAAATATCCCTGTGAACACAGGGAAGAAAAATCGTGAACAATTCTACCTACATGGCTCTAAGTTATTATTAATATTTTTGGACTCAGCTTTGTAAGTGAGATGATGTATGCAAAATAATTAAATTGGTGGTTGACATACAAAATGCTCAATGAATGGTAATAATTAATACTGCTAATAAGTTATTAACTGACCTAATGTACAAAATAATAATTAAATACAAAGAATAGCCTTTTTTTCTTAAAGGAGAAAAAAAATGTTCTGGAGTTTTCAGGTATGTCTTTGGGTAGTAAGCTTCTAATTCTTTTTGGAGCTCCCTCCAAGCATAGTCTTAGAGGAAAGAAAAACCAGTAACCAGCACAAAAACCAAGTCCCAAAGCCTGGTCTCATTTGGCCAAAGTGTTCAGTTCACTTCAGATCCATCATTTATTGATCCAATGCACTCTTTAGCCAGGAACCTGTGATCCACCTGCCTAATCAAGCATTTAGATCACTTTGACCATCAACCTGTGCTTTTCAAGAACAAACAGATGTGACCGCTTAGTCTCGGAGTAAAACTTTGACAGAAAAAGTGAGGCTTAGAAAATGTGCAATGATAGCTCCGCTCCGTGTTCAACCTGACTGGAAAGAAGATTCTGCAAATTCCTCTCTTCTGAGAGAGCCAGCAATTAGACAACCTCAGCAAGATGGAGGATTTCATTACAAGCTGTTCTCTTCAACTGCAAATTAGACGCCAAATTAACTCTCAGGAAGATCTGAGACTCTTTCAGATTATTCGCCACCAAAGAAGTCTTAGCCTGTCTATTTCTGAATCAGATACGAGAGAGACTTCATCGCTTTGAGAAGACTTCTAGAGCGGTTTCCTAAAATTTCAGAATTTTAGGAAACTCCTACAAACAGCTACACGTCCCTATGACCTGTGATGCCGATCATCGAATCACCTAATACGCTGTGAAGCAAGCTCTGACATAGTCAAAATGCTTGGATTCACTGCGACATACATTTAAAGAAGAAAGTCCATGCCCATCTCCAGAGAAAAGGCAGGCTCTTACCTGGTCCCAGGCTTTGTCCATGGGCACTTGACTGGATCAAGATGCACAAAAACAGGAAGATAGAGACACACAGGGGATTTTCCATTTCTCCTGTTTCACCTGGGGTCCAAGGTCCTCTTGCTAATTTCTGAAGCTAAAGAGACCAGATTGCCTATTGATACTTTGTTAGGGAAGACTGTCCATTAATAATTAACCTTTTAAACATGTTTTCTAGTGTTCAGACTCTTTCCTTCCTACACCTGACCCCCAAATCTAAATCTACCTCATACAGAAAAAGAGAAGAAGGTTGATTTACAGAAGTGTTTTTTATACTGATACATTTTGAAAATAAAATATCTTGTCATGTATTCTTGCCTTCTAGGGCCAAGATCACAGTTCGAAATGCATCAGTTTGAAGTTAATATGTTTGGAAATTCTGTCAAAGGTCAGGGATAGGTGGCTTCTACAGAGTTGCCTAAGTCTCTCTCTGACAGCACTGCAAAGGGGATACAGGCAGTGGTATTTCAAATGCAGACTAAACTCAAAGAGAAAGGAAAGGACTCTGCTATGAGGAGAGCCCCCATGGGGTCTGCTTTTTGTTGAGTTTAGCAAAACTACTGGTTCTGTGGTCAAAGAGTGATGGGAAAAATTTCTATAACTGAAAGGGGCAGAAAACCTCTAATGTCAGTGTAAAAAGGAGTTGGTAAAGGAGCAAAGATGCAGAACTGGATGCTTTTGCTGGGGGCCCCTTTGAAAAATGAGTAAGCACACTCTTTCCTCCTTTGTATTAATGGATGCTCTAACTGTGTAGAAAAATCCCATGGACGGAGGAGCCTGGTAGGCTGCAGTCCATGGGGTCGCTAAGAGTTGGACACGACTGAGCAACTTCACTTTCACTTTTCACTTTCACGCATTAGAGAAGGAAATGACAACCCACTCCAGTGTTCTTGCCTGGAGAATCCCAGGGATGGGGGAGCCTGGTGGGCTGCCGTCTATGGTGTTGCACAGAGTCGGACATGACTGAAGCGACTTAGCAGCAGCAGCAACTGTGTAGAGGACTGAGAAGTAAGGCCACTTGGCGAAACCAGACGGGGAAATGCTGCCGTGTGTTTCTCATGTAACATTCCTTGGTAAACTTTATTCATTTTTTTCAACTTTTTAAAAAATACCTATTACATGCCAGACACTGTTCTAGTACTTGGGATAAACAAGTGAACAAAACAGACCAAGATTCCAGTCCTTGTGGTATTTATGTACCACTGGAGATGGGAGGAATCAGATAAGAGACAATAGGTATAATACATAAGAGATTTATGTAGATTGGTAGAATGCGATCTGAGTGACAGGAAAAGGAAAAGTATGGCTGAGTTAAGGGGATTGGGGAAGGTAGTGATTTTAAATGGAATGGTTAGGGTGAGCCTTGTTGGGAAGTTGAATTCTGAGCAAGGGTTTGAGGGAGTTGCCCCTGTGGACATGTTGAGGAGGAGAGCGTCAGGTAGTTAGAATAGCCAGTCCAGCCAGTGCAAAGGCCCTGAAGTAGGAGCATGCCTGGAATGTTCCAGGAACAGCATGGAGGCTGGTGACTACGCAACCATCATTAAAAGGACTTTGGCTTTTATACTGTGAGACATGGGGACCCACTCTGAGCAGAAGACTGGTATAATTTGTATAATATTTGTAAAAGATCATTCTAGTTTACAAGACTAGGACTAGATTACTAGCAAACTAGGATGCAAGTGGTGAGATCTGCCAGGAGGCTATTACAGTGATCCAGCGAGAGGTGATGGTGCCTTAGTTCAACATGGTCATAGTGGAATTGGGGAGTGATGGATGGGTGGTGGATGTATTTTGAAGGTAGATGCAACAGGATTTCCTGACTACTGGGATGAAGGGAAAGACTTGAAAGAGTTGAAAATGACTTTAAGGGTTTTGGTTTGAGCAAGTGGGACAGTGGTGTTGATATGAGCTGAGATAGGAAAGGCTGTGAGTGGAGCAGAGTTGGTGGTAGAAGATCAAAAATTCAGTTTTGGCTAGGTGGAGTCTAAGATGCTTCTTAGACATCCAAGTTGAAATGTTAGGCAGGCATTTAGCTAACTTGATGATCACTGCCTGGATGGAATGAACTGAGCAGGACCTTCATTTGGTCCTATTAGTTTGGACAGACTGACCCCAGTGCAAAGTTTAAGACTGTGCTGTCCAGTGGCTGCACCTCCTTCTGGAGGTCTATGGCATGGAGACCTTCTAGTTGGATGCATGATTCCTGAGCAGAGGCTTCTGTACTGGCTTCTTGGCTGGCTCCATTGTACCTGAACTGTTAAGCAGGATCTGAAGGTTCCACTTTACTAATTTCCCAGAAAGCTGGAACCTAAAACAGCTGACTGTCTACTTGGCTCCTCTCCCCTGGGCCCACCTCATCTCTTGTCTTCTGGTTACTGCCAGGAACCAACTCCACTCCCGACCTCACTCTGCAGATTAACTTACCAAGACACTGGTGAATCCACGTGCCTCCAAGATCCTGGGTCTTCTACCAACTAGCTGTGCACAATGTTACTTAACCTTCACGAGTTCCATCTCTTCATCTGTAAAATAAGAGAACATGAGCCAGAGATAGTATTTTGAGATATCAATAATATATTTCTCCCAAACTCTCCCTCATACCTTCCCTCTCATCTAAGAAAAGTAAAGTAGACAGAAGTCTACTTTTGTCTTCCTAAAGCTTCAGTTCAGTTCAGTCGCTCAGTCGTGTCTGACTCTTTGCGACCCCATGAACCGCAGCATGCCAGGCCTCCCTGTCCATCATCAACTCCCAGAGTCCACCCAAACTCATGTCCATTGAGTCAGTGATGCCATCCAACCGTCTCATCCTCTGTCGTCCCCTTCTCCCGCCCTCAATATTTCCCAGCATCAGGGTCTTTTCCAATGAGTTGGCTCTTCACATCAGGTTGCCAAAGTATTGGAATTTCAGCTTCAACATCAGTCCTTCCAATGAACATCCAGGACTGATCTCCTTTAGGATGGACTGGTTGGATCTCCTTGCAGTCCAGAGGACTCTCAAGAGTCTTCTCCAACACCACAGTTCAAAAACATCAATTCTTCAGTGTTCAGCTTTCTTTATAGTCCAACTCTCACATCCATACGTGACTACTGGAAAAGCCATAGCCTTGACTAGATGGACCTTTGTTGACAAAGTAATGTCTCTGCTTTTTAATATGCTATCTAGGTTGGTCATAACTTTTCTCCCAAGGAGTAAGCGTCTTTTAATTTCATGGCTGCAATCACCATCTCCAGTGATTTTGGAGCCCCCCAAAATAAAATCAGCCACTGTTTCCACTGTTTCCCCTTCTATTTGCCTTGAAGTGATGAGACCAGATGCCATGATGTTAGTTTTCTGAATGTTGAGCTTTAAGCCAACTTTTTCACTCTCCTCTTTCATTTTCATCAAGTGGCTCTTTAGTTCTTCACTTTCTGCATAAGGGTGGTATCATCTGCATATCTGAGGTTATTGATATTTCTCCTGGCAATCTTGATTCCAGCTTGTGCTTCATCCAACCCAGCGTTTCTCATGATGTACTCTGCATATAAGTTAAATAAGCAGGGTGACAATATACAGCCTTGACGTACTCCTTTTCCTATTTGGAACCAACGTGTTGTTCCATGTCCAGTCCTAAAGCTTAGGACCTAGCATAAGTGAATTCTAAGCAACAAAGTCAAGCAAAAGGCTAAGAATGTTTTAAAAGGATGTGAAGGGAAAAAGAATATTCCTACCTTCCTATCACTAGAAAGAGAGTCTCTTGGACATTGTAAGTAGATTGGGGAAAGGGAGATTTATCTAGAGGGCAGAGGGGACAGTACGTTGCTTCCAGAAGATGGTAAGAACTCAAAGAGGAAATGGCTGCTGGGGGCCAAAATATACCCCTGTGCCTGGTATAGGTTAGGGGTAGCAGTGAGCTACCAGTGACAACAGGTCATGAAGATGAGGAGGACGGGGGGTTATCTATGTGGACTGATGGGATAGGACCAGGTGCTCACCCCAACTCCAGGCTTTGGTATTGTGTCTGACCTAGAACTGGTGGTAGGTGGGATTGGGGGGAGAAAGAATCCAGGAGGGCTTGAAAAATAGGAGCTTGAAATTATAACTCAAGTGGGTTACAGAAAGCAAAGCTATTTCTCCTACGTCAGAATCTGTGGACTGAGATTCACACCTCTGCAAGCACAGGTATGTCATGAGTATTAGAGATTTACATGTGAAGTGCCCAGCTAAGTGCCGAGTTTATAGTAGTGTGTGCTCAGCTGCTCAGCTGTGTCTGACTGTGACCCCAGGGACTGTAACCTGCCAGGCTCCTCTCTCCATGGGATTGCCCAAACAAGAATACTGGAGTGGGTTGCCATTTCCTTTTCCAGGGAACATTCTTGACCCAGGGATTGAACCACTGTATCCTGCATTGGCGGGCGGATTTTTACTACTGAGCCACCTGGGAAGCCTCAGTTCATAGTAGAGGTTCAATAAATTACAATGGCTTGTTTTGGAAGCAGTCAAGGCATTGGAATCAGACAGATCTAGGTTAAGGTCCCTGGCCTATTGCTTACTAACTGAGTGACCTAGGGCAAGACAGTAGCATTCCAAGATTTCGATTTTTCCATCTGTGTAGTGGGACTAAGCATATTTACTTGATCAGATTAAAGGAGAGGTAAACCCTAGGCAGTCTTGCCAAGCAGGAAATAATACATAGCAGCTATTATTATTTTTATTGTTTCAATTCATATAGGGAGTCATGAGGGTGTCCAAGAGGTAGGTACCAGCAGGATCACAGGATTAAAATTTTAGCAGAAAATTAAAAGGGGAGGAAAACAGAAGGGTCTGGATCAGTGGTTCCAAAATATGATTGAGGGTTGGAATCAGAGTCAGCCTGAGAGCTCAGGAAAAGGAAAAACTTCAGGCCCCTCCCATGAAAAAGTAAACAAGAACTTCCAGGGCTGGGGCCTGGACCATCTTGATTTTAAACAAGTTCTTCAGATTATTCTTGCTCACCCAAAGTTTGAGAACCATTGCCTCAGAGTGGTGCTTGAGAGATCTGTTGGGGAAGAAGAAGAAAATAATAGATCTTTCTAATTTTTCTCATATCACTTGCTATAGGCTGAAAGCTTGTGTCCCCCACAAATTAGTACATGAAACCTAGCCCCAGGGTGATGGTAGATGTATAGGGCCTTTGGTAAGTGACTAGGTCTTGATGGCAGAGCCCTCATGAATGGGATCAGTGCTCACATGAAAGGAATGCCAGACAGATCCCATGAGCCTTCCTCCATGTGAGGTTACAGTGAGAGAATATGGCCATCTATGAGGCCCTCATCAGACATCACATCTGCTAGTGCCTTGATCTTGGGCTTCCCAGCCTCCAAAACTGTAAGAAATATATTTCTGTTTTTTATAAGCCACCCAGTCTATGATATTCTATTATAGCGGTCAAACAGACCAACATATCACCTTTGAACATTTTGTTTGTATAAATATAATGCTTATTATATATTTACACTATATCATTTGTATATAGCACTATGTACTATATTGTTATTGTTTAGTTGCTAAGTTGTGTTTGACTTTTTGCGACCCCATGGACTTTTAGCCCTCCAGACTTCTCTGTCCATGGGATTTCCCAGACAAGAATACTGGAGTGGGTTGCCATCTCCTTCTCCAGGGGAGTCTTCCTGACCCAGGGATCGAAGCTGGGTTTCCTGCATTGGCAGGTAGATTCTTTATCACTGAGCCACAAGGGAAGCTCATGTAATATATTAGTGCTATATAATTTATAAGCAGATAAATATTCATATACTTTGGGGAGCACCCCAGAAAGCCCAGCAATCCATGGGGGACCCTTCACTTCCCATGAACTGAAAAGGGGAGCAGGCTAGATCCTATGGAGCCTGAAGCCTCCAGAGAATTATCAGCATTGTGCATAGTGGTAGAGCCCAGTGCTTACTTTGTTTTGCAAGCCTCAGTCTAAAATAATAATGATCTTACAGTTAGATCCCTAAGCTCAGTATTTGCTTTCTTTTAATTTGAAGAGCTTCTTGAAGAAATGGAGATTTCAAGAGGATGGGTATTAATGACCTGAATGTAACTTTCCTTTTAGTGTAATGGTAATAAGAAAGTTATTCAGAAGGAAAAATATTTTACATAGATAAAAAGAGCAAGAGGAGGGAGAAACCATGGTATCAGGTAAAAATCTCTGATGAGAGGAGCAGG
The DNA here is from genome assembly GCF_054371585.1 of Giraffa tippelskirchi. NCBI lineage: Eukaryota > Metazoa > Chordata > Mammalia > Artiodactyla > Giraffidae > Giraffa > Giraffa tippelskirchi. The sequence goes on from NC_137281.1 coordinate 113,803,149, forward strand.
GTTTTCTATTCTGAATCAGATTTTCTTGCTTTTATCATCAGACACTGGGATACCTGAGAATGGTAGTCTCTTGGTAGAATTATAGGGAAAAATAATCAAAACAGTAAGTTTGGATTGGTGCTATTATTTCCCTCACTTCATACTTGAGATTTAAGAGATTAAGAACTAGGACAAAACCATACTTTATCAGTGAAAGGCTGACAGCAGGGAAATCAAGGCCACCTGAATCCAGGATCACTTTTTTCAACCACAAGCCCTTAATCCCTGGCTTTTCTTAGCCCCACACTGAACTTTCTTTCTTCAGCATTATTCCACTTCCAAGATTAAATTTATGAAATCTGTAGGATCACGTCATTGGAAAATGACCACCTCTCTTACACCTGCTTAGAGCCAGACTACCACCAGGAAAATGCTCAAGCTTTTATTGATACAGCTTGATCTGTATGGACATTTTTGTATCATTAGGGAATGAAACTGAGCGGGACCCCGTGCGGCTTCTGGGCATAGAAGACTTTCTGTGTCCCCCATTCCTTATTTGTAGGGAACAGACTTCAGCCTCCATGACCTTCCCTGAGTTCCAAAAGGCAGATGTGAACAGTAATAAAGGAAGGGAGGGTATGCAAAGACAAGAGAGGGAGCAGCCAAGAAACAATAGTGCAGCCTTGGAGTAGGGGCCTGGTTGCACCTCAGTGGATATGTATAACAGTATCTTTAAGCTCTCTATAGAACTAAAACCTCCAATGGAAGATTTAGCATTCTTCTTCAGAGAAGATCATCAGAGAAGTCAGATTAAAGGAACCAGAGAAGCTCATCAAGATTATCTGAGAGCAGTTTAAAGGAGTATAGGCCTTACCCACATTCTAATCTTATCAAGAGCATCATCCTTGAACTATTGCTGTAAAGTGAAAGTGAAGTCGCTCGGTCGTGTCCAACTCTTTGTGACCCCATGGACTGTAGCCTACTAGGCTCCTCCATCCGTGTGATTTTCCAGGCAAGAGTGCTGGAGTGGGTTGCCATTTCCTTCTCCAGAGGATCTTCCTGACCCGGGGATCGAACCCCAATCTCCTGAGTTTCAGGCAGGCACTTTACCCTCTAAGCCACCAGGGCTCCTAAACCTGCTGTAAAACTCCTTACCAAAACCTCCAGGGTTGGGGACACACAGTTTTTGAGTGCAGGAGCCCTCTGTGTCCACATTTGCCAGGCAAAGCAATAAAGCTATTCTTTCCTACTTCACCCCAAACTCTGTCTCTGAGATTCAATTCAGCAACACAGAAGCTGAGTTTTTGGCATCAGAAATATGACCAAAGCAAGTAGGGGCACTTCTTTGAGTTGGCTTAGAACATGTCCTTATTTGAAAAGGGGTTGAACTGGAATCTAACCTTTTCCTTATCTATTTCTTTTTAAGACAGGTAAACAAATGAAAGATGAACACAAGATTGTAGATGCTGTTTTAGACTATTTGAAAGAATGAAGTGTTTCAAGCATTTCAAGCAGGTGTTTATGCATTCAAGATCATCATGTTTGCATTGATTAACATTTGAAGATTAACCTCTGCATGAGGTCCGCCTTTGGCTAGTTGTGTGACCTTGTACAAATAATGCAACCTCTCTTTACCTCAGTTTTCTCATCTGTAAAACGGAAGTGTGAGGGTAGAATGTTATCACATGAAATGTGCTTGGCACAATCAGCTCTCATTTGTAACAAATGAGACAAAAATTACTTCCTCCATTTTACAAGTGAGGAAGCTGAGACCCTGAGAGTCCTTGTCTGAGGTCACACGTCTAATCTATGTAGACTGGATCTGAGGACTTCTGGGTCCCTATAAACTCTGATCTTCTCTCATCCCAGAACCTGAACTGCAGAGCTAGGAAACAAAGAACTGAGATCTCCTTTTACACTTAATTTTATGTTTCCTGCTCTGCGCCGACCCATTTATTCTATCAGAATTACAGCTACTGGTTTGAGGAACAATTAAAGAAAGAATAACAACAACAAACAAAACCAAAGCTGTCTTTTTTGTAACTGGATACTGTGGAACCAATAGTGCACTTTATGATTTTAGTAGTTCCAGTAGAATGCAAAACCCCCTTTCCTCTGTTTGCATTGTGCTTGGAAGCAAAAGGAAGTAAAGATTTAAGTTGGTTTTGAGCAACTACGTAGACACGGACCATTGCTGGCTCCTTCAAGTTTAACAAGGGTTTTCTCCCCGTGGGAAAGAGGGTGAGCATAGAATAAACTCTGTGCCTGCATCCTGCAGCTGCTTCGGGTGTTGACTGGGCTTGGTGAAGGGTTGTCACACTGGGCTCCTAAGGGAGACCAACCGAGCTCTGAACTGAATTGGCTGATTGCGGTAAACTAAGGGCACAAGTTGGGAAGTTGGGCCATCAGCATGGCTGGGTCCCAGTGAAACCATTTACCTCAGATAAGGACTTGAACCCATGTGGCTTGGACTCAAACCAGTCAAAACCCTGCTTGGGACTTGAACCCATATGGCTGGGACTTGAACCCAGCTAAAATCTTGCTTGGGACTTGAACCCATGTGGCTTGGACTCAAACCCAGCCAAAACCCTGCTTGGGACTTGAACCCACGTGGCTTGGACACAAACCCAGCCAAAACCTATGGTATCTGGTTTTAGGACTTAATAAAGCTCAGGTTCTTGATGCCTCATCACAGAAAGAATTCAGTGAGAGACAAAGTGATAGGTAAGAAAGGATTTATTCAGATTCAGAGAGAAGTGCACTCCACAGACAGAGTGTGGGCCATCACAGAGTGTGAATACAGCCGTGAAATGAGGTGTGGTTAGTTTTTATAAGCTGGGTAATTTCATATGCTAATGAGTGGGAGGATTATTCCAACTATTTTGGGGAAGGGGTGGAGATTTCCAGGATTTGGGCACCGCCCACTCCTTGGTCTTTTAACAGAGCCTTGGAACTGTCATGGCACCTCTGAGTGTGTCATTTCACTTGCTGATTGAGGATCAAGAGGTAGTCTTGTCTGCCATCTTGGATCCCATTTGATTCTAATCAGTTAATGTTGTGTCCTTGGGCTATGTCATTCTTTCAAAAATTGTGCCCTGCCCCTTTCTCTTCTGTTACACCAGTTCGTCTAACAATGGGATTGCCAGGGGCACTGTCCTTATTCTGAGTAGCAGGCAGTTCTGGGATATCACTTAGATCCAAATGGCACAAGTCTCTCTACAGCAGCTGGTACTTGCTCCATGCCACACAATCATTTCACAGAAGTTTTCTGAGCTTAGCAAGTGAAGTTCTTGGCTGCAAGAGATCAGGAACAGTGATCTGATTCAAGGGCTGCCAATGACTCATCATTTTTCCACATGGTGTCTTACTGTCAAGGTTAGTAATCAATTCCTAGGCAGGTCTAGAAGTCAGGGGTTAATAGTTCAGGGGCCTGCTTCCAGATGCCAGACTCTCTATGTGATCTCATTGAAACCTCAAAATAACCATATGATGATGAATGTATGATTATGCCCTTTATACAGAGAGGAAAACTGAGACTTAGGGAGGTTACTGAGTCGCCCATATCCACACTCTAGTAAGTGGTGGGATGAAAACTGAATTGTGTTTAACTTCAAAGCACACACAACAAAAAGTAGTTTTGCCAAGAGTAGTAGGAATTGGCTATGAGCTCTGTATGAATCTAAGACTTAAAAAATGGGATTGTGTTGTGCTCTTGCACTGCAGATAAAGACATAGATTGTGTGTTTATTATCATTATTTTAAAACCAAATGTTTTCAAGCCCTTTCTTAGTGGAGGTAGCCTGAAACAATCCATGAAACATAGCAGAAGATAGAAGTAATGGAGACATTATGGTAGTCTTACATAATTTACACAAAGATTAGTTTTCCCCAATTGGCAGTAAAAAAAGACCAGCCAAGATGAGGGGACTGGAACCTTTGCTCATAAACTTTGGCATGTAAAGAACAAAGTGTTTGACAGGCAATTGTTAAGGTGGGACTATGCTACAAAAGACCTAATTTACACATCATCAATGGTCATCCAGTTATTTTTGAAACCATCTGGGCCAGGTCATGCCTAAGGGTCCTCTAGTATGAAACAATGAGGTGCTTTGACATGCTTTGATAATTCTGTTACGACAAAATTTTTTTAAAAGGTAAAATCATGACTTTTAGATATAAAATTGGACATATGGTAAGTATTTTATTCAACTTATTAATGAGGAAGCTGGTAAGGGTGTTATAACTAGTTCAGAGGGAAAGCTAAAATCTCCTAAAATTTATGTGGGCAAATAGAAATGCAGCTAGCTTCCTAAATCAGTTAAACTTCTACAGGACAGCTTTTGTACTTCTGTTAGTTTCCTACAATGTACACAGTTGCAGAATGCCTCAAGGGCAATGGATGCTAGAATCAGATAACCTAGAAAGGTTGTGCTGGGTGTGGACAATGCATAGTTTTCTACTAAAGCACAATTTTCTCTTATAATTCCTATATTAAGAGGTGATAAAGGAAGTATTTAGCTGCAGAATTTTAAGATAATAGGTTAGTGCTCCTTCTGGAAGAAAGGCTATCTCTTTTGATATTTATCTTTTGAGTAGAGGCTTTCCTGGTGGCTCAGACAGTAAAGAATCTGCCTGCAATGAAGGAGACCTAGGTTTGATCCCTGGGTGGGGAAGATCCCTTGGAGAAGGAAATGGCGACCAACTCCAGTATTCTTACCTGGAGAATCCCATGCTCAGAGGAGCCTGGCAGACTACAGTCCATGGAGTTGCAAAGAGTCAGACATGACTGAGCAGCTATCATTTTCACTTTTGTTATAATAGAGAACTGGATTTTTTTGCTGGCATCTCCACTTTTTTAGCCTCAGTAGCAAGCAAATTATTTAAAATCTTTGTGTCTCAGTTTCCCTACTCTAAAACAGGGACAGTATTGGGGATGAATAAATGAGAATAGTCTGTGAACAGTGCTTAGCACAGTGCCCACCATCCTTATTATTACAGTCTTTCATCATGCTTTTTATTTCTCTTACACTTATATGTTCTTTCCTTTTCTCTTTTTCTGTCTATTTAAACTATGATAAAGAATAGGAAAACTATAGTGGTTTTGAAAAATGTATAGATAGGGTTTATGCTTCCTGGTCTTGATTTTGAAAATTAACTACATAAGTTGTTATGTATGCCTTTGTATTTTTAAAAAAACAAAAAGCACTCTCCAAAAAAATATTTGTTTTCTGAGTAATTTCCACCATTGTTCTTAGAACAGCTAACCCTGAATTTAAATTGAAAAACTCCTTTTCAATTGGCTCCTTTTCTCAGGTTAATGGCCAGAGAAAGCAGGTTCTAGAGTGGGAAAGGCCCTCAGAGGGGTCCTTCCAGGGACACTGAGGACAGGACCCACCACCTGGAGGTTGACTCGTGGGAGTCAGGACTAGGAGCTTTGTGGTTGAGTCTCTCCCTGCCCGACTCTTCAGACCCCAGGGGTCACATCTAAGGGCCAGAGAGTCTTCCCTGGGGGAGGCACAGCATGTTGCAGGCAAAGGAGAAAATCGACCACACAGCTCTGCCCAGAACAGGTGGTGCAAACCTGCCTTTGGGAAGTTTATTTTTTCCCTTGGGTTGGGTAGAGGAGGGACTCTTTTCAAACCTCTGGATGTCTCTGGGTCAGAATACCTGTGTGGATTTGACCCCATTGTCACTAGCAAAGCCCATTAACAGGTCCCGAGAAATAAAAATAGAATCTGGGTAACAAAGTCTACTCTTTTTTTTTTTTCTTTTCCTCTGTGCTTAGTCTAGTTTTACTTGCTCAAAGAGGGTCATGTACAGAGGCCTGGAACCCAGCCCTTCAGACCAGAATCCTTAGTGTGAAATGGCTATAGTGCCTGACACCTCAGCTCTGGGGTGTGTGCAGAGGTGCTGCACACAGCACTGCAATTCAAGATGGTGGCAGTGGTAGGCCGTGTGCAGAGATGCTGCACCTGGGGAGGCGAGCTGCACACCCTGGGCCAGCCTCGCGAGATCCTCGCTCTAGTGAGCTCCTTGCCCCTGCCCTTGCTGAGGAGATTCCTAGAAAGCAGCCCCCACTCAGGCTTGTCTGGGACAGCACAGACTCTCCAGCAGGAGCTCTTACTCCTCTGCGTTTCTTTTCTTCTGAACCAAAGTCAGTCTCCTTCTACTGGCTTGAATGACATCTGGCAGGAGAACAGTTATGGGCCCAACAGGAAAGTCCCAATGCCACCAGCCCCAGTTTCAGTTCTCATGCCCTGAGAAACTGCCAGTTTATTCAGGCGAGGCCCACAGGCATCCTCTCCTTTCCTCAGCAGCCTGAGATTTGCAGGAAACAAGACTCTCCAGTAAGCACTTGATATGAGTGAACCAGGTTGGGTTAGGATTTTACCTCTAGGTTAATTTGAAGGAAAGGAGAAGGAAAATATTGCTGTGTCTAAGCTTCTTTTGAATGCATGGATACTGGAGTGATATCCCCAAGAGAGCTATTTTTCACTCTACAATTCCACTCCTATCATTTAATCTGACTGTCAGGTTGAGTAGGGGGCAGGGATTTTGGGAGAATGGACCACCATGCCTTAGGAAACAGTGATGCCTTAGGAAACAGTGAAGATTAGATCTCAGAGGTCATCCGGTGTGTAATTGGAATCTCGGGGCTAGGAGAACACAGTCAGATTTACACAGGGCTTCTTGTCTCTAGGGATTCTTTTTTTTTTTTTTTTTGCTATCATATCATCTCTGATAGAGCAAAACTGCTTGTTTTAGCTCTTGATAGAAAAGTAACTTCCCTTGTCCATTTTTTCACAGGCAATGTATAAACAAGGAAGAAAGTGGAAAGCCTGTCATTATGTGTAGCAATACCCACTTTTGGCCATGTGCCACAGAGAGGGACGTTGGATTTGAGGGTAGAAGATCTGGGTTTGAGTCCAGTTCTGCCTTGGGTAAGTTATGACATTACTACAATGAGAATAATGAAAGCTGTGATTCCACCTCACAAGGTCATGAAAATGAAGGATGGTAAATATTTAAACATTCTTAAGTAATAAAAGAACCCACATGAAGTAGAGACCCCAGGCTGGGATGTTGAGTAGGTGAGTGTGTTTGTGGAACACAGAGATTTTAGCAGACTTGGGGGTCCAAGCGGTTCTGCTTCCTGACCTCAGAGCAGGATACTTATTGTTACCACAGGGGCCCAGGGCAGCCAGCAGTCACCAACAGAGGGAAAGGTCTGGTTCCTAGCAGGTCAGGACTCTCTTAGAAGCAAAGAGGGAATGCTGAAATGCCCACTGTAAGTGGTTTATGAGTGTTGAGGAGGAAGAAATTTTCCTCTACCCTCTAGATTCTTCTGGCTGGTCTAAGAATTAAAATGACATGAAGCAGATTGATAGGAGAAAAATGAAACAAAAGTTTAATAACACTGGAGAAATCCAGGAAAACTGAGTAACTTGCCAAAATGGCCAAAGCCCTTACCTTAAATACCATCTTAAGCTAAAGACACATGAGGATGTTGGGATAGTGGTTTGGGGCTTCAAAGCAGAGGAATGCAATTCACATGAAGATTAAAAAAGCAACATTAGTTAAACAGTCATTTGCTGAACCGTAGAGACAATGAACACAGAGTGGACTCTGATCTCTAGTTCTTGCTGAGTTTTCCCACCAGTGCTAACCCATATTCTTTGCAGAGATCCCTGGTGATAGCTCTATTCTGGAAACAGGGCATCTATCTAAATTCTTTTAGGTAGTTAGGGATTAGGTCACAATTTCTTCCTGAGTCTTTTGAGCTTTGATTGTTTTGAGCTCAAAATAATCTGCTTGCCAAAGAGATGTTTTGGAATGGCAAATTTTGCTCCCCTACATGGGCTTCAGAGAGGAAGGCAAAACATGAATGGGCTACCTTGCAAAAATAATTCCTGCAGACTTAGGAGGTGGGGGTCAAGGGCAGCTGAGATCTAGTGGACTGCAGGAGAACTGAGGGCTGTTGCAATGAGGGAAGTCCTGGGGACCTCACCCTTACTCCTTAGTGAATAAAGCCTGATACACTTAGTTATTAACCAGGTACGTGCATGCTAAATCGCTTCAGTTGTGTCTGACTCTTTGTGGCCCTATGGACTGTAGCCCACCAGGCTCCTCTGTCCGTGGGATTTCCCAGGCAAGAATACTGGAGTGGGTTACCATGCCCTCCTCCAGTTATTAACATGGTAAGGAATTAATACTGCAATGAAGCTTGCTTTAGGTGTCTCTCTGACTCTCTTTGCTGGCCCTTCCTGTCTTCAATGCCCCCTCCTTAACTGAGTTCCGAGCCCCTGAACTGCCTTCAACAGCTACACCCCTCCCCCCTCAGCCCATTCCGCAGGAAAATTACCGCTTGGTTCTGCTTTCTTCCTGGAGACCCATGAGGAGAGAGGTCTGGATATATAGGTGAGATCCTCTGAGCAAGGCATGTAGATGGAAAAGAGAAGATGTCAAGGGGATAAGCTCTGGGAGTTTCAGCATTTAAAGTCAGGAGAGTGAGGAGGGACCTTTCTGCTTTTGCAGAATTATTTCTTAAGAACAAGTTCTTAGTGGTAACATTTCTGGCTAAAGAGTGGGAACAATAGTCTGTAAATGAATGTATGAATCAATTTCTGGGCAACTTTACCATCATTGAATATTAGCATTCAACTTTTATTTTGGTTCTTTTAGAATATGTAAATTGTAATCTTCAGAATGCTTTCATTTACATTTCTTTGATTTCTAGTGAGCTCTAACATTTCCCCACTGTTTGTCTACTAATTGTATTTCCCTTATGAGAATGGTCCTGTCTTTTACCTATTTGTCTTTTGGAATCGACATTTATCTTACAAATTTGAAGATCTTAATTCTTTGTAATGTTTGATGATAGTATTTTCCCTGTTTAAAAATAATCTTCAGTAATGCTAATTCTTATAGTGCAATTATTTAAATAGCCTCAAAGCTGAGAAAGTTAAAATTCCCCCAGAGAGATGATGTGTGTGTTAGCCGCTTAGTTGTGTCCGACTCTTTACAACCCCATGGACCTTAGCCCACCAGGCTCCTCAGTCCATGGGATTTCCCAGGCAAGAATACTGAAGTGGTTTGCCATTTCCTTCTCCAAAGAAAGGTAATAAACATTTTTTTTCAATTTTCTGCAAGTTCTATAATTAGATTTTATATTTAAATCTTCAATCAACCAAAGCTTATTTTGGTGAATGTTTTATTTTTAATTACTTTTTCTATTATAAAAATCAATAAATGTTGATTATTCAAAAATAAGGACATTAAGAGCAAAAATAAAAACATGGTGAAAACGATCCATAATTTCACCATCCAGAGATAGCCACTTTAGACAAATAATGAATGTTTGTGAATAGCACCTTGCAACCAAATTCATCAAATCCTAATATTTTGCCGTGTATGCTTCTTATTTTTATTAAAAAATAGAATACCTGTATACCTCTCTACCCTAACCTAATTTCATTTTCTCCTGAAAGGCAACTATATCCTGAATTGGTACCTATAATTCTCATCTTTATTTGTATATGTTTGCAGCATAGGTATATGGTTATAAATATATAACATTATTTTTTATGTTTAGAAATTATTATACTATCTGTAATTTGTTTTTTTGTTTTATTTTTGGGATTTGCTGCTGCTGCTGCTAAGTCACTTCAGTCATGTTCGACTCTGTGCGACCTCATAGATGGCAGCCCACCAGGCTCCTCTGTCCCTGGGATTCTTCAGGCAAGAACACTGGAGTGGGTTGCCATTTCCTTCTCCTTTTTGGGATTTACCTCTGCTTATAAAATTGCTATAAATAGTCACATTGTATATCACAATTTGTTCATTCTGTTGATGGATATTTGTGTGGTTTAATTTGTGCTTGTTTTTTGCTGTTACAAACAATGTTGCAATGGACTTTCATCTACAAGTGAACTTCCAGAGTTTACTCTTAGAAGTGAAATTGAGGGCTTGTGAGACATGTATGTCTTTAGTGTTGCTAGATGTTGACAATTTATTCTCCAAAATGGTTATTCCAATGAATACATCATCAACAAAATTGAATATTTCTCTGATTTTTCCACATCATCACCAGTACTTGATAGTACTGGATTATTTAATCTCTACCAGTTTGATGGTTATAAAATTGTATCTCATTGTTTTAATTTTCATCTTTCTGATTACTGCTAAGGTTGAAAATATTTTTACATGTGCCGTTGGTCATTCAAATTTCCTCTGCTATACATTGCTTGTTCATATCTTTTATTCATCTTTCTGTTAGTTCATTAGTGTTTTTCAGTAAGAAAAATATCTTCTCCCCATTTGCATTGTCTTTTCATATTGCTTATGATGCCTTCTGTTGAATAGAATTTAAAATTTTCACATAGTCAGATTCATCAGGGTTTTCCTTCAGGAATATTCTGTAGAAGGGGTAAATTTTTACCTTTATAATCTTAGGGTATTTTGGCAGGGCCTGAGAATTGAACTGATATAAGACAGACTAATAAGAGAAAAGTATACAAATTTATCCAAGTATTATGTGACAATGGGAACCCTTATAAGACCCAAAGAAATTGTGAAATTTACAAGCTTTTATACTGGCTTGAACAAAGAGAGGCAAAAGTAAATCATGTAGAGGGGCTAAAGGAAGATAAAAATTATTTTAACAGGGTCTGTTAGTACAGGATTCTCTTGGTTTTGATTCCCCATTGAAAAATGTTTCTTTTCTCCTGTTACTGGGAAGCCATCTTCCACATGGGGATTTTTATCTCCTGTTTTAGGAGGAAAGGGTGTGATAAGAATGCCCTTCTCACAGGATGCTTTTCGAGTGCCTGTAGCTTAAAAGAATACAAAGGTATTCTGTGATTTGTCACAATCTTTTACATTGCTAGAATTTAACTTTATTGGTCACCAAGGGTTCTTTCTACAGCTACATTCTCTAAGTTCAGCTAAAAATGATTTTTCTGCCTGTGCTCATAGGGCCTGATGTGATGTTCAATAAAAGCAGATAAGTGATATGCACAAGACATTCCTACCTTGCATGCCCTTAGTAGACATAATTTGTAATGCTAAATCAGTTCAGTTCAGTCGCTCAGTCGAGTCTGACTCTTTGCGACCCCATGAACTGCAGCACACCAGGCTTCCCTGTCCATCACCAACTCCCAGAGCTTGCTCAAACTCATGTCCATCGAGTCAGTGATGCCATCCAGCCATCTCATCCTCTATCGTCCCCTTCTCCTCCTGCCTTCAATCTTTCCCAGCATCAGGGTCTTTTCAAATGAGTCAGTTCTTGACATCAGGTAGCCGAAGTATTGGAGCTTCAGCTTCAGCATCAGTCCTTCCAATGAATATTCAGGATTGATTTCCTTTAGGATGGACTGCTTTGAGAGCCCAAGGGACTCTCAGAAGTCTTCTCCAACACCACAGTTCTAAAGCATCAGTTCTTTGGTGCTCAGCTTTCTTTATGGTTCAACTCTCACATCCATACATGACTACTGGAAAAACCATAGCTTTGACTAGACAGACCTTTGTTGACAAAGTAGTGTCTCTACTTTTTCATATGCTGTTTAGGTTCGTTGCAGCTTTTCTTGCCAGGAGAAAGCATCTTTTAATTTCATGACTGCAGTCACCATCTGCAGTGATTTTGGAGCCCAAGAAAATAAAGTCTGTCACTGTTTCCATTGTTTCTCCATCTATTTGCCATGAAGTGATGGGACTGAATGCCATGATCTTAGTTTTTTGAATGTTGAGTTTTAAGCCTGCCTTTTCACATTCATCTTTCACTTTCATCAAGAGACCCTTTAGTTCTTCTTCACTTTCTGCCATAAGGTGGTGTCATTTGCATATCTGCTGCTACTGCTGCTGCTGCTAAATCGCTTCAGTCGTGTCCAACTCTGTGTGACCCCATAGATGGCAGCCCACCAGGCTCTGCCATCCCTGGGATTTTCCAGACAAGAGTACTGGAGTGGGTTGCCATTGCCTTCTCCCTGCATATCTGAGGTTATTGATATTTCTCCCAGAAATCTTGATTCCAGCTTGTGCTTCCTCCAGCCCAGCATTTCTCATGATGTACTCTGCACATAAGTTAAATAAGCAGGGTGACAAGATACAGCCTTGATATACTCCTTTTCCTATTTGGAACCAGTCTGTTGTTCCATGTACAGTTCTAACTGTTGCTTCCTGACCTGCATACAGGTTTCTCAGTAAGCAGGTCAGGTGGTCTGGTATTCCCATGTCTTTCAGAATTTTCCACAGTTTATTGTGATCCACACAGATAACATCCTGGAATGTTAGGTCCATGAATCAAGGCAAATTGGAAGTGGTCAAACAGGAGATGGTAAGAGTGAACATTGACATTCTAGGAATCAGTGAACTAATATGGACTGGAATAGGTGAATTTAACTCAGATGACCATTATATCTATTATTGTGGGCAGGAATCCCTTAGAAGAAATGGAGTAGCCATCATAGTCAACAAAAGAGTCCTAAATGCAGTACTTGGATGCAATCTCAAAAACAACAGAATGATCTCTGTTTGTTTCCAAGGCAAACCATTCGATATCACAGTAATCCAAGTCTATGCCCTGACCAGTAATGCTGAAGAAGCTGAAGTTGAATGGTTCTATGAAGACCTACAAGACCTTCTAGAACAAACACCCCCCAAAAACATCCTTTTCATTATAGGGGACTGGAATGCAAAAGTAGAAAGTCAAGAAACACCTGGCGTAACAGGCAAATTTGGCCTTGGAGTACAGAATGAAGCAGGGCAAAGGCTAATAGAGTTTTGCCGAGAGAACACACTTGTCATAGCAAACGCCCTCTTCCAACAGCACAAGAGAAGACTCTACACATGGACATCACCAGATGGTCAACACTGAAACAGATTGATTATATTCTTTGCAGCCAAAGGTGGAGAAGCTCTATATAGTCAGCAAAAACAAGACCGGGAGCAGACTGTGGCTCAGATCATGAACTCCTTATTGCCAAATTCAGACTGAAATTGAAGAAAGTGGGGAAAACCACTAGATCATTCAGATATGACCTAAATCAAATCCCTATGATTATACAGTGGAAGTGAGAAATAGATTTAAGGGACTAGATCTGATAGACAGAGTGCCTGATGAACTATGGACAGAGGTTTGTGACATTGTACAGGAAACAGGAATCAAGACCATCCCCAAGAAAAAGAAATGCAAAAAAGCAAAATGGCTGTTTGAGGAGGCCTTAGCATAAGCTATGAAAAGAAGAAAAGTGAAAAGCAAAGGAGAAAAGGAAAGATACACCCATTTGAATGCAGAGTTCCAAAGAACAGCAAGGAGAGTAAGAAAGCCTTCCTCAGCGATCAATGCAAAGAAACAGAGGAAAACAATAGAATGGGAAAGACTAGAGATCTCTTCAAGAAAATTAGAGATACCAAGGGAACACTTCATGCAAAGATGGGTTCAATAAAGGACAGAAATGGTAGGGACCTAACAGAAGCAGAAGATATTAAGAAGAGGTGGCAAGAATACACAGAAGAACTGTACAAAAAAGATCTTCACGACCCAGATAACGCTCAAAATTCTCCAAGCCAGACTTCAGCAATATGTGAACTGTGAACTTCCAGATGTTCAAGCTGGATTTAGAAAAAGCAGAGGAACCAGAGATCAAATTGCCAACATCCGCTGGATCATCGAAAAAGCAAGAGAGTTCCAGAAAAACATCTATTTCTGCTTTATTGACTATGCCAAAGCCTTTGACTATATGGATCACAATAAACTGTGGAAAATTCTGAAAGAGATAATGCTAAATGACTATATTAATTTCTTCATTCATGTGTGTTCCCATGCATTCATTTATTCACTCATTCAACAATTATTTTTGAAAAATCTGCTATGTGCCTGCTATCTTCCTGAATCTGCTCCTAATTTTTTCAAACCAGTTGTATTGGAATTGGTACTTGTGCATTTTTACCCTCCTAAGCCTGTGAGTTTATGTGTGAGTGTGCATGTGTGATATTTTTCACAAATCCGTGGATGAGGATGATACTTATCTCTTAGAATAAACTAAGTATCAGGTCTTGTTTCTCTGTGATTTGAAAAAACTGTTTGTTGACTCATAGAAATATTATTCAGAGTATTTGTTTAGGCCATACTTCTTTTGCTGAATGAGGTATGTCTTAATAACTTTCTCAATTTCCTTCTCCATCAGTATTTTCATGTTTTTTGTATTTTGTTTTGCCAACTTTTTATTTTGTATTTTGTATTGTCCGTTTGGCTAAACAATTGAAATTGATTGTCTTAAGTTGTCACTGCAATGATTTATATTTTAAAATCCATTATATCAGTTTTTAAATCACCAGTCTTTTCATTTTATTGACTAATTCAGTTCAGTTCAGTCGCTCAGTCGTGTCCAACTCTTTGCGACCCCATGAACCGCAGCACGCCAGGCCTCCCTGTCTATCACCAACTCCCGGAGTCCACCTAAACCTATGTCCATTGAGTCGGTGATGCCATCCAACCATCTCATCCTCTGTCTTCCCCTTCTCCTCCTGCCCTCAATCTTTCCCAGCATCAGGGTCTTTTCCAATGAGTCAGCTCTGCGCATGAGGTGGCCAAAGTATTGGAGTTTCAGCTTCAACATCAGTCCTTCCAATGAACACCCAGGACTGATCTCCTTTCGGATGGACTGGTTGGATCTCCTTGCAGTCCAAGGGACTCTCAAGAGTCTTCTCCAACACCACAGTTCAAAAGCATCAATTCTTCGGCGCTCAGCTTTCTTTATAGTCCAACTCTCACATCCATACATGACCGCTGGAAAAACCATAGCCTTGACTAGATGGACCTTTGTTGAGAAAGTAATGTCTCTGCTTTTTAATATGCTGTCTAGGTTGGTCATAACTTTCCTTCCAAGGAGTAAGCGTCTTTTAATTTCATGGCTGCAATCACCATCTGCAGTGATTTTGGAGCCCAGAAAAATAAAGTCAGCCATTGTTTCCACATCTATTTGCCATGAATACTTTTTATTTAATATATTTACAAGGGTTTTAATATATCTTCTACTCTTTTCAGAGAATGAACATTTAAATTTACTTCTACCAATTTTCTACTTTTTAGTTTGTATCTGTCATTTTTTTATATTTCCTCTTACATTGACATTCTTCATAAGATTTTAAATCAAGTGCTTAGTTCATTTATTTCTTATTTCTAAAATAAAATCATATAGATCTATACCTTTTCCTCTGAGCCTTGGTTTCTCCACACTCTCACTCTTAATAGGTGGTGTTTTCAGTTTTTATAGTACTTCAGAAATTATGATCATGTTTTTAATTTTCAACTTGACCCTGTTGCTCGGGAGAATTTTTGTTTTTGTTGTTAGAAGTTCTCAGCCATGTATTTGTTTATTGTTATTATAAATTTTTGCTTGCATATAATTTTAAACTTACAGAAATGTTGAAAACCATTTTAACTTTTAGCTTAATTCACCACTTGTTTTGATGGAGAGAATTGATGCTTTTGAACTGTGATGTTGGAGAAGACCCTTGAGAGTCCCTTGGACAGTAAGGAGACCCAACCAGTCTATCCTAAAGGAAATCAGTCCTGAATATTCATTAGAAGGACTGATGCTGAAGCTGAAACTCCAATACTTTGACCACCTGATGTGAAGAACTGACTCATTGGAAAAGACCCTGATGCTGAGAAAGATTGAAGGCAGGAGGAGAAGGGGATGACAGAGGATGAGATGGTTGGATGGCATCAATGACTCGACTAATGTGAGTTTGAGTAAGGTCCAGGAGTTGGTGATGGACAGGGAGGCCTGGCATGCTGGTCTGTGGGGTCGCAGAGTTGGACATGACTGAGCGACTGAACTGAACTGAACTGACCATTTGTTTATATTTGCTTGTTTCTATTTTGTTCTGATTGCTTTGTAATTCATTCTCTATATATGAATTCTTTTTCTGAACCACTTGAGAATAAGTTGCAGATGTAATATATATACCTAAATACTTCAATGTCTATTTTCTGGGGTATAGATTTTCTCTTATAAAACCATGGAAATTTAATGGTTAAGAAAATTGGAAAATTTCATATTGATACAATATGATTTTCTAATTCTGTAGTACATAATTATCAGTTATCACAATGTTGTATTTTATATATACTATAGTTATAATAAATAGAAATACTATATATAATATAAAATATGAATAATAAATAGAAATAAATGTATATCATCTCTATTTAAATTTATAATTTATTTTATTTGCTATATATAATATATATTATATATATATATATATATATGCATAGAGAGAGAGAGAAATTGAGAGGTAATAATGAAGGTGACAGTGGCAACAACTGAAGTGGCTGTATACCTAGAGAAACTACTCCAGATAGGGCACTTAATATATGAGTGTTTATTTTCTTCTTGTAGTATGATCTAAAGAAGTTCATATTTATTGCTATCTTATTATGAACTTAGTATTTATTCAGAGTAGAAAAATAATGCAAAATAACAGCAATCACTCAAATTTCAGAGCCTAGAGATAACCATCATTAGTATTTAGATATATATATTCTAGACGTGTGCTTTCAATCAACAAAATTTCTGGGTTGTTTTCTTTTTAAATAAAATATAAGTACATTAAAATATGGTACATATAGTGTGATGTATAGTTTTAGTCTTTATATAAGTCTTAGTATTTTATTATTTTACATACTTTATAGCTAATGTTCATAACAACTTTGCAAAGTAGAGCCACAGTTTCAGATGAAGAGTCCAAGGTTCAGAGAGAGTCAATAAATTGCTTAGGTCACACAGCAGTAAGGGATGGAGTTATAATCCAAATCCTGCACTGTTTGCCTCCAAGGCTATAGAGTAGATCACCATTTTGCCCAAAGCGCCTTTCGTTGGTTTTACTTATATCATTAACATTGAGTTTTATTGCATTTATTGCATTGTGGGGAGAAAATATATTGATATAATTTTCCTTGTGGCTTCCCTGGTGGCTCAGGGGTAAAGAATCTGCCTGCCAATGCAGGAGATGTAGGTTCAATCCCTGGTTCAGGAAGATCCCCTGGAGGAGGAAATGCAACCGACTCCAGTATTCTTGCCTGGGGAAATCCCATGGACAGAGGAGCCCAGCGGGCTACAGTCCATGAGGTTGTAAAAGATTCAGATGTGACTTAGTGACTAAACAACAATAACAGAAATGTTCTATATAAATTTTCTCTTGATTTAGTTTTGGGGCCTTATTTGAGAGTTAGTATATATCTACTAATGCCCAATACATTGAAAAAATGTATAGTCTATGTTATTGAGTTTAATATAAATCTACTTGTTCTTACACATTAATTGTGTAGTATTTATCCCTTCACTTTGCATTTCTAGCTTTGGTAATCCATGTCTTCACTGTGGGTTTTATATTTTTTATTATAATCAGAAGCCTCCTAGTATCCTCCCTCTACCTCTTTTGTATGATATCAACTTTACCAATTGTTTTCTTTTTGTTATATAGTTTCCTTGATAATACTTTTTTATTTTTAGCTTTCTGCATCTTTTTGTTATAGATCATCTTTAAACAACGAGCATATTGTTGGGTCTTGTGTTTTAATCCATAGGAATTTTTTTTTTTTTTGAGAAATGAATGGTCTAGTTATATGGAGTCCTCTGGGATGCAGGTAACAGTGATATGAGATGGGCTTGCAGCTATGAGCTGTGGACTTTTGCTAATTACTTAATGATTCTGGGAGGAGGCTGCCTATTTCCTTATCTGGAAAACTGTGTTAATTAAGAGTGCTAACCTCACAGAGTTGTTGTGAAGAGTAAATAAAATCAAGAAAATTCAGGAATAGAAATATATTAAAGCATATTAAATTATTATATGTAGAATATAGTTGTCATTATCTTCTATTATAGACATCATGCCTGGAAATATCGTTCAAAGCAAGTTTCTTGGCAATAGCACATAAAGCAAGTTCTTAAAACAAAGATCTATGTTCAAAATGGGGGTAATCAGCTCCATCCTTTTCTCTAACCATGTCTCAAACTTCTCTCTGAGATAATAGGAATAACTTACAATAAAGTGGCTGAGAAGCAGTGGTCCAGCGCCCCTGACGTGTTCCCAGTTTTCAGTTCAATTGTCCGTCTCTGCTTCTGGCTGCACTGTGGAGTTTCACAACTTGACTTAAATTCAGCCCTGTCAGGAATCACTGCCTTGCTTTGCATTTAATTAAGCAAATGTTTAGGTTGTACAGATACGTTATTTGCTCCCATAATGGGTACGGAAGCTGCAGGCTTAGCTGGCCTGGCTGTTTTCATCAGGCATGGAAAAACTGAAACTAAGGAAAACAAACAAACCAAGTCAGGCTGGATTTTCTACTTCCTGGATCGTGTAACTTGTACTACACCCAATGAAAGCCATCTGGTGGGCACCCAGACATGAGGGCCGAGTCTCAGCCTGTGGTTCTCCTTCTAGCTGTGCTCCAACCCCTGCACAACTGAAACCTCTGCATCAGTTACAGTTGTTAGAAACTGAAACTGAATTCTTATATACTTCTGCTCCTAAGGATAAAAGAAGGACAGGGACAAAAGTGAAGAAAGTCTGAGATTTAAACTACCGTCCACTTTTAACTTTCCAAAATGGTCTTGGTATTTTCAGATCCAGATAACCTTAAATCAGACAATGCAGTATTACCAAACTGAGAAATAAATATCCTATAATGTTATAAACTGATAAACTCCAGAAAACCTCGGTCTATTTTTAGTTTCAGTAGCTTCAGGTCTTTGCTGGCTTCTATTTGATCAGTCAGAGGGAGATATGGGTCCACTTCCTGCCTGATACAATAGAGCAATTTTCTTAACCTCCTCTGATAATAATAATCATCTCATCTCTTTTAAACACAGTTTCCAAGTCCCTCCCGGGAGATTCTGATTCAGTCCATCTGGGATGGTGCATCAGATTTGTGTTCTTAACATGAGAAAAGCTTGGGGAAAATCAGAGTAGAGGGAATAGTCTGTTTTTAGAATCAGACAGCTCTGAGCTGAAATCCTAGATCTTTCACTTCCTAGTTATGTGGCCTTGCACAAATTACTTAACCTTCCGTAATCTCATCTGAAAAAAAAAAAAGTGGAAATAAAAATATCTACCTCAAAGAGTTGTTGAGAGGATTAAAGGAACTTAAGCCCTTTATAGTATCCACTTTTCTGCATTCTGCTTAATCATTTCTTCTTGGGTTAATTTGCAGATTGTGAACTTATTTAGCCCACAGGCACAGTGGTTTGATATATATGCATATATATGTGTGTGTATATATATATATATACACAGTGTGTGTGTGTACACATATATAGTGTGTGTGTACATATATTTATATATAGTGTGTATATATATACATATTTTACTTATCTTCTCAATTTGTTCATCAGACACTTGTAAAGCTTTTGTTTATTTATTGGCTGCACTACACGGCTTGCAGGATCTCAGTTCCCTGACCAGGGATTGAACCTGGGCCACATCAGTGAAAGCCTTGAGTCCTAACCACCAGACCACCAGGGAACTCTGTGTAAAGCTTTTATTGTGCTCAAGAAACTGGGGTTCCCAGTACCCACTAAATACTTTCTTGATAGTATGATGTGTCAACATAGCCCACCCCCAGGTTTTGAAGGGACTGCCAAATTTCTTGTGTGTGTGACTTTTCTGTGACAGGCTCCTAATTATTCAGGGGTCCCCTGTGTTTAGGAGTGTCATGATCTTATCACCTCCATTGTACCAGAAATTCCAGTTTTCTTAAATCCAATCATATATGTGTTGTATATATATATACATGTATGTATATATATATATACATGTATGTGTGTGTATATATATACATGTATATGTGTGTATATGTATATGTGTATATATATATATATTTCCTTCTGTAGTTGAGGCAATTCCTCCCAGCTTTACTGAAATATTATTGATATAAGTATGTCTAGTGTGTACAGTGTCATGATTAAAGACATGTATACCTTGTAAACCCTGGTGACTCAGAGGGTAAAGAATCTACCTGCAATAAAGGATACCCAGGTTCGATTCCTGGGTCGGGAAGATCCCCTGGAATAGGGAATGGCCACCCACTCCAGTATTCTTGCTGGGAGAATTCCATGGAGAGAGGAGCCTGGTGGGCTACAGTCTATGGGGTGGCAAAGAGTTGGATATGATTGAGCGACTAACACACACACATTGCAAAACAATGACAACAATAAGTTTAGTCTCCATGCGTGTGTGCTCAGTTGCTTAGTTGTGTCCAACTCTTTCCACCCAATGGACTGTAGCCCGCCAGGTTCCCCTGTCCGTGGGATTTTCCAGGCAAGAAAACGAGTGGGTTGCCTTTTCTTCCTCCAGGGGATCTGATTTTCCCAACCCAGGGATTGAACCCATGTCTCTTTCATTGGCAGGCAGAGTCTTTACCACCTGGGAAGCCCTGACATCTTCATCTCTTGACATAATTATGATATATGTATTTTCCTTGTGTGGTGATAACATTAAGATCTACTTTCTTAAAAAGTTTCAATATAGTCACCATGCTGTGCGTTAGATCCCCAGACCTTATTTATCCTTTAGCCAGTAGTTTTGCACCCTTTGACCAACATCTAAAATATGAATGCTCCACAAATCTGCATATCATCCTTGAGCAGGGAACATGCTAATCTTCTCTGTATCATTCCAATTTTAGTATGTGTACATATGTACATATATTTTTCCTTCAACAGAAAATATACATTTAAATTATTCCATTTGATTTTTACACAGAATATGTTCTAGGTGCTTTGCATTGGCAATTTCCTCTTCCTGGCCAGAAAAACCTTTGTACTTTTTTCTCTCATCCTAATAGCAAGAAATCCAATGGATTTCTGGAGAATACATTTATATTTCCTTTATATTTAGCTTTGTTCAAAAGAATTAAGACACAAGGTGGGAAAAATAAGGTGAGCTCAAGATTGAAATTACACATCAAATATATGTTGTACTGTTCTTTTCCCTTCCCGGTCATGGGCCAGGTATTTGTGCTAAACTCTTAAGCAGTCATTGCAAACCCTCTGCAGACAGAAAATGAAAGGGGTGATCCTCAAACCTGTTATTAGGATGATCGTCTATATAAGCTCTGAACACTGTTGTAAGTTTTCCACTAGCTTGAGACTTTATATCCTAATTAATATCAGGATCATTAAGAACCTACATAAGAGTCATGAAGTATTACAGAAAACTAGCTCTTTCCAATATCCCAGCCAAATATAAAATGAATCAGGGCATAAGGAAATCTCTTGCTGTAGAATTGATGTTAGCTGGATGGAAGAGCTGGGCCAAGGATCAGCCAGTCCCCTGGTCCAAAAGTTATCACCATAGCAATGCTAGTGATGGCTGCTGTACTTGTATCAGTAAAGACACTCTTAAGAGGCACCAGTAAAGAGAGGAGCCTGTTATATTTCTGGGCTAGGCTCCTGGTAAGGGAAGTTCATGTCATTTTTATGCCAAATCACTAGGAAAAATAAAGAGCCTCTTTCATGTTAACTTTTCAAACCGAAATCTACAAAGTAAAGGCAAATGTCCAGACGCACAGCCTGGCTGAGGCCAGGTGAGTGTCTCTTGTGTAGGAAACCTGTAGCTTCCTTAGATTTGCCTTTTAGTCTTGTTTCTTCCTAGTAATAGTGCTGTACAGAACCTTCAACAAGAAAAACCCAGAAGAGGATAGTTGCTTTTGAAGCCACTACTCTTGTCTGCCTCATTCATTTCAAACAGAGGTACTTCTCAAAGAGATGAAGGCCTGTGTACAAACAACAATGCCCATTGCATTCTCTTGCCACCAGCTGTGATGTGGTGGCTTTTGATTCTACACAGAAGCTGCCTTGTTTCAGAAAATGATTGATGATTCTTCCGAATGAAGGAGGCGATGAGAACAAATGAGCAGGGCCCTTAGTAAGGCAAGGTACTTCAAGAGAATGGGCTTGAAAGCACTTAAAATAAAAGGTAAACACAAGCCTCTATGAAAGTAAAGCATTCTGTAAGGCACTGAGCTGTTCCTAGTTGATAATTGGCAGTTCTTAATGATCTCCTTGTGTTTGTGCATATAAGCTCTCTGTGGAGACATCTGACTTGGGGTTTTATGCTTTTTGGTGGAGGAAAAAAATTAAATCCAAATAGATGTCATAAAACAGAGAAAACTAATTGAAATAAAAAACAGAGGCAGCCTGAGTTGGATTTAAGGCAGTGAAACAGAAAACAATGCATTGAAAAAGCTTGTAATGAAGCATTTCTGTAGAAGAGAGGGCAAGCAATTTCTCTTTAGAAGGACATGGAAAGGTCTTCAAAGGCTCATTACAAACACCATGGGCAGTGTTGGAACCTGTGAATTCTGAGATGGGCGTCCTCATTCCATCAATCCTTGTCTTTCCCTTTTTCCTAATAGAAACAAACCAGTTAAAAAGAGACATTAGAGACATCTAGCCACACTCCTTTTATCATAAGAAACTCTATCAAACTCCCTGTTGGTCAGCATTCTTCCTGAGTCCATGTTGGGGGCACAGTGCTGGCTGAGGAGCAGGTGGTGGGAGGTTGTGAGCATTGCAGAGGTGGGAGAAGTTAGAGCAGGAATCCTTGTCCTGGTCAGTGGTTCTTACACACCATGTTCTCATAAAAAGAAAAAAAAAATGTCTATCAGCTAGGTAGTATTCCACTATGTAACTAAATCAGGATATCTCAGTTTCACAGAGAAAAAGGTAATCAAATCAGACACTGTTGGTTGTAAACCCAGCAGCCATTCTTTTCTTTCATTTTGTAAGAAATATTTATTTATTCATTTGTTTGGCTGCACCGGGCCTTAGTTATGACAGCTCAGATCTTTAGTTGTGGCATGTGAACTCTTAGTTGTACCATGTGAGATCTAGTTCCCTGACCAGGGATTGAACCTGTACACTATTGAACTGCACCAGAGAAGTCCCTATTTTCTTTATTTTTTTTTGTCTGTAGAGCCCCAGTTTTGATTGGGAGTCCTTTTGCCTTAATCATGATTCAGGGAAGGGTGAACCTACCCCAAATCCCAAGAATAAATCCTGATTTTTCCTTTTTCAATGGTGACCAAGCTAGGAAGAATTTTGAGATGGCTCCCATGATCTTCACCCTCTGGTGTTACTCCAGTGATCATGACAAAAGGCAGATCACCTGGATAGGCCTAATCTAATGTGGGAGCCATTTAAAAGCACAGAATTGTCTTCAGCAGCTGGTAGAAGGAAGCACCGGAGAGACTGGAAGCATGAGAAGGATTCAGTGCACTGTTATGGGTGTTGGAGGTAGAGAGGGCCATGTGTAAGGATGGAGAGCTGCCTTTGGAGTTGAGAGCAATCCCTGGTGTACAGCCAGCAAGGCCATGGAGACAATCCTACAGCTGCAAGGAACTGAATTCTGCCAACAATCTGAATGCATTGGAAGTGAATTCTTCCCACTAACTCTAGATGAGAGCTCAGCCCAGGTAATACCTTGATTTTAGCCAAGTCCCTAAGCAGAGAACACTCTCAAGACTTCCCAGACTTCTGACCTATAGAGCTGTTAGACAATAAATGGGTATTGTTTTAAACTCTAAGCCCATGGTTATTTATAATAGAGCAATAGAAAACTAATAAAGCAACCAATAGTATCAAGAAATTCACATTTCTGCTCAGGAGGCAGTAGTTTTCAGCTCTGACCCTAATTAGAAATCATCAAGTGACCTGTGGCAGAGACTGGTGATTATTCAGTAGCCGCTCCCAGCTTTTGTCTTTGTGCCCACACCTCCCTGATACCCCATAAAAGTCACAAATATCAGATTCTTCCCTTCCGCCTACCCATCCTGCTGGATAGTCATGTGACCTGGCTCTGCCTTCAGATACAGTCCTATGAGAATATGAGGTTAGAGCTGTAGCAGCCATTTTGTAGACATGAGGTGAGAAGCCGAAGGATGGTAGAGTGGAAAGAAGGAAAGATCTTGATTCTTTCCATGCAATTTTATTTATTTATTTTGTGACAATTTTGAGCTAAGGTGTCAACTCTGGAATTGTGTACTTTCAGATCTGTTGTTATACAAGATAATTTTCTTTTATTGATTAAGTCACTCTTATTTTGGTTTTCCGTTGCTTGAAGCTGAGCATATGTTTACATATGCTTCCTACTCTAAACAGTGTGGTAGACAGAGTGCAGAGACCTCTGAGGTACAGTGCATGTAGAGGTCGAGGATCAGGCTTTTGGCTCAGATAGGAAAGGGTACATGGTATCCCAGGGCATGAAGGAAAAGTAAATATTCCCTGAGAATTTTCCCCAATGCAGAAAAGTGGCACTTCCCCAGTGGCACTAGTCATATGGACTTGGACCATTCATCTAATCTTGGCAAACCTTAGTTTACTCATCTTCAGAGTGAGGATAATAACGCCTATGTCACTTGGTTTTATGAAGATCAGATTTGACTATGTATGTGAACTTGTTTCGGAAATTTAAAAGGAAGCTCTGGTGTAATGTCAAAGCCTCACTTGGTGCCTGGCACGTAGTATTGATATGTATGCTCAATAAATATTTGTTGGCTGGATATGTTGTGCCTGTTTGTCCACATCAGGGTTTTTGCACCAGACTATGAACTTGGGGGTTGCACTGCTGTCTAATTGCTCCTAATAGCGCCTATTCCAGGGGAAGCTTAAAGGAAGATTTTACTAAATGTTTTCTTCTTAGCATTGATGTGTTAGGTACTGCAGCCTGGATGGAGAATTTAGCTTTTGTTTTCTATGTATTTTCCACTAAATATTGCTATGACGAGGTGTCTGTTTTGATCAGGGATGCTGTCAATTATTCCTCTCCCTTTCCGACTTTCTCTGTGATTTAGGGTGTGAAGACATCTGTTGGCTTTAACCTATCACTGTTGTGTAAGATGCTTTGGCTCTAATCAACAGAGCTGTGTCCAAGGCAGGCTGGCCCCCTGTGAACTCCCAGGCTGCTGAATCAGTCATCCGCCAGGTGACAGCTGGTGCCTTTAAGACATTGTGGAGCCAAAGAAGACAGTTACACCTGGCCCTTTAAAAGCTTCCCTATGGCAGACAAACCAGGAACCTATTTGTTTCCTTCAAGCTTGCCCGCTGTAACATCAGCCATTTTTCCAGGTCCTCATCCATAGTTCATTTTCATGCATCCACTTGTGGATCTCACTGACCCTTGGCCTTCCTAAGATGGACTCCTGGGACCATGGCTTGCTGCTGATTCTCTGACACGTTGTTGTTCAGTCACTAAATTGTGTCTGACCCTTTGCGACCCCATGGACTGCAGCTTTCCTGTCCTTCGTTATCTCCCAGAGTTTGCTCAGATTCATGTCCATTGAGTTGGTAATGCTATCGAACCGTCTCATTCTCTGCCACCATGCTTTGGCTTTGCTGTGCTCTGTGCTGCACTGCATATGAGGCACAGAGAAACAATGCTGAGGGCAGACAGGCTGGCATCTGAGAAAGACTTCTTTCAGGTTGCTCCCCAAAAGGAACTAAATTGGAGTAAGGCAGCAGAGAAGATTCTCTACAGAGTCTAGAGACTCTGAAGTCTAGATGACTTAACGAGTGACAGAGAGAAGTTGAACATAATATTTATGTACCAAGACATAGATGGTGTAGCACTGATGATACAGGATGTGTGTGGGGGGAGGGGGAAGGGGTAGGTCAATGACAGGATTGTGCAGCCAAGATGAGGGGAGGTAAAGAAGAACACGTTGATCTTGAGGAGCAAAACCACGAGCTGGAAGCAGTGGGGCTGAGAGGGAAGAATGGACACCAGGGTCAGAAGATGGCCACTCCATCTCTTACTCCTTCTGTGAACCAGGAACCTCGTGTGCTTCAGTCTCCTCACTGTCAAGGGAGACCCTGGCCTTTCTGGGCTCACTGGGTTACTGTACATTTTTGATGGTCTAAAGCAAACATGATCATAGTATAGACAATATTATAAAAACATGGTGCACATTGTGTTCTTTGGTTTATTCTGCGTGCTTGATATAAAACAGGAACAAGGTGTTTTCTAGGCTCTCCATTGTCACTTCTAAAGTTGTCACCTCTCCTCCCCCGAGGCTATGACGAGAGTGATGGGTGTGGCCTTGACGGGGACATTCTTTAGGTGACATCAGGGATGGTGACAGCTCCTTGCAGGGTGTCACAAGGCATCCTCACATCAATGGGCGGCTCAGAAGTTCAGTCGTGAAATGTATTCACCCTCTGAGGAACTGGGTTATAGACAGATGGTCTTAATCTACAGGCACAGTTCATTTTGGGAAAAAGTGAGCAGTGAGGTAAATTGGTTTGAAAATAGGTCAACATCTACATTCTTAGAGCTGGGAGGGAACCTAGAAGGTGCCTGATGAACGGCTGCTTGGGGCCTGAAGAAACAGGGGCTCCCTGTGCCCAGTGTTTACGCACGCTATGCACTTTGCCACGTGATGTCTCTCGAATGTTTGTCTCTCACTGTCTCTCTCTCTCCTTCTCCCTTTAAAAACAATATTTCTGGATCTCCTCATTTGTTTCTTGTTAGCCACTCTCTTTTTAGTCATCTTATTATTTTGTTAAAAAATTTTTAATTGAAGTATAGTTTTGTTTTTTTTTAATGTTTGTTTGACCTTGATGGATCCTAGTTGTGGCATGTGGAATCTTCAATTTTTGATCTTTAGTTGCAGCATGTGGACTGTTAGTTGCGGCATTTGGGATTGAGTTCCCTGACCAGGGATTGAACCTAGGCCCCGTGCATCAGGAGCAAGAGTCTTAGCCACTGGACCACCAGGGAAGTCCCTAGCCACTCTCTTTTAAGATGGATTCAAGTTTTCTGAATTCAACTTTTAATTAAAACTTTTATTTTGAGATAACTATAGATCCCTGTGCAATTTTAAGAAATAATACAAAGAAATCTCATGTGCCCTTTACTTGGTTTCCCCTAGTGCCCTACATCTAGTAAATATTTGCTGAATAAGTGTATTGACTTCCACCAACACAAACATGACAAATTTGGGCTGCACTGTGCTGGGTACTGTGGGGTAATGAGAAGGAGCTGTGGCAGGAAATGCTCCCGCCCCCATGCTCCGTACCCGACTCAAGCATGGCTTGGTTCACCTTCTTTTCTCTCCGGCCTTACCCTCTGGGGTGCCCAGGTCCTGTGGGCATCAGCCCCAGGGGGACCACTTGGAGCTTTTCCATCACAAGTCTATTCCAGAGGCGAGCTAGAGTATGTGAACCCTCTCTACCCATCCCCTACCCACACATACACACATGCCATTTCCTAAAGGAACGTCATTTTTGTAACTGTCAGATTTGGACTAGAACTGTTGAAGTATTCAAAACCACCTCTAGTCAGTCACAGTTCTATTTTTCCAGAGTTGGTGTAAAAATATCATTCCTTTTTCATAAAAATTGAAAATAACAACAAAAGAGAACCTGAGAACTAGGTGAGGTTGGGCAAAGGTGGCAATGACTGAGAGATAACAAGCAACAGATTTTAATACTGTGGACAGGGGCTCATGTGGGCACACACCCTACTTCCTGCCTCCCCCACCCAATCTCCACCCCCACTTCCACGCTTCGTTCTCATCCCTGCTGTACAAAGCTGAGTTGGGTTTCTCTCATGGACACTGTGCAAAAGGCTGTCCCTCACGAGCCCAGATGGCTGCCTTTATGATGGCCCCGTGATGCCTCATTACCCATATTATGTAGTAGGTATGTGCATCTCATGTTAAATTAACGGTATTGACTGTGCTGGGGTAATGGGTTGGCTAGTTACTCTCTCTCTTTACTCATGCTTGCCATCTGGCGAATCTAATAATCAGGTGGTGAACCTAAATAACCTCACTTTGGTGGGGGTAGAAGGGACCCCAGTTGCTTCTGTTCTTGCCATCTGCAGCCTCCTTTTGGATCGAGATGTCCAGAGAATCAGTCATGCTATTTCTTAATGGAATAGCCATTTGTTATCAGAGACCCTCGCACTTCACTTATGCGGAACTCCACTCTCCAGTTTCTTCACCAGTTTAGAATACACGCAGGAACCAGGAGTCAAGCCAGAAAAGGCTTTGTGCAGCTGAGATGACAAGGAAGCTCATGTACTAAGGCTCATAGGCCTCCCTCATAAGAACGCTTCCTTGAGCCTTTACTCTTATTTACTCTCAGTGATATGTATGGGAGTTCATCTCATTTCCAAGGATTCAGTATATTGGAGGCTGCAGAGGTGAGAACAGGAGAGGTTGGGAACAGACACTTACTTTGACAGATAATGAAGAATACTGAGAAAGCTGAAAGGATTAAAAGCAGATGTAAGAAGTAAAAAGCAAACTGGGGTTGTTTGGTAAGGCTCAAAGTAGTCTCCAGTTCTGCATGGCTCAGATGGTAAAGAAGCTGCCTGCAATGCAGGAGTCCCGGGTTTGATCCCTGGGTTGGAAAGATACCCTGGAGAAAGAATGGCTGCCCACCCCAGTGTCTTGCCTGGAGAATCCCATGGACAGAGACTGTAGTCCATGGGGTCACAAAGTGTCAGACATGACTGAGCAACTAACACTTTCACTTTGCAAATTATGCTTCAGCCCTGGAATACTACCCAAGGAACTACAGTACAATAATGCAGTCTGGAATAATAAACCCTTGTTGACAGCACTGTTAATTACGATTGGTAGATAGCATTTTAGGGGCTGGGATCCATGTCATACCTACGGAGATGTCCTCTCTAAATGGTTAACATTAAAAGGTTGCACACACAGAAGATTATAAACTCAGCTCTGAGAAAAATCATGTGTCTATGAGTTAAGTGAATTAAAATATTACATCAGTTTTTTAAAAGACCAATATTTTTAATCATGAAATAATTTATTGAAGAAAAATAATTTCATTTAGAAAACTACAAAACCAAAATGAAGGAAATAAGTTATAGCTATAATCTCCACTTCCAAGATATAATTAGTGTTAATTTTTGTTTGCTCTCTTTTTCTGTCCACATATATTTGTATATTTGAATCCATTTATCTGTCATTGCCTGCCTATCTATAACTAGTTGAAGTTAATACATAAGAAAATATAAGTTAATACATAAGAAATTGAATTACACCATATCGTAACTAGTATTTACCCCTGCTTAATGCACAAGTAAGAAGTTTTTCATGTTAATGAGTAAATTTCTTTAATATCATTTCTTTTTTAAAAAAAATATTTAATTTATTTATTTGACTGCACCAGGTCTTAATTGTGGCATGTGGGATCTTTAGTTGAGGCATGTAAACTCTTAGTTGCAGCACGTGGGATCTAGTTCCCTAACCAGGGATGGAACCTGGGCCCCCTGGGAGTTTGAATTCTTAGCCACTGGACCTCCAGGGAAGTCCCTTCAGCATCATTTCTGTGGTTTTGTAGTCCATGCGATGATAGCCATCCAAGGGGTTTCAATAATTCAATGATTATTTATAAAAGCATATTGCACAGCAATATCTGGAAAACAAAACAAAATTCGATTAGCAAGAGCAAGTAGGGTATAGAGGCTTCCTTTCTAACCCCTACCGCCAATTTCACTATGGTGGTGGCAGAGCTTAAAGCTTCAAAGCTGGACCTTTATGTCTTCCTGAGTCATGCTGGCTGCTTGCTTCTTGTTGGATACTTAGAACCCTGTATCTGTTAGGATGCCTTTCGAGAAAACAGAAAACCCAATTCAAAGCAGCTAAGTAATAAAAAATATTATTTCACATTAGAAAAGTCCTGGGGAGAAAGGCAGATCCAAGACTGTTAACACAGTGACTCAAAGGCAGCACCAAAGATTTGTGTTTTTCCCATCTTTTTTCTCTCCTTAGAAGGAGGTCCCAAAATCTGGGCAGCTATTCTAGGTACCACACAAAGATATGATAATATGCAGAGGCAGAACCAGGGATGGTCTGTCTTTAAAAAAATATATTTTTAATTGTAGAATACACATCTCATAAAATTTACCATTTTGACCATTTTTATGTGCGAGTTCAGTACTGTTATGTACATTCACATTTCTTCGTAATCACCCTTCTAGTATCTTACTATGTGAATCTGACTACTCTATGTGCCTTATATGTCTATTTCTTTCGATGACTGGTTTATTTAATTTCTGATAATGCCCTCAAGGTTCATCCATGTTGAAGCATAAGTCAGAATTTCCTTCCTTTTTAAGACTAAATAATATTCTCTTGTCTTTATAAACCACATTTTATTTATCCATTCATCTGTTTATCCATTCATCAGCCCAGTGGACACTTGGGATGCTTCTGTCTTTTAGCTATTATGAATAATGCTGCTGTGAACACGGGTGTACAAATATCTCTTCGACAGTCTGCTGTCAGTTCTTTTTGAGTATATATCCGGAAGTGGAATTACTAGATCATGTGGTAATTCTACTTTTAATTTTTGAGGAACTGCCAACCTGTTTTCTATAGTGATTGTACCATTTTACATTCCCACCAACAGTGCAAAAATGTTCCAGTCTTTCTCTACATCCCTTCCTCCCTCCTTTTTTTTGGGATAGTAGCCATCCTAATGGGTGTGAGATGGTCCATATGTTTCTTTTAAAGACTGAGGAAACATTTATTCTCACTTCTCCTGTCGCATTGTTTAGGATTATGCTTACACAGCTACTTTTAAGTCAATCACTGGTGAAAAATGGAACTGTGATTCATTTTCTTTTTTTTAAGTATTGATGCTTTTATTTGGCTGTGTTGGGTCTTAGTTGTGGGATGCAGGATTTTGCTGTGGCATGCAGGCTTCTCTAGTCGCAGTGTGCATGGAATCCAGAGCATGTGGGCTCATTAGGTGTGGCACATGGGCTTAGTTGCCCCACAGCGTGTGGGATCTTAGTTCCCCAACCAGAGCTCAAACCCACATCCCCTGCATTGCAAGGTGGATTCTTAACCGCTGGGGTAGGGCCTGAGAGTCTGCATGTCTAATGAGCTCCCAGGTAATGCTGATGTGCCTATGTTGCAGGAAGGGGCACCCTTTCCAGAGCCCAAGAGTGGGGTCTCCTAACATTTGGAAATGAATTGTCCAAAGAGACACACATGTTGACAAAGCAAGAGACTTTATTGGGAAGGGGTGCCTGGGTGGAGAGCAGCAAGGTAAGAGAACCCAGGAGGACTGCTCTGCCACGTGGCTCACAGCCTCAGGTTTCATGGTGACGGGATTAGTTTCCAGGTTGTCTCTGATCAATCATTCTGACTCAAGATTCTTCCGGAGAAGGCAATGGCACCCCACTCCAGTACTCTTGCCTGGAAAATCCCATGGACGGAGAAGCCTGGTAGGCTACAGTCCATGGGGTCGCTAAGAGTCGGACACGACTGAGCAACTTCACTTTCACTTTTCCCTTTCATGCACTGGAGAAGGAAATGGCAACCCACTCCAGTATTCTTGCCTGGAGAATCCCAGGGACAACGGAGCCTGGTGGGCTGCTGTCTATGGGGTCGCACAGAGTCGGACACGACCGAAGCAACTTAGCAGCAGCAGCAGTAGCAACAAGATTCTTCTTGGTAGCGTGCACATCACTCAGCTAAGATGGATTCCAGTGAGGAGTATTCTGGGAGGTTGGCAGGACATATGGACTGGCATTTCCTCTTTCTTTTGAGCTTTCCCGAATTCTTCCAGTTGGGGGTAGCTTGTTAGTTCCATGTTCCTTACCAGCACCTCCTGTTGTAAGAGAACTCATGCATGTGGTTACAACTGGGCCTGGCCAGGGTGGGTGGTTTCAATCAGTGGTTCTTGTCACAGCTGCACTGAGACCCACATTGAATCAGGGGGATTTAGAGCACAGCAGAATCCTGTGGAGGGCATGTTAACACCCGGTTTGCTAGGCCATGACACCAGACTGTTTGATATAGTAAGTTTGGGCTGAGGCCCAAAAATCTACCTTTCTAACCAGTTCCTCCTAAGTGATGCTGATGCTGCTGGTCTGGGGAACATTCTGATTACCACTGCCTTAGATGGACGCTTTTGAACTGTGGTGTTGGAAAAGACTCTTGAGAGTCTCTTGGACTGCAAGGAGGTCTAACCAGTCCATCCTAAGGGAAATCAGTCTTGAATATTCATTGGAAGGACTGATGCTGAAGCTGAAACTCCAATCCTTTGGCCACCTGATGTGAAGAACTGACTCATTTGAAAAGACTCTGATGCTGGGAAAGATGGAAGGTGGGAGGAGAAGGGGACAACAGAGAATGAGGTGGTTGGATGGCATCACTGACTCAGTGGACATGAGTTTGAATACACTCTGGGAGTTGGTGATGGACAGGGAGGCCTGACGTGCTGCGGTTCATGGGGTCGCAAAGAGTCGAATACAACTGAGTGATTTAACTGAACTGAACTAGATGGTCATCACTGGGACCAGGTGACTAGCTTTGCACCCAGAGGCCCACTTGGTCCCTGTGTAAGCTCAGCAAGTTACTTAGCCTCTGAACCTCAGTTTCCTTGTCTGTAAATCAGGGATGATAACGCCTCCTACCTTAGCTGGCTTTTCAGGTGCACTGTGCCTGTACTGTATAATGTCTACGATCATGACTTGCCCTTCCTTTCAACTAGGTAGAATTGAAATGTGCACATTTGCTGCTCTTCAGAAAATCCTTTGGGAAGTGAGTTATTCCTCTCTCTCAGCGTTTTCAGAGAAACTCTCTTCTTTCACTTGTTGTTCCCTGGAATGCAGAAACCTCCCCAGATACACATTTTTCACCATGCTGTTGATTCCTCATTAATCGTGGGGATGCTGGGCACTGCCAGCCTTTAACCTGGATGCCCAGGAAGTCCTTATAAATAAAGGATGCAGCAAAACCTAATGAGAGCAGCATCATCTCAGGCTGCAGCAACAAGAGCTATCTCCCTCCACTTCTAGGAGGGCCCACTCTCTGAAATTTCAGTCTGTTCTGGCTAGTGTGATCAGAAAGAGCAGTGCTCAGCATCCCAGGCAGCACTCAGCGTGAGTGCTTTAATCATATGCAAGGCTGAAGAAAGGCAGAAAGCAACCAGACCCCTGCAGACAGGCTTTTTACCTGCTTACTCCTGCAGGCTAGGGATGCAGCTCAGTGACTGGAAGACATTTTCAGGCAGAGCAGCCAGCAAGGCCCAGAGATCACAGGCAGTGAGGTGTTTGGCAGTATCTGCTGAGGCCCCCTGTGGCCAGGGTATGAGTGAGCTACAAAGCTGGGGCTCTCTGCAGCACCAGGTTACCCAGGAACTTGTATGACTTGCTAGGAGGGTCCCACAGATACATAGAGGTAGGACAACTGTATTAGGACAATTTTCATTACAAGTTATAGAAACCAACTGCCTTGCTTAAGCTGAAAGGAGCCTTTAGTTAAGGATCCCAAGGGCAAATTGCAACATCCTTGAGGAAGGGACTGAAGCAAAAAGGCATATAAACTCACTCTCTCCCCCCTGACATTTTGTCCCCTATATGAGCTTCCTCTGCTTTTACAATCCACTTGGGTGAACAAAAATGTTTACTGTAATAAATACTTACCCTACGTATGAATGAGTTCCATTTTGAGAGTGTGTTTATACATCCAAATTGTTCTTAAGTCCAACAAAGTAAGCCTAGATACCCAACTAACAAAATCAGCTATATAGTACTGTTAGGTAGTTAGAATAGGAAACAGGAGTCCAGAATGGCCGTGGTTAAACGATAAGGAAGGGAAAAGCCTGCGAAAATAGAACAAAGGAAGGTCCGAGGACCGTAGTGAGGACCTCAGGTAGAACGAACAACACTCCTAGCTAGCCCAGTTTACATAGGGCCGGCCCAGAGAGAGAAAAAAACATATAAAAAGGGGAGCCAAAGGGCCAGGGGTCTCTATTTCTCTCCCATGCACTGGGGCGCTCTTCTCTTCGCGTCTTTGGGTCGACATGCCCTCACGCCTCGAGGATGGATTTTCCTGCTATTTTCTAAATAAAATAGAGCTATAACATGGAGCTGTAACACTGATTTATCTAAGAGCTATAACACGGTCTGTCCGAGACCTGAGAGCTATAACATGGTCTGTCCGAGACCTGAGAGCTATAACACGGTCTGTCCAAGACCTGAGAGCTGTGACACGCCGAGGGCTTGTCATTTAATGTCCATCACTCCAAATCTTTGTTGTGACGAGAGAGAACCGAGAAGCATACACTCGCCTGACAGTACTACACTGTAATAGGTTTCTAATACTTGTCACACAAGTAACGCGTAAACAAAAACAAAACGTATAGAAAACACTCTTAATCTTACAGTATAGCACCTTGAAAAGTACAGTTCAGTCGCTCAGTCGTGTCCGACTCTTTGCGACCCCATGAATTGCAGCACGCCAGGCCTCTCTGTCCACCACCAGCTCCCAGAGTCCACCCAAACCCATGTCCATCGAGTCGGTGATGCCATCCAACCATCTCATCCTCTGTCATCCCCTTCTCCTCCTGCCCCCAATCCTACCCAGCATTAGGGTCTTTTCCAATGAGTCAACCCTTCGCATGAGGTGGCCAAAGTATTGGAGTTTCAGCTTCAACATCAGTCCTTCCAATGAACACCCAGGATTGATCTCTTTTAGGATGGATTGATTGGATCTCCTTGCAGTCCAAGGGACTCTAAAGTCTTCTCCAACACCACAGTTCAAAAGCATCAATTCTTCGGCGCTCAGCTTTCTTCACCGTCCAACTCTCACATCCATACATGACCACTGGAAAAACCATAGCCTTGACTAGACGGACTTTTGTTGGCAAAGTAATGTCTCTGCTTTTAAATATGCTATCTAGGTTGGCCATAACCTTCCTTCCAAGGAGTAAGCATCTTTTAATTTCATGGCTGCAATCACCATCAGCAGTGATCTTGGAGCCCAAAAAAATAAAGTCTGACACTGTTTCCACTGTTTCCCCATCTATTTCCCATGGAGTGATGGGACCAGATGCCATGATCTTAGTTTTCTGAACGTTGAGCTTTAAGCCAACTTTTTCACTCTCCTCTTTCACTTTCATCAAGAGGCTCTTTAGTTCTTCACTTTCTGCCATAAGGGTGGTGTCATCTGCATATCTGAGGTTATTGATATTTCTCCCGGCAATCTTGGTTCCAGCTTGTGTTTCTTCCAGCCCAGCATTTCTCATGATGTACTCTGCATATAAGTTAAATAAGCAGGGTGACAATATACAGCCTTGACGTACTCCTTTTCCTATTTGGAACCAGTCTGTTGTTCCATGTCCAGTTCTAACTGTTGCTTCCTGACCTGCATACAGGTTTCTCAAGAGACAGGTCAGATGGTCTGGTATTCCCATCTCTTTCAGAGTTTTCCACAGTTTATTGTGATCCACACAGTCAAAGGCTTTGGCATAGTCAATAAAGCAGAAATAGATGTTTTTCTGGTACTCTCTTGCTTTTTCGATGACCCAGCGGATGTTGGCAATTTGATCTCTGGTTCCTCTGCCTTTTCTAAAAGCAGCTTGAACGTCTGGAAGTTCACAGTTCATGTATTGCTGAAGCCTGGCTTGGAGAATTTTGAGCATTACTTTACTGGCATGTGAGATGAGTGCAATTGTGCAGTAGTTTGAGCATTCTTTGGCATTGCCTTTCTTTGGGATTGGAACGAAAACTGACCTTTTCCAGTCCTGTGGCCACTGCTGAGTTTTCCAAATTTGCTGGCATATCGAGTGCAGAACTTTCACAGCATCATCTTTGAGGATTTGAAATAGCTCAACTGGAATTCCATCACCTCCACTAACTTTGTTCGTAGTGATGCTTTCTAAGGCCCACTTGACTTCACATTCCGGGATGTCTGGCTCTAGGTGAGTGATCACACCATCGTGATTATCTGGGTCGTGAAGATCTTTTTTGTACAGTTCTTCTGTGTATTCTTGCCACCTCTTCTTAATATCTTCTGCTTCTGTTAGGTCCATACCATTTCTGTCCTTTATCGAGCCTATCTTTGCATAAAATGTTCCTTTGGTATCTCTAATTGTCTTGAAGAGATCTCTAGTCTTTCCCAATCTGTTGTTTTCCTCTATTTCTTTGCACTGATTGTTGAGGAAGGCTTTCTTATCTCTCCTTGCTATTCTTTGAAACTCTGCATTCCGATGGGAATATCTTTCCTTCTCTCCTTTGCTTTTCACTTCTCTTCTCTTCCCAGCTATCTGTAAGAAAAGTACAGTAGTATAGTAGTACAGTAAAACAGCTGGCATTTAGGGGTTAGCATTGAATGAAGAATCAAGGAGAGTTGCTGACTGAAGGAGGGAGAGGAGGCAAGGGTGGTAGAGTTGGAGGATCATCAGCCCTAGGAGATGGAGGGCAAGCTGCAGTTTCACTTAGGCCTGACATTGATGAAACACACATGCACATCTTTGAAAGTTCACAATTCGAAGGTTCACATGTAGGGGACTTACTGTGTTACAAAACACCCAAGCTGCGATGCTGACAGGTTTTGGTTTTAGCCGTCTCAAGAGATACTATTTCTTAGTCCCAGTTTCAGATGTCTGGCAAAGAGGCTCTGATTGGCCATCATGGATCAGGTGCTCAGCACTGGTCTGATCAGATGCTGCCATGGTGGGGAGCAGAGATACATTGTTCAAAGTGACTACTGGGGCCCTTGGTTGTGGATCAAGGATGGACAGTGAAGGGCTTCTTTATGAACAGGGTAGACACTCCAAATGGACTACCTCAGAGGAAGGGCTGAGCAAACTGCACGGCCTGCTTCCATCTGTGGCACTCTGATTGAGGGGCTTCCCTAATGGCTCATATGGTAAAGAACCCGCCTGCAATGCAAAAGTCATAGGAGACTCAGGTTTGATCCCTGGATTGGGAAGATTCCCTGGAGGAGGAAATGGCAACCCACTCCAGTATTATTGCCTGGAGAATTCCATGGACAGGGTAACCTAGCGGGCTACAGTCCATGGGGTTGCACAGCGTTGGACACGACTAAAGCAACTGAGCACTGCTCTAATTGAATCCTTATGTGCAATACCTGTCTTCTCTCAGCCAGCAGTGGAGGTGAACTCAAGCACAGGATTTGTGTTTGTAGGTTTGAGCTGAGAAGATGGGGATCTACCCACAGCAGCACAGGTGTGTGACCACTTTGGAAACACTATTGAGCTCTAAAAAGTGACACAATTGATAGATAACAATGAGATCAACTGGGCTAACATCCCCTTAGAAGCTGAGAAAATAAATGAAGATAAATTACCAAGTAGTTTTTCCTTAGAATATGAAGTGTGGTTTTTTAACATCAAGTAGCAGGTTAATGAAAATCAAAATATAAAGAAACTTCACCCACCCATGATCTCATTCTGTTCTTTTTGTTCCCTCTTTCCTTCCAGCTTCTGTTCACATGTACACAGAATCTTATATAGCTTTGAAGAGTATAAACAACATTTTGTATTCCGTATTACATAATGACTAGTTTCCACACTGCCTCATCATCTTTTTAACTATCTTTGTCGGTATGCCATCCTTCAAATTAAGTGTGATACATTTACTTAGCACATAATTAAGGTCTGATTTAAAATCTGAGACTGTGAAGCTGGAAGAAGTCTTAGGAAATCATTGAGGCCCTCCCCAAAAAATGAACCTGAAGAGGAGACTGAATTCCCCAATGTCACAGGGCTGGTTAATTTCCAGACCCAAGGCTAGATTTCATTCATTTTTCCAAACATACGTTTATAATTATTCACTTCATATCAGGTGGCAATGCATGGGTTTCATCTCAGATCCTTTATCATCACCTTGCATGATCTGATTAACATGTGCTGGCCAGGAGCCATTTCTTATTTTTCTTAACAGAGAAAAGAGTGCTTTTTAAACTCACTGTCAGGAAAATAGAGGTTGTGGAGCTGAAAGGAGTAACAGAAATTTTAAATTGGACTGGTTTCGTGACTGGTAGATAAGTCAGCATGCAAAGACATTTCTGTTTCCCAGGTTTGGCTTGCTTTCTCAACGCCCCTTGCAAACTCCACAGGGATTTTAAGATTTAAGTCTGGGTATAAGTTTATGCAAGCTGTTAGTCACCTTTCTAGATGAAAAGCACCACAGGATTATGCTTGAAAATGTTCCCTGCTTCAGTACAGATTCCTTTGGAGTAATTCAGCTATAGTATGATTTTGAGGGGGAAATGATTGAACAGATATATTTCAAAACACATTTGCATTTGAAAACAGGGGTTTATCAGCCAAAAGAACTATTCTTGAAAGGTACACATGCAGGGCAAATTTAGAACAAGCAGAACAATTTAGACATGATAGCTATGAATTGCCCAAAAGCTTAAAATACAGGGGGCTCTGATCATACAGAATCCTGGGCATGGATTGAATCATGAATATCTGGTGTTTTTCTTTGGAAAATGTATTGGAACAGGAAATCTTGTCACTGCCTAACTCCACAGACCAATCCAAAACATTCTAGGCATGCATCAGTGCAATTGTAAACACTCATTTGACCAGAAAAAAAACAGTGAAGAAGCCTAAGTGTTTGATACAGAGAAGAGGGTGGGCTCTGGAGTCAGATTACTTGAGTTGGTATCTTGGTTTTGCCACTTAGTGCATGTATGATCTTGACTGGGTCTCAGTTTGCTCATCTGCAAAATGGAGAGAATATTCTTTAATTCATAGAATTGTTGATTTGATTGTGTTAAGTCATGTTTCGTAGTACCTCTCAAACTCACATGTCAACACAGGTCAGTTGGGATCATGCTAAGATGCAGTAGGGACAGAGAAGCACAAATATTGTCTGATCTCATTTATACGTAGAGTCTGAAAAAGCCGAACTCATAGAAGCAGAGTAGGCAGTGATTGCCATGTGCTGGAAGGCAGGGGAGATGAGGAGAAGTTGGGCAAATGGTACAAACTTCCAGTAGTTATAAGAGGAGTAAGTTTGGGGAGTGAATTTCAGCATAGCGGCTATAGTTAATGATTCTATATTGTGTACTTGAAAATTACTAAGAGAATTAATCTTAAATGTTCTCATCATAACAATAACAAAATTGTAATTCTGGAACATGAAGGATATGTGATAACATATATATGATATGTGGTAAACATATATATATGAATATGTATATGGTAAACAATATATGCATCAAATCATCACATTGTATGCCTTAAACTTACACAGTATTATATGTCTATTTATCTCAATAAAGCTGGAAAGAAAAAGGAAAAACAGAGGTTCAGTAGAGCTGGTAACTGGATTTCTAACAAGCTCCATTGATAGCTGCGTTGCTTGTCTCCTGGTGATGCTTAGAGCAGTGAACATGCGAAGAGCCTGTTCCATGGGCAGCATTCAGCAGTGCTAGTTGTCATCCTTCAGGTGGGTCTCTCCTTCTCTTTCTTTCCTGCCATTGCTCCTGCATACCCAGTCCTTTCATTTCTTTCCCTCTGTTCTTGAGAAGTCTTCCAGACCTTTGTTCTAGCTAATCTTGTCAGCTTTGAGCGATCGACTGCATAGACATTTAAGTGTGCGTGTATGTGTGTGTGAGCATGTGTGTGTGTGTGTATGTATGAGGGAGGTGGCAGAGATACTGAAATAGTCAAGCTCAGGTTTGGAAAAAGCAGTTCCGTCTTGACCATGTCTTCCACAATGACTTACACTTGCTATTGGGAGGGAACTCAGTCTTTCCTGAGTTATAAGGACCTTTGGAGCAATTAGTAAGTTTAAAGTTTAGGCTCACTTGGCAGAGCTTTCAGAGGGTGTCCCTTCCCTTCCCCAGCCCCCGATGCCTCTGAGCAAGGGAAGCATCCCATCCTCACGTCCTGTAGGGAAAGGCTCCTGGTCGGAACACTGCTTTCTACCAGCTTCCTCTCACCTCCGTCTGGAGTCCACCTGGCCTCCATCCTTGTGTATCTGTGTAGACACAACCATAGTGGTGTAACTTGGGCTCTGCTGTCTTGACACCTTCAGGGCTTGGTGGTGCTCCCTGTTTATTTGACCCCGTTTCAAACCTTACTGGCTTTATAGATCCTCTGAGCATCAGCCACACTCTCTATCTGGTCACTTGGCCTCTCACAATGGCCACCCAAGGCGGGCCCCTTGCTCTCAACTCTGCATCCTTCTTTAACCCTTTCGAGGTGGGAACTTCCAGACACTGTGTGAACAGAGATGTTCAGGGCACCGAGTCCAGACCTCTGTCTTTCTGCACATCCCATGTTGTCATCTCTGCATGCTGTGGCTGCCTCATGGTGACCCAGCTGCTGGGCAAGGTGCTCTCCCCAGGAATTCTAAATGGGAAGGACACTGGATCTGCTCTGGATTCAGCTTTTCCTTCTTTCCCCTCAGAGTTTCTATCTGTCCCCACTCCCTGCCCTGAATTAAGGCTCAGAGGTAGGGGGTGTCTCAAGCAGCTACTTCTTCCCAGGTTTATCCTTTCCAGAACCTTCTACTTTCTCCCAGAAAGGTCTCTACTTTCTCTTTTGTCTGTTGGGAATTGTTCTACATTGTAACTTTCTTCTTTCCTACTTAAGGACTCTTTGATCTAGGTGGGTCCAGCCTACTGCCCTTTCTCTGAGGCAGTAAACCACATGCCCTGACCCACATAATGGAAAGAAAAGATGGGATGGGCATATTTTTGCTCATTGAGGATTAGATTAAAAATAGTTTAAAAATATTGTCCTTATTATATATTATAGCTGCTGCATATACAATAAGAATGAAAAATGAAACTCCTTTGCTTTTTCTTTTGTCCTTAGCAGACGTTACCAACCTGTCACGTTACACAGTGTAGGCAGCCAGGAACAAACAACAAGAGCTGGATTTGGAAATAGAACTCTTTTCTATCACTAGCATAGAATTAAGTTTAAGGAAGGTAAAGAAAATAAGCAAAATCTAAACCTCACATCCAAATAGGCAATGTAAGTTTTAAATTTGGGAAGTCTATAATTAGAAATCACTTTAAAGTATGAAATCGCTACCCCATAATGATTATCTCCAAATGATTATTCACCCTCTTCCTGTATCACTCTAATGACAGGGAACTCTCTACCCATTGATAGTGAATTGCGTTTTTATACTATTCTAAGTAGCAGAAAGATAGTATTTGTACCTGCTCATTGCAACTGGATTCTACACATGACATATTTAATTCCCATCCATGCCATTGCCCTTCAGCTGTTTGAAGGCAGCCATCCTGGCTGCCATTAGTGTCTGTATTCTAGGTTCAGTCTGCCCAGTTCTTTTCATTGGCACGACTTCCAGCCTCCTCAGTAGCTTAGGACTGCCCTGTGGATCTTTCCTTATTTGATGAGCCTTTGAAAAAGCCATGGAGTTAACTTTGAAGGAGAATCCCCCCTCTTCCCTACACACTGTGGGTTTTTGTTGTTGTTGTTGTTGCTATTTGTTTGTTTTGAAAACTGGACACAGAAGTTACATTAAAGGTGCCAATTGCTGGGGATGTGTAAGAGTCTCTGCCACCTGTAGCCTGATGCTTTGTGCTCAGAATCTCCAACTTGTCTGGTACACATCCTCCTTTTCTCCCCTTCCCCACATCTGTGTTTCTCTCTGTCTCTCTCTCTCTAACACACACACACATACCTCTGGGTGGCATCATTTCTCAGCTGGCTACTCAGAGCATCAGCTTGTACATGTTTGTTTTACTGTTTGCTTGTCTGAACTACAGGCTTAATATGGAGGCTGCAGGAGAAAATGTTTTAAACCCAAGCAGTGCAGTTGAAATCACTTCATTTTCAGATATCTGTGAAAGTATTCTATTGAAATCAGTTAGGAAAGTCATGAAAAGGACTTGCTAATGCCTCCTCAGTTTTGCCACCAGACGATTTGACGTTTATTAAATGGGCAGGAATCCGGCAGAACTTTATTGTTGGGGTTAAGGAACTGGGATTAAAATGAATGATGATAATAAGAACAGCCAACATGACTGAGAATTTTCTGTGTGCCTGTCTGGCCCTGTTCTGCCTGCTTTATATTTATGAACTTGTTTAATATTCACAAGTTTGGCCTCTTGCCCAAAGTTGTGATCTACTAAGTGGTGGAGCCAGTCTGAGCCCACGTGCCCTGGCTCCAGAGCCTGTGCAGTTAACACCATGTGATCCTGTGCATTAATGGTATTGTCTCTAGTAACACACAATTCATGTCAGCAGTCAGAAGTAAGCACATTTACCAAACTTGTAAGGCAAAAATTCCCAAACTGTGTGGTTAATGTCTTGCTGTCTCAGTGCCTTCATCTGTAAAATGTGCTAATATAAATTAGTGGTGTGTGTGTGTATGTGTGTGTATGCGCTCAGTTACTAAGTCCTGTCCGACTCTGCAACCCCATGGACTGTAGTCTACCAGGTTCCTTTGTCCATGAAATTTCCCAGGCAAGAATACTGGAATGGGTTGCCATTTCCTCCTCCAGGGGATCTTCCCAACCCAGGGATCGAACTGCATCCCCTGCACTGGCAGGTGGATTCTTTACCATTGAGCCACCTGGGAAGCCCCATAAATTAGCAGCCCTGTTTATATAAATATAAATGGTGCTCAAGATGCATTTTCTTCTACTCTCCTTCCCCAAAACACATAATTTTAATTGGTTTAAAAACAAGACCACATCATTCCTTCAAATTTCATGATGGGTTCTAGTCTACTAAAATCCCAGAGTATTTCTTTAGGGTTTTAGCTGGTGGGATTTGTCCTCCTGGCTTCTTGCATGCACCACGCTCATGTGGTTTCTCCCATTTCTGAAATGTACCTCCCTGTCCACCCAGGTTCCATCCATATTAACAAGTTTCTACCTGGCCCATCTCCATGAATCCCCGGAGCACCATACCCCACTTTGAGTCATTGTTTGTCTTAACGTGAACACAAGACAGTTGTATTCCACTAACAAACATTTTTGAGCATTTATTACATGCCTAGAATGATTCTGGATCAAGATTTCTCAACCACAGCACTATTGACATTTTCAGTGGTTTGATGGTTACTCTTATGTGTCTATTTAACTGGGTATAAGGGTACCCAGATATTTGGTCAAATACTACTCTGGGTGTTTCTGTGAGGGTGTTTTGGGATGAGATTAATGTTTAAATTGGTGAACTTTGAGTTAAGCAGATTGTCTTCCCTAATGCTGGGTAAGCCTTAGCCAACCAGTTGAAGGTTTGAATAGCACAAAAGGCTTACTCTTCTCTGAATAAAAGAGAATCATTCTGAATGATGGCCTTTGAACTGGGACATCAGTCAGCTCTTCCAGGTTCCATAACAGCCTGCCAGCCTTCAGACTTGGACTGGGACATCGGCTCTGTAGATTTTAGATTTGCCAGCCTCCATAAGAATATGAACCATTTCCTTATAACAATTACAATATTTTATAATAATAATATTATTATAATATAATATTATAATTATACTATATTGTAAATATGCTATATTATATTAAAATATACTATATTAGAAATAATATATTATACTATAAGTATTAAATTTTTATTATATATTATAATTGATATAATATATAATGAATTTATATTTTACTATGTGATTAATATAATATATACTGTGATCATATGATAATATTATAAATGTGCTATATATTAATATGATTATAATATAAGCATAATAAATGTTATCATATTATAACTAAGATGAAACATAATAAAGTGTAAATAAATATGAATTCGGTATTTACTCATCCTGTTC
Organism: Giraffa tippelskirchi; assembly: GCF_054371585.1. Taxonomy (NCBI): domain Eukaryota; kingdom Metazoa; phylum Chordata; class Mammalia; order Artiodactyla; family Giraffidae; genus Giraffa; species Giraffa tippelskirchi. The sequence goes on from NC_137281.1 coordinate 113,846,712, forward strand.
CTCTGGAGAACACTAATTCAGGCAGGATAATTCTTTGTTGAGGGAGCTGTCCTATGCATTGGATGTTTAGCAGCATCTTGACCTCCACCCACCTGATGCCAAGTAGCCCCCACCACAGTCCAGTTGTGACCATCAAAATGTGTCCACAAACGGCCAGCTGTCCCCTGGGATGGAGAATTGCTCTGGCTGAGAACCACTGCTCTAGGCATGCTTAGGAGTCAGCACTAAAAGTCAGGAGTGAATACGGGACAATTAACTATTAACCTGTGAAACATTTTGCTATCTCAATTTTAGCTAAACTTGTGATTTTCTTTTTTGGAGGGAGGAATTGAGAGAAATGACAGCAATCTTTACAGAAAAAAAATGGAAGGTTTCTTTCATTGGGGAAGGAAAATCTTGTGGAATATGGAGTAAGAAAAGCTGTAGGCTGTTTGTCCCAGATAAGTGCAATTACTTTTCAAGTATTGAAAGATTCGTTAATGAGAGAAAAATTACCCATATGCCTCAGCCCTACTGACTAACTCTAGTGAGCACAAAATCTGTGCAGTTCCACTTATAAATTCCTCTTGAGTCCTGATATTTTTGAGGGATTATGTGATTCTTCAAATGAATCCATAACCCATTGTCGGTCCTGGACACATTTAATAACAGAATTCTGGGAGAGTAAGATTAAGAGACACAATCCTTCAGTCTTTCTCCAAACAGTTTTATTACAGAAATGATTCATGAACTGGGAGTCACTGAAATTGATCATTCGTAATTTATATTCTTTGCAGACAGAGCTTTTGAGGTTCCTTTCCTTAGTTGTGCAAAGTCAGTTATCCAGTGAAAGTTGCCAGTTGTTCAATGAAAATTTGGTTCAATTCTCTAAGAAATTCACAGTCTTAAAAACATTCATAAGCCTGTAGGGAGCTGAGAGGTGACTCTGGGCTGGTTTTAGCTAGCCTGTACATGGCTGAATATACAAAGCATTAAAGCTAATCTGAGACACAATGTGACAATCAATAGCAATACAGTATGTGCTGAACAGTAAAACTTAATATTAGTTTTACAACAAGAGGCAGGATACAAGTCAAGTTGGGGAGGGCAGAGCCAGGGGTGGAAAGCTTTCAGCTGGATTTAGGAGCAACATTGTACCGAACTGGATGCTGCAGCTGGCCTGGGCACTTTGGGCAGAGTTCAGAGTTGGGCTCTAGCACCTCTGCTCTCCTTGTCAGCGATTGTCATTTATGAAGTGGAGCTGATGTAAAAAGGATCAGTTTCTGCCTTACCATGTGGCAGAGCTGTAGGACTTGAAGGGGGTTATATGATATAACTCCCTGTTGTGTAAGTGAGGAATTACCAGTCCAGAGTGGTGATATGAGAATTATAACAGTGATGTTAACTTCTATGGAGTGTTAATTGTCTGTCAGACACTTGGCTGAGTTCTCTACGGACATCATATCTTAATCTTAATGAGGCAGACACTGTTATGATCCCATAGTCACAGACCAGGAAACTGGAGTTAGGAAATTTTAATCACACTGGAAGTGAAGCTTTGTCATTACTCAAGTCGAGTACCTTCAAGCAGTCTGGTGTGTTTCTTATTTTGCTGCTGAATTTCCTCATCTGTAGAAGTCTTTCATTCTTTTGCTCCTTTCTTCCCTTCCTCCCTTCAGCACAGGCCACTGAGCACTTAGACTAGACTGGGTACCATCCCAGACTCTGGGAAAGCAGCTAGCAGCTTCCATAGTTCAGAGCTATTAGTTAGTGTGGGAGGCTAGTCTAGGAGAGATAAAAGTAGGAGCTAATGTTTCTTAGTTTTGCTGTTGTTCAGTTGCTCAGTCATGTCTGACTCTTTGCTACCCCATGGACTGTAACATGCCAGGCTTCCCTGTCCTTCACTGCTTCCTGGAGTTTGCTCAAACTCAAGTCCACTGAGTTGGTGATGCTTTCCAACCGCCTCCTCCTATGCCACCCTTTTCTCCTTTTGCCGTCAATCTTTCCCAGCGTCAGTGTCTTCTCCCATGAGTCAGCTCTTCACATCAGGTGGCCAAAGTATTGGAGCTTCAGCTTCAGCATCAGTCCTTCCAGTGAATGAATATTCAGGGTTGATTTCCTTTAGGATTGACTGGTTGATCTTGCAGTCCAAGGGACTCTCAGGAGTCTAGTCTTTCTCAAAAGCAATATGTAAAAAAAGGCGTTTTGGCCCCAGAGACCTGGGATAACCCTTGGTGACCATGAGGCTGACCTGAGCAGGTCAAAGGGCCAGGCTGACAGTGGATGTCTTATCACTGGGGTGGGCCTTGTCCCCTGATTTCTTCTCAGGTGATAAAGAGCTGTGGACGTGGACAGCTGAAATGACTGGCCTGCAGAGAGATAAATTTAGTTTTGTTGGACACCACAGTTAGCCTTTGTTGAGTTTACAAAGAGATGAAATGGCACAGAAGGCAGGCCTCGCTGTTGGGGCCTTGAAGGTGGGATTGTACAGTCTTGGGGGGGTACCTGGGGTTTGGCTTTGTCAGGACACCAGTATACCTGTTTTGTAATCACCTCCTTACTTGCCCATCTGCTCAGCAGGCTCTGAGCTGTTGATGACTAGGAATGCTATCTTTTTATCTCAAATGTCAAGATGGTTTCTGGCCTGCTTCATATTCATTGAGCATTTGTTAAACAATTGGGAGATCTTCAGTCTTGCAGTGTCTAGCAGCTGGGCTTTGTGAGGTACATTTAGAGTTTATGTGGCCCAGGGGAACTAATTGAGGTCAAACTTGAATGATATGTACATACTGTGAGTGTATGTCCCAGATTTTTTGGAACAGACCCCGTTTCAAATATTCTCTCCAGTTTTTCCTCTAAAGTACATTTTTATCTGTCAGGCTTAGTGCTCTGAAATTTTGGTTTCGAAAATATGCACAGTGCAGCAAAGACGCTGACTTGTTATCTCGCTGTGGCTGGACTGTTGAGGTCTGTGTTCTCCTGAGTGTCAGAGACTTGAGACCCTGAATAAGTAATAAGAGGGCTGTGTGGTGAGCACGGATGTAGCAGAGCTGTGGGTTTATTTAATTACTGTCTTTTCTGACCTATTTCTGTATGTGGGTATATCAGTCAGTCTTCTCCAGAGAAACAGAATCAGTAGGATGTATTTCAAGGAATTTGCTCACCCGACTGTGGGGGCTGGTAAGTCTGAAATGTGTAGGAAAGGCCAGCACACTGAAACTCCTCGGCAGGAGCTAATGTTGCAGTCTGGAGAGAGAATTTCTTCTTCCTCAGGGAAATCTCAGTTTTGCTCTTAAGGTCTTTCAACTCAATGGATAAGGCTCACTCACATTATCAGGGGCCATTCCCTTTACTTAAGGTCAACTGATTGTGGATGGTAACTTCATTGACAAAATGCCTTCACAGCAACACCTAGCTTAGTGTTGGATTAAGTAACTGTGTGCTATAGCCTAGCCAAGTTAACAAAAAACTAAGCTGAAACTCCAACATTTTGGCCGCCTGATGTGAAGAACTGACTCACTAGAAAAGATCCTGATGCTGGGAAAGATTGAAGGCAGAAGGAGAAGGGGACGACAGAGGATGAGATGGTTGGATGGCATCACCAACTCAATGGATATGAGTCTGAACAAGCTCCAGGAGTTGGTGATGGACGGGGAAGCCTGGTGTGCTGCAGACCATGGAGTCACAAAGAGTCAGACACGACTGAGTAACTGAACTGAACTGAACCATCATTGCAGGTGAAATATGAATTGCCCACAATCTGTCCCAGAAGGATAGTATAAAGGAACAATCGTGAGTTTGGGCAAATTCTGGCAAATGTGGGGGCAGGATTATCTGATAAACTGCTGCTCTCCTCCCCGAAGAGAGGCAGCCACAGCCTGTTGACCTGCTTATTAATCCCAGTGGGTTAAGTTAGCAAAATCTTTGAAGTGTCCCCACAAGGAGACTGCTGCTCTAGCCCCAGGAGGGAGAAATTTTGGAATAATACTCACCTTCCTTTCCCCCTTTTGTGGGAAAGTGAAGTGAAATAAAGTGAAAGTCGCTCAGTCTGTGTCTGATTCTTTGCGACACCACGGATTCTTCAGTCCACAGAATTCTCCAGGCCAGAATACTGGAGTGGGTAGCCATTCCCTTCTCCAGGGGATCTTCCCAACCCAGGAATCAAACTGGGGTCTCCTCCATTGCAGTTGGTTTAAAGAATCCAGTTCGATTCCTAGGTCGGGAAGATCCGTTGGAAAAGAGATAGGTTACCCACACTAGTATTCTTGGGCTTTCCTTGTGGCTCAGCTGGTAAAGTATCTGTCTGTAATTCAGGAGACCTGGGTTTGATCCCTGGATTGGGAAGGTCCCCTGGAGAAGGGAAAGGCTACCCACTCCAGTATTCTGGCCTAGAGAATTCCATGGACTGTGTAGTCCATGGGATCATAAAGAGTTGGAAACGACTTTCACTTTCATGGGGAAAGGAGCCTGATTTGATTGGTGTTGGAAGAGGCATTCTGTTATGGGCCCTGAGCATCTCTAGGTGTTCTTTCTGTGTAAGCATGAATGCAAGAGCCTGATTGCTCTTCACTCAGGCCATTACTCAGGATTGCTTTGGCAGTGAGCACCTTGAGAAAGGAGGTAATGACTTTCCTGGGACAAAGGGGAGACTTGCCTCTACTTGCTATAAAAATGGTGAAACATCCAAGCTCTGACTTCCTCTCCTATAATAATCCTCTGTGTATTCAGGGTCCATCTAGAAATACCTGCATTGTCCCCTTAGGACCTGGGGGGCAGCTAGTGTGAACATTGTGCTGACACTCTGGCTGTTGCACGTACTGTGAGTAATAAAGTCCTTTGTCTCTGATCTAGTCGTTTGTCTCGTATCTTCTTGCCAGCCTCCATGAAACTGTTGCAGGGGAATTTGTTAGCTTGTTAGGATAAAAATCTCAGACCCTCTACAATTTTTTACAGTAGGAGGCCTTGATTCCCTGTAGGCAACAAGTATTTGTTTCACATTCCTAGCCTTTCCTTCCTCCTCCATGCAAAGAGGGTCTATCCTGGAGACCAAACTCTCCCTACTCCACAATCTCATTGCAAGAGTATATGTAGTAAGAACTGTTTTGGCTTTCCAGCTCTATTATTAAGAAAGCTGCTGTGTTAATTCCTGGTTGGGCTTTTCCCAAGTGGTTTAGAATCTGGAGGGACAAGAGTGTAACATCTAGGTTCTTCTAGAAATCCCAACTTGTACTGAGTACCAGGCTCTATACTAGAAGCTGGGAGTGCCATTGTGAAAAAGAAAGGTCCCTGCTGTCTTGTAGCTGATAGTGTTAATGGGGGAAGGGAGCCTGAACAGATGTAAGAAAATAATGTGCAGTTTCAAGAACAGCACAACATGACTGCCTGCAGATCACATCCCTTCGTCTAACATTTTCTTCCTTTTGAGTTTAATTTCTCTGAAGTCACATTTAAATCATCCTAGTTGGATTTAGGTTATTCTTAGGTTTGTAAGTAATACATTTCCAAACTATCTGTCGGGAAGTTATTTCTGCAGTGGTTAAACTCATCATTATATATGTTGATTTGTACCAAATTCATTCACAGAGGGTGACATTGCTATAATTTTGGACTAAATTACATTCTAACCATACCTTATAAAATAACTCAATCAACCATATTGAATGCCAGCAGAATTCAGTATTAAAACTTAAATTATAATGTGGATATTGAAATTATTTTAGGTAAATATTGCATATACCAGATCATTTATTATAATCCTAAATTGTACTTTCATTATGTTTTTCAGCAAATAGACTCAAAGTAGAGTAGAAATTGAGGGATCTATCTGTAAATCCACCCGTCTATTGTCAGTCACTGTGTGCTAGGCACTAGGAATATAGAGGTAGCTAAGAGTAGATATTTCAAATACTCCAGTCTCCTAAAAGGACAAATGTGGTTCAGTCATGCATATAGTGAAAAAGACCAAATTTTGCAGAAGTTTGATTGGTACTTATTAAGGCAATAACCCTCAGAGCTACAGCCAGTCTTGGAGAATATGTTTTCTTCTTGTCTGTTAAAAATGCAGGAATGAGCCTCTACATCCCCATGCATGAGCTGATAATCCAAAAATAACACGTCCAAATGTTATCTGTGATTTTTCCATAGTATGTATACATTTCTGAAATGAAATTTATAAAAGACAACATAATTCAGTTTATAAACATTTACTGAGTTTCTACCATACACAAGGACCTATAGTAGGTTCTACGGGGGACATAAGACAAGATACATGCCCTTGAAGAATTTGTAATCAATTGAGGACATTCATTATTATCATGGACTTATGAATCTACTTGTCAGGCAAGGATTTCGCCTTTCAACATAATGACTCCTTTATGACTTTTTGTGATGCTTTTATCAACAATATGTTGGCTTTAGTATCTCTGTATTAACCCAAATAATCAGTCAACATATCTGTATTGCAGGAAATGAATGAAAGGCTATAAGGGAGGATGATGAAGAGATAGGAGAGGAACTCATAGTAACACCTATTCTATAGTGGGTTCTTTATGATTAATAAATTCGCAGAAGAATCCAGGGAGTAGGTATTATTGTTCTTTCCCTTTTTCTTTTAGCAGATGACAACATTAAAGCTCAAACATTTCCTTAAACCCAGACAGCAAGCGGCAGACCTGGGATTTTTAGGTCTGTTTAATATCAAAGCCCAAGCTTTGTCTGCTATAGTTAACTCACAACCTTCCAAAAATGTATGTGTGTTTTCAGAAGCAAGCTAGCAAATAAACAAGTAAGCAAAAACGCACCTAACAAAAGAAAGAAAGCAGTGAATTTTGTGGCACTGGAGGTATTTACAGTAAACTGAATAAATATTGGCAGAGATACAGAGGGGGTTAAAGCATTGAGTCGGGGGTGAATAGAGTGATACCAAAATTCCTTTCAACTCTTGATTCAACTTCTATGAAAGCGTGAGTAGGATGTGCACCTATTTCCCTTTTCATGAGATCCTCCACCACATGTGCTCTACCATGAATGCAAAGAGTCATCGGAGTAGATACTGGGAAAAACAAGGCCCATGAGCCATATCACTGCAGAGCTTATCAAGATGCGCAGCAGTTCATCCTGCTGAAAGTTTAGCTTGTGTTGTGTGTATGTTTCCCATTTGTTCCATGGAGGAAGTTCCTACAAATCAATCATGCCAGCTTTGGAGGAAAAAAATCTTTTAGCTTCGAAGAAGCTCCTTTCCCAAGGGGAAACAGACAACTAGACCTTTTTTGATTTCAGATCGTGTTTTGGACTGAATGTTTGTTGTCTCTTTGCAAATTCATATATTGAAACCCTAACCCACAGTGTGATGGTCTTTGGAAGTGAGGCCTTTGGGAGGTAAATTAGATGAGGTCATGAAGGCGGGAGCAGGGGCCACAATGGGATTAGTGCTGTTCGAAGAAGAGGAGAGAATAGAGCCCTTTCTCTCTTTCCTTCTCTGTGAGCACACCACAAGAAGGTGACCATCTGCAAGCCAGGTCTTGGGCCCTCACCAAGAACTGAATCTGCTGGCATCTTGACCTTGGACTTCCCAGCCTCCAGAGCTGTGGGAAGTAAATTTCCATGATTTAAGTCACCCAGTTTATGGTGCATTGTTGTGGCAGGCCATGTTGACTGAGACAGACCCCTTAAGGCTATTGTTCCAATCATTTTTAAGAGTTGGGCTGATGGTCCTATTTGGGGAAACCTGTTTGGTAGAGAGGTTGTGATAACATCCTTTGAGTTTCACAGATTGAAAGGTAGCATGATTTGGGGGGATAGAGAGTGAAGTGAAGGTAGGGGAGCAATGAGAATCTCTGGCACAGTGGCTGGGCAACTGAGTCCTTGGAACATGGGTGTGCGGGACCAGAAATCACAGAGCATTGAGAGCTGCAACCTGGGAACCTGAGCTGCAGCCTCACTGGCTGAACTGAGCTCTGTGGGAGTGTGGGGTCTTTCTCCAGGTTCTGAAGACCGCTTTCAGTAGTATCACCAAATGGCAGTGAGCAACAGTGATAAGGTGGACTGATTGGACACCAGAGACTCGCTGTCCTAGTCTCTCTTTGGACTGTGAAAATCTCCAGTGTTTCTGCATTTTGTTTGTTTTTTTGCTTGTTTTCTAAACTATTCATAGGAAAGAGGAGGCCCAGAAAGCAGGGCCAGAGCAGGGTAAATTTGAGTAAAAAAAATCATTGCTGAGATTTGCAGCAGGAAATGGTAGAGCAGTCAGTCCCCCAGGGGCACCAGGGACCTCTCTTCTAAGTGGAGGAGACAGGCTGGGACTGAGAGGAGCAGACACTTCCAGCCATATGCTGGTTCTTTGCAGTGGCTGGGCAGCCATAGTCTTAACAAAAAACTCGGTATCTTTATTACTCTTGGTCTCAGAACTCCCAGACTTGACATCTCAATAACATAAGAAAGTTCTAGAGAGCGAAAGTGAAAGTGATAGTCACCCAGTCATGTCCAACTCTTTGTGACCTCATGGACATGGGATTCTTCAGGCAAGAATACTGGAGTGGGTTGCCATTTCCTTCTCCAGGGGATCTTCTTGACCTGGGGATAGAACCCAGGTCTCCTGCATTGCAGGCAGATTCTTTACCAGCTGAGCCACCAGGGAAAGTTCTAGATGGAAGCCTTATTTAGATTTTGAAGGGTAGTTATACATGGAGGCATAGTGTTCAGATGTTTGGAGATTGGGGTATTTGGCACTTATGAACAGCAACAGCATGACAACAACAGAGAAATATAGATCTACGGGTTTAATATTTAACATTTGGGTTTTGTCATGGTACAGATTTACAAAAAACAAATAACAACAATAACCCTGGCATGTGTGATGTGGTTGAGTGATGGATCTTTGAGAGCACCCCTAGACATTCCCCTCGAGTTTCAGGCAACAGAATGAGATTGGCTGGTGAATAAAGCCCCTGGCTCTAGGTATCCTGGGTATTTGTGTCCTGCAGTCCTATTTTTTGAGGAGCTGAGAGCAAATGCCAAGGGATATTTGCAGCAGGAAATGGTGCAAAGGAGACCTGCCTTTTTTTCTTACAGTTATTAGTTACTCACTTCCTCTGGGCCAGCCTCTGAGATTCACTCATGTCTGATAGTTCAGTTCAGTCGCTCAATCATGTCCGACTCTTTGCGACCCCATGAATCGCAGCATGCCAGGCCTCCCTGTCCATCACCAACTCCCGGAGTCCACCCAAACTCATGTCCATTGAGTCGGTGATGCCATCCAGCCATCTCTTCCTCTGTTGTCCCCTTCTCCTCCTGTCCCAATCCTTCCCAGCATCAGGGACTTTTCCAGTGAGTCAACTCTTCGCATGAGATGGCCAAAGTATTGGAGTTTCAGCTTCAACATCAGTCCTTCCAATGAACACCCAGGACTGATCTCCTTTAGGATGGGCTGGTTGGATCTCCTTGCAGTCCAAGAGACTCTCAAGAGTCTTCTCCAACACCACAGTTCAAAAGCATCAATTCTTTGGCGCTCAGCTTTCTTCACAATCCAACTATCACATCCATACATGACCATTGGAAAAACCATAGCCTTGACTAGACGGACCTTTGTTGACAAAGTAATGGTCTCTGCTTTTTAATATGCATGTCTAATAAGTGCTTACCAAACCTGAACAAGTATCCAGAGAGAGACCCTGGCACGGCAGCCCACTCCAGTCTTCTGGCCTGGAGAATCCCATGGACAGAGGAGTCTGGCGAGCTACAGTTCATGGGATCGCAAAGAATCATGCAGGACTGAAGCAATAGAGCACACATACACTTTCGTCATCGTATCTAGGGGTGCTGGCTCTGCTTTCCCAGATCTTTCCTTTACTTGTTCCCTGTGTTTGACTTTGTTTGCCTCCTCAGCACCAGGAATTACTTTCAGAGACCTGGGGAGTCTGACCATTTGCTCTGAAAGTCCCCTCATTTAGGGGAGGGTCTGATGCTTCTTTAATCTTTACCAGCCAAGGGTCTGATGGCTAGTTGGTGAAATCCTGTCCAGCTTTGGAGAAGGAGGCCTGAAAGGAGCTTTGAGGATTCTGAAGATAAACACTTTCCTTCTGTTCTGGTCCTCCCCTTACCTTCATCATATAGGTCACCAACTCTTACTCCAAAGCCGTTGCTGCTTCTCCTTTCCTCTGCCTCCTTCCATGCTTCTCTCATTTCTCCCCTGAGTGACTGACAGCGTTGTAAATAATTTTCCTGCCTTCAAATTCTCACTGTTCTAGTCCATGCTCTGAACAGCTACCCAGGAACTTCTAAAGTGCACATCTGTTCATGCCATTCTCTCATTTGAGAACACTCACTGGTTCCCTGTCACTCTCAGGGTACTTTGGATATTCACTCCTTCTCCCTGAAATACCCATCCTCTTTTTCCTTCCTGGAAAAGAATTAATCATTTATCACCTCCTCTGTGAAGCTATCCAAGATTCCTTTGGGTGGGGTTACTCCCTTTTTTGCTGTTGCTGTTCAGTCGCTAAATCATGTCTGACTCTGCAACCCCATGGACTGCAGCATGTCAGGCTTCCCTGTCTTCCACTATCTCCCAGAGTTTCCTCAAATTCACGTCCATTGAGTCGGTGATGGTAACCATCTCATCCTCATCCTCTCCCTCTGTGCTTCTCCTCCTGCCTTTTATCTTCCCAGCATCAGGGTCTTTTCCAATGAGTTGGCTGTTTACATAGGGGGCCAAAATATTGGAGCTTCAGCCTCAGCAACAGTCCTTCCAATGAATATTCAGGATTGATTTCCTTTAGGATTGACTGGTTTGATCTCCTTGCAGTCCAAGGGACTCTCAAGAGTCTTCTCCAAGACCACTATTCAAAAGCATCAATTCTTTGATACTCAGCCTTCTTTATGGTCCAACTCACACCTGTACATAACTACTGGAAAAACCATAGCTTTGACTGTACAGACCTTTGTCAGCAAAGTAATATCTCTGGTTTTTAATACGTTTTAATATCTCTGGTGTTTAATATCTTGTCTACCTAGACAAGAAGTTTTTCTTCCAAGGAGCAAGTATCTTTTAGTTTCATGGCTGCGGTCACCATCTGCAGTGATTTTGGAGCCCAAGAAAATAAAATCTGTCACTGCTTCCACTTATTCCCCTTCTATTTGCCATGAAGTAATGGGACTGGATGCCATGATCTTAGACATTTGTTCTTTTAAAAAAATGAGAAGAAGTAATTTCACTTTGTTCATTGATTTTTCAATTAATTCATGGGCACAGTTTAAAATTAGTCCCATTTACAAACTTAGTTAATTACATTCCCTTAAACATCTTCAACCATGTTTATAAATTTAATATGTTTTCTTTTTAAACACTTCAAATGCCTGGCAGGGTACACTTACAATATTAATAAGCAAAACCCTGTTAAGCATTTGAGTTATTCTTGTATCCAATAAATGAATAATTATAGTAAATCAAGTTCTACTAGACATGACACAGCTATTTATAGACTTCATATTCTCTTGTATTTTTCTGCTAAAAATGGAAAGTGTCAGATTCTCTCAAATATGACAAACACTTTCGAGGTTGTTTTTAATTGTCCAGTGTGGAAGTGATACTTGCATTCCATGCTTAACTTGCAAGGATATTGTGAAGATGGCACAAGACATAGCACTTGGATGATACAAACAAGCTTTGAAAAAAATTAAGATGCAGTTTTCATACCAGGAGAAAGCTAACCTCTGTCAAGGACACACTTGAACCATATCTTAAAAGGTGAGGATGAGTTTTCTTGTTTTCTCTTCCTTCCCCACATGAAAACTCACTTTGAAAAAGAGCAGATAATTAGATGAAGTTCAAATGACTAGTAGAGACCTCCTGTGCCTTCTCATTCAGAGGCATGATACTGATATCATAACTAAATCTCTTTTTTAAAATGTATAGTTTGTTTACAATGTTTCAGGTGTACAGTGAAGTGATTTAGCCATATATACCTTGTTGTTTATCTATTTTGTATATAGTAGTGAGTATCTGTTAATTCCCAATTCCCAATTTCCCTCCCCCTACTTTCCCATTTGGTAACCGTACATTTGTTTTCTATGTCTGTGAGTCTATTTCTGTTTTATAAACAAGTTAATTTGTATTTTTTTAGATTCCACATATAAGTGATGTCATATGATATTTGTCTTTATCTGACTTACTTCACTTAGTATGGTATCTCTAGGTCCATCCATATTGTTGCGAATGGCATTATTTCTTTTTTATGGCTGAATAATATTCCACTGTGGATGTATGTGTGTGTGTATGTGTGTATAGACACAGATACATATATGTATATACACCACTACTTCTTTTTTAAAAAATTAATTTATTTTAATTGGAGGCTAATTGCTTTACAATATTGTATTGGTTTTTGCCATACATTGACATGAATCAGCCATGGGGGTACATGCGTCCCCCTCCCGAACCCCCCTCCCACCTCCCTCTCCATCTCATCCCTCAGCGTTGTCCCAGTGCACCAGCTTTGAGTGCCCTGTTTCATGCATTGAACTTGGACTGGTGATCTTTTTCACATATGGTAATATACATGTTTCAGTGCTATTCTCTCAAATCATCCCACCCTCGCCTTCTCTCACAGAGAGTTTTCCCAGCACCACTTGTTCAAGAGATTGTCTTTTCTCCATTGTATATTCTTGCCTCCTTTGTCAAAGATAAGGTGTCCATAGGTGCGTGGATTTATCCCTGGGCTTTCTGTTTTGATCTATATTACTATCTTTGTGCCAGTACCATACTGTCTTGATGACTGTAGCTTTGTAGTATATTCTGAAGTCAGGCAGGTTGATTTCTCCAGTTCCATTCTTCTTTCTCAAGATTGCTTTGGCTATTTGAGGTTTTTTGTATTTCCATACAAGTTGTGAAATTATTTGTTCTATTTCTGTGAAAAATACTGTTGGTAGTTTGATAGGGATTGCATTGAATCTATAGATTGCTTTGGGTAGTATACTCATTTTCACTATATTGATTCTTCTGATTCATGAACATGATATATTTCTCCATCTATTTGTATCCTCTTTCATTTCTTTCATCAGTGTTTTACAGTTTTCTATATATAGGTTTTTTGTTTCTTTAGGTAGATTTATTCCTAAGTATTTTATTCTTTCGTTGCAATGATGACTGGAATTGTTTCCACAATTTCTCTTTCTGTTTTCTCATTGTTAGTGTATAGGAATGCAAGGGATTTCCGTGTGTTAATTTTATATCCTACAACTTTGCAATATTCATTGATTAACTCTAGTAATTTTCTGGTGGTGTCTTTAGTGTTTTCTATGTGGAGGATCATGTCATCTGCAAATAGTTAAGAGTTTTATTTCTTCTTTTCCAATCTGCATTCCTTTTATTTCTTTTTCTTCTCTGATTGCTGTGGCTAAAACTTCCAAAACTGTGTTGAATAGTAGTGGTGAGAGTGGGCACCCTTGTCTTGTTCCTGACTTTAGGGGAAATGCTTTCAGCTTTTCACCATTGAGGATAGTGTTTGCTGTGGGTTTATCATATATGGCTTTTATATGTTGAGGTATGTTCCTTCTATGCCTGCTTTCTGATACAATGAACCAGTTAGACCTAATTGATATCTATAGGATATTTCACTCCAAAACAATGAATTTCACCTTTTTCTCAAGTGCACAAGGAACATTCTCCAGGATAGATCACATCCTGGGCCATAAATCTAGCCTTGGTAAATTCAAAAAATTGAAAAAATTGAAATCATTTCAAGCATCTTTTCTGATCACAATGTGGTAAGATTAGATGTCAACTACAGGAAAGAAACTATTAAAAATACAAACATATGGAGGCTAAAAACATGCTTCTGAATAACCAACAAATCACAGAGGAAGTCAAAAAAGAAATCAAAAGTATGCATAGAAACAAATGAAAATGAAAACATGACAACCCAAAACCTATGAGATTCAATAAAAGCAGTGCTAAGGGGAAGGATCATAGCAATACAAGCTTACCTCAAGGAACAAGAGAAAAATCAAATAAATAACCTAACTTTACACCTAAAGCAACTGAAAGAAGAAGAAATGAAGAACTCCAGGGTTAGTAGAAGGAAAGAAATAATAAAAATTAGGGCAGAAATAAATGAAAAAGGAACAAATGAGACTATAGCAAAAATAAACAAAACTAAAAGCTGGTTCTTTGCAAAGATAAATAAAATAGACAAACCATTAGCCAGACTCACCAAGAAAGAAAAGGAGAAGAATCAAATAAACAAAATTAGAAATGAAAATGGAGAAATCACAACAGACAACATAGAAATACAAAGGATCATAAGAGACTACTATCAGCAACTATATGCCAATGAAATAGACAACTTGGAAGAAATGGAGAAATTCTTAGAAAAGTATAACCTTCTATAACTGAACCAGGAAGAAATAGAAAATCTTAACAGACACATCACAGGCAGAGAAATTGAAACTATAACCAAAAATCTTCCAACAAGTAAAAGCCCAGGACCAGATGGCTTCACAGCTGAATTCTACCAAAAATTTAGAGAAGAGCTGAAATCTATCCTACTCAAACTCTTCCAGAAAATTGCAGAGGAAGGTAAACTGCCAAACTCATTCTATGAGGCCACCATCACCCTAATACCAAAACCAGACAAAGATGCCCCCCAAAAAAGAAAACTACAGGCCAATGTCACTGATAAACATAGATGCAAAAATCCTCAACAAAATTCTAGCAAACAGAATCCAACAGCATATTAAAAAGATCATACATCATCACCAAGTGGGCTTTATCCCAGGGATTCAAGAATTCTTCAATATTCACAAATCAATCAATGTGACACACCACATTAACAAATTGAAAGATAAAAACCATATGATTATCTCAATAGATGCAGAGAAAGCCTTTGACAAAATACAGCATCCATTTATGATAAAAACCCCCTACTGCTTCTTTAACCAGGAGAAGGTGGTGGCACTCCACTCCAGTACTCTTGCCTGGAAAATCCCATGGATGGAGGAGCCTGGTAGGCTGCAGTCCATGGGGTTGCTAAGAGTCAGACAGGACTGAGCGACTTCACTTTCACTTTTCACTTTCATGCATTGGAGAAGGAAATGGCAACCTACTCCAGTGTTCTTGCCTGGGGAATCCCAGGGACAGGGGAGCCTGGTGGGCTGCCATCTATGGGGTCGCACAGAGTTGGACACGACTGAAGCGACTTAGCAGCAGCAGCAGCAGCAGCTTCTTTAACCACTCATCTGTTGATGGATAATTAGGTTGCTTCTGTGTTTTGGCTGTTGTCAGTAGTGCTGCCATGAACTTTGGGGTACATGTCTCTTTTTGAATTAAAGTTTTCTCTGGATATATGCCCAGGGGGAATGGTAACTCTATGTTTGGCTTTTTAAGGAACCCCAGGTCTCTCCTAATCAGGATGTTCATCTGTCTTTGGCAGAGGAGAGTCAGTGAGCTCTCCAGTCCTGGGAGGCTGGCACAACTATTATGTGTGTTTGCAGGACCAGTGAATGAAATCATAGCAAACAGGTAGTTGCATACGTTGCCAACTCCACTCTGTCAGCTTTTCTCCCACAGTCCACATATAAGGTAGAAGAAGGATAAGGAGTGTTAGCAGGAGCAGCAGCAATGAATGAACACTGCACACATCTTGGGAAAGCTGTGGGGTCTGGATGTTTAGCAAAGCCCCCAGTTCACTCACCTTTTGCTCCAGAGGGCGAAGAGCAGGGGCATCCTCTCAGGTCCTGGTAGGAGCATGTAGGGAGCCTCTGTCAGACAGTCTTGCTTCCTGGGAGAGGGGTATCAACCTGCCTTCTGCAGTCTGGGCAGTTGGTTCATCTCAGTGTCTGTTGCTAGTGTCTGCTAGGCATCAGTTTCTATGGGGCAGTTCAGCCAGCAGTTCTGTCTCCTGGAAGCACTGACGCCTTCCTACTGTATATGATGTGGTGAACACCTTGATCCCCGGGCTGTGAGGGTGGAGACAGAGCTGCACTGTACACTGCCTCTTACCTGACAGTTTGTTGGCTGGGCCAGCGGTGCATTGGACTTGGGTCTGGCTTCAGGAGGATGACTTGGATGCCTCAGCCAATATTTGGCTGAACAGAAGAGCCAGTGGGCCATGGATTTGGGGATGGCAATCCTTTGGCATGACTGAGACTCCCTGCCTAGAGGGTGACCAGCTTTGATTTCAGCCCCTGAGGCTGGTCTGCTGGCCGAGTGGGGAGTTCTGCCTCTTCCCTTCCCTCGTCTTCCTCCCCCTTTGCTCTGGGGCCTGGGGGTGGTTATGCTGCCCCATGGGACATGCCACCGTGGCTAGGCACTTCTAACTCAGGGCCCCTCTGCACCGGCAGACTTGGGAGCTAGGGCTCATCAGAGATCCAAGGATGTTCCCTCAGCCTAACTCACCTACCTCCCAGGAGGAGGCCAAGAGCCATGAGTTCAGAATCACACAGTAAATTCACTGTCCAGATGTGAGGCCAGAACTGGAATCAGGTCTTCTACATTCCGAGTTCTCCCCTTTATACCACACTGTGTCTCTACCAACCAGTCATCCACAAACAACGTCAGGAACCTACTGGATGCAAGCATGGTGCTAGACAAAGGGATACAAAGGGAGGGACAGAAAAGACAAGGACCAGTTCACAGCAGAATGGGGAAGTTCCCAGCAACAGGTCTGGACCAGTGCTAAGAGTTCAGGGTGGTCAGAGTGGAGGGGGAAAAGGAAGAGAGAGAAGAGAGGGGAGAAGGGGTTGGTAGGAAGAGAGAGAGAGGGTGGGAGGGAGAGGGGGATGGAGGGGCAGAGAGAGGGACTGAGAGAGACACATACACACAAATACACAGAGAAAGAGACAAGAGACAGACACAGAGAAAGAGAAGGGAGAGAGGAAGCTTGCCTACCAGGTGGTCATAGAGAGAGGATGCAGGCAGCAAGGATGGGATGAGCAGGACCTGGGCTGGGTGCAGGAAAGAAATACACGTGCTACCCAGGTTCACACAGTCTAGCTGGGGAGACAGAGCAGGGAACAATGATCACAGTGAGTATGGGCAGTCCTACTGTAGAGGGGAACACGGGTGCTGTAGGGGCCTAGAGAGAGAGTGACGGACCCACTGTGGGGGGTGTGAAGGAGATGGACGTGGTAGTGGAGCACAAGGGCTGGTGGACCTGGGGGGAGGGTACCATGAGGGTCCCAAGTGTCTTCAACTCAGGTTCACTCATGCTCACTTACCAGCCTTTAGAAACTGCTGGTTTAAACTAAATCTAAAGATTATCTTTCTTTATAGTCACTGACTTTTCTTCTATTTGGGCATTTATAGAAGTTTTGTGATGAGGCTTGCTTGTGTTGCTTGGTCTCTTCATTTTCACATCAAGAGATGCTGTTTTTTTCTTTTTTTTTTTTTTGAAGGGGACAAAACAGAACCAGAAACATTGTCCCTCTGAGGCCTGAGACAAGGAATACAGAGCCCACTGTTAACCACTGGAGATGAATCCCATGGGGAACACTCTGTAATTTCGGATAGTAAAAATGAATGGTGTTATGGAGCGACCGTTAACATACGCTGCAAGATGTATATGATTCCCTGGGGCCAGATAGGTAAACATTCTTCCAACTTAAGCTGCAGGAGATAGGCAATTTCACAAAGAGATGAATTCTCCATTTATATGAGATGACTATGTGCAAAGCAGGAAATACCGGGTGCAGGGTGTGGTAGCCTCTATCTAAGGCTTGTACACCATGTCTGTGGGGCAGGTAACTGGAGTTGGAGACCTCAGAAAGGGGACTGGGCAATGAATGAGCCCCTGCTGGAGGGAAAGGTCAAAGTCTTACCTTCCTGAGAGCAGAAAGGAGAGAGACAGAAATAGTTCTTGGAGATAAGCTTCAAGAGCACTGAACATGCTGGGCACACTCAATTCTAGGAGATTAAGCTGAATTAGAAGGAGGCCTGTGCTGGATCAACTTTACTCAGAAGTCAAATGAGACTGAGTGAGTGGATAAAATGAGGCACTCTCATGGGTTGAATTGTGTTCCTCCAGAAAAAGGTAATATTGAAATTCTTACTCCTGGTACCTCAGAATGCAACCTTATATGGAAAGTAGAGTCTTTTGGGAGGTAATTAAGTTAAAAAGAGGTCTTGAGTGTGGACCCATAATCCAAAATATCTAACATCCTCAAAAAATGGGGAAACTCTGAACACAGAGGCTGACAGAGACACAGACACACAGAGAGCACCATGTGAAGATGAAGGCAGAGATCCTGGTGATCTCACCTGCAAGGCAAGGACACCAGACATCGCCAGAAGCTGGGGGAGAGGCCTGGAACAGCCTCAGAAAGAATCGACCCTGATGACACCTCAGTCCTGGACTTCTGGCCTGCAGGACTGTGAGACAATACATTTTCATTGTTTAAGCCACATAGTTTGTGGTACTTTGTCATAGCAGTCTTAGTAAACTAACACAACTAATACAGTCCCTTATTTTTTTTATTCTGGATCAAAGTTCTGTGAGGATAGGGGCCTTGTCCTGTTCATTGTGCATTTCCAGTGCCTGGCACACAGTAGGTGCTCAACAAATATCAGCTGGCTGAGCAGTCCTTTGTGGGACTGAGGTCATTTGTCCGAGGGCACACAGAGTGATAGCGATGGTGATGGACTCATTTGCCAAGCACCTGCTGCGCAGATGCGGTACTTAGTATTTATGAAGATTGTCTCAAGTCCACAACGTAACAACCTGAGAGGTAGGTAGTTCAGTTCAGTCGCTCAGTAGTTTCCGACTCTTGGTGAACCCGTGGACTGCAGCATGCCAGGCTTCCCTGTCCATCACCAGTTCCCGAAGCTTGCTCAAACTCATGTCCATTGAGTCAGTGATGCCATCCAACCATCTCATCCTCTGTCGTCCCCTTCTCCTCCTGCCTTCAATCTTTCCCAGCATCAGAGTTTTCTAATGAGTCAATTCTTCCCATCAGGTGGCCAAAGTATGGGAGCTTCAGCTTCAGCATCAGTCCTTCCAATGAATATTCAGGACTGATTTCCTTTAGGACTGGCTGGTTGGATCTCCTTGCAGTCCAAGGGACTCACAAGCGTCTTCTCCAACACCACAGTTCAAAAGCCTCAATTCTTCGGTGCTCAGCTTTCTTTATACTCCAACTCACATCCATACATGACTACTGGAAAAACCATAGCTTTGACTGGACAGACCTTTGTTGACAAAGTAATGCCTCTGCTTTTTAATATGCTGTCTAGGTTTGTCATAGTTTTTCTTCCAAGGAGCAAGGGTCTTTTAATTTCATGGCTGCAGTCACCATCTGCAGTGATTTTGGAGCCCAAGAAAATAAAGGCTGTCACTGTTTCCATTGTTTCTCCATCTATTTGCCATGAAGTGATGGGACCAGATGCCATGATCTTAGTTTTCTGAATGTTGAGTTTTAAGCCAGCTTTTTCACTGAGAGGTAGGTAGAAGGAAGTCTTATTTTTCCTTATGTGACACATGTAGAAATGGAGCCTGAGGGAGCTTAAGAAAACTGTCCAAAGTAACAGCTGGGAGGAGGTGGACTTGGGATTATAGCTCAGGCCTGCCTGCCTCCCAAGTCCTTGCTGTCATCACTAGCCAGGGCATCAGTGGGGACCAGTTAGGGAGCTGGACCAGAGTCACCTGGGGACCTTCATTTGGTCATGATGATATTGCTATTACCTAGCACAGTGCCTGGCACATAACTCCTGCAATAGATGTTTGTGGAAACAGTGTAATGAGAGGCCTGTTAGGGCCAGGACTGTACATACCAGGTAAAGGGCATCAGTAGAATGACCTTGCCTCCTTACACAGGCAGAACATCAGGGAACATGTGGGTAGTGGGCTTTCTAGCTGAGATAGTAGCCTTATTAGAATGAGATAACCTTCTAGACTCTGTGGCTGGGGTTTGCTTGGAATTGCTGAGCTCGCTCTTGCTGAGCTCCTAAGTGGGGTTGAGACCAGTCTTTGGAGCTATCCAGATTTACTTCCCCTCAATCCTGTGGTTGTTATTACTATTATTGTTATGATATCCAGCTGTACTTCTAGAATATTCTCAGGTACATAATGCTCTGGGGAGTCTGTTTAAAATGCAGTTTCCTAGGCTTTCCATTGCAAATCTTGATTCAGCACATCTGGGGAAGGACTCAGAAATCTGCCCACAGGAGACTCTGGTGCAGCTGATCAGAGGGTCACACATGAAAAACAGTTTCCTGAATTTCCTTGTCTGTGGCATGTGGAAGTTAGGTGAGCTCTGGGGTATCCTTCAGTTAGAAAGTTCTAGAATTCTTTCCAGTGCTGTGAAATACAAGCACAAGGTACTTGCATTTCTTCTTCTTCTTTTTTTTTCTCTAAATATTTATGTGTTTATTTGGGGCTTCCCAGGTGGTTCAGTGGTAAAGACTCTGTCTGCCAATGCAGGAGAAGAAGGACTCACAGGAGAACTCAGATTTGATCCCTGGGTTGGGAAAATCCCCTGGAGGAGGGAATGGCAACCAACTCCAGAATGCCTGCCTGGGAAATCCCATAGACAGAGGAGCCTGGTGGGTTACAATCCATGGGGTCACAAAGAATCAGACACAACTGAGCTACTGAGCACACACGACATGTATGTATTTGGCTGCGCTGGGTTGTAGTTGTGGCATGTGAGACTTTTTTTTTTTTTAAGTTGCAGCACATGGGATCTAGTTCTCAGGCCCCCTGCATTTGGAATGAGGAGTCTTACCCACTGGATCATCGGGGAAGCCCTGGATGCTTGCTTTCTGATGTTAAACCTTCAATTCTGATCCTGACCTTGACTGTTAGTGGGCTTCAGGAAGTTGTACATTGCACTTGCTCCCATGTTTACCTGGTTCCAGGCACACATGAGCATCACTGCTCCGAAAGCAGGAGGGAAGCTGATGAACAGAAAAGGACAGGCCCCCAGTCTAGCTCAGTGTGTCTCCCTCCAGCTGCCCCTACAGATCAAAGGGATGCTAATACAGGGAACGTACATAGTTTTCAGACTCTGGCTCCCTGGGTGGGTGCTTTCTTTTATGTCATGAAATAACATTAAAAGAGGAAACCCATGCCTTTGCATTGGTGTCCTGTGGTGGAAAGTCCCAGAAATGTGAGATTTCGTACTGTGTCCTCCCACATGATGTGAGTTGAGGGAAAGATGGGATACAGTGCTGGCCCTTCCTGGGAGGACATGTGACACTGAAGGTGATGCAAGCACCTCGGGTCCTGCGGCCCACAAAAGGCCTCTGTGCCATACGTGTGCCCACAGGCTAAGTGGTACCATAAAGAGCAGGCCTCTTGATGCTTTGGGCAGCCTGAGGCTTCGGTTTCCTGTCACAAAGAAATACTGGGGTGGTGTGAAATTTCCATGAATAACAAGATCATCACCAGTTGTCCTGGGGCTGACATCTGTGAAACAAGCCTCCAGCTTACTCTGGTTAAGTTAACCAGCTTGGCTCTGCTCTGCCAGGGTTCTCAGAACAACAGAGTCACATACAGACAACTGTCAGAGGCTTTCTGCAGAGTGTGTGGTGTGGGGTATGTGTGTGTGTGTGTTTGCATGTATTGTATGTGTGGTATGTGTGTGTGGTATGTGTAGTGTGCATGTGTGATATATGTGTGGTGTGTGGTAGGTGTGTGTGGTGTGTGTGGAGGATGTGTGGTGTGTGTGTGTGTGATGTGTGTGTGTGTGTGTAGTTGGTGTGTCTGTGGTATATGTGTGTGTGTGTGTGTGTGTGTGTGTGTGTGTGTGTGTGTGTGTGTGTGTGTGCAGTGTCCTGGTGTGCTAGGCAAGGGAAAATCTTGGCCCTGGATTCTGGGACTTCAGAGAGCTCCTAGAACCTCACTGGTGACTCATTTTTTTTAAAGAACAAATCCCTTATTATAAACCCATAATCTCATTCAGAATGTGCCCTTCCATCCTCATTTCCAGCATAACTCCCCACCACCTTGCTATAGACCTGCCCTCACGTGTAGGATTTGGGGGTTGTGCTTACAGCTTCGCTTGTGTAATTTCTCCTGTCTCAGAGCTCCATGAGGGTGCATTGCCGTTTCGTTTTTGTCCCAGGTTAAAGAGAACTCAAGAGCTTCTATACTTGTCATTACTGCCCAAGAACATCTCCAGTGCTTATGGAGAATAGAAGGCAGATGCAGCAGCACTGGCCTTTCTAGCTGTCTGTGCATCACCATTTATTCCTGTTAAGGACTGACACTGATACCAGTATCAACATGGACACCGATGTGAATATGGATACTAATGTGAATACAAATGTAAATACCACTGTTAATGTGAATGTGACTACAAACAGTGATACGAATAGCAATAGTAATTCCAATACAAATACCAATAAGAACATTGATATGAATACTAATACTAGTATTAGTCCATTTATTCCTCAGGGCTCTCTAAGGCTTAGATGAGCCATTGTTCACAAAAGCAATATTTGGATTTTTGTATTGTAATATTTGGGTATCCTTAACATCTCAGGGGTTTTCCAGGTGGCTCAGTGCTAAAAATCCACCTGCAATGCAGGAGATGCAGCTTCAATCTCTGGGTCACGAAGATCCTCTGGAGAAGGAAATGGCAACCCACTCCAGTATTCTTGCCTGGGAAATCCCATGGACAGAGGAGCCTGGTGGGCTACAGTCCATGGGGTCGCAAAAGAGTCGGACACAACTTAGCTACTAAACAACAACAACATCTCAGAATTATCTTCTTTGATGAGCACCCTGTGTAAATCCTTAAGTGCCCACCTTTCTCTTCCTAGTAGGATAAGCCAGTACTCAAGAGAGGGAACCACTTTGGAGCTAGGAAGGGCAGGAGAAAACAACAAGATGACTCTGCAACTGGAACCCCTGGCTCCTGTGGGGTGAAGGGCAAGTGCCCTTCTTGCCCACATGAGGTTGGGGAGGTCTCAGAGCCCTTGATCCCTACCTCCATCATCCTGGTGTGGGTGAAGTGGGGAAGGTGTTACCAGGCTGGAGGTGAGGAGCTTGAGGGGCCATCTCTACCCCCGCCCCCCAAGATCCTACAGAAGAGGGCCTGGAGCAAGGCCCTAGCCATGGATGTGGCTCTGGTGTTACATCTGCTCTTGGCAGGCAGGGCCTTCCAGACCAGATTCTTCGCATTTGTCAGAGAAAAGAACAAACCATACATGACAACTTGCTTCTCAGGCTGCCAGGGAGAAGCAGTGGGGAGTGCAGAGGGGGCGGAGGGATGGAATCCGTGGTTGAACTTGTCTTGGCAGTGTGTTACACCCAGTCTGGTGGATTTGGAGTGTGGTTTTCCTGCTTCACGTTAGGTTGGAGGTTTATAGCTCTTCAAACATTGCCTTTATGGTCTGTTGTCAGCAGCAGACGTCGTTTACTTGATATGAAGCTCTCCTCAGGTTGCCGCCTCCCCTTACCTTTTTCTCGGGGCATGGCATTCTCCTGCAGGTCTTGTGCTCTGTGGGTTGGCTCCTGGAGTAAGCTCTGCTGGGCAGGGTGTCCCAGTGCGTGGCCGGAGACCAGAGGGGGCAGGGCCCACTTTCCATTGTAAGAAGCTGAAGGGGCCTCAAATATCTCCGACCCCCAGTTTTGGCTTCTGCTCTAACCACTTACTCAACTTCTCTCAGCTTCATTCATATTCTTCGTCTGTAAAGTGGAGCCAGTACACCTGCTTATCTTCCTCCTGCTGAGGAGTCCAGGAGATGATGCAGGTAAATAGGAAAGTGTCTCGGAAAATTATAGCTCTTACTCTTACGATCTTCCATCTAAACAAGGGTTTCTGTTCAGTGGACCCATCTTTTTGGCTCCATCTGACCCTCCCCATTCTGCAATCCCTCTAAAAATACCACCTCTTCTGGGTGGAGAGTGGAGGCAAGGCTCCACATGTTTCTGACCAGGGCTGAGGATTCACAGAATAGAAACTGATTATACTTAGGGTGTCCTGAGAATTTCTCAGGTTCTCTTTCAAGCACAGGCAGGCATGAGGATCTCAGAGCAGAAAGTAGAAAGAGGATCCTTAGGAAACAGTGATGAGATGAAAGCTGAAGGGGAGGCAAAGCTGGGGTAGCACTGCCAGGTAGCTGGTGGGAGTCAGTGGAGACATCAGGCAGAAGGAGCTTCTAAAGAGGCAGGTGGCTTGGGATGTAGCAGAGGGCGGGGAGGGTTCTTGAAGGCAGCAGGCAGGGAGAGTGGGTGGGCGAACAGCAAGGGAAGCGGCCCCTGGGCAACACCTAGTTAGCCTGGCACAGGGCCTGTCTGTCCAGGATGGAGACTTGGCAGTGGGTGGTAAGGGATGCCTCAATCTTGCTCTCTAGGGGCTATTCCATGGTTGGTTGGCGAGGGGGTGGGTGGATATATTGGGGAGTGGGTCTAGTCACCTCTCTCTTCTCTAAGCATCTCTAAATGAAGGTGTAGCCTCTTCTAGCTGGCCTCCACCTGAGCCTAAATCACCAAGAACAGGGCTTCCTTCTTTTTTTGGATAGGCTCTTGAAGGAGTAGTGTATTTTCTCCTTGCAACAAAAGGCTGAGAAACAGCAATTCTGCAAGTTTCTTCATACGCTCACTGAAGTAGATGCACTTCTCTGAAAATCTCTGCTAGAACACTTTTAAGCTTCATTTGTCCAGGAGCTTGGCTGAATTTCCCCCCATCAAGTTAGAATTTGCTTTCCAAGCAAATCTGCCCAAGCAAATCTTCTTTGTATATGATTGAGTAGAAGATAATTCTTTTTTAAAAATAAACTTTGTATTTTATATTGGAGTATAGCTGATTAACAATGCTGTGATAGTTTCAGGTGGACAGCAAAGAGACTCAGCCATACATACATATGGTTCCATTCTCCCCTACATTCCCTTCCCATCCAGTCTGCCACGTAACATTAAGCAGAGCTCCTTGTGATATACAGTAGGTCCTTTTGGTTTTATATTTTAAATATAGCAGTGTATCCATGTTGATCCCAAATTCCTTAACTAATCCCTCCCCCCTATTCTTCCCTTTAACAACCGTAAGTTCATTGTCTAAGTCTGTGAGTCTGTTTCTGTTTTGTAAATAAGTAGAAGGGAATTCTTGAGGGCTCAAATGTCTGCAGGGTTATGGGGAAGAGCCTGGTAACAACTTGTAAATCTTAACGGAAACTTTCCTACCTAGTCTTCCACAGGCATACCTTGGAGATATTTTGGATTTGGTTTCAGACAACTGGATTAAGGCAAATAACACAATAAAGTGAGTCACACAAATTTTCTGGTTTCCCAGTGCATATAAATGTTACGTTTACACTATGTTAGAGTGTATTAAGCAATCACATTATATCTAAAAATATACATACTTTAATTAAAAATGTTTTATTGCTAAAGAATGCTAATACCTGACAATGCAGGATTGCCACAAAACCCCAATTTAAAAAACACGCAATGAAGTGAGGCACAATAAAATGAGGTACATCTGTACAAAACTCTCCTCTTTCAAAATCTTAGGCACGCAGAACAATGGGCTCTTAGCTAGTCGGAGTTTGCCTCTCTAGTGATGTAACAAAGAAAATAGCTCTTCTGTCACTTTGCTTTAAGATACAACTTTTAAAAAACAAAGAATAAATCAGTGTATTATCACCCTTCTCTTCCCATTCCCCATGAACATGAAAGTTTGTTCAGAGGAGAGGGACTAGAAAATCTTTCCTTTAGATTTCTTCAAACATAATAAAATACAGATATTTCAAAGACAATTTCCTTCTTTTAAGTGCATTCTCATTTTATCTTCTCATGATCACTCTTGGTCCTCTTTTACAGTTAGGAAAGAAAGGTGAGAGATTGAAATAGATTGTCCAGTTTCGATGACTGGGGAAAGCACGCGTCACATTCAAAAGTTCTGACTTGAGACCAATCCCAGCATTCTGCCCTTAGGTGATTTGGGTTGGGTCATGGGTTTTAGGGTCTCTTCAGCTTCTGAGCACTGGACAGGCGTGCTCTGCTGGAAGCCAGCCTCGCAGGTCTCTTTCCACTCACCAGAGCCCACTGATGTGAGCAGTGTAGCCCAAACTAGCGAGTAATACAATCTTTGCCTTGAATATACAATGCAGTCTTCAAAGGCACAATACAGAGTGGACTACCGCCAGATAAAACTCTTCAGGAAAAAGGCGGAGGCCGCGTGCCGGGGACCTTATATCAAGGAAACTGTAGCATGACCAACAGTAGATCATAAAAGCAAACCTGTAAAACCATAAACCTATGTAATTATGTAAAATCCTAAAACCAAGTCTCAAATCTCAGACTGGGCGTTCATAACTTCCAGTATTGATTATATGAAGAGTCCTGGTGCCTTCTAGGGTGTTTATGAGACTGTAATCTAACAACTTATCTTCCGGGCTGTGTCATTTCACCACTTCCCCCCAACATGTGCTGACTTAGCATTTTGTTGAAGATTTATTTCACTCTTTCTCCTGTAATGGTTAATCAATCATTGTTCCTCCTTTTCTCAGACCTTTGCTCTTTGACAGCAGGATCCTGGTCAATGTTATCCACAGCCCTCTAATGTTTAAAATAAGCCATAGGTGTAAGAAATGTTTGCTTAATTGATGTAAGACCTCAAGACATTGGCTAGAACCACCAATGCTTAGACTAAGTTTAAGTGTGATATTTTCACTGCAGTAATTCTCTTAAGATATAAAGCATTAGTTTACAAATGAGTCCTCAAAAACAAACAGATCTATAACAAAAATCTTTAAATGTTTTTCTTTTAACTCAGTTCCATTCTTGAGAATGTATTTAAGGAAGTCTGAAATACAAACCAATTCTACTCTTGAGAATGTATTTAAGGAAATCTGAAATATAAACATATCTCTGCCTAGGAAGCTCATCATAGTTGTAGTAGTGAGAAATTGGAAATGATCCACATGTCTGCTACTTCTGAAGAAATTACATCAAATGATGGTTTATCCATTTGATGCTATTAGACAGTCATTTAAATGCTGTTTATGAAGACTTTTGATGATTTGAGAAAATGCTTAGGATATGATATGAAAAAACTAGAATTCAAAACTATATATTGACTGATACAAGATTATTCTGGAAAACTGGGCATGGAAAAATTGCAAGGAAAAGTGAAAAATTTCTAAGTGATTTCTCTAAGTGGAGAAATTTTAAGTAATTGTTACTGCTATAGACTGAATGTTTATGCTCTCCCTGCTCAAATCTCTATGTTGGAACCTGATCCTCAGTATGATAGTATTTGGAGATGGGGCCTTTGGGAGCTGCTTAGGTCATGAGAGTGAAGCCCTCATGAATGAGATTAATGCTTTTATCAAAAGGACCCCTGAGCATTCTCTTACCTCTCTCTATGTGAGGACAAAGCAAAAAGATAGCCGTCTTAAACCAGGAAGACTTGAGGGTGCCTCGATCTTGGACTTCCCAGCTTCCAGAATTGTGAGAAATACACTTGTGTTCTTTGTAACTCACCCAATGTATGGTATTTTTGTTATAGCATTCCAAATAGACTAAGACAGCTACTTTCTTCCTTATATCCTTAATATACATGGATTTTTAAAAAACCAAACAATTTCATAATCCTCCAAAAACCAACCATGAAATGTTCTTTAAAAGTGATGAAAAACATATGTTCAAAAAACCAGTTGTTATGGAAAAGGAGAAACAAGGTAAAGGGGAAAAGGTATAGGAATAGACAGTTCACAGAAGAGGAATCCATCTGCTTAATAAGCGCCTTCAAACATTCTCAACCTCACTAGCTGGGGAGATGCCAATCAAAAGGACAGTGACAACCCTAATGACTGGCAAGATCTAAGAAGCGTTCCGGCAGATGATCCCTGGCTCTCAGGTTTCTCTGACAGTAATGATGAGCAACACAGGACTTGGGAAGGTGTAATTATTGTCTAGGAAGTACATATACCTCTCCATAAATACAGAGGTATAAATGTGTGGCTGCTTCATCTGTGGGAGACATCACAGGGAATCAGCCCACCCAAAGCAAAAGAACTTTATGTCATAAATTCTGTAAGTCAGAAACTGATTGAAGACTTGTATGACTTCCTTTCTCTTAAAATGAACATCCAGAAAGCAGACTCAGATGACACGAGCATGTCGGGGAGTTTACCAGAACGGAGCTTGGGAAGGGAGCAGGATTTGTAGAGGGAGAAGCCCAGCTGTGATGGAATCTCAAGGGAGGCTGTGACAGTGACCCTGCAGGCAGTTCTGAAGACGGTTGGCCCTTCAGAGTTGAGACAAGGAAACCCGGTGTTTATATCCCTCTATCCATCAGGAACGCGACATGACCTTGGGGAAGTAGCTCTTCATTCAGCTGAGGCAATTCCAGAGTGGCTGACTCCTGAGGACTGTCCCCTGTGTCACTTCTAGCAGCTTAAGGAGGAGGCGTTTCATTCTCGGGATCTGGGGGTGTATCACAGCGTCCACCATAAAATGTGTACTTGTTCGCTTTAAAAAAAAAAAAAAGTAATATTTTAAAGCAGTTCCAGGTTCACAGCAAAATTGAGAAGAAGGTACAGACATTTCCCATATACTCCCTGACCCGACACATTGGTCAGTTCAGCTCAGTCGCTCAGTCGTGTCCGACTCTTTGCGACCCCATGAATTGCAGACACATGGGTAACCTCTCCCATTTTCGGGTTCCCTTACCCAGGTGGTACACTGGTTACAAGTGGCGAACCAGCACTAACACATCATTATCACCCATAGTCCATCATTTACATTAGGGTTTGTTCTTGGTGCTGTACATCCTATGGGATGGACAAATGTCTGAAGCCATGGGAATCTGATATGACAAGGGCTGCGGTAGGGAGGTAAGCTGCTGTCCTATTTTCCCCTGAATGCATAATCTTTAGAAAAACAGCAAAAGTCACAATAAAATGAGGGTACTAGTGAAGATGTGGGAAGACTGACATTTTCAAATTTTGCATTTGGGTGGGTAGATTTCTAATTTTGCAAAGTAATTTGGTAATACCTATTTTAAAAATAACACATCCCCATTTCTAAGCAATTCCATTTTTTGTACATGTTTTCTTCAGAAATATGAGATCCATTTGTATGACTGTATCTATGAAGATGGTTAAGGCAGTAATGTGTATAGTGGCCCAAACAAAAAATCAAATAAACCTGGGCCTGAGTGTCAAGCAGGCTGTCAGAGCAGAGACCAGGCTGGGCAGTGTGACATTGCTGTGGCCAGAGCCTGGGGCCCACTCTGCTGGAGCTTTGTTTTCCTGAGTTTGATGAGAAAGTTCTCATCCTTCTGAAAAGCCCAGCTCATCAACATTAGAAAGTTATCCCTGACTGAAGTTGTACCACTTGCACAGAAAGGAAAAAATGCTTGGCACAATGCATGTGTCCTAAGTCACTTCGGTCATGTCCAACTCTCTGTGACCCCATGGACTGTAGCCCGTCAGGCTCCTCTGTCCATGGGATTCTTCAGGCAAGTATACTGGAGTGAGTTGCCATTTCTTTCTCCAGGGGATCTTTCCAATCCAGGGATTGAACCTGTGACTCTTGTCTCTTGCATTGGCAGTCAGATTCTTTACCACTAGCACCACCTAGGAAGCCTCCTTGGCACTGTATTCCGCTTGAATCATCTCTGTTGCTTTCTCTTTAGCACCTGTTACCTTATCCTGAGTCACCTAGCAAAGTTGATCTCATTTGAAAACAACTTAATCACCTTCTTCTTGCCACATCCTGGTCCATCATCTCGCTTGCATTTTAGAGCCTCGAGCAGACAGGGTCCTTGGCTTGGTTTAAAAAATATATGACACGGACCTTGAGTGTCATCCCTTCAAATAGTGAATGGCTTCCCTATCAGCATGAAATCGGCACCAGCTTCCTGGGTAGCACTAGTGGTGAAGAATCTGTCTGCCTGTGCAGGAGATGTAAGAGACTCAGGTTTGATTCCTGGGTTGGGAAGACCCCCTGGGGGAGGTGATGGCAATCCACTCCAGTATTCTTGCCTGGAGAATCCCATGGACAGAGGAGCCTGGCGGGCTACATTCCATGGGGTTGCAAAGGGTCGGACATGACTGAAGCAACTTAGCATGCATGCAGCACCAAGTATTCACCCTACCACTGAATCTGTAGAATATACAGAAGCTGCATGGAGGGCTCCTTCAAGAACTCTGGTCTTTTTTAGACCATATTCTCCAGCATAAAGTTGATCACACAGAGTTTAATATACAAGATAGCAGTCTTTCTCTAGTTGTTTTCCTCAGAAATACTTTGCGTTATCACTGCTGTCTTCTATCAGCTGGTGAGGACCAGAGCCAGGGAACTCCTCCTTGAAACACAAAGCAGAGGAAGGGTGGGTGATGTGCCCACTGCTCTCCTCTGCCTTCATCTCTCCACTGAAAACATAGCTCAGGGAGTGGCAGGAAGCTGTAGGTATCCAATAGGTAGCAACAGGAAATGTGAATTTAGAGAGTATGAGAGGCCTGAATTAGAAGAAGCTACGATGCAGAAATCTAAAAGACACAGTGCTGGAGTGAGGAGCTCTAAGAGCATGAAGGATCCTGATTACTCAGTGGGGGCAGGTCAGACAGGACCCTGTATTGTCTTGAGGTCAAGTTAGTGTGATACCTCCAAGGAGGCAGCCTGGCCCACTCCTGCATTGCAGCATTTTAGTTAACAGGAAACAGCAGCAACAGTTTTACAGACACTGGTGGGTGGCTGAGCCCTCAGCCCAAGCAGCTGCCTCCCTGTCCCCAGCTTGCTATGCACAGAGGAAGGCTCCCTCCTCACACAGTGTCTTTTGGGTGTTTGCGATTCTGAGGCCCTAATCTACCCATTCGCCTCTTTGTTCCTGTTTCTGACCCTGTGCAGAAGGCATGGCTTCTAGGTCCCCTTCCTTTACCTCCCACTGCTCAGGGTCAGCCCACACTTGCCTGTGTTTGACTTTGGCTCCTGAGACCCCAGACCTACCCTGGAGTATAAGCCCTTCAAGGACTCAAAGTCCTACTTTGAGTATTTCCCCACATTAATTAATTCATTGACTCAAAACCATTCAGGACACCTACTCTGTGACTAGTACCGAAGACTGAGGATATACAGATGGCAAAGCGCTATTCTAAATGCTTTACCCATATTAACTCATTTAATAATTATAATGGCTCGTTGGGTACTTTCTACTATTATCCCTATTTTACAGATGAGGCAACTGAGGCACTTAGTGATTAAGAAAATTTCCCAAGGTCACAGAGCTAGAGTGTGGATTTGGGACTTAAATACACTCAATTGTGTTCCAGGGTACATTCATTTAACTACTTGGTAACTCCTGCTAAGTAGGAGGTACTGCTATACTTCTTACACCCATGCATGAAGCTTCTAGCGCAGTGGTAGTCCTCTCGGGGCTCCGTCAGGCAGAGCAACGACAGCAGTGGGAGGGAAGTGCTGGGGTGGTAACTCAGAATCCAGTTGCTGCACACAGCTGCCCAGAGCAAGTGCTGGGGGCCACGTCCCCTGACCTGTGTGATTGTTTCTAAAATGCAGGAGTTCAGCTGTGGTTTCACTATGGGTTAGTTCCTCATTAAGACGCTGTTGGGGGTGTGTATATGTGTATGAACTATTCAGAGGGAGAGGACAACACAAGGCTGAAAAGACCACGTATCCCACTGTTTCTTAAACTTCAGTGTGCATGAATCACCCGGGGCAGGGCCTGAGAATTTGCATTTCCATACAGTTCCAGGTTGGGGTGGGGTGCCCACGCAAGAGCAGCCACTTTCAGAAGCAAGGAAACAGGACCAAAGCTTTCAAACCTTACAGAAAAGCACACTGGGATACTTTCTTCCGATCAGATTTTAATAAGTAAAGCAGATAAAAGTGGAGCCACCTTGGTTGCTCTGAAAGGGGAAGTAGGAGCCCAGCCCCAAATGCTTTTTCTCCCCTGCAAACTCCTGGAACCTCAGAGGAATGCCAGGCAGCTCTAAAGAAGCCCAGTAATCTGGACCCTGTCCTTGTCTAACAGGACTTCACTGTAATATTGATACTACTCATGTGAGACTACTAAGTACCTGAACTGTGCCTGGGGTGACTGAGGAATGGAATTATTAATTTAATATAAATTAACCTAATTTAACTGAAAAGCATTAGCAGTATAAAACATTTTTCTGTTAAATACAACTTTGCTATTTTGGTAGGACATTTCATGAAATCAAATTTTAGGGTGGTCTACACCAAAACACTTTACCCATCTACTGTGTGTTAGGTTTAAATGATTGTTTTCTTTACATCTAATATAACTTGTGTTTATTTGAATATTTTCTGCAGAAAACATGAATTATAGTGATACTCATGTAAACTGTAATTGATGTTTGTACTTATTAAAATGTTTGCATTGCATTTGTTTTCAGTAATAAATTATTTTTCTGGTTAAAAAATAAGTGTGGACAAACATTTAAATTTTTTTTTAACTTTTTATTTTGTATTGAGGTATAGCCTATTAGCAATGTTGTGATAGTTTCAGGTGGACAACAAAGGGACTTATACATACATATACAGGTATCCATTCTCCTCCAAACTTCCCTCCCATCCAGGGGAGTTCCATATGCTACACAGTAGATCCTTGTTAGTTATCCATTATAAATATAGCACTGTGTATGTGTCCATCCCAAACTCCCTAACTATCCTGTCCCCTATTCTTCCCTCTTGGCAACCATAAGTTCATTCTCTAAGTCTGTGAGTCTCTTTCTGTTTTGTAAATACAAGTTCATTAGTATCATTTCTTTTTAGATTCCACATATAAGGGATGTCACGATATTTTTTCTTCTCTGACTTACTTCATTCAGTATGACAATCTCTAGGTCCATCCATGTTGATACAAATGGCATTATTTCATTCTTGTTAATGGCTGAATAATGTTCCATCGTAGATACATCTTCTTTATCCATTCTTCTGTTGGTGGACATTTAGGTTGCTTCCATGTTTTGGCTACTGAAAACAGTGCTGCAGTGAACATTGGAGTTCATGTACCCCTTTGGATCACAAACATTTAAATTTAAAACAAAGGCATACTACTGCTTTAAAATTGAGTGGAGAGGCAGAAGCTAGTTCTATAACTGAAAGAGCAACACTTAGATTTTATTTTTTTCAAAACACTTCCACATTTGCAAAAAAATGTCAATTTACGCCCTAAAAAGTTGAACACAAGGCATGAGTTTTTTTTATCTTTTCTATTTATCAGAGAATATCAGCTAGATATGAAAAAATTAGTTTTATCATGATGTGCTGAGATCTAGCTCTATCTGTTTAAAAATTCAAATTTAATGAAATTTTGATATAAGAGACTGATGTTTCCCTTACTGCTTCATTTCACTCTGACACATACTGAAAATATTTAGGCTGGGTTTTCTGAAAGAGATGCTGTGAAAAGTGTAATGGATGAAATTGTTAAGATTGTTCATTATAGATGTACTAATGCTATGAATCATTCCTCAGTTTCTAGAACTGTTGAAAGATATAGAATACAATGGATTTAATCAATCTGATGTTCTTTGCTAATACTCATTGTTTGAGTGGTGGAAGAGTTTTACAAAGATTTTTTCTTGGAACAAAAGGAATATTTGCCAAATGGTCAATAATCAAAGACACAAAATGTCAGTGTGATTTATATTTTATCACTCACATTACACTGCACATGGGCATGCTAAATTTGAAGTTCAAAGTAAAGGAGAGGTTTATTTTTGATCTAGCTGGGTAGGCACAGTTGAAATCAAAACTGTGACTAAAATAAAGATTTAAATCAACTATAATGATTTTATATCTTTTTTCCTAATATGAATCAATTACAGAAGATTTTAATTGTAGTCAACACTGTTGTATAAGTTGACTGGGAAAAAGTATAAGAAAAACTTGCATACTTTGCGGATATTAATAAATTCAGAGTTGCTTTTCAGTTAATGTAATATTCTTTTGAATTTGTGTCAATAAAACTGAGATGACCCAAAATTAATAAATTTATCTAACTTGAACAAAAACATTTTGAAACTGATATTATTTTGCTCCAAAGTCAAATCACTTCTCCTAAAAAAAATATAAGCAATAATTTGCTCAATGTGGATACAAATATTGAAAGAAAATTATTTTTAATATTTAGTTAACTTATTGGGAAACCATTGTTTGGAACACCTTTGTTATATGACTACTTTTAATGGTAAACTTTATGAAATCTCAATATAGACCTAGTATTTCTGATGAAAATGTAGTGTTCAAATTGAGATATGCTATAAATGTAAAATACAAACTGGATTTTTAAGACAATATGAAAAAGAATGTAAAGTGTCTTACTTTCTTTGGTTTATTACATGTTAAAATAATAGTTTAGGTATATTGGGTTAAATAAAATGTATTATCAAGAGTAATTTCTCTCACTTCTTTTTACCTTTTAAATGTGGGCACTGGACAACTTAAAATTATGTATTTGGCTTACATTATCCATTTTTCTTTTTTATTCCCAGGATATTTGTATATGAAACTTCTCCATGAAAGCAGGGATCATCTTTGCCCTTTTATTTCTTTTCTACTGCTGAATCCTTGGTATTAGAACTGTGCTTTACCACACAGAAGGTATTCAGGTGAATGTTTGCTAAATGAGTGAAAAATTCTGGGTATATACATTTTTTTTTCCTGTAATAGATTTTTTTGTCATAAACATCTTACACAAGTTGATGTGTCAGTGTGTGCATGTATATTTTATTTATATCCTTAGAATAAATTCCAAGATCATTGTGTAAAAGGGCATGGACCATTTTATAACTTGTTAAACATTGCCAGGTTAATCTCAGAAAATACTGAACCAATTTACAACGCTGTCAACATTGTAAATTGGTTCAGGATATCGGTTTCCCAATGCCAACTTTTAAAGGCATTTAGAATGATTAACAGGAGAAGGCAATGGCACCCCACTCCAATACTCTTGCCTGGAAAATCCCATGGACAGAGGAGCCTGGTAGGCTACAGTTCATGGGGTCGCTAAGAGTCGGACATGACTGAGTGACTTCACTTTCACTTTTCCCTTTCGTGCATTGGAGAAGGAAATGGCAACCCATTCCAGTATTCTTGCCTGGAGAATCCCAGGGACGGCGGAGCCTGGTGGGCTGCCATCTATGGGGTTGCACAGAGTCAGACACGACTGAAGCGACTTAGCAGCAGCAGCAGCAGAATGATTAACAATTGGGCTAGTTACTTATGTCTCTGAGACTCAGTTTCTTTAAACTGTAAAATGGAGATAATGATGTGTTTGAAAATTGAGTGAGTGAATACATAGGCAAATACACAGTATTTGCCACGTGTGAAGTTGGTATTAAATGTATGACTCCCATATAAAAAAATTGGAGTATCATAGTGCTCTCTTACAGTAGCAATGCATCTCTGCTGGGGATGTAAACTGCCAGGTGAGGTGGGAGCTAGCTCCTTCGGGTACTGGATAGAAGACCTCAGAATCACATGAGCGGTAACTGCTGCAGCTGGTAGAGTTAGATGCTTGGGAGAAGGAAATAATCTCATATTTTTGTACACTTGATTCTCTAGCTGCAAAGGTTTATTTAAAATCGTGTTGAAAGCTGACATCTCATATATGCCTTGCTTCCCTGATAGCTCAGTTGGTAAAGAATCCACTTGCAATGCAGGAGACCTCTGGTTAGATTCCTGGGTTGGGAAGATCCACTGGAGAAGGGATAGGCTATCCACTCCAGTATTCTTGGGCTTCCCTTGTGGCTCAGCTGGTAAAGAACCCGCCTGCAATGCAGGAGACCTAGGTTCGATCCCTGGGTTGGGAAGATCCCCTGGAGAAGGGAAAGGTTACTCCCTCCAGTATTCTGGCCTGGAGAATTTCATGGACTACAGTCCATGGATCACAAACAGTCAGACACAACTGAGCAACTTTCACTTTCATATATGCCTAAGGACTCGATCCCAGGAATATTTAATTTCAAAATGAATATTTCATTTTATTTATTATTAATTTTTTATTACCTAGCAAACAAAGAAACAGTTCTAAATAAAAACCCCTTTGGGTGATGATTTGACAAATTCCAAAATGGGGTGGGGGTGAGTTAGGATCCATAATGGGTTTAGAGGAACACTAAGAGAAACAGCTTGTCAGCTGCCCCACATCTGGGTTCTATTCCTCAGACTCAGGAGCACCTAGATCTCCTATGTCCAGTAGAGTAGTCACTGGCTACATGTGCTGGTTGAGCACTTGAAATGTGACTTCGTAAATAACCAGTGTGAAGAAAATGTAAAATGTCTCATGAGTGGTGTTTAATTATGATTACATATTGATACAATATTTTGGATGTCTTCAATTAAATAAAACATATCATTAAGATTAAGTTAACCTCTTTCTTTTTCCTTTTCCAATGTGGCTACTAGAAAACTGACAAATGCATATGTGGCTCACATTATATTTCTGTTAGTGCAGATTCAGAACCCTACATCTGCCTACAGCACTCCCAGCAACCTTCTAGAACCGTTTATATACTTTCAAAGATAGATGGACAGCTTTGATTAGTTCTAAACTTGGAATTCACAGCCTGCAAATGAAGCAGCAAGTGTTTGCTCTAGACAAGGATCTGTGAAGCTGACTGGAAACTGTTAAAAGGCCAGAAAGTCAGACCAGAACCTCACCTCAGTTAACACCAGTAAAATTCCAGAATTTTCCTGTACATTTTTATTAAAATGGACTATTAATGAGCCCAGAAGTCTGACACTGGCACCTGAGAAAAAAACTTTTTGTATTGTTTTTCAAGTCCAGAAACACAAAGCTACAATAAACTAACAGTGTAGTTCTTCTATGAAGAAATAAAATGAAACTATTTAGATTAGAAATTATGTCAGTGTAAATCCTGCTTCCTCTAGGAAGCAGGGGCCAGGATGAACTAGAACTTGCAAGAGATTTATTGAGACAAATGTCTGTGAAGGAGAAAGAGGGGAGATGGCAGGAGATGGCAGGGAGAGTCTTCAGATCATAATGCAAGTCTGACACCTGTGGAAGGAGAGAGGGGGAAAAGAATTGGACAGAAAGAGCCTCAGACAGCAGTGCAGTTCAGAAAGGCCAGGAGGAATCCCAGAGCTCAGAGGCTGCCTATTGGAGACAGCTTGGGTCAAGCAGGATGGGCCAGAATTGTACCCCCACTGCTGTGCTCAGCCACTGGCTGGGAGCAGCCTGGGGGACACCAGTGGGGAGGTGGGTCTGCAGGGAACTAACTGGGCTTACCAGGTGACTTTGCTCCCCTTGGCAGGTTCACTTGAGGGAGAGCTGAGTGGTACACTGATCTTCAACATCAGATACTGTGCTGATTCAAAGTTAAAATTACAAGCTTAGGTGTTCTTGTACTCTATCCCATATGTTTCAGTGAAGAAAAGTCCTGATAACTTCCTTTAGAAAGAGGGCACTTCTGCATACTGATGTCCTGGGTGAGGACCAGAGTCAGGATACCAGATACTATTGGTCTTAGCTCTGCATGCTCAAGATATTAATTTCTTACAGCCTCAGTTTCCCCATCTGTAATACTGTTGTGAATTACAGTGTGTACCTTGTGGGGTTGTGACTATTTAAAAAGGATACCATGTTAGGGAGATTTTTACAAAAGTTGTTTGGTCACTTCATTCATATACCGTTGGTCCCACCTACTGGAAATCAAGTTACAAGGGCTAAAGACATAAAAACAAGTAGTATCATGTTGAATTTTATTGGCAATACTTGCCTCAAAAATGATTGTTATCTATGAAAAGTCAGTTGAAACATTCTAACTGATCCAAGTGGCACACCCATCAGGAAATTCTTACAACTCTTTCATCTTAGAACACTTCCCCAGATATTCCCAAGGAGGGATCCATCCCTTCACTCCAGTCTCTGCTTGAATGTTACCTCCCAGGCCTTCCCTCACCCCTCACCCCAAATATCAGCTCCATCACCATTTGTCCTTTACATCGCTCTGTTCTCCTTTTCAGTGCATGCCGGTTCCTGACATGATACTGTATTGTTGATTAGCTTATTATTGTCTTCTCCTCTAGAACATGAGCTTCATGGGATCAAGAACTTTGTTTCATTCGCTGTTATATCCCTGGAATGTTGCCTGGCATATAGTAAGTAATTGATTTTCTTGATTGGATGAAATTCACATGTGGTTTCCTAAAGGAATGAGAAGGCAAATGAGGAATTTGAAATGGCGATAATGTCTTTCATGAAAATCCAGATCTACTTAAATGGTGAGGGGAAGAGAAAGAGGCTAATTGCAGAGCACAGGTGTCCATGCAAATCACCTTGGACAGGTTCAACCTCCTCTTTGGTCAGACCTTTTACCAGAATTGCTCAGTTCAGTTCAGTTCAGTTCAGTCGCTCAGTCGTGTCCGACTCTTTGTGACCCCATGAATCGCAGCACGCCAGGCCTTCCTGTCCATCACCAACTCCCGGAGTTTACCCAAACCCGTGTCCATCGAGTTGGTGATGCCATCCAACCATCTCATCCTCTGTCGTCCCCTTCTCCTCCTGCCCTCAATTTTCCTTTGTGACCTTGGTCAAGTTGACCTCTCTGGGCCTTAAACTATTTCCCTTAAAATAAGACAATAGAGTTAAATTGTAAGGATTTAAAAAAAAAATTTTTTTTTCTTCCAGGGCTTATGTTTTGTGAATGTGTGATGGGTGGATTCAAGCAGGGCTGGGTTATAACTTCCTTTTAGAGCTCTCTCTGAAAGGCAGCTTAGCATTTGGCACTGGGAGTCGGGAAAAACACCAGAAGCAGCCTCGAGATGTGACAGATCTAAAAGCTGTCTGTCCTGTCCCCATCCCAGGGCTCTGGAATAGCCCTTCCATTTCCAGGAGGAGAGCCCTCACAGAAGAGGGCAGACGGCCTGGTGGTGATGGAGCGCGACTGCTGTCAGCTGGTTTCCCTGTCTCCCACCCCCACTGACCTGGGAGTGGTGAGTCACGCTTTATTACCGCGAGTGCCTGGCAGTGGCCCCACACAACTTCTTGAGCTTGTCAACACCCAGGATAGAATAATTCATCAGAGTCCCATTTTTAGCAGAGAGTGAAAAATGAAGTCACCAGAAGATGCCAATTAGGGATGCAGATGGGAGGCGAGAGTTTGTTGAAGGACAGGGCTGCCTTCCTGGGGCAGCCAATCCTGACAAGTCCTCAGGGCCCTAGGTCTGCAGTCCTCAGCCTCACAGCGCCTGGGGAGGAGGGCTGGAGGGAAAGGCTGCAGCTGGAGGGAGGGACCAGGGCACTCTCTGCGTCACCCACTTTCAAGATCGTATCCACCAGCAGAGGGATTTTAGCTTCTCTTTGCTCCAGGAAATAGGCACTTCTTGCTATCTTGAATAATAAAGTCTCAGGAAGTTAGGAGGGATATGCTGAATTCTCTAAATCCAGAGACTTTCTAGTCACTTGTTCTGTTTTATTTTAGTAGCAGAGGGATGAAGAAGGAAAGGATTTGTGTCCTGTACGCTAAGCTTTTCTCTTGCTTTCCCCCAGCTCTGGCCTGTACTAACTCATCTCAGAGGCTCTTCCACCTCTAGAATTCTGTAGTTCATTGCTAGGTTTGAAAATAACACATTTCAGCCAAGCTGAGCATGTGGGCAAATTGCTGATATTTTAAAGATGAAGCAGCACCGTTTCAGTTAAAAAAAAAAAAAAGCAACTCAGTTCTGTTACTCTTATGAGGTGTGGGATCCTGCTCAAGTCACTTAATCTCCTGCCTCTATTTCTTAAGGACATGGTAACCCACTCCAACACTCCAGTATTCTTGCCTGGAGGATTCCATTCACAAAGGAGCCTGGTAGGCTACAGTCCATGCGATTGCAAAGACACGACTGAGTGACTAACACTTTCATTTCACTTTTCACAAAGTGGAGAAAATAATAGAACCTACCTCACTTGTTTGGGAGGATTACGCAAGATAATACAGTTCAGGGCTTGTTTAACATGGTGCCTGCCTGTAAACTCAGGTAAGAGTGTGGCTGAGTAGAAAACAAAAGCCCATGGGCCAGTCCCACAGAGAGGGGGCTAGGTCTGTGGGGGAGGATCAAGTGGCCCCAGCTTGGGGAAGAATAGGTCTGACAGGGACTGCAAACTAGGCTGATGGTTTCCAGAGAAAGATAAACAGGAGGAAGTGAGTCTGAGGTGGAACTGATTAATAGGATGGCTGGTCTAGAATCACAGGAAGATAATGACCTCTGCCTTTAAGATTATCGCAGGCCAATCATGCAGAGGATTTTCCCTCATTCAGAGACCATTGCACAGAGACTGTAGCTCCATCAAACAATATTTCACAGTTGACGGTCATCTGTATCTGTGATTCACCTGGCCTTCACCACAACCTTGTGCTCTAAGAGAGATCACATCTCCATTTTGCCAGTGAGGAAATTGAGTCTGAGCAAAGGGGACTTGCTCTAGGAGGTGGCTGGCAGTGAGGAGTCAGGAGAGGCATCCAGGGCCAACTCGAGCTATAGTTTCCTGAGCCTTCTCCTACCTTGTTTTTGTTGTTGTTGGTGGTGGTGGTGGGGTGGTGGTGGGAGGAAGATAGTGGCTGAGGGTAGATTTCAGGTCCAAATTCTGGTCCTTCCCCTTAATGACTTGTGTGGTCTTTCTTGGGCAAGATGCTTAATCTCTGCTTTTCCTCATTTATAAAGTGGGACGGTAATGCTGACTTTCCTAGTCTCGAGATCAGTTTGCCAGAAATGACTCAGGGCTCAGCTCTAAGCTTTATTTTCTCAAAACAACCAGCTTCTCCAGCTTCTCGTTCACACCTACCGCACCTTATTACGCAAGCACAGACTGAAAGTCTATACTTGCATTCATTTCCTGCTTGAAAGACTCTTAGCTCTAGATCTATACTGTCAACTGCCAGTCCAACTTTCACACTTGGACCTCTCAGGCATCTCAAAATGGAATTTCATCCCTTCCCCCAACCCAACCTCCTCTCTCCCCAGATGCCCCTTCTCTGATGTCCCCAAGTCAGTAAATGGCACCACCACCCACTCAGTTATTCACGTTGAAATTGCTCACTTCCAATTTATATTTTGCTCTTCCTTGATTTCCCCATTTCCTCACTTTCCAAGTTCTATGGATTTTAACTCCTAAATATTGCTCGAATCTACCCATTTCTATCTCCTCTCCTTTTCTAACCACCTCACCTCTAGTCAAATCTGGTCAAGTCACCTTTATACTTAACCTACACTTCTGAAACATCCTCTAGGAGATTTCCCTGGATTTACTCCTGCACACTTAACATATTATACACAATTAACCATCTTAACCATTTCTCAGTATACAGTTTAGTAATAAGTCTATTCACATTGTTGTACAATCTCTAGAACTTGATGATCTTGCAAAACCAAAACTCTGTATCATTAAACAATTCCCCTTCCTCCTTAGGCCCTGGCAACCACTATTCTACTTTTTGTACCTATGAGTTTGACTATTTTATGTACCTCATAGAAGTGGAATTAAACAACATTTATCTTTTTATTTATCTTTGTGAATGGCTTATTTCACCTGGCATAATGCCCTCAAGGTTAATCCATGTCATAGCATGTGTCAGAATTTCCTTCCTTTTTGAGGCAGAAAAACATTCCATTGTGTGAATACACCATGTATTTTTTTTTCCAGGCCATTCATCTGATGGGTATTTGGGTTGTCTTCATCTTTTGGCTATTGTGAATAATGCTGCTATGAACATGAGTGTACAAATATTTCCTTGAGATGCTGCTTTCAATTCTTTGGGTTGTTTACCTAGAATTGGAATTGCTTAATCATATGATAGATCTATTTTTAATTTTTGAAGAACCATTGTACTGTTTTAAAATAGCAGCTATACCACTTTACATTCCCACCAACAGTGCACAAAGGTCACAATTTCTCCACATCCTCCCAACACTTATTTTTTGATAGCAGTCATGCTAATGGGTGAGAACTGGTATTTCACTGTGGTTTTGATTGCATTTCTCTACTAATTAAAGATGTTGAGTATCTTTTCATATACTTATTGGCCGTTTGTATATTTTTTGGTTGGGAAATATCTATTCAAGTCCTTTGCCCATTTTTAGGTTGGGATTTCCTTTGTTGTTGAGTTGTTGGCCTTCTTTATATATTCTGGATATTACTCTCTTATCAGATAAAAATTTGCAAATATTTTTCCCATTCCATAAGTTGCTTGTTCCCTCTGTTGACTATATCCTTTGATACACTTCAATGGCTTTTTACTCTTCCTAAAATACAATGCCCAAATCCTATATAACTCAACATCAGCTTACATTGCCAGTCTCACAGAGCTCCCTATGGATTATTAGGCTGCAACCACTGGCCTTCCTTTAGTCCTCTTAGACACTGAGCTCCTTCCTCTTTTGCTTGCTTCATTCTTTGTCTTGAACACCTGATTAATTATTAGTGTGAGCATCTGTTCAAAGATCACCTCTTCTAGCAGCAGACTCCATGAGGGTTGGGACCATTACCCAGTGGCACAGTAGTGATACTTCTAGGGGTCTGTGAAAATACTTTAATTTACATTTCTTTTCAAATTAGCTAAAAAAATGAATGTAAGAATAATGGATATATGGTAATTAAATCAGTCTAGCTTAGCTGGTAAAGAACCCGCTTGCAATGCAGGAGATCTTGGTTTGATTTCTGGGTTGGGAAAATCCCCTGGAGAGAAGGGATAGGTGACCCACTACAGTATTCTTGGGCTTCCCTAATGGCTCAGATGGTAAAGAATCCACCTGCAATGTGGGAGACCTGGGGT
Organism: Giraffa tippelskirchi; assembly: GCF_054371585.1. Taxonomy (NCBI): domain Eukaryota; kingdom Metazoa; phylum Chordata; class Mammalia; order Artiodactyla; family Giraffidae; genus Giraffa; species Giraffa tippelskirchi. Next base: position 113,889,394 of record NC_137281.1, read on the forward strand.
CGAGCCCTGGGTTGGGAAGATCCCCTGGAGAAAGGCATGGCAACCCACTCCAGTATTCTTGCCTGGAGAATAGCCGTGGACAGAGAAGCCTGGCGGGCTACAGTCAGTGGGGTCACAAAGAGTCAGACACGACTGAGCAACTAAGCAGCAGCAGCAGATTTTATTTGTCTTTATACCAAGAGAGTCATAAAATATAAATTGAATTTTTTAATGGTAAAAAGAACTCAAAAAGGCAAAAGTGCCCAGGGCTCACAAAATGCATAAGATGATCCTGACTGTGCCTGTCTTGTTCACACCCATGTCCTCATTTGGCCAGTTATAAGCCCAACACATACTAGATGCTCAGCAAAAATGCAAAGAATGAATGGAAAAATGAGAATAACAAGAAGGACCTGTCTGCAGCAAATGCACAGAAACTCCCTGACACAGATTTCTTGAAAAGAAACCCACAGCTCTTAGTCATAAGAGATAGAGGACACTGAGTCTCTTCCCATCTGAGCCCAAGGGTGCTTTGTTCTAGTGGTTGGGGAATAAAGCCATCTGTTTTGGGAGATTTTGAAAAGAGGCCTATAGAAGTCAAGATCTAGCCTTAACACAATTCAACCTGAGTTGCCCATAGTTCTTAAAAACTGAACCTGCACACACAGAGAAGTCCTGGGACTAAGGTAGTATTTTCTTTTTCTTTGTTTGTTTTTTAAAATCTTTTAGACATTAATTTTTAAAAAAAAAGTTTTATTGAGTTATTATTGTCATACAATAAACTGCTTATATTTAAAGGGTGAAATTTTGGCATGTGTATACACCCTGAAACCATTACCACAATGAAAAAATGAACACGCTTATCACCTCCAAAAGTTTCCTTTGTGATCTCTCCTTCCTGTCTGCCCAGCTCAGGTCTCTATTCTCAAGCAACTGCTGATCCAATTTCTATCACTACATATTAGTTTATATTTCTAGAGTTTTATATAAATGGAATATGCAGTGAGTACTCTTTAGTCTGTCTTAGTTCATTCAGAATACTTATTTTGAGACATCCATGTTGTTGCATCAATAGTTTGTTCATTTTTATTGTTGGGCAATATTTCATTGTGTTGATGAGCACATTCATTTATGATGAACATTTGAATTTCTATTTTTTTGGCTACTACAAAAAGCTCCTATGAACATTGCTATATAAGCCATTGTATAGACACGAATTTCCTTTTCTCTAAGGTAAATTTCTGGAGTATAATGGCTGGAGTATATGGCAGGTGTATCTTAAACTTTTTAAGAAACTGCCAAAGTGTTTGCCAAAGTGGTTGCACCATTTTGCATTTCCACCAGGGGTGTGTGGAGGGCTCTAGTTTCTTCATGTTCTTGCCACGCTGATGTAGCTAGCCTTCTTAAATTTGAACCATTCCAATTGGTGTATGTAGTAGTATCCAATGGTGGTTTTAATTTGTATATCCCCAATGACTAATGATATTGGGCATTTTTATGTGCTTATTTGCCATCTGTATATCTTTGATGAAATATCTGTTTACCACTTTTGCCCATTTAAAGAATTGGGTTGTTTGTTTCCTTATTGCTGAATTTTGAGAGTTCTCTATATATTCTAGATACAAGTCCTTTACCAGTTATATGCTTTGCAAAGTCTCCTCCCATGTTTTTGGCTTCTCTTTTCATTCTCTTACCACTGTCTTTTAAAGAGCAGAAGCTTTTTTAATGTTGATAGGCTTGCTTTGCTTATGTACAGTGCTTCTGGCATTATATGAAATCCTTTGAAATCTTTTCCTCTAACCCCAGGTGATGAAGATTTTATCCTACGCTTTCTTCTACAAGTTTTATTGTTTTAAGTTTTACATTTAGGTGTATGATCCATTTTATTTAATTTTTGTATATGGTATGAACTATGGACTCAAATTTATTTTATTTATATCTAGTTAATTTCCCTGGTGGCTCAGACAGTAAAGCGTCTGCCTGCAATACAGGAGACCTGGGTTCGATCCCTGGATTGGGAAGATCCCCTGGAAGAGAGCATGGCAACTCACTCCAGTATTCTTTCCTGGAGAATTCTGTGGACAGAGGAGCCGGTTGGGCTACAGTCCATGGGATTGCAAAGAGTCGGACACGACTGAAGCAGCTTAGCACACAGCACACATATACATGTATATAGATCAGTATGAAAATTAGGACACAACTGTGAGGCTACTACTTTCACTTTTTTTCACTTTTTCATAGCACTATGTATATTGTTAAGATGTCTATTTTCTTCAAATTGATATATCTCTCTATATCTTTAGTCCCTCTTTTTCAGCCTTATTACTCCTCTCCAGATTCCAGATGTGGCTCACATGGTGGCTCCACCTAGAATATGCTACCCTGAGTTACCAGGGGCTCTGACAAAGAAAGAAAAGGAAATGAGGAACAAGTTTAAAAAAAGAACAAACCCTAAAATTAAAAGCCAACTAGGAATAAGTATTTGTCACAAATGTGGTAGAGAGGCTGATAGCCTCAAACTTTAAACTGTTTCTATTTGATTAAAAAAAAACACTAAAATATCAATATAGGAAAATGAGTATGGGACATGAACAGACAGTTCATGGATGAGGAAATAAAAATGGCTTATAAATGTATGGAGAAATGTTTGGCTTTACCAGTGATCACAGAAATGCAACCATGACAATAAAATACTTTCTGCCTCCTGCTGCACTGTGACATTACTCAAGGCTGGTGAGGGTGTGGGGGAAAGCATTGCTCCCACACTCTTCAAGAAAGCAATTTGACAACAGGCTTTGCAAAGCCTTTAAATATTCATACTCTTTACCTAGTAATTCCTCTACCAGAAATCTTTTAGAGAAATAATCAGAAATGCAGACAAAGATGTATAGGCACAGATGTTAATCACAGCATTATTTATTATTAAAAAAGCAACCTAAATTCCCAGTGCTGTGGGATGGTGTTCAGATTATAGTACATCCAAACAATACAATCGCAGACAGTTACTTAAAAATGATGTTAACTAAGCAGTTTTAATGATCTAGGAAGATTTTTTTAACATAAACTTTAAAAAATTCAAAACTGTATATTCAGTATGATCTCAACTATATTACCTTTGCAAGGAAAAAAAAGTCCATAAGATAGTTTTAAAAGTTTTAATAGATTATCTTTGGCTGGTGTGATTTGGGATGGTGGTTATTATCTTTATACATTTTTAAAGTACATACACTGAAAGGCACACGTATTAACCTCACAAATTTGACAGCGACTAACATATCACACTCCTATTACAACACAGAATGTCTCCATCTTTCTAAAAAGTTCCCTGGTGACCCTGTCTAGTCACTGTCTTTCCTGCAAGAGGTGACTTCAAGTTTTCTTTTTTTCCTCCTTAGGTATGTTTTGCTTGTTCTAGAACCTCACATAAATGGACTCATAAAGTATACTCTTCTGTGTCTGGCTTCTTTTGCTCAGCATTATATGTGTGAGTTTTATCCTTCTTTTAATTTTCTAAATTTTGCATATTGCACTTGCCCTATTCTAAGAATTAAAAAAAAAAAAAAAATTTTATAAAAGCAGGGCTCTCGTTCTTTGTCCGCCCACATCTGGTCTGCGTCCACTCACATGAAGTTTGTCCTTCATCCCCAGTCTCACTGACCTCCCCCTCCTGAGCTTCTGTGCAGCTTGGGGGCTGTGCTCCTGACCCTGACACCTTATTGTTTTCTCCTATTAAGTGTCACTGTAGGAGAACAGCTCTGGGGGTGCCTTGGTGACCCTGCAGGTAGCCACAGAGGCCATGCAGACAGGGCTAGCCCATGGTGGATTGAGTCCTGGCAGAATGCCTTGTGAGCCTTCCAGTGCAGGAGAGTGCTGGACTCGGAGGAGCTGCCACAAGGGCGCTTCTCACTTGCTCGCCTCTCATGAGACACTTCTCATCTCCTCTGGGGTTCTAGGAGGAGCAAGGCTCCTCGGCAGCAGGTGCCCAGACTTCTGCTCCCTGTTTGTTTTGATGTCACCCTGCGCCTGGGCCACAGGGAGCTGGCTCCTCTGGGTGCTCTTCCTTACACTGTCTATGTAAATAATAATCTGTCTGAATTTAAAGGGGTTAGTTGTTTCTCTACCAGCCACATCTTCAGCTTGGCCTTGGCCTTACCTGTGCTTGACAGTTTCGAGTACACATCTTTATTTGTTTCCTAGGGAAATGAGTAACGGAGTACCATAGAAATTTTGTTTATTCTCATTGGAGTATAATTGCTTTACAATGTTGTGTTAGTTTCTGCTGTACAATGAAGTGAATCAGCTATTATTGTTGTTTAGTCAGTAAGTCATGTTTGACTCTTTGTGACCCCGTGGACTGTAGCCCACCAGGCTTCACTGTCCTTGGAATTCTCCAGGCAAGAATACTGGAGTGGGCTGCCATTTTCCTCTCCAGAGGATCTTCCTGACCCAGGGATCAAACCCACGTCTCCCACATTGGTAGGCAGATTCTGAGCCACATGGGAAGCCCACAAATCAGCTATATGTATACATATATCCCCTCCCCCTTAGACCTCCCCCCATTCTACCCCTTTAGTGACCACAGAACACTGAGCTGAGTTCCCTATGCTATACAGCAGCTTCCCACTAGTTATCTCTTTTACACATGGTAGTGTATGTATGTCAGTCCTAATCTCCATTGTCTGACCTTCCCTTTTCCCACCCCACCCCCACCCGCCGTGTCCACGTGTCTGTTCTCTGCTCGGCATCTCTATTCCTGCCCTAGAGCTAGGTTCATCTGTGCCATTTTTCTAGATTCCATACAAACAAGAAACAAAATGTGGTCATTTGTAGAGATGTGGATAGACCTAGAGTCTGTCATACAAAGTGAGGTAAGTCACAAAGAGAAAAACAGATACCTCATATTAACGCATAGAAATTTGTTGTCTCACAGTCTGGAAGTCTTAAAGCCCACAATCATGGTGTCGGCAGGATCAATTCCTTCTAATAGCTGTGAAGAAGAATTTGTTCCAGGCTCCTCTCCTTGGCTTGTAGTTGACCACCTTCTCCCTGGGTCTCTACATGATGTTTTTTCTGTGTACCTGTCTCCATCCAGATTAATCCTTTCTGTAAGGACACCTGTAATGTTGGTTACAGCCCATGTTAATGACCTCATCTTAGCTAATTACACCTGCTGCAACCCTGTTTCTGAAAAAGGTCACATTCTAAATACTGGGGATGAGACTTCAACTTATGAATTTAAGAGGGATACAATTCAACCCATAACAATGTCTTTGTCCCCAACTAGACTGCAGGTCCTAGCCAGGAGGGTCTCAGTAAGTACATGGCAACTTTATTTGGAAGAAAGTGAACTAAATAAGGAGTCATCAGGAGGTGCCTGCAAGAGGACCTGGGTGGTATCACCCCAGTGATATTCCCTCATCCTTGTCAGTGACCTTGGACTGGCCAGAGTGGAGAAGATAGATGAAGGTTGTGAACCAGATAACAACCTTACTTCTTTCCAGCAGGGACAGGAAAGGCATTCTCCTTGCCATGGCATTCATTGCCTTCTAGGGGAAGCTACATTAGTTATCCCAGGATTCTGAGAGCCCCAGTGAAGGCTGGGGTGGCCCCTGGAGTGACAGTTCATGCAGGTCCTGGGGAAGCCTGAGGTGGAACTCAGGGAAGATATGACCATTCTCCATTGTTACAGGTGAGGAAACCAAGGTTGAGAGGCTGAGCAGGTTGTCTGTCTTGGGGCTAGAGTGACAAAGCTGAGCAGAACCCAGGTGTCCCGACTTCCTGTGAAGTGCTTTTATCCCCCATGAAGCTTTCAGTCAGGGCTCACCGTCCTCAGTGTAATGTGGCAAGCACCAGGGTACCCCATAGACAGTGCTGCCTTGAATCCATGGATACCCACAGCCTGGGAGGAGGGCAGTCTCCAGGAGGTGATCAAAGAGAGTACCCCACACTCCTGGTTCTGCAGCAGACTGTCCTGCCCCGGACCTGGGAGGACTCCCTGAGTTCATGTTCAGCCACAGAATTTGCTTCTGGCTCTTCACACCTCATGCCAGACTCCAGTCTAGCAGCCAAAACAGGATACTTTCATATTCCACACTGCCCTATGCTTTGTTGAAGATTTTTAAAAAGTAAAATCAATGTGCATGTCTATAAATAGAGTGTAAGTTCCTTTGAGAACCCCATCCTTCGTCTTTAGCCTGGCTGTAGTGCTAGTGCGTAGAGAAATAAACATACCAACTACGTTCATGGAAGAGCCCCTCCCTGCAGTGATGGTTGGATGGGAGGGAGAGGAATCTGAGTTGATGAATCTGTTTCTTTTCCCTTCTACCAAAGTCTACTCTTAGGTTTGCTTCTAGAATAAATTCCTCCCTTCCCTTGCCTGACCTCCCTTCAGCTTCCAGACAGTGGACCTGGAAAGAGCACTTTTCTTTAGGGAACAACACTCAATGACTCCAAACCAAAGAGTTGTCAGGTTGTCTCCCCTCAAGCCCTCTGTTTAGGAATATCAAGGGTTTCCTTTAAATTTTTATTTTATTTTAAATGTCCAGTCCAAGGCAGCCCAGAAAAAGAAGCAGCAGGAGATGAAGAAGTGAAACCCTACCAAATCTTCTATGTGAGTCTTCAGTGTAAACCCAGTTTTCCTTACTGGAACACCAAAGCAAACATGATAAACATGATAAAAAATGATGCCATTTGAAAAACTCATTAGTACATCTGGGAATCCCCAAGGGAAATTTCAGGGAATCAGAGGCTTCTGGGAAATACATGATTCATAGAAAAGGAATTCACCATTTTCTCCCTGAAGACCAATTGTTTAATGTCATGACATAATTTCCAAGCCATATCTTACTTAGTCTGACACTTTTCAAGACCCAGCAGATATTAGCAGGCCAGTCTTTTGGATCTCAGTGATGCATAAGGAGTCTCCAACTCTTGGTCTAAGCCTTTAAAAGTATCCATGCTCGATCCAGGTCTGCTCCTAGTATGTGTTTTCACTGTGCTTTCTATTCTTTTACATAAGTTAAAGACAGAGTTGGAATAAACAGTTGGAATCACCTGTACTTGTCCCTCTGTAATATCATTTCAGATATTGCCTCCCCATGAGGTCCTTCCTAACCTGGCAGCCAACTAATTACTCCTTGCTCTGAGCTCCCACGCCCCTTGCACAGGCATTGGTCACAACTTTTCCCAGAGTGCATTAGAATTATTTGTTTGCATGTCTGTCTCCTGGGTTGTAGGCTCCTGGGAGCCAACATTGTGTCTTACTCAGGCTTGCATTCCACCCTCGATCCTAGCAGAGTCCCTGGCAAATAGTAACTGCTCAACCGATGTTTGTTAAATGAATAAACAAGGGCTCTACTTTGAGATGGTTGGATGGCATCATCGACTCAGTGGATATGAGTTTGAGCAAACTCCAGGAGATAGTGAAGGACAGGGAAGCCAGGCATACTGTAGTCCATGGGTTCACAAAGAGTCAGACATAACTGAGTGACTGAACAGCAACTTTCTACACACAATAAATCTGGGGATGGATAGAGAGATGAGGTGCCCTGAATAAGATAAAGACCTTTATCACTACTTGTATTTTTCTGCAGTTAATTATGAAAGAGAATGTGTTCAGTTACTCAGCCATGTCCAATTCTTTGCAACCCCATGGACTGTAGCCTACCAGGCTCCTCTGTCTGTGGGATTTTCCTGGTAAGAATACTGAAGTCAGTTGCCATTTCCTTCTCCAGGGTTTCTTCCTGATACAAGAATCAAACCCATGTCTCCCGAGCGTCTCCTGCATTGCAGGCAGATTCTTTACTGCTGAGCCACAAATCTAATAGTAAAATATATTGTTTTCATTTTCTCTGTTTGCTATCTCTGACCAGATTTATAGAGGCCCGACGCTACCAGTATGTTTTCTGTTGCCTGATTGTCCCATTTAATGTGGTTTACTCTGGTTAATGATGGAAAACTGCTTTCCTGCTCTCTGCCCCAAAGAGGACAGGAATTTCATGCTCAAATCTCAGATATGTTTGGCTACTCATCATCTTATAGGAAAATGTAGTTGGTTGGGAAATAGGAGATGATTTCTTGAGTCTTTTTTATTTCTTAGTATCTCTAATTCTCTGGACAACTCAAGGAGTTGACGTGAATATAGACTTGGTACATTTGTGAACAAAACCTCAAAATCTGGAGCTGTCTCTTGCAAAACCTGAGCAAAGTTTCCAATTTGCTATGGGCATTTCCAGTGAGTGTCAGCATGTGAACAGGTAGAGTTGGGGCTCTCAGCTTTCTGTAACTTATGTCGGGAAAGCTGTTTGCTCGAAATTGTCTTTCTGACATTGCCCACATGTATTAAGGTATTATGAAAGGAAAGTGGGCCTTGAAACTGCCAGGAGTGATTGTCAAGATATTTAACAACATTTCTGGCCTGGGCAGGGCCAGTCAGAGGTTTTCTTCTAGCTCTGAGGGAGAGGGACAAGTGAGCCATGGCAAGGAGGAGAGACATCGGAGAGGACAGGAGTTTGAGTCAGCAGCTAGATACCAACTGATATGAAACCAGCTCAAAGTTTATACAACTGGGGTGACCACACAACTGTGTCCCAGTAGAATAACTGTGTAACAGTAAGAAAGAACTAGACCAATTAAATTTCCACTACCCACCCTCTGGCGATGGTCCCCAAACTGTCCGCACAGTAGAATCCCCAGAGGACCTTTCAAAAATGCCAAAGCCCAGGCCATAATTTCTGGGTTGGAACCCAGTGTCTTTGAAGCTCCAGTGTGCAGGCAAGTTGAGACTGTTACTCTTGGACAGTAAGTTAGTTTTTATGTCTTTTGGGCACAGGAGTCCTTCTCAGTAAAAAGTAGACAATACCCAGCTCATCAGCTGAGAAAATCAAATGAATACATGCAGTGCCTGACATGTAGCAGGTGCTCACTAATGATTTTCCTTTCTCTTTTCCCTCTAGAATGATTTATTTTCCTTTGTCACTTGTTTTGAAATGTCACCATTTGGACAAACAGTTAACCACTTTTTGAAATGGAAATGGTCCTGAAAGGGTTTGGGGCTCTTAGTCATTTATATCTTTGTGTGGGTTATTGAAGGTGATGCCTCTTCAAAGCCAGTTGACGTGAGATGAGCTAGGAGGTGGGGATTCTAACTGCAGGAGTTAGTTGAGCCTGAGGAGTCATGAAGATTCCCCTGTGTTCCTGACACTGTAGAGTAGCAGCTGCTTCAGCCTCCTGTGGAGAACATAACCTCAAACTCATGGCTGCCTTGTTCTTCTCCAAAGCCCAGTTGAAAAGAGGGTGTATTTGTGAAGGATGGCCTGTTCCTCTGGTGAGGCACTCACCTTTAGGTTCCACCAGTTTTAACAGGTCTGTGACTGGGGTTCAGGGCCCTGGGAACGGGAGTCCCAGGCAGCATTTGTGTATTTGTGTGAACTGTCCGTTTCCTCCCAGCTTTCTTCAGACTCTTGAAACAAATTTCTATGCCCCACCCAACCTCCAAATGTAAGAATTATTATTTTAACATGTTTCTGGAAGAAGCTGCACCCCCACCCCCCACCCCCCATGGGCATGCTCTTTCTGAATGGTCCTCTGGAATTGTTCTGCTGAATTGCACTTTGGCGTGATATGCAAACTCATATTGGTGAACAACTGAAGAAATAACCCTTGAAACTCTTGTAATAAGGCTGTTGTTGATTTGTGGATTATATTATGCTGTGTGCATTCCTAAAGGAGCAAGAGAGATACTTCTTCCCAGCCACTGGGCCGTTGTTTAAATCTTATGGACACTTCCTTCGAGTCTTTGGCTTCCAGAAAACTTGGAGCGTAAAGGAGGTTAGAAATAAATTTTCTCTGGTGAAATGAGTGAAGTTCAAGATGTGAGGGTAGCCAGAACAACCTAGGGGGCACCTCTGCCCTGAGTGAACAAGGCACAAGGATTGGTGAGGGTCTCATTTAGGGAAAAGTACCCTTATTCAAGCACTGGGGTTGGTACTCACTGGATGCTCAATGCTGGCACAAAGTAGGTGCTAAGTAAACGCTTTGCTGAATGAAGGTGGTGCTCCACAGAGCTCTTGAAGCTGTGTTTCCTGCCAAAGTGGGGAGATTTTCTGGCTACCTTTGTGTTTCACTGTTATTTGGATCTCAAGGCAGGCTGTTTTGTGAACCCACCTCTGCCCAGAGATCCCTGAAGAAAAACCTCTCTCACTGTTCACTCCCATCCTCCTCTCCCCCACTCCTTTTTCCCTGGTCTTCTGGCCTGGAGTGTGGTCTGAGTGATAGGCCAGCACTGAGCTGGTAGACTTAACCACTTGCAGCAAAACCATCATTCCTGCATCCAGCTCCATATTTTCTCTGCCTGGAGGCCTTTTCTCATGCAGATCACTCCTGAGGCCTGGGCTCTGCAGTTGAGTCACTAGACTCAGGTCTCAGCTCTGGCTCTGGCTCTGTATGGCAGCTGCAAGACTTGCAGCAGATGATTGACCTTCAGTCCTCAGTTTCCTCATCTGTGATACACAGGTAGTGACAGTACTTTCCATGTAGATGTGGTATGAGACCCTATTAGATGGAGTGATGCAGCCAAAAACTGAGCAAAACTCACTGCAGCCTGGCATTTGGACTAGGTGTTCATTCAAGGTTTCTCGAGGACACTGAAGAAGGAGGAAGCATGGCCTACACACAGTGAAACTTCCTTAAAGTTCTTGAGGCATTTCTCCCTCTCACCCAAGTTCCAGCCTCACAGCAGCTACCTTTTCTCTGTCTCCAGATGTTACCCAGTATTGGGATCATTTTATGTAGAAGGAGTTCCCTTTTGACCACTAGCTTCTGCATTTTTACCATTTTTTTCAACAAACAAAGCACTCTTCCCCAAGATCCATTCTCTGCAGAGAAATTATATATACCTTTAACATTTTTTGTTTCTGTTATAAGTTTAAAGCATTGAACTTTGCCAAAATCCTGAAGCTGATATCCCTTTAAAATTGCTATTCGTTTTTGCTTATTTGTAGTTCTTAACTCTGGCTGCACCTAAGAATAGCCTGGGGAACTTTTCAAACAATCCCAGTGTACCCCAGGCTCTACTTCAGACCAACTGAATCAGAATTTCCCAGACATGAGGGCTTTTCTGGTGGCTCAGTGGTAAAGAATCTGCCTGTCAAGCAGGAGGTGCATGTTTGATTTCTGGGTTGGGAACATCCCTTGGCGAAGGAAATGGCAACCCGCTCCAGCATTCTTGCCTGGGAAATCCCATGGACAGAGGAGCCTGACAGGGGCTATAGTCCATGGGATTGCAAGAGTCAGACATGACTTAGTGACTTAACAGCAGCACCTGGCTCTTATCCTTAAAATGTGGTCCACAGATGAGTGGCTTGGGCATCAGGTGGGAGCTAGTTAAAATGCAGAATTTCAGACCTCTTCCATATTGATCAGAATCTGTATTTAACAAGATCCTTGGGTAATGTGAATGCACGATGAGAAGCACTGCTTTTGGCCTTAATCTGTGGGTGAGATGAGAGTGGCCAGCAGTGGATGTAAGTACTTTCTTGGAGGCATTAGTACCAGGACAAATCAGTGGCTTCCTGATAAACTACCAGAGGTCCTGAACAGAGGGTCTGAGGCAGGTCCCCACATCTGTATGTTCACCATGCTCCTAGGGGGATTTAGAGTAGGGGTCCCCAACCTCTTTGATATAATGCCTGATGATTCGAGGTGAGCTGCTGTAATAATAATAGAAATGAAGTGCACAATAAATGCAGTGCATTTGAATCATTCCCAAACCATCCTCTGCCCCCGTCAGGTCTGTGGAAAAATTATCTTCCACAAAAGTGGTCCCCAATGCCAAAAAGTTTGGAAATTCTGATTTAGGGGGTTATCAGCCAGATGTGTGTACATTGTCCAAGGAGAAGGTTCTCAGCCTTGACTGGGCATTGGGGTCACCTGGGGGACTTAAAAATAATCCCTATGCCCAAGACTGCAGCCCAGACCAATTAAATAAGACTCTGTGGAGGTGAGATTCAGGTATCAGTGATGAAGGTATCAGATAATCAGATCATTTCAATGGGTAGATAATCCTGAGAACCACTGCTAGAGCTTTCTGATTCTTATCAAGCCTATCTGAAAACAAAAATGTTATCTGAACATTATGTTCCAGAAGAATTTACTCTGTATGAAAGTCAAAACCTTAAAGTCCAAGAATTAATCATTAATTGCTGCTCAATGAACTCAATGTGGGCAGAATAGCCTTCTCTTGACCATCCCTACCTAGGCTTCCCATCACCTTGCAAATGTCCTATGTCATCTCTTCTCTGTTGTTGTTGTTCAGTTGCTTTGTAGTGTCTGACTCTCTGCAACCCCATGAAGTGCAGCATGCCAGGTCTCCCTGTCCTTCATTATCTCCCGGAGCTTGCTCAAACTCATGTCCATTGAGTCAGTGATGCCTTCTAACCATCTCATCCCCTGTAGTCCCCTTCTCCTCCTGCCTTCAATCTTTCCCAGCATCAGGGTCTTTTCTAATGAGTCAGCTTTTTGCACCAGGTGGCCAAAGTATTGGAGCTTCAGCTTTAGCATCAGTCCTTCCAATGAATATTCAGGACTGATATCCTTTAGGATGGACTGGTTGGATCTCCTTATAGTCCAAGGGACTCTCAAGAGTTTTCTCCAACACCACAGTTAAAAAGCATCAATTCAGCTTTCTTTCTGGTCCAATTCTCACATCCATACATGACTACTGGAAAAACCATAGTTTTGACTAGACAGACCTTTGTTAGCAAAGTAATGTCTCTACTTTTTAATATGCTGTCTGGGTTGATCATAGCTTTTCTTCCAAGGAGCAAGCGTCTTTTAATTTCATGGCTGCAGTCACCATCTGCAGTGATTTTGGAGCTCAGGAAAATAAAATCTGTCACTGTTTCCATTGTTTCTCCATCTATTTGCCATGAAATGATGGGACTGGATGCCATGATCTTCATTTTTTTTTTTTTTTGAATGTTAAGTTTTAAGCTAACTTTCTCACTCTCCTCTCTCACTTCATCAAGAGACTCTTTAGTTCCTCTTCACTTTCTGCCTTAAATGTGGTGTCATCTGCATATCTGAGGTTATTGATATTTCTCCCAGCAATCTTGATTCCAGCTTGTGTTTCATCCAGCCTGGCATTTTGCATGATGTACTCTGCATATAAGTTAAATAAGCAGAGTGACAATATACAGCCTTGATATATTCTTTTCCTAATTTTGAACTAATCTATTGTTTCATGTCCGGTTCTAACTGTTGCCTCTTGACCTGCATACATGTTTCTCAGGAGGCAGGTAAGATGGTCTGGTATTCCTATCTCTCTTTAAGAATTTTCCATAGTTTATTGTGATCCATACAGTCAAAGGCTTTAGAGTAGTCAATGAAGCAGAAGTAGATTTCTTCTCTATTAACCCTGTTATAGTCTATCTGTTTAGAGATCTCTGTGCTGGGTGAAAATGGCTTTCAGTAAAATCTGTCCTGGGTTTGACCTCCCCAGCACGTGCCCTGCAGCCAAACATCACGACAAGGGGGCAGATGCTAGGAGATAGGCGTCAGTACCAGACTTTTCTTTCTTTCTTTTTTTAATCTCTTTGGAGTATAGTTGATATACAGTGCTGTGTTAGTTTCAGGTATACAGGAAAGTGAGTCAGTTATACATAAATCCGCTCTTTTTTAGATTCTTTACCCATATAGACCATTACAGAGTATTCAGTAGAGATCCCCGTGCTACATGGTAGGTCCTTATTAGTTATCTATTGTATATATAGTGGTGTGTATATGACAATTACAGTCTCCCAATTTATCTCTCTCCTACCTACCCACGGAAAACCATAAGCTTATTTTCTACACCAGTAACTCTTTGTTTTGTATATCAGTTCATTTGTACCAATTTTTTTTAGATACTGCATTTGTGATATCATATGAAATTTGTCTGACTTACTTCACTCAGTATGACAATCTCCAGGTCCATCTATGTTGCTGCAAATGGCATTATTTTGCTATTTTTTATGGCCAAGTAGTATTCCATTGTATATATATACCACATTTTCTTAATCCACTCCTACTTTGATGGCTGTTTTTAGGTTACTTCCGTGTCCTGGCTGTTATAAATAGTGCTACAGAGACTTTTCTCTCTTCTGTATCAGACTCCACTCAGGCCCCGCTAACACTCCCCCACACCCCCTCACCCTGCCCCCATCTGTTTATTTCCCTAGGGAATATGCTGACAGCCTGCCCTTTGGTGCTGAATTACCAGAAAAGACAAGCTGAGCATTTGGGTGAGAAATTTCAGAGTGGGCAGTGGCCCATTCTACCCCCACCTGCTAGGTCACAGCTGGCTTCCTACAAGGAACAAATGTTCTTCCAGAGTCCCGAAATTCCTTTTCTCCCTTATGACTGCCAGAGGTGGTGGTGAAGTCTTGGCCCTAGCTCAACTCCAACTGGAAATAGCTCAATACTAGGGATGGTCCCTCAGAAAGTTTCTAGGAATGAAGGAACATGCAGGGAAATGACCTAGAATCAGTATATTTTTACAGTTTTGTTAAGGTATAATTGATACATAATAAACTGTACACATTTATAAGTGTGTAATTTGATGTTTTGACATATATATACCTGTAAAACAATAACTGAAATTAAGGTAATGAAAATAATTTTTTTCTTTATTTTCTGAGTAAATGAACACAAATCTCTAAAATTCTGCTAAAGAAGTATGTGTATGTGTGGGTGTGTGTGTATTTATGTGAGTTTAACTGCTTTGAATTTTGGCAAATATATCTTTAAAAAACTCAGATGTAGAGGATTTTTTGAACTTCAAACAAAATTATAAATCACAAATCACATATTCTACAAACTATTCTTTTTTTATTATTTCTATGTTAGCTCATAAGGAGTTTTTAATTTCAACTATATTATTTTATGGTTTATAAAAACTTTGGCATATATTACCATATTTCTTATGGTGTGATTTTATTGTCACCAAAGCCCTTAAATGTTAATTATTCTAATTTCTATTTTAAAGCTAAAGAGTGTAAAAGGACTTGGCTAGGATCACACAATTAGCGCAGCCAAAGATTTCTGATCACTGATCCCCAGCTCTGTGTTTTCTATAGCATACCATGTAATCACTCATGGGTAAGAAAGAGGGGCATAAAAACCCAAACAATTAATTAAAAAAAAATCTTCAAACAGCTTTGACATTTATTTTTAAGGTGAAGATTTATTTTGCCATGGAACATCATCATTTTTGCACCATGTGTGAATAAGTGAACTTTGGCATTAATGAATTCTGTTAGAACCTTGTGATACTTTTGATGCATTGGCAATTAGCCTAGAAGGTAAAAGGCCCCAGTAATATCCAGACAGTGTCAATTGGCTTTCTTTTTCTTTTGGGGGGATTTAAGATTTTTCAAACTGAACTCCATCCTTCCTTTTTTTCCCTCTTTTTAAAAATAGAAGTTGTGAATAATACAGTAGGACCAATGACCACTGGGAGGCTTTTCACATGCTACTGTAACATTCTAGATAGTTAATTTAGAGAGAAAGCCCTTTGCTTTAGGGGAAATGAGAAAATATCTGTCTTCGGTGTCTAAAATAAAGGCCAACTAAGAGGAACAAGAATGTTTAACCCTGAAAGTAATCAGATCTTAGGATTTTAGAATTCCAAGATCCCAATGAATTAGTAGAAAATGTTGCAAGCTGGAAGGACCTTGGTGATTCTTCTAGTCCAATCTACTGATCTTACAGTGTGTACAACTGCAGTCCAGAGAGGGGAGGTAGTTTTTCTAGAGTTGTGCAGCAGGTTAGCTAGCTGCAGAGCCAAGCTTAGCACAAAAGTGTCCTGACTCCTGAACATCTCCCCACTGGATCAGCGAGCCTTCATCTTTCTTCAGTTGTGAGGAATCCTTTTTTGGGAAGTCAAAACCATTTCAGAGATACTCATTTAACACTTGCTTGGTAATGATTGGTTGAGAAAATAGGTGATGAGAAAAAGCCACTGTGAATTCATTAATTATTTTAATTTCTTTTATATGATGCTGCCTTTTCCCACAGGCAGGGGGAAAGAGCCATGAATCCCCAGGTGGAGATGGGGATGTTGCTCCTGCTTACACCTGACAATGCAGTCTCACCATGCAGCTGGGCTCTGCTGGCCTGCAAGTTCCACTGAGAGACACGATAAAATCCTACAGACCAAGGACTGCCACTGGAGAACTGGAGATGTGCTAACTGCTGAGGCTACAGGTTGTTGGCAAAGGAGCTTGATGTTGACTAACAGGGGAGGTCCAATTATTGAACCAGAGGCAGATTATAGGGATTAGCAGGTGTGCCAATGATCTGTTTCCCACTTTTCATGCTCATCTTGACTAAAGGAAGGTAATCTGCCATGACCCAGCTAAAGAATCACATTTGCTTTAACTCAGTTATGACCCTCCTCTTCCCCCTTGCTAGATATCTGATTTTGCAGTCTTCAGTGTAGCAGGAGTGGTCCTGTGATGTGGTTCTGGTCAAGAAGATGGAAAAAACGTTGCTGGAAGCTCTGAGGAAAGCTTTGGCTTTGCTGATGAAAAGTCCAGCTGTAGCTGGTATCAATCCCTCTCTAGATTTCCTGCCGTGTATGTGGCCAGGATGTCCATGGTGACATCTTCTGATCATGAGGCAAAGGGCAAGAGTGGAATGGAGGTGTGACCCAGAGATCTGACCCTGTAGCTAAACCAACCCCAGAAATTGCTTTCAATTTCTTGTTATGTAAGAAAAATGAATCCCTATTTATTTAAGCCACTGTTAGCTGGATTTTCTATTATTTGCAGCCAAAAGATCTCCTGACAGCAAAAGCTAGAGTCACCCCATTGGGAAAAAACTGCAAGAAACTTAGAAGAGGGGAGAAATAGATGTTAGTTACAGCCTTGGGATCAACTGTAGAATTAAAAGCATGGTCCCTACCTCCTTTTCAGGTATACACTCCCCTCTTTGATAATGTATCTGAAAATTGAAGGATTTTACCCCATTTTCCTCCAACATTTTTTAAAAACAAGATGGATATTATTATTTTAGCTATTGCTAACTTAAGAATGTTCTGTTTTCCTCTCACCGTGTTTATCAGGTATGTTGGTGGTGATTACATTCATTATTTGCCCTGAGTTTGCAAAATGATGAGGAATAATCCCTAGAAAGGATAGCAGAGGGAACACAAGAGGATTGAGTATCGTGAGGAGATCATGGGTTTAACACTGAAAAATAGCTTAATAAGTGAATGCATGACCTGGTCATTGCACACAGTACCTGCAGGATGCATGCCTTTGGTGGTCTCCTTACTGGGAGCAGATGAGTTGTGTGCAGCTGTGTCTGTGTGATGAGTCAGATACACAGGGTTGGATCTGTGAAGACAGAAGGATGTGTTGCACATGTGCAGTCAGGGGCCTGATATGTTCCACATTCTCTGGAGCAGAAACTCCATGGCCCACAGCCACCTGCTCTGAAATGGAGCTTTAGCTGGTCTTTCACAGGAGAAACCACTGCCTCAGTCATGGGAGGTTGCCCGACTCCAGGACAACCAGTCTTCACATAGCCTGCTATGGCCTTAATATAGCCTGCTATGTAAAAGTGGCCTCAATAAACAGATTTTCTCTCTTGGAAATCTTAACCGAATGTTCAAAAGAATTTGCTACCTGGGGATAGAAGAGTTACGAGGAGGTGGCTGAATCACATTGATGTCTGGGTGCTAGTAGATCTAGATAATCCTTCCTTCCTGGCTCTGTGAGCCATGATGGCCCCTGTTCCTGAGTATGCATGTGTGAAGGTTGGTTTATGCCAACTTGGCTAGGCTATACCACCTGGGTATTTAATCAACTTCTGATCCAGGTTTTGCTGTGAAGATGTTTTGTAGATGTGGTTAACATTTAAAATCAGCTGAATTTAAGTTAAGGGGGTTCTGTCTCAATACTGTGGTTAAGTTTCAGTCAATCAATTGAAGACCTTAAAAGCACAAGTTGAGGTTTCCTCGAGAAGAAATTCTGCTGTAAGATGGCAGTATCAACTCTTGCTTCTCTTTCTCTAGAGAGCCCTGACTGATACCCCTTGAAACTCTACTTTCTGTATCACTCCATGGTACTGCTACCAAAGAGCCTTTCTCCCTTTGTTCCTTAAAATCAAAAGAACCTACACAAAAGCTCAGTAGTGTCCACTACCTTTGTGAAATGGTGCTCATAGTAGTGGGAGACTAGTGATTCAGTCTACAGTAAATGCTTGGTGCACCTGTAAATTCTCAGAATACCTTCAGTCTCCAGGAATTGTGAAGAATGAATTGACTTGTTCCATCTTAGTAATAGGATTTCATTAGCTGCCTTTTCTCCACACACCAGAATAGTAGGAAATAGACATATGTTCAGGGAAGAAGTACTGTTCTTCCAGGATTACTTAGTGAAAGTTGCTTAACCTTGTGCTTCCTTGTTAAGAGAATGAGCAGCCCAATCCATGGTGGAGTAGTCAGGGACTCTTAGTTCAGTTCAGTTCAGTCGCTCAGTCGTGTCCGACTCTTTGCGACCCCATGAATCACAATGCGCCAGGCCTCCCTGTCCATCACCAACTCCTGGAGTTTACCCAAACCCATGCCCATCGAGTTGGTGATGCCATCCAACCATCTCATCCTCTGTTGTCCCCTTCTCCTCCTGCCCCCAATCCTTCCCAGCATTAGGCTCTTTTCCAGTGAGTCAACTCTTCGCATGAGGTGGCCAAAGTATTGGAGTTTCAGCTTCAACATCAGTCCTTCCAATGAACACCCAGGACTGATCTCCTTTAGGATGGACTGGTTGGATCTTCTTGCAGTCCAAGGGACTTCTCCAACACCACAGTTCAAAAGCATCAATTCTTCGGTGCTCAGCTTTTTTCACCGTCCAACTCTCACATCCATACATGACCACTGGAAAAACCATAGGATATTTCCACTTTGAATTATCCCTTACACCCCTGCCACCCAGGGGAGATGCTCCCTGCACTGGAGACATGCCTACTGCCCTATGCCTACTGCCCTTCCTGTCTGAAGCTCAAATTTGTCCCTTCATTGGTGTCTGCCCTCTAATTACCTGTGCGCCCAGATCAGTTTGTTGCTGCCTGTGACTTATTCTCTGATTTTTATGCTCGCATAGAATGAAGGAGAAAATGATCATGGATGTCCGGCAGGCTGGAGGGACAAGGGATGAAAAATGACATGGGATGCTGCTCTGGGTGGTGATCAAGAACTAGATACTAGAATTCTTCTGCAAGAAGAATAAAGATAGATGTTGGGGTTGTGGGAGCAAGAATCATCAGAAAAGGAGGGCCCAGGAAGACAAACTTCACCTATTTTATTTCCGTCTTTGGGTTTCCAAAAGGCCAGAGCAGTTTTAAGCTCAAACACAATAACCACGTTGATTGTAATGATTGGCATTTGGCCTTTTTTTTTTTTTTTCATATAGCTCTTATTAGTCCTTTAAAAAATGCTTTATTAGTCATTTTAAGAAACAAATGCATTGATAAATTTGCCATTGTATAAGGGAGATATGACAGACTAGAAATAGGAAAGAGCCCGGTTTTGGAGCTGGACTCATTCGTATTTGAATTCAGACACTGTCATAGGCTGTGTGATATTGGTCAAGTTACTTAACCTCTCTGAATTTCTAATTTAATACCTGCCCTGCAGGAACTTGATTAGGACTCACGGTGAGTCTGTGTAGAGTGTCTGGGAGACCTGTCACACTGCCTAGCAGTCTGCAGTAACAGCAGAGAGGTAATGAGCGCTCACAATGCTGCAGATAATGCCTTGAGCACATTAGCACACTTGACACAGAACCAGGTCCTCATGGCCTCCATTCCTTCTGCCACTCTCCCCTCCAACCTCCCGTCCAGAGGCCTTTCTAAGGAAACACCCGGCAGAGCAGAACTTGGGCCTCACCCCATCTCCTTAAGAACTGATACCTGTCCGAGGCCTCACCTGGGCTCTACAGCTGCAGCCACAGGAAGCATAGGTGGCCAGGGGATATGGCCAGGCCTCGTTGCTGATCCTGACACAGACTCAGGGCTAGCAGGTAAGGCCAGTCACCTCTCAGGGGAGTTCTGCCTGAAGTGGATGAAGTTGCGTTATGAACCAGGGCCTATGGCTGGTCAAGGCTCCTCAGAAAGCCCAGCCCATTCCCCTGGCACCTTTCTGTCTGCACATGGAGTGGCTTTTTGCCCATCACCTCTGAGGGCTGGGAAGACTGTGAATGCACAGGGCCGAGCCGTGAAGCCCTACAAAGCACACAGCAGGGAGCACTGAGTAGGGCATCCAGGCTCAGCCCTGCGGTGAAGTATTCAGTTACCTCCTGGGAGGGACCCAGTACAGGTGGAAGGGCTCAGGTCAGAAGTGCTGAACGGAAGGACTAAGTTGCTGATGCAGACCTGGGCCTAGAACCAGCTGGGGAGTGAGGACTGTTGCCATGTTGTCCCAGAGAAGCCAGGTGCCTGGTTGCCAAGGAACATCTGTGTTGGAATTGTATATGCGGGCCCAACAGAGCCAGATTCCTTAAAAGCAGTTTCTTTCTGCCCAGATGGTTTCAGCAGCCTTGACAGAAGGGGGCTGTGTGTGTGTGTGGAGGTGGGTGGCATTCTCAATCTGAGCCTCTCCTTCTTTTTTAGGACTTTGTCCCTTAGTGACTCTTCCCAAGTTAAATTGTACTTCTTGCTTTTCTCGAGCACTTAACTAGGAAGGAGAGAAGATGGACTGTCAGCGAGGGAAATGTATTGGAGATCATCCAGGATCACTTAGGTGGCAGCATTCCACAGTGACTCTTACTCCCAAATATCCACAGGCAAGGAGGGATGGATACATGAAACACATAAATAATCTCCGCGCCTGAGTTTAAGCCAGAGCTGCCCCTCCCCCAGGCCTGACCCATTGCTACACAGTGCTAACCCAAAAGAGATAGGGTTTATTCAATGCCCACTCAGAAATCTGAGAGTCTTGACTGCCTAAGGACATACAGATGGTGACTAGTAAGATGACAACTCTCTTTCCTGCCAAAGGCCTGTTTTTTTCTGGGAAGTTGAGACCTAGTAAAGTGTTCTTACATGTGAACAAAGGGAGAAAAGAAGCTATCCAGGGTGGTGGCCCTGGTTGAGTCCCACTGGGTTGGTTCTAATCAAAGGTGTTTGCCAGAACTGTCTGGGGAGACTTGACAAAATAAAGAGGTCGAGGCCCCACCCCATACCAACTAAATTAGAATGTCTAAACATTCCCTGAGTATTTCTGATGGGCTGCTCAATTAAGGACTGTGTTGTAGAGGAATCAGATTATTCAGTCCCCCTGAATATTAGATTATTCAGTCCTCCTGAATAATCTGATATGGGCTGTATTTCTCAGGAAGCTAGTTTTTCACTGATTGTTTATCTTCTAACAGAGATAGTAAGCCTAGGGGCATGTGTTCTGGAGCCCAAGCACCTCCCACTTCCACCACATTCTTTGGGCAAATTACTTAACCATTCCGCTCTTCAGTCTCCTCATCTGTAAAATGGAACGAATGACAATGCCTGCTGCAGATGGTTATTGTGAAGGCTGAGGTAATACATATCATTACCTAGAGTTTTGCAAATGATAATCAGCCTTACCCTGATGGACATTAGCTATTATAATTATTAACACATTTGACATGATAGTTTCAGGTGTAAGATAGCATTGTTATTTTTGGGAGCCTCTGAGAGAGGTAGACTGGCATGCTATTTGTTTTTATCCAACAAAAGTCCATTGGTTATCATCTTTGGAAATTCTTTTTAGCTGGAAAAGGAAGGCACATTCAGGCAAATTGGTTCAGGTTCACAGGTGCAGACTGATCTGTAAATTAGCCTTGGCTAAAAATAAACCAGCTTGATCATTTCTGTTTCCAGTAATAGAGTAAATTAAATAGCCAGAATAATTTTCCCACCCCCCAAACAACTGAAGTATTGAATAAAGTATATTTTTTAAAAAAATCTTTAAAATTGCCTCTCTGAGCTGACATGGAGCTAAGAAATCCTCTTAGCTCCCAAACAAACTGAAACCAAGAACTCAGAGAGGTAAATGAATTCTAAAGCTTGCCTCCACCCTGGAAGTTTCTGCCAGATGCTGGCACCTTGGGCTACTGCTTTGGAGATTAATGGGGATGGGATGGAGGATTTTAAGTCCAGAGCTTGATCAAAGTAAGGTGCATCATAAGAGATCCTTAAATAAAGCTGGAATCCCAAGTGATTACACATGTTTTATGGTGAACACAGAGAAGCAAGAAAAGTTGTTGGTCTCAACCATGATAATCACTTGGACTGGGCATAAACTGACTCTCTCTTCCATTCGCAGTTCAAATTCATTCCACATGTGTGGCCCTAAATATCTAGGTGTGAACATTTAATATGTTCTCAGTTTGGTAATATCTCACATGACCAGCTGCATAAACCCAAATATATTCTGGAGGAATCCTGCTGCAACTCAGTTCTCTCAGAATTTCCATAGACAATATCCAAGGAGAATGAGCAGCTCATAGTTAAACAAACAAACAAACTCAAAAACACACAAGGAAACAAAGTATTATGATTGAGAGAACTAGCAAAAAATAGAAATAATAATAAACAAACATATACTAGAAGTAGATCAACCAGAGCATTAGATGTTAGATTTATAGGACACAAGTAAAATAGCTATGCAAAATATGAACAAGCCTTGAAAATTTGAACAAGAAGCAAATAGACTTGAAAAAGAACCAGCCAAACATAACTTCTAACTCTTAACTTAAATCTAAATAAACCTTAACATATAACATGATTAAAATGTCCTATTTTCAGGGAAAAAAATATTGGGAGTAAAATACCACACAACATAAGCACTGGATTAGGTGGGCAGATAATTGGAATTAAGGAAAAAAGTTGACGACCTTGACTTTTTCAGGAGGGGGTTAAAATATTAATTATAGAATTATTAAATTGTTAGAAATGCATTTTATAATTTTTAGGGCAAACCACAAAAAGGATATGGATATGATAAATTGTAAATGAGTAAAAGACAAATGAAATACAAACAATAGCAATCTTGCTTAATTCAGAAGATGTGGGGTATGGGAGAAGAATAAAGAGAAACAAATATATACACATAGTAGAATGATAGAAATAAACTCAAATATATCAGTAATTACTATGAATACAACAGGACTTATGTCCTGAGTTAATAGACAAAAATCAATAACTTGAATAAAGAAATATAACCTAGCATATGCTATTACATGAGATGCTTTTTAAACATAAGGATATAGAAATATTGAAAGTTAAAGGATGCAAAAAGATACAATAAGCAAGTACTAATCAAAAGAAAAATGGAAAAATAATATCAGAAAAAACCAGACAACTCCCTGGTGGTCCAATGGTTAAGCATCCACCTTCTAATGCAGATGACAGGTTCAATCCCTGGCGGGGAACTAAAGATTCCATATGACACGCGCATGCCACAACTATGCGGCCAAAATATTTTTTAAAAAAAGAAAAAAAAGCAGACATTAAGCCAAACAGTTTTATGAGCAATGTCACCAGATAATGGTAAAAGGCTTAATTTCCCAAAAATATATAATAATTCTAAACTTGTAAGACATAGGTATAGGTCTTATATATATATATATCATACATAGCTATATGTAGATGTATATGACATATATGAAATACCATCTGATATATATTAGTAATAAGATATATATTTAAAATGTATATAATATATATTATATATGTACACATGTAGTCTCAAAATACATAAAACAAACAAATGACAAACAATACAAATGGAAGCCAGGCAAATCTATTGCACTAGCAGGAGATCTTAACACATTTGTATCAGAAATTAACAGACTAAACAGTAAGAACTAAACTAAAAAATCAGTAAGGATACAGAAGATTTAAAGTACACATTAGTAAACTTGATAAAACGGGCAAGTGGAGAACTCTGCAGTTGGAGATTATTTCTTCTTTTTAAGCACTCATGGAATTTCCTATGAATAAATTTCAAATGTAATTAAGTTATAAATAATAACAAAACATAATGAGAAACATCCTTATATTTAGAAATGAAAAGCACACTTTAAACAACTCATAGATCAAAGAAAATGTGTAATGGAAATTTACATACATAGAATTGAATATGATGTTTTAAAACTTTTGGAATGTAGTTAAAGCAAACTAAAAATGGAAGAGGTATTTGTTAATCTGGAAAAGAACCTCTTAAAAACCTACAGCAAACATCATTATTAATTGTCAAAAATTTAAGTTCGAGGAATAAGACAGAGATGCCCACTTCTAATACTCC
Organism: Giraffa tippelskirchi; assembly: GCF_054371585.1. NCBI lineage: Eukaryota > Metazoa > Chordata > Mammalia > Artiodactyla > Giraffidae > Giraffa > Giraffa tippelskirchi. The sequence goes on from NC_137281.1 coordinate 113,913,695, forward strand.
TGTTCAACAATGTATAGGAGGTCATAGCTGGGGTAGTAAAACAAGAAAAAGAAATGAAAAGTCCAAAAATTGGAAAGGAAGAAACAACTGTCACTATTTGTAGAAGGAGAAATTCCAAAATAATCTATATATGAATTATTAGGGCTAATAAGAGTTCAACAAGATGTCTGCAAATAAAATTAATGTAAAAATTAATTGTATTTCAATATACCAGCAGTAATTAGAAACTACAAATTTAAGACACCACTTACACTAGCAATAAAAAATTAAGTGCTTAGTAAATACATTTATAAAAGAGACGGAAGTAGAGATAAAGCTCTAAAACTTTACTGAAAGACTTTAGTCCTAAAACCATGAAGACATAGACCATGTGTACCACTGGAATTTCACTAAATCTATAGATCAAAAAATGAACGAATTTACAATTTCATTTTTTGATCTATAGATTTAGTGAAATTCTGGTAGGAGTTTTTATTTGCTTATTTTTTGGTAGAACTTGGCTAGAAGATTCTTAACTTTACACAGAAATTCAAAGGCCAGAGATAGTCAAACAATCCTGAAGAAGCTGCAGAAGGTGATAGGCCCTATTACAGATCAAAACTTCTATAAATTGTTGCAAATTCAACTATGTTCAACTTAAGAACTTTGTTATCAGAAGATACGTTTAAGATAGTGAACAAATGATACAATAGATAGAGGTTTGCAATATATAGCTTCAAGTGTATATAACTACAGAATATATAACAATTCTTATGAAGCAATAAGAACAAAACAAATGACAAAATAGTAGGCAAAGACATTTTACAGAAGAATACACATATGACTCACAATCATATGGAAAGATGCCCAATCTCATTATTTACCAGAGAATTACAAATTCAAACTACAATGATAAACCATTTTATACTAATAAATTAGCAACAACAAAGTTGATAATTTATAGAGTGTTGAGGCTGTGCAAGGAACTCATTAACTGCTAGTGGGAATATAAATTGGTACAATCACTTTAATTAACAGGATAGCATTACTTAGTATTACCTGGTAAACCTGAACATCCACACACTCTATGTCCAGCAATTCCACTCCTAGCTGAAGAAACTCTTATACATGTGTGCTAGGAGACATGCAAGAGTGTTCATAGCTGCATTGATCTTAGTGATTCCAAATTGGAAACGACTCAAATGCCCACTGACAAAAGAATGAATACATACATTCTGATATATTTGATTCAGTATATGAAGCAATAGGATACAGCAGTGAAAATGAATGCCCTACGCAGAGCTGCCCTCAAAAGCATGAAGGAATCTTAAAAACATAAAATTGAGCACAAGATGCAAGTCACAGATCAACTCCTAACAGTGTGACTGGATTGATATAAATGTCAAAAAGCAAATTTAATTAGTCTGTTTTTTTTAGAGACACATTCATGGGTGACAAGAAAAGAGAACCATTAACACAAAATCAGCCTAGTAAGGTTAGCAGGGGAAGAAGGAGAATGTGATGTGGAGGAGTCCTGTGGGGATTTTAAGGTTTGTAAGATTCTATATCTGCTTCTGTGTGTGCTCAGTCTCTCAGTTGTGTCTAGCTTTTTGTGACTCCATGGACAGTAGCCCGCCAGGCTCCTCTGTCCATGGGATTTTCCAGGCAAGAATACTGGAGTGGGTTGCCATTTCCTACTCCAGGGGATCTTGCTGACCCAGGGATCGAAACTGCATCTCTCCTGCATCTTCTGCATTGGCAGGCGGATTCTTTACCATTGGGCCACCTGGGAAGATTCTATTTCTATTCCCGAATGGTGACTCTGTTACTGAGCCTTTCAAGTTGGGTCCCAACTATCATTCTCCTGCCTGGTGTCATTTGAGCCAACAGAATGACATCCAGTTCAGTTCAGAAGCAGAATAAAGGTTTAACACTTTGATCCAAGAATCGAGGGGTGCAAGCTCATGCTCTACAGCAGGGGTCCCAAACCTTTTTGGCACCAGGGACTGGCTTTGTGGAAGATAATTTCTCCACAGGGTGTGTGTGGGGGAAGGGAATGGTTTGGGGATGATTCCAGCTCATTGCATTTATTATGCACTTTATTTCTATTACTATTACATCAGCTCCACCTCAGATCATCAGGCTTTACATCCTGGAGGTTGGGGACCCGCTGCTGTATAGCACAGGTCCCTCCTGAAAGGCCGGGTTTCTCTGAGGTGGGTGAAGATAGGCGAGGGTGGAACTCTCCGGGGCGGGCGCAGCTCTGCGGCTCAGGGCTCAGATTGCGACAGTTTGCAGCGTTGCTGCCCGGGATGCTGCGGCCATCTTGAATTGAAGCACTGTGCTTGGCGCTTCCGCGCAGAGCTGGGGAGCTGGGGTGTCCGCTGGGCCATTTCCCAGAAAGAGCTCTGGTCTGAAGGGCCAGGTGCGGGGCTTCTGTATGAGCAAGGGAAACCAGACTAAGCACCAAAGAAGAAGGAAGGTTAGATTTTGTTCTGTCACTCTGATTTTATTTTTATTTCCTGGGAATTGTTAACGGACTTTGCCAAAGACAAATACACAGGTGTTGGTGGTGTTAGTGGTTTCTAAACGTTTTATGCCCTTTTTTTATACCCTTCTGCACAGGTCTCATCTGTGCGGTGGGATAGGTTGTATGGTATGAGCAACCTGAAGTAGACTGGACAGATTTCCAGGATTGTAGAAACTCATTCCAACCTCAAAGTTTGTCCTGTTTTTTGATGTCAGCCTCTGACCTGCAGAGCAGAGCTGTAAGTAAGCTTCTTATACCCTTCTGTGTGTATAACATAGTTCATAATTAAAGCAAGGCAAAAAAAAAAAAGCCTTCAGCAGATAAAATTGAGATTATCAGCTGAACAAAAATTGTAGGGAGTACATAAAGAATAGCCAGGTGCTGTGTCTCCCACGAGGCAGCGGCCTGTCCCAGGGTCCACTTTGACACTCCCTGGCTCTGGCCTGACCCTCCTCACCCTGGCAAGGGAAAGGAAACGGCCTCTCCCCTCTCTCTCCTGTGTTAATGAGTTTGCAAGTCTGGGTCAACTGCTTTGTCCAAGGTCACACAATTACTGAAGGTTCCAGGTCCACCGTTCATTTCTCATATTATTATGCAGTGTTTTATTTTATCCTTCCCAGGAGGGCTTCAGAGGAGAGCATATTAAAAGGCTACAATAATTAGCCTCACATTGTAACACCCTTGACTCCAGGCAAGCTCCTGTAGCAGAGGGGGAGACGTTTGGTTCAGCTTTTCTGGGATGGGTCTGAGACTCTGGCTGGAAAGCAGGAGAATTTCCCGAAGATGCCCACTGTCTGTGTAGGGCTGCTTTGGGTCATTGTTGTTCCCAGTGGTATTTGAGCAATCACTGTGGACCTCAAGGAGGGCAAAGCATTGGATCTCATCTGTGCAGTGGGATAGGTTGTATGGTATGAGCAACCTGGAGTAGACTGGATTTCCAGGATTGTAGAATTACTCATTCCATCCTCAAAGTTTGTCCTGTTTTTTGATATCAGCCTCTGACCTGCAGAGCAGAGCTGTAGGTGAGCAGGTGAGAGTTGTAGGGGAGCAGATGGCAGCTGCAAGTATGTTGCAGTTGAACAGGTGGGAGCTATAGGTGAATGGAGGCTCCTTTCACTGAAGTAGGGTAGGTCCCTAGTCCTGTTGCTGCTGCTGCTAAGTCGCGTCAGTCGTGTCCAACTCTGTGCGACCCCATAGACGACAGCCTACCAGGCTCCACCGTCCCTGGGATTCTCCAGGTAAAAGTACTGGAGTGGGTTGCCATTGCCTTCTCCCCCCTAGTCCAAGGAGCCTCTTTTCAATACCCCAAGACTCTATCCTCCTGTCTCTGCAGCTATTTTAGGGAAACAATCTTGTAATCCCTTCTAAAAAGTAGTTCCTTTCTGTTAAAACATGTGTAAAGTAGTGAAAGGTATAAAATGTGACCTCAATAGGCCTTGGACATTACTGGGGGTCACCAGGCTGGTTAATGATGAAGCTTCAGGACAGTAAGTTCTTTGTTGCCTGCAGTGGATAGGGTGGTGGGGATTGCTTTTCCTTAACTACCGTTCTGGTGATCCACACCCAGCTGAAGATTCTTTTGGTTGATTATCAAGATTCTCACTTGAGTACTTGACAGTAATTTAAAGATCAGGAAGGTAAACGAGAAAATTGTACAGTACCTACATTTTCCCTCAACAAAATCTTGTAGAGGTTTGCTTAGGCCCTGTTGGCTTCTTTACCTCTGCTACCCCTAGCCGAGAGCTGCCATCTGGACGTTCCCCCAGTGCAGGCACAACCCTGGAAACCCTGGACCACCTGCTGCACTTACCTTGCAAGGCCTATTGCCCTTGGCCTATGAACATTTATTTCAGGTTTTTCCTTTCTGCTGATTAGCAAGGAAGGTGTCATCATAGCCTTAATAGTCAACTTTAGAGGAGTATTTGGGCTTTGTAGAAGACTTGTTTAACCTCAAAAGACCAAGGGAGAACTGTATACTTAAACATGGTTAAGGAGTCAGTTTTATGTTTATGAATCTAAATGTATTACAAGGTATGATGATCAGTTTTATGTGTCAGGCTAGGCTACAGTTGCTGGTTATTCAGTCAAACACTAATCTAGATATAGTTGTGAAGGTATTCTGCAGATGTGATTAAAGTCCATAATCAGTTTTCTTTAAATGAGCAGATTATCCTAGATAATCTGGGTGAGCTTGATTGAATCAGTTGAAAAGCCTTAAGATCAAAGGATTTACTGAAGCCGAAGGAATTCTGCCTGTAGACAGCAGCTCAGGCCCTTCGTAAGAGTCTCTCTAGCCTGCCCTTCCTGGTGGCTGCCCTGTTGAGTTCAGGTGTACCTAGTTATGAGTTAAATTGTGGTGGTGGTGGTTTAGTCGCTAAGTTGCATCCGACTCTTGAGATCCCATGGACTGTAGCCCATGAGGCTCCTCTGTCCATGGTATTCTCCAAGCAAGAATACTGGAGTGAGTTGCCATTTCCTTCTCCAATTGTGACTACCTCCAAAATACAGGAGTTCTCACCCTCCATACCTGTTAATGTGAACTTTTTCGGAAATAGGATCTTTGTAGATGATCAACTTAAGACAAGGTCGTTAGGGTGGGCCCTAATCCAATATGATTGTGTCTTTATCGGGGGTGAAATTTGGACACAAAGACATGCATAGAGGAAAGATGACCTGCAGAATCAGGGAGAGGGAAGGACCGATATATACGTATCCATCTCCACATCCTACTGTGACTGTTTCTCTGTTAAAACACTGATGCACCAAATCAGGAGGGGTATGGCAATATCCCCTGGAGGAGGAAATGGAAAACCCACTCCAGTGTTCTTGCCTGGAGAATCTCATGGACAGAGGAGCCTGGCGGGCTGCAGTCCATAGGGTTGCAAAGAGTCGGACATAACTGAAGCAACTTAGTGTGCATACCACTTTTGGATGGTAACCCTAGGTTTGATCATGGAACAGAAAGAGGATATTAGTGGGAAAACTGGTGAAACCCAAGTAAAGCCTGGAATTTAGTTAATGTACAACTGTTGATTTCTTAGTTTTGCTGAATGTATTCTGATTATATAGGATTTTAGCAATGGAGGAAGCTGTGCAATGGTACAAGGGAACTCTGTACTATCTGTGCAACTTTCCTGTAAATTAAACATGATTCCAAAATAAAACATTTACTTTTAAAAAAGTAGCCTGGATCCAACACTTACCAGCTGTATGACCTCAGGAAACTTATTTAGTCTTTTGGTTTATCTTTTTTTTGGGGGGGGGGGTTAATAGTACAACAGCTCATAAGATTGTCTTAAGGATTAAATGAGCTAAAACAAAACCACATAGATTGCTTAGAACAGTGCCTGGCACAAGGTAAGTGCTTAATAAGGATTAGCTCTAATTATAATATTTTTGTTTTATACACAACTTGTTCTCCATGGCTACTTGTTTATTGTGTGGTCATCACATAGACAAGTGTTCTTCTGAATTGAATGTAGGCTTGTAAAAGACTGCCCATTGGAAGATCAGAAGAAAAAGTAGAACCTCTGTTTACTTGCTGCGTTTACTTCATTCTTTTAAGGAGTTTTGATCTGTATATGTGCTATGATGCATATCTTAATTCAGTATCAGCATAACACATGTCTTTTTTATTGATAGAGTAAATGATCAAAAAGGCCTAGGGACCAGTACTGTGCTCTTAAGGCAGTGTACGTTCTTGCATCCTTGTGACCTTCTTTGGGCTCAAAGACACAGCCACTTAGGCAAATTAATTTTGTGTTAAGCCCTAATCCCTAACGGAGAAGGCAGTGGCACCCCACTCCAGTACTCTTTTGCCTGGAAAATCCCATGGACAGAGGAGCCTGGCAGGCTTCAGTCCATGGGATCGCTAAGAGTCAGACACGACCGAGCAACTTCACTTTCACTTTTCACTTTCATACATTGGAGGAGGAAATGGCAACCCACTTCAGTGTTCTTGCCTGGAGAATCCCAAGGACGGGGGAGCCTGGTGGGCTGCCGTCTCTGAGGTAGCACATAGTCGGACACAATTGAAGTGACTTAGCAGCAGCTAATCCCTAAGCCATTTAAATCTGCTTGAAAATAATATTTAACCCAAAAGGCTGAAAATGTTGAGATTGACTCAATGTGTGTTTACAACCCAGTGTTTCTTCAGCCTGTATTACTTCAATTTGTTCTAATACTGGACAAAATCTTTTCACTTCCCTTTTTTTCCTTATAATTTGGTCTTTTTAAAAAAGATTTATTTATTTTTTCACTTTTGGCTGTGCTTTGTTGCTGCACACGAGCTTTCTCTAGTTGTGGTGAGCTAGGGCTACTCTTCGTTGCGGTGCATGAGCTTCTTATGGTGGTGGCTTCTCTTGTTGCTGAGCACAGGCTCTAGGCGTGTGGGCTTCAGTAGTTGCAGTGTGTGGGCTCAGTAGTTGCGGCTTGTGGGGCTCCATAGTTGTGGCACATGGATTTTAGTTGCTCCATAATACGTGTGGCCAGGATCAAACTTGTGTCCCTGGCATTGGCAGACGGATTCTTAACCACTAGACCACCAGGGAAGCCCTCCACTTACTTCTGAGAATCTAAATTTTCTCTCTGGCTTCCACCACACTTTATTTGTTGCATCACATAATAGCCTTTCCAAGTTATTTCAGCCACAGGAGATTTATAAATCTAGAGTGTTTTGGTTCTAGGTGGTGATTCATGTAGCAAGATAGAATGGTATTTTTTTTTTTTTAAGGCATGGAGCAATGTAACTGACATTAATTTTTACTTTCGTATGCATTCACTTATTCACATTCATTCAGAATAGTTTCTTCAAATTTTGTTTAAAAGTTCTTAGAGACAGTCAGTTTTTTAGATTCAAATCCTGTTGGTTTTCAGAACCTCGGTTCAAATTCCACCACTAACCAGATGTGTGTCCTTGGACAGTTTTTTTCTTTTAACTGCTTTATATCCATTTCTTTATTTGAAAGACAGAATCTTTACCTTGCAGCATAGTGTAAGGAATAACGATGTATATGTGAAGCACTTGCATGTGTTTGGGTTATGGTAGGTGCTTGACAAATAGATAATTTTACTATTATTGTTGTTATTTTATTACTATCGTGCCAACCACTAGGATAGAACTAGGAAAACAAAGACAGCTAAGTAAAATAAAATTCCTTTGCCTGTAAGGAAAATACACATACACACCTAGAAATATTATTAATACAATTGATGCACTTGGTATAAAAGTAAAGTGCTAACACCAAAAGCAAACATACAATGAAAAGCAACATCTCCTGGCCTACTTCACCCAAGCCCTAGGCCCTTTCTTCTAAGACAAACTTTATTAGCTGTTTCTTTTTCATCTTCTATGATTCAGTCTGAAATTCAAAATAATAAGCTTATATTGCCGTTACTTAGTTTTATCAGCTTTAGAACGTTCTATTGACTCCTTGTTATGATAGATGAGGATTTTGGTCACGTCCCTGTACTTCCCTAACCTCTTCCCTTCCTGATGTTTGATAATTATATTATTTTCTAAAAATTCCTCTATAGCTAGTATTTTAAACTGTATGGTTAAATCTCTATTTCTTATTCTATCACCTTCAGTGAGTATTTTAGTCCCCTTAAGGTTATCACTCTCTCTCTTTAATCTCTTATCTCCTGTAAGAAGCAGCCCAGTTCTCTAAAGCGCAAATTGATGAATAACAAATTTGCTGAATTGACCAAATTTAGGATTTTGGCATTTCAAAGTGACGTGATTGGTCTGGATTCCTCCCCAGCAATTTCATTTGAATTAATCTAGAGCCCTTTTTGTCAGCTGCACATTAGTCTTATGTTATCAACATTCATAAGATTTGCATTCAGTTCTGCAATTGTAATAAGGGCTTCGCTGCTTTCTCTATGGTTGATCTTAAAAGGTATAATTCACAAAGAAGGCCTTCGCATTATTATGATTACCTAATTATTGCCCACTGCAGGGAGGGGGAGTATCCTTGGGTTATATATTCCAATCTAAGGGTCCTTTGTCAGGTTACTTAAAAGGGAGGAGTCACAATAACATCAAAGTCAAATGGCTTTTCTTTTCTTTCACTTTGTTGGTTACTTAAAATCGTGTAACTTTTTACTTTGCTCTGTATGTGGATCACTACCTTCTTGTACAGGCTTTGGTCTTCCTGCCATTTCTCATCTTTTATCTTTCTTTTTTCTTCCTCCCGCCCTCTCGTCTTTTCTTTCTGACCAAAAGAAAAGTGTGAATTTCCCAGAGCCTCAAGTTTAGTAAGCCTTTCAGACATAGTAACTCTTAAAGAGCCCCTGTCTTTCTCCAGGTCTTAGGCTCCCTGACCTGAGTTAGGACCTGTCGCTGTCTTCTGGACAGCTGTCCTGGGACTTTTCTATACACCCTTCCTAGGTTGGATCCACATCTTTCTCTTTCTGGAGTATGTCCTTTAGTAACTTCTTAAGAAAGTCAGAAGTAGTTTTTTGAGGTCTTGTTTGTCCAAAAATGTCTTTGTTTAGGTAAGTCACATTTGATTGATAGCTTGGCTGAGTATACAATTCTACCTTCAAAATTCATTTCCCTCCAGTTTTATTCTGACATCCAGTATTGCTCATGAGATACCAATGTCAGAATGTTTCTTGTTTTTTGTATGAACGCTGCCCCCCCACACCCTACAAAACACCATAGAGGCTTTTTATATTTCTTTAGTCTTGATTTTGTATGTCTAGTTGTAGATCTTTCAGAAGTTTTATTGAGCTGGGAAAAGTCATTATCTGATGACTTAAAACTTTCATTTGGGGGAAATTTTTTCTATTATTTTTGATAAAATCCTTTCCATTTTCTTTAGACTTTTTTTTTATAACACCAATTAGTTGGTTAGTAGGCCTCCTGGATTTTTAAATATTCTTTCTGTGTGTCATATTTTCTGTCATATTTCTTATCTATTTGGGTTTTGGCTTTCTAATATAAAAGACTTACTTAGTTTATTTTTAGCCCTACTATTAAACTGTTAAACTTTTTACAATTTCAAACCTTGTTTTTTGACTCTTGCTAAAGGGTAACAAACTTTTATATACATAAGAATAACATAGAACAAAACCCTGAGTTTATATATGTACATATAATTTATATATTTGCATTAAAATTTTATGTATATAAAGTTTATATATAATAAATATATTTTAATATTTCCCTTAGGTATTAGATGGTTTGTCTTAATATTAACTTTCTTAATTGCTCGTGATTTGATACTTTCTGTTTCTTGAATTATTTCTAATTCTTAAACTCAAGTTTTCTTTTAGTTTTATGCTAGTTTTTCGTTCCTTCAACGTGTTGGTTTTCTTATACATATTTCTGTCGATTCTTTATGCTCTCTGATGTGCGTCCAATATAGTCCCTTTCTGCCTGAGTTCTTGAGTCTACATTAGTTCTCAGCAAGGAAGAACTCTGATTCTCTCACATTTATCCCACTTCAGGAAGTAATTATGATGAAGGGGAAGACCTGAATGGTTTGAAAGTAACTGCAAGGCTGCTTTCAAAATTCTTCTCATTGCCAATATATAAAACTTGACATGTTCAGACTACTCAAGAAAGTCCAGCTTGAATTACTCAGAGATGTTTTAAAATATGTTTGTTTTTTTTAAAAATAAATTTATTTATTTTAGTTGGGGGCTAATTACTTTACAATATTGTAGTGGTTTTTGCCATACATGGACATGAATCAGCCATGGGTTTACATGTGTTCCCCATCCTGAACCCCCCTCCCACCTCCCTCCCCATCCCATCCCTCTGGGTCATCCCATTGCCCCAGCCCTGAGCATTTGTCTCATGCATCGAACCTAGAATGGTGTTCTGTTTCACATATGATAATATACGTGTTTCAATGCTATTCTCTCAGAACGTCCCACCCTCACCTTCTCCCTCAGAGTCCATAAGACTGTTCTATGCATCTGTGTCTCTTATTCTGTCTCGCATATAGGGTTATCGTAAGATATCGTAAGATATCGTAAGATAAAGATGGTAACGATAACCCTATAAAATATGATTTTATTATTTTCAATTATCATTAAAAAACTTCACCTGAGCTAAGAAAATGCCACAGGTAAAGCCCACTGAAGATTGAACAGATAAGAATACGTTCTATTTAAATGGCGGCTTGAACTCTCTCTAGTGTTTCATGTGGACAAACATGAGTTCTGTAGTCTTACAACATTTGCATTCATTACTGAATAGCCTCTTTAATATGAAGATAAAAACTTAAACTCTAGCCTAAAATCTTAATCAGAATTTGAGTTAGTGAGAGTAAAAGTTGTCATGAACCTTGTCTTTTCAATGAGAAAATATGAAAGGGTCTGGTTTTTTTTTTTATCACATATATATGATATAAATGGCTTGATATTTGTGAAGACTTATCAGTAGCAATAATAACACTCTTATTGCCAGATCCAAAAGGGAAATAATGTTATATGAGTCTGTTTTACTTTAAAACCAGCACAAAAAATGTATAGAATCAGATTTCATTTTGGAATTGCTTTACTAGCGTCAGTAATTCCTATAATTTTTTCATAAGAAACAATTTGGTCTGAGAACACTTTGGCCTGAGACCTACAGGTCTCTGGAACATTTACCCCAGTACCTGACTTGAACTTTATTACAAGTTCAGATGTTCTCACAGATTGTGACATCTTTTCGTGTTATGAACAGACAGCATTTGTGTGTTTAGGATCAACATGAGCTCTCAGAACACCACTGAGCAGTCCTGGCAGTTGAGGACATACAGGGTTCTTGGTCATGTGCATTTCAATAGATTTCCCTCTGTGTTGGAGGAAGAGACCAAGGCTCCCTGGCAATAATCCACTGCTGAAGGATTCACCTTTATCTCAAATTACTGGAGAAGTCTCAAGGGACCAAGACAAGTCACCTGCCCGAAATCCCACAGCTGGGGAGCAGCATTGTGGGGACTCACATGTCTACACCACACTGCATGTAGAGACATAGTTTATTTGGATGTGGCCATGGGCTCTGGGCAATTGAGGGAAGGAGAGGTACTGACAGTGCAACGGGACCCTAAATTCGTGCGAGGGAGATGTAGAGAGCAATCCACTTTTCATTTTGTCTGAGGCCAGACCACATCTAGACTTTGGCTCTTGTCTGGGCTGCAGAGCTGTGCTTGCCGTGAGCTCCTTGCACACACCTTCTTGGCGAATGACTGGAAAAGCTGTATCGATGTTTTCCTGAACCACGTTGCGTCTCCAATCATTAACATGACCCTTTATCTCCTACCTTGTTGCCCAGTCTTCTACCCCTTTGAAGACAGTTGCGAAAGTGATAAAGTCCTAAGAATTACTTCTCAACCGTAGGTCTTTCCTAGAACATGTCAGAGGTGATCTTTTTGAAAGGGACCCATCCACCTGTCCCATCCAGGAGCTGGGTCTCCACCCACATAGACTCTTCACCTCTAATTCATCCTCACCATCCTCCTGCCCCACCTCCCACCTTTGACCCTGTCACTTCCCTGATTAAACCTTTTGTGGTTCCCCGCTGACTCCAGGACAAGGTCTAGGTTTCTTGCTCTGGACACCCCAGAATACCCATCTGCCTTCCAGATATAGCTCCCTTGCATCCTCCACAGCTGGTCAAATAGAAAGCTTTGTGACTCCCTCCATATACTGTTTTTCTACACTAGGGCTTTGTTTTCCTGGCTCTCTTGTGGGATGCTCTGGCTTGCCCATCTCTACGTATCTGAATTCTAGATAGGGACCTCCCTGGAAGTCTAGTGGTTAAGACTTAGCATTCCAAGGCAGGGAGTGCAGATTTAACCCCTATTTAGGGAGCTACGATTTCATATGCCTCATGACAAACAAACAACAACAGCAACAAAAAAACCAGAACATAAACAACACAAACAATATTGTAACAAATTCAATAAAGACTTGAAAGATGGTTTACATCAAAAACTAAACAAATAAATTCTACTCATTTTTGAGTGCCTAGATCAAAGTCAGCACCTGCATGTAGCCTCCCTGGTCTCACAGCTGTGACTCTCCCTAACAGTAGTAGGGCCCTGGGGTCCTGAGACCACTACATGGAGGGCCTCATTTCATCCTCACAACCTGTGAGGCAGAGACTGATCTCAACGGACAAAACTGAGACTTACAAATGTTCACTTGCCTGAGGATCTTGAGCTGTGAGCACTGGAACCAGGATAGGAACCCAGGGGTGCTGTGCTTATAGCCTAGGTTTCCACCATTCCGGAATGCTCCAAGACCTTCAGTCATCACGTAACTGGTGTCTCTTGCACTGTAAAAGGCTTTAACATCCTGGTGGGTGGGAGAATGTCCGACTCACTCCTATTTTCTCTACTAATTCTGGTATGAATGGCGTGTGAGGAGAAGGGGGGATCTTCTCTGTGGAGGGCAGTACCACTTGTGACTGGGGCTCTTCTGTGGTCCTCTGGGAGGTGGGGTTTGTTTCTTCCCTCCTCCTCAGGTGTCCCGCACACTTGCCATCCCTTGCCAACTCCATCCTGTCTACTTCTCCCCACTCTTGCTTCCTGTCTGCTCAACTGCCACAGAAGCAGAAGGTGGGCTCTCTCAGAGACCCTACAGCCCTCACTTTCTCTGCTTTCATCCAAGGTGGTCTGAACTCCTTTCCATCTCTGAGTCTTTCCTTTTCTGGGCTGGAGTATTCATCTTCTCCTCTTGTAGCACTATGACTTTGCCACACGCTGATGGGACATAAAACCCAGCCTTGATGCCATGGATGAGTACAACTAGGTACTCTGATCTCTGCCTTGTAGATTCTCGCAGCACTCCCATCCGTACTGTGTCCAGGCTCTGAATTGTGGGCTTCCTGGCAATTGATCCTCAGTTAATGCATAATTATCAAGATCTTATTATATGTGGGGTCCCGATGAGGCTGCAGTGAACAAAGAGTAATGTCCCTGTCTGCAGGTACCCTTACATTCTAGCACAATGTCCTGTAATTGGTTTATGAGTGCCTCCTTGTCTCTTCACTTAGACTGTTAATTCCTTGCTGGCAGGAATCTTATTTTCTGGTCCTTTTGTGGCCTCTGCACAGCTTAATAAAGTGCCAGGTACAGCATAGAAACAGTAGCAGTCGATAATGTATCATGAGCTATAAAGCATCTTTAGCTTAAGAAGCATGTTTCATACATACAGTCATATTTTTAAACAGTATCCTTAGTAGGTAGGACAAAACTGAAGAATGTTGGTTCTGAGTAGTTTAATGATATCACATATCTTAAAATACATATTCAGTAAATATTGTTCAGCATTTATTAAATGAGAATAGGAGAAACTGCCTTTCCTGTTGTTCTCTGCAAAGCAAGGAATTTATATGCACTGAACCTTATATAAATGTTAGAAATGTTAATTTTTATACAACATGAATGTGTTTAAAAGAATAATGTGGGATAATAATGTGACTTATAATTAAAATAATAATAATAATGTGGCTTAGAATTTAAAAAAAAATGTACCCTGCTCTTCCTTACCCCCTATTATACTTCCCAGAAACAGTCAATTTGAACCTTGTTTTTGTTCTTCTTCATGAGAGGGAAATGTAAATAATTGTGAACAGAGGGCAGATGGTAGTAGATTGTAAATGTGGCCACAAGTTCCTCTTCCCGTTATGTTCATCCCTTTACAATATGACTTTGCAACTTCTTCCATCAAGAGGCAAAGTCTTTTCCCCCACCTCTTGAATCTGGGTTGGCCCTGGTACATTTTTTGTTTAATAGCAGAAGACAGAAGTGATGTTTTTGCAAAATCTGAGTTTTTAATAGGTCTTGCAGCTTCCACTTTGGGCCTTTTGGGTAAATTCTGTACTGAGACAGTCATTTAGGGAAGCCAGTCTAGGCTATAGAGGTGAACTGAAGTATCCTAGTTGACAGCCGTCATTAACAGCAAGATGTGCAGGTAAGGCCGCCTTGGACTGGACTCTCCAGCCCAGCCCAGCCATCTTTCTGGAAGAATGAAGCCCATGGGTGAGCCCAAGCAAAATCAGTAGAGAAAGGGCCCAGCAAATCCACAGAATTATGAGAAATAACAAGTAGTTGTTGTTTTAAGGTACTTAGTTTCTTTCTCTGGTTTTGGGATTGTCCATTAATTTTCTGCTATCACAAATGAAGATTTAGTTCATTACTTCATCTCCTTCCTGCCACACATCCTTATTTTATAGTTTTGACACTAGTCTTGGTTTCTCTGTTCATCACCTTTGCAACCTCAAAATAGTTAAGCCTACATTATTTGTTCCATGAATATCTATTGACTCCCCACTTTTTAAGATGAAAACATTGTTTCCTCCCTCCTTTTTACCTGTATCATCCCCTTTCACCTCCCAGTTTCTTTTCCTTTCTAAAAAGTTTTTAATTGAAATATAATTATATGCAAAAATATGCATAAATCATAGTGAAAAGTTTGATAAGGGAACACATCTCTGCAACCAGTACTTAGATCTAGAAATAGAATTTTATCACCACCTGAAAGTCCCACTTACTACTTTCTACCAAATGATGTAACCATTATTCTGACTTGTAAAACTTGTAAATAAGTTCAGTCTTTTTTTAAATTTTGTATATAGTTGTCTCTCAATTTGTTCCAGGACCTGCATGGAAACCAAAATAAGGAGATGCTTAAATCCCTTACAATCAGCCTTTCGTGTTCTTATGTTCAATCCATGATCGGCTGAATCTGTCAATGCAAAACCCACAGACATAGAGGGCTGACTGTAACTATTCAGTGTATTCTCTATTTTACCTGCCTTTCTGTTATTGTTCAGCATTCTGTTTGTGAAATTTATCCCTGTTGTTGATATACTTATATGTCATTCCTTCTTGTTTTTGTGTGGTATTTATTATATGAAAATAATGTTGATGGGCACTTATGGTCTGTCTAACATTTGGATATTGTGAGTGTTATAGTAAGCATTATTACACATTTTTGATGAACTCATGTATACATTTATATTGGATATATGCCCAGAAGTGGTAATACTGAGTCATAGAGTACATATATGTTCAACTGTACTAGATAGTGCTGAATAGTTTTCCAAAGTAGTTGCACTAATTTGCACTCCTACCAGCTGTGTAGGAGAGTTACTGTTACCCCACATTTTTGCCACTGTTTTGTATCATTTGATTTTTTTGTTATAACCATTCTATTGGGTTGGTAGTCATGTAAGACTGGGTTTTTTATTTTCATTTCTCTGAAGTTTTGAATTTTTTGATACCAGTATAGTGGGATCATTTAAACCTTTCATATTCTATTTATTCTGACATAAAAAGAGCAGGGTTTTGGATCTTGGATCTAATGACCTTGCTAAATTTACGTAACAATTCTGAAATTACCTTTTGATGTTTTTAGACTTTTGTGTACAAAACTATCATCTGTGAATAAAGTAGAATTTTTTTCTTCCCAATCCTTCCTCATGATCTCTTTTCTTCCCCTGTTACATCGGCTAAAACCAGCGCAGTGACAAGTGAAAGTCAGGATAGCGGGCGTCCTTGTTTCGTTTCCCATTCTAGGGCCATGCTCTTAACGTTTCAACACGCAGTAAGGTGTTTGCTGTAGGTTTTTGTGAGGATACTCTAGATCAGATTAAGGAAGTTTACTTCTATTCCTAATCAGCTAAGAGTAATTATCAAATGCTTTTTCTGTACCTATTGAGATTATCATATGGTCTACACCTCTTTTTTACTTGTTGACATGATGATTCATATTATTCACAAAATCAAATTACTTTTCAATTGCTAGAATAATCACTACTTAATTTTGATGTATGATCCTTTTACATATATTTTGCTTAAAAGTTGGAAAGAATAAGATGTGATTTTTCAGAAATGTTTTTGACACTAACTTCCAGAAATATTAGGAGTCCAGATGCAGAAATCAAGGTTGAAGTAAATGGACACTAATGTAAGCCTATATTTCCTTGATGACTTTGGCACTGTCAGAATATCTATCTTGACAGTACTACTATGCATCCTTAATAATCTGAAGGATACTTGGGGAGCTCACAATTGAGATTTGTTAATAGAGTCAAAAGAATAACGTAAATTACAAGTGCTTTTACATATTTAATCTTATTTAGAGGCGCAAAAATTCCTACATCTAACAGACACAATGAATGAATGGATAAATGAACAAATAAATATAGTTATTTTCTCCCTTGTTTTGGGATACCTCAGAACATATACTACATGACTTAGACACTGTGCCAAATATTACTTATTGATACTCAGCATTGTTCTCACCCTTCTAAGCTCTCCCTTGTCTGAGACATTCTCAGACCCTGTTGCCAGCAGTACTGCAACCTAAATTCCACTAATGAGAGGCACTGGTGTAAAATTGAAGGGAAAGGAAAAGGAGAAACCACTAGTCTCAGCATTAGTAACCTAGTAGGTGTCAGCAAATGGCAGATGAGTTGTTATGCCAGCAGCTTCTGGGCATAAGGATGTTTTGAGACTTATCTGCTGCCACATGGAACAAAGATAATTGGTGATGGTTCTCATGATTCCTGCCCTTCCTAATTTTTCACACCCTAGCAATAGTTCCTATATCTTTGCTCCATCAATCTTACTAATTATTGTGTAAACCTCTCTGTGCATTAAATCTTACATGAAATATATACAGCTGGATCAAAAGCTTTATTTCTTTTCCTGACTGACTACTGAATAAAGTAAGAAATTTAAAAAAATATTATGCCTGTATTTTCATAACTTGTGGGAATCCCAAGAGCCTAAATTTGATTTCTTTCAGCCAGAAATACTGTTTTCGGTCCTGCTAGGACCTAGGGGTGACACCAAGCATGCTTCAGCCCCCTTTAATAATCTTAATGGATAAATCTAAGACTTAGCTTACCCACTTTGCTGTGGGCCAAAGGTTTAGTCTACAGATTACAGAGCCATTACCAACATTCACTCCTGGGGCAATCTTACCTTTTCCATCATTACAGTTTCTCCTGTTTTGTGTGTAATCAGTTGTTATTCAGTTGTTCAGTCATGTTTGACTCTTTTTGACCCCATGGACTGCAGCACACCAGGCCTCCCTGTCCTTCACTATCTCCTGGAGTTTGTTCAAACTCATGTCCATTGAGTTGGTGATGCCATCCAACCATCTTATCCTCTGTCACCCCTTTCTCCTCCTACCCTCAATCTTTCCTATCATCAGGATCTTTTCAAATGAGTCAGTTCTTCACAGCAGGTGGCCAAAGTATTGGAGTTTCAGCTTCAGCATCAGTCCTGCCAATGAATATTCAGAGTTGCCTTCCTTTAGGACTGACTGGTTTGGTCTCCTTGCTGTCCAAAGGACTCTCAAGAGTCTTCTCCAGCACCATAGTCTGAAAACATCAATTCTTCAGCACTCAGCCTTCTTTATGGCCCAACTCTTACATCCATACATGACTACTGGAAAAACCATAGCTTTAACTATATGGACCTGTGTCAGAAAAGCGATGTCTTTGCTTTTTAATACACTGTTAGGTTTGTCATAGCTTTTCTTCCAAGAAGTAAGTGTCTGCTAATTTCATGGCTGCAGTCGCCATCCACAGTGATTTTGGAGCCCAAGAAACTATAATCTATTGCTGTTTCCATTTTTCCCCATATATCTGCCATGAAGTGATGGGACTGGAGGCCATGGTCTTAGTTTTTTGAATTTTGAGTTTTAAGCCAGCTTTTCCACTCTGCTCTTTCACCTTCCATCAAGAAGCTCTTTAGATCCTCTTTGCTTTCTGCCATTAGGGTGGTGTCATCTGCATACCTGAGGTTATTGATATTTCTCCCAGCAGTCTTGATTCCAGTTTGAGCTTTATCCGGCCCAGCATTTCACATGATGTACTCTGCATGTAAGTTAAATAAGCAGAGTGACAATGTACAGCCTTGATGTACTCCTTTTGCAATTTTGAACCAGTCCTTTGTTCCATGTCCTATTTTAACTGTTGATTCTTGACCTGCATACAGGTTTCTCAGGAGGCAGGTAAGGTGATCTGGTATTCCCATCTCTTTAAGAATTTTCCACAGTTTGTTGTGATCTACACCGTCAAAGGCTTTAGCATAGTCAATGAAGCAGATGTTTTTCTGGAATTCCTTTGCTTTTCCTATGATCCAACAGATGTTGGCAATTTGATCTCTGGTTCCTCTGTCTTTTCTAAATCCAGTTTGTATACCTGGAAGTTCTCAGTGCACATACTATTGATGCCTAGCTTGAAGGATTTTGAGCATTATCCTGCTAGCATGTGAAATGAGTGCAATTATGCAGTAGTTTGAACATTCTTTGGCATTGCTCTTCTTTGGGATTGGAATGAAAACTGACCTTTTCTAGTCCTGTGGCCACTGCTGAGTTTTCCCAGATTTGCTGGCATATTGAGTGCAGCACTTTCACAGCATCATCTTTTAGGATTTGAAATAGCTCAGCTGGTATTCCATCCCCTCCACTAGCTTTGCTTATAGTGATGCTTCCTAAGGCCCACTTGACTTCACATTCCAGGATGTCTGGCTCTAGGGGAGTGATCACACCATCATGGTTATCCGGGTCATTAAAACCTTTTTTGTACAGTTCTTCTATGTATTCTTACCACCTCTTCTTAATATCTTCTGCTTCCGTTAGTTCCATACAGTTTCTGTCCTTTATTGTGCCCATGTTTGTAATCAGTAAGTTTATACATTCTAGGTAAATAAGCAAAAGAATAAAATCACCAAACTGAGAAATTGTGTTAGCCTATCCATGATTTTTCACATTTTGACTCTGATTATGCTTGAGCCAAACATCAGAGTTAAAAAAAAAAAAAACAAAAAAAACAGTAAATAAAAAGCCACCCTGTTAAACATAATGTTTCATGAAAGGCTGCAAAACATACATGCACACATACACTCTTCAACTCTCCTTTTTCCTCGATTTGTCCATCAAACCTGCAAGTATGCATTGTACTGTTCTCCAAAGCTTATGTATTCTTTTTAATATAAATATTTAAGACAGCATTCCAAATGCAGGTAAGAATTCTGGTTATATGAGTCCCAGTGGTAAATAAAAAAAGAAAGTCTTAAAATTTTGAAGGGTAGCCTGGAACTATAATTTAAAAAAAAACAAATGGATATGTAATATCCTAGGAGTGAAGGGGTCTATGTTGTATTCCATCAGAGACAACACTGTGAAGAAAATAAAAGAGAGGAGAGATGGACACACCCCAGTTCTCCTCACTACCAGCTGGGCTTAGGAAGTGTTTGTAAGGGATTGGAGCTGACGACTACAGTGCTTGGAGCAGCAAGATGGCACTCTGTGTCTGGATGCACCTGGAGCTGTGTGTACAGCTTCTTTGTGAAAGGAGAAAACTGGGAAACAAGATAGGTAGGGTTTCTACTTTAAACCAGAGTAAGAGAAAGGAAAACAATGACCTGTAACCCTCCACCTCTGGTGTCACAATATTTCAGCCTAAGAATGACGTTGTCCTTCCTTCTACTTTTCTGCATGACTCAGAAGCTGACATTTGACCACAGCAAGGAAACTTACATATTTTGTGTATGATTCAGTTAAATCAGTCACTCAGCAATGTCTGATTCTTTGTGACCCCACAGACTGCAGCACACCAGGCTTCCCTGTCTGTCATGAACTCCCAGAGCTTGCTCAAACTCATGTCCATCAAGTCAGTGATGCCATCCAACCATCTCATCCTCTGTTGTCCCCTTCTCCTCCTGCCTTCAATCTTTCCCAGCATCAGGGTCTTTTCAAATGAGTCAGTTCTTTGCATCAGGTGGCCAAAGTATTGGAGCTTCAGCATCAGTCCTTCCAATGAATATTCAGGACTGGTTTCCTTTAGAATTTGAGGAAATCTTGGAGATCAAACCATTCAATTGTGTATGATTACTATTGCATTTAATTATTGGAAAATGAAACTGGCAATAGCATTTATACACTTATTTATTTACCTTCATTATATTTTAGTAATTTTTAAAATGAAACTGTACAGGTTTGGAATGTGTTACTCAAAGCTTACCTTTCCTGTATATCCTGTATCCTATTCTTTTTTTAAAAAATTAATTATTTATTTTTGACTGTGCTGGGTCTTTGTTGCTGCACACAGGCTTCTCACTGCCATGGCTTCTCTTGTTGTGCAGCACAGGTTCTAGGTGCATGGGCTTCAGTAGTTGCAGCACTCAAGCTTAATAGTTGCAGCTTGTGGGTGTAGTTGCCCATGGCATGTAGGATCTTTCTGGACCAGGGATTGCAAGGCAGACTCTCAACCACTGAACCACCAGGGAAGCCCCCCTATTCTTTCTATTATGCAAAATTCCATAGCTTGGTGGTTTTACAAGCATATAGGTGGCATGAAGGATGAAACTTTGTGATAACTGGTCTAGCTCATTTACTTTTTTTCTTTGTCTGCTCCTTCCTATCCCTCTTCCTCCTCTTCTGTTCGTGTTTTATTGACTTTCAGCTTTTAGAGATTTTGTTCACTTTCCTGTGATCTCAGCAATACATTTAGAGTCATGTTTGTTCAGAGTCATGTAATTTATTCGAGACTTACTTTTTTAGCAATAGGAGCTTCAAAATATTCGACCCACTCTGCTCCCAGAAGTGAACATCTCTATCTGCTTTACATCTTGTGTAAATGTGTTGAAATTTCTCATCCATCTGTGGTCCCTTCGGATTCTCTTGATTGTTGTTGACTTTGTCCTTTTTCATGTCTTTAGTTTCATCTTAATGTAGTCTCTGGAGAAAGAGGAGATGAATGTATGTGTGTTCATGCATTATTCTGAACCACAAACTACAACAGTTTTTTCAAATTTAAGATTTAAATATGCTCTGTATTCTTCAGTGGTTTTAATTGTACAACAAAAATACAGATAAAAAATAAATAGAAATGTCAACCTAAGTTCTATGGAAAACAAAATTACCATTTAGTTAATGAACTTTAAAATGATGGAAAAGAAATGACACTGCTAGAAAGTAATTCCCAAAGATTTTCATGGCTTTTTCAAAAACATAACTTGTTGTTTATGGAAGATCACTATCTACATATTGATTTATTTAAAATATCTTGCTTGAATAAATGATGCCATACTATAACACTTTACCTTGGAATAACCTTTGGGCTTTTGTAATATTGATTGTCCTTGTTCATTGGGGTTACATGTTACCATAGCTATAAAGGTTTCTTAAAAATAAATTGAAAGGGTGCTCTTTTCTAATATCTGACAAGTCCAGGCTTTGAGCAGTATACTTTTCAGTTAACAATAATACCTATGCATTCATTTGAGACATTTAGAAATATGCTTTAAAAATCTGCAAAATAAGAGTCCTAACCAACAATATTTGTGCAATTTAAAACTGTGGAAAAAACAGTGATTAAGAGAATCTCTAGGGTAAATAAATTAGTTTCTTTTCGCTAATACACTTTGATAGTAGATCAGTCCAATTCATTTGCTCAGTCGTGTCCGACTCTGCAACCCCATGGACCGCAGCATGCCAGGCCTCCCTGTCCATCACCAGCTCCCAGAGTTTACTCAAACTAATGTCCATTGACTCGGTGATGCCATCCCACTATCTCATCCTCTGTCATCCCCTTCTCCTCCCACCTTCAATCTTTCCCAGCATCAGGGTCTTTTCAGTGAGTCAGCTCTTCACATCAGGTGGCCAAAGTATTGGAGTTTCAGCTTCAGCATCAGCATCAGTCCTTCCAATGAATATTCAGGACTGATTTTCTTTAGGATGGACTGGTTGGATCTCCTGGCTGTCCAAGGGACTCTCAAGAGTCTTTTCCAACACCACAGTTCAAAAGCATCAATTCTTCGGCGCTCAGCTTTCTTTATAGTCCAACTCTCACATCCATACATGACTACTGGAAAAACCATAGCTTTGACTAGATGGACCTTTGTTGGCAAAGTAATATCTCTGCTTTTTAATATGCTATCTAGGTTGGTCATAACTTTCCTTCCAAGGAGCAAGAGTCTTAATTTCATGGCTGCCGTCACCATCTGCAGTGATTTGGGAGCCCAGAAAAATAGTCAGCCACTGTTTCCATTGTTTCCCCATCTATTTGCCATGAACTGATGGGACCAGTTGTCATGATCTTAGTTTTCTGAATGTTGAGCTTTAAGCCAACTTTTTCACTGTCCTCTTTCACTTTCATCATGAGGCTCTTTAGTTCTTCTTCACTTTCTGCCATAAGGGTGGTATCATCTGCATATCTGAGGTTATTGATATCTCTCCCAGTAATCTTGATTCTAGCTTGTGCTTCATCCAGCCCAGTGTTTCTCATGATATACTTTGCATATAAGTTAAATAATCAGGGTGACAATATACAACCTTGACATGCTCCTTTCCCTATTTGGAACCAGTCTGTTGTTCCATGTCCAGTTCTAACTGTTGCTTCTTGACCTGCATACAAATTTCTCAGGAGGCAGGTCAGGTGGTCTGGTATTCCTATCTCTTTCAGAATTTTCCACAGTTTGTTGTGATCCACCCAAAGGCTTTGGTATAGTCAATAAAGCAGAAGTAGATGTTTTTCTGGAACTCTCTTGGCTTGTTGATGATCCAGTGGATGTTGGCAATTTGATCTCTGGTTCCTCTGCCTTTTCTAAATCCAGCTTGAACATCTGGAAGTTCACAGTTCATGTACTGTTGAAGCCTGGTTAGGAGGATTTCAAGCATTATTTTACTAGTATGTGAGATGAGTGCAGTTGTGCAGTAGTTTGAGCATTCTTTGGCATTGCCTTTCTTTGGGATTGGAATGAAAACTGACCTTTTCCAGTCTCATGGCCACTGCTGAGTTTTCCAAATTTGCTGGCATATTGAGTCCAGCGCTTTCACAGCATCATCTTTTAGGATTTGAAATAGCTCAACTGGAATTCCATCACCTCAATTAGCTTTGTTCGTAGTGATGCTTCCTAAGGCCCACTTGACTTTGCATTCCAAGATGTCTGGCTTTAGGTGAGTGATCATGCCATCGTGATTATCTGGGTTATGAAGATCTTTTTTGTATAGTTCTTCTGTGTATTCTTGCCACCTCTTCTTAATATCTTCTGCTTCTGTTAGGTCCATACCATTTCTGTCCCTTATTGAGATCTGATAGACAGAGTGCCTGAAGAACTATGGACAGAGGTTCGTGACATTGTACAAGAGACAGCAATCCAGACCATCCCCAAGAAAAAGAAATGCAAAAAGGCAAAATGGTTGTCGGAGGAGACCTTACAAATAGCTGTGAAAAGAAGAGAAGCGAAAGGCAAAGAAGTGAAGGAAAGATATACCCATTTGAATGCAGAGTTCCAGAGAATAGCAAGGAGAGATAAGAAAGCCTTCCTCAGTGATCAATGCAAAGAAATAGAGGAAAACAATAGAATGGGAAAGACTAGAGATCTCTTCAAGAAAATTAGAGATACCAAGGGAACATTTCATGCAAAGATGGGCACAATAAGGGACAGAAATTTGTGGACCTAACAGAATGACAGTAGATAGTGGTCATTGTTTTAGCTGCCTGGCACCCAGACTCCATTGTTATAGTAGCCCAAATTACTTTCAGAACAATGAACCTTCTCATATTTGCATAGAGATGAGAGATCAGTGGCATGCTCTTCCTTTCAGAATCTAAATGTTCTGTTTGTCCCTTTTTTTAAGCCCAAATCCTGGTGGCAGACAAGAAGTCCTAAGGCTTAATGATGAGCTAATAAGTCTCTCTCTCTCTTTGTCTGTCTGTCTCTGTCTGTCACACACACAAACCTGAGATTTTGAACCTGGACTGAAGTGTCACAAGGATGAGATAAATGATTGGAGTCATTTAGTCAATCATTGATTGGCCAAGACCTTTGAGCTGTTCTTGCCACTAGAATCTTTGAAGATATCTCTTTCTGTATCCTCCTCCACTGGTTTATTCAGTTCCCTTTTCAGTCATGTGAGCTTCTTTCCCATGTGAGCCTTCTTGCTGCTTCTTCTTAATATCTTCTGCTTCTGTTAGGTCCATACCATTTCTGTCCTTTATTGAGATCTCATAGACAGAGTGCCTGAAGAACTATGGATAGAGGTTTGTGACATTGTGCAGGAGAGCTGGATCATCGAAAAAGCAAGAGAGTTCCAGAAAAACATCTATTTCTTCTTTATTGACTATGCCAAAGCCTTTGACTGTATGGATCACAATAAACTGTGGAAAATTCTGAAAGAGATGGGAATACCAGACCACCTGAACTGCCTCTTGAGAAACCTGTATGCAGGTCAGGAAGCAACAGTTAGAACTGGACATGGAACAACAGACTGGTTCCAAATAGGGAAAGGAGTACGTCAAGGCTGTATATCATCACCCTGCTTATTTAACTTATATGTAGATATATCATGAGAAATGCTGGGTTGAAGGAAGCACAAGCTGAAATCAAGATTGCTTGGAGAAATATCAATAACCTCAGATATGCAGATGATACCACCTTTATGACAGAAAGTGAAGAAAGACTAAAGAGCCTCTTGATGAAAGTGAAAGAGGAGAGTGAAAAAGTTGGCTTAAAGCTCAACATTCAGAAAACTAAGATCATGGCATCTGGTCTCATCACTTCATGGCAGATAGATGAGGAAACAGTGGAAACAGTGGCTGACTTTATTTTTCTGGGCTCCCAAATCACTGCAGATGGTGACGGCAGCCATGAAATTAAAAGACGCTTACTCCTTGGAAGGAAAGTTATGACCAACCTAGACAGAATATTAAAAAGCAGAGACATTGTCAACAAAGGTCCATCTAGTCAAGGCTATGGTTTTTCCAGTGGCCATGTATGGATGTGAGAGTTGGACGATGAAGAAAGCTGAGCGCCGAAGAGTTGATGCTTTTGAACTGTGGTGTTGGAGAAGACGCGAGAGTCCCTTGGACTGCAAGGAGATCCAACCAGTCCATCCTAAAGGAGATCAGTCCTAGGGGTTCATTTGAAGGACTAATGTTGAAGCTGAAACTCCAATACTTTGGCCACCTCATGCAAAGGGCTGACTCGTTGGAAAAGATCCTGATGCTGGGAAAGATTGAGGGCAGGAGAAGGAGACGACAGAGGATGAGATAGTTGGATGGCATCACTGACTTGATGGACATGGGTTGGGGTGGACTCCGGGAGTTGGTGATGGACAGGGAGGCCTGGCATGCTTTGGTTCATGGGGTCACAAAGAGTCGGACATGACTGAGCGACTGAACTGAACAGGAGAATATTCCCATGGGAACATGCTCCTGTGTGAGCATTCTTTTCCTGTGTAACTACTAGTTATTTTCTATTGTTTGCTAACAAAACACCTTAATGTGATTCACCTTATGACACAATATGATTAAGGATCATGAGCCACCAACCAGTGTTATAGTAAATGATCTCAGTAACATCAGTCAAACTAACTTAGTTCGACAAGCTGGAAATGTAGTATCAAGCAGGAGAGAAGACTGTCCTCATCCCATCTAGTGTTCGGAACCACAGAAGAAATGATCTGACACAGCAGAATTGAACACGACTCCACATGTATTTCTTTTTCAAAATTGGAACAGGAATCTGATTCTGTACAAGAAACTTCTCAGAAACAGAGGGTACCACACTGATACAGCCATTAATTTCCTTCAGCTATCCTCAACAGAGTAGAGAGGCTGAAGTCATTTGGTAAAAATGTTCCCACTTTCCTATATTTTCTGTTGCCTCTTTCAATTTTTGAATAATTTAAAATCATTTCAGCATTTTAGCATATAGCAAACCACACAATCGGGGTATCAATGCACTTTGCAGGACTATGTTCAGGAGCTTTTAACAAAAAAGGAAAAAGAGTGACTTTAAAAACTTAATTTTTCTGCCACAAAAAGTTTGGAGGGAGGCATTCCAAAGCAGATGTAATATCACTGAAATGCCTGCAAGGGCCAGGTTTCTCTCTTGCTTCTCCTCTCCCACTTTGGTTTCAATCCTCATGATGTGAAGATGGCTGCTGCCACCATCACCTTTTCTATTCCACGTAGAAAGAAGACAGACAGAAAAGGGTCTTTAACATACACACAATCTTGTTTTTGTTTTATTGCATCAAGAAGCCATTCGCTGAGACTTTTGCCCACCCTTTGAAAGGGTGACATTACCAACCTCATCAAAATTGTTGTTGTTTAGTTGCTAACTTGTGTCTGACTCTTTCACAACCCCATAGACTATAGCCTGCCAGGCTCCTCTGTCCATGGGATTCTCCAGGCAAGAATACCCGAGGGAATTGCCATTCCCTTCTCCAGAAGACCTACCTGATCCAGGGATTAATACAGAAGAGACAATGGATATTGGGCAAGTGATCCACTGATGTCTGCTTCCATCTACTACCAGGATTTACAAGATGTTAACATTTTGCAAATTTACTTCATTATTTCTTTTAAAGATATAAAACATTACAAATAAAGCTAAAGACTCATCTCCATCTCTTTTTCCTCCCTTCCATCCCATAGATAACCATTAACCTTAGGTTGGTGTATGTAATTCCTAGAGGGATTTTTTAATATGTTCACCGCATAAAGAGGCTTGGTTTCTGATAACACTGGGATAGGTATTTCAAGCCCTTCCTCATGATAAATGCATGTAAATGCTATCTTAAATATATATGAATAGGTATACATATATATATTTCCCCCGGATAATATTTTAAAACCTAGTAAAAATGTTATAGAAATGAAAAGACTGTAAAGAACCATCAGGCCAGAATTTAAGAAAAAGGAAGAACTGGGGAAGTTTCAGTTGAACACCAGCTGCCCTCAGCATGAGGCAACCTTTGCTAGCGCCCTGGGGTTGAGTTCAGGCAGATTTACTTCTGGTTTATTTTCCCCTCAGGGTGTAGCCTTTTGAAACCAGGTTGATAAGGAAGAGGGTTTTCTATTAGATTCCCAGGATCACAGTGAGCCCTGGGTCATTACTTCCTTTTTCTCACTCTTGTTGTTCAGTCTTAGTCGTGTCTGACTCTTTGCAATCCCATGGACTGTGGCACACCAGGCTTCCCTGTCCTTCACTATCTCCCAGAGTTTGCTCAAATCACATACATTCGGTGATGCTATCCAACTATCTTATCCTTAGTCTCCCCCTTTTCCTCCTGCCCTCAGTCTTTCCCAGCATCAGGGTCTTGTGAAATGAGTCGGCTCTTCCCATCAGGTGGTCAAAGTATTGGAGCTTCAGCTTCAACCTCAGTTCTTCCAATAAATATTCAGGTTTGATTTCCTTTACGATTGACTGGTTTGATCGCCTTGCTATCCAGGGGACTCTCACTCTGTGAGGCTGCAAAGAGTTAGACACAACTTAGCGAGTCAACAACAGTGAGACCACCGAGACTGAAATCCGAATTTGTGTAGGTCAACCAAAGCTGTGCGGGCAGAAGCAGCTTTGAGGCCCAGGTCTCCTACTTGCATAGGTGGACTACCTATTGTGAAGGCAAGGACAAATTAACACTAGAAGAGTTACTAATACTGGCAATTTCTCAGGCATGTTTTCCCTACCTTATGATTTCCTCCCTTCTGTATTCTCTGAAATTTACTGTTCACCTAATTTCTTTGTATAATTTCTTAGTTCATTTTTTCTTTATAATTTCTTCTTTATAAGTACTGCTCTATCTACATTCTCAAACTTTTGATATATAATATTTTATTGTGATTTAGTTCTAAAACATTTCTAGTTTCTTTGACCAAATTGCATATAAATATATATATATATATTTAGAAACACAGAAGAAATAGATGATGCATTCAGAAAAGTGCATAATTATGAAAGAATAGCTATATAAATTGTTCACAGAATGAACATATCCATGTAAATACCATCCAAATCAGGAAGCAAAACAAAGATCTTAATCTTTGTCTTTTCATTCAATTGTTTAGTCCCTTTACATTTAAGGTAGTTTCTTCTAAGTTACAAAATTTCTTTTAAGCGTACTTATAAGTTTTTCTTTTAGAAATGTTTTATTATCAGAAATTATTATAGTTTAAGCCCCATAATTATTATATTTAACAACACTTCCTCATGAAGATTACCTATTTGTGAGTATTTAAACTTTGGATCATGAATTCGTGTTCAGTATGGTTTCTCTGTGAGAATGCCAGGCAAACTAGGTTTAGGAAATATTCCTTCACAATGTTTTTGTGTTTATTCCTGCTGAGTAATGTAAATTTGAACCCTTAATAAGGAAGAGGGCAGGGATTTTGATTTCTCATTTGTACTAGTCTGGGTCTAGTCAGGAGACAGAAATCACACAATAATTTAAATAAGTTAGTTTAAGGAACTATTAAGCTATAAGAGAGTAACTAAAAAGATGTAAAGAGAAGGCTGAAAGGAAGGACAAACTTAGGCTGGGGTCCCTACCCCAAGGCTGGGGTTCAGACCTCATTGGTGAGATGTGGTTAAGCTCACAGGAAGACCGAGAAGCTCACAGGGCTGGCTAGACTCAAGCGGATGCACAGTTCCTGGGCAGACAGGAAAGAGCTCTCTGGGGTGCAGGCGATATCAAAGCTGTTATGTGTATGCACACAGGGATTTGAATGCCACTGTGGGCAAGAAGTCTCGAGCACTTGGTGCCCCTGCTGGGAGAGCCATGGAAAGGTGGTCTCCAGGCCTGGACTGGGTTACTGAGGTCACTGAAGGGCTGGGCAGAACACAACTGGATGTGACTACACACCCACGCTGCTGACGCAGCATGCAACAAGAGCAAGAAAAAGCCGAACCCAGCACACAGGAACCAGGAAGAGACGCCCCCTTCCTCCTGCAATGTCCCTCCGGCGCCCTCTGCTGACAAAGTATTGTATCACGCTTACTGTAAAGGAGAAATGCTTCAGGCTCCAATCTATGTGTCACCACAGTCCAGGTACTCAAAGGTGAATTTGTAACTGAGAGGCAATATATTGGTAAGTGTCCCATCAGGACTGACATTTTTCCTTACCCAGAATGTGGGTGAAGTTACTGCCTTGATCTCTGTGCCAGTGGGCACATTATTGTTAGTCTGCCTTTCTCTGAAGGTGCTGCCCTTTGAGACTCCTGCCTTTAGATAGGGGTCCTCTTCCCGCTCCCCACCTAAGGTGGACTCAAGGACGTGGGCTTTAAAACCCAAACTCACTGGAAGCATACCAATATCACCTCACCCAGCTGAGTAGCTGCTTGGTTATTGTATCACTTGTGCGTGTGTGCTAAGTCACTTCAGTAGTGTCCGACTCTTGGTGACCCTGTGGACTGTGGCCCACCAGGCTCCTCTGTCCATGGAATTCTCCAGGCAGGAATACTGGAGTGGGTTGCCATGCCCTCCCTCCAGGGGACTCTCCCCAGCCCAGGGATTGAACCCACATCTCTTACATCTCCTGTATTTGTAGGTGGGTTCTTTACCACTAGCACCATCGTATCACTTACGCATTACTTTCTTTTATGTTCTTTCTATCTTGCGAGCACTTGGAAATTTCTCTTCCTTGTTGTAAACTCAGTGGTGCACTAAAAACGAAGGGACACACATTGTACCCAGAATTTCTAAGTGGTCTTAAAGGGAAGGTTTTCAGTCTGTATTACCCGAGCTGTTTAACAATATCATTCTTGTTCTTTCTTTAGTTTTCTTTTGAACTTTCTGGTAACTTCTCGAGAGACTGCTAAAAGGTTTTAAGCATAAATAAAATAATCTTTATTACAAATTACATGATACTAAAAGTACATTGACTGATGATGGCTGCTAATTTCACATGATTAATGAGTTAGGGTATCTTAGGCATGTGGAGTGGCTTGTGCAGTGGTTGTCTCATGTGATTGTCATGTATGCATTTTAAAAACACTCCATAGAGGGATTCATTCTGACAAGGGAGGATTTTTAACTTCCACTTCATGGTTCTGCATACTTTTATGGGTGTGTAACCAATTTCCATTTCATTAGTTACATAAGATGCCACTTATCTCATTCTTAATAACTGGAACCATATATCTGATTTATTTCAGCAATATATTAGCATAACATATAGGTTGTGCTGTAAATTGGCCTTGTTCTTCGTCTAATTTTAGAGATTGGTGTATTACTTTACTGGAGAAACTAATGTTCTGTAAATTTAAATAGATATCCTCCTCTGAGCTTCTGACACATTTTTGCATACCTCTAGACTACATTGCCGGAGAAGGCAATGGCAACCCATTTCAGTACTCTTGCCTGGAAAATCCCATGGATAGAGGAGCCTGGTGGGCTGCAGTCCATGGAGTTGCGAAGAGTCAGACACAACTGAGCAACTTCACTTTCACTTTTCACTTTCATGCATTGGAGAAGGAAATGGCTACCCACTCCACTGTTCTTGCCTGGAGAATCCCAGGGACGGTGGAGCCTGGTGGACTGCCGTCTGTGGGATCACACAGAGTCAGACACGACTGAAGCTACTTAGCAGCAGCAGCAGACTACATTGCAGGCTTCTCTAGTGTCTCAGAAGGTAAAAAATTTGCCTGCAATGCAGGAGACTCAAGTTCAATCCCTGGGTCAGGAAGATCCCCTGTACAAGGAAATGGCAACCCACTCCACTATTCTTGCCTGGAAAATTCCATGAACAAAGGAGCCTGGTGGGCTACAGTCCATAGGGTCACAAAGAGTTGGACATGACTGAGCAACTAACACACACACACACACACACGCGTGCACACACACACACACACACACACACTACATTGCATATCAGTTGATTGTAATTTTTGATTGCTTATCTAACATTTCCTTTATACCAGGAGATCTTTAAGGATGGAGTTTTGTTATCATCCCCAGGGTCTAGCACAGTTGATAAAGGAGATGACAATTAAATATTTGTTGAATAAATACATTTTTGCCTAGGGCCATACAGCTAGGAGTAACTCAGCATAATATATTTGGAGAACCACCATACTCAAAGAGTTTAGCTGGAGCAAAAGGCATGTGAGGGGATTGTAGCTGTGTAAGTAAGCAGAATCCACATCTTGGCTATCTTGTATACTGTGCTAAGGTTTGGGAATCTTCCTAAGGGCATTGGGAGCCACTCAAGGGTTTCTGGAAGGAGACCTAATCAGACACACATTTTGGAAAGATTATTCTGTTGGTTTCATGTAGACCATGTCACTGCATAAATGGCTCTCATCAAATATTGGTGGAATGAGAGTGCATGAAATAATGAATTAGCGTGCTGTGCTGTGGCTTGGTACGAGTGAACTTTCCTTTGGTTTTATTGTCTGAGGCAGAATCCTTGCTTGGAAGGTGTCGGGGATTGAATTGTGTCTCCTCCACTAACTCAATTCATATCTTGAAGCCCTAGTGTCCAGAACCTCAGAATGTGACTGTACTGGATATATGGCCTACAAACAGGCAATTAAGTGAAAATAAGGGTGTCGGGGTAGGCCCTAATCCAGTGTGACTCATATCCTTCTGGGGGAGACTGGACACGCAGGCACCAGGGTGCATGTGCAGAGAGGGACAGCCTTTAAAAGAGGCAGTGAGAAGGTAGCCGTCTTGGAGCCAAAGAGACTGGCCTCCCAACCCTAGCAACACCTTGATCTTGAACTTCCAACCTCCAGAACTATGAGAAAATAAACTTCTGTTCTTTAAGCCATCCAGCGTGGAATTTTGTTATGGCAGCTCTAGGAGACTAACAGAAGGCTTATAGGATGGCCAGTGTAGCAAAGTTTGACTTCAATTATGGAATAAAATGTTACCAACTATAGTCACCATATTTTACATTAGATCTTCTCATGTAGTAATACCTGAGTAGTTCAACAATAAAAAGGATCTTTAAGTATCATTGGGAAATCAATGATTTCAACTCTATCATAATGTGTGAAATAACAATAAAAATGAAAAGATATTATTGAACTGAAGGGCTTCTGATTACTAAAATTTACAAAAACCATATTCTATTGTACATCTGCCTATGATTATCCTGGCCTTACCCATAACCTGGTGTCTTCCCTGGTGGCTCAGACTGTAGGGAATCTGCCTCCAATGCAGGAGACCCGGGTTCGATCACTAGGTTGGGAAGATCTCCTGGAGAAGGAAATGGCAACCTACTCCAGTATTCTTGTCTGGAGAATTCCATGGACAGAGGAGCCTGGTGGGCTACAGTCCACGGGGTGAGAGATTCGGACATGACTGAGCGACCGACACACACATACACACACACGATCTGACACTGATTTGCTCAAAGATCTCAGACTTGATGTACCCTCCCTTTGCCTTACTCTTCCTGTCCATTCATTCTCCCACTCCTCTCAGCCTCCTGGCTTGGCTCTCCACATCTCCAGAGCAATCCTCCCAGATGGTTCTGCTCATTAGCCTGCTTTGGACAGTGCTATCCCTCACCTGCAGGCATCTTCATGCTATGGACCACTTCCTTGTCTTTACTTCCCTCCCAAAGCAGCTTAAAGCCCAAAGCCCATTCCCTGTAATACTTTCTTTCCAATGAATCTCAAGGTCCTTTCTACCGGTCCCCTTTGCCCCACATGGTCACCCCTATTGCTGGATAAATGCAACATGGCTTCTCTGTACTTTCCTCCAGGCTGCTGTGAAAATGAAAATAATAGTCGCTCAGTCATGTTGGACTCTTTACAACCGTATGGACTGTAGCCTGCCAGGCTCCTCTGTCCATGGGGATTCTCCAGGCAAGAATACTGGAGTGGCTTGCTATTTCCTTCTCCAGGGGATCTTCCCGATACAGGGATCAAACTTGGGTCTCCTGAATTGCAGGAGGATTCTTTACCATCTGAGCCACCAGGGAAGCCTCCAGGCTGCTGAGTGGGGCTGAAAGAAAAACAGTTACTCAGCTGCAGATTCTTGCTGCTATTACCTGATATTAGGAGAAGGCAATGGCACCCCACTCCAGTACTCTTGCCTGGAAAATCCCATGGACGGAGGAGCCTGGTAGGCTGCAGTCCATGGGGTCGCGTAGAGTCGGACATGACTGAGTGACTTTACTTTCACTTTTCACTTTCGTGCATTGGAGAAAGAAATGGCAACCCACTCCAGTATTCTTGCCTGGAGAATCCCAGGGACGGGGGAGCCTGGTGGGCTGCCGTCTATGGGGTTGCACAGAGTCGGACACGACTGAAGCGACTTAGCAGCAGCAGCAGCAGCAGCAGCAGTTCTCATTAGTGTTTTCATTGCTCTGGAGACAGACCTTTGCATTTCCTGGTCAGCTCTCTACACTTACCAGAAAAGCCTTCTCAAATCCCATCCATGCTCCTCCTCAATGGAAGACCCTCTCACCCTCCTCCTCACCCTTTTTTCTCACCAGATGACTTCACCTCCACTTCAGTAACATCTAATGTTTATTGAGCACCTACTCTCAGCCACGCCCCAATCCAGGTTCTGGGGATGCAAAAATGAAAACATAAGGCACTGACTGTAGGGTTTATGTTACACTAGAATGAGATGGATGATAAACAGATGACCACACAGAACACCACTAGCTGTGATAATATAAAGAAAAATTAAGTAGAATACAGGGTGGGGAAGAGTGATGAGATGCTCTTTTATTTAGGGGGAGTCAGGGAAGATGGTATAGGGAGCAAGTTATGTGTTTATCTGAGGGAAGGAAAATAAATAAAGCCTCCAACATGGGAAGAAGCTAGGTGTGTGGAGAAAGCAAGAAATGGGGCCAGGCAGCTGGAGCAGAGTGAGAAAGAGAGTAACAGGAGATGGGCTCAAGGTGGTGAAGAGGGAGTAACAACGTAAGGTCTAGATGGCCGTTGTAAAGATTTGGGAGCCTTTGGAGGGCTTTCTGCAAAGGAGTGACAAGATCTGTTTTAGGTTTTAGAAGGACGCTCTGGTTGCTATGTAGAGAAGTGACTAAGAGTAGAAGCAGGCGTTTCAAAGACGTCAGAGTTGTGTCGTCCGTCTAGGGAACGGTGAATATATTTTTGGTTGCACAAAGGAAAGTTGCAGTGGCTGAGAAATTTCATCAGCTGAGAAGTTCTTCCTGGTGGCTGCAGCAAGGTGCAAATCCTGCTGGTGGTGATGATACCAAAGGCAGTACTATCTCAAGCTGAGTCCTCTCTGGTGGCAAGATGAGGGCTCCTTGGCTGGGCTTTCTTCCCCACGTATTTCCCTGTGTAGGCCTGGGTTTCCATGGCCTCCAATGTCAGTTCTATTGCTTGCAACTGAGAACCCTGCAGATGCAATGGAAGATTTTTTTTTCACCTGAGAATTTTGCACAGTACTACTTTTCTAAAGATAGCCTGTTCTAACTTGAGTAACCCTGACTGTAGATGTGGGGTGGTGTTAACTGAGCCAAACTTGGTCCACTTGCCCACACACAGTAAAAGCAAGCAACTGACACCAGGTTGTGGTGAAGGAAATTACAGCATTTATTGCAGGTGCAAAAGAGGAGTGAGGGGAGCTAATGCTCAAAAAGCCCAAACTCCCCAAAGGGTTTTAGGGAAAAGTTTTTAAAGGCGAGGTGAGAGAGAGGAGTTATAAGGTATGTGATGGGCTCATGTACAGTTCTCTGATTGATTGATGGTGAGGTAACAGGGTGGTGTCACAGGGGTGAAAATTGCCAGTCCTCAGGCTCCAACCAGTCTGGGGGCTACATGCTCATGGTCATCATGTGGTTAACGTCTTCCATTTGGTGGGGGTTTTAGTATCTGTAAAGCAACTCAGGAAATGTGCATCAGATGCTGTTGTCTATGTCCTTCAGGGAGAAACTAAAGACTCTGTGAGTGCTAGATGGCTGATTTACTGTTTAAGTTGTTACCAGTTCTCCTGGCCCAACTGCAATTTTTTGTTGTTGCTGTATGTTCACATTCTTTCAATCATTAATTCTTGAACCAAGCTTTTTTGAGGCTGGGGAGGCCTGGGACTGTAAGTTTTGCAGAAAGAAGAAGCAGGCAGAGGACATGGGGTAGCGGTGGGGATGTCTGTCCTGGGCAGGGCCCATGGGGTTCCGGCTTGGTTACAGTGAGAAGAAGTCATAGAAGCTATTCAGGATGAAGTTGTATTTAGACAGGAGGAGAGAGGGGTGAGAACAAAGATAGGCAGAAGCAAAAATTAGATGAAACAAAATGTTTTATGAGATCAATTTGAGTAGCTCAGAGTAAAATTGACACATTTTGGTGACTTTTTTCTTTTAAAATTGTTTTAACGCTTCTTCTGAAGAGAGCTACTGATTAAATTTTAATTCTGTTCTTGAGAATATTGTCAGAGAGGAAGGAATTTTCTTCTACCCTTCTATGTTCTTCTGGCTGGTCTAAGAATTAAGCTGACATGAGACAGAGTAACAGGAGCAAGTCAAACAAAATTTTAATAAGATATATACATGGGAAAGACCCAGGAAAACTGAGTAACTCACCAAAATAGCCGAAGCCTTCACTTTAAATAATATCTTCAGCTAAAGATGAAAGAGGGTGTTGA
This sequence comes from Giraffa tippelskirchi, assembly GCF_054371585.1. Taxonomy (NCBI): domain Eukaryota; kingdom Metazoa; phylum Chordata; class Mammalia; order Artiodactyla; family Giraffidae; genus Giraffa; species Giraffa tippelskirchi. The sequence goes on from NC_137281.1 coordinate 113,949,525, forward strand.
GGTTGGTAGTTTGGGACTTCAAAGAGGAGGAAGGAACTTCATATGAAGATGAAAAAAGCAATGTTTGGTAAACAAATGTTTGGTGAGGCACAGAGTAGACTCTAATCTCCAGGCCCTGCTGAGTTTTCCCGCCGCACTTCAGTTTTTGTTTGTTTGGCTTTTTGTTTTTTTTCATTTCCAACCCCCTTAAATTGAAGAAGCCTAATTTTTTTTTATCAATAAACTTATAATTTTAGAACTTCAGCTTAGGGGCTTCCCTGGTGGCTCAGTGGTAAGGAGTCCACCTACCAGTGCAGGAGACATGGGTTCAATCCCTTATCTGGGAGGATTCCACATGCCATACAGCAGTTAAGCCCACGTGCCACGATTATTGAGCCTGTGCTCTAGGGCTTGGGAGCGCAACTGCTGAAGCCTGCACGCCTATAGCCCATGTTCCTCAATAAGAGAAGCCACCACAGTGAGAAGCTGGTGCACTGCAGCTAGAGAGTAGCCTCCTCTCGCCTCAACTAGAGAAAGCCCATGTAGCAATGAAGACCCAGGGCAGCCATAAATAAATAAACAAAATTATTTTTTCCAAAAAAGCTTCAGTTTAAAATTATCAGCATGGATAAAGGGGACCTAGGAGTCTGGAGTTTTAGCTGAGAAAACTCCGTTTCTCTCTGTTCAAATAAGTAATCTCCAGGGAATGATCTCAAAAGTTTATTGCACCCCTAAATGTTTGATTCTACCTTAAACTGTTTAAAACTTACTAGAACATTTTAAACATACAGAAAAGTGAACAAAATTGAGTAACAGACATGAATGTATTTACCATATAGTTTTAGTAGATCTTAACATTTTGCAATACTGTATTTGCTGCAGGTTTTTCTTTTAGCTTTTTCAATAACTGTGCAATAAAATTCAATAAAATTGGCTTTCTTTACCCTACTGTGCAGTCCTATGAATTTTAAAACTTTTTTATTGTGGTAAAATACAGATAGCAAAATTTACCATTTTAACCATTTTAAAGTATACAGTTCAGCAGCATTGAATACATTCACATTGTTCTGTAACAATCACCACCATCCATCGCCAGAACTTTTCATCTTCCCAAGTTGACATTCCCTCCACGTTAAACTATGACTCCCATGTCCACCTCCCTGGAGGCTCTGGCAACTCTCATCCTACTATCCTTGTGAATTTTAGTCCTATGAATTTCAGTACATCATAGATTGACATTACTGTCACCACATTCAAGATACAAAAGGGCCTCATCACCCCCCAAAACACTCTTTATAACCATACCATCCCCTGACCTCTGGCAACTGCTCACCTGTTCTCATCACTATAGTTTTGTCTTTTCACAAACATCATAAATGGAATCATAAACTAGGTGACCACTTAAACACTAATTTCTTACAAGCATGGGGATGCTCTTGAGGTTCATCCAAGTTTGTTCCTCTTTATTGCTCCTTGTCTACCCATCTCCCCTCTCCAAAAGTAACTGTAGTCCTTAAGTCGATATGGTTGATTTTCATGAATATTTTTATAGTTTTAGTGTATATGTATTTAGCCACAAAACAATATATACTTTAAATTTCCTGTAGTTTAAAATTTAAATGAATGGTACCATAAAAAACATGCCACGTTGCAAGTTGCTTTTGTATCCCACTATTACGTTTTTGATAGTCATCCATCTAGGTGCCATGTTATTGCTGGGTATTAAATTTCACTGTTATGATACTGTTATATGAATATATCATGTGTATCATGGGTTTGTCCATTTATCTATAGATTGCCAGTCTTTCCCCCATCTATCTGTCTGTCTCTTTACCCGACCTTGACTCTGTTAGGCCCCTCCCCAAGCCCTCCAGCCCACATGCCGGCCTTAGAGATGCCCACTCTGGGGTCATAATGGGGAAATTCTCAGATCTCAAGTCCAAACAGGTAGCTTATTTGGCCGAGTGCCTGAAAAGAGTTTGTACATGTATTGTCTGACCTCTATATAAATCCAACATTTCAGTGAAGTCTCAGTCTTGGGTGTGTATTAGAATCTCCAAGGGACACTTATGGGGAGGAGAGAGAAAGGGAGAGGTGGAGAGAGAGGAAGAGATGAATTTTAAAATTAAATAATAATTTCAGTGGCAATGATGTTTTCTAAAAAGTCCTCAGGTGATTTTTTTTTAATATTTATTTATTTTTTTAATTGAACGATAATTGTTCACAGAATTTTGTTGTTTTCTGCCAAATATCAGCATAAATCAGCCATAGATATACACATGTCCCTTCCTTCTTGGACCTCCCTCCCATCTCCCTCCCCAACCCATCCCTTGAGTTTGTTACAGAGCCTCTGAGTTCCCGTCCTCAGTTAATTTTAAGATGCATCCAGGGTAACCAATTCCTGATTTTAAAAACAGAAACAAACAAACAAAAACCCAGATAGCTTTTCCCAGTTGGGAAGCAGGCCTCTAGTCCCTGTTCCCAGCATTTCTCCCTCCACAGCCCCCACCCCTCAGTGCCTATGGCCTTGCTGGAACCACCTTTGAAAGTGAAAGTGTTAGTCGCTCAGTTGTGTCCGAGCTTTGCAACGCCATGGAGTATATAGCCAACCAGACTCCTCTGTCCAGGCAAGAATACTGGGGTGGGTTGCCATTCCCTTCTGCAGAGGATCTTCCTGACTCAGAGATAGAAATCTAGTCTTCTGTATTGCAGGAGGATTCTTTAACATTGAGCCACCAGGGAAGCCACCTTTGTTTGCTTGCAAAACCTGACTCACAGGCTCTGGCCTCAGTCCTGCTCCTGGATGGGGGGTTTTTCTTCTGTTCCTGGTGCATAGGGACATTTATCTGGTTTCTGAGCCTTGCTATGATTTGTAAATTTCCTCAGTTTGTATTTGTCTAAAATTTCTATATGTTGGAGCAAAAGTGTAGCCTCAGAGCATGAACTCCTAGAAATGGTTTCTATCTCAGACTCTTGAAAGCACATTTTACCTGCTAAAGGGGTGCTTTGTGACTTCAAAGGAATACATGCTCCTGCTTTAGAGCTTCTTTTCGTGTTTTACTTTTTTAGAGTGAGAATTATTGCTTTTTCTCATTCCAATAGTAAATCATGCTTGTGGCAAAAAGTTCAAATGTTATGGAAATATATGACTTACAAAATAAAAGTCTCCCATAATCATGCCCCTGCAGATGATTATTGTAAATAATTTTGAGTGTGTTTTTCCAGATTTTCACTATATAAAGCTTGAACTAATTAATATAAACATGGAGTTATATTGGTGAACTATAAATTCAGTTGAGTTTTACACTTAGCATACCTGTAGCATGGAAAATTTACTGTACTTAGATACCTACATCATTATTTTTAATGGATACATGGTTATCCTTTGTCCAGTTACACTGTGGTTCATCTAGTGATGGCCATTTGGTATGTTTCAGTTTTGGCCATTACAGATAATGCTGAAATAAATATTCTCACATGTTCATCTTTGTGCCTTTGTTTAATGTTGAAAACTGCTTTATCCTCTGGGAACCCACATTTCCTGTTGAAGCCCCGAGTAAGTGCGTGTGTCTCTGGGGAAGGAGTAGCAGTCTGGGGAATAGTGAGGAGAAGGCTGGTGGCCAGCCCTGCTGTCAGATGGCAGTTGGCCCTTGCTGCTCCCTTGAGGGGCTCAGCCCTAAGGATCAATTTCCTGTGTCCCTAAACTCTTGATGCTGTGCACACTGAGACAGAGTCCCTTTGCTCCTCCTTCTCCCTAACCTGCCCAAGTGAACACCAACCTCCAGAAAGTGAACTTGGAAAGGTTTAGTGCAGTGTTTTTCAAATTGCTGGACTGTGGCTTATTAGTGGATTACAAAGTCAAATTAGAGGCTTACAAATGAGCAGTTTGGGAAAAAAAATCAGAATAGGATAGTATAGAAAATACCAGAGTGCATCACATAAAGTAAGTGTAAATATTATTTTTGGAAATTTTATTTCAGGAATGTGTGTGTATTGGGTACTGTCTTAAGTCAGATTCTCTAGGAGCAGAGCTCCATAAAAGGATTTGGGTATAGGTGATCTCTCTAGGGGGCTTTCCAGGTGGCTCAGTGGTAAAGAATCTGCGAGCAGTGCAGGAGATGTAGGTTTGATCCCGGGGTCAAGAAGATCCCTGGGAGCAGGAAATGGCAACCTGTTCCAGTATTCTTGCCTGGGAAATGCCATGAACAGAGGAGCCTGTCTGGCTACAGTCCATGGGGTTGCAAAGAGTCAGACACAACTGAGCTCACACACACACTCAGACAAGAAGAGAGCGAGGGGAACTGGATGGAGCAGTGGAGGAGCTATGAGGAATTGCTCTCCAGCCTGATCACATGTGGGGCCCTGAAGCTTCAATTATATCAGAGTTGGTACTGCCTAAGACAGGTAGGTAGCCTCTTGAACCCCCATGTCAACAACCAGTCACTGGCTGCAGGCTGCTCTGAGGAAGAGGAGTGCATAATCTTCTGGAAAGGCAGCTCCTGCTCAGCCGTGAGCAAATCTCTACAGAAAGAGGCAGCTGTGACCTTTAGCAACCAACACTCAGTCCCTGGGGGATGGGTACCCCAGCCAGCACAGAGTTACCAATGGTGCCCATTATAGGAAGTGATATTAAATGCCCTTCTTTGTGTGGGTCATGGTAAAAAAAAATATTTGAGAAATATTGTTTTGGACGAATTTAGTCTATCAACCTGTGGGAAAGAAAGTGAGACCTTTAACACCACTGTTTCCTCATTTCATTAGACAAAGGCAAATCCCACATGCAAAAAGAATTTTATTCCCACAAGAGAAAAAGTGTCACCATAGAAAGGAAGCAAAATACAGAGGATGTTCTTAATGCTCTAAATTTAAGCCTTAAGGCCCTATGTAAGGCATCTTGGAACTATGTTTCCTGGATTGGGGCAAACCACTCTAGGGGTGTGGGGTGTGTGGGCTATTAGGGGGGACCTTGAAACTGTGAGATAAGCATGACACATATTTGTGAAACCTTAATTTAAGCTCAGTTAAATATTTTAAAACTTTTTTATGACTATAAATATAACAGAAAAATTATAAAATTCATAATAAGTATGAACTTTTAAGATGAAGAGTAAAATTACAGAGAGATTTCAGGTTTTGTATCATCGCTTTGGACCACAATCCCAGACTCTTAGAGGTTCTTGTTCATTGGCCTCTGCAGTTAGACGTTCCAGGAGAAAATGAGGAAACGCAGCAGTTAGAGAAATTATTCTTCACCTTTCAGAAGGGTCCAGTTGCCATGGAAAACTGGGCTCTGAATCCTCTAGGGTCTGAGCAGTTTGCTGGGAGCTAACATTCATCCAACCAACAATCTTAGTCACCAGTCCTAAACTGTTAGAACTGTTTAGTTGGGCAACAAATCATTATTAAGCACCAGCTAGGTGCCAATGAATATTCAGGATCTCCTCCTGAATATCCGTTGGAAGGACTGCTGCTGAAGCTGAAGCTCCAGTACTTTGGCCACCTGATGTGGAGAGCTGATCCATTGGAAAAGACCCTGATGCTGGGAAAGATTGAAGGCAAAAAAGAGAAGTGGGCAGCAGAGGATGAGATGGTTAGATAGCATCATGGACTTAACGGACATGAGTTTGAGCAAACTCTGGGAGATAGTGGAGGACTGGGGAGCCTGGAGTGCTACAGTCCATGGGGTCTCAAAGAGTTGGACATGACTGAGCAACTGAACAACAACAACAAAGGTGCCAGTGCTGGGGATACAGTGGCGAACAAGATAGGCAATCCTGCCTACTGGGCCATGCTGGTCAGGGGATTTGGACCTAACCAAATAAATAATGCAGAGTCATCAGAGAGCCTAAACCTTTCACACTCTCTGTCTTTCAGGCTCATATTAGGAGTGCAGTGGCAGGGGTCCCCTGTGGATGGGTGGGGACACCGATGAGTGCTGGCCAATGACTCATGACTGGACATGGTGTGTGCGCCTTCTGGGCTGAGCGGTTAATGTGTGCCCCCCCCTGGAGCTCTTTCCCCTCTGACACAAAGACCAGCTAAGTGCTGCATATGTGGCTGGTCCATAGGCGGGGGTCCCTGAGCTGAACCTCCCAGCTGACACAGCAGACGTGTAGAGTGAGAAAGCAATAAACCCTTGCTGTTTTAAGCCCCTGAGATTTTGAGGTTTTTATTACTGCACTGTAATCCAAACTATCTTGACTGATATAAAGCAATAAAGTAAAATAGTATAAATATAACTGCTGTGGATAAAATGAACAAGTTGCTAAGAAAACATGACAGAGGGTGGTTTACACGGCTAGGGGGTTGCTTCTGTGAAGATAGGAAATTTAAATTGGGATTTCATAGATGGAGTGTTATTTCCATAATTGTTTTGCTTTACTGTAGAGGAGAATAAAGTGGCCCTGGAATCATGGAGTCAGAACAGGCAAGAAAAGTAGGGGCATAGACTTGTCTGCAGTCACACATCTAGTAGGTATAACTCTAGCATGTGGACTTGGGTCCAGGCCCCCTGCAGCAAGGCTGTGACTAAGGCAAGGTCAGTGAGGTGTGAGTGCAGCATTGGAGGAGGCCACTCTCCGGGCCTACCCTGCACTTTCCACCCTGAGAGTGAGTGCCTCCCTAGAGGTTATGCCTGCAGGGCCCACACTTAAGGAGGCACTCACTTCTCAGGATCTCTCAAGGCAGAGCTGAGGCCTGGGAGTGAGAGTCTCCTTAAATATTGCACCCTCAGCACCTCCCTTGCTTCACCCTAGTCCCAGGGGCTGCTCTCTACCACTGTTCTCAGTAGCATCCAGGCACATAGTGGCATGAGTGGTAAAGAACCAGCCTGCCAATGCTGGAGACGCAGAAAACACGGATTTGATCCCTGGGTCAGGAAGACCCCCTGAAGGAGGACATGGCAACCCACTCCAGTATTCTTGCCTGGGAAATCCCATTGACAGAGGAGCCTGGCAGGCTACAGTCCGTGAGGTCGCAAAAGAGTTGGACGTGACTTAGTGGCTCTAACAACAACAACATAGAATTTTGAAGCCATTACCACTTACATCAGCCCCACATTTCCTTGTTGTGACTATTTATGGTCATTCCCCATTCCTACCCCCAGTTCCAGGTTAATCACTACTTTCTATATCTATAGTTTTACCTTTCCTAGAGATTTCATATAAATGGAATCCTACATATGTAGCCTTTTGTGTTTGGTTCTCTTATTTCAAGGAATGTTTTTGAGATTCATTCATCTTATTACTTGCGTCAGTATTGATCTCTTATATTGCTTCACTCCTATTCCGTTGTATGGATAGACCATATTTTGATTATCTGTTCACCAGATGATGGACATTTGGATTTTGCCAGTGTTGGGATATTGTGGCTAATGCTACTATGAACACACATGTCTATGTGTTGACATAGTTTCATTTCTCTTGGTTATACACCTAGGAGATAATTGCTGGTTTGTATGGTAGGTGTATGTTTAGCTACTTAAGAAACCACCAGACTTTTTCCCCAAAGTGGCTGTAAGCATTCTACATTCCCACAAGCAGTAAGTATATGCATGTTCCAGTTTCCCCACATCCTTGTGAACACTTGGTATTGTTAGACTTCTTGCTTGTAGTCATTTTAGTGAATATGTGGTGATAACTTATTATACTCTTAATTTGTATTTCCCTAATGTATAATGTTGTTGAACATCTTTCCGTATGTCTATTAGTCATTCATATATCTTTGGTTAAATATTCAAACCTTGTCTCATTATTGAATTTTAAGAGTTCTTTACATACTTTCTTTTCCCCTTAAAAAAAAAAAAAATTGGCTGCACAGGGTCTTATTTGTGGAATCCAATGTCTAGTGTCCTGACCAGGGATTGAACCCGGGCCCTTTGTATTGGGAGTGCAGAGTCTTAGCCACTTGACCACCAGGGAAGTCCCTTAGAGTTCTGTACATATTTTGGATTCATGCCTTTATCAATTATATAAATTACTGCTTATATAACCTTAGCTTTTGGCTTATATTTTAATTTTCTTAGTGGTGTTTGAAGAGCAAAAGGTTTTAATTTTGAAAAAGTCCAACTTATCAATCTTTATCTTTTATGGATCGTGCTTTTGGAGTCATATCTAAGAAATCTGTCTAATTCAAGGTCATAAAGACCTTTTCCTGTGTTTTCCTCTTGGGGTTTTGCAACTTTAGCTGTTAGGTTTAATTCTGTGATGCATTTTGAGTTATTTTTATGTAGCCACATCTTTTGAACCCTCCTTTTGACAGATAAGGAAACCAAAGCAGAGGGGCTTAGCTCATGTTCTGAAGCAAACTAGTGATAGAGATAAGATAACTAGCTAGAGTCTGTTCCAGATAAAGTGTTTGCTCTTACACAGCTTATCTGAATCTACATCTTCCAGGTTTGAGACTGCATGATTATTGCCTCTAACCTCACTTATTTAAAAAGTCCTTCTGAATGTCTGTGCCAAGTGGTTCTTAGCAGTTCAGGTCTACTGTGTCTGTTTCATGGCTGAGTAGAAGCACAATTGCTTTTAGCATCATTCTTTACATACTTGGAGCCACCTGAGCCCACCTCATCCACAATTTCTCCTAGCTAACTAGCTTTGGCTTCTTTTGCTCCCAGGGGCTGCCTCTGCCCCTTCTAGCTCTTGAATTGCTTCCCGACACTAACATCCTATTCATGGCACTTGCCACTTGGTATTGAGCATTATAGCTTTGAAATCAAGGGCAGGCCAGGAACATGGAGTTGGGTGGATTTCCCAGAGGATGCTGGAGGGAAAACAGCTGTCGACTTCCATTCCAATTTGTCAAGCCAGGCAGTTGGAATTTTTAGGTCATTCAATTTCCTGGTATCTCTTGGGAGGAGGGGAAGTCAATGCAGAGGGACCTGTGAGGAGAGAATGGGCCAAGGAAATCCAAGATTCATAATTGTTGCTCATTTAAACCCTTGCAGAGCTGAAGGTTTAGTATCTTATGGTTTTGGTCCAACTGTAATACCTGTTATTTTCACCTGATCCTAAAAAGACTGCATCAGCAATTATCTGATTCTTGATTTTAAAATTCTATTCAAGTTGTAGTTTGACAACAGTGAGCTGGAAGCAACCTAGATGTCCATCTCTTCCAGAATGGAAAAGGGATATCTGTTGGAGGCAGAATGTTCTACAGTAGATAGATATATCATACCAGGTATGCATACACTTGACAGCATGGGTAGACCTTAAATATATAATGTACAAAAGGAAAGAGTGTAAGATCTAGAGCATAACCTGAATAATATGAACAAAAAAATATAAACATCTTTCAAACAGTGATTCATTTTCTTACAAATTCATGTACTTATATCAGGCCATATCCCAGTCACATAGAGAATATGCTTAGTGTGCAGAGGAATATTGGGGTGGGGGGTCTGTATTAGTTTTCTATGGCTGCTGATACAAATTAACACAAATTGGGCAGCTTAGAATAATGCAACTGTATTCTCTCAAGTTCTGGAGACCAGAAGTTCAACCTCAGTATCACTGTGCTGGAATCAAGGTGTTAGTTCCTCTGGAGGCTCTAGGGGAGAACCCATTCCTTTCCTCTTCCACTTTTGATGGTTGCTGGCATTCCTTGGCTTGTGGCCACATCATTCCAGTCTTCAAGGCCAGCATCTTCAAATCACTCTGCTCCATCTTCACATCACCTTCTCCTGTGTGTGTTAGATCTCTTTCTCCCTCCCTCTTTTGAAGTTACATGTGACTGCATTTAGGGCCCACCCAAATTATCCAGGATATAATCTCATTTTAAACTGATTTTAATCACATATGCAAAGATTTTTTTTTTTTTTTTGCCATATAAAGTAACATTCACAGGTTCCAGAGCTATCTTTTGGGGAACCAGCCACAGGGTCCTTTTATTATTTTTCTTTTATACCTCTTACCTCTTTTATACCTCAATCTCTCAGCAAATTATGTCAGCTCAACTTTCAAAACATGTTGAGAATTTACCAGCTTCCACCACCTCCATGGCCACCAGCCATCCTAGTTGCAACTGCCATCACTTCTCACTGGTCCCTTGGTTTACCCCCTTGCTTCTCTACAGCATGTAACCTATGTATCAGCCCGAGTACCTCTTTTAAAACCTCAGTCAGATCATGATTCTTCTGCGTCTCACTTTTTTCTTACTTTGTGTTATTTCCTCTTTATAGTACGTATTCGCCAGTTGTCATATATTTGTTGTTTATTTGTTTACTGTCTATCTCCTCCGTGAGGAGTTCTGTAAGAGCACTTGGTCTATTTTATTACCAACAGAAAAGAACAGTGCCTAAAACATTGTGGAATACAGTTTACACATCTGCTATCCTATCGCCCCAAGGGAAACATGAATAAATCTAGAGGCCAGCGTTATACAGCAGAGCAGATAGCTTTATCTTCAGTCCATATCGAGTCCTGTGGCCGTTTAGTGGACAGGTCCCACGAGTCTCTCCTCTGGGGACCTGAACATTCAGAGCAGTGCAACTATGTAAAGGAACTGTGAACTTTGAGGTTGGGCTGACTTTGAAGTCCTAGTCAGACATCTCCCGGGTGGATTATCTTGAGTGAGTTAAACCTTCTGAGCCTTAGTTGTCTAATCTGCAAAATGAGGATTGTAATTTCTGTCTGGCAGGATAAGTCCCAGGGTTAGAAATAATAAAGCCGAGGCACTTGCCATTCTGTTTTATTCCTGGGTGATCCTTCATTCCACCAGACTGTGAGACCCTCGGCTTTATGTTAACATTAGAATCAAGTTAGGCATCTCAGTATCTGGGAAGGTGTGCCTGTCCCATCCTCTGTGAGGGGCTCCCTTTCCCAGAATCCGGGAAAGGCATGGAATATTTTCTCTCACAAATCTTCCAGAAGAAACTCACCCAGCTGGCACCTTGATTTTAGACTTCTGATCTCCACAACTATAAGGAAATAAAGTTCTTTTTTTTTTCAAGCCACCCAGTTTGTGGGAAACTGTTTTGCCAGCTCTAGGATGCAAATATGGTAATCCTTTAGCCAATTTCTCTTTCCAAGTAACAGATACACAGGTTGTGCTAACTTCCTTTTACTCAGAGGGGCTATTTGTTCACTGTTAGAGGTGCCCTGTGATATCCAGAATGTTTAGAAGCCATGTCTATAATGGCAAAATACAATGGAAGTTTAAGATAATCCTTCAGTTGATATAGGAAAGAAAACTAACATTTCCTGAACTAGGCTCTGTCTTAAATGCTTACGGTAGTTATTGTATGTAATCCTAACAATATCTCTACAAGCGAGGCACTATGATAGTCCCTTTGTATAAGCTTGGAAACTGTTGTTGTTCAGTTGCTAAGTCGTGTCCGACTCTTTGTGACCCCATGAACTGCAGCACACCAGGCTTCCCTGTCCTTTACTATCTCGCGGAGTTCGCTCAAACTCGTGTCCACTGAGTTGGAAACTGTAGCAGAGTTAAGTAACTGAGAGGGTGATAACCTAGATCTTTCAAAACCCTAGGTAATCATGCCTTAAGGTCGGATCCTGACTGGAAGTAGAAACTGATAACATCTTCTTTATGTGTGTGCATGCTGTCATTTCAGTGGTGTCTGACTCTTTATGATCCCATGGACTGTTGCCCTCCAGGCTCCTCTGTTCATGGGATTCTCCAGGCAAGAATACTGGAATGGGTTGCCATTCCCTTCTTCAGGGGATATTCCCAACCCAGGGATCAAACCCAAGTCTCCTGCATTGGCAGGCAAGTTCTTTACCTCTAGTGCCACCTGGGAAGCACAAAATGTTTAAAATTCTTCACATTTCCCCCTTTCATTGTGTAGAGAAGGCTAGAAAGTTCAAGGTTTCCTCTAGCCAACTCTTAAAGTTAAAAAAAATGAGTTGAATAAATCTAAAATATTCCTTAATATTCTTATTCTATCCAAAGGCTTTCTCCTAAGAGAAGCCAAAGGTGCTCCGTAGATCTCACTGATGACTCATCTGATTAAGAAAATATTATCTTTCCCCACAGCAAGGCTTTTGTCAGAGATGGGGAAAGATAACTGAACCGCCAGGTCAAAGGCTTAGAGAATTCATTACCAAGATAAATAGGAAAAATGGAAGGAACTTGAGGGCTTCTTTGGGACTTCCAAGGGTTGGCAGGGCAATCATTCTTTCTAGTGTAGCTGCACATCTTTGCTCTGTTCAGAGAATGAAAACCATTTGATAAGCCTGATGTGCAGTGGGTTACCCAGTGGATTATTTTCATAGCTGACACCTTGAGCATCTTTCCTTTTTCTTTAATCCAAGTTGATTTAAACAAGGTTAAAGCCAAAGCCAGTGAGTAGCTATAACCTCAGTTCCAATCACGGCTTTGTTACCAGTTTGAATGAGAAATAAGCACACATCTTTGATCTCTCACTGTTGAGGGTCTGTCTTTTCTTACTTCCGGGATCCCCCATTCTGGTGATAGTCTCAGGGCTTATTCAGCTCACACTGTTAATCCTGGCTACAATCTCTTTGTGTAGAGGAAACAAAAAGTTCAGGTCCCTACATCTATCTGGTCCTTGCAGTTCTTGTCACAGTCGAGGCCAGTGGCTACTCTGGAGCTGGGCTTGACTGGTCTGGTTGCAGGAGGGTTGAGAGCTCAGAAGCTGGGGGCTGGGCCATGGCCCCTTTATTGTTGATGTCACCGCATGGTGGTGTCATGTGTGCAAGGAAGCATGCTGATGGAGTCGGGTGGGAAAAGTGCAGGAGCCCTGGGTTACTCTCTGCCCAGGCCTATAGTCTTTCCCATCTAGTCTTAGGACTGTTCCCTGTATGTACCCTTACCCTTTATTCTCCTGGCCCCTGGAAAGTCTTCCTCTTCTATTGCCAAGGACTGCCACTAGGCTGGCTTCTGGGGCTGAAACCAGTACTTTCCCCAGGGTATAGTTAGTCAGAATAATCCAAGATATGGGATGTGTGCTTTCATCTGGGCAGTGATAGAAAATAAAACTGGTTGGACAGTGTGCAGCCAGACCTGAGTGGAGCTGAGATGCCTGGCCCAGGGCTCCTGTGAGGGTTTTGAGCTGGGAGAGAGCCATCTGTCCCAAACCCTACCTCTGCTTCTAGCCACTACAGCCTGCATTTCAAAGATGCTGATTTTTCTAGCAGTATCCCTGGGTATCAGAGGCAGGAAGGTGGTGAGAGGGGAATTACTGTGCTCACCCTTCCAGATGCAGCCTGGGGAGCCTTCCTGGGGTCTCCTCCCCTCAGTCACATGCCCCCTTTATTTCCAATGCTATAAGGGAGCTAGAGACTGGAGATCTCTTAGCATCTTGATAGTGTCTGAGATTCCCCCCATCTACTGATTCAGCTGGTGACTATACTTCCTCACCTCTGTTTATTCTTCCTTCAGCCCCTGTTCCAACCAAGGGTGTGTATTAAAGAAAGAGTTTACAAGGAACGCCACCTTAATGATTTCCTTTCCTTTCAAGTTTCATAGAGGCAGACTAAGGGGTCAGAATCCTAAGGTTTGGGGTGCCCTGCTGACCCACCTTGGCACTTCCCCTCCCTAAGACTCAGTTTTCTCATCTGTAAAATAAATGGGTTAATCACATTGACTCCCAGAGGTACATCCAGCTCTACTATTGGATGATTCTGGCTTTTGAAACTCTGCTTACTCATTTAATATTATTTTCTGAAAACTTGATGTCTTGGTTGCAGTGTCCTCTGCTCTGTACACTGACGGGACAGAATGGCATTTTAATCACCTTGGCATTAACACATTTTAGAGTAGTTTTTGTCCCAGTGAATCTTCAGAGTGCTTTAGAGAAGCACAAATTTGAAATAAATTATACTTTCTAAGGTGCCTCTCTCCTCCTTCCCTGCTTCTCTTTCTCTATCATTCATGAGTGTGTCTGTTTACACATGAGTGTGTCTGTTTACACCTGTCTTGGGCATATCTGTCTGCTTGAGGCCAGAGGGATTCAGTGATCTGAAAGTTCTGGATGCTTCTGGAAATGGGTTACAACTCTGCTCCCTGCTTCAAAGGAGAGAGTGAGAGGGGAATCCGCGCTTGGGTCCCAGCTGCCTCATTTCTCATCTCTTGAGCCCTAGGTCTCTTGGGAGATGGCTCTGCCACTAACCAGCTGGGTGAACTTGGGCAGGTTACCAGCTTTTATGCCTCAGTTTCCTCATGTGTAAAATGGGGATCATAACAGTATTTACCTCCTAGGATTCTTAGACACTTCTTGCTTCAGAATCATCTGAAGTACTTGTCTGAAATCCAGACTTCTGGGCCCCAGATAAGATCTACTGAATCAGCACCTCTGGGAATGGGATGCAAAATCTGGATTTTTAACAGCTCTCCTACATGACACTTTCATATGATGCAATTCAAGAACCTGTCCCTTCAGTATGTGATGCTTCTCAGCTCACATAGCTTTTAACCTGCACCATCTTACTTAAACATCACCTTGACCACGAGAGGTAAATAGGGCCACCTCCTTCCCTTCTTGTGCCCAGGAAACTTCTGTCCAAGGTCACATCATATCTCTAAACCTAACACCCAACATCGCTTTCCATTTTCTCTCCTTTTGCTGAATCTTCTTGTAGGAAAGGATGGAGGCTAGTGTGCAACCCATCAGAGAATCTGGCTTGACTTCTTTTTGTTTCTTTGTGTTTAGTGGCTGAGATTCCTTGCTGCTGTTTGGCAGATAGACATCGTCTCCCTTTATAAATGTTTTTATCTGCTGCTGCTTTTATCTTATCAGACCCACAGTATGTCTTTGTCTTTCTGCTCCTAAAGATAATTCCCAAATTGCTATATGTCATAAATGTCATCTCAGTCATGACTCAAAATAACAAATGGGTTTGTTTCCAGTGTGGAAAGAAATCTGGCAGCACCCTCCTTAGGTAGAGCTCGAATTCTGAGCTCTCTGAAATTCTGCTCCCTGCCATGCCCTTTAAGACAGAGGTCCCCAACCGCTGGTACCAGTCCATGGCCTTTAGGAACTGGGCTGCACAGCAGGAGGTGAGTGGCAGGCAGGCAAGTGAAGCTTCATCTTCCTCTCCCCATTACTCCCTATCACTAGCACCGCCGCCTCCACCACTCCCTACTCCATCCTATCTGGAAAAATTGTCTTATAAGAAACCGGTCCCTGGGGTCAAAAGTGTTGGGGACTACTGCTTTAAAGGACTTGGCTGCACACTTTGAGAGATGAGGAGGACCCGGGTACCCTGGAATCTTAGGGGGACAATGCTGAGTGCCACAGTAAAAGCGAATTGGGAGAAAGTGGGGTGCTGCAGCCTGGACAAGTTGGAGCAGTGTCCTGGGGACACATGCCCACACCTGTAGTTGAGAAGTAGGAAATTAGACAGGATCAGGGTGCACTTACAAATCTGCAAACTGAGGAGCCCAGAAAGAAAGTTAATTGGCTTTTCTTGGAGGAGAAGCCATGACTACCACACCCACCCCTAACACTAACCTTTGCCTTGGGCCCCTTGGTTTGCAAGAGACATCAGATGTGCCTGTTGGAAGCTGAATAAGCAGAGTCCTAGTGACTGGGATGGAGGTTAAGGATGGAAAAGTCCTTGTTGCATGACCTGGGATGCTGCAGAACCATCACTATGGGACAGTGGGAGACGGCAAGATAGGAGTGCAGTGGGAACACGGAGGTGTGAATCCAACAGGGTTTGACGCCTATCATTAGCCAATTATAAAACGTGTTGCTGCTTACTTTTTCTTTTAATAAAACTCACTATGAAACTCAGTGACTAGCATATAACTGCACACTGGTGCCTGGCTTTAGGCCTGGCTGCCCTCCAGAGTGGGAGGACTCTAGTGTGTGTGGACAGAGTTAACCCAGGGCTTTTTATCATGAGCATCTCAGATGTGCGTTTCCCCAAAGGATGATGGGTTCTCTGAATGATTCCATCATAGTCTCCACCAAGGCACTATTGGCCTTCCAGGATGGGTGTTTATTTGTTGGGGGGAAGTCCCGTGTGTGGTTGGATGCCCAGCAGCTCCCCTGGCTCCCCTGCCTTCCGTGGATGACCGGGTCACACACCCACCAACTCTCAGTTTGTGGCAACCAATTGTCTTCCTGATGCTGTCAAATGTCCCCTGGGTGCCACAGTTGCCCCTGGTTGAGAACTACTGTCATAGATAAGCAAGAGTAACATATTTTCAGCCACTCTGGGATTCAGACTGGTTATGAAAGCACAAAACCTTTCCATGAAGGTCTGTGACCAAAGAGTTATCCAGAGTTTGCCAGTTTAGCACAGACCTTTTCTCATCCTTTGACATCTCCTTCCCTCACAGTGGTCTCTGTCACCTGGACCTCTGACCTTTCTCCACTTCCCAGGCTTTAGGGCTCCCCTCCCAAGACCGGCCTGGGGCCAGCTCTTGCCTCTGCTTCATTCTATGTGCCATCCATCATGCAGCCAGACACCCTGCCTCTGCTAGACTAGCTTCTAGAGCTGGTCCCTGCATGGATTACCCGTGGCTTCTCTCAGCTTCTCCTCCTCAATGGTGCCTCCTCAGCCTAGAAATCACCGTTTTAAACTCCTCCAAGCCTGAGTCACTGCCCTGCCTGCTGAAACCCTCTGGCACTGCTCCAGAGTATGCCTCAGTGGGGAGGGGCACCCAGGACCAGTGCCAGCATGCTGTCACCATGTACACTGGGCATCTGGGCCTGACATGTGCAACCAAGCCTGCCCTGGTAATCAAATCACCTGGGATGATTGTTAAAACCCAGATTCTGGAGTTGTGCCTCTGGATCCTTGGGGACTAGGAATCTGCCTTTTCACAGTCTCCGCAGGTGACAGGGCACCACTGAGGTCAAGGGCAGTTCAGAGGCTGAGCTTGTTCCGCAGCAGCTCAGACTCTCATTTCTTCCCCCAAACCTTTCTTTTGCTTGGCCCTGCACTTGCTGACCTGGTTTTCTGTCCTGTTTCATATATACCTTTACATTTATTTTGGATGAAAAATCTAAAGTGAGACAGTTGTGGAGAAATCAGAAATCAGCCAGCAGAGCGCTATGTGAATGCTGGGGTTGGAGGTTGTGGGTGGTGGCGAGAAGGTTCAGGACTATGAGTCAGAGCACTGGTTTGGGTCCTGCTTCGACACGAACACATCTTTTCCCTGCTATAGCCTTCATTTCCCCAGTGGTTAAATGGGGTAAGACAGTAAGTAGTTTGTAAGACCTTTTTAAAGTGAAAGAATTCTATTCTACCTTCAGTTGAAAACATACTCTAACTCCAATACAAAAAGAGCGAAGTTTTGAAAAGTAGACAACCCTCAAATCCCATCCTCTGGCCATCTGCCTGGCTCCTCTTCTCCCTGCGGCATCATTAGAGGAACCCAGGGCTCCACAAACCCATCATGAGGTTCACAGGCCCTGGCTTCTCCCTGCCTTGGCCGTTGTAACTGGCTTACACAAGGCCTGGTCTCTGGCCTTGAGCAACCACAATTTAGTTTTCCTTTCCCGCCTTATGGTAAATTAAATGGAAACGCTCTCTCCACCTCTAGGCTGAAAACTGCAGCAGGCTCTTAATTTCGAGTTCACTCTCAATTAACATGGTCACTTTAAGTTGCAAAACATAGTCCCAGCTCAGCTGTGCTCAATCCAAGAAATTAACCGAAACACTGAACTTAAATTTTAAAGCAAATCTTTATGCCTTGTCTGTCCTCCCACCCACCCCCATTTCAGTTTACTAGGCAGTTTGTGACCTTTCCAGGGTCAGAGAGGAGGGAGAAAGGAGAGGTAAATGAGTGCTTGCCTGGCAGCAGCTGTTGAACACTGTTTTTCCTGTGGGCTGCTCTGCTGGGCTTCTCCAGAGTTCTCGTTCCCATGGCTGTAGCACTCCTGCAGATCCCTCCATCTAGGGGTGCAGCTCCATTCCTGGGGTTGCCGGTGGTGCTTCCTTCCTAGGAAGCCTGCATCTGCCTTCAGCTGTTTGCTGCTGGGCTTGCTTTGCCCCTCCTGCTAGTCCTATTGGTCAGAACCCAGGACAGTGGTGGTGGTGGTGTTGTTCATTGTTTAGTCACCCAGTCGTGTCCAACTCTTTGTGACTCTGTAGCACGCCAGATCTCCCTGTCCCTCACCATCTTCCGAAGTTTGCCCAAGTTCATGTCCATTGCATCAGTGCTGCCATCCAGCCATCTCATCCTCTGATGCCCTCTTCTCCTTCCCTCAGTCTTTCCCAGCATCAGGGACTTTTCCAATGACATTGGAAATGATAGGACAATGATAGGACCCTCTGAACTCTGGGCAATCCTGTAGAACCCAGTACGGTTACCTTGATTCTCTCCTACAGCTTTCTCAGGCATGAGTTAGGTGGCAGCTCTCCATATCTCAGCTGCTGGGTCAACAACAGGTCAGAGTTCTCTCAGGGTTGCATGAGATCTGTCATGAGACTGGCGGTATAGAAGGAGGTGGGCACACAGGGTGGGCTTTCCAGGTGGTGCTAGTGGTAAAGAATCCTCCTGCCAATGCAGGAGACTCAAGAGACGAGGGTTCGATCCCTGGGTTGGGGAAATCTAGGAAATGGCAACCCACTTCTGTGTTCTTGCCTGAAAAAGTCCATGGACAGAGGAGCCTTGCAGGCTGCAGTTCATGGAGTCACAAAGAGTTGGTCATGACTGAGCATGCATGCACAGGCATGCGGGGCACAGCTGTATCTCTCAGCTTGAAAATTCTCTTTGCTCCACACTCTGACTCCTCTTTATCCTTGATCTGACTCAAGGGTTTCTGACTCAGGAGTTTTCCAGGGAGACATCATTCAGGGTCCAACCAGGAATGTAGACCCTTATGAGTGTTATGGAGTAAGGGATGTACTTCAGCAGTTAGAGCATACACAGTGGCCGGAGGCACAGGGGGAAGGATAGGTTTGAAAAGAAAGACTGTGAATCAGCCCTAGCACAGGCTGATGAGTCAGAGTTCTCAGGGAAGCCTGGAAGCTGGGCTGTTCCAGCTGCTGGAGTAGGTGTGAGAAGGAGGCAGGTACAGACCCCTGGGGAAGGGTGTCTGCTCTTCCTGGCTGCTTCCTCACAGTTGGTGGCTAAGTGCCTGTGGTGGGCCTGGGGTCACTGCTGGGCGGCTGAGGTCAGCAGCTGAGAAGGAGAGCTGGACACCCAACAGGGAAAAGTGAAAATGAACTGGAATCCATTGGAGCCTGTGCCTTGGTCTACTGCCCTTAACCAACAGCAAGCATCAGTGAGCAGAGTGGCTGCTTCACTTCTACATCCCAGGACCCTCCCAGGTTCACATTTGATAAACTCAAATCCAGAACACTCTGTAAAGTTTCCTGGAAAGTGTAGCACCCAGTGTAAAGTCTTGCCAGGTGGCTCAGTGGTTAAGAATTCACCTGCCAATGCAGGAAATACAGGAGACACAGGTTCAATCCCTGGGTTGAGAAGATCCCCTGGAAGAGGAAAGACAACCCACTCCAGTATTCTTGCCTGGAGAATCCCATGGATAGAGGAGCCTGGCAGACTACAGTCCACGGGGTTGCAGAGTCTGATAGGACTGAGCAACTGAGCACAGTGTAAATAAACTGACACTAGAACAATCCAGCACAAGAAGTTATGGAGCTAGCACTTTTTTATTTTTTTTAAATCTACACTTTGCTTTTTATGCTCACATCTGTTCTATCTTGGCTGCTGGTAGAAACTTTCATTTTAACATCCTATTATCCATCCTATGATTCTTCACTTCCATTTAGCACATTTAAATGCCTCCCTCAAAGAAGCAAGAAAAAAACCCCACAAGCCAGTGATGCACCATTTGCAACCAGCTCTTGAGGGAACCAGAGAACAGCTGGTCCCCAGCCTCGGGCCACTTTTGAAAATGCAGTCAGTGACGGAAGAAGGTCGTGAGAGAAAGAAGCATATTTGTGACACACTCAGGCTGGTGACTGAGGCTTTAGTCATATTTACAGAAGCTGGAAAAGGATACTCATAACTCACGTTCACAGGGGTGATTGGTTTTATTTTCCATGTTACAAAATGTAAGACTAAATTTAAAGTCATTTGTATGTACCACTAGCCCTGCATGAAGCTGGGTAGCAGCTGTTGGGAATGTTCCAGTCAATTAATTGTGATGTTTTCTCATAGTTTGGTGGAAAGCAGTGAAGGGGGAGAATGCTGGAAATTGCTTTTAAAAATAGCAGGCTGGAGTGATGAGCCCGTCTCCCTCTATGCTTCATCGGGAGTTTCTGCAGGTGTGGTACACATCACCACCCAGCTATTGGTGTGGCAAGTCATTCCAACCACTGCTTTGGGGCTGTGCAGTCTAACAGCTTGTGACTCAGTGGAGAGAGGGCTCTGAAATGTGGGGGGAGTGGCTTCTTTGGTGAGCTGTCAGAAGAGAGGAGACAGAAGGAAGTGAAGAGAACAAGAGCTCAGAAATCTACAAGGCGTGGAAATGTTCAACCTGGTATGGGCAGGTGTAGGGAAAATGGCTTACGCTCTGCCTTGAAATAGAAATGTAGTTCTCTTGGCACTAGATCCCAAGAATTCTCATACACCCAAATATATCCTCTTTGCTTATAAAATCTGTGACCTCCACACTCCCTTCATCCAGCTAAGGAAGACAATACTATGTAATAAAAATAACAACTATTGATAATAACCCAACACATACTGGGCACATATGTACCAGAACGACTGTAAGTACATTACATGTGTTAGCTCATTGATTTCTCACAACAACCCTGTGAGCTGGGTACCATAATTGTCCCATTATCATGATGTAGAAATGGAAGCACAGAGTGATTGAAAAATGCATCCAGGTAAGCTGTAAACGCAGGTTGGCTCAGGTAGGGATTAAAGGCACTAATTTGGAGTTCAGACCATAAAATGCTACATATTTGGCTTTGAACAAGTTGATTAATGTAAATAAGTTTTAGTTTTTCATCTATAAAGTGGGAATAATAATAATAGTTTCTACATCTTAGAGTTGTGGTGGCACTAATGTGCCTGGTACATATTAATAAATGGTCTACTGTTATCATTACTCCCTAGGATCTTTTAAGTCTTTTTTCACCCCAGCTGCCCCCAGCCCTTTCCCCCCTCACATATTCAACTATTCCCATCTAAAATGTGTGTGTGTGTGTGTGTGCGTGCGTGCACGCGTGTGTGAACGTACCCCTGGTCACTAGGGAAGAAGGGAGATGGAGAAATGGGGCAGCTGCTCGGGACTCAGTCTAGGACTGGCAACTCTGTAATTAGCTGCAGCATCCCTGGGGTGTCATCTGCCTGCCACTTTTTGTTTGTTGATTTATTTTGATTTGACACATCAGGGCAGATGGGTGAGGGGAAGGAGGTTGATAAGAGTCAATATTTGGTGACATGTGAATAACGTACTTGTGAAATTAATCAGCCTTATCATTTTTGGCCAGTTACCATGGCTATGGAAAGTCATGCATCACGTAAATCAGAGAAAAAGGACCACAGCGTATCATGGCTCTTTGTCTTCCTCATTCGAAGCTCCCTCCAAGCCTCTCTGTCCTCCCAGTCAAGGCCATGGTCTCAGGTCCTTAGGTACTACAAGTGATGGGAGGCTTATCTACACCTCTGGATGATGGGATGGACTTTCTGTCTCTCTCAGGAATTATGTACTGAGGGTTTAAAGACCAGTGAACGTGTTTGGGAAACAACGAAATTACTAACATTTTGTTCTGCCATGTAAATGCATTAAAAAGAAAATAAAAACTACCATTATTTATAAAAGGGCATTGTAATACCAAAAAGTAGGAATGACATAATTTTAGAGTAGAGGATAGGTCTTTAAGTGGGAGAAATTTAGTTTAACAAAAAACCTCTCTGTCATCTTTTTTTTTTTTCTCATTTCATTGATGACTAGTGAAAGCCTGCTAACAAATCGACCACATCATTAATATAAACAAGCTTCCCTAGTGGCTCAGTGGTAAAGAATCTGCTGCAATGTGGGAGACCTGAGTTCAATCCCTGGGTTGGGAAGATCTCCTGGAGAAGGAAATGGCTGCTTACTCCAGTATTCTTGCCTAGAGAATCCCATGGACAGGAGAGCCTGGTGGGCTACAGTCCTGGGATCACAATGAGTCGGACACGACTGAGTGACTAACACTTTCACTTTCTTTAATATAAATGAAAGCAAGAAGACAGAAAACACTTGAAACAGAGCTTCATTTGGAATTCCAGTGGATGTGATTTTGGGAGACACCAGGGCAGAGCAATTAGCTATTTAGTGCCTCAGTATTCCCAATTATAAAAATGGATACATCAATTCCCATCTTGCCTACTTCTCAGTATGATTCCAAGGATTAGATTAACTAGATAATATGTCGTTCTTGTTGTTACTAAGTCATGTCTGACTCTTTGAGACCCCATGGACTATAGCCTGTCAGGCTCCTCTGTCCATGGGATTTTCCAGACAAGAATACTGGAATGGGTTACCATTTCCTTCTCCAGGGGATCTTCCTGACTGAGGGACTTAACCTATGTCTCCTGCTTGGCAGATGGATTCTTTACCACTGAGCCACCTGGGAAGCCCAACTAGATAATACAGGTGGCAACACATGCTGGTGTCTTACCATGTTTGGGAGATCCTTGAAAGTAGCAGCTCTGTGTCTTTCTTCGGCATCTCCAGTGTCTGTTGCATAGAAAGTGGTTAATACAAATTTCCTGAATGAGTAATAGAGCGAGTCAAAGCGATGACCACAAAAGCAGGAAATCCAAACCAGACAGGAGGGAGGGCATTCCCAGGACAAGGGGCTGCTTACCTGTACCTCCTTTCCCTTTCCAGCCACTGCACATTCTACTTATTCATAAAGGCTAGATTCTGCACTGAGCCAGAGTCTTAAATCTCCAGCAAATTCCATCTGTTATCTCTGAAATCCAGTTAATTTTCTTTTCCTTGGGGAAGACCTTTCAAGGAGTGACTATTATTAGTATTTGTGACGCACCCGATTAGAGTATTGCCTTTGGAGCTGGATTGTCTACATTCAGATACTGCCTCCTCCACTTATGAACTGCATGCTCTTTGGCAAGTTACTTTACCTCTCTGTGCCTCAGGTTCCTTATTTGCAAGTGGAGATAATAGCAGAACCCTCCTCATGAGGTTTTTATGGGGATTAGATGAGTTAGTACTTAGGGACCTGCCTGGTACTTTGTAGGCACTTAGTAAATGTTAGTCTGTGATTGTTAAGCTCAGAGGCTGCAGTGAGACCCCTTCAAAGAATGAGGAATAAATTATCCTTTGAGGGTCCAGTTATGGGCAGATTTTGAGAGATACAGCTTGGCTCCCAGGCTTCTGAGATTTGAATAATTTGATTGAATATTTTAGTGCATTTAAAGATAGATGATGTCAGTCAGTCACAAGGGCATAATCACCATGGAAGCTAGAAAAAGGAGAGGCCCAGAGACAAAGGTGGACTTTGCTCACCTGAGCTCTCTTTTGATTGGTGGCTGTGCCTGGAGCATTAACCATCATCTTGTAAAGTTTCCCAAATGACTATGAAGTCAGACCCTGCAATGGGGATAGTTGCCACCTTTCAGCTGCCAGACTCCTCTCTGTCCTGATTCAGGGCCACAAAACATCTTTCCACAGCCGACGAGTGGATTTCTGTCCCAGATCTGTCTTCAGGAGGAGAGTGGCTTTAAGCATCAGCCACGTGATCAGAGTCAGTTGTCCTCTTTGTGTCTACCCTAAGACCAAAGGTCAGGCCATGGATCACTGTCAAGTCTTTAAATGAGTACCTGCCACACTGGGAAACTTCTTAGAAGACAGCTGTCAGTCTTATACTTACTTTGACCTTCTATAGGCAGAAGTCTTTCTCTGCCAGCTGACACATAGACAAATGGGCAGCTCCCGAGTCCACAAATGGGCCATTATCCAACAAGCTGTGTGCATGGCCCACGGGGATGGATACTGAGCACCCTGAGCAGGATCAGATCCACTTGGAACCAAAGCCCCAAGTGACCCTTCCTTCTGACAAATAACTCTGCTGCTGAGCCTGGAAGATGCCTCTAAAGACTCAAAGTGCTTCATAAGAATTTACTTAGGAGGCAAAACAAGCCACATCAAGCCTTTGTTTGTCCTGGAACAGGAGTGACTAGGACCGTGGCTTTGATCTTACCTGTGTTGACCTTAGTGACAGGACTATGAACTAGATTACCTTGCACTGGCCTTCAAAACGTTTAGATTCTCAAGCCAGAATTAGGTCTTAGTGATTGAGTGTGCCATGTGCTTAGTCATGTCCGACTCTTTACAACCCCATGGACTGTAGCCTGCCAGGGTCCTCTGTTCATGGAATTCTCCAGGCAAGAATATTGGAGTGGGTTGCCATTTCCTCCTCTAGGGCATCTTCCCAACCCAGGAATGGAACCAATGTCTCCTGTGTCTCCTGAATTGCAGGTGTATTCTTTACCCACTGAGCCATGTTGAGAAGCAGCCAGAAAGGATCAGCGACCTTGCTTCTCTTCTGCCCACACATCAGGCCTCTCATGCTCTGAGCTGTCACTCATGCTGCTATTTCAGCACAAGGAAATGCACAAAACACCTTTCTTCCCTGTCTCTGGCAAACACCCTTCCTCCAAAATCCAAAATAGAGCTGAAGGAGCTTGGAGAAACTAGTTCAATGGTTGTCCACCTTTTCACCATCCAAACCCCTTTTCATAGTTTATTCTGTGGGCCCTGTGTTTTGAAAGATTTTTGTCTCCCAGATAAACAGTATTTAACAGGTAATAATAAGATAATTGGGCTTCCCAGGTAACTTGGTGGTAATGAATCTGCCTGCCAATGCAGGAGACATGGGTTTGACTCCTGGGTCAGGAAGCTCCCCCAAAGAAGGAAATGGCAACCCACTCCGGTACTGTTGCCCGGAAAATCCCATGGACAGAGGAACCTAGCACGCTGCAGTCCATGGCATTGCCAGAGTTGAACACAACTAACAACAACAACAATAAGCTAATTAACCAAAGGCTAATATAATTGCTAAACTGAAAATTTGAATTTGCAAATAATTATGCTGAGTTCTAATTCCAGTCCAAAGAAACTTGATGTTTTTAAGCAGTCTGGGGCAGCCTGACCTCTGGTGACTACAACTTCGGGGAGGTTTTCTGGCAGAAGGTATCCAGAGGAAGCCCAACGACATTTTTCTAGCCTCTCTGGAGGTCCGAGGGCCCTCTATCGAGAAGTATCAGTCTAACACCATACCTCACTTTTCAAATGAATTCATGTGTTTGTTACATTGAGATAAATGGGCACAAAGCTGACATTTACAGCTTTACATATTCCTGTATATGGCATCTCTACCATATACAGGACTTAATGCCAGGCTCTCTCACATGTGTGATCTCACCGAGAACTCACAGCTCCCTTTTGACCTAGGTAGTACTGTGTATCATCCCTGCCTTACAGATGGAGACAATGAGACAAGGGTAAAGAACTTCCTCAAGGGCATCTAGCTAGTAAGTGGCAGTATTAGGACACTGACTCAGGGTTTTCTGGTTTCTTTTAATAGTTTCATTGAGATATAATTCACATACAACTCATTCACCTCATGTGCACAATCCAGTGGTTTTCAGTATGTTTGCAGAGTTGTGCAACCATTACCATAATTCACTCTAGTAAGTTTTTATCACCCCATAAAGAAACTCCAGACCTATTCTCAGTCACCCTCCATTTCTCCCAAGTCCCTCTCTCAGTCCTGTGCAACCACCAATCTACTGTCTACCTCTGTAGAGGGACTTGCTCATTCTGCATATTTCCTATCAGCCGGTTTTCAGACTCTGAAATCCACATACATCAAACTATACCCCAGGAGTCAAGGCAGATTATGGACTTTCCTGGTGGCTCAGATGATAAAGAATCTGCCTGCAGTGCATGAGACCTGGGTTTGATCCCTAGATAGGGAAGATCACCTGGAGGAGAACATGGCAACCCACTTCAGTATTCTTGCCTGAAGAATCCCCATGGACAGAGGAGCCTGGTGGGCTACACTCCATGGGGTGGCAAAGAGTTGGACACGACTGAGCTACACAGCACAGCACGTTACATATATAATATTTATATATATATAATATATATAATATAATATATGTAACAATACCATCCAGCCATCTCATCCTCTGTCATCCCCTTCTCCTCCTGCCCTCAATCTTTCCCAGCATCAGGGTCTTTTCCAATGAGTCAGCTCTTCGCATCAGGTGGCCAAAGTATTGGAGTTTCAGCTTCAACATCAGTCCTTCCAATGAACACCCAGGACTGATCTCCTTTAGGATGGACTGGTTGGATCTCCTTGCAGTCCAAGGGACTCTCAAGTCTTCTCCAACACCACAGTTCAAAAGCCTCAATTCTTCGGCACTCAGCTTTCTTTATAGTCCAACTCTCACATCCATACATGACCACTGGAAAAGCCATAGCCTTGACTAGATGGACCTTTGTTGACAAAATAATGTCTCTGCTTTTTAATATGCTATCTAGGTTGGTCATAGCTTTCCTTCCAAGGGGTAAGCGTCTTTTAATTTCATGGCTGCAGTCACCATCTGCAGTGATTTGGGAGCCCAGAAAAATAAAGTCAGCCACTGTTTCCACTGTTTCCCCATCTATCTGCCATGAAGTGATGAGACCGGATGCCATGATCTTAGTTTTCTGAACGTTGAGCTTTAAGCCAACTTTTCACTCTCCACTTTCACTTTCATCAAGAAGCTCTTTAGTTCTTCTTCACTTTCTGCCATAAAGATGGTGTCATCTGCATATCTGAGATTATTGATATTTCTCCCGGCAATCTTGATTCCAGCTTGTGCTTCATCCAGTCCAGCCTTTCTCATGATGTACTCTGCATATAAGTTAAATAAGCAGGGTGACAATATACAGCCTTGACGTATTCCTTTTCCTATTTGGAACCAGTCTGTTGTTCCATGTCCAGTTCTAACTGTTGCTTCCTGACCTGCATACAGGTTTCTCAAGAGGCAGGTCAGGTGGTCTGGTATTCCCATCTCTTTCAGGATTTTCCACAGTTTATTGTGATCCACACAGTCAAAGGCTTTGGCATAGTCAATAAAGCAGAAGTAGATGTTTTTCTGGAACTCTCTTGCTTTTTCGATGATCCAGCGGATGTTGGCAATTTGATCTCTGGTTCCTCTGCCTTTTCTAAAACCAGCTTGAACATCTGGAAGGTCACAGTTCACGTATTGCTGAAGCCTGGCTTGGAGAATTTTGAGCATTACTTTACTAGCATGTGAGATGAGTGCAACTGTGAGTAGTTTGAGCATTCTTTGGCATTGTCTTTCTTAGGGATTGGAATGAAAACTGACCTTTTCCAGTCCTGTGGCCACTGCTGAGTTTTCCATATTTGCTGGCGTATTGAGTGCAGCACTTTCACAGTGTCATCTTTCAGGATTTGGAATAGCTCAACTGGAATTCCATCACCTCCACTAGCTTTGTTCATAGTGATGCTTCTTAAGGCCCACTTGACTTCACATTCCGGTTCTAGGTGAGTGATCATGCCATCGTGGTTGTCTGGGTCATGAAGAACTCTTTTGGACAATTCTTCTGTGTATTCTTGCCACCTCTTCTTAATATCTTCTGCTTCTGTTAGGTCTCTACCATTTCTGTCCTTTATTGAGCCCATCTTGCAAAGAGTCGGACACGACTGAGCAACTGAACTGAACTGAACTTGCATGAAATGTTCCCTTAGTATCTCTAATTTTCTTGAAGAGATCTCTAGTCTTTCCCATTCTATTGTTTTCCTCTGTTTCTTTGCATTGATTGCTGAGGAAGGCTTTCTTATCTCTCCTTGCTATTCTTTGGAACTCTGCATTCAAATGGGTATACCTTGCCTTTTCTCCTTTGTTTTTTGCTTCCCGTCTTTTCACAGCTATTTGTAAGGCCTCCTTAGACAGCCATTTTGCTTTTTTGCATTTCTTTTTCTTGGGGATGGTCTTGATTCCTGTCTCCTGTACAATGTCATGAACCTCCATCCCTAGTTCATCAGGCACTCTGTCTATCAGATCTAGTCCTTTAAATCTATTTCTCACTTCCACTGTATAATCATAAGGGATTTGATTTAGGTCATACCTGAATGGCCTAGTGGTTTTCTCCACTTTCTTCAATTTCAGTCTGAATTTGGCAATAAGGAGCTGATCCACAGTCAGCTCCCAGTCTTGTTTTTGCTGACAGTATAGAGCTTCTCCATCACTGGCTGCAAAGAATATAATCAATCTGATTTCGGTGTCTACCATCTGGTGATGTCCATGTGTAGAGTCTTCTCTTGTGTTGTTGGAACAGGGTGTTTGCTATGACCAGTGCATTCTCTTGGCAGAACTCTATTAGCCTTTGCCCTGCTTCATTCTGTACTCCAAGGCCAAATTTGCCTGTTAGGCCAGGTGTTTCCTGACTTCCTACTTTTGCATTCCAGTCCCCTATAATGAAAAGGACATCTTTTTTGGGTGTTAGTTCTAGAAGGTCTTGTAGGTCTTCATAGAATTGTTCTACTTCAGCTTCTTTAGCGTTACTGGTCGGAGCATAGACTTGAATTATGGTGATATTGAATGGTTTGTCTTGGAAACGAACAGAGATCATTCTGTCATTTTTGAGATTGCATCCAAGTACTGCAGTTCGGGCTCTTTTGTTGACTATGACGGCTACTCCATTTCTTCTAAGGCAATCCTGCCCACAGTAGTAGATATAACGGTCATCTGAGTTAAATTCACCCATTCCAGTCCATCTTAGTTCACTGATTCCTAGAATGTCAGTGTTCACTCTTGTCATCTCCTGTTTGACCACTTCCAATTTGCCCTGATTCATGGACCTAACATTCCAGGTTCCTATGCAATATTGCTCTTTACAGCATTGGACCTTGCTTCTATCACCAGTCCCATTCACAACTGGGTGTTGTTTTTGCTTTGGCTCCATCCCTTCATTCTTTCTGTAGTTATTTCTCAACTTGATGTCACCGACTCAATGGACATGGTTGTGGGTGGACTCAGGGAGTTGGTGATGGACAGGGAGGCCTGGCGTGCTGTGGTTCATGGGGTCGCAAAGTGTCAGACACTACTGAGTGACTGAACTGTACTGAATATATGTAATATGCATAGAATGCACAAATGCTATGTCCTTCATGTTTGAAGTGCACAAACATGCAAACATTATTCCATATCAGGGTAAAAAATGGCATGCAGTTATTCACCTGTCACATACCTGAATTTGAATGGCCACACTTCCCAGTCTCTTGTACCACTTTGCCAGATAACCGCCCAGCATTCTGAGAGAAGAGACCTCTGTTATTGCTCTCTGTAAGCCTGTTCATCATTTGGTTCTGAGCCAGGTCACCATTGCTGCTTCAGGGTACCTGATGTGTCCTCCTCTCTGGGTTGCGGGTCCGGCCCAGATCATGAGATCTCCTTCCCACCTGAGAGACCCTTCTGCATTTCTGGCTCCCCTGTTCTGTTCTCCTTAACTTTCCTTTACCTGCAAATTGCTCTTGGTGACATGATTTATTCTCCTACCACAGATGGTAGGGATGTTTAACACCCATGTCTAATAGTTTTCCATATAGAATTCCCTTCTTGTCAGCTGCTTTGTCTCTCAGGTTCAGGTTCTGTTTTCCTAGGTGATTAATTATTCCTGCTAGATCTATCCTTTGGCATCTCCAGGGTCTGTTCTGAAAATCTGTCTTAAATGCTTGTGTTTGGCTTATGCCTTGGGTATCAGTTAAAAAAACTGCTTGCCTTCTGCAGTGGAGATGGTCACAAGGGACATGGATAGGCCTCCTTGAAGCAGGTATTCCCTAAGGAGTCACCCCCACTTTGCTCATTTCCTTCCTTCCTTCTTTCCATTGGCTTGTCCAGAGCATCCTCAGCTTACCAATCACAGTGGGTATGTAGGATGCAGCCTTACTTTCCATGCGGAACTCTCTCATTTGAGGAGCAAGTGCACAGGGTACCATATGTGGGTCTGCACTGTGGTTGTTGAAGCTTTTAGACAATTATGGGGCCTCTCTCTGGAGCATCAAATTTACTAAATATTTCAGAAGGGATTTTTGTTGTTGTTGTTGTTAAATCAAGGACTGATCCATTATGGGAAAGAATTTTAATTAGCATAATTTTAAAGATAAATATACGATCTCAAAGACATTTTTGGGCTTGTGAAGAACTTCTTTGAACCCCCCCCCCCACTTCCCACTATCCCTGCTCACTACTGCGTGCGCGCGCGCACACACACACACACACACACACACCTATCACACACACACACACACACATCACACACACACACACACACACACACACACACACACACACATCTATCACATACCCTAACCAGCCCCAGGGAGATATTTACAACCCCAGCAACATGCATAGGGGCCTCCAGCAACATGCATAGGGGCCTCTGGGTCCAAGGAGGTGAAGAAACCTCTTGATTCTGTTTCTCTTATTATCCAATATGGAAAGTCTGCAGGCAGGTTTAGTTTATAGTGCAGACTTTTGAACTGGGTCCTTTTCATTAGGTCTCTCTGACAGGCATCTGACAGCAATTACCTATCCAGGGACCAAGGTCACCCACTGACCCCTCCAGATCTTCACTGGAAGCCAGAGAGGTGACTCCTCTTCAATGGTGTTTAAATATTTTGAAAATCATGTCTAACACCAAGTAGTCTTTATTCTTAACTGTTTATCCTATTAGATGACCTTAAATGCCTGTCTATTTTTTGTGAATGTTTCTAGGCCCCTTTCAGATCATCACATCTAATTCCACACAGAGTTGGGGTCACCTCTTCCATCACTGCAACAAGCAGCACCATAATTCAGAACATGCCCTTCTATTTGTGAAATCTGGGCATGTTCCCTAACCTTTCTTCGCCCTTTTCTTCATCTGTAAAATGAGGCCACTGATAGTTCATACTTCACAGGATTGTTATGAAATGGGCCAAAATATGTAAGGCACTAAGTGACATGCCTGGCACATTGGAAAGTTTCCATAAATATTCCCATACTTCAGTAAATGTGTATTGAATATGCACTGGTGGAAAACATTTCATCTCCAAGGAATACCTTTATTGTTTTATACCCATGTGCCCCAGTTTAGCAATCAATGCTATAACATAAATCTGTTAGCAGGGTTGGAGTTACCTATTTTTAAAAACTCAATCCAGTTTTAGCAGAGGCCTGGGAATCCTTAGTGATATCTCCTTCCTCTTTAGGATTTTTAAGGTTCATTTCTATTCCTTTTCTTCTGGTATTCTGTTTACTATCTGCTTCTCAGAATGCGTGTGTGTGTTTATATGTGTATGAGTATATACTACTTCAATATATATCAAATTTGCTTAATTTCTTATATTTGTAAAAGACATGGATCATTAATACTTCAAAAGATTGACCTCCCTAGATCCCTGTGTATTTTTCTGGGACACAATGGCAAGGTTCCATCAAGTCTAATCTACTTAGTGACACAAGGGCTTTGGGACCTCATGTATCTAGCATTTTCCCTTTAACTCTAGAAGTTATGTTAAACCAGCCATTTACATCTTCCCTGTTAGTAATTGTTTCTCTTTTGGTTCTAAGGCTGACTTGACAAATTGTATGATCAGGCCACCCAAGATGGCTGACCTCTTGCTCTCTGTACATTCTCTGCTCTACCTGTCCCTGCCTCACCCACACCTTACTCACCTGACTTTCCCTCTCAATCATAGAGTCTAGTAAGAAATACCTATGTACTTGCCCCCAGCCCCAGATAGTGATTGTTCTAATCTTTAGATAAGAACTGTCGCTACTATGATAGTTCATGAGGAGCAGTGATGCTCCTCTGCTGGTTTCCCTGGCGACTGATGAGCCAACCTGACTTCAGTCCCCTCTGTAACTGGTAATCGTCCCTCTCCCCTGTTAGCAAAGACTGCTGCCACGTCCTGCCTGCAATCCACCATCCATGAATGTGTGTCACTCCAGGATCCTTTTTGCTTTGGATGTGTTGTTGTTCAGTCACTCAGTCGTGTCCGACTCTTTGCGACCCGGTGGACTGCAGCACGCCAGACTTCCCTGTCCTTCACCATCTCCTGGAGCTTGCTCAAATTATGTCCATTGAGTCAGTGATGCCATCCAAACATCTCATCCTCTGTCGTCCCCCTCTCCTCTTGGTAGCAAAGACTGCTGCCATGTCCTGCCTGTGACCCACTGGTCATGGCTCACATGAATGAGTGTCGTTCCAGGATCCTTTTTGCTTTGGGTGTGTAAGAACCCTCTGTCCATTAAACCATTAATGTCTCCGTCACTGTCTCCAAGCTCTTTCTTCAGTCTTGAGGCTGGGCAAGTACAGGGCTTGCAGGCCTCTGGAGTGTAGCCCAACACAAGTGAATTAGTTCATAGAGTTTGGTATTCTGTATTTTGGGAGAAAGGAAAAAAGGCCTGTTACAGTAAAATCTTCCTTTTCCTTAACTAGGGAAATATATGCATCTTTGAGTCCATTTTCAACTGCTTTGTCATTTGGGACTATCTTTCTTCCTTTTTATTTTTTTTTTAAAAAAGATTTATTTATTTATTTTATTTTTTGGCTATGGTGGGTCTTAATTGCTGCATGGGGCTTTCTCTAGTTGCAGTGAGCAGGGGCTACTCTTCTCATGGTGCTTGCGTTTCTCATTGTGGTGGCTTCCTCTGTGGCAAAACACAGGCTCTAGAGCACAAGCTTCAGTAGTTGCAGTGCATGGGCTCAGTAGTCTCAGCTTGCCGGCTCTAGGGTGCTGGCTCAGTAGTTGTGGCGCATGAGCTTAGTTGCTCTGCAGTATGTGGGATCTTCCCAGATCAGTGTTCCTTGCATTGCAGGGTGGATTCTTAACCACTGGACCACTGGGGAAGCCCTCAGGCACGGCTTTATTGGGGCCCCTCCTGCCTCAGGGTTGAGTGAGAACAAACAACAGGTTCCCTTGCTTGGTTGCTTCCTGAGGGGTGGGGTAAGCTTGTTCCTTATATGGGGTGAGGGTGGAGATGTGTCCAAGGGTCGAGCTGGAGGTGTGGCTTAGGTGGTTTGTCCATCCCTTAGGTGGGATTGTGTGCATGGGTCATGCTCTGTATTTGCTCTGGGCTCTTCAGAAGTGACAGTTGGGGTTTATGATCTCTGTACCTTTTGTCCAGAATTTGCCCTAACTGTGCATGCACGCAGTTCTTTTTAGTCCCATATAGTTTTTTTTTGTATTTTGTTGCTCGAGGATAGGTGTGTCCAGGTGCAAGCTTTGTAGCACTGCAGCAAAGGGTCCCAGGGCTCAAGCCTGTCTCATTCCCCACTGAGAGATTCTGCACCCTTATTCTTAAGAGGTGAGGGGCCAAAGGTCTCTTCTTCTGAAACTTCTTCCTGCTGGACAGGGACCGGGGGACCATCTTTGTGGGGTTTTTTTTTTTGTTATGATTTTTAAAAACTTTTCTTTATTTTTAATTGGAGGATAATTGCTTTACAATATTGTGTTGGTTTCTGCCATACATCAACATGACAGGGACCATCTTTCTTAATGAAAGATTCTGCCTTTGTCCGTTTCCTACTACCTTTATCATTTCTAAGTGGTTAGGGGGTTTAAAACCAAACTCCCTCCATTGTGCTGGTCACCAGAGCCATTGTTATAATCTGGATTTGAATACCTCTTTCTTAAAAGGGATCATAAAAGAGGTTTGATCAAGACTGACTAGTTTAAGAACCTGGAATGTTAGGTCCATGAATCAAGGCAAATTGGAAGTGGTCAAACAGGAGATGGCAAGAGTGAACGTCGACATTCTAGGAATTAGCGAACTAAGATGGACTGGAATGGGTGAATTTAACTCAGATGACCATTATATCTACTACTGTGGGCAAGAATCCCTTAGAAGAAATGGAGTAACCATCATAGTCAACAAAAGAGTCCGAAATGCAGTACTTGGATGCAATCTCAAAAACGATAGAATGATCTCTGTTCGTTTCCAAGGCGAACCATTCAATATCACGGTAATCCAAGTCTATGCCCCAACCAGTAATGCCAAAGAAGCTGAAGTTGAACGATTCTATGAAGACCTACAAGACCTTTTAGAACTAACACCCAAAAAAGATGTCCTTTTCATTATAGGGGACTGGAATGCAAAGTAGGAAGTCAAGAAACACCTGGCGTAACAGGCAAGTTTGGACTTGGAGTACAGAATGAAGTAGGGCAAAGGCTAATAGAGTTTTGCCACGAGAACGCACTGGTAATAGCAAACACCCTATTCCAACAACACAAGAGAAGACTCTACACGTGGACATCACCAGATGGCCAACACCGAAATCAGATTGATTATTTTCTTTGCAGCCAGTGATGGAGAAGCTCTATACAGTCAGCAAAAACAAGACCGGGAGCAGACTGTGGCTCGGATCATGAACTGCTTGTTGCCAAATTCAAACTTAAATTGAAGAAAGTAGGGAAAACCACTAGACCATTCAGGTATGACCTAGATCAAATCCCTTATGATTACACGGTGGAAGTGACAAATAGATTTAAGGGTCTAGACCTGATAGACAGAGTGCCTGATGAACTATGGACAGAGGTTCGTGACATAGTACAGGAGACAGGGATCAAGACCATCCCCATGGAAAAGAAATGCAAAAAAGCAAAATGGCTGTCTGAGGCAGCCTTACGGATAGCTTGGAAGAGAAGAGAAGCGAAAAGCAAAGGAGAAAAGGAAAGATATTCCCATCGGAATGCAGAGTTCCAAAGAATAGCAAGGAGAGATAAGAAAGCCTTCCTCAGTGATCAGTGCAAAGAAATAGAGGAAAACAACAGATTGGGAAAGACTAGAGATCTGTTCAAGAAAATTAGAGATACCAAAGGAACATTTCATGCAAAGATGGGCTCGATAAAGGACAGAAATGGTATGGACCTAACAGAAGCAGAAGATATTAAGAGGAGGTGGCAAGAATACACAGAAGAACTGTACAAAAAAGATCTTCACGACCCAGATAATCACGATGGTGTGATCACTCACCTAGAGCCAGACATCCTGGAATGTGAAGTCAAGTGGGCCTTAGAAAGCATCACTACGAACAAAGCTAGTGGAGGTGATGGAATTCCAGCTGAGCTATTTCAAATCCTCAAAGGTGATGCTGTGAAAGTGCTGCACTCGATATGCCAGCAAATCTGGAAAACTCAGCAGTGGCCACAGGACTGGAAGAGGTCAGTCTTCGTTCCAATCCCAAAGAAAGGCAATGCCAAAGAATGCTCAAACTACCGCACAATTGCACTCATCTCACATGCTAGTAAAGTAATGCTCAAAATTCTCCAAGCCAGGCTTCAGCAATACATGAACCATGAACTTCCAGATGTTCAAGCTGGTTTAAGAAAAGGCAGAGGAACCAGAGATCAAATTGCCAACATCCGCTGGATCATCGAAAAAGCAAGAGAGTTCCAGAAAAACATCTATTTCTGCTTTATTGACTATGCCAAAGCCTTTGACTGTGTGGATCACAATAAACTGAGGAAAATTCTGAAAGAGATGGGAATACCAGACCATCTGACCTGTCTCTTGAGAAACCTGTATGCAGGTCAGGAAGCAACAGTTAGAACTGGACATGGAACAGCAGACTGGTTCCAAATAGGAAAAGGAATACGTCAAGGCTGTATATTGTCACCCTGCTTATTTAACTTATATGCAGAGTACATCATGAGAAACGCTGGGCTGGAAGAAACACAAGCTGGAATCAAGATTGCCGGGAGAAATATCAATAACCTCAGATATGCGATGATACCACCCTTATGGCAGAAAGTGAAGAAGAACTAAAGAGCCTCTTGATGAAGGTGAAAGAGGAGAGTGAAAAAGTTGGCTTAAAGCTCAACGTTCAGAAAACTAAGATCATGGCATCTGGTCCCATCACTTCATGGGAAATAGATGGGGAAACAGTGCAAACAGTGTCAGACTTTATTTTTTTGGGCTCCAAAATCACTGCTGATGGTGATTGCAGCCATGAAATTAAAAGACGCTTACTCCTTGGAAGGAAGGTTATCGCGAACCTAGTAGCATATTTAAAAGCAGAGACATTACTTTGCCAACAAAAGTCCGTCTAGTCAAGGCTATGGTTTTTCCAGTGGTCATGTATGGATGTGAGAGTTGGACGGTGAAGAAAGCTGAGCGCCGCAGAATTGATGCTTTTGAACTGTGGTGTTGGAGAAGACTCTTGAGAGTCCCTTGGACTGCAAGGAGATCCAATCAATCCATCCTAAAAGAGATCAATCCTGGGTGTTCATTGGAAGGTCTGATGTTGAAGTTGAAACTCCAATACTTTGGGCACCTCATGCGAAGGGTTGACTCATTGGAAAAGACCCTAATGCTGGGTAGATTTGGGGGCGGGAGGAGAAGGGGACGACAGAGGATGAGATGGTTGGATGGCATCACCGACTCGATGGACATGGGTTTGGGTAAACTCCGGGAGTTGGTGATGGACAGAGAGGCCTGGCGTGCTGCAATTCATGGCATCGCGAAGAGTCGGACACGACTGAGCGACTGAACTGAACTGAACTGAACTGACTAGTTTAATGAGTTTGGAGCCCTCTATTCTCCATGTAAGCTTTCAACTGGCTTGATTCAGATCTAGACCATTGATTCTTTAGGTTTCAGGTATAGGGTTTCAAACTTCTTTTTAAAGTGAACAGCACCCAGTATGATCCTTCACTGTTTTATTTACCTTTATCATAGGATAGATGGTATCACTTTCTTTGTGATTGTTTTTATACACCTCTGCCAACCAAGCCTTCTGATCAAGATGCAAATAACAGAATGTCATTGATATAAAGAGATTAAAGATCATAAAGGTTCAATTTCTCACTTTACAGAAAAGGAATTATGAAAAGTGAGGTGACTGGGTCAGAGTCACAGCAGATTATATTTCCTATAATTTTTTGATTAAATCCACACTTCTGAGCCACTTGTGTTTAAGTTAGAGAAATGGGCAGGGGGAGAGAAAGATATCAAAGTCAGTGTCAGAAAGTGAGCTTGGATGTTGTGTGAACAGGGGATGTCAGAATGGGGAACCAGATGTCGCCAGATCATCAAAACCAAAGGTAGAGCGCAACCAGGAGACACAGGTGAGAGGTCAAAGGATTCATGAAGCCGGTCAAGTGCCAAGGAGCAGAACTGTGAAAAGAACTTGGGATCTCCATGAGGCTTCATTCTTAATTGCATGAATTCTTTTTATGGTCTTGCCTCTTTAAAAAATAAGTTCTATTTTAAAAAAAATTAATTATATACATAATTAAGAAATTAAATAATGTTAAAAATACTTATAATACAAACTAGTATCCTACACAACTCTACACCAGCTGCTAATCTTTTGCTAAAGGTAACTCCTTTGAAATTTTATTTGCTTTTTCTGGTATCCACTCTCAAATGTTTAGATAATATTCATATATTGCAATTTTAAAAGTTTTTTTCCCAGCTTTATTGAGAAATAGTTGATGTACATCACTGTATAAGTTTAAGGTGCAGAGCATTATGGTTTGATTTATATATATTGTAAAATGATTGCCATAATAGGTTTACTTCACATCCATCATCTCATACACATACAATAAAAAGAAAAAAAAATTAATTTATGAGTGTTATAAGAGATGAAGATTTAATAACTCGACTTCTCTTTCCTCATCCTCTCCCCCAAATTTTATTATACTTTTCTTATACCAATAATTAGTGTTTGTATCAGTAAACCAATAATACTGTGATTACATGTCTTTTCTTATATCGCCTTTTGTCATTCTTTAGATTACCAGTTGCCTAATTGCTTCTTATTTTCAGTTGCTTCATCATCTTATTGTATCACCTATGGGTCTACTTTTTTCCTGGACACTCTTTTGTGAACCCTCTGTTTTCCAGCTTTGTTATGGGTGGATGGCTCTCTGGTCCTGTGACACAGTTATCAACCTGAGATCTTCTCTTAATGGATTTTCTAGGTTAGATTTATTATCTCTAGAATGTCATGTTTTCGCTTCCTTGGTTTACTTCTTTGGCTGGTTGGTGCACATCCTCTAGTCACTTTCTAAGGAAAAAAAGTGTCAATTTTCTGAGCCTAAACGTGTCTGTATGTGTCCTTATTCTGTTTTCATACTTGACAAATTGACTGGATGTAAAATTCTAGGTTGAAAATTTATTTTCTTTAAAAATTTGAAGTCATTGCTCTGTTATTGCTTGCATTTAGTATTGTTGTTAGGAAGACTAATAAGCATCCTGAGTCTCATTTTCTTATGATTTGTGTTCCTGGAAACTTTTAGAATCATCTTTTTATTCCTGATGTTTCAAACTTCCACATTTGGGGAAGTTTTCTCATGTGTTTGCTGATGATTCAGTGGGCTTTTGATAGTTAAGTGAACTGATGCCAGAGTGAGATGACCCGGATTCAAAACCAGCTCCCCAGAGCTTTATATCAAAAGCCAGCTATGGTGCTGGCTAAGTTACTAACCCTCTCTGTGCTAGTATCTCTGTAAAATCACCAGGAACCTCCTGATACCGCTGTCAGATTAAAATGAATAACACAAATGCAGCATTAGAATAGTGCCTGGCACTGGGTAGCACCTCAGTAAATGTTTTTGCTGTATTGATAGAGTCATTGTCCGTATTCAGTTCTGTGGACTCAGCGTAGAAAAATGTGCCCAATCCAGTTGTGCATCTCTCCAGGTGGGTCCAGCTGCCATTTACTGATAGCCCTCCAGAGGATCACCTGGCACCAACCAACATTCTTCAAGGCCCCAGAGGAGAAGTTCCAGTTCTTGTTGAGTTCTGTCTCCGTCATCATCTGCTTGGCTGGCCAGGCCTTCAGTGGCAACTACTCCAAGCTTCCCTGTCATTCACAGGCATGATTAGGCAGGATTCTGCCTCATTCTTCATGCCACCTGTCTTTTACTTCCTACCCTAGGGATTCCCTGTTCCCACTGATGCCCGAGGCTCTGGATCTACCCAGCGTCTACACATGCTTGTTGGCTCCCCAAGCAATGCCCTAGAAACTGCCAGCAGATGTATGAGCACACGGACATGCTACTGGCCTGTGTGCACTTGTCTGGATGCCATGGATCTGGCTTCTTTGGTGGCCTCTGAAAGGGCAGATGGAACAACTAAGAAGTGCAGGGAGGGAGGGTTAAACCCCATGGGAATGTTTGGCCAGTGGAAAAGGGAGCCTACTGCCTCCTGGTTGGTTTGTCAAGAGGCTGTAAAACAACCAGCTATACTTATTACAAGTCCATGGCTAGCCTGAGAGCACCTTCTCTTGTAGTATTTGTTTTCGTCCTTTCCTGCCTTCCTCCCTCTTTTCCCTCATTCCTGCTTTCCTAGGATTGCCCTCCCAGATGAAGGGATAGCAGGTAAACCTGTGTCTTTGGCTCTATTTTTGTAGGGAATCCGGACTAAGACACAGTGACTTCAAGAACTTGGGCTCTGGAGTTGGCCTCCAGGTTTGAATCTTGGTCCTGGCCTTGTTGGCCACAAGTTACCTAACTTCTCTGTGCTTCAGTTTCTTCATCTGTGAAATGGGGCTAATAATAGTGGCTATCTCAGGGTGATTGAAGATTTAAATAAGTTAATACTTACAAAACACATAGTAATCACCCAATAAATGTTAGCTATTATTATTATTCAGTTCCATGAACTTTTCAATATTAATTTTTGGTAGTTTCCTCTATTTTTCTTCAGTTCTCTATCTTCTGAAATATCTATAATGTCAATATTGGTCTTCCTGAATTGATTCTCTATGTCTATTATAGTTTCTGTGGTGTTTACCAGATCTTTGTCTTTTTGTTCTATTTTGTGGGAGAGATACTCTTCTTTATAAACTAAGCCTTCTATTGAGTTTGTATTTTGGTATCACGCTGAAAATTTCCAAGATTATTTTGTTCTCTAGTTGTTCCATTTTAATCACATCCTGTTCTTTTCTAAGGAGAGAAAGAGTATATAATGTTTTCTCTGTGCTCCTGGACTCTCTTCTCTGTTTGGGCTTCTCCTCTCTTGGGTGTTACTGATGCTCGGTCAGCTTCCTCTTCCTTTGCCTTCGTGACGACTCCTCTCTCCATCTCACAGTCCCTTCCTTTTTGTTCCCAGGGGTAGGGTTACCAGATTCAGCAAATACAAATACAGGGCATTCTGTTAAATTTTAACTGTAGATAAACAACTGAGAGTACTTTTAGTATATGCATGGCTATACAATACTGGGACATACTTATACCAAAATGTTTTCATTATTTATCTGACATTTAAATGTAACTGGGCATCCTATATTTTCTCTGGAAACTCTATCCAGGTGCCTTTTTATTTTCTGAAGATCAAGGTAGACTCAGTCAGTAGTACAAAAAGGCTTTGTCTTCACTCCATTTCTTTTCTTAAAGGGACACACGGCTATTTACATAACATATGGCAGTCTCACACCCGTGCAATTGTAAGTTAGAGTCTGCTTATTCATTGTCAAGTTAGTAACTCAACCATATTTCTCAGCTGTCTTCTGTTTCCTAGCCTCAGATTCAATAAATAAATGTGTTGTTCTAATAGTGTGTGTTCCATTGTGGCTGCATTTGTTCATTGTGCCACTCGCAGCCCCAGGGCAAGATAACCATCCTAGTGTGACATTGCCTTCTCCGTGGTCAGCATCTCTGGTCTGCTCTTTGGAGGGTCTGGAAGTAATTCTTACCAGATCGGTGTTTTTAAGAACACTGTCACATTCTGTTGGTTTCCTCAATTAGTAGGCCCTGGCAGGTGACAGGTGTATAGAGCAGGCTTTGCTAGTGCTGTGTGACCAAGAACATGAACTTGATAAAGAATGTGTGTCCTAAACAAAAGCTAAATTATGATTGAACCAATTATGTGAGAAGGTACAGGAAATGAATATAATGGACCTATATTGCTCAGGAAAGCAATTCACAAAATAACATTAACATTTTCATTTAATCCCCATGGAGTTGTCCTTTTTAGGTCATTTCCTTAAAAGTATTCTTCTTTTCAAGTCATAAACCTGTCCATGTTATTTCACTCCCAGTTCACTGTCGAAAACTCTCCCTATTACATTCCTGAGGATATCCAAGGGGGTGAGCTATTAACAGGGCTGGGCTAAATATAGCCTTCCTGGAGCCTCTGGTCTTTGCTCCAGAGTTAGCATCCGCTGTCAGCCCAGGCTGGTTTCCTTCCCACTTCCCTTCTACCTGGCAGGGAAGCCTCATCAGAGACCTCAAGGGTCAGCCTCAGAAGTCAGGATGGGGAACTGAGGGACTTCTTACAGGCTTTGTCTTTTTACGTACAATACTGGTCCCAGCTGCTCTGCATCACCGTTCATTGGCACACACGTTATACGTCTGCAGTATATTCTGCCTCCATGTAATATACAAAACACACCCCTGACCTAGCAGTAGACTCATGCTTAAAGGAGGATTTCTATACATGGGATGTGTACGGTTCATCAGATGACAGGGCGTTTGCTTTTTTTTTCCCTAATGAGAAGAAATGAATGTTTTGGAGCAGAGAGTCCGAATTGAGAAGCTATGTATATATTTTTGCTCTTCTTGAGA
Source organism: Giraffa tippelskirchi (assembly GCF_054371585.1). Classification (NCBI taxonomy): domain Eukaryota; kingdom Metazoa; phylum Chordata; class Mammalia; order Artiodactyla; family Giraffidae; genus Giraffa; species Giraffa tippelskirchi. The sequence continues at coordinate 113,990,951 of NC_137281.1, forward strand.
CTAAGGGATTTTCCCGGATATGCGACATTCTCTGCTAAAACTGGACCATCTTGGTCAAACAGGCCAGCTGGTCACCGTCTGTTGCCTTCCCCACAACCACCGTTCAAATTCCCTTCACCCCTCTTTCTTACTCTGGGAAAGAGGTCAGAGCCCTCAAGCTGAAGTTTTGCAAGACATAATCCAGATTTGGGGGAGTTTCACATTTAAAGCACCATAAGGAGGAGTTAGCAATGTTTTTCTGAAGGTATTTGTGAGAAAAGGAATTTTCAGTGATTGAAGGGAAACATATAATTACATTTTTCATTTGTAAAACCTCTCTAGAGAGCTATTTTAAATGTTTGTTTATAGCTTGCTTGCCTTGATATTTCAGTAAATATCTCTAATAAGAAATAGAAAGATTTATGATCATAAACAGAGAAGGCAATGGCACTCCACTCCAGTACTCTTGCCTGGAAAATCCCATGGACAGAGGAGCCTGGTAGGCCGCAGTCCATGGGGTCGCTAAGAGTCGGACACGACTGAGTGACTTCACTTTCACTTTTCACTTTCATGCATTGGAGAAGGAAATGGCAACCCACTCCAGTGTTCTTGCCTGGAGAAGCCCAGGGACGGGGGAGCCTGGTGGGTTGCCATCTGTGGGGTCGCACAGAGTCGGACACGACTGAAGCGACTTAGCAGCAGCAGCAGCATGATCATAAATCTGTAAGGTTTGAACTGGGAACTACAAGCTGTAATTTCATCCAGTTCTCCATCGCCTGTCTCGGCTTTGTGACCGTGGCACTCTGCCTCCACCTGGCGGCAGTGTGAGTGACTAAATCTGACCGCCTGCCTCTCCTGTTCGTGGGCTTCCCTTGTAGCTCAGCTGGTAAAGAATCCGCCTGCAATGCGGGAGACCTGGGTTCAATCCCTGGGCTGGGAAGTTCCCCTGGAGAAGGGAAAGGCTACCCACTCCAGTATTCTGGCCTGGAGAATTCCATGGACGGTATAGTCCGTGCGGTCACAAAGAGTCGGACACGACTGAGCAACTTTCACCACCCTACCTTTGTGTGTGTGTGTGTGTGTGTCTGTCTGTCTGTCTGTCTCTCTGTGTGTTTGTAAGTCCTAACAACCTCACTTTGGGGAACTGATTCTTAAAAAACTATAAAGATGCCAATTTATCTTACATGATACTGTCATCCTTATTTGAAATGTAGGAACAATTTGGAACAAAGATTATCTTTGTATTTGGTTTATGTTTCATCATGTGAAGCTTCATGAGCCCATGAAACCTTATAAAATAATTGATTATGTTAATCTCTTTGAAAAATAATGTTGTAAGAAAACGCTGTGAAGTATATAGTTTGTGAAAATATCATAAGTGTATATAGATCTTATTAGATTATAATAATCAAACAAAACTTGTAAGGGATTTATTAATCAGACATGGCTTATCATATCCATTATCACACTGAGTTCCAGTTATTAGTTCACATCAGGGGATTTAACTGAGATTCCTTTTATAAAGGAAAAAAAAACGTACATCTTTTTTTCCTTTATAATCTTTTCCCCTCTTTTTATTTTGGTAAATCTTAATCATCAGCAATAATTGCTGAAGTTCATGGGTTGTTTATCACTAATGTGCTGAGAATAGAAGATTCAAACCTCTCTTGTATGTTTTGCACTTTCTTTGGCGGAAGTCATTTCAGTTTCCTAGGGCTGGGTTTCAGGGTCTGTAATATTGAGACAGTCATTACATATGCCAAGAGGTTGGTGTGAGAGTCAAATATGGTGTGTGTGTGTGTGTGTGTGTGTGTGTGTGTGTGTGTTGTTATCCTGATGTTAGTCTCAGGGGCATCATTATCACTTGCGAATTGAAGACAAAAATTGTAGATCTTACTGCCTTGCCCTTGGCTGCCTTCTGCCCTCTATTTAGATCCCAAGACTAAGTTCCCCTGAGATGTGCCCAGGAATCCTAATTCTCTCTCTGCCTGCTGGTTGCCATCCTGTAGGACTTTTCCCAGGCACTCTTTTGCACACCCCAAGCCTCTCCCTTCCCCCACACTGGACAAAGCTGCCAGACAGGCAGAGCACCAGGCCTAAATTGGGTGTGGGGTTCTGTGGGATGGGAGGGCCATGGTGAGTTAGGCTGGGATCCAGAGCCTGTGTCCCAGGCATGCTGCCACAGAGGGAACAGGTAGAATTAAGGGAAAGTGGGGAGTATGGGATTGGGGAGAACGGGAGGGATGACCCTTCCTTTCCTCCCCTCCCTTCTATGAGGAAAATAATTCTACCTCCAGATCCAGTCTTAGGAACTATCTGATTCTAGGGACAGGAGAATTCCCTGTTTTGTTGTCCTTCTCAGCGCCCCCCCCCCCAACTCTGCCCTCATCAACAAACAAACAAAAACAAAGGAAGGGAACATACACACTGTGACCATCTCCCCACCTGCTTGTGTAACTGGTGTTCCTTCCGGAAGAGTCAAAATCTTTCACCTCCTTGAATGAAGGTGTGAGAGGTGTTCTGGGAGCCAGAGGGGCTGGGAGGGGTATCTGAGTCAGGGCAGGGGGAGCTACAAGGCAGTGGGGGGCATCCCAGAGTGGTGAGGCCCATGCCTAGTTCTGAGGAAGCAGACTTCACTCAGGGGAGAAGGGGATGTGAGAAAACAAACCTTTCCAAGAAAGGAATACGCTTCCACCCAGGTCCCACCGTTCCTTCTTCTGAGCTGGTCAGGCCTCTTCCCCATTCCCCACACTAACAGCACCTCCTTGCGGAGAGGCATGGACATTCATTCATCCAGCTTGGACAGGGTCATGTGGCTTACATTTCTGGAAAATACTGTGTGATGTCACACCTTACCTTACTAACCTAATTTTATTTTTGTCTTCATCTTGACTTCTTCCTAAAATGGAAAAAAAAGAAAGAAAACCTATCTCAAATCTTTGGAATGAATTGAGGTTTGCAGCATTTTGGTTGTATTTACAAGCATTTAAATTCACTGCTAATGACTAACTTTTCCAGTATTTTTTTTTTTTTTTTAATAGCCTCTCCCAACTCTCTTCTGTGTGAACTAATGACTTAGGATTTACCTCTTGGCTTCCAATGTCAGTCCCACCCTTGGTGATGCAGTTTCTGCCAAGTGTCCCCATGGCTGAAAGGCTGCCTCTCGGATGATAGAACCTTTATTACTGTGCTGGAGTTGGAGCAGCTGCTGAGCTTTTTCCAGAAAAAAAGAAGCAGCATTTCCCTCTTCAGACACTCCTCCTACTACTGAGGCCCATGATGCTTTCTGGGCCCGAGCACATGTCACGTTTTAAACCTTCTTGAACAAGATGCCCATCTGCCCCTTCCTGTCTGGAGTCTGAGGCCTAAACCCAGCGCTGTGGGAACATGTTTGGAGGTTGGTTCATCCATTTATGGTGGGCACATCCATGCCAAAGCCTCACTCTAGCACAACCAGCACTGGAGGGGGAGGTCTGTTGGAGGCAACCGCTGAGCGTACATCCAGATTCTTTAGGCTGTGTCTGGGGTAAACTGCACTGGAGGAGCCCAAGCACCTGGGCTCTGTCCTCAGTATGGCTGGCAGAACAGTTCTGGGATAAAAATTCGCCTTTAGAAAACATTCTGCATGAGGTTCATTCATTTTTAAAGGCTTTTTTGAGTTTGTGAAACCATAATTGGCGATATGGTCTACTATCTCATGTAACACCTTCCATATAAAACCTAAAGCTTTTGCATGAGATAATTGCCAGAAACCATTTGTCTCTGTAGATAAAATCCTGGTGTGAAAAAGGAAAATTAAAATTTAAAAAATCCGTCACATTTGACTCCAAGTCTTTGGTGCTCAAGTCAGGTGCCTGAGACATATTTCTTTCAGCTGTTTTTTTTTTTTTTTTTTATGAATTATCTGTCTATCTGTCCATCTGTCTGCCCATCTTTTTTTTTTTTTTTTTTTTCAATATTGAGTTTTAATCTTCAGAAAAAGGTCCAAATCATTGGCAGAAGCAGGTGTTTCTCAGGTAGTAGAAGAAATGGTCATTTCAAAATTGCGGTAATTTCTTCACATATTTGAATTCACACATTTTGGAAACATTGGATGAGGAAGCTAAGAGACCCAAAAGTACAGAATTGTATCCCAGAAATAGAATGTGATTTCGATTTCTTTTTGGACAGGAGCATTGTATTAGCAAATGAGTTGGCACAGTGTTGAGGGCCCAGCAGCAGCGGGGGCGGCCAGAGGGAGGAGGTGCGCGCCCTGCATGCGAAGGGACTGCATCTGTGGCAGGACCTTGGCTGTCTTCCTGCTGCTTAGGTTCCAGCCCACACTCCTGGGCTGGCTCTTCTGTTTCGGTCCAGTTCTCTGAGCTCCTTGGTATCTTGCCTAGACTCCCTTCCTGCTTTAGTTAATCATATTGAATTTCTATTGCTTGCAACCAAGAACTCTGACTCATCTAGTTAGCAAAGTAATTAGTTCAGTGATTTGCTTACTCAATCAGTGTTCCCTGAGCAAAATAACCTTCTGAGGTAGTATTCTATTTCTTCATCATATGGTTGCAGAAATCGAAGCTCGTGAACTTTACGTTTTGAAAATCAATATGATAAGCTATGAGGGCTTCCTAGATGGCTCAGTGGTAAAGAATCTGCCTGCAGTACAGGAAACACAGGAGATATGGGTTATACCCCTGGGTCGGGAAGATCCCCTGGAGGAGAGCATGGCAACCCACTCTAGTATTCATGCCTAGAGAATCCCGTGGACAGAGGAGCCTGGTGGGCTACAGTCCATGGGGTCACAAAGAGTTGGACATGACTGAGCACAAGTACACAGATGATAAGCTAGTGTTTGGTGTATAAAGTGGTGTTTTCCATCTCTTTATGGTCCCCCTATAGGCAGGAAGAGTTAATCCTGGAGGATTTTTGATGTATCACTAGGAAAGTGTCCACGCTCAAGACTCCAGCAGTAACCTAGTTAATTGGACTTACACTCTTTGTCGAGGAAGGACTTGGTATCATGGCCAAAAGACCCTTTGTCTGAAAGAACTCATAGGCCCCAGTATGGGGAGGCTTTTGGTGGGACTTTTCTGAATAGCACCTCTGGGATGCTAAATGGTGGGGAGGCAGGGGTTGACGTTAGGAGGTTGCTGTCATGAGTTACATATTGGGTCCATCATTTCAGCAAGTTACTCTGCCTAGAATCCAAAAAGAATGATTTTGCAAATTAATTCCACTGAAACAAAGATCTTCTTCCTCTGGCATTTAAAACTGGGCTAAACCTTTCTTCCCCTTCTAGAAAAAGAAAGAGAAAGCAGTATCAAAATTTATAAAAGATGAAACCTCCACTTCCCAAAGCCCTGGAGCCAGCAATTCCAGCTGTGACTGTTTGATGAAACTGATTATACAGACAGCCAACTTAAGGCCATTTTGCTAACTGAAAGGTCACTATTCTGTGGGGCATAGATAATAGAAACCCTCCTAGTTCTTTGAAACTTGCTTGATAAGTATTTAGCAAAAGAAGTAGGGTTGGGAGGTTAGATAGGAGAAACCACTGAATTTCCTTCTGGAGGAGACCATGACTTGTTTTTGAATCACAAGTTTTCCTGGTGAGGAAAGAACAGCAGTCAGGTAGGGAGGGCGTGTTCTCCCATTACAGGCTGCATTTGAATGAACTGTGGAACACAGTAGAAATTCCTAATCTGAAACCTCCTCTTTACCTATTGTGCAGTTTTCACCTTGATCTTGTAATGTGTTATTTTCTAATTCTACATTCCTTTTGCAATACAGTTACTACAACTTATCATCATCTTCATCTTTTGGGGAGGTAATTTAGCTTGCTCTATTGACAACTACGTCATTTTTTTTCTGTTCATATTGTGGAAAAGTTGAATATAGAGCTGGCTTTAGAGATTCATTTGTAGGGACTCAGACACCATCAGATTTCCCTCTTGATCGTTGTTCGCTGGCATTATTTATTCCTAGTGCAGATAAACTTCATTCAGCAGGGGTTGACCTAGCAGCAGCTTCCAGGCTCTTATCCTCAGAGAGCTTTTCTGCCAGAGGGGAAAAGACTATTTTCCTTTTGTTCCAATTTTCTAGAGCCCCCTAGCGTACATGCAGTACACATGTGTGCTCAGTCAGTCTGACTCTGTGACCCATGGGCTATAGCCCACTGGAATCCTCTGTCCATGGGATTTCCCAGGCAAGAATACTAGAGTGGGTTGCCATGTCCTCTTCCAAGGAATCTTCCCAACCCAGGGATCTAACCAGGGTCTCCTGCGTCTCCTGCATTGGCAGACAGATTCTTTACCACTGAGCCAGAAGGGAGTTTTAATTGATTTGGATCAGGTCCTATGTTCATCTCTGAGCCAAACATGACAGCTAAAATATCCATGTGTAAAAAGACAGCTACTCTCCTTTGGATCACATGTTATAGTGTGGAAAGAGATGAGGGAAAAGAAGTTGTTTCCCCAAAAGAAGGGGGCATTATTCTCAGAAGAAGGAAGAATTTCTTGACTGACAAACAATAAATATTTATTGGTGCCTATTATGTGCCACACAGCAATTTTAGAAGCAGGAACCAGAGCCAAAATTGTTTTAAGAATATAAGCTCTTTGAGAATTTTCAGAAATCTCGTGGAAAGTTTTCTATTTCCACATAGCATGGAGTGGGACTTTGAGCGAGTCTTAGCCAAATGGCAAAGCATTGAGAGATCTTAGCTGGTATCTGGGTTACACAATGTGTTTTAAATAAAGCAAAAATAAAATATTATCTTTGATGGTAACTAAGTCTAAAGATGGTGTTGGAGAAGACTCTTGAGAGTCCCTTTGACTGCAAGGAGATCCATCCAGTTCATCCTAAAGGAAGTCAGTCCTGAATGTTCATTGGAAGGACTGATGTTGAAGCTGAAACTCCAATACTTTGGCCACCTGATGCAAAGAGCTGACTCGTTTGAAAAGACCCTGATTCTGGGAAAGATTAAGGGCAGGAGGAGAAGGTGACGACAGAGGATGAGATGGTTGGATGGCATCACCGACTCAATGGACATGAGTTTGAGCAAGCTCTGGGAGTTGGTGATGGACAAGGAGGCCTGGTATGCTGCAGTCCATGGGGTCAAAAAGAGTTGGACACGACTGAGCAGTTGAACTGAACTGAACTGAAGTCTAAAGATAGAGACTCTTTTGCCCCAGAAATTTTGACTATTGGCATCCATGTTTTTTTTTTTTTAAATAGTTAAGTGAATTGATAAAGAACTGAAAGGTGATATGATAGTGCAATATAGCAGATTTATTGTCAGAAGATTTGGTGTCTACTTTTGATTCTACTCATAACTGGATGACTTTGGGTGTCTCCAGTTGGGTTCCCTAAGAGGTGGACCCTGAGATAGAGACCTATATGTAGGTTTTTCTAGGGCATGTCCTTGGGTTCAAAGCCTGGAAAGTCAGGAAATGGGACTGGGTGGAAGAGAAGTGGGGCTAGGATACAGTCACAAGGGCTCAGCTTACCTCATGGGATTTTGGAGCTAGAGTGGCCCTTCAGAATGTCCTGAGTTGGGGCTAAGGGGACTTGGCTTTTTTTTTTTTTTTTTAAACTGGAGGCTAATTACTTTACAATATTGTGATGGTTTTTGCCATACATCAGTATGAATTGGCCATAGGCATACGTGTGTCCCTTCCTTCCTGAACCCTCCTCCCACCTTCCTCCCCACCCTGTCCCTCCAGGCTGTCACAGAACACTGGCTTTGGGTGCCCAGTGTGATACATCAAATTTTCACTGTCTATCTATTTTGCATATAGTAATGTGTATTTCTCAATGCTATTCTCTCAAATCATCCCACCCTTGCCTTCTCCCACTGAGTCCAAAAGTCTGTTCTTTGTGTCTCCTTTGCTGCCCTGCACGTAGGATCGATCGTAGGTACCATCTTTCTAGATTCCATATACATGCATTAATATATGGTATTTGTCTTTCTCTTTCTGACTTACTTCACTTTGTATAATAGGCTCTAGGTTCCTCCACCTTATTAGAATTGACTCAAATGCATTCCTTTTTATAGCTGAGTAATATTCCATTGTGTCCATGTACCACAACTTCCTTATTCATTCATCTGGACATCTAGGTTGCTTCCATGTCTTAGCTATTGTAAATAGTGCTGCAGCAAACATTGCAATACATGTGTCTTTTTCAATTCTGGTTTCCTCAGGGTATATGTCCAGTAGTGGGCTTGCTGGATTGTATGATAGTTTTATTCCTAGTTTTTAAAGAAATCTCCATATTGTTCTCCATAGTGGTTATCAGTTTGCATTCCCATCAACAGTGTAAGAAGGTTCCATTTTCTCCATACCCTTACACCTTCAACATCAGCCTGACTGTGGAGGCAGGCTTACCTTGGAGGGAGTGGGATCTTTGCTGAGGTAGCTCTCTCTGGAGCAGGGCAATCCCAGAGGGAATGCTAGCAGTGGGCTTTCACAGTGTCTTTCCTGGCCTCTGGGATTAGCTCTGCAGTCCTAATGGGGAATCTGGGCCTTGAGGCCAGCATCTGCTCCATGGGGTCAGTCATCTCACCCCTCTGAGCCTCAGTTTCCACAGCTGTGAAGTAGAGAACTTGGTTCACTTGATCTCCATTTCCGCCTTTAAAATCTTCTGACACAGTGTCAAGTACGTATTAGTTCTTATTTTCTGAAGTCTCACTTTGAAAATATTCCTTTGAAAATATCTAGTGATACAGGAAAAAGAGTGAAGAAGATCTTTATGAATGAATTTGGAGTAACTTTTAGGATACACGATTTAGTGAAAGAAGCAAGGTAGAAAAACATGTATAGTAGGATATCCTTTGCCTAGGAAGAAAGGAAAAGGTGTGTTTTGCAAAGCAAGCAAACAAACAAAAACAGGCAAACACACAGACAGACAGACAGACAGACAGACACACACACACACACAAGGGATAAACCAGAAAGTATTAATATTTATAAGGAGGAGCAGTGGGACTGGGGTAGAAGGAGTGGATACAGGAGGATGTATATTATATATCTGGAAAATTAAATTAAAAGAAAATCAAACTCTAAATTGGAATATGACTAAAAAAACAAATAAATCTAGCTGTATATCATATTGATAAAATAACCACACAGAGAAAAGAATTGATTCAAGTAAAATTTAGTAAGTATTAGGAGCTTGGCTCACCATCCCTTAGTGGAATCTACTTTAACAAAAGGAATTCAAAGGCAACTAAAGATTTAGTATGCCTATTAGTTGTTAGTAATGTTAGTATTACAATTTTGAAACTATATATCAATATTAAAGAAAAAACATGTAAGTAGATATAGTATTAGGAGTCAAGGTTTTAAGAGAAAATAAATAAAAATAGAAAATAAAAAGTTTTATGAAAAAACCTTTTATATTAAAGTTGAATATAGGAATTCATATGTATATATACATATATATATATATACACGTGTATATATATATACATGTGTATATATATATATATATGTATATATATATATATATATGTTTCCTAGCTTTACCCTCTTGAAAGGACTTACAAGTAATGACACTTAGTGGCAATGAGCACACTTATTGCCTAGATCTTGATGCCAATATCATTTTCCATTAAAAAGAAAAAGGACTCCTTAGAGAATGGCTGAATCTGTATCTAGTTAATCAGAAATATTTTGTATTGCTAGACAACAAGGAGAAACTTAAAAACCAGCGTGTTCTTATAAAACACATTCAGGATCTATCTTAAAGGCTCTTCCTGTAGCCACATTTGGGACCATTTGGACATTGAAAAGAACAAAGAATGTAACTGTTTATAACACATTAATTATATATGAAATTTATGAGACCACAGTAATTTGAAAGAGAGGGAGAAGGAAAGGGTGAGGGGGCACGGGGAAGGGGAGAGAGAAAGGGAGAATAGAGAGAGAAGAACAGAGAACAGAAAGAGAGAGAAGAAAGAATAAAAAGAAAGCTCATTTTCACAAAAGAATGGTTGTTAATAAACAGAAGGAAGGATAAAATGACAGTCCCTGCAATCCCAACATAATGATGAATTCATTCCTCAGTGGATGCTAAGACAGTCTATTCATATGGCACCACAGTTTTAACCCACAGATTACTAATGACAAAGGAGAAGAAATGTACTTTTACTCTGGAGAGATCTGGCCATCACCACCTTAACTAAGAGGCCAAACGTAACATTACAGATACTGGGGCAACCCATTGTGTGACTCCTGGCGTGAAGCAACATGAAGAACACAAATTGCTTAAGATGCGTCTTGGCAGAAATGTCTAATCTGAATCTGATCAAGCTGCCAGCCCTTTCAGTGTACAGGAAGTGTAGAGTTAGAGGAATATGTTAACTACACCACAAAGAAACAATCTGCCTTATCCGGAGTGTGCAAATGTTCTAAAAATAACTGAATTTCTCAAAAAGTCAACATATATAAGTTTAAACAAAGGACAAAGAGAAAGAGGAGCACTGTTCACTGTTTTGAAACACTATGGCCTGAAAGGCCAAAAGCATAACAATCAGTGCAAGAATTTGGTACAGTTGTAGAAATATGAATATGAATTGGATATTAGATTATATTATTGCTGTTATTTAGTCGCTAAGTTGTGTCCAACTCTTTGTGACCCCATGGACTGTAGCCTGCCAGGCTCCTCTGTCCATGGGATTCTCCAGGCAAGAATACTGGAGTGGGTTGCCATTTCCTTCTCCAGAGGATCTTCCCGACCCAGGGATTGAAGCTGCATCTTTTGCATTGCAGGTGGATTCTTTACCGTGGAATTGTCATTTTCTTAGATGTGATTGTGATATTGTGGTTATGTAGAAGATCTTTATTCTCAGGAGATGCATGGTGAACTATTTAGTGATGAAATGTCATGAATGTCTGCAACTTAATTTAAATGCCTTAATAACAGATGATAGAAATATATACTTTTTCCTCCTGTATTTCCTCTGTATATGAATAGAAAGATGATTGATTGATTGATAGATAGCAACAGAGAAAGTTAAAGCAAATTCAGCAAAATGTTGACAATTGGTAAACTTAAGTTAAGAGTATATGGATGTTACTTTAAGTCATTTATCTTTTCTATAGACTTGAAATTTTTCAAAATTAAAAAAATTGGAGAAAATGCCAGACAAGACACCATCAGATCTGGAGGAGTCCTTGGACTTTTGTCTTCTAAATCTTTCATTTTGTAGATTGTAAGATTAAAACCCAAAGAAGTTAATAGCTTGTCCAAGACCACAGTTAACAAGCAAGAGGACTGAGTCTCTGGTGTTATTTCCACCGTTCTTTACTGTGTCTCATAAAAATTAACCTCACTTTCTTTGGCATGTAAAATTATTTTTAATCTCTTTTAGTATCACACTGGCTTTTCCATATCAAAATGACAAGGGGAAGGCAGGGCACACACAAGCCCTTGATATTGGTTTCCTGTCTCTCTCCTCATTAGACATGAGTGTCTAGACTACAGGACGCCTTGTGCTCATAGGCCCTCTCACTCAATCCCTGTCACGTCTACCCCGCCTCACTGTCTCCTTGTTTCATTAACTTGGTGCCACTCTCACTGACTTGGCTATGGCGTGTTTCTTTAACATTCTCTGGCTGACTTTATAAAAGCTTCTTTGAAACAAATCATAACAGAACCAAGTCAACATAATTATATCTTGGCCGTGCTAATTGGAAACCTCAGGTTTAAACAAAAGGCTATACACAGGTCAGTGTCTTCTCACAATGTCCAAAGGGTAGCCTGAAACACAGCAATCTATAAGTAAAACCACCAGGCTGAGTTTGCCCAAGGACATTTCGCAAAATTGTAAACCAATGAAAAAAAAACAGGTTTCTCAATCAGTCCTTCTTCCACAAAGGAAGGGAGATGTGGTGGAGATGCTCTATGAAAATTAGGCAAAAACTGCAGGGCTTAAACCTGTCCAGGTAGAGAGCTGAAAACAATTAAGGGTCTTTAAGAAGTTTCGATTGAACTATTCTGCTAGTTCACACTGCCCCCTTTTTTCACTTTCACTTAATACTGCATTTTCTCTTTGCTAGTCTGATGTGCTCACAGTTTATTTTCCTTTGTTGACTGGCACAAAATGACTTTTATTTTTACTGTGTATTGAGAGTTTGATATAAAAAGATTCTACACAACTGAACCCCCTTTTCCCATCTAGTCGTTGCTTACAGAGGACTTTTTTCAATGAATATCTAATGAAGGTAGCTGTTAAATAAAAATGAATGTTATATTTATAAAATTGTGAAATGTTATTTTCTACCTTATAAAGAAAAAACTATATATCATGTGGAATGTATAATTTATAGGCAACCTGGAAGACTGTGGCAACTTAAACGGTATCAGGCATGGAATGAGCAGAAAAACTAAAGATATCAAGGAATGCTGGAGGATATACCAGAGATGGCAAAATTGAACCCAAGGGTTCAATGTGTCTGCTGAGTAAGGTCCTTGGAAAAACAACCCTGTGTGTTTGTATTATTGGCACATTCCCTCCAAATTAGAGGCAGCATTTCTTCTCCTGAATTTGTTGGGTTGAGCTTCTCAATTCTAGTGTGTTGTGTGTCTGCATATGGAACTCTAAAATTAGCTTTGAAAGCAGGCATAACAAGCTGCTGGTCTGGATTTCATTTGGTCTGTACAGTATTTCTTAAAAAATCAGAACTTTGCACATAAAAACCCAGATTGCCAATTTCTCTTGATATTTTGGAAGATCTGGCAACACCAGGCTTGAATTTTCTCCTGGTAAAGGTTAATTATCTCCCATGGCCACAACTCGGTGGTTTGCCACAATCCCTAGAAGTCCTTGTTATTGTATATCCAGGCAGCTTTTTTCAAATGGCTGGCTCCTAAAAGCATCTGAGTTTGAGACCTACATTATTTCAGTTTCAATTCATTTAGATGAAAAAAATTTTTTTACAAAAATAGGTATTTATAGCTATGAAGGCACCTTGTAAATTCAAGGCGTAAAATGCCACAGGGCATTTTCCATTACATTACTTCCACTACAATTTTTTATTTACTCTTCTCAACAACTCTTTGAAAGAAGTGTAATTATTATAACCATAATAATCATAAGACACGATTCCAAATCTTGGAGAGGTTGTGTAACTTGCCCATGGCCACACAGTTGGTGAGGAGTAGAGTCAGGATTCAAACCCAAGACTATGCTGTGAGAGAACTGAGGCCACAGAGGATCTTGAGTTTACAGTGCTTTATCGCTAAGGAAGCAACATGGAAACATAAAAATTACCATAGGTCAAAGACTTGAGAACGAGGACTGAGATCACAGGCTTGTTTTTCTGAGGACTTAACCACTTGTTGGGCTTCCCTGGTGGCTCAGCTGGTAAAGAATCCGCCTGCAATGAGGGAGACCTGGGTTCGATCCCTGGGTTGGGAAGATCCCCTGGAGAAGGAAATGGCTACCCACTCTAGTGTTCTGGCCTGAAGAATTCCATGGACTGTATAGTCCATGAGGTCTCAAAGAGTCAGACACAACTGAGTGGCTTCCACTTTCACTTTTCAACCACTTAGTACTTGCTAACCTGGGGAAATCCCCTTTCCTCTTTTGTGTTGAGTTCTTGGTGGATGGGGTGAAACAGGAGACTTCCAAAAGCTAAGTTGTGTCCAATTCTTTTGCAACCTCATGGACTATACCCCGCCAGGCTCCTCTGTCCATGGGATTTTCCAGGCAAGAATACTGGAGTTTGCCATTTCCTTTTCTGAGGGATCTTCCTGACCCACGGATCTAATCCCCTGAGATTCCTGCTTGGCAGGCAGATGCTTTACCACTGAGCCACCAGGGAAGCCCTATCTTCCTGTGTTTGGTACCTTATCTGAGAATAGATTTGTTCTTTTTCTTTGGTGCCCTCTGGTGGGCACAGAGCAAGAGAGGAGCCACTTCAGATTTAATCCAATTATTTATGAAGGGCTTGCCCTATACAAGGGCATGAAGGGCTCTTGGTTACCAGGTGAAGAGACTTAGACAGGAAATGATTCTGAGTCATTTTTTGATCACCATTGAGCACAGCAAATGAACTGAAGGTCTAAAGCAACTCACAATTCTATTGTATACATAATTGCAGAATTGGAAAATATTATAATAATGATAACCATGGAAATAACCATGTACGAAAAAGATCTTAAGGACCATGATAACCATGATGGTGTGGTCACTCACCTAGAGCCAGACATTCTGGAGTGTGAAGTCAAGTGGGCTTTAGGAAGCATTAGTACGAACAAAGCTAGTGGAGGGGATAGACTACCAGCTGAGCTATTTCAAATCCTAAAAGATGATGCTGTTAAAGTGCCACACTCAGTATGCCAGCAAATTTGGAAAATGCAGCAGTGGCCGCAGGACTGGAGAAGGTCAGTTTTCATTCCAATTCCAGAGAAGGGCAATACCAAAGAATGTTCAAACTACTGTACAATTGTGCTCATTTCACATGCTAGCAAGGCAATGCTCAAAATCCTTCAAGCTAGGCTTCAACAGTACATGAACCAAGAACTTTCACATGTACAAACTGTATTTAGAAAAGGCAAAGGAACCAGAGATCAAATTGACAACATCTGTTGGATCATTGAAAAAGCAAGAAAATTCCAGAAAAACATCTACTTCTGCTTCATTGGCTATGTGAAAGCCTTTGGCTGTGTGGATCATAACAAACTGTGGAAAATTCTTCAAGAAATGGGAAAACCACACCACCTTACTGCCTCTTGAGAAACCTGTATGCAGGTCAAGAAGCAATAGTTAGAACTTTACATGGAACAACGGACTGGCTTAAATTGGGAAAGGAGTATGTCAAGGCTGTATATTGTCACCCTGCTTATTTAACTTATATACAGAGTACATCATGTGAAATGCCAGGCTGGATGAAGCACAAGCTGGAATCAAGATTGCCAGGAGAAATAACAGCCTCAGATATGCAAATGATACCACCCTAGTGGCAGAAAGCAAAAGGAACTAAAGAGCCTCTAGATGAAGGTGAAAGAGGAGAATGAAAAAGCTGGCTTAAAACTCAGCAGAAAACCTAAGACCATGGTATCCGGTCCCATCACTTCGTGGCAAATAGAAGGGGAAAAAGTGGAAGCAGTAACGGATTTTATTTTCTTGGACTCTAAAATCACTGTGGACGGTGACTGCAACTATGGAATTAAGAGATGCTTGCTCCTTGGAAGAAAAGCTAAGACAAATCCAGACAGCATATTAAAAAGCAGAGACATCACTTTGTCAACAAAGGTCTGTATAGTCAAACTATGGTTTTTCCAGTAGTCATGTAAGGATGTGAGGGTTGAACCATAGAGAAGGCTGAGTACTGAAGAATTTATGCTTTCGAGCTTTTGTGCTGGAGAAGACTCTTGAGAGTCCCTTGGACAGCAAGGAGGTCAAACCAGTGAATCCTAAAGGAAATCAACCCTGAATATTCATTGGAAGGACTGATGCTAAAGCTGAAGCTCCAATACTTTGGCTACCTGATGCAAAGAAACAACTCACTGGAAAACACCCTGATGCTCCAAAAGATTGAGGGCAGGAGGAGAAGGGGGCAACTGAGGACAAGATGGTTGGATGGCATCACTAACTCAATGGACATGAGTTTGAGTAAACTCTAGGAGATAGTGAAGGACAGGGAAGCCTGGTGTGCTTTGCATAGGGTTGCATGCAAAGAGTCAGCTATAACTCAATGACTGAACAAAAATGGAAATAATGAGAGCTAATATTTATTAAGGACTGACAATAGCCCAGGCAGTATTTAAAGTACTTTGTCTACTTTAATTTCCATTTTATTATTAAGTAAGCCTATCAAAGATTCCATTTATTATACTTACTTGTGCTGGGAGAGAGGTTAAAATGCAATCCCCTCTGTTTTCAGATGAAGAAATTGAGACCCAGGGACTTTGACTGATCCAAAGTCACACAGTAGATAACTGTTGGCAAAGTTAAGACCAGAAGCTAGTCCAGAAGTCTTTTTACCCATCTATCCAGCTTCTTCAATTTAAAATCTGGCTTAGTCTAGGGATAGGACTAACGTACCAAGAAATGATTAACAGAAGGAGGCATGTGATTAGAAGCTTAGATTTTGAGAGTTGAAAGGAGACTTAGAGGTTACTAATATAACTTCCTATTCAAACAGAAGCTTCTCTCCTAATCCCTGCAAAGTAGGTCCTTAGCAATTGAGTTAAAACATACCTCTATTCCTCATTTTGTCCCCTGAGGCTATACAGGATATATCTAAGCTCTCTTTTGTACACAGTCCTCCAAGAATTTGTAAACACCTGCTGTGAACTTGCAAAACATCATGTCTTTGCTAAAATTCCCAAGTTTATTTGTCCTTCATGTTATGCATGAATTTTAGAGTAATATTCATTATAAACATGATTGTCCTCCTCCAATGGATTCCAAAGATGACCTCCAATAATGATACCTCCTGGTATTCTTTCATGTTCTCTTCCGTACTGAATTTTGGCTCTTCTTGGACCTGCACAGAATGTGCAGAAGTGACTGTGGCAATTCTGGTTCTAAGCCCTAAGAAAGATGAGCAGCTTTTATCTTTGTGCTCTTAGAAGCTAGCCACCATGTAATAGTTTGGCTACGCTGCTGAAGACGAAAGGCCCCAGGGGATGGGATGCCATATGGAGGAGAACTAAGGCATCACCTCTGTGGATGCAGGAGCCATCTTAGATGTCCTGCCCATGGAGGACTCTTGTCCAGAGCATTGGCAGACCTAACTACTAACTGACTGCAACTGCAAGCTAGATTCCAAGCAAAACCAGCAGAAGAACCACTGATCTAGGCTCAATCAGTGCAGAGAATTGTGAGAGATAAGAATACACTTTTTTTTTTAAGCCAGTAAGTTTTGAGTGATTTATTATACAGCAATCGACAACGAAATATCCTATTCAAAAATATTTCAAGAAACAAAATTAGTATGTCTAATGCTGAGGGTGGAAAAAATAGTACCTCTGTTTATCATGACACTATTAAAACTGTCCTGGATTTAATTTATACTTGGCAACTACATCATCAGACTGAACTGTGTATGTGTCATGAACTGGCATATGAACTGGCATGTGTCACAGGACAGTTTGGTAGCTTCTCCCCAATGTCTTCCTAAGTGGTGTTATAGACCTACAAAAAGGACTTCAATTTTTTTCTTGCTGATCTTCATCTTGTCTGTTTTGATTCATCATTCCATCCTGATGAGATTTTTAGAACAAATTTTGTTTATTTATTTTTTCAATTAATTTATATTGATTGGAGGATAATTACTTTATAATATTGTGATGGTATTTGCCATACATAAAGATGAATCAGCCACAGGTATACATGTATCCCCCCATCCTGAAGCCCACTCCCACCTCC
The DNA here is from genome assembly GCF_054371585.1 of Giraffa tippelskirchi. NCBI lineage: Eukaryota > Metazoa > Chordata > Mammalia > Artiodactyla > Giraffidae > Giraffa > Giraffa tippelskirchi. Next base: position 114,008,298 of record NC_137281.1, read on the forward strand.
CTTTCCACCCTATTCCTCTGGGTTGTCCCAGAGCACCAGCTTTGGGTTCCTTGCTTCGTACATTGAACTCGCACTGGTCATCTATTTTATACATGGTAATGTACATGTTTCAATACTATTCTCTCAAATCATACCACCGTCACCTTCTCCCACTAAGTCCAAAAGTCTGTTCTTTACATCTGAGTCTCCTTTGCTGCCCTGCATGTAAGCTCATTGGTACCATCTTTCTAAATTTAATATATATGTGTTAATATACAGTATTTGTCTTTCTCTTTCTGACTTATTTTACTCTGTATGATAGGCTCCAGGTTCATCCACCTCATTAGAACTGACTCAAATGTGTTCCTTTTTATAGCTGAGAAATATTTCATTGTGTGTATGTACTGCAACTTTCTTATCCATTCATCTGGACATCTAGATTTTTTCCATGTCCTAGCTATTGTAAAGAGTGTTGCAATTAACATTGGGGTACATGTGTCTCTTTCAACTCTGGTTTCCTGGGGGTGTATACCCAGCAGTGGAATTTCTGGGTCATATGGCAGTTCTATTCCCAGTGTTTTAAAGAATCTCCATACTGTTCTCTGTGGTGGCTGTACCGGTTTGCATTCTCACCAGCAGTGTAAGAGGTTTCCCTTTTCCCCACACCCTCTCCAGCCTCTACTGTTTGTGGACTTTTTGATGATGGCCAGTCTGACCGGCATGAGATGATAGCTCATTGTAGTTTTGATTTGCATTTCTCTAATAATGAGTGAAGTTGAGCATCTTTTCATGTGTTTATTAGCCATCTGTGTGTTTTCTTTAGAGAAATGTCTGTTTGGGTCTTTGGTCCACTTTTTGAGTCTTTTGCCCACTTTTTGATTGGGTTGTAGAACAAATTTTAGTTCTGTCAACTATTACAATAATTATCCCTTGTGTCCTCTGCAATTTGACAAACATGTCACACATATTTTATCAAAATTATTGATAAATCGATGAATAGGACCAGGCAATATCAATCAATTTTCAAGGCACCAAAGATTGTCTGAGTAGATTCATATACATTAATTGAACAACACTTTTAGGAAATGGACATTTCAGCTAAAAAAACTCTTCAAATCGGTCATCCAGTGTAATAATTATCCCTAGTGTCCTCTGCAAGTTAACACATGCCATACATATTTTAGGCAAGTCATTGATAAAATGGTTGACTAGGACAGGGCAAACTCAGGGTCCCTTGGCAGGGCACTAAGGTCTTCCTGCTCAGAAGTTTGTTCTGTTGATTGAGGAGCACTTTTAGGAAATGATCAATCCAGCTACAAGTCTGTCTAAACTGTTGTCCACCAAGCTGCTTTTCTTCTTATGATTCACAATGACATTGCAGACCCTGTGCCTTATTAAGTCAAGGGATATCTGGCCTCTAGCCTTTTCCTGAATTTTCTGGGTAAAACTTTCCAATTTAGTCTGGCATTACTGGCTGCTGTTAATCAACTCATGTGGGCTCCTAATGGACACCACTCTATTTTCTCCATGTCATGAGCAATCTGTTTTAGAATTTGAAGAACACAAGTTTTGTTGTCAAACACCTGGTTTGAAACCCTGGCTATTTTTGCTGTGAACTAAGGCAAGTTAGGATTTCCCTGATGGCTCAGCGAGTAAAGAACCTGCATGCAATGCAGGAGACACCAGAGGCTTGGGTTCAATCCATGGGTTGGGAAGATCCCCTGAAGGAGAAAGTGGCAACCCAGTCCAGTATGCTTGCCTGAAAAATATCCCCTAGATAGAGGAGCCTGGCAAGTTACAGTCCACAGGGTCGAAAGAGTCAGACACAACTGAGTGACTAAGCACAAAAATACACAAACAAAGCAAGTTACTCACTTTCTCTGAGCCTCAGTTTCCTCATCTGAGAATACGAATACTTTCTTCATGGTTTTGGTGTGGTGATTAAAATGAAATAATATGTCAAAAGCAGACAATATTATGCCTGGCATGTACTAAGTCAACACATGTTGAGTTTCATGATTGTTAGTTGTTTTTTTTTTTAATTGTAATGATAAGTGACTCAATCTGTAGTTTCTAAAACTGACCTCTTTCTGTTTTCTGAAAATTTGAATAACACATGCCTATCCCTAGTCTTACAGCACTGTGTTGAAGAATATAATAAAAATAAAGATAGTGCTGCTTTCTATCTGCCATCTGTTAACTTGAACCATCTGCCCAAAGCTGTGGGCCTATCCCTTTCTTTGTTTTTCTTGCTCAAAACATTGATTAAAATGTGGCCCCATCCCTTTGCCCAACTTGAACCTTTTTCAGCCTTAGCATGTTTCTCAAGGCTCAACTCTTTTGGGGCTCCATCTGCCATCACACAGACCCGTTGAGGCCATCCTTTGTTTCTGCCTTCTTGCAGAGGTCTGTCATCACCTCTAAGACCAGACCTTGAGATCATTTAGGCCTTCCAGAATGGAGTAGAAAACCAGTCAACAGCAAGAAATCATGTGATCTAGGGTTAGGGAGCAGGACTTGGAGAAACTGGGGAGCATCCTAGTCATGGGGAAACTAGAGCACCCGGAAGATAAATGAAACAGGATAATAGTAACAAGGATCTGGTTACCAAGTAGTGGAACCAGGCACCAAGCCAACACAGTGAGACACCAGGAAGTACAAACCCATCTCTAATTTTGTGGTACCAGATCTTGGGTTTGAGTTAATTCTACAATCAGGTGGCTCAGCAGTGGTGGGTTACTGGGCTACCCCAGCAGAGAGCCAGGCAAGGTACTAAGATATCCTCCAAGAGAATTTCCAATATTCCTGATGCTTGCCCCCCCCATTCAATTCTCCCAGCTGGTCCTGAATAAAATCCTGGGGAGCCCTTCTTCTTACTCATTTCTGAGCCTTTTGTGAGATGACCTTATTGCGAGGTCAGTCAGAAATCTATCAGATGCCTTTCTTTCAGCAGAATGACAGTATTTAACTACAAATGGGTGGGATCCAGGTCACTGATGACTCTCTGAGTACTCAAAATGTCAATTCAAGGCTAGGACAGATCTGATAAGAATGGACAGAGGCAGTGATAGGTTACACTTCACAGGGCAGTCATTTTTAATCCACTTTAATGACCCAAGGGAATGGTACTGGTTGTAATTCTATGGTTGTCCGTACCATCAAGGTGCCCTTAAATGTCACTCAAGAGCCACCTAAGACTTCTGCCATTTTTAAATCTTTTAAAACTAGAAAATGTTTAAAAAATTTTTTAAGAAATGGAGAAATAAACCCCATCACAATCCCACCTTTTGGAGAAAATCTGTTAGAATTTGGAGGGCATCTGATCTAGTTTGTTTATGCCCTCCTGTGCCCCTCATCCACCCCCTTTCTTATCGTCCTCTTTCTCTTTCTCTCATTGGACCTCAAGGGCAGAGAGTTGACTTATTTATACTTTTCATTCATGGCACATTATCAACATTAACATGTCCTTAGCTTTGCTTCTGTTTTATTATTTTCCCCCTTTCTCCTGAATCATTACTCTCACTGCCCCCTCCTACCACTAGTGGCCATTCTAAAAATGCTATATTCTTGCATTTGCATGCATCATTGAAGAATATATTGTATTTATGTATTTTCAATTTACATAAATGGTGCTTGCTATAGGTCTTGTTCTGTTTCTTTTTATTATTCTCTGTTTGTATGATCTATTTGTAGTGCAAATGTCCATCTGGCTCATTGCTGCTTACAGCTGCATGATGTTTGATAGTATACATCCACCCCATTTTATTTATCTATTTCCCTAGTGATGGACCTTCAGATTGTTTCTAACATCCTGCTGCCAAAAACAGCACAATAAACATCTCCATGTATATACCCCTATGCATCTGATTATCAGAAGTGTTTAGACAAGAGTGAGATTGCTGCATCATAGGGATACACATATTTAGTATCACAAAGTGCTTCCAGATTGTTCTTCGAATGGTCATAACATTCTGTTTTATTGAGAAATGATTCACGTTCCATAAAATTCACTCTTTTATAGGGTATAATTCAGTGGTTTTTAGATTATTCACAGAGTGGTACATCTAATTCCAAAACAGTTTCAGTTCCTCCAAAAGAAACCTGGTAACTATTAGCAGTCACTCCCCATTTCCTCTCCTCCTAGCCCCTGTCAACTGTGGGCTAAAAAATCTACTTTCTGCCTGTATAGATTTGCCTACACTGGACATTGCACACAAGTGGAATCATTCTATATGTGGCCTTTTGTGTCTAGTTTCTCTCAGCCAGTTGTTTCCAAGGTTCATCCATGTTGTGACGTGTATCAGTATTTCATTCCTTTTGCATTGCTGAATAATATTCTCTTGTATGGAGATATCACATTTAATTTGTCCATTCATCAGATGATGGACATTTGGGTTGTTTTTTGGCTATTAAGGATTATGCTGCTATGAATATGTATTTATAAGTTTTTGTGTGGCCATACATTTTCAGTTCTCTTGAATATGGACTTGGGAATGAATTCCTGGTTCTTTTGTTAACTTTGCTTAGTTACTGAGGACTGTCCCAAAGCAGCTGTACCATTCCATGTTTGTACTAGCATTATATGAAGGGTCTATTTTATGTACATCCTCACCAATACTTGTTATTATCACCCCTTTTTTTTTTTACTAAAGCCAGCAAAGTAGGTGGCTTATCACTTGGTTTTGATTTGCATCTCCTAATGGCTAACTATTTGGAGCATCTTTCTGTGTGCTTATAGGCCATTTATGTGTCTTCTTTGGAGGAATGTCTGTTTAAACTCTTTGCCCTTAAAATTTGCTTATTTGTCCTTTTATTGTTGAATTGAAATAGTTTTTTAAATACTATGTATAAAAGTTCCTTATAAGATATATGATTGCAAGTGTTTTTATCCATTCTGTAGATTGTGCTTCCACTTTATTGTGTCCTTGAAGCACAGAAATTAATTTTGATGAAGTCCAATTTGTCATTTTGCTATTGATTATGTTTTTGATATAAACCACTGTCAAATCCAAAGTCACAAAGTTTTATGCCTATGTTTCTTTCAAGATTTTTATAGTTTTAGCGCTTACATTTAGAGACTTTGATTCATTGTGAATTAATTTTGGTATATCTTATAAGGTGTGCTGTGCTATGCTTAGTTGCTCAGTCATGTCTGACTCTTTGCAACCCCATGGACAGTACCCCGCCAGGCTTCTCTGTCCATGGGGATTATCTAGGGAAGAATACTGGAGAGGGTTCCCATTTCCTCCTCCAGGGATCTTCCAGGGATCAAAACCCACGTGTCCTGCATTGCAGGCAGATTCTTTACCATCTGAGCTACCAGGGAAGCCCGAGTACTGGAGTGGGTAGCTTATTCCTTCTCCAGGGGATCTTCCTGACCCAGGAATCAAACTGAGTCTCCTGCATTGCAGGTAAATTCTTTACCAGCTGAGCTACCAGGGAAGCCCATCTTATAAGCTATTGATCCACATATATCTTTTGCATGTGGATGTCCAGGATATCCAGTTGTTCCAACACCACTTGTTGAAGACCATTCTTTTCCCCATTGAATTATCTAAGTACCCTGGCTGAAAATCAGTTGACTGTGAATGTGAAGGTTTATTTCTGGACTCTCAATTTGATTCCAATATTTTATGTCTGTCTTTATCCACACTGTTTTGATTCCTGCAGCTTTGTATTCTGTTGTAAAACTGGGAATTGTGAGTTCTCCAACTTTGTTCCTTTTCAAGATTGCCTTGGGAGTGTTTGGGAATGTTAACCATATGTATTAATTTTCTATGGCTACTGTTATATATTAGCACCAACTTAGTGGCTTTAAACAATAGAATTTTTTTATCTTACAGTTCTGTAGGTCACAAATCCCGCATGGATTCACCAAAATCAAGGTGTTGGCAACTTTGTGTTCCTCCCTGGATGCTTCAGAGGAGAATCTTATTTTTTTGTCTTTTCTGGCTTCTACCAACCTTCTTCTTTCCTTGGCTCACGATATGGTTCTCTGTCTTTAAAGCCAGTGGTGGCAGTGTGAGAAGGTGATATCCTTCTCCCACTGTTCTCTCACACATTCTCTCTTCAGGGGGAGGCATGCCTCCCTCCCACAATGACGTTTTCTTGTTTTCAGAATACAAGGCTTGTGTTTCTTTTGTTACATTTATTTTGGGTACTATTGTAAGTGGAATTGTTTTTATAGTTTTGTTCTCAGGTGTTTGTTGTTAGTGCCTAGAAATAAAATTGATTTTTGTTTTATTGATCTATCCTGCAACCTGGCTGAACTCTCTTATTATATCTCTCTTATTAAAACTCTCTTATTATATATAATGACACTTTTGTGAAATCTTTAGAATTTCCTACATGAAATATCATATCAGGTTGAAATAGAAGTAGTTTTACTTTGTGTTTAACAATCTACATGTCTTTTATTTCTTTTTCTTGCCTAAATGTTATGACGCCCAATAAAATGTTGAATAGATATAGCAGAGTGGACATCCTTGTCTTATTCCTGATCTTTGGGTGGGTGTGAGGGGGAAGACTTTAGTCTTTCACCATTAAATGTCATGTTGCTTTGTGGGGTTTTTTTCTTATAGATGCCCTTTATCCCACTAAAGAAGTTCCCTTCTATTACTACTTTGTTGAGTGTTTTTCTAATAAAAGTGTTTTGGATTTTTGTCAAATGATTTTTCTACTTCTATTAAGATGACAATATATCCTCCCATGTTTTTCTCTAGAAGCTTTATAGTTTTAGCTTTTATTCTGAAGCCTGTGATCTATCTTAAATTATTTTTTTATGCATTGGGTTACCTTGATGTAGGAGTCAAGGTTTCCTTTTTTCCTAGTTGTTCAGTACCATTTGCTGAAAACAGTTTTCTTTTTCTATAGGACTGCATGTTCTTTATTGAAAATCAATTTACTACATAAGCATGGATCCAAGTGTGAATTCTCTATTCTGTTCCATTTATCTACTTGTCCCTCCTTATGCCAATAGCGTACTCTCTTGATTGCCACAGCTTTATAGAAAGTCTTCAAATTATCTAGTATAAGTCCTCTAACTTTGTTCCTCTTTTTCAAGTTTGCTTTAGCTCTTTTAGTTCCTTTACTTTTGCATATATCTTTTAGAACTAGCTTGTCAATTTCTACCAAAAAAACATGCTGAAACTTTGATGGGAATCACATTAAATATGTAAATCATTTTTATTTTGATAGATTTTCTTATAAATTTGGTAGCTCTATTAGGCAACTAAGTGATTTGGTTAGCTTCTTAATTGAATCTAGACTCTATAATTCATGAACTAAGCATGGCCCTGTGCAAGTTGCTTGCACCCGAGTATATGAAAATAATTGCCATATCTAAGTCAGTCACATGACTTTGATTATTTGTCAGCAAATTTATACTCCTGGAGATTTTTCTTCATCAACTTTTTTAATGGGACTTCCTAGGTGGCACTAGTGGTAAAAATCCTGCCTGCCAATGCAGGAGACATAAGAGACGTAGGTTGGATCCCTGGGTTGGTAAGATCCCCTGGAGAAGGACATGGCAACCCACTCCAGTGTTCTTGCCTGGAGAATCCCATGGACAGAGGAGCCTGGCGGGCTATACTCCATAGGGTTGCAAAGAGTTGGACACGACTGAAGCAACTTAAGAAAGCAAATATACAGCTGAATTAGTAAATGTGAAATAATAATAGAATTAGCTAACACTTATGAAGAAGAAAGTAAATTCTAGGCTCTATGTTAAAATGTTTCACAGGCATTTTCTTAATACTTTCAACAATACATAGAAAGCAAGTGCTAGTATCATTCTTATTTTATGTACAAAGAGGCTGAGGTTTAGAGGGTCACATAGCTATTCTGCAGTGGAATTCAGTGTGGTTGTCTGTAGAGCCTGGCCTCTTGAGAACTAGCCACCAGCATGTGATTGCACAGACTCCCTTCATGGTACTGTTCCAAAGGTCAGTGGTTCAGTCACAGAACCTCTACTCCCTGCTCTTGACTCCAGGCCAAGAACAGGCTCCTAGATGGTCTTCTGCAGTGCATGGTCCTCTTTTCTCCTTGATCCACAGAAGTCTTTTTGGCTATAATTATATCATCTATTAAGTGAGTGAAAGTCACTTAGTCGTGTCCGACTCTTTACCACCCCGTGGACTATATATACAGACCGTGGAATTCTCTAGGCCAGAATACTAGAGTGGATAGCCATTCCCTTCTCCAGGGTATCTTCCCAACCCAGGGATCGAACCCAGGTCTCCTATATTGCAGGCAGATTCTTTACCAGCTGGGCCACAAGAGAAGCCCATCATCTATTAAAATAGAATCCAATTCTCAGTGTATCACCAGATGAGATCTGCCAGCTGTGGGCCATGAAAATCTCCTTTGGTATAGGTAATTTCCTTTACGCAAAAGTTGGGAAGTATTGTGCCACTTTTTTTATTAGTTTTTATCTTCAAAGGTCTGAAGTCATTGGGCAAAAAGTATAAACAAATAAACAAACAATAAATAGGAAACATCAAACACCACTACTCCAAGTGGAGCAGCTTAGGAATTTTTAGGTTTTTCACTTACCTTAGTCTGTTACAGTGATTCCCTCACTTGGGCTGCATAGATGTTAAATATTTGGATATCTTTTCACAGTGTGTTTCAGCTTTTAAAGTGTAAGCATTCTATGGAGTATGTGTTTTTTGGTGTAACAATAGTCACTAAAGATCTTTTCTAAAATCCAGGTAAATTCAAGACTTCTTCTCTTTCTAAAAATAATTTCACTCCTGGCAGATGGCAACTTTTAATAATAGTAGGCAAATGCATTTTCCTTTTTGTATAAAAATGTAAATATTTTGTGAAAAGCTGAAAGAAGGCTCTGATACAAGGGTACAGAACTGAGATAAACTTGTTCTACAAAATCCCCATGTCTCTCTGAGATATCAGAGTAAATCCCTTGTTTTCAGTCTTCACAGATTCCACATTGTTATTAACTGGAGTTGAAGGACAGTCTCACTAGAAATGTGAAGTATGAATGGATATTTGATGATATTAAGAAATTATTGATAATTATTCTTGTGTGATAATGATATTTTGTTTTTTTTTTAAAGAATCCTTATCTTTTAAATATACATATTAAATACCCATGAATACTATTATAGTTTATGTCTGGGATTTGCTTCAAAAAATAAAATAATCCAGGCAAGAAAATTTGCCTGGTGGGCTATGGTCCATGGAGCCTCAGAGAGTTGGACATGACTGAACACATTTTAAGTGCTTCCTATGTGGTGCTAGTGGTCAAGAAATCACAAGCCAATTCAGGAGACATAAGAGATGTGGGTTTGATCCCTGGGTCGGGAAGATCTCCTGGAGAAGAAAATGGCAACCCATTCCATTATTCTTGCCTGGAGAATTCCAGGGACAGAGGAGTCTGGTGGGCTCTAGTCCATGGATTGCAAAGAGCAGAACAAGATTGAAGCGACTTAGCACCCACACAGGAGGAAGAGGCTGCAGGGGGCATGCTAGAGCCCAGGATGCTTTTAGCCAGGAAAATGTTTTAGTGTCTTCTAACATGACATGAAAACGTTTGCTACCAGTGCTATCATAAAACATAATTTAAGCAAATAAATTTCTGTCCACGAAGGCAAACATTCCTAAAGTCCCCAAAAGACATAATGTATCCATGGGGTGTCAGACTCTGCTTGGACACCATGTGCATCCTCACACAGTTCCATGAATTCTCTCATCTAATTCAATTCACTTATTCATGTTCAGTTTTATGGGGGCCTTCTTTTATTAGCCTTGAGACTACTTCTCTTAATAAGAGCTACTCTGTTTCCAGCAACAAGAAAGAGATTGGGGCTTGGTGGATCAGTCTATCTACTTGTCTTCCTATCTATCTATCTGTATATATATCTATCATCAATTATGTACCTATTTATTTTTATAGAGACTTAGAGATCCAGCAAGCCTGACCAAGACTACCATGGTTTCTCTCCACACACTGTGATAAATAAACATGTTATCTCAGAAAACTTAAATTTTCAGTTTGAGAAATTATATACAACTTGACATACAACGTCTTTTTGTGGGTGATGTTTAGTAGGTTAATTCCGTTTAACTTAAGTTCATTTATTAAGACGTCTTTGACAAATTGCCTGAGATTGAATTAACGTGGCCTTTGCTAGGTTCTAGACTGGAAACTTTTATAAAAATGTTTAGCAACAACTTGTCCCAAACCCTTATCAGTGATTTTCAACTTGTGTTCTGAAGATCCCCCACCGCACAGACAGGGTTTCTTTCCAGACGCCCCTCAGTGGCTGCACTAGGGGAGTAAGATGATTATCACAGGCAGGATGAAACTTACTTCCTCTTCCCGGACCTCTTTCTATTTATAGCAGCTCTGGTTGACTTTGGATACCACATTAAGATTTTATTTGAACAATAGGTTCTGTGGCTAAATAAAACTTGTGAACCATTCTCTATAACAGGAAGCTGTAATTCTTTATCCATGACAACATTTTTGAGCACTGACATACTTTTAAAAAAGGCAAGTGTGTGTGTGTAAACAATTTAAAAGTAATAATACTTTATATATTAAAGACTGGGTTTTTAAATGTGATGCTTTTACTCCACTTATTCCTTTCAACAGCTGAGTATTAACTCTGGCTGTTGATGGTTAGAAAAGTCCTACAAACTTCGCCATGCTCTGAGATCTCAATTAGTTAGGGACTCATAGAGAAAGTCTATCTTTGATAATAAACATGTCTACTAAATTTTTCGATTGACAGGGAAGAGAGAAGGGGAAATTTTGCGATTCTAGTTCCTAAAGAATTACTTTTTTAAAAGATTTTTTTGATGTGGATCATTTTTAAAATCTTTATTGAATTTGTCACAATATTGCTTCTGTTTTATGTTTCCGTGTTTTGTTTTTGTTTTTTTGGCCAAGAGGCATGTAGGATCTTAGGTCCCCCATCAGGGATGGAACCCCTACGTTGGAGGGCAAAGTCTTATCCACTGGACAGCCAGTGAAGTCCCAAGAATCTGTTTTTTAAAGATAGGTATTTGGCTCTTACTGACTTCTGAAAATGGATGCTCTCTTGGACAAGAACCTGACCTAGGCAAACCCATTTGTAAACTGGGAAAGACAGGGGATTTGAGTGCATGCACCTGCAACAAGAGAGCTTCTTTTTTCCATAAATTAAAAAAAACCTTTCTGGGGTTAATTTCCATAAGCACACACTTCCTCTTCATAATGCCAGTCATTCATTAATCACCAAGCAGTGTTTAATGAGCACCTGTGGGGATCATAGATTCCCTACTGTCCAACCTGAAGACTCAAATTTGGGGTCTCCTCTTGATTTGGGGTAAGAACTATAATGTACCTACGGGGTCTGGTTCTGACTCATCTGGCATCTCTGTTTTTGACAGAACTGGGATCAAGGCACAGGACTTCAATGTCTTCTCTTACGTGTCTGTCTGTTCTTGAATCTAGGGTCTCTTTTTCGCACTGAAGACATCTGGGTATGAATGGGTATTGCAGGGGAGAGCTATCCTGTGCGTGGCAGGAATTTCAGCAGCATCTCTGACTTCTACCCACTAGATGCCAATAACACTCCTACCCCAGCTGTGACAACCAAAACTGTCCCTAGACATGGCCAAATGTCCCCTTACAGGGGTGATAGGTGAGAGTGAGAAGGAGTAAACTGTCCCCTTCTGAGAGCCACTTCCCTCTCACCCCTGAGGACCCCAAGTCTGAGAATCCTACCAGGAATTACTTGGTCACCACTAGACATATTTCTCAAGGAAACCCATGTACTTTAACCAAGTCAATGTTCTCAACACCCATTAGAATCACTCAAGATGTTTACCAAGCTGTTTTTTTAGAAGTTCCCCAGAGATCTTAATTTGTAGATAGGACAGACAACCTCTGAACTAAGTGTACTTAGCAATCTTATTACTCACAAAAACTCCAAACAAACACATCACTCCAAATTTATTTCAAATAGGAAATGCCAGTAGTTTCAGAGCAAGAAGAAATTCTATATGTCAGTCTATTACTGTCTATTAAAGGCCCCTGGAGACATTTCACATGTGCTTTTTGTTGTTCTGTTATCATTACAAAACAGTTGAGAAATTGGATAGTCTGGGAATTCTAGCTTTGTAACAGTTTGACTAAAAGTGCATCACTTGATGTAGGACAATTTCTCATGCTTGTAATTCACAGACACTTTTTTTTACACTTTTAATTTTATATTGGAGTATGGTCGATTGACAGTGCAGTGATAGTTTCATTTCAGGTGGACAGAAAAGGGACTCAGCCATACATACACATGTATCCATTCTCCCCCAAACTCCCCTCTCATCCAGACTGCCTCATAACATTGAGCAGAGTTCTCTAATTCACTGACTCTTGACCAAAGTGACAGGGAGGAGCCTGACCAAGGGGAAATTCCTGGAATGTACAACGCTGAGATGGTCAGGAAGATCAAGACTTAGCAAGACTAAGGGTGGCCTGGGACAGGTCACCCTTAGTCACTTCTGATAATGTTCTTCAGCAGATGAAAAATATGGGCTACCTCTTCCCTTTGTAGTGTTTCTGGGGATAAAATCAGACAATGGCAGTCTCTATAACTTAGGATCCAGAAGAATGTTGCTCAGGCTGTGTACAAATTCTGGCAGCTGCCAGTCCCACTTTTCGTGAGCCAGGAGGGGCTGGTCAAACTTTTTGTGCAGTTATTAATCTGATATGTGTAGGATGCATTCGATGATGTTCAACTTTCCATGGGACCTTAGGCAACTCAACTTCCCTAAGGTTTTGTTTTCTTATTTGAAAGATGAGCAGCTTGATATTTACCCCAGATGATCAGTAGGAGGATTCAATTAGGTAATGTGTGTGAAGATGCTTTGTAAAGCCCAGTAGGTAGCCAACTGTAAACCCAGACCTGAGCAAGCTATTACATAATTGCATTCAGTTCATATTTCTCTGGTTTGTCCTCCGGTGGTTCTGCCTCCAAGTCTGGGTTCAGATCTGGGTGGTGCATTTCAATGAGAAGAAAATAGATGAAGCCTCCAACAGCAGCACCAACCAAAGGGCCCACTACAGGAATCCACCAGAAGTTATTCCCAACTCTGAAAGCAAACAAAGAAATTAGTGATACATCAATTGGCCTTCCTTCTAGTATCACTGCTAGTTACTCACTAACCAGCTAGTTGTTCTTCTGCTCATGGCTCTTTTTAAATCAGCAAGAGCTAAGTAGAATGGCACTCATGGTGGCTTGGTAACCAGTATCCTTTCACTGGCTGGACCCTCTTGAGTTGGATGTGTTGTGCCAGGCTTAAAGGGAGGAGCAGGTTCCCTGCCTGGCCTTACTGGTAAGCAAGGTCATTTGCATCCTATGATTGAGGGGATGCCAGAAAAATGTCTGTGTTAATTGCTTAAAGGTACTATTTTGCAGGATACTGATTTCAGTTGACCAATTCCATTGTTCTATTAGTACCTGTGAGAGAAATGTCCCATTTATTTTCCTTTAAGAAAACATAGTCCCTGAACCCATGGCAACAATTGAGAGCATCTAGGACAAGTTCAGGTCAATTATTCAGGAGTTGCCTTTCCCTCATACTGAAGTGGCGAGTCCTGGGGATTGTGAATGGAAGGGAGATGTGGAGAGATTCCTGGGCATGATTGGTGGATGAGGGCAATCACAAGATAAACAATCAGGAAACATTTGTCAATGAATGAATTAAAAACTCAAAGGTAGATATATGAATTAAATACTAAATATAATTTAATTCCGTACTTATATTTTGAGGTCACAGCTTACTTAAATGTATTTTCTGATAAGGATTCCCTCTCCCCTCCAGAAGTTCTCAGTGTCAGTACATTATATTGGAGGTCTAGTTCTGGGAGAAATCAGGTGTCTCTGTGAATTGTCACCATCTCTTTTGGGGACAGAAAATCCATTTAGATAATTCAGTAGAAAGGACCATGAGTGCTCTGAAGCAAGTAAAACTATACAGTATAGTTGTGTAGTTGTTTAAGGATATGTGCATTTGAGATAAAACTTTTTAAAAGAAGGATAATTATGAACAAAAAGTTCAGGGTAATGCAGAGGAGGCAGAGGAAACAAAAGGAATTCTGCATAGGAATTTCACAGTGTTTTATTTGGAGGACATATTCATGGCTGCTGTTTACAATTTCATTTTTAATAACTATACATATTTCCATGAAACTGTTTTTATTGAACTTTTATTAGAAAGAATAATAAAGGAAATATTATATTATTTAATATATTTTTAATAACACTATTTAAAAAATAATAGTCAATGTATAGCAAAGCAAATACAATATTGTAAAGTTAAAAAACAGAAAATAAACTAAAAAAAGAAGAAAAAAGAAAAAAAAAAGCTTAGCACCAGGAATCAGAATAATAATTATGGTTGTCTGAATAATAATCACAACAATAAAAAAGTTACAATGATAAAAATAATAATAATAAAGGGGGCCTATTCTAGAATCCATGAAACCTAGTTCTAATCTCAGGAGTGTCCTGGGTTTAGAGCACTTAGCACATTGCTGTGTGTGTGTGTGTGCTCAGTTGTGTCTGACTCTTTATGACTCTACAGACTGTAGCCACCAGGCTCCTCTGTTCATGGGATTCTCTACTCCAATGGAGTGGGCTGCCATTTATTCCTTCAGAGGATCTTCCTAACCCAAGCATCAAAACCAAGTCTCCCACATCTCCTGCATTGGCAGACAGGTTCTTTACCACTGAGCCACCTGGGATCTCAGGACTACAGAAGGTTTTTGAGCAAGTCTCCCCATCTCTGAGCTTCATACTTCCATTTATACCATGGTCCTTTCCACCCGTATCATGGAAGCACTCTCTTAGATCCTGAATCTTACATCATAAATGCAGGCTCCAGGGAAGAGCACGGAGATTGAGCACAGTGGCCACCAGATGGCACTCTTACTGTGCAGGAAAGAGGACGTTGCACTCCACTCTTCTCACAGAACCTTATCCCATGCCTCCAAATTTTCTATGAAAAGAATTTTCTGTGAGAGGCACCTTCTCTTCAGCACATGCTGCTGCTGTTTAATCAGTCGTGTCCAACTCTGCAACCCCCCTAGGCTGTAGCCCACCAGCCTCCTCTGTCCATGGGATTTCCCAGGCAAGAATACCGGAGTGGGTTGCAATTACCTTCTCCATGGGATCTTCCTGACCCAGGGATCGAACTCACATCTCCTGCTTGGCAGGCAGATTCTTTACCACTGAGCCACTGGGGAAGCTCTCTTCAGCACATGAAGTGAGTTTAACCACCTTATTTGGCCCATCACTTCCTTTTTTTCCAGCACTGATTTGTGGTGAATCTCTTACTGTCATTTAACAGATTAGGGGCCAAGATACCTGCCAGCATGCATGTCCTCCTTTCACTGTCTGGACCCTCTTGAGCTGGATATTTTGTGCTAAGTTCACAAGGCTTAAATGGAGGAGATTTGATATGGCTTCCTGCCTGGCCTTGCAGGTAAACAAGGTCACTGGTGTGCTGTGATTTGGGGGGATACCATAAAACTGTCTGTGTCAGTTGCATAGGGTACTATCATCAAGGATTCATTTCTGTGGCTAAGTTATTTTAAAAATTAACACCCCTGAGATCCTTCATCTATTAAGCTATTAACACTTTAATGTGAATTAATGAAGACCACTTGCTTACATCCTAATGTGTGTGTGTGTGTTAGTTGCTCAGTCATGTCTGACTCTTTGCAACCCCATGGACTGTAGCCCACTAGGTTCCTCTGTCCATGAGATTCTCCAGGCAAGAATACTGGAGTGTGTTCCCCTTTCCTTCTCCAGGGTATCCTCCTGACCCAGGAGTCAAACCCAGGTCTCCTGCATTGCAGACAGATTCTTTGCCATCTAAGCCACCAGGGAAGCCCAAGAATACTAGAGTGGGTAGCCATTCCTTTTTCCAGGGGATCTTCCTGACCCAGGGATGGAACCCTCATTGCAGGCAGATTCTTTACTGTCGGAGCCATCAGAGAAGCCCTTTTACATCCTAATACTTAAGGGAAAGCAAGAGTCAGCTAGGGTATGTCTTGCCTTTATCAGACCCTGGGGAACCTACTCCCCTGTCATCTTTACTCCTTGCCATACAGAGGCAAATGAGGGTCTGAGAATAAGGCAGTCTAGGTTTCATCTGAGATCCTTGATGTGGATCCAAACTAGGAAATCTCCTGAGATGCTTGTCTTGGGTGGAAAACCCTGAAAGGATGGAACTCTAGGGACCCTTTGGAGTTCTGTTACTGCTCAAAGGTTTTCTTTTGAACTTTTGGTAGGGGATTATCAGCCAGCCTAGCTATTTCATAACTGGTATCTGCCCCTTCTACTCCTTTTTAATTTCTTTTATATAATGATGTCAGATTAATTTTTTGTAAATTGAAGTTCTAGACACATCAAATTTCTGCCCTAAATCCTTTGCTGCTCCCTATAATCTATAGAAAAGAGAGCAACAAAAATCCCAGAGTCTTGTTCTAGAAATCTAGTCCTCTATGATCTGAAACAATTGCCCTCCTAAGTTTCTTCATACACCCTTCCAACTAGACTAGACCGTGTGTCATTTTAACATACTGTCTTTAGATACAGATGCCTCTCTGCTTGAAATAGCCTCTCTGTCCCTGATTGAACATGACCAAGTACTATGAAATGCCCCTACTTCCACTCCCATAGATCCTAAATTTGGAGTTGCAAATCTCTCAACTCCTGGGATTAGTCATTTGACAGCTTCAACCTGTATAAGAGCCTATGCTCACACTCTGAAATAGAAAATAAACAAAGCAGTGAAGGGCAACAACAGTAAAGGGCATCTTTAGCACTGGGCCTTGAATAAGGGATTAGGAAGTTGCATGGATGAATGAATGCATGTATGAGGGGAAAAATCCTGATCCTAATATGGGATGCGGTGCTCAGAGTTAGGCATTAGGTGATTTCAGCATCACAGATGTGGGCTCCTGCCATATACTCAACAAAGCAAAGAGAACAGTCAAGACCTGTTTTAGGACCACCATCACTCTTAGAGCTTTGCGTGAATCACCAAGCAAGGCTCAAAGCGAGGCCAGATCACTCTGGCGCTTCTTTGTTTTAGGGGTCTGTGTGAAGCTCACAGAGGTGTCTTGGTGGTGAGGTGAGGACAGTGATCTCCTGGAGTGAACCTCAGGAAATTGGTATTAAAGGAAACTCATGGGTTAATTCTGGGCTTTGGAAAGAAGGAGACCTTTAACATATGTTCTCAATGGTCCATTGGAAGAATACAAAGGATCTAGCCTAGCTGTGAACATTTTGTTCCACCTTTTCATGTTCTAGTATGGTCATTCTGGAACAGAGCTCCTCAACTGTGGCACTCTAAGCATTTTTGGCTGAATAATTCTTAGTTGTGGGGATCTGTCCCGGGTACTGTAAGATGCTTAGCAGTTTCCCCTATTGGACTCTACCCACTAGATACTGGTGACAAGTTCTGCCCCCACCATCCCCAGCTGTGACAACCCAAAGTGTCACCATGCATTGCCAGATATCCTTGGGGGCAAAACTGCCACTGGCTGAGAACCACTGCTCTAGAAAATTCATTGTATTGTTCGTTCCTTAAAGATAGGGTATGCTGAGGACTTTCCTGGTGGTCCAGTGGCTAAGAATCTGCCTGGTGATGCAGGGGACTTGTGTTCAATCCCTGGTCAGGGAACTAGGATCCCACATGCCATGGAGCAACTAAGCCTGCATACCACAACTGGAGAGAGAGTCTGTGCACTGCAACAAAAGATTCTGCATGATGTAGTGAAAATCCCGTGTGCCACAACTAAGACCCAGTACGAGAAAAGAAAGAAAGAAACAAAAAAGATAGGGAATGATGCTTGATTCTCTTTGTATCCCTCATCTCCTAGAACATATGTGGCACAGAGCATTTTTTCATTCTTTTATTCAGTAGCTTTCACTGAGGCTTTCTATGTTGCTAGACCCTATTTCAGTCACTGCAGACAGAGCAGTAAAAACACAGTTAAGGTCCCTGTCCTCACAATGCTTACTCTGTAGTGGCTCTAATGCTGCCAGTGGTGGTGATTAGAATAGTGTCAGTGATTCCTTTCTGTCTGTCTCTTTGTCTCCCTCCCCCTTTTCTCTCTCTCTGTCTTACACACACACACACACCATATCATAAATCACCAGTGATACGTTCCACACTTACGATGAGGGTGCTCTTGCCCTCACCCTCCCATCTGCGCTCTCTTGGATCTCCAGGTCGAAGCCCAGCCCTACCCACTGAGGCGCAGCATGAATCTTCCTCCCTCTTCCCCGATCATTTTGTTACTTACGTGAACACTCCAAACCCCCAACCTGCCAAAGCAGTGAAAAGTCTGGGACTCAGGTCTCGAGCCGGGTTCATGGCACAGCCACTGTTCATTCCCAGAGAGGAGGCGATGACAACAATCAGGAAGCCAATGACAACAGGCTCTAGGCCTCTGGGGACTCCCAAGTTTCTCGAGTCAAAAATGGCAAAGATGACAATGAGGAGGAGCATGGTGGCCACTACCTGGGTAAGGAGAAAATGTACGAGGGGTTCAGCTTATATTCTTCCCACTGGCCCACCTCAAAATGCACCCCCTATTGTTAAAAACAAACCTAGTAATAAGCAACATACACTGGCTGAGCACTGTGTCAGAGCCTTTTCTTCTTATAGCAGTCCTAGACATGGGTGCTAACACCTCTCCTTTACAGACTAGTTACCTGACCGAGGTGACAGTCAGTGACAATCAGGTGTGGATGCAGAGGGTTTAACTCTAGAGACTGTATCTCAACTACACTGACCTGCTAAGCTACTACGAGATAAATAGAGGGCAAGCTGCAGGCTTGAGAAATGAACAAAGGGGCTCATTCAAATTGGTGAGAAAAACGATGTGAGACATCAATAGATACATGGGCAAAGGAAATGAAAAGACAGTTCATATAAGAAAAATAGATTTGAAAAACAAATAAGTGGGGAAAACTGATATGTAATGAAAAAAATGCAAGCAATACCAAATGTTAAGGAAATGATATCAGTTCTCTCAGGCTTTCCTGGTTGAACTAATCATGTTTTATACTTTTGAAAGGTAATTTAGCAATGATTTAGCAATATGTATTTTAAAAACCCCATAAACGTGTGGACTCAATTGGACCTAGTTGGATATTTGAGAACTGCACCTTGGAAATAATCTAAAATATGGAAAAATCATAAAATGAATATGCAAATACGTAATTAAGCATTATTTATAGTACTGGAAAACTGGATTCCACATCAACAGGGCAAAAGCAATTGTGTAGTGCCCATTCTATAGTCTGTTATACAGCCACTAAAAACAATAAATATGAAATCTGTCTGTACAATGTGATGATTAAATATTTACCTTGGTTAACATGAAATATTTTTCTAGGTTAACATGAAAATGAACAGGTATGTTTTCAGAAAAAAAAAATTAGAAAACAACAAATTAGGTAACATTTTTAAAAAAAATTAGAGTCTTCCCTCATGGCTCAGTTGGTAAAGAATCCGCCTGCAATGCAGGAGACCCGGGTTTGATTCCTGGGTCAGGAAGATCTGCTGGAGAAGGAAATGACAGCCTACTCCAGTATCCTTGCCTGGAGAACCCCTGTGGACAGAGGAGCCTGGTGGGCTACAGTCTATGGGGTCACAGAAGTCAGACACGACTGAGCAACTAAGCACACACATGTGGTAACATTTAAAAAATATTTATGACATTAGGTAAAAAATTAAATGTGTGTTACATTTTATACTTGAAAATAACACAAAAGACAAGTTGTAAGGGATTATAAAAACAATGATAGCAGGTATCTTGAAGTGGTGTGGTATAGTGGGTATTTCCCCTGGTCTCTACTTTCTAAAATTTCTAAACTATTATTTGGAAATTGTATTACTATTTTATTTTAGCAACTAAATGACAGCCACCAGATACTTATGTGCCAGGTACTTCATTGCTTTTTCTCATTAGACTCACACTAATCTGTGAGATAAATCCTATTTATTCACAATTTACAGATGAGGAAAGGAGGATTGAAAGAGGTTAAGAAACTTGCCCAAGGGCACAGAGCTCCTAAGCAGAAGAATCATGATGAGACTCAGACAACTGATTTAAGACCAGAATAGTTGTGCTATTGGCTACATGACAAATGCTTGGATGCCTCTTGTTTAAATGTCAATAAGGAGGACACTTCTAGCTGCCTGTAGAGTCTAGATAAACCTATTCATATGGGGAGACACCGAGGACCCTAAACTCACCTACCACACTTCACAGTTCTTGAACTGAGAACAAAACATCTTTTCTCCAGATCTCTACACTTATATGATGTGAATAAATGAGACAATTTTGCAAAGCGAACCCCATTTGCCTCTATAGGGGTTGAAATGTCCACTCTTCCACTTTTCTCTGAACTTCAACTGATGTGAAACAAGTGTACTTTTTAAAGAGAAAGCAGGAAACTCTTGGTGGTTCAACTTTGGCAAGTGCAAGAATTTGTCAGGAAAGCTAGGGTTATGCTTAGGGACCTCCAACTTTGGAAACACAGACTTGCCTTTCTGATAGGCCTGTAATGTTCCTATGCATCCTCCTTATTAGATTATGTCTTTTCACTGAAGTTGGGTCTTTGTTGCATATACACTTACTTGTTCTGCAAATGCATTCACCAGAGACAGATATGGAGCTGGGTATGTTGCGAAAATGTGTGCTGTTGCATTTTCTCCCACGATGAGCAGTTTTCCACCAGCAAAAGACATAAATGCATCTATGGAAGACAGAGCTCTGGCATGTTAGTGTCCTCTGGGCAGAAGAGAGGGAGGCCTATGCCAGGTCTTGTGCTGAGCAAGTACAGACAAATAGCCAGGTTCAGTTTGGCAGATCCATATCATGTGCCTCTCTTCGTCTCATAGTATTTAGAGATGCCCAGAGAGGTCCCAGGGTGATGGGTCAGAGAGAGAAAGCCCTGGCTGCCCTGGATGGTTCTCTCCACACTTGAGCCAAATCCTTATTCAGTGGGTCTTGGGAACCAGTTTTCTCTGAGGGCAATTGTTGGAATTTGCAAGATTGACTAAAAGCCAAAGTGCAGCTTAGACCTGCTCTAGGCAGAACCCATGATTCCCAGAGGGTTCTCAGTAACCCCTAATACCAGCCCAGCATTTGAGGGCATCAAGTACAGTGAAGACACCCTTAGAGCAAGAGACACAGCAGACCCTGACATAGCCAGTGTGGTCTAGGTTGTCCCAGACCCCCGGGCCTCTCCTGACCCAGCAGCTGACTCTCCAGGTTTCTGATCTGATCTTGAGTTCTCCTTTAGTTTTCTCACACTCTAATTCTTAGGATAGTCTGCGGGAAGAGATGCCTTTCCACAGGTACCTCTATTAGGCTTGACTCATAAATTCTAGTTTCCTAAGTGTTCCAGCTTGAGAGTTATAAGGTATTGAGATTTACTTTGGGTTAGATAGAAGGAACTACTTAAACAGTTGATTTTCTGGAACCCCAAGATTTTTTAGTTTGAAGGGGTTCTGAGGTCATCTAGTTCATTCCCTCATTTTCCAGAGGAGGAAACTGAGACCAATAACGTCAGATGACTTATTGAAGCCACACAGCTACTTACTGAGTTCACATGGAACTAAAGTCTGGGTCTTCCATCGTCAGAACTTTGATTCCCCCAGGACTGCTGCCAAATGGAAGCCCTGGCTATTGGACAAAAGGGAGATGGGGTTCCCTACCCACCCCATTTCTCTGCTGTGTTCCTTCCTTCAAAGGCTTTGCTCCAAATTCCTTCTCTAAATACTTACTCACCATTCCCTTTTCCACTAGTTAATGGCTTCTCTCCCAGCCAATTCAGAGAAAGCTATGCAGAAGCCAGTGGCCTGTTGCTTGCTTTGGCATTGTTTACACTGTAGTACTGGTTGGATCTAAAGATAGAATTCCTTTATGTTCTCCCCTTCATTTAAGTTGTGATCATTTTCATTAAGAGGCTTCATGAATGTGCCCTGAGAATAATGTTGGCCCCATTAATTAAAACTTAGGACCCTTAGAAGGGCTTCCCTGATGGCTCAGATGGCAAAGAATCCACCTGCAATGCAGGAAACCCAGGTTCAATCCCTGGTCTGGGAAGATCCCCTGGAGAAAGGAATGGCAACCCACTCCAGTATTCTTGCCTGGAGAATTCCATGGACAGAGGATCCTGGCAGGCTACAGTCCATGGGGTCTCAAAGAGTTGGACACAACTGAGTAGCCAACACTTTCACTTTTATTCAGGACACTTAGAACTGCCTGCCTGTCAAGTGTTTGATAGACTGTGTCCTGTTCTTCCTTATCGCACCTGTTCCTGCCAAGTAATCCTGAACTTCAGCTTACACCCAGCTCTCCCTAATCTCTGGACTCAGGGGCCTACTCACCGTAGTAAATGCCGAAGAGGGTTGCAGCCCCTACAAAGGCTCCCAAGAACTGGGCCCCCACATAAAAGGGGAATTTGAACCACTTCATCCGTCCAAAAAGACACAGTGCAAAAGAAACAGCTGGGTTGACGTGGCCACCTGCAAAGAAGACAAGGTGATTAAGAAAGTCAGAGGGCAGGCCAGGGAGAACTATTGTTAAGAAAAGCTTATCTAGGGACTGCAGGCAGAACTCAGTCTTCTAGGTAAGGAACCATATGTGAGGACACAGAGGGCTGTGTGTGTGAGAGTGGGGAGGAAGAGAGGGCTATTAATCCTCATGGCATCATTCGATACTTTTCAGGAAGTTTAGCTTTCTCAAAGTCAAATTTATAAAGAAACTTGTACTCAAGTAGCTTATTTTCCATCTCTGTCTATTTATATGTCTATCATTCTGTCTATCTATCATCTCTCTGTACTGGGCTTTCAGTTCAGTTTAGTTACTCTGTCATGTCTGACTCTGTGACCCCATGGACTGCAGTACACCAGGCCTCCCTGTCCATCACCAACTCCCAGACCTTGCTCAAACTCATGTCCATTGAGTCAGTGATGCCATCCAATCATCTCATCCTCTGTCGTCCCCTTCTCCTCCTGCCTTCAATCTTTCCCAGCATCAGGGTCTTTTCAAATGAGTCAGTTCTTCGCATCAGGTGGCCAAAGTATTGGAGTTTCAGCATCAGTCCTTCCAATAATATTCAGGACTGATTTCCTTTAGGATGGACTGGTTAGATCTCCTGGGTGTCCAAGGGACTCTCAAGAGTCTTCTCCAACACCGCAGCTCAAAAGCATCAATTCTTCAGTGCTCAGCTTTCTTTACAGTCCAACTGTCACATCCATACATGACTACTGGGAAAACCATAGCTTTGACTAGATGGACCTTTGTTGTCAAAGTAATGTCTCTGCTTTTTAATATGCTATCTAGGTTGGTCATAGCTTTTCTTCCAAGGATCTTTTAATTTCATGGCTGCAGTCACCATCTGCAGTGATTTTGGAGCCCAAGAAAATGAAGTCTGTCACTGTTTCCATTGTTTCCCCATCTATTTGCCATGAAGTGATGGGATCGGAGGGACCATGATCTTCGTTTTTTGAATGTTGAGTTTTAAGCCAACTTTTTCACTCTCCTCTTTCACTTTCATCAAGAGGCTCTTTAGTTTTTCTTTGCTTTCTGCCATAAGGATGGTGTGTCATCTGCATATTTGAGGTTATTAGTATTTCTCCTGGCAATCTTGATTCTGGCTTGTGCTTCATCCAGCCCAGCATGTTGCATGATGTACTCTGCATATAAGTTAAATAAGTAGGGTGATGATATACAGCCTTGACATACTCCTTTCCCAATTTGAAACCAGTCTGCTTTTCCATGTCTGGTTCTAACTGTTGCTTCTTGACCTGCATACAGATTTCTCAGGAGGCAGGTAAGGGGGTCTGGTATTCCCATCTGTTTTAGAATTTTCCACAGTTTGTTCTACTGGGCTTTGCCTATCTATAAATCAGTAACCCCAAAGAGATTGATGTAAACTGTTAGCTTCAGTATATTTTTAAATCAATATATTTATATAATATACTTAGAAGATTTAATTCTGTATCTAGTAATTCCTAAGTCCATGTCCAGAGGATATAGAAATAATACTAGGACTGAAAAAGAAACATGTCTTTAAGGGAAATGGCCCTCCATTGGTGGGCTGTGCCTCTCACTGAGGTAAGGGGCTCAGTTTATTTTGAGGTGGTCACAACATCTGAGTGGATTCTCTGTAGTTTCTCTGCATAGACGATGTATATCTCACACACAGAAATGGAATAACATTTTCTTCACTCCAACCTAAATTCAGACTCAAGAAATCATCCACTTTGATTGTTATCCATTTGCAAGTTCAGGCAGAAGACTTGCTCCGGGGGTAGGTTATTGCCATCCCCAGCTGACTTTGCTAGTAGCAGGAACAACCGCACATATTGAACACTTGCCAGATGCTGTCATATGGGTAATTACACGCACATGATCCTCTTAAGAATCCGGTGAGATGGGTCCTACTACAGTTAACTGGTGGGGAAACTGAGAAGTCAAGTAAGAGTTTATGGTCACATGGCTAATAAGTAGTAGGTCTCGGATTCAAATCCAAGCTTATCTGAACTCTAGGGCCTATGTTCTATGTTTTGACTTTTCTAGATTTTCTTTACCAAGTTTATAAAGGGTTTCTCTGCCTTAGAAGGCCAGTAAAAAAATTTCAAAAGTCATCTTTGAACATATGGGCTTGATTCCTAGGGATGAAGGACACACGTGTGAAGAGTACAGAAGACATTTAGTGTGTGTGTTGGGGGGGTTACAGTGACTGTCAGTGTAACCACACTGAAATGTGGACCTCTGGGGTATGGAAATAGCTGTAAACAAAGCAGTGATAATAATGATGATGGTGATGATGACGATGATACTTTGCCATTTGACTCCACATAGAACGTATTGATAAACTTGTTTTTGGAAGCCTCCCTCCTCTCATTGCCTCCAGAAAGAAAGTTATGCTTCTCCTGAATCTCTAAGCCAAGGTGGGCTTGCAGTGGGGAGGGATTCTGACTGCTGGCTAAACTGTGAGGGCCCTGTCTTCACCTGACTCTGCCCCCCAGGGGCTCATATGAACAAGAAAACATCAATACATCAAAGCACAGGTGACTCCCTGAAGACTTACACATGCGTCACCTGTTCTGTTTTGCTTTTAAACCCAAGAGAGTCATAATTCTGGAGACTGGCAAGAGTACAGCTTACTAGGAAGCTGGAAACAGGGCTTAGAAGAGGGGACCACACAGGGCAGGGGAAAAGTTCCTGGAGCCAGCCCTGTTTCTCTTCTTCCAGAGGCTAGTTGGAGGGTCACCGCCACCCAGCCAGCCTGGAGGGACCCAGTGTGAAAGGACCCGGGGACATAAGAAATCACCTCCAATCAAAAATATCTCCCCTCAGATGAATCTGCCAATGGGAGTTATTATTTAGCAAGCTCCTCTTCCAAAATAAAACTTGCTGTAGGTTTAAAGCATAAAAGATTTATGCTTTTAGTCTCTCAAAAGCACTCTGAGGCCAGAACTATTATTCACCTTGACCTTCACATACCAAAAGGCACTTAGTTCAAGATATTAAATTGGAGATATAAATAGCCAGAGGTCTTTATTGAGATAGCTCAGGCTACAAAGATATACAGAGGGAAAGCTGTTTGAGGGTCAGAGAGGGTGTGTCTGGGAGGGCGCCTTCCAAAGCAATGAGGAGAGTTTCTCTTTGCAGAGATGTGTGATCTCCCGGCTCACCCTCACCTGAAAGACAAAATAGAGCAGCACTGCAGAAGAAACAGGAGTGTTAGAGTTGGAGAGGGTCACACTCATATCTTGGCCCTGTCAAAGTGGTTGTGATGATCAGATTATTCATATAAAGACCCCAGTGGGTGAAGCTGAAGACCAGAGGAGGCCTGAGATGAACGTCTTACATAAGCAAGGTGATCTGGTTCAGGGTTATGTCCTAGATGAGTCGCTTTCTCCCTGCCACCCACAGACAACTCTATGATGGAGATAATCCTACTATTTTAGCTCTGATTAAGCAATCTTGCTTTTTTCTGGAGGTTTTTATTGCCTATAAAATGCTGCATCAGAAACAGCTGCCCTAGTCAAGGCACAAGTCAGCAGAGCAAATGCTGAGTGTGAGGTGCTGTGTAATCAAGGTATTGCGAGTTCTGATTGGCCAGACTGGATTGCCAGACTCCGGGCAAGCTCACAAGGGGGCAGGGTAGGTGACTCCTGTGCAGAGAAGTAATGCTTTATGTTCCAAAACCAGAGGACAGCTGACCTTCCCAGTCTGGACCACAAAGTGGGATCCCATTTATGTTTATGCTAATATACATTGGTTACTTTTGGAATTCCCAAAGAGGGCCTCACAAGTGTCCACAAACCAGTATGTTAGTTGCAGCCACTATGAGAGAATCACCCCCTCCCGCCCCCCTCCCCCTGTCTTCCTCTCCTATTCCCAGGCTGTTAAAGCCAATACTGAGTCTGCACTGATGTCATCATTGGGCCAGTGTGTTATGTTTCCCCCAGTTCCCAGGGAGCCTGAATAGCACTTAGTTCCAAACAGAGATGGGAAATAAGCTCCCTTTCCCCAGATCAACACTGCCATCCTAGGTGGCTCAGTGGCGAAGAATCCGCCTGCCAATGCAAGAGACGTGGATTCAATCCCTCGATCTGGAAGATCCCTGGAGAAGGAAATGGCAACCCACTCCATATTCTTGCCTGGAGAATTCCATGGACAGAGGAGGCTGGCGGGCTATAGTCCATCGAGTTGCAAAGAGTTGGACATGACCTAGCGATTAAACAACAGCAATAGCTGCCTTCTATTAGCCAGGCTCAGAAACTGTTCTCCTTGCATTTGGTGATCTCACAGTCTCTCCGAAACAATTTGGACAGCTCCCGAGCCTTGCTCAGAAACAGCGTTTCGTGAAAACAGTCCGCTTACTCCTCTGAGCACAGGGGCTTAACCAAACCCATGCTAAAGGCCAGATGGGAAGACCTCACACCATCTTTCACTCCCTCTTCTCCTTCCTGCTGGTCTCTGCTCCTTTTCCTCCCATGGTAACTCCAAATATATCAGTGTATGCAAACAGACATTGACAGCGGTGGTGGTGAAGTGTTAGCTACATTGGTAAGGTCTGGGACCAATTTATCCTAAGTAAATATTTGATGATATTCAATTCAGGGAGTTATGTAGGTGAAATACTGCAAACCCACATCTCCACCTTAAAAAAGTAGCTGAGAATATGCCTACATTTATATTGCATGGTTTGTGGAAATCACACTTGTCTGAATGTAGTTGGGAGGGTGTGGGGGGAGGCAATGGAGCATTCTGCATGCTTGTTTGAAGCCAAGAAGGTGTTCTGTCTCTGGTGTCAAGACCTGCACTGTCGTCAAGCCTTGGCCCATTCAGGGTGGCTCCCTGGTTATTTTTGCATCTCAGGTAGGCAGTAGAGTGCTGGGAATCACAGCAAAGGCTTGGCATGAGTTTGAACAGAAACACTGTTCCTACCTAACGAACCACATACATGGGAATCTGTAACCTGAACTGCTTCAGGATCTGAGTGCCCCTATGATATGGAAAGGCTGCCAGCTAGCAAATGACTGTTCTGAGCACCTAGTCCCTGGAGGCTCTGAGGGGGTCTGGGCAGTCATTCTTCAGTGTACAATGGCAGTGCTTGTCACCAGTCCAGCAAACTCACCTGCAGGATCCTCCCCTGGACCATCCTGCCCTGTACTGGACCTGTACACCCCTGTCTAAACTGCCTTTCCCATGATAGATCATTGGAAGTGTTGTTTAGTAATGGGGACCTGTGCTTTGCTGTCTCATGGACCCGGGCCAAATCTTTGATTTGCCTTTTTACCAGCTGTGGGATGTATGGCAATTAATTTAACCCCTTGGGGACTTCCCAGATGACACAGTGGTAAAGAATCCACCTGCCATTGCAGGACACACAAGAGACACAGGTTTGATCCCTGGGTTGAGAAGATCTCCTAGAGTAGGAAATGGCAACTCATTCCAGTATTCTTGTCTGGGGAATCCCATGGACAGAGGAGCCTGGTGGGCTATAGTCCATGGGGTTGCAAAGACATGACTGAGCACAAACCCAAAGCAAAAAGCAAAAATCCTCAGGGATCCAGTTTTCTCTGTAGAATGGACAGTAATATCTGCCTCAGAGTGCTGGTGTAGAAGAGAGAGGAAATAAATTGTATACAGCACCCCATACAGTACCCAGCACACTGGGGTTCTCTTCTTCCCTTATCACCAACAGTCTTACCTTAGTGTTTTAAGTCCCCAAGACAAGACTGCTGAAGATTCCGCAAGCCTTTAGGAAGTGGATCATTTCCACAGCTTCTTCCTAAGGTCCAGGCTACATTAAGTATCGTTTCATTTTGCTTCTCAGAACCTCGAGAATGGCTTTTAATTAGCCTACCATTCAGGGCAGGGTTGGACCAAGACCTCCTGACTGGCCCTGCACCTCCATGAAAGTGCCAGCTACTTTGCAAATGGCCCAGGGCTCTCTGTGATTGCTCTGATAAAGGTCTAGGGAATTGCCTCTGTTGGAGTGATCTTCATAGAGCCATTCGCAGAATATCTGGGAAGTGGTTTTCAAGCGTGAGATGGAGCTTATAAAAGAATGTATTGACAGGTGAAGAATACAGTTCAGTGGCTGGATTTAGGAATCAGTCAGTTCTGAGTTCCAACCCTCATCTCTGTCTCTTGCTACAGGTTGCCAAAGCGGCAAGTCACTTAGCATTTATTTGCTGGCCATTTAAAATTGGTCATTTATAAAAATAGAATCAAAGACATATTCTTGTAGGACTGCTGAGATCTAAAACAGTTAAGATATGTAAAGCACCCAGAACAGTGATAGTACACTGGGATGGCTGAGTTAGTAGTAGCTGTCATTGTTTCTGGTACTTACCAGAGACACCTGCACTCACATAAATGGCCATCGCAACTGCCATTGAAAATCCAGTATTGATAGTGATGATTCCTCCAAAGTGTCCTCGACTGAGAACAGCTTGGGCAACAGAACCACATCCAAGGACCTGGAATGAGAGGAAACTCAACAAGTGAGTGAAGATGGCCACCGTCAAAGACAATGGGAAGTCACAGTAACAAGCAGCATTTTTCAAGCACATTCACAAACCAGGCTGCCACAGGCCTTGTATAAATCAGCTTATAATCTTCCAACTGTGCACAGAAAGCAAAATGCTGGTCCTGAGGCTGCATCTGGATTATGGATGAGTTTTTTAGGCCTTCACAGTGTTAAAATTTTTAATGAATCTATAAATTGGGTAATTTGGTTATCATTTCATTATATATAAATATCCAATCATTATGTTATAAAACTGAAACTATTAACATAATGTCGTATGTCAATTATACTTCAAAAAGAAAGGGCAAGAGGAAGGGAGGGTAGAAGGTGGGGGAGGAAAGGAACATTTGGTGAGGGAGGGTTATTGGGAAAGATGAAACAGTTGCATAAAGTTTGGTAGGAAAACAGCAGGACAACACACGACCATCGGCCATCCTCACGCTGTGGTTTAAAGAGCCAGTGTGGTCCTGAAGGAATGTCTGGGGCTGTGGGATCATTAGATCATTGTTCGTAGATGTCAAGTAGCCAGACTTTTTCTAGAATACAGACCCCAGTTTGGGTTTCTTAACTAAAGAAGAGCACCAACTGGAGGGATGACTCAGCATCAAGTAATGGATATGATTTGAGGGTATGTGAAGAAAGTTTTCAGAAGCAAATGTATTCAAGGAACAAGAGACGAAGAATAGGAAGGCTTCTCGTCGGGATGATAATAACCAACTACGGTGTCTCTTCACAAAAGGATGAGAAGGGAAATCGGAACCTGAAATAAGAGAGGATGCACATCAACTATTTCCTGATAGTGATGAATTAATTCTAAATAGCTCCCTTGGAGCTCATTTGTGAAGTCCTTCAAAGAAATACGATTTATAAACAAGGGATGTTTAACACATATAGAATGGTTTTGTTTTACTCCTCCCTGAAGGCAGAGAAATTACCTAGATGATCTTTTAACATCCCCTCCAGTCCCTGACTCTAAGATATATCGACTTAACTCTAATTGCTAGACAGTAGGGAGAAGGAGGACCTGACATCTGGAGGGATGCACCAGGGCTGCACATCACAGGCATGGGGCTGTCTTTGATGTTAATCACAGATTTGGCTCCAGACCCTATACTGAGAGCCAAGTTAAGTTGCAGCAGGAACATGGTTCCTCTTCCCTTTTTAAGAAACAAAAAATTTCCCTGGGTCCGTCTCACAGCCTACCAATTTCACCTAGACTTGACATTATTTTTTCTAGAATCCTTATCTGTTCTAATAAATGTCAGAATTAAAACCACACTGCTGTCTTTCTTTTTAATTTAAGACAAATTAAATGCCCCAAGTACAACTTCCAGGCTAACTGTCATTTTGGCAGCCTCTTCTGAAAAGAAGAAAACAAAACAAAACAAAACATTCCTGACGCTTAGAAGACCTGATTTAGACAACCAGGGGTAAGAAGAGACACATTCAGACATGGGCCAGTCCTGAGCTATTACTGCTTTCCAAATAAGCTTCTTCCCTCTTTTATGGTCTGATATTCATGGACTTGTGATATTCTACAGGGGACGTAGAAGCTTTAAAAGGTCTGAGTGGACCTGGGGAGGTTTCTGTTCTGTCAAACTTCATTGTGATTAATACTGTCCTCTTCCACCCTAGATGCTGAAATTGCTCTTTTGTTCTTTTCTAGGGAGGATAACTGATGGCATCACCGACTCAATGGACATGAGTTTGAGCAAGCTCCAGGAATTGGTGATAGACAGGGAAGCCTGGCGTGCTGCAGCCCATGGGGGTCACAAAGAGTCAGACACTACTGAGCACTGAACAAAGCTGAACTGATGCTGTGCACTGCAGGAAGTGAGCGGAAGGAGAAATGAACAAGGTGAGCACTTCAGTTTGCCTAGTCAGAAATTGCTATTCAGAGGATTTCAGCCCATGTTGAAATCATTTTTTCCTAATTTTTAAATACTCTTACTATAGCCTGAAAATTAATGAGGCAGACAAGTAATTGCCTGCTAGTATCTTTTCTTGCCTGCTTCTTCTCTCCTGCATTCACAGCACCAGGGAAGTAGACCTTGGATATCCTGATGTTATCATACACTGATCACTAGGGAATTGGTCACTCACCCTTGTTTCCTTCTTCTGTGTGGCCACTGTAATTTTATTCTTTAAAAAATGAGAGAACTGTCATTTATGGTATTGCTGATAGAATTTCCAACATGATTCCATGCTCTAACCATTAAGAGCTGCCTTATTGTTCCCCTTCTTAGACACAGAAAGAGCCATGCTGTCTCAATTTTTCTGGTCTCTGCTATCAAGAAATCTATTTTGGACTCATCACCCTTTCATACTCTTCTCACTAAACCTAATCTTTTCTCTCTGTAATTCATTTGTACTGTCCCTACTGAACAATTTGTACTTAGTTGTTTTCCAAGTGCCTGATCCTGATTTCCTTATCTAGAAAACAATCTCAAAGATTCCTTTGCATACCAACAGGTGATAGTAGGCTAGTCTGTTTGTTTCCTTGGGTGGTGTGTTTCCCAAGTCTACCACCACTCCTTCTGTGCCTGCCAGCCACAGACCTCCAATGTCTCTTCCACCTTCATGCCAGGATCCAGCACCTACTTTCTCCAGAAGACTTAGAAAACCATGTAGGGGAGGGAGGGTATTACAAAGCCACGCATCTAGCCTTCACTGTGCTGCCCAAAATCCTCTTTCATATTCTCCCAATAGTTTCACCAAACCTTCTCTTCTCTCATTAACCCAAGGTACCCAATTCCCTTTCTGAAAATAATATCTCCTTTTACTTGACTCAGCACCTGTTAAGTGGCCTTGAAGATCAGTGGCAATTCAGAACATCACATAAACATTGCATTCTAGTTATTCAGTGATATGTAACTATTTCCAAACCTAGTGGTTTAAAATGGCAATGTTTATTTTGCTTGTGAATCTGTCATTTGGGCAAAGTTTGGTAGAGCATCTTATCTCTGCTCCACTTGGTATCAAATGTGATGATTCAAAACTTGAAGGACTGGAATTATCTGAAGGCTCACCTAGTCACATGCCTAGAGGTTGATGTCGGCAGGCAACTGATGCCTCCCCTGGGATGGTGGCCAGCACACCTACACACGGCCTCTGTGTGGCTTAGCCAGGTTCCAGGAGGTGAGCGTGGATAGCCTCCAGAGCCTGCATTCTTAAACCCTGCATTATGCTACCTTTCAGCCATGGCACTGTGTTGCTTCTGAATTTGATAGCACACAAACTACAACATCCAAAATAACCATTGACCTGGCCCATGTTGGTTGCCTTTAGCAATAGGGAGCTTATTACCACATCAGGTAGCTTGTTCTATATATTTTTGGTGTTCCAGTGGTTGGGGAGCCCTTCCTTACATGAAGTGGTAGTCTTTTATCCTGTAACTTCTGTTCATTAGCTCCTGGCTTAGTCTTGGGACTTCAGGGAAGAAGCATGTTTTACACACCAGACATTCCACTAACTGGAGGGAGCGAAAAATCCTCCCTGAATTTTTTTTCTGCTGAATGTTTGTCCCTTCATCTTGGATCCTTAGGGCTCCTCAGATCCCAATGAGTCTCGCCTGGATAAGCTCGAGGTTGTTAGCACCTCTCTTAAAACACAGAGCCCACAAATGGGCACAATCCTCCCTTGTTTTTTTGAAGCCTTTAAAAATGTTTTTTATTTAAGACTAAAATCCTGTACAGATTCTCTTAGAGAATTCTCTAATTCTCTAAATTCTCTCTTAGAGAGAATATGAGGAATATATAAAAACATAAAGAAAAAAAATAATCACAATGACTTTATCTATGAACAGACATTATAAAACTTTGGCTTATTTCTCCCCAGTAATTTTAAAAATATTTATTTATATAAGCATAATTGAACAACACTGTCAACAACAACAACTGACCTACAATGTCAGTTCCAGGTATGCAACACAATGATTCATTATTTTCATACAGTACAATGATCTCTGCAAGTCTGGTTGCTGTCTGTCACTATACAAATTTATTATATTACTGACTATGTTCCCCATGCTATACTTTTCATTCCTGTGACTCATTTATTTTATAATGTGAACTTTGTACCTCTTTAATTTCTCTCACCTATTTCACTCATCCCCCCACTGCCCTCCCCTTTGGCAACCACTTGTTTGTTCTCATATCCTTGAGTCTGTTTCTGTTTGTTATGTTTGTTCATTTATTTTGATTTTATATTCTCTGTTTGACTTATTTTACCTAGCGTAATACCCTTGAGGTCCATCCATATTGCCACAAATCGCACGATTTCATTCTTTTCTTATGGTGGTGTAGTATTCCATTGCATAGACATACCATATCGTCTTTAATCATTAATCTATTGATGGACTCTTAGGTTGTACCTGTATTTTGGCTATTATAATTAGTATTGCAATGAACATAGGGGTGCATATAACTTTTTAAATTAGTGTTTATTTTCTTTGGATAAATACCCAAGAATGGAATTGCTGGATCATGTGGTAGTTCTATTTTTAATTTTTTGGGAAATCCCTGTCCTGTTTTCCTTAGTGGCTGCACCAATTTACATTCCCATGAATAGTATGTGAAGGTTCCCTTTTCTCCACATCCTTGCCAACACTTGTTATTTGCTGTCTTTTTGATGATAGCCATTCTCACAGGTGTGAGGTGACACCTCACTGTGGTTTTGATTTTTATTTCCCTGATGATTAGTGATGTTGAATATCTTTTCATGTGTCTGCTGACCATGTCTTCTTTGGAAAAATGTCTCTTCAGGTCCTATACACATTTTAAATTTTTTATTTATTTTTTATTGAAGAATAATTGCTTTACAAAATTTTGTTGTTTTCTGTCAAACCTCAACACACATTTTTTTTTTGATGTTGAGGTGTATGAGTTCTTTGCCTATTTGGGATATTAACCCCCTATCAGATATATTGTTTGCAAATATTTTCTATTTTGTAGGCAATCCTCCCTTGTTTGTACATCATATCATATTATGCCATCATATTATGACATTGTAATTAATTAGATACCTTCTGTTCATTGCTTCTATTGCCATCTAGCGGGTCACTTAACCACAGGATGTAATTCTACTATTCACATGTTAATGCCTGGTTTTCCCAATTTTATAAGACTCGGGATCATGTAATGAACTTCTTTGACTTTGTAACAGAATCTAGCACATTGGAGGTAATTAAATAACCAGATCCTAGGTGTTATTTCCAATTATGACACTTGGTGTTTGTGTAAATGAACATGTTACTTCTCAGTCTCAGCTTGCTCATCTATTAAAAAATAACACCTGCTTGCCTTGTTTCATAAGATTGTTCAGCAAAGGTTCAAATGGGGCAACCTTAATGAAGGCACTATTTAAATAACAAAGGACAATAATAGGTGAAGGATATTATTGCCTTTAGTATAAACTCAAAAGCAAAACCCCAATACAAGGTGAATACATTCAGGCAAAGGGACTCATGGACTTAACCCCTAACTCACTGTCTGGCAATAAAAATGGGAGAGAAAACACATCTGTGACCGAAATTATAAATAGCTGTTATTTCATTCCAAACATGAGAACAAAATTTGCGGAAAGAAGAGAAGTGGGAAAACGACAAGAACTTCAAGGTGTTCTGTGTATTTGTGATTACTCTCCAAAGTGAGGTCATTTCATGGCTGGCAAGATTTTAGTGCTTTTGGTAGTAAAGCAAGACTAGAAAAGAGGAGGGGGGTAAATACCATAGCTATCAGGATCTGTGCATGGCAGGAGTGGGAGAAAGCATTTCATTGGAAGAGGAAGAAAGACATTTGAAAGGCAGAATTCCTACAAAAGATTGACTGGTGAGTGAGGTACCCTCAGTCATTCTCAGTCACCAAAGCCACATGTTTTGAACTTTTTTTGGTACTCTGTCCTCTTCTCTCTCTTCACCCACGGTCAATTATTTCCATATCTCTTCTGTGGGCTTCTGTGGAGCCTTCTGTGGGTTCTGACCTGTATCCCTGGTTCTAGTATCTCCCCACTCAGCTAGCGTGCCAGATGAAGCACACCTTGCACACTGGCCCACACCCATTGCTCAGGAAGTACTAGCACCAGCCCCTCAGCCTGGCTCTCAGGGCTCTCTGGTGCCATGCCTCATGAGTCCCAGCCCAGTGTTCTCCCCAGAATAAATCTTCCCATCAGCCAGGCTGGCAACCCATTCACTTTGAGTCCTTTGAACTTGAAGCTCATTTCCTCCTCTGCACACCTGCTCATGCCATCCCTTCCAGCACAATATCTTTTCTGCGTTTTCCCCAGCCCAAATCAATCTATTCTTAACACTGAGCTAAAATGCTACCTTTTCTGTAGGGCTTTCTCTGGCAACTGAAGCTCCCAAAGACCTCTCCTGCTTATTTCATCATGTCTTTACAATGTCATTTTATGTTATCCCCACCTTGCCTTGTGGCACTCCACCAAGACCATAATGCTCACCAGTTCACTTGTGCTTCTTTATATTCTGTGCTCAAACAATATTTATAAAAAGATATTAAAATATCTAAGAGTAAATGGGAAAAAAAAATCCTGCCTAAAATGTCTTTTCTTTCTTTTTTAACATATTTATTTGGCTGGGTTGGGTCTTAGTTGTGGCATGTGGGGTCTTCATTTTGCCATGTAAGATCTTTTGTTGTGGCACAAGGACTCTCTGGTTGCAGCACGTAGGCACCGGAGCATGCAGGCTCAGTAGATGCAGGAGCATGAGCTTAGTTACTCTGTGGCATGTGGGATCTTAGTTCCCTGACCAGGGATCAAACCCGAGTCCCCTGCATTGCAAGATATATTCTTAACCACTGGACTACCAGGGAAGCTCCAAAATGCCTTTTCAAGAGAAAAAGTTAGTTTGGGGGCACAATGTAAAAAGTGGGAGGTGTAATTTCTGAGACATACCTCTTGAGACTGTTGGAAATTTCCCAACTGAGCCATGAATCCTATGACAGGCTGACTACTGGACACAATGTGAAACCTCATATGATTAAGTGATTACCGTAAACTGAAATGCTGGAGGTGAGGACAAAGATTCATGAGTCCACAGATTTTATTTCATGTGACCTTTCTCAAATCTCCTTTGTATCTACTACTTCCTTCAAAGTGTTAACCAAGATATTCCTAGCACAGAAAACACAGTGCATAACAGACACCCAAAATATTTGCTTGATATATGAAAGCTGAGCACATTCAGAAAAGCAGTTAGTGAAGGTTGATGATTCCTTAGTAAAATGTTGGCAAATGCATGTACTCTGGGGCCAGCTGGAGAAGGAAATGGCACCCCACTCCAGTACTCTTGCCTGGAAAATCCCGTGGATGGAGGAGCCTGGTAGGCTACAGTCCATGGGGTCGCTAAGAGTCGGACATGACTGAGCGACTTCACTTTCACTTTTCCCTTTCATGCACTGGAGAAGGAAATGGCAACCCACTCCAGTATTCTTGCCTGGAGAATCCCAGGGACGGCAGAGCCTGGTGGGCTGCCGTCTATGGGGTCGCACGGAGTCGGACACGACTGAAGCGACTTAGCAGCAGCAGCAGCTGGGGCCAGCGATTACTGGGGAATTTTGATTATCACAAGTGATCTGTGGTTCCCTGTGCACATCAAGACTGTCCAAAGAAGGAAAATAATTAACATGTCTTGTATCTTCAAGGTGTTTTGCCTATTTGTGATTACTCTCCAAAGATGAGTCATTTTACAGTTGGCAAGGCTTTAGTGTTTGGATGTCCGGTGGTTAGGACTCAGTGCTTTCTCTGCTGGGGCTCAGGTTTAATCCCTGGTCAGGGAACTAAGATCCTGCAAGCTGCACGACATGGCCAAAAGAACAAAAACAAAAAAACAACAACAGAGAAAAAAAAAAAAGAAGAAGAAAAGAAGAGGGGTAAATACTATTGTTATCAAGGTCTTTGCATGGCAGGAGTAGGAGAAAGAATTTCAGTGGAAAAGGAAGAAAGACATTTGGAAGGCAGAATTCCTACAAAAGATTGATTGGTGAGTTGAGGTAACCCCAGTCATTCCCAGTCACCCAGGTCGTACCTTCTGGAATTTTCTGTTTCAGTATTTTCAGAATTAATGGATACTAAAAAACAGTTTCTATCCTATAGAGTTCCTGAAAATATTCAACATTGAAAGAAACTCCTTGGGAAACATTGTCATGGAATTTGTAGTAAAGGCTGAATGAAACTTTGACTATCTTTACTCATCTGTTTAGGGTTATGTGAGTAAAAGAATGCAAATACCAGCTACCATCTATTTGATGTGTGCTTTGTGCCAATTCTATGCTAAGTGCTGTAATACAGGTACAGTATTATTTCATCATCATCCCATTAACTTATGATCCCTCTGAAAGGGAAGTATTGTTATCTCCATTTTATTGATGAGGAAAATTGAAGTTGGGAAAGGCCAAGCAATTTTCCCAATGTTACATCATAAAAGGAAGGGAGACAGAACCAGGGTTTGATTTCAGGCCTGTCTTAGTCAGAGGACTGTGCTCCTAACCATTACATATTGGACAGAGCAAAAGGTCATCACAAGCAACCAAGGTCCCCAAGAATTCACGGAAAGTTTCAGGGAGGACACTGGGTTTTCCACAGGAGGTAAGATGGGGATACCAGTTTTCCTATCTGCATACTGAGAATAAAGACTATCTGGGAATGTGGAAGGGTTTGGAGGCAGCAGCCATCTATTACCAAACCACCCAATATTTAAGGCCTCCCTGTAGACCAGATACAGTCTGAGGAGAAAGTACTGAGGTTGAAGCTCATTTGGAAGCCTCAGAGAGCCTGCTCTTTGTGACAGGACAAGTGGCTTTTCTGGTGACAACATATGTGGTCACTCTGGTTCAGAAAAACACCAACACTTGTACTTTATTGCTGAAGCTTCCCATGACCTGGAGAAAAATCCTTTTCAGCCCCATTTCCCTTCCTTTCTCAGAGATAAATGAGACATGTTGATGATTGAGTGCAGCTTTTTCAGTTTGTGCACAACCTAGTTTTTTGATTCTTGTTTGCTTGATTTTTAACTCCCCTTGCAGAGAGAGCTTCCACTAGACGACCAAGTGCTCACCAGGGAAAATTAGACCTGAAGGCGGAGTGAAACCTTTCCCTGTCTTGTTTTCTTTTGCTTTTTTCTTTCCTCACAGTGTCTCCCTGTCTTGTAGTCATCAGCTGAAGACACACTCCTCCCCCTGATGCTGACCAAACCTGTCTACTCCCGGCTGAGAGAAAGGTGGCGTGGGCCTTTTCCACACTTACCAACCACACCCATGAGCCACGTGGATTTCTTGTGGAGCTGGCCAACATTTAGGGCGCTTATTTAGCATTCAAACCTATCACAACAACAAGACTCAAGAAGTCAAACAATTCCACCTCTCTTTGCAGGCCCCACATGCCCCTTTAATACCTTTTACTGAATCAGAGCCAAATAACTAAGCCAGGTGACCATTCTAAAGTGCTCTAGAACCTTCAAAGCACACCTGGCTAGTGTTTTATTGTACTTTTAAAAACTTGCCTAGGAAGCCAATATCCTCCTTTAACCCGGTGGTGCCAGTTTGTGCCCACTGTGGGCAGCAGCAATATGGTGCAAGGACAGGAATCATGTATGACTGTTCACCTTATATTGCTGGAGGTCTTCCTCGAAATAGGTAAGGAATATATTTTGAGTGAAAAATATTCTTCAGTAGGTAATTTGTCATAAAGTGATATAAATATTCATAGAACAGAAGTCAGCATTAAAAGAACCTATCTGTGGCAACACAAATTTTAAGTAAACTGATTTGTTTTATGTGTAGGTGGGTGAGTGTATGTGTTTTTGTCAGATAT
This sequence comes from Giraffa tippelskirchi, assembly GCF_054371585.1. Lineage (NCBI taxonomy): Eukaryota > Metazoa > Chordata > Mammalia > Artiodactyla > Giraffidae > Giraffa > Giraffa tippelskirchi. Next base: position 114,047,201 of record NC_137281.1, read on the forward strand.
GTATACGTACACTCCTCGCACATATATATATATATATATATATATATATATATATATGATATAAATAATCTCATTTAATCCCAGTAAAAACCTAAGAGGGAAGAAAACTGAAACCTTAGGCCAAAGCAATTAAGTAATTTATCGGAGGACTTACAGCTAGTGAAAATATCTTTTTGAACCCCAAATTAACATTTCCATCCAAAGTTGATGTTCCTTCACTTACATGAACAGCCCTCGACTGTACCTGAGCCAAATAAATCATTTGTCCAGATTTGTATTTCCCAAGTCTGTCTTTCAAAAAATCAAATTGCTGTGTAGCACAGGGAGCCCAGCCTGGTGCTTTGTGATGACCTAGAGGAATGGGAGGGGGGAGGAGAAGGAGGAGAGGGAGGGAGGGGATGTACATATAATTATGGCTGATTTGCGCTGCTGTATGGCAGAAATCAACACAACATTGTAAAAATTTTAAGTAAATGTATATGTATTTAAACTAAAAAATAGGAAAAAAATCAAACTGTAGGAAACAAAGATCTCTGAATCTACAAATACCTCTCATTGAGATTTGGTATTCACTTTTCTTCGTCCATTCCTCTCTGTTCATGTCCATTTAAAAATTCTAAGTGCCATGCATCCTGCCTGGTGTAGGAGGGATGCAAAAACCCAGACAGGGCCTCTCAAAGGTCACAGAGCAGTAGGAGAGGTAGGAGCTGGGAACTGGTAAGAATCGTGAGAACTGTATGAAGTGATGCACTGTCATTTTATGTTACAAGCTTGTTACTCATGAATGGTGTAAGTATTTATGCCTACGGAAAGTGCATATGGGGATGTAGTTTTGTAATTCAGCCTTGCTAACTAGATGATAGAAATTTTGACATTTAAGTCTCCCCAAATTTTTGAATTACTTGATTAATACCTCAAATTATCGAGCCACCTGACATCAAATCTGAGATATATTAATATATCACATGAGTATGTAACAGATTGGTCTCATGAAGAACTTGACTATGATAATATAAGATCAAGATTTATCTTCTGATATTGCCAGAAATAAAATGATTTTTACACTATTGCCTCAACCAGTTTTGCCAGAGGGTAGGATGGGAAGAGAAAAGGAACACATTCTTGCATGTAGGACTTAGATTTCTATTAGCCAATCCTCTTGTAAACAGGTAATATCAGACAGCAGACTTAGACCTTCAACAATCTCTCCATCTGTGCTTTCCTGGTGAGAATATTTTGTCTTTGTAGAATGTGGTTCAGGACACCTTCAGAGCAGAGTCACAAACTAGTGGGCCATGGTTGAAGACTGCCTTTAAGTAGGATTGACTCAAAGATGTGTTCTGTTTGGCCCACATGGTGATTTTTAGAAATTGCTGCCAGTATTTAAAAATAGAAAAATTATACATAGAACTCTGGATTTCTGATCATTCTTGCAAAACTGTAATATTTGATGAAGCTTTACCTCATTCCTGCTTAGACACAGTGGAGATGGTCTGAGTGGCAAATGAGATGCCCCCAAGACATGGTATACGCTGCCCACTTCCTCCCTAACTCCACCAGGCCCACTTCACTCAGATATCTTACCTGTCTGGTTTCAATAGACTCTGGGGTTTTCGAGTACCATCTTAAATCCTAGGAAGAGAAAACCATTTAGATTTTCGGGCTTGTAACTTTCTGGCCCCACAGACACTGTGGTGATAGCAAACCTGGCCTGAGATGAAAGACAGCCTCCCATTTCCTGGAGAAAGGATCTGTGGTTACCTTCAAATGAAGGACTGACTATGGGTAAAACTTTATCTAAGTAGGTTAAGTAATAGGAAGACCAAAAAACACAGTCCTATTCTTGAGACAAAAGTAATTCTGGGGGCTTGCCAGAGTGTCTCCTCTCCCTGTAAGCATTCTATCTTTTGTCCCTGGAGAGGAAGAAGAATAAATTCCCACCTGTCAGGACCCTGGTCTCAGCAAACCTTGGCACTCCAGCCTGTGCTGTAGGTGTCTGTTACCAGAAGTCCCACATCCTACTCCATCTGTCTATATATTAATATACCTATTTATTTTATGTGACTTTGCCTATTGGAACATGTAATAATAATAGTAACAACAACAGAAACAAATACTGATTACTGAGTATAATAGCATATATTAGCCTGTATTATAATATTAGCCTGTATAATAGCATATATTAGCCTCGCAAGGACCCAATGAGTCCAGCTCCTCTTATTGTCTCCACTTTACATATAAGGAAACAAAGATTAGAGAGATTAAGAGGTCAAGAGAATTCCTCACATTCACAGAGGCAGCAAGTCATAAGGTCCAGGTTTAATTGTACTTAATTCTGGCCACTGGATGGGTGAATAAGCAAGCATTTACAACATGTATACAATGGACAAAGTGTCTCACCTCTATTACTTCCGTAATAGAAGCTCCAATACTTTGGTGACCTGATGCAAAGAGGCGACTCATTGGAAAAGACCCTGATGCTGGGAAAGATTGAAGGTCAAAGGAGAAGGTGGCAGCAGAGGATGAGATGGTTAGATAGCATCACTGACTCAATGAACATGAGTTTGCGCAAACTCTGAGAGATGGTGAAGGACAGAGAAGCATGGTGTGCTACAGTCCATGGGGTTGCAAAGAGTTGGACATAACTTAGTGACTGAACAACATTCCTCCCAATATTAAATTCCCATTTAAAAAGTGAAAAACTGGATGACTTAATAAAAAATCCTATTGCTAACAAGTGGCAGAATCTGAATCTGGAGATAACGTCTCTGATTCCCAGCTCAGTGTTTCTCCTGTGACA